>NC_141667.1:65015000-66215000 GCF_028749965.1 Puma concolor | reverse complement strand
TTATTATTATTCTCATTTTCAGATGAAAAAACAGGCCCAGCAAGGCTTATACCACTGTGCAGTCTTAGCCATGGCCATCCTGCCTATCTCAGTGCTGCCTGTTCACTTAGCAGATGCTAATTGAGTATCTTCTGTGTGTCAGGCACTGTGCTGGGCACAGAGGACAGGGTGATGAGCAGGCTAGACAAGGACCCTACTGTCACGAAGGTGACATTCTGATGGAGAAGGCAGACAATGGACAAGCAAACATAAAGTGAGATTTTTTTCAGACTGTGTAAGTGCTAGTGGGTGAATAAGATTGTAATAGAGAGAGACTTTAATAATAGTAACACAAGGGACTCACTGTGCCAAGAAGTGTTCAAAATCTTTTCCATTTTTTAATATATATTCTTAAAATATTTACTGATTTGAGAGAGAAAGAGAGGGCAAACGCAGGGGAGGGGCAGAAAGAGAGGGAGAGAGAGAATCCCAAGCAGGCTCCACATTGTTTTCTTAGAGCCTGATGCAGGGCTTGATCTCACAAACCATGAGATCATGACCTGAGCCGAAATCAAGAGTTGGACACTCAACCGATTGAGCCACCTAGGTTCCTCTGAATCCTTTACATGTTAAAACTGATTTCAACCTTACATCAGTGTTAAGGTGGATAGTCTTACTGAGCCTGCTTCATGATGAGGAAAGTGAGGCACAGGGAGGCTGAGTGACTTTCCCAGGGTCCCCCAGTGGGAAGATTGCTGGCAAAGGGCACAGCAAGTATAGAGGCAGGGTCTAGTCATAGTCACCAGAGGCAGCAGGTGGGAGATTGTTGGGGACTGCTGGGAAATCCAGATGCAGGGGGTGTCTTGGCAGTCAGGCAGCAGAGACAAAGGGGCAGGTGCACGATCTGTGCACGCTGCTGTGTATTTGTGCCCTAGGAGGCTAACGGTCCAGCAGATGGCTATGCGGCGATTGCCCAGGCTGACAGACTGACTCAGGAACCTGAGAGCATCCGCAAGTGGAGAGAGGAGCAGAGGAAACGGCTGCAGGAGCTGGGTAAGGGCCAGGCTGAGGTTCGGAGCAGCTCCAGACTGTTTGGGATATGGTGGGGGGTGGGGAATCCTTAGGATAGAGGACCCCCTTCCCCCTGCACTGCCTTAATATGGGTATTGGGTGAGGTTGGGCCCTGAGGCTGCCTGCCAAGGGCCAAGGGGAGAAGCAGCCAGGGCAGCTGTGCTCTCACATTCTTACAAGAAAGCTGCCACTTATTCTCCTGTTGGGATCGCAGATGCTGCCTCCAAGGTGACAGAACAGGAGTGGCGGGAGAAAGCCAAAAAGGACCTGGAGGAGTGGAACCAGCGCCAGAGTGAACAAGTCGAGAAGAACAAGATCAACAACCGGTGAGAGGAGCTATGAGGACATGAGGGCAGCTATAGAAATTTGAGGAGGCCATGGGAATCTGAGGGGACTATGGGGACATGAGGGGACTGTGGGGACATAAGGGGGCTGTGGGGACATGAGGGGACTATGGGGACATGAAGGGATTGTGGGGACATGAGGGGACTGTGGAGACATGAAGGGACTGTGGGGACACGGGTCTGTGAGGACACGAGGGGACTATGGGTACATGAGGGGACTGTGGGGAGATGAGGGGGCTGTGAGGACACGAGGGGGCTGTGGGGACACGAGGGGGCTGTGGGGACACAAGGGGGCTGTGAGGACACGAGGGGGCTGTGGGGACATGAGAGGATTTATGGAGACAGGAGGGGGCTGTGGGGACATGAAGCCAGCCACGGGGACAGTGAGACAAGTTATGGGATGGGAACTGTCTTGAGGATGCTGATTTAGTGGCAAGAACATAGAGGAAGTAGAAGCAGAAACCTTCAGGGCTGCTTCCTCAGCTGCCTGTGGAGTTTGGAGTCCTTCAGAGGTGGTACACTGTTGAACTGTCGTCTTACCACAACAGAGAGAAGCAAGTTCTGCAGTCAGCAGAAGAGGTCCCAGGACCCTGGCATGGGAGCCAGACTGTCCGGGGCCCAGCAGTTAGCGTCACAGGGAGCACAGGCCTGGCTGGGAGTGAAGAACCAACCTGGGTAGAGGATTTTACTGCCTGTAGAAATGGCAACACTTCAACCCAGAGAGGCTAAAGAATAAAAGGAAGTTAGTGGCTTGTGTAACTGAAAAGGCTGGGGTGGGACTCCAGGTACACTAGGCTCAGGGGCTCCGACAAAGTGGACTGGTGCTCACTTTTACTGTCTCTCCATGCGGCATTCCCCTCTTGTCCTGGGATGGGGCAGAAAGATGGCCACCAGAAGCTCCAGGCTTCTGCCATTCTCTTGGCAACTTCAGTGAAAATAGCATCTTGCTCCCAATAGCTCAGCTGAAATCCTCAACCTGACCCTCATTGGTTTGGTGTAGGTCCTGTGCCCATTCCAGGCCCAGTGACTGTGCCGGGGGAGGGACCCTGATAGTCCAGCGATAGTGTGCATGAGGTCAGTCTCACCCAAACCACAGGGACTGAAGTGGGGCCAGCCTGATCCTGCAAAAGACAATCAGGGGCCCTTCCTGGAAGGGGCGGATGGATGCTGGGCAGGCAGGCAGTGGATGCCCACCAGAGGGTACCTGCATGGGCATGGTCTCAGACCACTTCTGAGACTCTGGCCAGCAGCTCTGCCTTTGAGGCTGTGTCCTTCAAGGTACTTGGCCTGCCCAGAAAGGAAAGGCTGGCTCTGGGAAGCTGCCGCACTTCTGTTCAAGAAGCTGCTGCACGCCAGGCTCTGGGTTGGGCCCTGGGGAAACAGAGCTGAGGACCCCGTCGGTATCCTGGAAGAGCTCAGAGGAGACAAGCACACATGTGCAGGTGAACTCAACAGTAGAGCTCTCTGCAAGAAGGCCATGGAAGCAAGGGCTGTGGGTGGAGGAGAGACCTCTGTGTCTGAGGACCTGGGCTTGGGAGGATGACTAGAAGTTCATTAGGGAAAAAAGGGCAGCGTTGGGGGAGGGTATTCTAGATCAGGGAACAGCACAGTATGAAAGAAAGGATGTTGTGTCTCAGGCACCGGGGAGTCAGGGAGTGGTAGGAGGGAAGACAGGAAGGAGGGGTCACGGGTGGAGGGCCTCCAATAACAGGGCTGGATAGACGGGGTGGTGAGGAGCCACCGAAGATTTGTGAACAGGACAAGTAATACGATCGGCGCAGTTTTAGAAGAGGCACTCAGGCCGGTGGAGGATCCCTGCTCTCCTCTCCGGGTTGTGGATAGTTGCCAAGCGTTACAGAACTGTGCTTCCTAACACGCTCCAACTGGAGGTACTAACGCTGTCTCCCTTTCTCTTTAACCCTCTGCCTGTCTGTCTTGCCATCTGTCTTCCCCCACCTAACCCTTCTCTCTCAAGGATCGCTGACAAAGCATTCTACCAGCAGCCAGATGCTGATATCATCGGCTATGTGTACGTGTCTTCTTTGCTCCTCTGTCAGGGACTGGGAGAGGGCGAGGGACCCCTTGTGGGGCTGGCACGGTTTCTTGAGTCTCCTGCTTGTGGGGTATAAATGAGGTGGGGGTGGCAATGACCAGAGCAGGTGGCACTCCAGGGCTAGTGCAGGCACAGACCTTCTCCTCTATCCCTGCGGCAAATGTTTATTGAGTATCTATTCTGCCTGGAGGCAGCTTTGCTAAATCTGAGCAGAGAAAGAATGCACGGGCCATCCCAGCGGGGACAGGCAAATGTTGGGAGGGGCAAATGCAAACAGTCAAACTCCCTCCCTCTGAGAGGCCTTTTAGGGCTGGGAGGTGGGGTGGAGTCTTCTGTTGAACCAAACATGGACTGTCAGAAGCATAAAGAAGAGATGCTCCCAGGAACACTCCCATTCTCTCCTCCTGCCCCCAAGTGCACTGCTCCTCCTCAAAACTTCGGCCCAAGTTTGGCGACAAGACCCTGCCTAGACCACCCAGGGCCCCTCTCACATGTTCCCCTTTGGAGTCTAGTTAGGACTGTGATTAATCTAGACCTGAGATGGCAGAGGCTTCCTCTCATGTCACCCCCAAATGATTGGTAGTGACAGCCTGGAAGATGTGTTGGGGATGTTGAAGCTGAAGGAGAAGCAGTGATGAATGTGTGATGTCTGCCACGTGCGTGTGTGCCAGTATTTGCTGTTCCTCACTCTGGGTTCACCCTCGGCAGGCCTCTGATGCTGTCTGGGCTAACACTTCTCTCACAGAGCACAGGACCCACCTGAGAAACAACCTGTTTTTCAGCCAGTTTTTACTGGGACTCGCCCAGTGCCAGTCTCTGTTCGAACAGGAATAAGGCACAGCCTGTCCCCCCAAGTTGCTCATGGTCAGGAGGGTGTTGTCATAAGGGCGGTATGGAAGGGCACACTGAGCTCCAGGAGCCACCTTCTGCTGGGGGAGTGGCTTCAGGGATGCGGGACCTTCAGTATGAGAAGGAAGGGATGTGCTAGAAGAGGACAAGGGCAGCCTCCATGAGTGGAGTGCTGGGGCTGTGGGGATGGATGGGTGGGAGCTGAGGATGGGAGGTCAGCTTGGGGCTAGTTGCAAAATGCCTGTTGTGCCAGATGTATAAGCTGGGACTTGATCCTAAAAGCAGGATCCATAGGTTTCAAAGAGAAGAGTGGGATGACAGGGGCATGGGTGCTGGGGAATATATGACAAGTGGTTGAGTGTTCTTTTTGCGCTTGAGGAAATAGCGCCCAGGGGGCTCCTGAAGAGAGGAAGAGTCTAGATCAGTGTTTCTCAGACTTTTCTGTGCCTGTGAATCACTGAGGGATCTGTTGGAGGGAGATTCCAATTCAGTAGGACTGAGGTGAGGCCATGATTCTGCATTTCTAACAAGCCCCATGGTGATGCCAATGCTGCTGGACCATGCACCACACTTTGAACAGCAAGGTTAGAGGAGAGCCTCTTGACCTAGAAGGGACAGCTCCTAAGACAGCATGCCTCAGCCCCACTGGTCATCCAACCTCATATAGCCTTTTTCCAAGCCTGCACACACTCACCACTTTGTTAGATTCTCAGGCCAGTGAGATCAGCAAGGTGGAGGCTGATTCTCACTTTATAGGTAAGGAAATGAGTACATGGAAGGAAAGGAAGATCACTAGGGAGGGGCCACGTCACCTAATCCAGGGCCAGCTCATTCTTGGCACAGCCTGTAGGCATCACCTAAGAGCTCCCTGCCTGACATGTGCAGAACTGATCCTGCTTGAGATACAGAAGGGGCCATGAGGGGAATGGGGATTTCCAGGGACCCTTGCTGGCCAAATAAGACATAGACCCAGCCCTCTCCACTGGAGATCAGTTATTGTCCTTTTCTTAGATTCCCACATTTGGGTTTTGTCCACTGCACTGTATTTACTGTACTTTGTTTCTCCACTGTTCCTTAATCAGTGGCTTCTAGAACTGTCCACCAGAACTTCTGATGAAGAAACCACCAGTTTTCATCCTAACTTGATTCCAACCAAAAGCAAAGACTCCAATGGAGTATTCCCCAGGCTGTGGTTCCATGGAGATAAGTCATTCTGGGCTAAAAAGAGCTCTGTAGTCAAATATGCTTGGAATGTGGTAGATTCTATCTGCATCTTATACTCCACCTTAGAGGTTCAGGATAAACATCAGTACATTCAAGGCTTTGAAAGTCTCACTTTTAAGATCCTCTTTAACTAAATTTTCTATGTGTATTTGACCAGAATGCTTTTCTGGGGGAATACTTATTGGGTCCATAGAACATAGAGGCAATGCTGAACCAGTTAGTAAGGTGGTTAGTCAATGTCCTACCTCTGTCAAGGTTTTGGAAATGTTTAAAATAGCTGAGGTACTACACTAGTGCCTCCATGGTTCTTTAGTTGTTGGGATTCCCAACAACTTTTATTTTATTTTATTTTATTTTATTTTATTTTAATTATTTTATTTTATTTTATTTTATTTTATTTTGAGAGAGAATGAGTGAGTAGGGGAGAGGCAAAGAGGCAGGGAGAGAAAGAATCCCAAGCAGTCTCCACACTGTCAGCACAAAGCCTGATGCAGGGCTCCAACTCACGAACCGGGAGATCATGACCTGAGCTGAAATCAAGAGTCAGACGCTTAACTGACTGAGCCACTCCGGCGCCCCAGTTGGGAACTCTTGCTGAGGACGTGAGGCACTCACGTGCCTGAATGAAAAGAAGCTACACTCAGACCTGAATGAAAAGAAGCTACAAGCCACGAGCAGGTATAGGGGAAAGCATTCCAGGAAGAGGTGACAGCCAAGTACAAAGGCCCTGAGGCAGGACCAAAGTAGGCTTCCTTTGATGCCAAGGCTGTTTCTGGGGACCTGAGGGCATAGGACACAGGGCTAACTCTGGACAGAGGACCCAAGAGTAGGCTGGGCAAAGCAGCTTACTCAATGGGAGCAGAGCATCACTGATTCAGGGGAAAGACAGACAGCAATGAAATCTCTGTCTTTTCTCCACCTGCAGGGCATCTGAGGAGGCTTTTGTGAAGGAATCCAAGGAGGAGACCCCAGGCACAGAATGGGAGAAGGTGGCTCAGCTGTGTGATTTCAACCCCAAGAGCAGCAAGCAGTGCAAAGACGTGTCCCGCCTGCGCTCAGTGCTCATGTCCCTGAAGCAGACGCCGCTGTCCCGCTAGGTGCCTGTTACAAGCATGGCCACAAAGCATGGGCTGGGCCTGGGCACAGGAGGAGCAGCTGCTTCAGCCAGGGGGGGGCAGCACCTCCAGCAGCTGCTACACACAGCCTATTCCGTTCCTCCCCATCTCCCGGGGCTGGGAAGGGAACCCTCACCCCTCTCACCCCATTTCCTCCTAGCCCTGTGGCCCAGCCCTTCACACCTCCTCTCAGTCCACAAAATTGTGACTGTCCCTCCTGACGTATTTTTTTTTTTCTTGGCTTAAAGGGTGTGTTGTTAACTCTTTTTACACTTATTTATTATCATTCTCATTTCTCCGGAAGCCATAACTGGTGTCAGGGCTCAGTTTGTGCTTAGAACTTTCCCAGCTTCATGGCCTTGAGACAAGGTGAGGCTATTCCCCCAGAACCCCTCCCAGCTGGAAGTGGGTGTCCCAACTTGTATATGTCTGCTGCCTCCCTCTCCAGGAGGAAAGACAACCTCTAATGGAATGCTTTTGCAACCTTGATCCTTGCTGATTCTTGAACAAGCCTGTGAGATAGGGATTCTCTTGTTGTCTTGATATAGCCATGGACACCAAGGCTCCCAGAAAGTAAGAAGCTTCAAGTGGGAGGGAAGAGGCAAGACCAGAAGTTCCCGGTGGTAGCTCCCTCTAAACCTGGGTGAGAGGCTGGTGAAGGTGGCTGCTGCCAGACTCCTTTCTTGGGTTTGGCCAGTACCCTCTAGATGGGGAAGGCTCACTGCTCTCTCTCCTTCAGCTGTGCCCCTCTGTAGATCTAGGATAATCAGTGACCATACATTCTTCCTCTTCAGCCGAGGTTGCAAACAAGCTATGCTTAAGCCATTGTGACCTGCACAATGTTTAAAAAGATTTGAGTAACTACCAACTGTATTAGTTTCCTAGAGTTGCCATTACAAAGTACTGCAGTGTCTGGCTTAGAACACACATTTATTGTCTCACCATTCTGGATGTCCAAAGTCCAAAATCAAGGTGTCAGCAGGGCCATGGTCCATCGGAAGGCACTAGGGAAGGATCTGTGCAGGCTTCTCTCCCAGCTTCTGGCAGCCTCAGGTATTCTTTGACTTGTAGGTGCATCACTACAGCCCTGAGTTCATCTTCGTATCTATGCATTGTCTTTCTGTCCAAATTTCTCCTTTCATAACAATGTCAATCAGCATGGATTAAGGCCTACTGCAATGACCTCAGTTCAACTTAATTATCAGTAAAGACCCTATTTCCAAATAAGATCACATTCTGAGATACTGGGTTAGGACTTCAACATATCTTTTTTAGGGGAACACAGTACCACCAACCACTAAAAATAGTGGCCTTCATCTTTAGAAGTGCCATAGTCCTCACTACTCCACACTGATTCCTTGAATCTTGAGGCAAGGGTCACCACAACATATAGCTTTAAATGTATAATCTCTGCCTTACAACTGAGAGACCATGATGGGAACAAGAAACTTAGTAGGCCCTAGTCATACACTCCTCCATTTTGCAATTTAGATTGTGTTATGGGGCTCAAAAAGTGGGTATGTCGTCTATACTCCCTCTTTTCCCTTCCAGTAGCTTGCAGATGGTGATGAAATTGAAGTCATACATGTTAGGAACTTGGGTCCAAATCAACAGGTTGGATCTGACCACAGTCCAGGAATACTTGTGTGAGATTTTACATGAATGCAAAACTCATAGGTTGCCTCTCTTCTAGAGTTTGCTCAGGTCCCCAGCCTACTTTCTTCCTTAACCCTGAAACAGTAGGTACACAAACCAGTGACAAGCTTTGTGACTATGTTCTTACCACTCTACCAGGCTACTTCTCTGAGCCTGTTTCCTTTTCTGTAAGATGCATCAAGAATCAAGCCGGGATGGTATAGATCAGTGGAGCCCTAGGTGCTCTCAGGTGAGAGTGGGGTGAGGAGTAAAGTGGAGAGCAGAGCCCTCTGCCTTGGACAGGGCCACAGCTGTTGGCCTAGTCTGAAGGAAGGTTTTCTGTTGTAAGTTTGAAAATTGACAGAAAGATCAGTTTTTTTCAAATAACATCACTCTAAGGAATCTCTACTTTTAGCAAGTTCCTCAGGTGATCGTTACCAGGAAAGTTCAGGAACGATTAAACTATTAAGATTTCTAAGGGCCCCTGCAGTCTTTAGACAATTTTGTCCTAAAACCAAAGACCAAAAACTTTGGAGGGTTAGAAGGAATGAATTCACCAAACTACAAGTGGATCAATTTATTAAGTAGGAGGTGGAGAAAGTGAGGCACAAATAGAAGTATGCAACACCCAAACTGAACCGAATCTGAGATTCCTGAAAAAACATGTGTCGGTCACACAATTGGCCACTTCCTCCGACTTGTCAGGGAAGAAGAGGGAATAAGTCAGGTGACAGGACAGGTGGTTGCTCCTGGGGATGGGAATGATCTCTGCGGAACTTTCAAGGCCAAGTCTCAGGCTCAGGATCGAGACCTCATAGCAGATGCAGCCAGACCCAGCAAGATGGCTGCGACCGTGAAGCCCTGGGCAGCGATCCGGGTGCGCATCATGAGCTGAGAGCGGTGGCTCTGACCCCGGTGGAAGCAGTAGAGGCCGTAGGTTAGGGCGGCCGCCGTGCCCAGGCAGCCTGAGGAAGGGACAAAGCAAGTACGGAGTGGCAGGTTTCGACCCCGTAGGCCTCTCCCCGCTTTGGATCTCCTACCAGAGGGTGGAGAGCTCAGAAGAGAGACCGAGGGAAGGCGGGTGGAGCCGAGTGGGAGGATTTGGTCGAGGTAGGGTCCTCCTAGTTATAGGGCTCGCCCCACCTCAGCGCCCCCCAATCCCGCCCAGCTCCAATCAGATTCACCCCTCACCGCCCGGCCACTTCGCCACAACTCTGGTCCACTCTCACTCAGGTCCCCCTTGGCTTTCCTGGTCCTCCCCTAATTCATTCCCTCAGACATCACTATCCTCTCGGTCTACAGTTCCTACAACACCTGCTTACCTATGGGTACCATCGGGTTCTCGCGGGTCTTGCGAAGGAATTTTTCCTTGAAGCTTTCTGGAGTGCTGTAGACACTGGGGCTAAAGCCCTCAATGACCGGGGGCTGTGATGGCTCAAAGGGTGCCTCCGGAGTCACAGGGCCAGGAACCGCCATGTCCCCGCAACAACTGTAGGAGAAAATAGGGACGCTAAACCCCGCCTCCTGATGAGGTCATGAAAAGGGCGGGGGAAAGGACTTTGCTGAGCATTGTACGCAGGCGCTAACCGCTCATTGCATTCTGGGAGTCGTGGTAAACTGCACGATATCGCTAAGGGGAGAACTACGTTTCCCAAAAAGCCTGCACAGCCCTGGCGCGCATATGCCGGAAATAGTCTGCTGCACGAGGTGCTGCGAGTGAGAGGAGCCCAGTTGTAGTTGCCGGTGCCGTGGTCACTGCAATGCCCAAGGCCAAGGGGAAGACCAGGAGACAGAAGTTCGGTTACAATGTTAACCGGAAGCGTCTGAACCGAAATGCTCGACGGAAAGCAGCGCCGCGGATCGAGTGGTGAGGGGCCCGGGGTTTAGGAGGCGGGGGACCTCTGGTGAGACGGCCTGCGGGATGACGGTTCCGTGATCTCTCTCTTTGCCCGTAGCTCCCACATCCGACATGCCTGGGACCACGCTAAATCCGTGCGGCAGAACCTGGCCGAGATGGGGTTGGCTATGGACCCCAACAAGGCTGTGCCCCTTCGTAAGAGAAAGGTACTCACATGGGAGAGTCTCGGCCCTTGACCCCTGCTTCCCGCCGTACTTAGCTGGGTTTCAGAACTTCATCCTGTCTATTCCCACGCTCACGCTTTTCTGGGTTTGCGACCTTCCCACAGCCAACTCGGGCAGCCTGCACTGACTGTGGATGAACGTCTCTACCGCTACGCTCAGACTCCTCAGCACACGTTGGACCGGGGTTGGAGCTTCCTCCTTTTCTTCTCCATTCATTTTTCCCTCCGAAATTAACCTGTTTGGGTCCCTCGTCATCTCAGGGGTGTTTTCCAGAACTTATCTTTTTCTGCCCTTAACTTTCCTAGTAAGGGCTCCCCCAGATTTTGGGATCTTTACTTCCTCTTCCTTACACCTTCCCTAGTCATCCTGGTCTGAGGCTCCCTTATTAGTTTCTCCCAAATAGGTCTTTTTCTGGACCACCCTTTCAAAAATGGCACACTTTTTTACCCAGTAGTTTCTTCCCTGCTTTAATTCATAGCACTTGTAAACACTTGATATTTTATATATTTGTTTATTGTCTGTGCCTCTTTACCCCAGCATAATCTCCTTGGAGACAGTTTTGTGTTTTGTTCACTATTAAACCCCCAGTGGTTCTTAGGATGTGACTAGTGCTCAATAGTTAACCTAATGAATGGGCTTGCTGATTGGATTTGTCCCATTGCTTTTATTTTTTTTTTATGAATATAAATTTTTATGAATTTAAATTTTTTTATGAATATAAAAATTTTGTGTGAATATAATTGTCAAATTGGGTCAAATACAACACCCATTGCTCATCCCAACAGGTGCCCTCTTCAATGCCCATCACCCATTTTCCCTATCCCCCACCTCCCCATCCTCTTAGTTTGTTCTCTGTATTTAATAGTCTCTTGTGGCTCGTCTCCCTTCCTCTGTTTGTATCTACTTTTTTTCCCCTTCCCTTCTCCCATGGTCTTCTGTTCAATTTCTCAAGATCCACATATACATGAAAACATAAGATATCTGTCCTTCTCTGACTGACTTATTTCACTCAGCATAATACCTTCCAGTTCCATCCACATTGCTGCAAATGGCACGATTTCATTCTTTCTCATTGCCAACTAGTATTCCATTGAATATATAAACCACATCTTCTTTATCCATTCATCAGTTGATGAACATTTAGGCTCTTTCCATAAATTGGTTTATTGTTGAAAGTGCTGCTATAAACATTGGGGTACGTGTGCCCCTATGCATCAGCACTCCTGTGTCCCTTGGGTAAATTCCTAGCAGTGCTATTGCTGGGTCATAGGTTAGCTCTATTTTTAATTTTTTGAGGAACCTCCACACTGTTTCCAGAGCGGCTGCACCAGTTTGCATTCCCACCAACAGTGCAAGAGGGTTCCTGTTATCCCACATCCTCACCAGCGTCTGTAGTTTCCCGATTTGTTCATTTTAGCCACTCTGACCGGTGTGAGGTGGTATCTCACTGTGGCTTTGATTTGTATTTCCCTGATGCTGAGTGACGTTGAGCATCTTTTCATGTGTCTGTTGACCATCTGGATGTCTTCTTTGGAAAAGTGTCTATTCATGTCTTCTGCCCATTTCTTCACTGGATTATTTGGTTTTTGGGTGTTGAGTTTGGTAAGTTCTTCATAGATACTAGCCCTTTGTCCGATGTCATTTGCAAATATCTTTCCCCATTCCATCGGTTGTCTTTTAGTTATGTTGGTTGTTTCCTTTGCAGTGCAGAAGCGCTTTATTGTTATGAGGTCCCAATAGTTCATTTTTGCTTTTAATTCCCTTGCCTTTGGAAATGTGTCAAGTAAGAAATTGCTGCGGCTGAGGTCAAAGAGGTTGTTGGCCTGCTTTCTCCTCCAGGGTTTTGATGGTTTCCTGTCTCACATTTAGGTCTATTTTGAGTTTATTTTTGTGTATGCTGTAAAGAAGGTGGTCTAGTTTCATTCTTCTGCATGTTGCTGTCCAGTTCTCCCAGCAACATTTGCTAAAGAGACTGTCTTTTTTCCACTGGATGCTCTTTCCTGCTTTGTCAAAGATTAGTTGGCCATACATTTGTGGGTCCAATTCTGGGTTCTCTATTCTATTCCATTGGTCTATGTGGCTGTTTTTGTGCCAATACCATACTGTCTTGATTACAGCTTTGTAGTAGAGGCTAAAGTCTGGGATTATGATGCCTCCTGCTTTGGTTTTTCTTCAATATTACTTGGGCTGTATGGGGTCTTTTGTGGTTCCATACAAATTTTAGGATTGTTTGTTCTAGCTTTGAGAAGAATGCCAGTGCAATTTTGATTGGGATTGCATTGAATATGTAGATTGCTTTGGGTAGTATTGACATTTTAACAATATTTATTCCTCCAATCCATGAGCATGGAATGTTTTTCCATTTCTTTGTGTCTTCTTCAATTTCCTTCATAAGCTTTCTTTAGTTTTCAGCATATAGGTCTTTTACATCTTTGGTTAGGTTTATTCCGAGGTATTTTATGGTTCTTTGTCCCATTGCTTTTAGACAGGTTTCTTTTTATTCCTTCATGCCAGAGTAAAATGGCACTACTGTTTCTTGATCAAATAAATGTGAGGCTATTGGTAAGCACTGTCAGGTTGCTCGTCTTCATAGAAAAGAAGTCATCTAAAAAAAAAAAAAAAGTCATCTGCTCCTCAGTGTAAATTATGAAGAGCTTTCATATGCATTGTTTCACTTGATTAGCACAGATGAGGTGAGGTGGGCAAGGGATATTATGCTGATTTTATAGATAGGCACAGAAAGATTAATTGCTTGCTTGAATCCCTTTGGGGAACCATAAAGCCTCTGGGGCAATGGTTCTCTCTGTCATTTCTTCCTGCCTGAACTTGTGTAGGGATTTTTGTGGGTAGTGCAGTTGTGTGAGGAGGGCAGGAACCTCTAGAATTTTCCCTCATCTGGGATCCTTCCTTTGTATACTGGTCTCACAACTTCTGTTCTCTTCAGGTGAAGGCCATGGACATTGATGTAGAGGAAAGGCCTAAGGCGCTTGTGCGAAAACCCTATGTACTAAATGGTGAGTGCTGGTCACATTCCTCTAGGTCACTATCCTGCTCAGCCAGGGCTAAAAAGGGCCTCAGATGTCTTCATTTTACAGATGGAGAAACTGAGGTTCAGAGGGAAGAAGGGAACTGGTCCAGGGTTCACAAAGTTAATACTGCGTCTCTAACTGGGACATTTTCAGTCTACTTACTAAACTCCAGTGTGTGAAGTGAGGTCAGAGATGTTCAGGGAGGATGTAGCCAGGTGCCTTAAGAGAATAGAAAAGAAACCATTAAGTCTCAGGCACATGTTCAGCTTGTCATGAATTTAAGGACAAACAGATTTTTATAGAGATTCCACCATCTCATTTAATCTTTTCATTGACAAGTCAATTTTATGTATATTAAGGCTATAGAGGCTGAATATTAAAATAGAGCAGAGTAAAATCTGCAGGGAAGCAGGTATACTCTGAAATTCTCCACCCATCCTCCTTCTTACCTGTCCAAGATTTTTAACAGTTCTCCTGAAGGTAAAAGGGTTTTATGAGACTGACGCGCTACCTACTGTGCTAACGAGGCACCTTTAAGGTAAAAGGGTTTTATTTTTTATTTTTATTTTTTTTTTAAATTTTTTTTTCAACGTTTATTTATTTTTGGGATAGAGAGAGACAGAGCATGAACGGGGGAGGGGCAGAGAGAGAGGGAGACACAGAATCGGAAACAGGCTCCAGGCTCCGAGCCATCAGCCCAGAGCCTGACGCGGGGCTCGAACTCACGGATGGCGAGATCGTGACCTGGCTGAAGTCGGACGCTTAACCGACTGCGCCACCCAGGCGCCCCGGTAAAAGGGTTTTAAATGGCCAGACATTACGTAGAGAATTCTTGAGTTCCTATTATTAGTTCATCAGTGATTCTCATAAGAATTAGTACACAGGATTGCATAAATAAAACCAGGTGTACTTATTGTAGTCAGAGTTAATCTTAAAAAGTTTTACTTCTCATTCTCTAAAAAATTTTTTAAAATTATGGTAAAAAACATAATACATAAAGTTTACTATCTTTATCATTTTTCATTAAATAGCTCAGTAATGTTAAGTATGTTTATGTTGTCATGTAGCAGATCTCCAGAACTTTTTCATCTTCAAAACTGAAACTCTACCCATTAAACAACTAATCCCCTTGTTCCTGTCTCCCCACCCCAACCTTGCCCCTGGCAACCAAGTCAAAGATATTCTTGACCATAAGCAATTTAGCATTTAACCCTTGAATAACATTTGACCACCTTCTTTCTGTGAGCTATTTTTCACATTGAGAAATGGGGAGTGTTTGCCTAACGATTTTATTTTTTTTTTTTTTTAAGTTTTTAAATTTATTTTGAAAGAAAGGAGAGGGAATCAGCAGGGGAGGGACTGAGAGAATGGGGGACAGAGGATCTGAAGTGGGTTCTGTGCTGACAGCAGCAAGCCCAATGCCAGGCTTGAACTCATGAACCATGAGGCCATGACTTGAGCCCAAGTCGGATGTCTAACCGACAGAGCCACCCAGTCCCCCCTGCTTAGCTGTTTTAAAAGCGAAGCCATAATTGCCTCCACAGCTTGGCTTTTTACCTTACATAGAGCAGTGAGGTTCCAGTGAGACCCAGCCTCAGGCCCTGGTTCCTGCGGCGTTAGTTCTCATTCACACCTTTCCATTTCACATTATTGTTGTAACACTTAAAGAAAAGAAATTCTCGGGAAATTTTAGAGATGGAAGGGAGTCCCAACCTCTGGTAGGCAATGTATCTTCATTTCTGTCCCCACGACCTGGTACTAAGTAGAGATTATTAGTTTGGTACCTGTCTCTTACCAAGCTTAGACCCAAAGAGATAAGACTTGCCTTTTAGGTAGTTGTAAAACTGATAGATGGTTGTGTCATAGGCACAGCCTGAGATCCAAGGGGCTGAAGAGTACCGAATTGGGGATGAAGAGGCAAAGCCTGATGGCCATCTGATGGCCATGGTTTGGGATTAGGTGAAAGAATGACTGGGCAACCAAAAAGTACAGGAGGCAAAACCTCTTTTCCTGTTTCTTGGCTTCTCTCACCCCAGACCTGGAGGCAGAAGCCAGCCTCCCAGAAAAGAAAGGAAATACGCTGTCCCGAGACTTGATTGACTATGTACGTTACATGGTGGAGAATCATGGCGAGGACTATAAGGTGAGTAGTTTGGGCCCCACGGGAAGAACCACTTGAGTCTGTTGGGAAGGTACCCTGGACAATTTGGGGTCTGATCTTCTTGACTCTTGCCTGAGACTGAGTTGAAACAAAGAAAGGAAAGAGAGACTTAAGGAAATTGATCTCATTGACAGATGCTTATAGCTGGGATAGACTGACTGGCCTGTGATTCATATCCCACTCACAGATACGCTGTTTTGTTTGCATGGTATTTTTAAAGAACTTGAACTAGTTGCTATTTTAATTATGAGGGGTTTCAAATAAAAATTCACGTTTTTGACTTCTCTTAAAAATTGAAAAATCTGGCTGCACTGGACTCTGGTGCCCAAGTGGGATCAGTGGCTGTGGATGGAGCATTAGCTATTCCTCTGGCCCTAGCTCCTGCCTGGTCCCCGAGGGCATTTGCACCCATTTCCCCACATATACCATGGTTTTTGAGGTGAGGAACCTGAACCTCGGGGATATGAGGTGGTTTGCCCAATTCAGGCAGAACTAGGGGTTGAACTGTGCCTGTCCAGCCCTCCTCAAGTGGCTCTTCTCCCTTCTTAGGCTATGGCCCGGGATGAGAAGAATTACTATCAAGATACCCCGAAACAGATTCGGAATAAGATCAACGTCTATAAGCGTTTTTACCCAGTGGAGTGGCAAGCCTTCATTGATTCTTTGCAGAAGAATAAGATGGAAGTTGAGTGAGTGGCTTATGCCTGCCCCAGGCTGAGGCCTCCTCCTGGACCAAAGAAACTGGAAGCCAGGGTTTAAGGCAAGAAGGGGCATGTGGCTAGATGAGGCTGGCCAAACCCCATGGAATCAAAAGGTCACACACGCACACGCACATACACGTTCCCCTCTCTGGGGAAGGAACAGTCTCCATGAGGTTTCTTAGGGCCCGGGAAAAGCCAGAACCTAATGTTTTCGGAGTGGGTGGTTCGTTTACATATAATATGTACATAATAAAATAAGGCTATTTTATTTCTCTGACGGTTATGTGTTTCCCCTCCCAGCCAAGCCCTGGGACTGCCCCTGTGAAAACCAACTCAACTAGGGCAGAGGCCGTCCAGCCCTTTGTGTGCCACATTCCCACACCGTCTTAGGTGTGGCCTCCCTCCTCTTCTCACTTGTTCAGTTCCATTGCTCTGCCTTGGTTTTCTGCACAGCATTAACCCTTCCACAGAAGCCTGCCAGCAACCCTGGACTGCTCAGAAGGGGGTCTGTCTTGCCAACACTAGCCCCACTCCGAGGCTGGAGGTTGGCAGACTGGTTGTCCATGGCCCTACCCTGTGGTTTGATGGCCAGAGGGCAGGTAGCTGCACTGCTGCCTCCTTGTGACTGGTCTTCACTGCATCTTTAGATTGCTTGCCCTGAAAGGAACCCAGGGCCCCCAAATCTGCTTTCTGAGACTGGGGGACTGCTGAATACCACTCTACTGTGTGCCAAGCACTGGGCTACACACTGTGTGGCCAGTCTCTGGGGCAGGCCTAATTTGGTCATGTGAGGTGATGACTCAGAACAGGATCACAGGCATGTTGTGGGGTGGGCACTGGGCATTTTCTGGTCTTGGTACTTTATCTTCAGCTGTTATAATTTTTTTAATGTTTTATTTATTTTTGAGAGAGTGCAAGTGGGGGAGGGACAGAGGGAGGGGGCACTGTAGAGAGACAGGGCCTAAAGGTCCAGTGATGAGAGAATTACGAAGCAGGGGGCTAAGACTCTCCAGGAGCCCGAAGTACCAGTCCCCTGGCTCAAGCCTCTTTTATTTTTGCAATTTGTCTGATGACAGCAAGCACGTACAACATAGTATTTGGCATCTTGACAGGCCGTGCACCTGCAGTGTATTCCATACTGGGTCATGAGTACGTCTGGCGCCAGACAAAACATTCTTATCCCTGGCCTGGTGCCGGTATGATGTCCCTTCTGGAGAGGACGTGCAGTCCCGGCGGCTTTCAGTTCCTGCTGCTCCGTCCCTTTCCTTCAGGACATTCTCACGGTGCCTCCAGCTTCTTGTTCTCCAACAGCTCCCCCTTTTTGTTTGTATACAACGGACTGTAGGAGGACATTGTATAACCTGAGGTGTCCGTCGGTACATTGACAGGCTCGTTGTCCCCGGTACCAGACTGCACATGCAAGGATAAATACGCTGCATATTAATACAAACAGAATAGCAGTAGAGAAATTAAAAATACTAATACGCTCTTTAGGGTTTAATTTCCCCAATCCCTCTGATATACTTTCTAAGATCTTAGAACTGGATAACATGTCCAGATTTGTATTGAAAGTCTCACATATTTCTGCTTGCAGATGGTCCATCAGACACATTTCTGGAGAATACTGCTATGGTTGAGACATGTGAATCAGCAGCCACAGGCCAGTGCACGCTCTAAGTAAATACAGGCTTTTGGATGACATATTAAAGGGTATAGAATTGTTAAGACAGGTGTGTAATGAGCAGTTAACACAAGTTATAAGGGTCTCAGAATCATTCCAAACTATCCGTCCTTTCAGTAGTATGTATGGCAAACGGACACAAGCCCGTATGTACTGGGTACTATTGACTGTGAAGGATAAAGTAGAAATATTGCTGGAGCTGTTTTTATAATATGTGCCCTTCCAGGTATGTAAAGGGTGACGGACAGGAGTTAATTTCCCTATATGCTTCTGTAACAGTCATTGTAAATGACTGGGTGCGGAAATTCCCCCACCATGCCAAACGATTGAGCCATTAGCAGTGGTGCTGATAGTTTGATTATGAACACACCATCGTAGATTTTGTAACGAATTTTTAAGGCAAGCTGAGCCCATAGGGCTTTAATGAATGACGCTTCCATAGGAAGCATTTAAAAGAACTCACCCTATTTCCCTTCTATATACGTCCCAAGTCACGCATCTGTCATTCTGACAATGTGCGAGTAGCATAAGATAGAAGCATTGGAAGAGTGTCATTAATTGTAAGACTGGAGTCAATCAGAGAATGGGCTGATAGTAAGAAAATGTTTGTGTTGGGTCCCATTTTTAATAATAGATAGTCATACTTGAGGCTTACTCTTGAGGCAGTGTTGCCCGTAACCAAAACATAAGGAGGACACTCGATCCCTATAGTGTAATTATCCATAACAGGACCTTCTTCATTTGGCCTATGTGGTCCTCTGCTGTCAAATGGCCCAGGTGTCCATTCCGTGTCATTTGTATATACCGGCACGGGGGAGTCATACCAATTTATGCCCTGATTGAGAGGTGGATGAGGGATATAAGCCCGGTAAGTATAGTTATCAGCGTTTACTGTAGTAGTGATAACCGCAAGCATCGCAAGGAAAAGGTGAGCAGGAGTTTGCGGGCTGCGAGTCTGCATCAGTATTTTTCAGCATCATGTGTCAACCTCTTAACTTGTCCCCAGGTAGGAGGCTGAGCGGTCCTAGTGCGCCTGAGGAGAGGGCATGGCACATTAGGCACAAATTATCAGTTTCCCGCTGGACATTCTGTGAAACTCTTTGGTGGGATTATGTCTAACCAAGGTCACTTGGATTGGCTTATTCCTGGGTTTCAACCGACTACTGGGTAACCACTGGTAGCCTTGATCCATAGAGACATAAGCATACCCTTTGCCCCACACAACAACCTCTCCCTTTTCCCAGTGTCCCTTCTCATCTTTCCAATATACCGGCTGATGAACAGGGGTGACGTTTTGCTTGTGCCAGTGTACCTTAGCAGCAGGACGTGTATGGGGTACTTGTATGTCCAAGAAATTTAAAGTATATAAGGCACGATGTAATTGTTCCCGTGGTGTAGTCTAAGTCCTTCTTCTCCCCCTTTTTGTTTAATTAACATGTTTTTAAGTACCCGATGAGTGTGTTCTATGATCCCTTGATCTTGAGGGTTACAGGGAATGCCAGTAAGATGAGTAATTTGTTGTGCTGCAAAGCAGCGGGCTACCTTATGAGATATGTATGCAGGGCCATTATCACTTTTAATGTATAGCCTTTTTTCCTGTACATGCTGTGGCCCAGATATATCCGGAGAAGGTATCCGCAGTAACATGTACATAAGAGAGCTTACCAAAAGCAGGAATATGGGTAACATCAGATTGCCAAAGTTCATTTGCCCATAGTCTATGAGGATTCACTCGAGAAGTATATGGAGCCATAGTGAGGGGCTTGCAAGAAGGACAGGCACTAACGATGTCTTTTGACTCAGCATGTATTATAGTGTGTCTGTGGGCGAGTCCTCGAGCATTAGTATGGTGAAGCATATGCTCCTGTTGTGTCATCTGTAAAGTGCCTTGTAATAAGTCATCAGCAGTGGAATTTCCTAAGGCTAATGGGCCAGGAAGGTTAGAATGACTGCAAGTATGAGTGATATATAAAGGATGTTGCCTATGCCATCTGTATTAATTCTTGTAAATGCAAAAACAGATAATGTAATTCATTTTGTGAAACAATATGTGCAGTTTCAATATTTAGGACTATGAACCATACATATAGTGAATCTGTCACAACATTGAGGGAAGCAGGTACAAGATGCAACAATTCTATAACGGCTGCTAATTCAGCTTTTTGGGTAGGGCTGTTAAGGTTGGGATCACGGCTAATGTTTGGAAAAGATAAGGTATAAGTTGGATTCCCAAAGCAGGTCACAACCAATTTATATCACCTAGTAACTTCTGGAAATCATTTAAAGTTTTCAAATTATCTCGGTGAATCTGTACTTTTTGGCGAATGATGGTTACCTTGTGAGTTTTTACACCAAGATAAAGGAAGGGATCTTGGTTTTGCACCTTTTCCTCTCCTATTATTAGGCCGTATTTGGGCCTAATAATAAAGATAAAGATCTTCTACTTGTGTAGGCGTTTGAATATCATTCATGTAATGGTTAATCAATGCTTGCCGGAACTGAATACGCAATTGTGAAAGCAGCTGATTAACAAAATTCTGACACATAGTAGGGCTATTAAGCATACCTTGTGGAAGCACTTTCCATTGATAGCATTGTATAGGAGCCATATGATTGTATGAAGGTACAGAAAAAGCAAATTTTTCTCTATCATCTGGCTGTAGTAGAATTGTGAAAAAACAATCTTTCAAATCTATAATTAATGACCAGTTCTGACGAATCATAGTAGGGGATGGGAGCCCAGGTTGCAAAGGTCCCATACTCGTTTACCTTCCTAAGTCAGTCAACATTCTCCATTTCCCAGATTTTTTCTTTATCACAAACACAGGAGAATTCCATAGACTGGTGGACATATCTATATGACCTGCATCCAATTGTTCTTGCACTAATTGCTCTAAAGCCTCTAATTTCTCTTTCAGAAGGGGCCACTGATCCACCCACACTGGGGCAGTTGTTAACCATTTTAATGGTAAGGCATAATGTTGTTTAGAAACAGTGGCCCTAACACTAAATTTGAATTCTGTGCAGGATATCCCCGTCCCATATAAGGAGGCTGCATTTTGGCAGTAATTGGCTCCGTACACCCATTTTCTTGTCGTCCAAGCCCTTCTAATGGATTTTAACTCATTTTTGGACATAATATTGGTTGCAGCAGGAGAAACATAAGGAATAGTAACATATGCTCTTCATTGACTTAATAGGTCTCTTCCCCACAGATTAATGGCTCTATCAGTAATATAAGGCTGGATAGTAGCAGCCTGGCCTTCAGGCCCTTTACACAAAAATTTCAATGCTCTGTTGGATATCAGTCAGTAGCTTTTCCTACACCCGTGAAGACTGCGGATACAAGTCAAAGTGGCCAATTCTTAGGCCAGAACTTAGAAGCAATGATGGTGACATCAGCTCCTGAATCTACCAGGCCAGTAAACTATTTTCTGTTCATTTGTAAGGTCAGCTCAGGCCTTGTGTCCTTTAGAAATGTTTGCCGAAGTACCTACCCTGTTTGCCGGTAGATCCAAACCCTCCCTGTCGTTCTGTCGGCTTGGAATTCAAAGCAATGTAAGGCAACAACAATAGTTGAGCAATGTGATCTCCTGCCAAGACACGATAAAGAACAGAAGTACTAATCATTACTAAAATTTCATCCTTAAAATCAGCATCTATAATTCCTAAGTGGACATGAACTCCCTTGGACATAAGACTACTTCAGCCAATAAGGCCAACGGACCCTGAAGGAAAAGGGTCATAAATCCTGTTTTAAGCATATAAATTCCCATGGAAGACTTGAGGTCCAGACAATCTGGAGGAGGAATATCTAATGCAGCGCTCCCTCGTGTGGCATGGAGGAGGTCATGGACAGATTTGCTTGATGAGTCCTGCTGCTCACAGGATAACAACGTGGAATCTGATTCCCCATGTTGTTTACATTCGGGCCCTGGGGAGGGCCTGTTATCCCGTTTCCCTGACCGACTGAGGTGGCAGGGGAGCTCCATTCTTAAGGAATTTAGATCTACATCGATGTGCATAGTAATAGCCTTTATTGTTTGGTGGGGGGGAGCATTAGTATTTCATTTTGGTGGCCAAGGTGGATCACGGGAATTGTTACCACTCGGCTGTCGACAATCCCTTTTATTTATTTATTTATTTTTTTTATGACAGTCCCTTGTATAATGTCTCAATTTGCCACAGCGAAAACACTTGGACTGTTTGTAAGGTCCAGTGCCTTGAATAGCCACTGCCAGTAACCCCATTTTATAGATCTCTGAGCCAATATCTTGACAGGCCTTTAAATAATCGGTTAAATTAACACCTTGAGCCTTCACTGGGCATAAAGCTTGTTGGCATTCCTTACTAGCATTATCAAAAGCCAGCAGCTGTGAGAGGAGATCGTGTAAACCTGCCTGAGAAACAGTTTTTGTAATAACAACCTTTAGTCGAGCGATGAAATCTACATAGGGCTCATTAGAACTCTTTAACTTGAACACAAGAGGGTGTAGCCCGTCCTGGGGTAGCTCTTTTCTCCCAGACATTAAGGCAGCACAATCTGACCTGTGACACTGCATGATCATTGTAGTGAAGCCGAACCTGTAGGCCAAACCCTTGTCCAGCCCGGTAAGTTGTTCTATGGTAATGCGCACAGGAGGATTCACGGCGGCATCACGCCAGGCCTGTATCTGTGTCTTTATACCACCAAGTTCTAAATTGCAAAAATTTAGAAGCACTTAGGACAGTGCGACCTAGGACCTCCCAGTCCCACGGAATGAGTCGCTCTGAATTTGCTAAACCAGACACCAATCCCAACATACAAGGGGAATTAACACATACTGCATGCAAGCCTGTTTCAAATCCTTAATTACCTTAAAACTTAAAGGAACATGATCAAATTGTTGCCCTCCCTGAGGATATTGCTGATTAGGAGGAATTTGGCTAATGTTGACAGGATAAATTGCAGGCATACTAGCCATTAATTCGGTGTTCCCCCCAGCCTTAGCTTTTGAAGCATCTGCATCATGGGGGAAACAGGAACTGTGATGCTCTGAGCGGCCGTATCAAAAAATGGGTTTTTTGAATAAGTGGAACAGTTTCCTTAAAAGGATTGACTGGCTCAGGACCATGGGGTATTGCGGGATGCAGGGGTGCGGAGGCTGGAGCTGCGACTATCTCTGGGCCATTAACCCATGATTCTGTAGGTTTCCATTCCTCCGGTGGTGGAGGTTGGGGCTCGGGTTCCTCGTTATCTACAAGCTCATGATCACATTCAGCCAGTGAAAGGTTGTGAGGACCAGTGCCCCCTCCTCCCAATTCTGACCGCAAGGGTTGTAAAGCCAGGGAAGTTAAATTACACAAAGACCATATGGAGAAAGGGATGGCTTCCCCTTGTTGATGAGTGAGGGGCAAAGCATGTAAAGCCAAATTCGTTGTTTCTGATTCAAAGCATTTTTTTGCCAGAGGGCGTAAACCAATAACAATGTTTCTTTACTAAATAAGACAAATCTTCAAATGGGGAACGTTTCACTTTTACCACTGAGCTCTTTAATGAAGTCTGCAAGAGCTGAATATATTAGTCCTAACTAGATGAGGTGGCATTCCCCATACTTACCTGCAGAAATCCCAAAGGATGAGTTTTCTGGCTCCAAATTTCCCTTTGGTTCCCTTGGCACTTCTTCAGCAGTGCTGCACACTTCCTCCCTCAGGTCCCTGTTTGGGCGCCAGCTGTAGAGACACGGGGCCTAAAGGTGCAGTGACGAGAGAATTACGAAAGCAGGGGCCTAAGACTCTCCAGGAACCCGAAGCACCAGTCCCCTGGCTCAAGCCTCTTATTTTTGCAATTTGTCTGAGGACAGCAAGCACGTACAACATAGTATTTGGCATCTCGACAGGCCGTGCACCTGCAGTGTATTCCATACTGGGTCATGAGTACATCTGGTGCCAGATAAAACATTCTTCTCCCTGGCCTGGTGCCGGTATGATGTCCTTCTGGAGAGAACGTGCAGTCCCAGCGGCTTTCAGTTCCTTGCTGCTCCGTCCCTTTCCTTCAGGACGTTCTCATGGTGTCTTGGGCTTCTTGTTCTTCAACAGGGGACAGAAGATCTGAAGCGGGCTATGCGCTGAAAGCAGCAAGCCTGATGTGAGGCTCGAACTCACGAACTACAAGATCATGACCTGAGCTGAAGTCAGATGCTCAACGAACTGAGCCACCCAGGTGCCCCTGTCTTCAGCTATTATAATTTTAAAACCCTCTTATTCCTAATGTTTCTCCTAGAAGTGCCCCTAAAATCTGGTACTTACTGCTCTTAAAAAGGACTTGGTATTTTTATATAAATCACTTCATGTAAAACCCTGTAAGGTGTGTGGCTTTATCCTTTTACAGGTAAGGAAACAGGCTTGAGTGGTCAGTGTGAAGTTTGAAGTCAATTCTGTCCGACAGCTAAGCCTGGGCTTTCACTTGCTGTCCTTCCATTTGAAGGCAGCCTGGAAACTGAAGAGGTTCCCAGAAACCCCTCCTAGAGGACCCAGCCAGTTTAGACCCCAGCAGTGACTGGCCATTGTAAGCAGTGTTCACACAGCCTTTGGAATCTAGTCTGCAGCAGAGCTCATGAGGACTTTTGTTGTTTGGCTTCATAATGCCCTCCACAGCATTCCATATTCAGACCTTTGATGGCTGTCCCCTTGTTTCTTTACCCAATGCAGGTGCCAATTTTAGGAAGCCTTTCCTACCACTGTGCCCCACCCCCAGGCTGTGTAAGTGTCCTATTGTCCCTACGCCCCAGACTTCCTGTGGCAATAAAGATCAGTCATAAATGCCTTTTAATCTGCTTGACTTCTGCCTCCAGACTGGGCTGGAGTGTGGACACCTTACCTGGGAATCCAGAGCCCAGCCCAAGGCAGGTGCTAGGGGAATGCTCCATTCTGATCTCTGGAATGGAGGCAGTTAGATATCCTTTGCTCCTGTTTCCACACCCCGGCTCCAGCCCATCAGCTAGAACTCCCAAGGAATGTCAACCAGGCTTGGATACCTCCCAAAAGATACTGAGCTGTGGGTTGAAGGGTCAGAGGACTGGGACTTGCTGTTGACCATTGATTGTGTCACAGGTAGTATTCTGGGACCACCCTCCATAGCTGCCCCTCATTGGAGCTATAAGCACCCAGCATGTACTCCTCAAAATCAGAATTCAAATGAAACCACAACTGAGTTTTTGGCATTTATTGTGTGGCTCAAACTGCTGCCGGTGCTCTTTAATGCAGATTGTCCTTGGCAACCCTGCAGGTCTGGGTTCATAGGGCTTGGGCTGGGACAGCAAGGCCTCTTTACTTCCAGATCTTTGATGGGAATTCTCCCCATGTACCTCTTGGGCCCACCTCGCAGAGGCAGCAGATGAGGAAAAGGTGGAGGTTCTTTACTAGAAAGGACTTCGGGGATGTGTGAGCCAACAAACAAGACAGGCAGACTAAGACTATTCCCAGGTCTGAGGTGTGGGCAGGTGCTCGAGGATGAATACCACAGGTGAGTTTCAGCAGCTAGTTCAAAGTGCTGGCAATTGCTACTAAACTAGCATAAGAACAAATGTTTTCTAAAGTCAGGTGGAAACATTTTTTGGAGAATCTAGTGTTTCATTCAGGCAGACAGGGAAGAGTCCTCAGATTCTCATCAGCACCTCTCTGCAGGACTGGGAGGGCTGTGATGGACTGATTTCACCATCCCACCCCGTCCTTACAGCTGGATGCCAGTGTGTCAGCGCAAGCTTGCAACCCACATCTGGGCACCAAGAGGTACCAGAGGAGGCTTCTTGGGATAGGCAGCCAGTCCAAGGTGGTGGTCTCAGTAGTCTCAGGAACCTAATTTTGCTCAGACCATCCACATGACCAAGCTTTCAGCCAAGTTGGCCTCTCCTGAGGGTTGGCAGCAGGTCAGAGAATGGAAAACCAGAAGCCACATTGCATTAAGTAATTCTTAAGAACAGAAGCCCTTAGGGCCAGGGTGAATGATGAGGCATAGGTTCAACAGGCAAGCAGAAGCAGAGGCTTCCCTTTGATGTGGAGTGCCCATCTGTTCTCTCAGACCCAGAGCCTTCCTACCTTCCAGCTGCCTTTGTTAGGAGAGCTGCTGACATTTGACCCCTAACCCACGCTCAGGTAGGTTGGGAGCTGTAGTGTTGGGGCAGTGGGGTGGAGGCAGTGTCACCCAGGCTAGCTCAGAAAACTTTGGGATGAACTCCAGATAATGGCTGGGTCCCAGGAGCAGGTGATCTGGGCTTGTGAATCAGAAAGTCACATTCAGGAGCAACTGGGTAAGAGCACCATAGGCCAGGCACGTAGCTGTTCGTAAGAGAGCCCCACTCCTCTACTTCATCTGGTCTAATCCTGGCAGAAACCAGAGCAGATAAGCACTGTTGGCGCTCTGCCTGGAGGATAGGCCAACAACCCTACCAGAGCACAGCTGTCAGCCACAAATGTGATGAGGCACACTCACAGGCCAAGAGAACATCTATATTCTGCACAAGTATCAGAGGGGTGGTACTCTGGACCTTCAGCGTCCCCCGGTGGTGTCTCTTCTGGTGTACCACTGGGACCTGTCAGTTCTGGGAGTGGTCTTCAAAAGTTGCTCAAGTAGATATAGTTAGTTAAACTCTTTATTCAAGTTCACTGCCCTCACTGGAGACTTTGAAAATTGCATTACATAATGATACTCATTAGACCAAAGGCAGATCTTAATTAGAAAAGGATCCCCTACAACACTGCTGGTTCCAAAGGTAAATGTCAAGCACTGGAGAACCAGGAGTTCAAAGAACAGAAAAGTAGTTTTATAATCTTTCAATGTCAAAATGAAAATTTGTCGACAAAGTTTCAAAGGCTACTCTTTAAAAGCCAAGTCATTCCTTAAATATTTTAAGTAAAAGCAAACAAATCTCTTTCTTCTGCAAACATTAATCAGGATTTCAAATAACAGTGATTCTGTTGATAAACCTACAGCCCAAGAGCATGGTAGGCCACTGTTCCAATAATCACACTTCTGGATTTGGGGGGTTCCCTCCCCACCCTCCCTCCCTGTGCCTTTTCTCACATAGGCCACAGCATGGAACTGAAGCACACTGAGTAAATGTCAAATGAAATGAAGGCACATAATCTGTATTCTCAATTAAAAAGCAAACGGAGTTGGATATGACCTCTAAAAAAAAGTCCATTTGTGGCTACTGATTACTCAGTGGCCCCTGACAGACAAAAGGCTCCTTCTTTTGCCTGCACTAAAGAGAAGTGTCAATATACAGACAAACTGGCTGGTCACCAGAAACAGGAGAATCCTGGAGTGTGCACTGGAGAAAACCCAGAAATTCTGTCCAACTTTGCTTTAGCTGAGGAATCAGCAGGTCCAGAAAGGCTGAGTGAGGTACCCAAAGTCCCCTTATTGGCTGATCTGCTAATTCCCATTTCTTTTTGCCTGGATTTACATGATTCAAATTTCCTCTCCTAGAGTCACCATCTACACAGAAGGAAGTGTGTCCTTTTGACTTATCAGGCCAGGTGGTGGAGTTTAAGTTCATGTGGATTAATGTGAAGTATGATACTGCATACAGCTGTAAATGATAGGGGGAAGCTAGAGCTTTGTCTCCACTGACATGTGGAGGTTATCACATTGCCTCACAATTCCAGCTATTTTCCTCAAAGACACAAGTTTTCCATGACAGTCATCTGGGGTTCTGATAACAGCACCTAGAAACAGAACCTAAAACTTTGGCCTGTTCCTTTTATAAATAAATAATTAAAACGCAGTTCTGAGGCCAACACCCAGCTCCAGTTGACAGTTGTCTCCCCAGGGACATGGGTTCCTCCCCCAGACTTCTGTAAACATGGGCATTGGCACAGTTAGTGCAAGAGCAGCAGCTCGTGTGTCCAGATTAGGGGGAAAAAAGCCTTTAGTTTTTTTGATTGGGGGTGAATACCACTTGATCCTGTAGTCTGGCAGGCAGGCCTTGGCTTGCAGAAGCAGGAGGTTTCAGAAAGCTTGCTAGGATCTCCAGGTTCGTTCTAGCACTTCTTACCTTCGTGGCTGGAAAATGTATTTCCAAGTCAGAAAAAAAAAAACAAAACAAAACCCCATGGAAATCACCTCTCTTTAAAAATGATGGCCCCAGGGCCAGAGAGGCAGAGATAGCACAAGGCCATGACCCAGCTGGGCAGAACTGGGGCTGCAGGACATTGTAGGCCTTGGAGCCACAGCTCACTGTGTACTGCCCAGAACCTGCCTGCATGAGAGGGGCGTGAAGTCTGCAGGAGGGAATGGTTCAGACTGGGAGTACTTCTGACACTATACTGGTTCTCAGTCACCACAACCTGCAGTGGTGAGAACTGAGCCCACTGAGCATCTTGCTTTACACATCAGAGAAGGAGGGTGCAGGCCTTCACTGGTGAAATTCACTTCCAGCCTGGAGTGAGCCAGACACTATGCTCTTCCACTGTCTGCCCCACCTGCCTCCCCACTTCAGCCTCACGGCCACCTCACCAGGAAGGCCTCTGTGTGGTTCTTGGCCTTGCTCAGGCCCTGTTCTGGAGCGTGGGAGGAGAGAAGGGAAGAGTTGCCACACAGCTCCCGCCTCAGGCCCAGGCCGGCAATAGAGAAGCAGGAGTGGCAGAACGGGGGTCTCCAGGGTTGGGTGCGTGAGCAGGTGGGGGCCAGCCTAGGAGAGAAGCTCCAAGAGCAGTCTCCAGATATGCACGGTGCCGGGGTCTTCAAAGCCAGGTCCTGCAGGGGCGATGCTGGCTGCCAAGAGGAACACCTCCCGCTGGCTATCGACAGCCTGCAGGCCCAGCTCCTGCTGCAGCTCCACCATGCTCATGGCCTCACTCAGGTCCTGGGAGGAGATGGAGAAGCTAGTTGGAACAGAGCTGACAGTTTCCCAACACCCATGCTGTCATCCATGGAAAGAACTGTTTGGCTACCCGGGGAACACTGGGGCCTAAGTTCCCAGAAGTGGCCTCTGGGCCCCTTTGTCTAAACTCTTTTCCGTCTTTCCTTGGTACCAACCTCTTTTCATACCATCACCAGCCACTGTGGTAAGAGATGGCATTTCCTTTAAGCCAGGCATTGTAAGAGGCGCTTAGACTTATTTGATTCTCAGTCTGCACTGAACTGCTGAGGAAATGGACCCAGGGAGGTGAAGGTATTTAGCTAAGGACACAGTGACAAAGCCAGGTTTCAAACCCAGGTTGGGCTGATAACCAAGGCTATACCCCTTACAGGAATCCTAGCTCAGTTTCTTAAACTCAGTAGTGGGGAGATCTTATACTAGGGTCATTTCCAGACAAGGGCCTTATCTGCCCCAGACTCCTAGACACTGGCTGAGGAAAAAAGAAGCCACTGCAGAGCACGGCTGGTGAGGGTACATTTTAATTTCAGCCCTGGCCCCAAATTAAAATAATTCTTGAAGAATTCATGGGACCTTAGGTGTTGTCTCCTGTAGGTTCTATATTGCCATAAATTATGAGTAGAATGATGATATAATTCATCATCCAAACCAGGGTACTTCTGAGACTCAAAGTGGGCACTATTAATAATTATACCAGAACAACAGGCATAAATGGGGACCATCCCAGGAAAACCAGGACATATGGGCATATTTATAAATGATTGTCAAGTATTTCCTGACAGGCAAGGGAAACTGGGATCAAAGACGTACAGCTTCTCTTCAAGACAGGTTGGGAACATGTGCCACAGTTCTCAGGGACATGGGCCAGGCCACAGGAAAAATGACAGAACTCTGTACCGTGGCAAAGCTTAACTTGGTATGTACTGAGAAGGGCAGCTTAGGTCTGGCCAAAGGCCCAGGAGAGGTATAGTGTGGTTAAGAAGGATCTTTGAGGAAGATCTGAGTTCAAGTCCTGCCTTTGCCATATACCAGCTGTAACTCTGGGCATTGAGGGATAATAACAAGGCCAATCATAGGGTTTTGCAGGATTTAAGTGAGGTCATGATTGTCAGGTGGTTAGCCTGGCACACTGTAGGCGCACTCATAATATTGTCATTTCAATCGGCTCAACTTACTACTTCCCAGCTTTACCTCTCAGATCTAGAGCTGGAAGTCACAAGGATATGGCAATGCAGAAAAGGCACAAGTTTTGGATTTAGACATCCCAGTTCCACTATTTTCAAGGTGTACAGCCTTGGGGAGATTACAAAACCTCAAGCTTCAGATTCCCAATTTGTAAAATGGGAATAGTATCCCATACGTAGTAGGGTCAATTAGAAGCATAATATGAAATGCTCTTCAAAACCATACCTGACTGACATGTAGTGGATGCTTAATCATTATTTTTCTCATTTCCCCAGGATGGTGGGTGGCAGGGAGACAAAGAGGAAGGCAGATAGAGGACGAGGGTCAGGGATGAGGAAAAAGCACAGGATGAAAAGCACATGACAGAATCTCAGCCAAGTGCTCCGGGTCATGGACTTGGGCCTGAATCTCTCTCCTGTGCTCCCTGCCCCTGCCCAGGGATCAGTGGATCAAGCCCAACTGGCCTAAGCCAGCCTCCCATGGCTCTCACCTGCTTGTTGGCCACCACGACGACAGGCAGGTCAGGGTCCTTGTCCAGCAGCTTGTGCAGTTCCTGCCGGGCCCAAGGCAGCCGCAGCCGGTCAGCCGAGTCCACCAGGAACACCAGCACGTCTACTTCATTCACAAACTCCTTCCAGTAGAAGCGTAGGTTCTGACTGCCACCGACTGAGGAGAGGCCAGGGGCCAGCTCAGAGCCTCCCCAGGCCCCAGCTCTGTACATACAGCCTCAAGACCACCCCTCTTCTGGCTTCCCAAGGCTCCATCAGCCAGGGGCAAGGAAAAGACAACCTGTTCTGGAGCCAATCAGACCTGGTTAGCTCTGGCTCTGACAGCTAGGGCTCCCTGGGCAAGTCACTGCCTTCAAGCAGCAGCATTCTCCTCCTCACTGAACTTATCTACTAATAGGTTGTGGCAAAACCCAAGGTACCACACGCAATGCACCTTTCACAGGACTGGCATACAAGGTGCTCATTAAATAGTACTCTCTAGTTCTTTTTCCTGGGCTGCTTCCTGCCAATTCCTAGCTTCCTCCCTGGCCAGTAATGGTGTGGTCAGAAGCCAGGACTCCCTGCCCAGCCTGTGCGCAGCCATTTTCCCTTCAGTGTCTCTTGTTCAGTCTGGTCACCCCATTTTCTTTCCTTGCAAACACCACACTCAGTCCTACCACCACATGGCTGCCCACACAGTACCCTGGGTTGCCTTCTTGTTCCTCTCTGTCCCTCTGCACAGTCCCCATTAGTCACACCACATCCTAGTGTTGCTGAATATATTTCTGATACTTGTGGACTCTATGCTCTTTGAGAGTTAGAGCTGTTTACATCTGGATCCCCCCCAAAGCCCTCAGCACAATGCCTGGCACATAGCAGGCACTCAACAAGTATTTACTGAGTGCTTACTAGGTGCCAAGCACTGATCTGGGTGCTGGGGATACAGAGGTGAGCAAGGCAGACAGGGCCCTGCTCTCAAGGAGCTCCCTCTGTAACCAAGACGGACACAGCAGTAACACATAAGCACATTTCAGAAGGGAGGGAAATCAAATAGAAAAAGTGAAAATGGCTGAGGGTGGCTTTGGATTGGGTCATCTGGGAAGGTCTCCCCGAGGAAGCAGCATATGAGCTGAGTCTGGACTAATGAAAAGGAGCTAGCTAAGGGAAGAGGCAGAGAAAAGCATTACAAGCAGAAGGAAGAGCAAGAACACTGTGTTTGAGAAACAGAAGGCAGCCAGGATGGCTGAGGGAGGGAGGAAGAAGCCACAACCATTAAGGTTGGCCAGGGCTTGAACACACAGGGGCTGTAAGGCTACAGTGAGGCTGCTCGGGATCCCCTTAAGGGTTTTAAGCAAGCGTGACATGGGTGTCTGAAAGATACTGCTGGCTGACATTGGGGACAGAAGTGGAAGCAGAAAGACCAGCACAGGGGCTATTATAGTACTGGGATGATGGTGGCTTGGATCAAACAGGCAGTGGTGGAAGTGGGGGAAAGTGGACAGATGCAGAATCTATTGGAAAATAAAGCTGAAAGAACTAGCTAATAAAAGAGGTATACGAAGTGGGGGGGGGGACGGAAAGAGTCATCAAAGATCCACGAAGGGCCCATCCTTGGCTGGGCTCCAGGCCAGGCATTGGAGACCACAGCCATGTGAGTGTTGTGGGAAGGGAAAACTCTAGGACTTGAATGGGAGATCTGAATTTGAATCCAGGAGTGACCTATCAAACCTGGATTGTAACCAGTCAGACCCTTGGGTAACATGAAAACACCAAACCCCTTCTTCCAGGGATGGGGAAAATCTTGTTTAAAGAACCAAATTCCAGGTGGATATCAATGTTTGCCACAATCAGGGAGGAAAGATATAGCCAGGACAGGCCAGCAAGCAAGTGCCTGAGACCAGAAGAACTGGGCCCATTCAGGCCAACAGGTAGGCCCTCAGAGTCTGATCTCACTACATAACGCTTAACTAAGCCTACCCAATCTTTATGGCCTGAGTCCTGTGGCTGGCAAGAAGTCCATTTGTCCCTCCCCTCCAAGTCTGTAGCTAGACACACGTGGCTAAGTACTGCTGTCCTCTCAATACCCCCTCAGCCAACCCTCTCCTGGGATCCCAAGAAGCCTAACACTGAGGATAGGCGTTGCCCAGACCCCCTCTGATCACTCACTCAACAAGCTCTCCCAGGTATCTGCTTGAGGCTGGGCCCTAGGGGCCAGACTGGATCAGACCCATCTGTGTCCCAGATGCTTAGTTATGGACACAGCCTGGTATGTGGCAAAAGCCAGCTCAGAGGAAGAGCCCTTAACCTAGCCTGGGAGTCAGAGATGGCTTCACAGGATATCATATTTGACCTAAATCTTGAAGGTGTAGCAGTTTATCAAGGGAAGAAGGGCTTTCCAGACTGAGGGAACAGTGCAAAGGGCAGAAGAAAATAGCAAGCATCCTTCAGAAACAAGCAATGTAGCATGGTACTTAACATCGAGAGCTTAGAGTCAGAGTCTGCATTAGCAGACTGGCAAGCTGGGTGAGCCAGGATAAATTAACTTGTTGGGCCTCCCTTTCCTCATGCATGTAACAAGGATAATGACTGTTTCCAGTTTGTTGGAATTGTTGGGAGGATTTTATTACATAATAATGCCTGTCAAGTGCTTGGCATACAGGAAACTTTAGCATTTGATATCTCAGTGTTAGGCATGTGAGCTTCAGTAGGGGTGAGGGACAGGCAGTGACCAAGGTGGAGTTGCCTGATCATGAACGGCCCATCGCTTCAGAAGACAGAGCTTGGACTATATTTGTGCCCCAGAGAGGCAGGGGAAGAATGTCATACAGGGACGTGTCCTGCTTAGATATGCATGCTGGAGCCACCACCAGGCAAAGATCCCCCGCTTGGGTCCAGCTGAGGTGATGGGGAGATGGGGGGGGGGGGTCTGCTCACTCTCTAGCAGGTCCACCTCGAAGTCCTTGGTGGGCAGCCGGACAGAATTGAAGCCCCAGGTGGGGATGTGGCCTTCCAGCGGTGGCTTCCCAGACAGCACGCGCAGGAACGTGCTCTTCCCTGAGCCATCCAGCCCCAGCACCAGCACCTCACGCTGCTCCAACTCCTCCAGCGCCGGCTCTTCGTCCTCCTCGTCTTCAGGCTGTGGAGTACAGGTCAGGTTGCGGCCGGCACCCTCCCTCCGGACCCTCCCTAAAAGAAGACCGAAGACACCAAAGCGTCCATCCCGCTCCCCACCCGTCAACGGGCAGGCAGGCATGGTCTGGTGCAGTGAGACCAGCGCTGCCTTTGGAGTCCTGAATCCCAAACCCTATTCTCCTGGCTTTCCCTGAGTGACCTCGGTGAAATTCCTTCTTGCGAAGTCTCAGCCTCCTCAGACTGGCAATACCCGCGACCCAGGATCGTAGGTACCACGGACAGGGAAAAACTCGCAATTCGGCCAGGGGCCGGGAAGGGGGCGGAGGCCTCTCCCAGCATGCCCCAGGCCGCGGGCTGTGCGTACTGCGCAGGCGCCCGGCGAGCGCGGGCTGGACAGGGCGTGGGCCCGACATCACTCCGGGGCCGCGCCCACGGAGCTCTGGCGCCCACGAGGAAGCCCGGGTCCCGCGGCAGCACAGGGCGGTGCCAAACACTCCCTGAAATGCCCACCCATCTCTCGGTTCCGGGACTCACGACTGCCTGGCTGCCCACCGCGCGCCCTTTCGCTAGGGGCTAGCGGGCTGTGGCGCCAAGTCCCGGACCCAGGCGCTTCCGGCCTCGCGGGGCCGCGTCACACCCCTCAGCTGCACGTGCGGAGATACAGACCCCGGCCCGGCACTCACGTCCCACTCGTCCCACTCAGGGAGGCGAGGAGGCTCCGCGCCCCACCAGGCCTCGTTCCGGTCCCAGCGCCGCTCCCGTCCGCGCCCGAAGTAGGCCTTCCAGAGGATGAAGAGTACTGAGCCCAGCACGGCCGCGGCGCCGCCCAGCGCCAGCACCAAGGGGCTCAGCGGCCGCGGAGCCATCGGGCCGGGCGAAGGGCGCGGGTGCGGGCTGCACAGGCCGAACCAGCCGGCCCGCGGAAGATGGCCCCGCTGCGACTGCCGCGACCGCGCCCACCCACCCAACCCCAGCCCCGCACTACAAGGCCCACAATGCACCGCTGCTGTCAGCGACAGGCGGCCCGCGCGGGGGCAGCGGGAGTGGGCTAGCCGACCAGAGCGCGGGGACCTCCCGCCCCCGCTGCAAGGTGCGGTGTGGAGCGAGAGGCTGTACCTGGGCGTAATGGGAGACGGTGATATTGGCATTTCCCGAGCACTTACTGTATGCCTAGTGGTCAGTTGACCGCTGTTCTCGGTTACTCTGTAAAGCAGGGCTTCCTAGAAGGAAAAACCGAGGCCCCAGGTCGCATTGTAGTGCATTGGTAGAGACTGCACTCAAACCCAAAAGGTGTTTTCTGGGCATCCCTCAAGACCTCGGGCATCCCTTGTGACCTCAAGACAAGTCACAAGGCTACGGGTATCAGGTTATGGAGTGTCAGAGGCGGGACTGCAGCCTGGATCCCAGACGCTTGGTACTCTACCTTCCGTTGGCTGCTTCTCAGACCCCAGGGGTTCTGCTCTCTTGGGGTCTTGGGCATGCTAATGAAGCAGGCAGGATCAGAAGGCAGTGTTTAGATCTCCTAATCACCTAGTCTTTTGTGACTTCCAGTGACTGCCAAGGTTTCCAGGTGTAGCAGGGGAAACATCCTGAGGTACTTCAAAGAAGAACTCCATGAGGGGCTGCGCGGTGAATAGGTGTCTTTATTGTAAGCAACCCCGAGCCATCTAGTTGACCCGGGACTCTTGTAGTCATTCACAGGTATGCTCAGATCTCTCTTGTTTGGGAAACTGTCCTCCCTCACTGGCTACCTCCTCTCCTTTCTATTACAGCCCTACTTCTGGATAATATGCGTTTCCTATTCCACGCCCCGCCCACCCAGAGAAACTTCTCTCACCTGGGTCTCTAACAAATCCCTCTTTATTAAATGTGTTGGTAACATCTCAGCTCTTATTTTGCTCGACCTCCTTGCACCATTTAACACTGTTAAATAGAGTCTTAGCAGAGATGCCATTCAAAACCTGGCCAGGGTGCCAGCTCACTGCTTGAGGGATCACCTCCTTGGTAAAACAGGAGTGCAAAGTTCCCAAAGAGAAAAGTTATTATCAGTGAATTTAACCAGAACTTTGCAGTCAGAAAAAAATTTTTTTTTAGGTTTCTTTTTTTGTTTTGTTTTGTTTTGTTTTGTTTTTTCCTCAGCTGCAGTTCAGTCACCCTGTTGTGTCACAGTTTCTGTCTGAAAATTTTTCTGTCACTCCACTTGAGGATGTTGACTAGGCCTTTGTCATCTTGGGGTCTGATGTGCTCAGTCTGACTGAAGCCCAGAGGTCACACTTAAATATTTGCAGAATTGAATGAATTGCATGTGCTCCTCCCTTGGCTTCTATGACACATTTTTTTCTTGATCTTTTCCCTCCTCTCTGACCAATCCTTTTCAATCTCCTTTTACCTGGCATTGGCTGCCATTAGCTGAAACTAACTGGACTATTTGGCAAGGAAATTTTAGAAATTGGATTGTCAGGAGTTAGATACACAGCAGGGCAGGTGAAGGGTGAAGGATGGAGCCATAAGTGAACAGGCACATGACCAGCACAGTCCGCCCCTTTGCATCCAGTTTTACTCTTATATCAATTTTAAACTTTGTGCTTCCACTTACATGATCTAATATCCATCATAAAAATAGTCACCCTTTACCTTCTGAAAAAAGGGAAGACAAAGTCCCAATAGTCAATATATCCATCTCTGAGTGATGTTAATTCCTCTTCAATCATAACCCCATCTGGATATTCTACAATTAAAGATTAAATTCTTAAAAAATTTTTTTTAATGTTTATTTTTGAGACAGAGGGAGACAGAGCATGAGCGGCAAGGGGCAGAGAGAGGGAGACACAGAATCTGAAGCAGGCTCCAGGCTCTAAGCTGTCAGCACAGAGCCCAACATGGGGCTCAAACCCAAGAACATGAGATCATGACCTGAGCTGAAGTTGGACATTTAACTGACTCAGCCACCCAGGCGCCCCTAAAGATTAAATTCTAAAGATAAACACTGCCAACTTTCCTTACACAGTCCAACTTCCATATTGCTACACAGTAGTCTTAACAAAACAAAAGCTGACAATGTCATCTTTAGCTTAAAATTCCTTAGTGGCTCCCCATCTCTACCAGGATAAGTACTACACGTCTCTGATGATGGTGCAAGAAGGGCAGCAGGGAACTGACATTTAATGATCACCTACTATATATCAGGCTTTGTTCTGGTGTAAAGTGTACTGCTATGCAAACATTTGTCTGTCTTCATCTCCTGAGAATTGTTTCCCTAATGATTGAATTAACTGGAAACCTACCATGTTTATATGATTCTTGGCACAAATAATTAGTCCCAGGGTAATGACTTGGATCAAGCTGGACGAAGAAGATCCTTTCGTGAGATTCTTAAATTTGGTTAGCAGAGTGTTGAGATCAATCTGTCTTGGGTGGATAAAGATGTAAAACTTATCAGCTATAGGCAGCCATTTTCCCCACCTGTATAGAAGAAGGCTTCAGGTCAAAGAGATTGAGGTAGAGCAGGAAAAACAAAGAAAGAAAGTAGAGCTGGAATCCTGGTGCCATTTGCATTCTTGTGCACTTTTGTTCCTAAAGTCCAGGGTATATTTGTGTTCACCCCTTTTATAGCTTCCTTCCTTCCTTCCTTCCTTCCTTCCTTCCTTCCTTCCTTCCTTCCCTCTTTCCTTCCATCCTTTTTTTTTTTTTTTTTCATCACTATCTGGGGAACCACAGTATGCCTGCCCAATCCACAGGAAGTAGTCACAAACAACATAGCATACAATGAGGGGACCCACTATACAGTGAAAGGCAGGACCCTTGACCAAAGGGTCCGCTCATTATATCATACACCATATCATTCAGAAGTAACCAGCTTCAGACAACACTGGCTTAACCTTCTGCCTTTCAGTTATACCTTTGTTATGCTTTTAAGGCAATTTTCTGAACCTGATCTTCACACTTGCTTATTTCGTCCTTGGGTATATCCACTCTGCTATTCACCACAGCCTTTGAGGGCTTTATTTAATCTACATTTTTCACATCGGGTTCTGTAGTTGGTTCTTGTTTATGATTTCTTGTTTCCCCCTTCATATTTCCAAAGTCCTCTCTTTTCTTTTTTTAATAATACTTAAAATGCTTATTTTCAGTTGTTGCCCTGCCTAGTCTATTAACTCTGGTGTGTCTGGATAAGATAGTCCTGTATGTTGTCTTTCTCTTGTTGGGTGTGTGCCCCTCAGACCGCTCTTATCTGTCCCTGTGAGCTCCTCTTTCCTTGGGGCCAGGAGAGGCCTGGAGACTAAAATGCCTAGGGGAGGTGGCATAGTCCAAGTGTAACTTGAAGTATTCCTGGTGAGTTGGGAAGGAGGCTCTCTGGTGTATAGTCTACACCCCTAGTTGGTATAATCCTGAGCAGACAATTGCATCCCTGGAGAACCTCTCTATAACTCTCTTGGCCCAGGTAAGACTCTTACTAGAAGTTGCTGCCTCTGATCGCTTTAACTTAGTGCTTGGGTACAGGGAGAGGGAAGAGGAGTGGTGGAACAGAGGCTGCTAAGGTGCAGGCTGGTTCACTACACTGTAGTTAGTTCTTGAGGTAGAGCAGGTGCCTACCCAGCCACCCAGCCAGTGTCTTCTCAACCTGCAGTAATGGTGATAGGGCTGGCCAAGGTCTCCCCAGGGCAACGGGGGGAAGAAGAAGGGGTACACCTGTCCGAAACCCAACAGGGCCTGATTCCCTTCTTAGAGCTCTGGCCTCTTCTGTAATGGGTTGCTATTGTTTACACCCAAGCCCAGCCCTCTTCTGATGGCCACAGGGCTGGTTTCTCTGATCTGCCAGCTTCCCTTTGGCTCTCAGGTATCCCTGACCTGGGGCTGCCTTGTGCTATCTGCCATCTGGCCAGCTTATCTCCATCTCATAAAAGAGGAAACAAGCTTGGAGGGAGGAAGTGGTTTACCCAAGAACATGTATTGAATAACCAAGGCAGCTATGATTTGAACCAGTCTGTGTGTCTTGAAAACCATGCTTTTGATACCTTGTTTCTCCCTGTATAGATCCAGGAATCTAGATCCACTCATTTTATCCAACTTTTCTTTTGAAAAAGAAGGGAAACTCAAAGGATTGGTTCTGAAGTTTTTCACATGTGTCCTCAGTTGGATTTTAGGATGTTTCAATTTCACAGACATAGATGAGCTCTGGAGTTGTTCATCATTTTAATTAATCGACTCTTAATGTTTTTAAATTTTAAAATTATTAAATATGACAAACAAACATGTTCAGATACCCATGTATTGACCAAAATTTGAGAGTTAGCATTTTGCTTTATTCTCTTTTTTTATTAAAAAGATTTTTCAGGGGCACCAGGGTGACTCAGTCAGTTGAACATCTGACTCTTGATTTCTGCTCAGGTCATGATCCCAGGGTCATGGTATCGAGCTCTGCATTGGGCTCTGTGCTGAATGTGGAGCCTGCTTGGGTTTCATTCTCTCTCTCTCTCTCTCTCTCTCTCTCTCTCTCTCTCTCTCTCTCTCTGTGTCTCTCCCCCCCCCCCCCCACTCATGCATGCTCTCTCTCTCTAAAAAAAAAATTCAAACATAACTAGGATGCTATTCCTATCTCCAGGTATAACCATTATCCTGAAATTGATGTGTATCATTCCCATTTATGTTTTTACACTTTTATTATGTACGTATCAAAACTGTTTTTTGAATTTTAATAATATACATAAATGGTGATGTGGCATGGTCTGATTGGATAGGGGGCCAAGGCATGGGTGGTGAAAGAATACACCCAAGGCAGAACAAAAGAGATAAAAGTTTATTGAATACACTGCAAAAGAGCAGGAAGGACAGCAAAGGAGAGACTGTCTGCCAGGAGGTGGTGGTAAAGGGCTATAGGTATAGGGCAGAGTGAGGAAGTATGGAACCTATGGAATTTTCCCATTTTTGGTGATCTTAAGAACTATGCGTGGTTGTAATTGGTCAGAGCCTATGGCTATTTCCAGGTGGGTCACTTGATAAACCTTTTTGCGTCAGCTTGGTGGTCACTGTGGACACTTTTGCCTTGTTCAAGTTTCTAATGCTCGAGCCTGTTGCCTAAAAATTGTCCTCTACAGGTAACATACTGTTATCTTTTTTTATCCAACTTGACGTTTTTGAGATTAATCCATGTCATACATGGAGGTCTAGTTTCATTTCTAATGCTGTGTAGTATTCCCTTGCATGAATATATCACAGTTTACTTTTTTTTTTTTAAATGTTTATTTATTTTTGAGAGAGAGAGACAGAGGGCAAGGGGGGAGGGGCAGAGAGAGAGACACACAGAATCCGAAGCAGGCTCCGAGCTGCCAGCACAAGAGCCTGACGTGGGGCTCCAACTCACACACTGTTGAGATCATGACCTGAGCCAAAGTCAGCCACTTAATGGACTGAGCCACCCAGGCGCCCCCACGGTTTAGTTTTTTATTCTTCTGTTGTTGAAATGGACTGACTACACGTTTTTGCTCTCACAAACAGTGATGCAATGAAGATTGTTATATGCATCTCCTTGAGCACATTTGTGAGGGATGTATGTGTGAAGTATTTCCTGGGAGCAAAATTCCTGAGTCATTCTATTTGTGCATCTTCAAAGTTAATACTGCCAAATTGCTCTCCCAAATGGTTGTCCTAATTTTTAATCCATTCCAAAAACATATTAAGTCTCTATTTCCCCATATCCTTGCCAACATATGGTATTATCAAACTTAAATTTTTTTGCAAATCTGATGGAAATGAGCTTCTATTTCTTTGTTTATTGGTGTTTTTCCCATTGGAGTGAGGCTGAGCAACTTTCTATATGTTTTGTTATGCCCTGAATTCGTGATCCCCAAAGACCACTAGGGAGCCGAGTCCGATGCAAAAACAAAAGAGCCTTTATTCGAGCTAGCTCGAGCTCAGTCCCCTACCTGCACCGACGCAGCGGTGAGATACCAGGGAGAGAGAGCGAGTTTCAAAAGCACAAAGGTTTTATAGGGGTCTAGGGGCAGTTGGTGAGGTAACGGCTGTGGCCTCAGCCGATTGGCTGGGGAAGGGTCAGAGTCCTGTTACCAAGGTCACTGGGCGTGTTTTGATCAGGAAGTTTGAACGGGTGAGCGGGAGGTTACTCAAGGGGAGGAGGCGCGGTCTGAGGTTTCTGCGATTTTCCCGGAAAAGGGGTCATGTCGGGGACATAGTCACTCAAGGTGGAGGACACAGAACAAGATGGAGTCGGCTGGCGTAGGCCCGCCCTTTCAGTTTATTCACCAGTTTTCTTCTGTGTTTGTTCATATCCTTTTACCATTTGTTTAATTGGCAATTTGGATGAATATCAGTTTATCACCAGTCCCCTACATTAGAAGGTAGGTGCCCTGAGGGCAAGGACTGAGTCACCCAGCACTTAGCACAATCCCTGTCCCTTCAATATTCATCAACCCTCTGTTGAGTGGGTGCTGATTGCATCTACTGTGTGCTGACATCTATTCTTTCTGTCATCTCCCCCTTTTCCTATGGGAATGCCTCTTCCATCCCAGTCATGAGATTCCTAGGGAAGCTAACATTTTCTAATGTAGCATGATCCTGGCCACAGATGGTTGGCTGCAGTGGGAGGGAGCACTGACCCAAGCCAGGGCAAGGATTTGACGCTTTCATACTGCATTTGAGAAATAGCTATACTCTTGGCAGAAGTAAAGCTGGAGAGATATCAGCATTCATGTTCCCTACAGACACTGAGAGAATGAAGATAACGTGAAAAGATGAGAAAATTAGAACTTCTGGTTTCAGGTATTCAAGAGGGATTTCTGTGAGTTAAGCGGGCGGACTGGAGTTGATAAGGTTTTAGAGTGGTGGTGGGGGGGATCCAGAGCTGCCAGCCAAGAGAGAATTCTTGAAGACATCTTTGGTGCAAAAAAGTGATTTTATTAAAGCACAGGAACAGGACCCATGGGCAGAAAGAGCTGCACTGGGGTTGTGAAGAGTGACTGGTTATATACTATGGAGTTGGGGGAGGTAAAGACAAAAGGGAGGCAGGCCTCCAGAAAGACTTTGATACACTAAAGAGGACTCTTAAAATACTGGAGACCTTGCTATTGTCAAACTAAGGTGGTTTTCCCTCTAGTAATGCATTAGCATTATGACAGTAGGGGGTTCCTAGAGAAATGTTATACTCTGTATTTGCCTCAAGTATTTGTCAATGGGCTGCAGTTATAAAGAAATTTAATTTTCCCTGCCATTTCCTTCTTGCCTTTGTTCTCCACATCACTATGGAGGGGAGGGTGATATTAGGGGCTCCAGGAAACCGAGTCAATAGGTTTCTGGAGATTAGGCTATTGAAATGAATGCCTTTTTCTTGTAATTTACTAAGATATTTGTAAACTGAAGGAGACTCATGCCCTCATGACTGTGATCTCTGTCAGTTTCCTATTTGTTTCCTTTCCTTTGTTCTTGGGCATCCAGGAGTGCCTGAGGAATCACACGTATCCCACCTAGGGGTTGGGAGTGGGGGTGCTAGCTTGTGCTTTGCCCTCAACTTGCCTTATGGTCCCTTGTCCGATCCCCCCTAATCAGTTTTGACTTTTAAATCTTTAAAGTTGCTGAAGGTGGAGGGTCTCATCTTCTATAGCTTCTTCCTGCTAAATAGCGGTATAGAGATGTCCCTACCTGTGGGTCAACATTGGTCAGTCTGGGGACGTATAGGAGAGTTATGAAAGGCGGAAGCAACTGAATTCAAGGTGGACAATGAGTATGAATCTCCTTGAGTAGAAAAGATCATCTGTTGGCTTGAAGTTATTGTAGTGATGGAGTCTTAGCATCAGGTGGAGAGACATGGGAGAAAACAGCAAAACATAATTAGAGTAAGAAGAAAGAAACCCCAATAAAAGTCCTTGGTAGTTGACAAAAATTTTCCAGTCTAGATGTTTAACCAATCATTAAAGGAAAGAGAGGGATTTTTAAAAGTGTCAATTTGAGCATTCATGTTGCTTTGAAATTCAGAAATATTCGTGTGGTAATCTGGAATGTATACACAGCATTGTTTTTTTTGTTTTTGTTTTTTTTACTTTGAAAACTATGCATCTCAAAGCAAACTTTATTTGTTCAATTATTTTTAACAACAGCGTTTTATTATTAATACACTGATTTTTCAAGAAGGAAACTCATCTTAAATTTTTTTTTTTTTAAATAGGCCTGTATTCACCTAAAAAAATTTTCCCCCAGCTCTGATCAGATTATTTTGATTTGGGAAGAAAATACCATTTTGACAGCATGAAATGCAAAGTTTAAGTTTTTTTAAACATCCCAGTACAGAATTTTAAAAACTATTAATGGAAAATAGGTTAAGGACATTAAGTGCACAACACTAATTATTGGCCACCTAGTGGTGGTATTCGGTTTCTTCCCTAGTTCTCCCAAAGGAAACTTAAATTCAGTCTTCAGCAGAATGCTCTTTAAAGCAAAATGAGAGCGTTGTTTACATTGTTTTTAGATCTTGCTGTTCCTAATTTTATTCTGAAACTCAGTTTTACCCCAAACCTTAATTAACATATTAACTTTGTAATGCACAGTTGTATGCAGTTCAGCAAGCAGTAATATACTAGCAGGCTCTATTCACCCAGAGTTCAGGGTAAATAGGATTGGTCACACCCATTTAAAAACAAATCTCACAGGGTGCCTGGGTGGCTCAGTCAGTTGAGCGTCCGACTTCGCTCAGGTCATGATCTCACGGTCCGTGAGTTCTAGCCCTGTGTTGGGCTCTGTGCTGACAGCTCAGAGCCTGGAGCCTGCTTCAGATTCTGTGTCTCCCTCTCTCTGACCCTCCCCTGTTCATGCTCTGTCTCTCCCTGTCTCAAAAATAAATAAACATTAAAAAAAAAAAAAAAAACAAATCTCACATTATTTGCCAATGTGTGATTTCCATCTAAGTTCTGATAATGAAATATATGGATATATATCTATATACCTTATCTTAATTTTCAGAGATAGGCAAAGGGAGTTCTTCACAGCTTAGCTTTGCCTGACTGAAGCTGACGATTTTGTAACTCCATAGCCAGACCCATGTTGTCAGTGATTTTCAATTTGCCTTGAAAGAATGCCGACTGAGGATTCCTTTTACCAGGCGTTAAAGCCAGTAAGTCGAGTCAGCCATTGTGATTGTGCAGTCACAATCTAGTTAGGAAGCACTGACCTTTGCCATTCTTCACATCCACCATCCAGGTGGCTTCTTTACCCCCAGGGCCATCCTTCACCTTGAAGACAAAAAAACCACCAGTTTTCTTCAAGTTCCCTTCGTCTTCAAGTTTCTTCTCAATCTCCTTAAAGACAAGATTTGCCTTAAATCCATCAAATGCAGAGCTGGTTGGAGCAGCCTCGATTTGATGAGTTCTGAAAGAACTGGCAGCTTCAGGAAAACCCATCTTGTAGAGCGTCTACACAGCATTGTTTTTATGAGAGCACAAGTTCCACCTTGTGCAGCAGTTAAAACATCTAATGCCATTCTCTTTTGTAGAACTATGGAGAGAGCAAATTCCTCTTCTAGAGGTCCTCAAGATATCCTGAGGTTCCTGCACCTGCCAGGAAATGACATTCTTTACACACCTGATAAGGCTGCTGGGAACTCTCTAAGCAAGGTATCAGGCCACCATTTCCAACGAGCTTTATTGGCTTCATGCTTTTATTTTAATGTTTAATTTTATTTTAGTTATTTTAGTATTTAATAATATAATGTTATTTTGAGAGTCATTTAAGGCCTTAACTGTGTCAAGGTTGTGTATAGCCATCATAGACTCTGTTCAGGAAGCAAATAAGTAATCAATAAAGAAATATAGAAACAAGGCAATTATAGGTTAATGGTTATAGCAGATTTCAAACCCGGTGTCTGCCAGCACTGCCAGTGAGACTTTTAGATGTCAGGCTTGAAGCCTCTCAGAGGGGAGTACTTCTACTACTTCTACCCCTACTACTACTCCTCCTCCTCCTCAGAGGGGAGTAGGAACTGGCAGCAGGAATCAGATGGGTCTTTTTGGTTTGTAATTCAAATGTCTTTGGTGATCCTTTTGAATGACCCATTATAAGAAGGAATTATCAGTATAAATTGGGAAAAGGAGAATGAAGAAGAAAGGTGCAACCATCACAAGAGAAGCTTGAGGTCTTCCACAGGTTTCAGGAATAAGAAAGCACATTAGTTGGCTCATAGGTTTCCTGTGAAGGAGGTACAGTTTTTATTCTGGGTATATGAGCCCATGAAGAATGCCCCTCTAACTTTATTGCAGTGGAAGTACACAATATGACCCCAGTAGGGGTCCTTCCATTTTGGAATTAAATCCCCTGCTGTATTAGACTTTCGCCCAGGACTCCTGGGTTTTTATGGGGTAGGTTTCTAGTAACTGTCAAATCAGGTTTAGGGAGGATATGGTTTGTATATTCACTTAGAGATTGATGAATTAACCCAGCCTCAAGTGAATAATTTAATAAAGCGCTATAGTTTTTATCTATTGATAGGTTTACAGTGAGAAAAGTCTTTTTATATACAATTGTTGGGGAAATCCCTCCCACTAAAATATATATATACGTATATATATATATGTGTGTGTGTATATATATATACGTATATATATATACACACACACATATATATATACGTATATATATATATATGGCCATGGGGTCCTGTTATTATTCCCACAAAATAACAAACAAGAAGATTGTCCATACCTGTGCTATTGTGACAATTCTTCTGAAGTTTACCTCACGTTGTTCAACTTAGGCAAACAACAAACAGGTAAAGACAATCAGAACTAGAATTTAACATCCATAAAGGTGCATTATTGAAACATAATTTTTGTAATAATCCTCATTTCCAGAGATAGCCAAATCAAGACTAATTTGCTTGTAAAACAAGTCCAGTTTTAATAATCTTGACCTAATTAATTACATAAGCTCAGCAAGAACAGCGACTGATCATATAAATCCTTTATAATTTGCTTTGCTAGAACTTTTTGTAAGGAATCTCTAGGTTGAACTTTTAGGCCTCTCCAGGCCAGAAGCCAGCCATATACTTGCCATCAGACGTGCCTGCAATACTTAGAGAGTTGGGCAAGTTCCTCTTCTAGAGGTCGCCAAGATATCCTGAGGTTCCTGCACCTGCCAGGAAGTGACATTCTTTACTCACCTGGTAAGGCTGCTGGGAACTCTGTAAGCAAGGCATAAGGCCAACATTTCCAACGGGCTTTGTTGGCTTCATGCTTTATAAAGTCAACCTTAGTTCCTTAAAGCTGTTTGGTTATTTCTGAGTCTATGCATGATTCTCAAATATGACCTTCCAGTCAAAGCCTAGTAAAATAACCAATGGTGTCCTGTTACAAAGAGAACAGATTCTTATATAACTCATGCAAATAACTGTAATTGCCATGAAAAAGAACACTTACTGGGAGTCTGAATTTCAGAGGGTTCAGGTAGAGAGAAAGGTTAAAAGCTTCAGTTTGTTTCCCAATGAATACCTTATCCTATTTTTGTATATCATGGATATCTTAGGAGAAAGTTTCCTTAATCGGGAAGAGCAAACAGAGAACCAGCAATTGTTTAAAACAAGAGTCATGAAAACTGTAATTTTCCTCAGTTTATTTTGTACCATGTTCCTAATTTTTGTTCAGTTTGAATGATGTCTTTTGGTTCTGGAAATTCTTACCCATTTTAGTATTAATGTTAAAGATTTCAGATACCTGTATTTGTCCTAAAAGTCCTTTTTATAAATCTTGAAGATAAAAGACGTTTTGTAAGAGCATCAGAACAATAACTATAAGTGACAAAAGACTAAAAAGTGGACATGGTTAACAGTCTGATGAGAGTTCATTTTGATGGAATTGACAAGGAAATTTGGTTATTTCTGTGACACATAACACTTTGATAATCAGAATATCAGGTGTCAACCTTATCACCAAAACATATTAAAATTTTAGGAATTGCGTATATATTTGAAGAGTTATAGCATTTACCCAAGCAATAAAACCTAAACTTAACCATTATTTGTTTGACAGTGTTTGCAGAGTAACTTAACATAACAAATAAAATGGCCTAACTGGTCAAAAAGACTTCATTTACAATTTAAATCTTGGAAGTTTGTTAAAACCTTAGAAAGTTATAAAGCACATCCTAAATAGAATTATAGATCATTACAAATCTTAAAAACTTTAAATTATTTATTTAACCAAGATGGCAATAAGAGATTTCAAAAACAAACATGTAGGGTTGTATAGTTGTTAGCAAAACTTAGGTCCTTTAACATTGAGAAGTTTTAACTTTAAGTTGTCAAAGACCTGATAAAGACAAAACATAACCTTTCATTTTCCCAGCAGACGAAAGAGAAAAAACCGTTTGCATACATATATTTACTATATGTATTCTATATTATATATAATATAGAATTATAGATTTATTTATATATCATATAAATATATATTATATATAAAATTTAATATATATATTTATCAAGAGCAGAACAATCCAAGAAAACTTTGTCTTTTGAATATAGAAAAGCAGAATTTTAACCTTATACCAGTGTAGTTAAAAAAATATTTTTTTAATGTTTATTTATTTTTGAGAGAGAGAGAGAGAGAGACAGAGTCAGAGTGTGAGTGGGGGAGGAGCAGAGAGAGAGGGAGACACAGAGTTCGAAGCAGGCTCCAAGCTCTGAGCTGTCAGCACAGGGCCTGATGCTGGGCTCAAATCCACAAACTGTGAGATCGTGACCTGAGCCAAAGTCAGATGCTTAACCAACTGAGCCACCCAGGCACCTCAATACCAGTGTACTTTTAAAATCCATTAATTTCACTTAGTCCATTCTAACCACATATAAAATTCCTTTCCAAAGATTTCCTTTCACGAACCTTCTACAACTTTCCTTTGCCTTCAGATTTTGTCCCAAGCCATTTCTCTTCAAACAACCAATCTCATTTAGGACAAAATTACTTTCTTTTACTTTCAACAAAATTATATTTCCATTTACTATATCTTATACATCTTCTACTTTTTTTTACATACAGAGTTGTTTCCCTTATTTCCATCAGGCTTAACTACATTTAGCAGAATTTTAACTCTTAGGAACCTTAGTCTCCAGTGAAAACTAAGTAGTAACCAATTGTGAACTGTTAAAGCAGAGTTTTTTTAGATGACAAATTTATGAACCAGTTAAGCGCAAAGCATGTTTGCCAACAGACCCAAATAGCCTTAGTTTCTCTGCAATAAGAAGTCAAAAGCACAAATCTACATTGAATAATTAATATTTTAGCATTCCATTCTATTTGGAAAAGACCTATATGTCCAATGAATTCAGTCCCACTTACCAGGCAAGCAAAACTTTTAAGTTTCAGATTACCAAAGACTTTGAAAGCTATCTTAACAATTACCCATGAAAACTTTGAGACAGGCAAAATTAACCATTATTTTAAGTCATCTTTTCGCTAACAAATTGGAACGGAGATAACATGAGCTTTTGTGACCTTCAGCAAACCTAGATAGAGTAAGTTCCATATTTAATGCTGATAACTGTAAAAACATGTCTATCTTAATTAAATCAACAAACAATTTAAATACCAAATATGTTCTACCTGTGTCCACTTAAAAGTCAGTCAGTTGTTCCCCATTGTCAGTTTTTACCTGGGAATCTGAAGTGGGCTGTCCAAGGGGGTGCTCTTCACTCTTTGACATTGATGATGGGAGTAGGAGCCAATGGTGCCAGAGACACCGAGGATGGTATAGAAGCCAGTTTTGTAGGCTGCATCCAAGGTGGTGCAGAAACAGGAGTGGGAGGGGAAGGCAGAAGAGGCAAGGTGCCAGCAGAAGGCAGAGAAGGAGGATTCCCTTCTCTGGGGACATTGTCAGCAGGGACAGAGGAACAGACGCCAGATTTTTGTGTTGTTTTGTTTTGCTTTGTTTTCTACCAACTAGTGGAATTAGGCTGTCCATGTCAGGCTGGAAAAGACAGGGAATTTCCTGAAACAAATGGAATTTTAACAGCCGTTTGGGAATATTCCTTAAAGTTCCCATCCTGACTAACCACAGTTGGCTCCAATTATCATAGCCATTAACCTAGGAAATGAATGAGGGAGAAACCCTCACATTAATTAGAAGAAGGAACAGTAAGAGAGGGTCAGTGTCCCCTTCGTTAGGGATGGCTTGTGTTTCCTCCAGCGACTGTATATATGTCTGGGGGAGACAATATATGTCTGGGGGAGTTTACTAACCAAATACATTTGGGCAAAAACATTCTACAAGAGGCCCTTAGGTCCAGAGCCTCAAAGGCCTGGACCTAGGGTAGCTTGTGCTTTGCCCTCAGCTTGCCTTATGGTCTTTTATCAGAGTTTCTCTCCTGTTTTTCTTAATGTTTATTTATTTATTTTGAGAGGGAGATAGAGAGTGAGCAGGGGAGGGGCAGAGAGAGAGAGGGAGACAGAGAATCCCAAGCAGGCTTTGCTGTCAGCACAGAGGCTGATGTGGGACTCAAACTCACGAACCATGAGATCATGAACCAAAATTAAGAGTAGGATGCCTAACAGACTGAGCCATCCAGGTGCCCCAGAGTTTCTCTCCTTTTAACTAAATGAATTCTGACTAAAGCACTTTACATTTGGGTTTTTCCCAAATTTTTTTTCTTTCAAAAATTTTCAGGGGCGCCTGGGTGGCTCAGTCGGTTGAGCGTCCGACTTCGCTCAGGTCACGATCTCACGGTCTGTGAGTTCCAGCCCCGCATCAGGCTTTGTGCTGACAGCTCAGAGCCTGGAGCCTGCTTCAGATTCTGTGTCTCCCTCTCTCTCTGGCCCTCCCCCCGTTCATGCTCTGTCTCTCTCTGTCTCAAAAAGAAATAAATGTTAAAAAAAAAAATTAAAAAAAAATTAAAAAAAAAATTTCAAATCTGCAGAAGAAAATTTAAGCATAGCTTAATGAACACTTGTAAATCCTTCATCTAGAGTCACCAGCTGTTAACATTTTGCTTTATTGTTTTATCTGTTTATCTCTCTTTGTGTATATTCAGACAGATACACACGCACAAATACACACAAATTCTTTGAGATTTAGTTGCAGACATCATGGCATTTTAGTCCCAAATACATCAGAAGCTTCCTAACAAGACCAGGCTCCTACAAAACCACAGGACAAATATAACACACAGGAATTTTATTTTATTTTATTTATTTTTTTTTTTAATTTTTTTTTTTCAACGTTTATTTATTTTTGGGACAGAGAGAGACAGAGCATGAATGGGGGAGGGGCAGAGAGAGAGGGAGACACAGAATCGGAAACAGGCTCCAGGCTCTGAGCCATCAGCCCAGAGCCCGACGCGGGGCTCGAACTCACGGACTGCGAGATCGTGACCTGGCTGAAGTCGGACGCTTAACCGACTGCGCCACCCAGGCGCCCCAACACACAGGAATTTTAATGTCAATGTAGTATGATTGTCTAATATGCAGTCAATATTTGAATTTCCTCAATGCTAACCTTTATAGCTGTTTTTTAAATGGAAAAGTTATGATTCAGTCAAATATTGTGTTGTATTTAAACATTTTTTAAATTTTATTTTTTATTTTTTTAAATTTACATTCAAATTAGCATATAGTGAAACAATGATTTCAGGAGTAGATTCCTTAATGCCCCTTACCCATTTAGCCCATCCCCCCTCCCACAACCCCTCCAGCAACCCTCAGTTTGTTCTCCATATTTATGAGTCTCTTGTGTTTTGTTCCCCTCCCTGTTTTTATATTATTTTTGTTTCCCTTCCCTTATGTTCATCTGTTTTGTCTCTTTCACTCATATGAGTGAAGTCATATGATTTTTGTCTTTCTCTGACTAATTTTACTTAGCATACACCCTCCAGTTCCATCCATGTAGTTGCAAATGGCAAGATTTCATTCTTTTTGATTGCCGACTAATACTCCTTTGTGTGTGTGTGTGTGTGTGTGTGTGTGTGTGTGTGTGTGTGTGTATGTGTGTGTATACACACACCACATCTTCTTTATCCATTCATCCATCGATGGACATTTGGTCTCCTTTCATACTTTGGCTATTGTTGATAGTGCTGCTATAAACATGGGGGTGCATGTGTCCCTTTGAAACAGCACATCTGTATCCCATGGATAAATGCCTAGCAGTGCAATTGCTGGGTCGTAGGTAGTTCTATTTTTAGTTTTTTGAGGAACCTCCATACTGTTTTCAGAGTGGCTGCACCAGCTTGCATTCCCATACCTAAACTTTTTTTTAAGTTTATTTATTTATTTTGAGAGAGAGCACAAGTGGGGGAGAGGCAGTAAGGGGGGGAGAGAGAGAATCCCAAGCAGGCTCTACATGGTCAGGACAGAGCTCAACATGGTCAGCACAGAGCTCAACATGGGGCTTGAACCCATGAACCGTGAGATCATGACCTGAACCAAAATCAAGAGTTGGATGCTCAACCAACTGAGCCACCCAGGTGCCCCTGTCATGTGTTGTATTTAGTTGTTATGACTCTTTGGTGTACCCGAAACTAGAACAGTTGTAGTGTTTTTTGACATTTATGACATGATAAGAGGTCTTTTATGACATTGACATTTTGGAAGAGTCTGGGTCACTTGTGGGCAATTCCATAAGTTGGTTTGTCTGATTGTCTCCTCATGATTAGATTTGTGTTAGTTGTTTTTGGCAGGGATGTTACTTGAGTGACATGTCTTAAGGACATCACACCAAGGACACATAGCTATCAGCTTATTTTAGTATTGATGATGCTAATGTGATCACTTGGTTAGAGGTGGTGTTCACTAGATTGCTCCATTTTTAAGATACCCTTTCCCCTTTCTAATTAATAAGTAGTCTATAAGGTAATACTTTGAGATTGCACGAATAGCCACTTTCACAAGTTAGCATCTGTTGATTATTCTTGCTTGGATTATGTTTGGATTCATTTTTTTTTTTTTTTAGGTTTGTTTGTTTGTTTGTTTGTTTGTTATTTTTGAGAGGGATAGAGAGCAAGCAGGATAGGGCCAGAGAGAGAGACAGAGAGAGACAGAGACAGAGACACAGAACCCCAAGTGGGCTTTGCACTGTAGTGCAAAGGGGCTTGAACTCACCAACCATGAGATCATGATCTGAGCTGAAATCAAGAGTTGGACCCCTATCTGACTGAGCCACCCAGGTGCTCCATCTTTGGCTTCTTAACATTATATTCAGTTTGGGGAACTGCTTCTGTGGTCTCATTAGGAACATATGAGTTTTGTAAAGTTCCTGGGAATAGGTGAATACCCAGGAGGTTCCCTCCTCTCCTCACTCCCACTTACTACTTCTAGGGGCCCCTTCTGTCCTCAAATCCTAGTTAGGAACCATTGTTATATGCAAAGAAAACTGGTCTTGGCTTCAGCATATTGGAAAGGACACAGCATATTGGAAAGATCTGGGCTCAGATTCTGGACCCACTGCTTATTAGGTCTATGACCTTTATCAGTTTACATAACCTCCCTGAACCTGTTTCTTCAACTGTAAAATGGAGGATGATGATTGTGGCAGACACTGTTGGTAGCCTACCTAACAGCCATTCTTCTGTTTTTCTTGCTAACAGAATCCCAATTTTATTTATTTGGCATGCGCCAAGCCCCAGGAGGAGTCACAATTTAAAACAAAGCTAGGGGCACCTGGCTGGCTCAGTTGGAAGAGCAGGCAACTTTTGATCTTGGGGTCATGAGTTTGAGCCCTACATGGGGTGTAGAGATTACTTAAATAAATAAAACTGGAAAAAAAAAAAAGCTAAGCTAACTGAAGCCTTCCAATTCAGTGTTAGTTTAGGTTTAAGTACCTGCCTCAGTTCTGGCGCAGGAGATGTAGGTAAACGATGGCCAGTTTTCTGGGAAATAATTTTCTCCTTTCTTGTAGAAAGTGCTGTCATGGAAGGAAGGTATGCTTTGTGAGCTGGGGTGGCCAGCTCAAACATGAGGTGCAAGCCTGCAATGAAACTCAACTTGCTTGGGGGAGGGGGCAGAATGGGGAAGAAAAGAGCCTGGGTCCTTGATATCATGGAGCTTCCCAACCAATCCTGGGCATACTTTCCTCCATACCCTCTGGTAAGTAAGCAGATATCCTTATGCCATTGTTGAGTTTTTCTCTTGCTTATAGTCCAGTGCATACTGACAGATATAATGATCCTTATGATTGAGGTAGGGCATGTAAAAGTATCTGTGTGCATGATGTAGGCACTGAAAGATGTTAAGTTCCTCTCATACTTTGACCCTTCATCCCATCCTTCTGTTGAACCCCACTCCTGGGTGAACCCAATAAGCCCCTCTCTGTGCCTGCTTCCAGATTGCTAAACTGTGTTTCAGGAGACACACAATGAGGCAGATTGGCACAAACATTTACTCTTGGTGACCACCCTCAACTGGGTCCTCCACACTTTCCAGGTAGTTTCTTCCACTCTCTGGAACAATAATTTTTTCTTTCTTTCTTTCTTTCTTTCTTTCTTTCTTTCTTTCTTTCTTTCTTTCTTTCTTTCTTTCTTTTTCTTTTTCTTTTTTTTTTAAAGTTTATTTATTTTGAGAGAGAGAGAGAGAGAGTAGGAGGGGGGCAGAGAGAGGGAGAGAGATTCCCACACAGGATTCACATTGTCAGTGTGAAGTGCCATGTGGGGCTTGAACTCATGAACTGTGAGATCATGCCCTGAGCTGAAGTCAGACACTTAACATACAGAGCCACCCAAGCACCCCTGAAACAGCAATTTAAAAACTTCATGCTTCTCTTTCTTTGCCCCATACCATGCCTCCCCCTTTCTGCTTGCAAAAGAGACAACCTCATCTTCTACTTCACAGACAACAAAAAAGCCATTAGAGTGGGGCTTGCCAATATTCCTGTGCCAAATCCCTTGAAAACTTCCTCCTCTTCAGTATTAGTCTCCTATATGTCACACGATCTGGCTCACCCCACCCCCCACAGTGACTTTTAGATCTTCTTTGGCCCTAGTCTGTCTTTATTTATTCACCATGTACCACACCAAACATATTCAGATGTACTCACTTCCTATATGAAATATATATTTTTGCTGTAAAAATCTTAAATACTTTTTTTGAGAATTTAATTACTTAGCTGCAGGTAACTTGTCTAATTTGTGATTGGCAATGCTTCCCCCTCCCCTCCCCTCCCCCCGCGTCCCCGCCTTAGGAGCACTAAGGTGCCACTTGGAATTTATTTTAAGGTAAGAAAAATCTAACTCCCAAATTGTTTTCAAATGTAATGCCATTTTTTTTAACATTAAATATTGCCATAAAGGAAGTTGACATAATAATCTGTTGTGCCGTCATTTAACTAAACAATAAGTTTGATTAGGTATGGTTTAAAAACAATTTTGGAGGCAATAATTCTACATTTAGCACTCAAAGATTTTTGTGGGTCCCTGAAAAGCTCAGAGGCCCTAGGTAATTTGCAGAATGCCAGGTGCCCCTTCTTGCTTCTCGGGGCTTTTAAGCCCTCACTCAGTCACATCTTCCACACCTCCCTCTCTGCTTGATTCTTCCCAGCTGCATTTAAATGTACTGATTTCTGCCATCCTGATAAACCCTTCTAGCCTAACAAAACCTGGCCTAACAAAATCACACTAGGACCCACTGCAACTAACCTTTCTAACTGTCCTCTCCCTTCCTCACCAAAGGCTGACTTCAGAATTGTTTACACTATATCTACTTTGAGAGGGCCCCTTATCCTCTGGGCTTTCAGGGAAAAAACAGAACTCCCTACCTTGGCCTGTAAAGCCCAACCTCATAGTCCCTACCCTCAGCTTTACCTTCTCTCAGTTCTTCAGACACAAGCTTTCTCTTACCTTTGAGTCTCTGCCCTTACTGTGGTGCCCCACTTGGAGTACCCTCTTCCACCCACTTCCTTGCTTCTAAACTTGTATCTCTGTGGGCAATCTCCCCTGACATTTCCGAGTCAGTCCTTCTATTACATAGTACCTGGTGCTATTGCTCCAGGACGTTTGATTTGTAGTTATTCATAACCATTCATTTATCGTGTTTCCTCATGTTAGTTTGCTAGGGTTGCCATAAAAAGGACCATACGCTGGGTGGTTTAAACAACAGAAATTTATTTTCTCACAGTTTTGGAGGCTAGAAGTCTAAGATCAAGATGGTGGCAGGCTTGGTGTCTTTTGAGTCCTCTCTCCTTGGCTTGCAGTTAATTGCCTTCTTACTGTATCGTCACATGGCCTTTCCTCTACGTGTGTGCAACCCTGGGGTTTCTTCTACTTACAAGGACACCAGCCTTATTTTAACTAAATTATCCTTTAAAGACTTTACCTCCAAATACTGTTCTGAGTCACTGAGGTTTGGGACCTCAACATGTGACTTTTGGGAGGACACAATTCAGCCCATAACAGACTGTGTCCTTCTCCCCAGTGTATCCCAAGCACTGAGCATGATATCTGACATTAAGTAAGACACAAGAACACATTTTCTATTTAATTAACTGCCCCAGACTGTGTGACATTGGCCTGGTTCCTTCTGTTTTCTGTACCTTAGTTGCACCACCTGTAATATCAGGCTGGACAAACTGGTCGCTAAGGGGAGTCTGACTGTTGACCCAACATCCTTTAATTAATCTCTTCAGTGAAATCTTTCCCCGCCACCACTAGAGGGAGATGCTACTTCTAGTTTTTTTTTTCTCTGTAGGAATGTGCCCTTAACTCTCTTGCCCCAGGGATATTAAAAGTGGAGGAGCTGAGGCCAAGGACAACCTGCAGCCAAACTATCAGCGGGCATTCAAGCCTTGGGCTTGAATTTCAACTCTACCATTTCTTGGCCGGCTGAGGTATCTTTGGCAAGGTCCCCTTGAGAGCGTTCATTTTCTCTGCTGCTGAGTGAGCAATGGAAATGCCTCATCTGTGATGATACGTGGGGCAGGCTTCCAGATAGAGCTCCCAGTCTAGAAACCCCAGAAATGCAAATGCTCCACTTGCTCCCATCTCAGTAAACAAGCTCCTGTCTGCTGATGGGTGGTTGAGAATGTCGGCAAGTCTAAGGAGGAAGGCAGGTAAGCAGAATTTGGTCCTGCGCCCTGCCTCCTCCCCCATGAAGTAGGAATGTAGGATGCTTTGGGGCATCCAGGGTAGATGCAAGAGAGGTCCTGGTCAATTGTAATTTTCGAAGGTCCAAATTTGTTAAAGTATGAAATGCCCAAGGAGGTGCAGAAAGGCAATTCAGAGACAAAAGCACTTATTTATTTATTTATTTATTTATTCATAACATTTATTTTAGAGTGTGTATGTGTGCACGTGTGTGTATGTGCTCTTGCACAAGCAGGAGAGGGGCAGAGAGAGGATCCCAGGGCTCGATATCATGAGATCATAACCTGAGCTGAAATCAAGGGTCAGATGCTTAACCAACTGAGCCACTCAGGTGCCTCCAGAGACAAAAGCATTTAGAAAATTAGTTTCATAGTAAGTGTATGTTGTAAACATACATAAAAAGGCAACCAGTTTCCCTGGTCAGTCACATACAGGGACCCCCGACTGTTGTCTGCCCCCAGACAAGAACCATACAGTCAGACCTCAAAGACAAACTTCTCAATGATGCTGCCACTCTTGGGGAAATAAAGTGGCTGTGTATATAACTGGGAGCAAGCTTGGTTATGAACCAAAACCAGAGTCAGAAAAAAAGCACAAAGGAGGGGATGAAAGGGAACTTCTATTGCTACAAGAAATCCACGCCAGGAGCTGCAAAAGAAGGCCTGAGCTCAAACAGCTTAAAAGGCCCTTCTTGGGCCTGATGGATTCAGTTTTGATTGACTGACTCCTCCTTAGCAATGCAACCATACCCTTTAGAAAAGTAGTTTACTTGCAAATAAGGCTGCTAGGAGACACCAGGCTTTGAAATAATTATATTTTATTTCCCCATGAAGTAGGAATGTAGGATGTTTTGGGGCATCCAGTGTGGATGCAAGAGAGGTCCTGGTCAATTCTAATTTTTGAAGCTCCAAATTTGTTAAAGTATGAAATGCCCAAGGAGGTGCAAAAAGGCAATTCAGAGACAAAATCACTTATTTATTTATTTATTTATTTATTTAATTTATTTATAACATTTATTTTAGAGAGAGAGTGTGTGTGTGTGCACATGTGTGCATGTGCTCTTGCACAAGGAGGAGAGAGGCAGAGAGAGCGGTATAAAAAATACAACACCCATTTAAAGGGGAAAACTCCTTAAGATCGTAAAGGTTGAAAGTTTACAGTCTGGTTTTTTGTGGGAAACAGCAATTTTCTTACATGATATCAACATAATGCCATAGGTTCAGAAATTTGTACCATTAAAGGTCAGGGATAAAGTTGTATTAGAACATCAGAAAAGACTCTAGTTTTAATTTATTTGATGATAAGAACAAACCGATCATTATCACTTATAGAAGGGTGCAAAGTCCTGTTTCTCCCATTTTGACTGAAATGTTCTGTGCGGCCTATCCTCTTAACGGAGGAGGGCAACGTGTCAGCTTTGCTTCTGCAGAATGAAAAAGATTACAGCATATTTTAAAAGTTCCAAATTAACAAATTAACACTTTTAACACACAAACCACACTGCAAGGTAATTGTGCTATTCATAAGCTAATTATAGAATTTATAAAAGACCTGAATTCATTCACAGGTTTGGTAATGGCACTCACGTTTAAAGTCGCGGGAGCAAAGCCTCTCAGGCCTTCTAGTAGGCCCAGCAAACGTCAAATGCAGAAATCTAAATGTGAGACCCACCCCCAACCCTCAGAGCCCTCCTGAGAAGAGCCTTGATGGCAAGCTTTGGACGTGGGGTAGAAACGGAGGTAGATTTTTTCCCCCATCTTCTTTTACTTCCTCAACTTTGTTGTTCTGTCAGATTTGTAAACACTATTAGGAGAAAAAAAGGTCTTCCTTCAGGATGTGAAATTTGAGCTGGCACCTCTCCAAGTATCACTTTCCTTAGTGTAAAAGGGACATGATATTAGGACCGTCTTATGGAGGGGAGAGCAGGTGCGGATAGCTCTTCTCGGTTGTGCTGTTAGTATGAACCCTGCATAACCTATCTATTCCTGGAAGAGGGTTCCGGCTCAGGCTCATTTCCTTAAGTGACTTCTCATCTCTCTGGGCCTCAAAATCACCTCCCTGAAACGGGTTTCAGGGTTTCACTTTGCAATGGCACCTCCATCTTTCTCAGCCCGTCATAGACCAAAGCACAGAATGGTGGTAAAGGGTGGCTTTTCCTCTGGGAACTGGCTAGTTTCACACCTGCAACTGTGGCCCCGCCCCTAACTCGCGGTGCGGCTGAAGTTGTGCGGCCTTCTGGACCGTGGACTACAGTTCCCAGCATGCCCCGAGGGCCTCTCGGGCCAAGTCTCGCGTGATGTGACGAGACCTCGGAAGGCTTTACAGGAAGGCTGCCGGTCGCTGCCGGCCAGTGCTCTTTGGTTGGTGCCTGAGGCCTTCGGTGTCTCCACAGGCACGACGCTGCTCGCACCATGGCTTGGGTCCCGAATGCACCACAGCGTCTCGTGAGACAGGGGTCCTCGGAGCCTCTTTAGTGCCGGAGCTCTGGCCGCAGGCAGCCCCGCGGCGGCGGAAGAACAGGTAACCAGACGGCCCAGGCCTGGCCCTCCTTGGGGCTGTGTCCTGCGGGCATACGGAGGGGCGTGCCTGTGGCCCCTCCACCGAGGCGCTGGCAGAGGGCCTCTCCGTGGCTCGCCCTTGTCCCCTACTCAGGGTCAGAGCTCGGCCCCACAGCCCCTAGCTTCTCTTGCCCCGCCTTCTGGGAGGTTGTCTAGTGGGACGTCTGTCTGATGATCCCCCTGCATCCCCCCACCAGGCCTGGTCTCTGTTTCCTCAGACTGGGCTAGCCCGGGAACCCCACTCCTAGCCCTCACCCCATGCCTCTGCCTTGCCCTGCCCTCGGGGAACCTTCGGCTTGTGCCAGGCCGCGGCCTTAATCTCCTTTTTCTTAGACTCGCGGGGTGGGAGGGGGGTTGGGTCAGACCTGGCCTTTCAAATCCTAGTGGCTTTGTTCTGTATCCTGTGCAGGAGCAGCGTGAACCCTGCGGGGGAGTGCGAATGGGGAAAGGGAAGGGGAAGTGGAAGGGGCTGTATGTGGGTCGGAATGCTTCCTGGACCCGGAAGATGCTGAACTTTGGTTTCTGCGATGTTTTTTAATGAAGAACTAACTAGTTTGTCCTCTGAGCTTTCAGGATAGAGGGTCAGTGCAGCAAGTTGAAAAGCAAATAACTTGGCTTTTTGAGGGCTTTTTTAAAAATATATTTTTTTTAATGTTTATTTTAGAGAGAGAGAGAGAGAGAGTGCAAGCAGTGGAGGGGCGGAGAGAGAGGGAGACACAGAGCCTGAAGCAAGCGCCAGGCTCTGAGCTGTCAGCACAGAACCCCAGGAGGGCCTGGAACTCAAGAGCTGTGAGATCATGAACTGAGCTGAAGTCATATGCTTAACCAACTGAGCCACTCAGGTGCCCCCAAGGGCTTTGTTTTAATTCCCCTGTAAAATGGGTGTGAAACTATCAGCCTTGCAGATGGGCCACTTATCTGTGACAGTGGACAAATCACATATATACATCTCCTGAGTTTTAGTTTCCTTCTTTTAAAATTATAGGGGATAGAAAGTGCCCGCTTTGCAGAGTAGAAAATGCTTATGAATAGAATGTTAATGCTGGCAACAAAGAATGAGTTTAACCATTATGGTAAATAGCTCCTTGCTGTGGGTTAAGTTGTATGGACCCTGGGTCCTAACTTACTTAAAAATGAAATGTTTATAATCACTGTTGCGAGGTTGTGGGGAATACATGAATGTATAGGAAGGTGTTTGGCAGACTCTGAAGGGCTCTACCAATGCTGGTTGTTTGTTATTCGTAGAACCTCTGAAATGGATGGACTCTTCCCAAGCAGCTTTGCTAATTCACAGCAGCTGGACAATGTTCCTCATTAATACCTGTCTGTCAGCATAATCGTCACATCATTTCACTCTGGTAAGGTGACCTTTTCACCACGTGTTAGTGTCTTTGTCATATCACAGGTGTTAAGATCAGCCATTAGTGTGGTGAGACCTTTGACTTTATCCTTTTTTTTTTTTTTTTTTAAGTCATCTTTGGCATGTTTGTATGTTTGTCACCCACCCATTGGCTCTTCAACCAAGGTTGAAGTGTGCTTCAACCTTGTGAACAAGCTGTAAAACTGTGTGCCTGTCAGAAGAACAGGATTGGAGCTATTCTTTCGTGTTCACTGTAAGAAAATGCCCTTTGTTATTTTTATTAGGTGGCAGGCACTCAGCTCCGAATTCTATATAGAAAAAGCACCTGGATCCCAGTCTTTCAATGGCTTCGAGACAACCAGAAGTGCCTGGTAAACTTAATTCTTTTTGATAAAGTTTTGTTTTGCCCTTAATGTTTTAAGCTAGATAGAAACCAATTTTTTTCTCAACCATATATTAATGGTTACTTTCTGCCTCCAGGCAAGTATGTAAACTTAATAGATTGGCATCATTTAAATATTATCTTGCTAACTACCCAGCCAGGGTACAAACCCAAACCCTCACTCCTAAGCGTACAGTCATTTCACTTAAGCATATACCAAATTTGTCACTTTCCTACAGATATCAAATAAGAATTCAGAATAAGTTGTGTAGTTCTAATAGTATGTACCAAAAATGACTGTACCTATCCCCCTTTTTTGAGGGGATGGGGGTGGGCAGAATGGAGGTCTGGGCAAAAAGGCACCAGCCTGATTTAAAGGCAGATTAAATTTGGGCAGTCGTGAAAACCCTCACAGCAACATCTAATGAGTCCTGGGCCTGTGTAGGGCAGTACCTTCTGGGTTACTAAAGTCATTGATCCCTCCTAGGACTGTTTTAGTGGGAAGGACCAGTGATTTTTAATCAGATCTGAATCCCTCAAATTTTGATTCTCAGTAGAGAGATACTGCCTGTCTTTCAAGGTTGCTGTGAAGATTAAATATAACATGTGAAAATGTGAGTTAAAAAATTAGTGATGAATATACATGTACTGCTCAATTTTTTGGTCTCTATCTGTAGGAATATATTTCCTAATAAATTTTAGCTGACTTAGTATTATTTTTAGAAGGGCTGTTGGGATGGCTGCTAAGAGGGGTCTTTAAGATACTTTGAAATTGCTCCCAAATTAGGTGGATTATTAGGAGTCTCCCCCACGTCTCTCGATGTGGATCTGTCTCTGGTCTCTAACATCATCAGTTTGCATTATAGTTTGTCTTTCATCATTGTTGTGATCACATGAATTCCCTGTAACCATCTGGGCTATAGGGTTGCACTCATTAGGTTAAAGTTTGTGGGGAGGATGGAGTGTTGCACATAGAGTGTGAGCACTGGCTTAGATCTATGATGCAGTCCCCACCTTGCTACCTGGGTGTCACTTAAGTTCAGTGCCTCAGTTTCCTGAGCTGGAAAATGGGAAGAATATCTGCTTAATGAGCATTAAGTAAGATGAGGGATGTAACTGCTCAGCAAGGGACGGTATTTGGTAATTATTATTTGCTTGTGTGTTTGTTTTAATTGAGTTAATTCACATGCCGTAAAATTCCCATTCAAAGTGAACAGTTTAGTGGTGATTCGTATATTCCCATGGTTATGCAACCATCCCCACCATTTAATTCCCGAGCGTTTCACCACCCCAAAAAGAAAACCTTGTACCCATTAGCAATCACTTCTCCTCTGTTTCATCCCAGTCCCTGGCAACCATTGATTCTTTATTTCTGTGGATTTGTTAGTAATTATTATTAATGTTAATAATAATGGTAGCTGCTTGTTCCCCTTGCTGTTTAAATGAAGTGTCTTTGCTGGTTTGGGACTTCCTGCCATTGAAGCTGATGTCTTAGAGAGTTATGGTATAATTTTAAGCAGGAAAATGTCATGCTGAAGGTAGGATCTGGACATCAGTTCTGCAGTGAAAGGATTAGCAAACAAACAAAATGAACTTTGCTCCCTGGTCTGGCAGAACTGAGAGTGCCCTTGAAGTAGGGTGCCTGTGTCACAGTGGGACATTCCTTCCGCCAGTGAGTTCAGTGGACAGGAATGGCAGGATCAGCCGGCAGTGCTTTATGAGAGTGGTTGTCAACAATTTCTGTGATGGAAATTGGCTCTGCTGTTTATTTATTTATTTATTTATTTTTTTTTTTTTTAATTTTTTTTTTTTTCAACGTTTATTTATTTTTGGGACAGAGAGAGACAGAGCATGAACGGGGGAAGGGCAGAGAGAGAGGGAGACACAGAATCGGAAACAGGCTCCAGGCTCTGAGCCATCAGCCCAGAGCCTGAGGCGGGGCTCGAACTCACGGACCGCGAGATCGTGACCTGGCTGAAGTCGGACGCTTAACCGACTGCGCCACCCAGGCGCCCCTGGCTCTGCTGTTTAAATCACACAGACTGCTCAAAACTAGAGGTGACTCTGGACAGGAAATGCTTTAATTATATCTTTTTAAAAATATATATACTTTAATGTTTTATTTATTTATTTATTTATTTACTTACTTACTTACTTACTTTGCGGGGGCGGGAGGCGGGAGCCAGAGAGCAAGGGGGACAGAGGATCCGAAGTGGTTCTGCTCTGACAGCAGTGAGCCCGACGTGGGGCGCGAACTCATGAAACGTGAGATCATGACCTGAGCTGAAGTCAGGTGCTTAACCAACTGAGTCACCCAGGTGCCCCTAATTATTTCTTATCATGGCACTCTTGTTTTCTTTGGTAGAGTAGGTAAAGAAGGCAGAAGATTTGCAGTTGTGCCCCAGCTGGCTACTTTCTGTATGAGCTTTGCCAAATCACTTTACCTGTAGGCCTTAGTTTCGTTATCTATAAAATGGGAACAAGAACTGCATATCTTTAGTCCTACATGAGTTGAGAGCCTTGGCTTTGCCGTTGGGTGGCTTCTGTGGCATAAAGAACATAGCTTCAAAATCAGGCTTGGGTTTTGATTTGATTCCAAACTGTACTTTGAAGGTGTATGACCTTACTCAGGTAATTTTAAATTGAAGTTTGTTTTTCTGCTCCATAAAAATGGATTAGAGCTTCTGGATGGGTAAAGTGGAGAATTCAAAGCATCAGGCATAAAGGAAGGATTTAGTACTATTACCTTTCCTTGAATGGATTAGCTATTCCAGAACAAGCTATTGCTCTGTCCCAGAAGGAGAGTGTTTCAGAGCTTTCCTGCCTAAAGATTAATTTAAAGATACTATTATGTTCAGCTGCTGAACTCATCCTGACAGGTATCTCTGTTCTTAGCTCTAGAGCCTAGTGGGCCTCTAGGCAAGATGTCCCTGCCCATCGGGATGTACCGCCGGGCATTCAGCTATGATGATGCCCTCGAGGACCCTACACCCATGACTCCTCCTCCATCGGACATGGGCAGCATCCCCTGGAAGCCAGTGATTCCAGAGCGCAAGTATCAGCACCTCGCCAAGGTATCTGACTCCACTGACTGCTTCTGGCAAGCCCAACCTTTTCGTTTTCCTTCGTCTGCTCCAGAAGCCTTCAGTGGCTCTTGGCACCCTTTGAATTGGGTAGCCCCCAGTATGTTCTCAGTGCCTCAGCTGGAGTTGGTGGGCCTTCTTTTTTTTTATGAATTCAAACTAGAATGGCTGTGTCTTCTCTTACCTGAGACTCTGCTGTGTCATCTCCCCGCCCCGTGATCCGACCATGCAAATTATTTAAGATTTCTTGCACTTGATGGGTATCTTATGCCTCTAAGTCTTTGCATCACACTGCTGGGATGTTTACAGTCCCTGTCCCGTTTACAGCCCCCGTCCTGTTCTCCCACCCCTCCTCCTACTTCAGCTGCACGATACATCTTAGCTCAGACATCTCTTCTGGGAGGGTTTTCCTCCATCCTGCTGCCCTTTGAGCTCTCTGCTGTGCCCCTGTCATAAACTTTACGTGATTTTTATCACCTTCCATGAGGTTCTTGAGGGCAGGGGCCATGTCCACTTTGATACTCCCATCTGCAGTATTTAGCAGAGGACCTGGCGTGAAGTAGATTTCCAAAAAAAGTTTTCATTGAGTGTTTAGGAGAAAAAATGGCTCTTTCCTGAACACATGCTGTGCTTTTCCTCATGCGGTTCCTCCTGCCTCAGATGCCTCTTCCCATCGCTATCCTCCGTAAAGGCGCCTCCTTCCTAAGGCTCACCTGTCACACACACACACACACACACACACACACACACACACACGCACATAACCCCACACACACCTCGTTGCACCTTGATCTGCTCTCCAGCCCTTTTGTGTAGTTTGGCTTCATAGGTTCTCACATGCTTGTTATAGACCTGTTTCCTGACTGCAGGGGCTGCGTCTCCCTCGCTTCTGACTCTCCAGCCATCAAGAACCCAAGAAAGGTGGTACTGTTGCCCGAATAAACTAGGCCTGCCAAGTTCACATGAGGCCATTTAACCTGCAGCTAGTTTCACTGAACTTTGAGCTGTGTGATAGCTCAGGGCCTGGCATGAAGTGCACAGTACGCATCTGCTTAAGCAGACCTGGGTGAGAATCCCGTAAAGGTCTATGTACTAGCAATGACCTTGGGAACACAGCTTCATCCCCGAGTCACAGTGTCTTCATCTGAGAGATGAGAATACTTTATGTCATGGAGGTGTTGTGGGGGATCAAATCAAAGAAGATTAAGAGGCTTGACACGTTAGGTGTGTATCTGCTCCTGTGACTCCTGGCTTAACTTTCACTGGGTAGAGCTGTATTTGATCGTTCCTTTCCGATGAGGCCGCCAGCCCACCCCCTCCCACAGGAAGCTCTCAAAATAGGGAGCTCCGGTCTACAAAAGCATCCCCTGCAGCTCTGAGGGGAACTCCCTGGATCAGTTATCTACTGAAATCTGACCCAGTCATTTGTGAAGGAGAAAACATTTAGTCTAGAAAGCACAAGAGCGCCAGGGGGAAAGGGCCTGGCAGCCTGGCCTCAAGGCCAGAGCAGCACACTCGGGGGACAAGGGCAGAAAATGGGTCTGGCTTCTGATGGTGCTTTGAAGGGCCACACCCTTTCCGTCCTAAAGGCTGCTGCTTACTCCACTGGGCAAGGGATGGGCTCCCAGTTTTGTATCCTGCCCCAGCTGGAAAAGTTGACAGTTTGGAACAACTGTTCTCTCAAAAGAAAGCTTGATTTGACTCATTACATGCATTCTCTCATTTGTCCTGACTCCCCGTGTCCAAACAGTCAACCACGCTCCAAGTGAGGAAGTAGAGGTCCCTTTTAGTCAAATAGGGTTACAGCTAAAAGCTAGAAATCCCATTTTGTAACAGGGATGCAGCATTTCAGTACTTTCTTCTGCTCTCCTCCTTTTGGACCATCTTTCTCCTCAATTCTTTTGGAGAAGCAGAGAACAAAGAATAAACCCAATTCTCTTCTTCCTGGTAGTCCTGAGCATGGTGTCTAGATTACAGAAGGTGGCATGTCTCAGCTTTCTCATGTTAAAGGTTAGGAGCTAGCTAGCTCGCTAGCTATTTATTTATTTATTTATTTATTTATTTATTTATTTATTTAATTGTCAAGTTAGCTAACATACAGCATATACAGTGTACTCTTGGCTTTGGGAGTAGATTCCCATGATTCATCGCTTACATACAGCACTCAGTGCTCATTCCAACAAGTGCCCTCCTCAGTGCCCATCACCCATTTTCCCCAGCTCCCCCGTCCCCATTTTTGATTTGTTTTAAAGACCGTTACTTGAACCTTTAGAGCAGTAGGCATCAAACTGTGGTCCTGGGCGCTCGCGGCATTAGCATCACCTGGGAATTTGTTAGAAACATGATTTTTTTTTTTAATGCTTATTTACTTTTTGAGAGAGAGACCCACACAGACAGACAGAGACAGAGTGCAAGCAGGAGACAGGCAGAGAGAAAGAGAGGGAGACCCAGAATCCAAAGCAGGCTCTAGGCTCTCAGCTGTCAGCACTCGTGTAGGGCTCGAACTCATGAACCGTGAGATCATGACCTGAGCTGAAATCAAGACTTGGATGTTTAACCTGACTGAGCCACCCAGGCGCTCCAGAAACATGAATTCTTGAGAGCCCCCCCATGCCTCTCCCCAAACTCGTTGAATCAGCTCTGGGATGGGCCCAGCAATCTTTTTTAAATTTTTTTTTTTTTTTCTTTTCAACGTTTTTATTTATTTTTGGGATAGAGAGAGACAGAGCATGAACAGGGGAGGGGCAGAGAGAGAGGGAGACACAGAATCGGAAACAGGCTCCAGGCTCCGAGCCATCAGCCCAGAGCCCGACGCGGGGCTCGAACTCACGGACCGCGAGATCGTGACCTGGCTGAAGTCGGACGCTTAACCGACTGCGCCACCCAGGCGCCCCTTAGCAATCTTTATTTAACAAGTCCTCCATGGGATTTTGATGCTCAGCAAAGTTTGAGAACCACTTAGCAAATGTAGTGATTAAACAAAAGCCAGCATAGTGACTGGGACATGGTCAGGGCTTAGTAATGTTTCTCCTGCATTCTTAGGGACACAATCGTATAGTATATTATACAGAGGCTGGGAAGGTAGAAGACCTCAAATCTTCAAATTCTGGCTTTCTCACTTTTATTTATTTTTTTTAATTTTTTTTTTTTTTTCAACGTTTATTTATTTTTGGGACAGAGAGAGACAGAGCATGAACGGGGGAGGGGCAGAGAGAGAGGGAGACACAGAATCGGAAACAGGCTCCAGGCTCCGAGCCATCAGCCCAGAGCCCGACGCGGGGCTCGAACTCACGGACCGTGAGATCGTGACCTGGCTGAAGTCGGACGCTTAACCGACTGCGCCACCCAGGCGCCCCTTATTTATTTTTTTTAAAGTTTATTTATTGAGAGAGAGCATGAGCATGCACAAGCAGGGGAGGGGCAGAGAGGGAGGGAGAGAGAGAATCCCGGTGGGCTCTGCGCGGTCAGTGCAAAGCCCGATGCAGGGCTTGAACTCAGGAACCGTGAGATTGTGACCTGAGCCAAAGTCAAGAGATGCTTAACTGACTGAGCCACCCAGGCGCCCCCAGCTTTCCCACTTTTATAAACTCAGACTATTCATATAATGTCTTTGTGTGTTTTCACTGTGGATAATACATACGTAATTGGGTGGAGATAACCAACCCCCTTTCAGATATTTCCTTACCTGTCAGGTGAAAGGTATTTGGGTAACTTCTTCCCCAAAGGAGTAAGTTTAGGTGTGTGACTCCCCTGCCCTGCTCAAGCTCCTCCTTACCTTTCTTGAACAGGCGGAGGAAGGGGAGGCCAGTGTCTCCTCCCCTGCCATGACCATGTCATCGGCCACTGACAGTGTGGACAAGGCCCCTGTGGTGAAGGCTAAAGCTACTCATGTCATCATGAATTCTCTGATCACAAGTAAGCACTTTTCATCCTCAGAATAGAATGAAGTAGGGGCGGGGAGAGTTTGGGCTTCCTACAAGCTAGCTGTGGGGGATACTGCAAACTCCCATGCCTTAGCATGGCATGTCCTGACCGTGCCTGGCCCTTGTCAGCTTGGCTGCTGAGGCGTCGGTACTGACGATCATTTAAATGGAAGGTTTGCCAAATATTGAGCATCTCAGTTGATTTGGGTGCATCCCTGCTGATCTGCTGATGCAATCTGATTTTCCCATATCCATTAGTGTGGCGTCAGGCCAGTTAGTTAACTCTCGAGACTGTTTCCCTCTCCGTGAAATGAGGCAGCTGGTTGGTGGGCTGAGGGGAGGTGTAGCTGGCCCCAGTGCTCAGTGGCTGGGAGCTGCTGCTGCTGTGGCTGTCTCAGGCCGTCCTGGAGATGGTGACACGCTGAGGCATCTCCCACCTGCCCTGTGCTACTACTACTTCTTGTTTTTAATTGAGAGGCTCAAAGTTGTTTCTCTTCCTGGACCTGAGGCAAGTTTGGTGCCTCAGACATCTTTATCGTCTTAGGAATGTGTGGTTTGTGGGTCTAATGAGACCAGAAATGAGAGCTAGCTTTTTTTTTTTTTTTCTTCTTTCCCTTTTAAAACCTTGTAACAAATTAACTAAACTTTTGGTTCTGAGGGCCCTTCTAGTTGCTGTGGGAAGTTAATTAACATCTCTTAGATCCACAGCTCTGCTGGTCAGCAGCAGCTCTGCCGAGCACACAGAGCTCCTTGGTTGGCTCCGCTTTGAAGTTGGAAGTTTTTGTTTACCTGCTCCAGGAGGGCATCCACTTGTCTCGGGCAGTTCTTGGAGAATTCACCTAAGAACCCAAAGTCCAAACTCCTCCTTGGACTTTTATTTTTATTCCTACATAAAGGCACTGTTTGAATCAGCAACTACCACTTGTATTTTACCAGCTTGAGAAGGTATCGTGGCAGGCGTTAGAAAAGCTTAGGCATTGTCTTAGCACAGTATTAACTTCTTTATTGATGATCCCATTTCTCACCAGTGCAGAATGTTGTTAACAGCCCAGTGTGCTCCTGTCACTCAGATACTTGTTTGGTTTAGTCACTTCCACTTTTGAGCAAGTTTTTATGTAATCACAGGTATAGACATACCATTCTGTTTTGCCCAACTAATAATGCCATGAACTTTGCTATTGTTCTAGTCTTAAATTTAAAAAAAGCAACAAAAAACCCTCTGCATTTAAAATCCTGGTGTTAGTGAAGTGTAATTCATTAAATCCTTTCCTGCTTTTAAAATTTTCAGGTGGCCACCTGGCAAAATTGGAAAACATTTTTATGCATTTGTTTTCCTTTTGCTTCTATTTCTGATGATAATAAAATAGTTCCTTAGAAGGGGAATGGCTAACTCATAAAGGACATCTGGTGTCTAGGCTTTTGGTCCCCAGCTGCCACATTCCTGTATGAAGGGGTGTGTTTTGTAGTGTGTGTACAGATGAAGCAAAAATGCAGCTGTCAGTCATACCGCAGATTAACTGACTTACTGATGAGATAAACGGGTCAGACTGACCTAACACTGAGTCTGCCTGTGTCTTCTGCCGGGTACCGTGATGGCTGATCTCACACTTGAGACACGTGGGATCAGCAGACCTTGGCTAGGTCAAAGCATGTTCTCTGTGGTTTGGATCTACTTGGGACCTTGCTGCCACCCGGCCTAAATGCAGCCCGTTTCTCTTTGGTAGAGGTCTCTGTGGGAGTAACGAGGGTGGGGAGTCTGGGGAAGCTCCATGCTTGGAGAACTTGCACCACTTCTGAATGTCAGCTGCCTTCTCCATGTTGCATTTCTAAACACAAAAAAACCGTCAGTGCACAAATGAAGGTAAGGAGTGTTTCCCTGCAGGTGATCCGGCCGTCCCTTTAGGAGTAACCTATTTTAGTTTGGTGTGAGGGAAGGCTTCCTTCTGGTTAGAGAACTTTTGTATGAGGTTCAGCATTGCTGCCGTGATGCCCGTCTGGGGGACCCCTCCTCCTCAGATGGTCAGTGTGGTCTCTTGCTTCTGGGGAGAACAGCGGACATCTGTGTAGATCTCCCCCAGTTTGTGGTGGGCGAGGGGGATGGGCATGACCATCATCTCCTCTGTTCCCAGAACAGACCCAGGAGAGCATTCAGCGTTTTGAGCAACAGGCAGGGCTGAGAGATGCTGGCTACACACCCCACAAGGGCCTTACCACCGAGGAGACCAAGTACCTGCGAGTGGCAGAAGCACTCCACGTAAGCTCGTCTCTTAGGAACGTTAAGAAAGCCCTCCTCACTCATAGCTCGAGATGTGGCTGTGTGGCTTACAAGTTACCAGCGCAGCCAGCCGGGGGTTGTGGAGAGCAGTGGACAGAATTGGGTGAGCGTTTCAGAACTGGTTTAGTCCCACCCGTGGTGGCACTTTCTGGTTGAGAGCTCCAGAACTCTCAGCCTCTGGTTTCTGCTTATCCATCTGTAAAGTGGGGGTATCTGCCTTGTTGCCTTCTGGTCAGGGGGATCAGATGAGACTCTGAGCTTACACACATGATGTGTGTGAGCACGTTATGAACAATGGAGCGGGTACTTTGTGTACCAGAGTGACACTTTGAGGGAGAGAAGAGAATCAGACAGTCTCAACAGTTTAGCGGGAAAGGAACGTTATGCTCTATGTTTAATTTATTTTTAAAATTTTATTTATTTTGAGAGAGACAGTGAGTATGAGCGAGAGGCAGAGAGAAAGAATCCCAATTAGGCTCTGCACTGTCAGCACGGAGCCCGATGTGGGGCTCAAACCCACAAACTGAAATCATGACCTGAGCTGAAATCAAGAGTCAGACACTTAACCGACTGAGTCATCCAGGCTCCCCTAGTTTTTAAAATAGTAAAATCACAGGTAGAATTGAAATGTTTTTGCCCTTTCATTTCTAAAATTGGAATGAATGAAGAATAATTTTTGATGAGGTTAATAACTAATTGTATGAATGACATAGTTTCAAGGGATTTTCTGCCGGGGACTACTAGGTGGCACTTAATAGTGCTTTGTGATCTATGAAGCACTTGGATTCACTTAGTCTTTGTACTAATCCTTGGAGGTAGATACTGTTCTCCATATTTTATAAATGAAGAGACTGAGGCCCAAGGTCATATATGTAACCAGTCACAGTACTAGAACTCAAAATCTCCTGATTCCCTATTTCCCGGTGTTTTTCCCCCCATATTCCAAAGTTGTCTGGGAATCTGGTTCCTTAAGGGGTCATAAGAGGATCATGATGCACAGTATATGGTACTGGTGGCTTGTGGGTAAGGATATAGGACATTGTGGACTGTTTGCGTTTTGCAGTGAGCATCCCAGATGATTCTTTGCACCCTGAGTTTAGAAACCACTGCTGTAGGGCGTCAGGGTTGGGTTGGTGGCTCATTTAATCTCTCAGACGAGGCAGATAATTCTGGAGAGGGGCACTGTCCGTCTTTGAGAACTTTCCAGGATAGGTGTCAGTCAGAATTCCAGTTGAGCATTTTTTCCAGTTGGCTGGCCCATTTTCTGCATCTTGGCCACAGGAGTAGAACGTGAGGATGGCTGAAATGCCAGCTTACATAAATTGACATGTTGAGTGTGGGAGAACATTTAGACATGCTCATTTGTTTGGAATGTAGCTTGGGCTTGCTAGATAATGGCGCACAGAGACCGTGGTGGTGGAGCGGGCCTTGATCTAGAAGAACTGAAAAGTAGACTTGTCTCTCCCCTCCGAGACGGCTAGTCTGCATGTTAGGAACCCAGAGTGACTTTCCCCAGTGAAGGGAAAGGGGCAGGCTCCACATAAAAGCATTTAGCTGGAGAGGAGTAGCATGCCTGAGTCTTGGCTTTGAGACACCGGGAATGGCAGGGCTTGTACCCGGTAGAAGCAGCATGAGTGTTCAAGGGCCTCCTTAAAAGGCTGAAAAGGCCTATAGCTTGTGTTCTGGTTTTTCACTTGCTGGCAAGTGGGAAAATTATTTCTCTGAAAGCAAAAGCTCTATTGCGGTATTTAATACAGAACTATTTGAGATATGTTGTAGAATGAATACATTCTCCTAAAGATGGAATTCTGTCTAGTACGGCAAAATCAAATATCTGTTCTATAATCAAAATTATTCTACGTATTAATGTTTTTCCTTTTGCCTGAGGTTAAAGTGTGAACCAAGTTATTTATACCCAAACTAGCTGTTTTGTATTTGCTGTCATTTAAAAAAAGTCCCTTCTCACCCATCTGAACAGAAATTAAAGCTACAGAGTGGAGAGATAACAAGAGAAGAGAAGCAGCCGGCCTCAGCCCAGTCCACCCCCAGCAGCACCCCGCACTCCTCCCCTAAGCAGAAGTCCAGGTGAGCCCTTGCTGGGAGCCTTTCGTGCTGCATCGTGCTTCCAGGAAGCTAGTGCTGCATGTGAAATTGGAGCTTAAGCCTGTGGTTTCAGAGGGAGCCGGGGGAGCTGACAGTTCTAGTCTTTTGGCATGAGGCGCTTCTAGAGGTGTCAGAAGGGGATATAAGGATATGCTTTATTCTTTCTCTTCCAGAGGCTGGTTCACTTCTGGTTCTTCCACAGCCTTACCTGGCCCAAATCCTGGCCCCATGGATTCTGCAAGTGGGGACAAGGACAGAAACTTGGCAGATAAATGGAGCCTCTTTGGACCAAGATCCCTCCAGAAGTCTGATTCAGGTAAGGCAGCTCCTTCAAAAAAAACCAAAAACCAAAAACAAACAAAAAAAAACCCATGTGGATGGCATTTTACCATGTATATTGGGAGCTGCTACTAATTTTGAAATAATTTACTTTTTGGTTTACTTCCATAGGAGGTTTTGCCACCCAGGCTTACAGAGGAGCCCAGAAACCTTCTCCGATGGAACTGATCCGTGCCCAGGCCACCCGCATGGCTGAAGATCCAGCAACCTTCAAGCCACCCAAGATGGACATCCCAGTGGTGGAAGGGAAGAAACAACCGCCACGGACCCACAATCTCAAACCCCGTGACTTAAATGTGCTCACACCCACTGGCTTCTAGAGCTCTTTGTATTCCAGGGACTCTGGATAGAGGATATCTTGTATCCAATTCTCTTTTTACCTTGGCTTTGACATAGGAAAGGTTTCTTTTTTTTTTTTTTAACCTCTTAAACCGAGGCTAGAGCTGGAGATATAATTGGGTTTTGAGGAATGTTAGTGCAAAGCTTATCCTTGTGTGGAAGAAGCCATTTTGTATGGTTTAAAGTTAAATCCCAGCAGTGATGTATGGGGGACCTCATTACCCATTTTTGTATCATTTACCTTAGACAAGAACTTTGATCACTGCTTACTAGGTAAATAATGTTTGTGTTGGTCCAGAACTGAGGCTTCTTGATGTCTTTACCACTATCAACACGTGTGCATGGAGAAACCATGAAATAGATGTATTCACGAGCTAGTTTAGACTTTGGCCCTCTTGACTAGTGTACTTCTGTGTGTTCCAGCCTTGTCCGTGGGGCACCTGAGATCTATTTGAGCCAGACTCGGCAGGGACCCCTCTCCCTATGCTGAAACCAGAGTGTCCTTGCCTTTTGGTAGGCCTTACGGATCATGTCATCTTGCAGCCACTCATCGCCGGAGCGCCTCTTTGGCCAGTGCTGTTGGAGGGATGCTTCTCTTACGTGTCACAGAGCAAACACTAGTCTTGCATATCCTTTTTTGTGCTTTGAAAATGAGAGTAACTCACAATTCGGTTGAAAACTTCCTAAGGGAGGAAATTTAGTGTACTGGTTTGGTATAGATAAATGGATGTTAAACTTTTTTAGTATGGAAGGTGGTACCTACATTTAGATTATAGTCATTGAGGTTCATGTGAAACCAGTGTCACCCTATTTTGAATTTTTTTTTTTCCATTTTGATTTTCTTGTTCAGGCGAAGCATAAAACTTTTTTTTTTTTTTCTGAGAGGTAGAAGAATTTAAAAATTTTCTATATGAAATCATTGTCCCCCACAAAGAGCTGCATACTTTTATAAATATGTAAGTTACTGAAGAACATTTATTTTTCCTCTCACCATGTATATGTTCAGTCATTGTGCTAAACACAGTCTCAAATTCCCACTGTTTTATTTTGGATAGTGTCCTGTCTACATAAGGACCCGGCTGACCTTTCCATAGAGAAGCCCTGGAGTCTAAAATGATCAGAATAATTAATTTATTTGTGTCTTCTGTTCTATATGCTTGTATTTCTTATTTGTTTTGACAATAAAAATCCTTAGTGCTTTCTCAAACGTGGATAGCTTTTTTTTGTTTGTTTTTTTTGGGTTTTTTTGGTCCTTTTGAGAGTTGTTATTACATTCTGCCTACTCGCAGTCATAGAACCTAAGCATGGTAAACTTGGTATTTTGAAAAACCAGTGCCTTTTTATTGTATCCTTTTAACATCAAATTATTTGTAACACATTCAATCCTTTTGTTTCTGCCTCCCCCCCCCCCCCCCCATACATTAGATCTTAACAGACTGGCCACAAAGTCAAATTCATAGGCAACATAACAGCTCTAAAATAGGATGTTTGTGTTCCATCAGGGAGAAATGAGTAGATCTTTCTTTTTCGAAACAGGTTATCAGTACCTTGAATGACATACGTTGATGTCCAGAATTTGTTCAGCAGAGGGATTCTTTTTTCACATATTGAGTGGAAATGGTAAACACATAGTGCATATAGTATTACCTGTTTCAAAAAAGGTATAAATAATTTATTAAAAAATATATACACCTTGTATATTTAAGCCATATTTGAGAACAGGCTAGGATAGAATATCAAAAAAAGATATTTACTAAAGAGTTAGAAAGTCATTATAACCTACAGATAAATAGATAGGTTTGGTCCTCTAAGATTTTTAACTACTTCAGATACTTTTAGAACTTCCAAGTAGTTGGAGATAGAGTTCGGGAGGTATTCTTGGTGTTCAGTGCATAGAAACACCTCAGGGGCTGCTCCAGTTCTTTGGAGGAGGCTCTGCATCAGGGTTCAAGTCGGCGGCATAGAAGAGCAGGAGCTTCAACAAGTGCACCTTGTCTTGGAGCTGCGGCACGAGCGGCTCCCCCAGCATCTGGACCAGGCGGCTGCGGAAGGCCTCGATCTGCTTCTCCACGTCCACCACCGTGATGTCATCCCCCTGCTGGGGCTTGGGCTTAATCCTTTTGATGATTAAGTCTTTTCGATCAATCACTGAACTCCGTAAGTGCTCTGCAAGAGGGAAAAAGTCCACTGAACTGTTCTGAACTGCTTTTAACTCCCCTTTATGGTTTAAGATGAAGTGCAATTTTAGCAGGTAGGGTCTGGGCAGAGACTGGTTACTGGGGTACGACTCAAAGGCTATTTGAGGAACTGTGGTAACTCCATTTTTTTTAAAGTTGCTTATTTTTAATTATTTATTTTTGAAAGAGAGAGAGACAGAGCGTGAGTGATGGAGGGGCAGAGAGTGAGAGAGACACAGAATCCGAAGAAAACTTCAGGCTCTGAGCTGTCAGCACAGAGCCCGATGCGGGGCTCGAACCCGTGGGGCTGGAACCCATGGACCATGAGATCATGACCTGAGTTGAAGTCAGATGCTTCATCGACTGAGCCATTCAGGCACCCCTTTTTAAGTCTGAGAGAGAGCGAGCCAGCACGGGGAGGGGCGCAGAGAGAATCTTAAGCAGGCTCCACATTCAGCACAGATCCTGATATGGGGTCTCGATCCCACAACCCTGTGGATCATGACCTGAGCCAAAACCAAGAGACGGATGCTCAACCGACTGCACCACCCAGGCGCCCCTACATGAAGAATTATGATGGTGCAACTTACTCTCAACTCAAGTATTTAGGTGGATCAACAGATAAACCAAATGTGGCAAAATGTTAATAGCTACTAAATCAACATATAAGGTAAATGGGTGTTCATTGAACCTCTCTTTCAACCCTTCTGTAGGTCCAAAAATAAAAACATTAGGGAAAAGTAAAAGAGGTTATAAAGGTGGGTCATCCCAATGCACAGATCAGCCCCAATAGGATTCTGGAAGCCCGTGGAGCTCAGGCAAAGCAGCACAGGTCAGGCTAAGGCAAATGGATCAAAGAGAGCTCCGAGGACTTGCGGACTCCCAGATGCACCAGTGTGCACTAACTAGAGCATCATTTTCTCGATCTCATTTGTGAAAAGGGGATAATGGCACCTCTGCCAGCAGGGTTATTAGGACCGAACTACCTTGTACCCAGAAGTTTGGGAAACACAGAATAAACGTATTTTTAAGCAACGTTTACGTTAGGTTACGTTTTCAAATAATATGCTCGATATGTTTCTCCTGAACCTTTAGATAACTTTCCAGGTAAAGTCCCTCTAAACTTACGGCACTAGGCCTAACTGTAATATGAAAAGAAAGTACAACAAAAAGAACAAATGGAGTGTTCAAAAAGGTAACACAGGGAGCAAAACTGCCTTGAGGTGTCATTTCAGGGCCCTTTCAGCATTCAATCAACAATTCCAGCAATCACCTACTATGCATCTGGAACTGGGCTAGTTTCCAGGGATACAGTGGAATTAGACTTGGGCCCAGCCCCCACGGACTGGCATTCTACTTGCAGAGAGCCTGACAGTAAACCAGCCGTCAAGAACAACTATAGTTTTGGTGAGTACAATCAGAGAAGTAAATCAGATGCTGTGATAGTGGCACTGGGGGAATGAGGGAAGCAGCGCACTCTAGTCAGGGAGGGCCTCTTAGCTGAGTCCTGAAGGATGAGAAGGAGGCAACTGCAAAGGCCTAGGGGAAAAGCAATTCAGGTAATGAGAACAGGAGCTGTAAATGCCCCGAGGCAGGACAAAGCTTGTTCTGAGAACTAGAGGTAAAATCTGGGTAGTAAGGGAGAGCGGTAAAAGATGAGACTGGAAGGCAGTCTGGACCACAGAACAATGTGGAGTTTGGCCTTGAAGAGCACATGGAAGTATCTGGAGGGTTGTAAGCCAGGGAATGTCCTCCATTTTATTCTGCTACTGGTGGAGAATGGTTGTACGGGGGCAAAAGCCTTTTAGTAAAATGGTTTTCTTAAGGCGTATGCTACTCTGAAAAATACGAAAGTGATTTGGAAAAAATGGAAAGAACTGGCTGAACAGAGGGGGGGAGAGGGAAGACTTGGGGTGGGAAGAAGAGTTTGGAGTTCATTAAGGTAATACAGCACATTCAGAGAAGCAAATGTTAGCTCTTTCCATCCAAACACTGTCCAAGGGGGAGGAGCTCTCAGCCAGTGGACTTCGGCCATTCTGGTCCAGTTGGCAGAGGCCTTGGATTTTATGCTTCAGTAAGCATGCTTTAGTAAGTCTTACATCAGAGGCTGCTGGGATTACTGTGTGAGGTGATTTACGTAATGGGTTCAGCACAATACCTTACTCAAGATATTCTGGCTGGTGGGATTATTATTATTAGTTCCTGGATCAGGTTACTAGGGTTAACTATTATTATTTTATCATCATCCTCCTCCTCACCCTCATTATCGCCATCACTACAGGAATCTCCAACCTAACAGTCACACTGAGCTTTTTATCTTCTTTACAGATCTTTCTCCATTTATCTCCATGTCAGTAATGGCAGAACCCTGGAGTCAGCCTTCAGACTCAGTCACCCAAGCCCTGTCAAACGGATCTTCAAAGTGCTTCTGTTCCATCCACTGCCTTCCCTGCTGTACCACCCACGTCCTCGCCACCATGACCCCTTCCGGGACCTGCCTGGTCCTCCACCAAACTACTTGCCACACATCAGGCGGAACAATCTTATGCAAAACCACTTTGATGGCTTCTCTTCACTCTTGGAATCAGCTGACATTCCTTAGCATGGCCCAGAAGGCCCTTTGTGCCCTCTCTACCACTCTAGTCTCATCGTGCTATTCTCCCCTGGCTCTCCACATTCCAGTCTTTTTTTTTTTTTTTTTTTTTAACATTTATTTATTTTTGAGACAGAGAGAGACAGAGCATGAACGGGGGAGGGTCAGAGAGAGAGAGGGAGACACAGAATCTGAAACAGGCTCCAGGCTCCGAGCTGTCAGTACAGAGCCCGATGCAGGGCTTGAACTCACGAACCGCGAGATCATGACCCGAGCCGAAGTCAGACGCTTAACCGACTGAGCCACCCAGGCGCCCCTCTACATTCCAGTCTTACTAGTGTGTTCTGTGTTTCTTGGACTCACTAAGCAACCTCTTGCCTCAGGGCCCTTAGACGTGCTATTTTTTTTTTTTTTTCTGGAAAACTTTGCCTTATTTGCCTGCTAACACCAGTACTTCTTATCTCAGCTGAAGTATCACTTCTTCAGGGAAGCCTTTGTGGGTCCCTCCAAAAATAGATTACGTCCTCCTATTTTATGTACTTCTCTTTTCCTTCAGAGCACTTATGTTAATTGTAATTATATGTTACTTGTGTGAATATTTGCGTAGGATCAAATCTTTTCACTAGACAGTAAGCTCTGTGAGGGCAAAGGCCATGTGGGTCTTATTCACTGAAGTATTCCCAATGAGCCAGGCACACAGGAGGCATTTCGTAAATATCTGTTGCCTGCGTGAATATATGAATTGAACTGATCTTGCCTGCACCTGCTTTTCTCCCTCTTCGGACAGGGCTCCTTGTGGGAAGGCTGTATGTGTCTCTCTCCTCAGAATGAACTGGGATCTGACTTCTGCGGGCCATCCTGCTAACCTGTCCAGCCAAGTGGAATTCAGAAAAGCATGTGTTTTTCTTCCTTTGAATACTGTATGTTTAAATTCCTAGCATTCCTAGCTTCAAAATAAGAGGTATAAACTATTCACAAGTGTCAGGAAAACTCATGGCATAAAGCAATTTGTAATTGTGCTGAGGCTCAAACTTGAGCTGCACGGCTATGTAAGTGGGGGTGTGGTGGGACTGGTTCTCTTAGCCAGACAATGTGAGCTCATCTGACAGACCAGCATCTCAGTGGGGCTGCTCTGCCTTGAAATATTTACAAAGTGTGGGGCTTCAGGATATACTTCTCCCCAAGGTCAAGGGTTTGTACAAAAGTAATTTAACTATGTACAGACAGTTTAGAAAATGGGGGCTGGAAATTCCTTAGAATCTCACCTTCTAATCTCACCCAGTGATTTCACAGAATAATAATTCCTTCCAGTGTGTTTTCACTGCACACAGACTGGGCGACAGACCTTTGAATCCTGGCTCTGCACCTTAATTTTCTCTCAGCCTTTGTTTCCCCATCTATAAAAAGGGGATGATACTCTTCTTTACCAGGTTATTGGATTATATAAGCCAGTCTGTGTGAATTTACTAGTCTTCCTTCTTCTCTTCTCCCATGCTAAGATGTCCCCCTAAACAAGGGGCAAGCTCCCCAACCTCTTCCCTTCTTCTCCTATCCGTGGAGCTGGACAGCTCAGGCTGACCCAAAATGCCCTCAACATCGTCCTCAGACACTTGCAGAGGGCAGAGATGATTAAGGAGCCCTCACAGGAAAAAGCCTCCTGACAATGATACCGAACATTTCAGGGTACCATTTAGCTGTCTTCTTTGGAGGACATTGTTTCCAAACTATTGGTTCTAAATATTTTTTTCTCTTTAACTCTTGGTCTCCAAAGAAAGTGGAAAGAATGTTAAGGATAATATAGCCCTGGAATACTCCATTTATTTTTGGTCAATATACACTGGTCTAAGGCTTTCCTCTCCTTTCTTAGAAGCAGAAGAATATTCTGTAATGAAAACAGATTCCTTGGATGGGAGATGGGCTAGAGGGGTGATGGGTACTAAGGAGGGCACTTGTGATGAGCACTGGGTGTTGTATGTAAGTGATGCAGCACTGAATTCTACTCCTGAAACCAAAATTGCACTGTATGTAAACTAACTAAAATTAAAACAAAAAACCAAAAAAACAAAAAAAACAAACCTAACAAAATGGATCCCATGTCCATCTTAAGTCACTATTGCCCAAGGCCTAGCTGTATTCCCTGAGAAGCAGAACAGAAGTGAACAAGCATGTTAAAGGTGAACTTGAAATCAACCCAAGCTGCTTTAACATTAAACTTTCTGCTTGATTTCCAAAAGAACAATTATGTAAACCTTGATGAGGCTAAGTACACATGGAATTTGCCTTTGGGGCTTTGTCCTGAGAAGGACATGCACCTTTCTTTGAGGTGCTCAATAATGCACAAACTACACAACTACAAATGTCAAGGCCTTAACAATGCACTTTTAAGTTTTAGTTACAAGAGCCTGAAACACAGAAGACCTTGCAGCCTGCTCCTGGCTGGGCAAACAGGCTGAGAGTCAACGAACATTGACTGTGGGCTTACTATTTTTTCTCACACCTATTAACAATCAGTGTTGAAAAGTTATATATTACCATCCCCATTCCATAGAAGGAAGAAAATGAGGTCTAGAGACATAAAGTTAGGAGAGTAAGTAATGGAGTTGGGATTCAAATCCAGACCTTCTGTCTTAAATTCAGTGCTGTTTTTTTATTTCTCTACAACAGTTTCCTCAGTTCCAGGCCTGAGAGGGTATAAGGACTAATTTGTACCTTCCCAAGTGCCATTACTGAGCTAAGATCAATCTCAACATGATCATGGCAAGTAAATACAAATTTGTATTACATGTAAATTCATATATTTGTGTATATTTACATATGAATATATACTTTCCCTCCTGTTTGAGAATAAGTTGAACATTATGCATTTCTACCCTTCAGTACTTCAGTCTGGATTTCCTAAGACCTAGGACATTTACTTTCATAAGCCACGATCATTATCAAAAATAGGAAGTTTAATATTAATATAATATTACATAATCTATTTACATTTCACCAATTGTCCCAATAATGTGCTTCTTTTTTCCTTGTTCAGGATCCAATCCAGGATCATGCTTTGCATTTAGTATTAATCTAGATTAATTTCTAATCTGGAAGTTTCTTGGTCTTTGTTTTTAAGACATTGGCACTTTATTTATTTATTTATCTAATTTTTTAATTTTAGAGCGAGAAAGTATGAGTCGGGGAGAGATGGAGAGGGGCAGACAGAGAGAGAGCAAGAGAATCTTAAGCAGGCTCCATGCTCAGCACAGAGGGGCTCAATCCTATGACCCTGGGATCATGACATCAGCTGAAATCAAGAGTTGGATGCTCAACCTGCTGAACTACCCAGGTGCCCCAAGACATTGGCATTTTTAAGGAGTATAAGCCAATTATTTTATAAAAGGTCCCTCAGTGTGAGTTTGTCTGGTGCTTCCATGTGATTAGACTCAGGTCATGGATTTTTGGCAAGAACACTACATAAGTGATGAGGTGTTCTTCTCAGGGCATCATATTAAGAAATGTGTTTTCTTGGGGTGCCTGGGTGGCTCAGTCGGTTGAGTGTCCGACTTCGGCTCAGGTCACGATCTCGCCGTCTGTTAGTTTGAGCCCCGCGTCGGGCTCTGTGCTGACAGCTTGGAGCCTGGAGCCTGCTTCGGATTCTGTGTCTCCCTCTCTCTCTGTCCCTCCCCTGCTCATGCTCTGTCTCTCTCTCTCTCTCTCTCTGTCAAAAATAAATAAACATTAAAAAAAATTAAAAAAAAAATGTGCTTTCTCCTCTAAAAAGTTACTATCTTTCCTTTTGGAATTAATGATATCAGTTTTCCCAAGGGCCTTATTAGTCTTTGGCCAATAAAATCATTCTCATTCGAAGGAGCTATTAATTATTTTCCTTGTTGATATTTGCCTCTTGAGCGTTAATTAGTCTGACTCTCCTGGATCCTCATTGATCACTGGCTTTGCCAGGGCCTTGAGCAAACCTATGTTCGCAGACTTTAGAGTGTCTTAACAATTTCTGCAAGATGTATGCTTTTAGCTTGCCACTGATTTGCTCTGGATTTGCGTCATACTGACAGATGCTTACAATGTCCGCAGTCAATGAGCAAATGACTCAACAAAGACTTTGCAGTGACAGGCTAGGGTAAGATGCCAGGGCTAATCAGATCATTCCGAAATATTTCTCATGTTATAATGACATCTGCTTACCTATACAACCTAACAACTGCAATGGCCACTGGATTATCTGCCATTACAAAAATATGTGAATTCTTTTGACTCACAGCGGTGATTCCAACGATGTCATTCCTTCTTCCTTATAGTTACAACCAAGGCACAATGCTTTACTTAGGCTAACAAATTAGAATCACCTATTAACTTCAATTCATAATAATGACCATTGTGAGGCTCCTACACCATCTTATTTGTGAACAAATGCTCCTTACCTCTTAAAACATGTTGATAACTGGATAACAGAAACTGCAGATGCTCAACCAGTTCATCCCACGTCTGCCACTGGGTTTTATCCGACTGCAGAGAAGTAAAAGCAGGTGGTAGTAGATGCCTTCCTCAATCAGAAGCTCAAGGGTTGGGGGGAAGGTGTTCTAGGCCTGACCAAAGCAGGGAAGCATGTACCTGGCACTTGAGCAGTGATGTGGAATTGTTCAGGAAGTAGAGGGCCTGGGCCAGAGACAAGGGCAGGCGGGTGGGAGTCTCGCAGCTGTGAAGGAATATGATTTCTAACACTTTGCAGCGCAGAAGGTGGCTCTCCATCGTAGTGAAGAACATCTCTCTGTGTGGAGAACAGAAAGGTTAACCATCACAACTATCACCTCAAGGAACACATACCACAATTCCCCCTGAAAGTGCTAACGTTTGTCCTGAAGCAGAGACGGCTAAGAAGGAATACGACAGGGGCCTACAAAATCACAAAGCTTGTGGACAGGGCAGAGGGGGATTTGTTCATGAATTAACCACTGCCAGAAAGAGGGAAAAGTCTTTGACATTTGGAAAAGATAAGTTGAGGACAAATGAAAAAGGATAACTTCATACTGTAAGAGAATTCATATGAGATAAATATTTCCGAGTGTCCACAGTGTGCCAGGTACTGTTTGGCCCAGCAAAGAACATCAAGGTAAATAAAAGAAGGTATTTCTCTCCAAAAGCTGACCGTTGAACAAGGGCAGACGGTACGCGACGGGAACTTAAATACAGCGCGGGGCAAGTGCATGTGTACGTGAGCTGCCTGTGGTGCTCCAGACACACAAACAGGAGAGGGTACGTTTGGTCAGGGGACTCCGAGTGGCCTTCTAATGGAGGAGGAGGCATGGGACAGTGGTCCAGGAAGAGCAAAGAAGACTCAAGGCGGGAGGCCTTTCTCCAGAGAGGAGAAACCTGGACAAAATGAATAAAGTGAAAAATACACAGCTGTGGGCAGTGTAGCCCCTTAAATTTCAAGTCCAGGACTTGAGAGTCCCAGAGGGCTCTTGCCCTTGACTCTGTCACTCTACCCAGTGCAGGGCTCAACCAGCAAGGGTGGGCTCCAGAATATTCAGTGTCAGAGAGGGAGGGCTACAAAATGACAAAACTTCCTGTGCTTCAGGAAGGTGAATCAAGCTCATTGTTCTGAAAGCAATGTCAGCTTCTAGAAGAATGGTATAAATCTCAGATGCATCTGCTCCAAGGTGTTTTCTTAAAGGTTTGTCAGTCCTTGTCAGGTCTGCCGGTCACAGCAGTTCCGGGGAGCAGATAGCTCACGAGCACATAAGGAGGTGCAGCTGTAAGGAACACGAGTAGCCCTGATCCAAGAGCTGTGTTTCTCCTGTAACATCTTGCCCTTTATAGTTTTGCAACATCTGGAAAAGTAGGGGGTTCTTCGTGCCCCTGCCATTTATAAAAAGGATAAAGCACAAAGAGTTTATTATTTTAATCTTCTTTTTTCCCTTTCCCTTTGCTTTTGCGTCAGGCACATATATTATTTGTATAAAAGCAAAATGAATATTTTTAACCTTTGCTTCTTACTATTCAAAAGTTTAAAAAGTCAACAATAATTTGTGACTATCCATTTTATCTCTTTAATGATTTGAAAATCATTGTATATTTTCTCTGACACATTTTCCAGATATAAGGAACTCCAAATGATTACATTTGCAAGATAGTTCCCAAATTCTTTTTAAAGTCCAATCTGTACTGTGTATTTGCCCTATTTCTTTCACAAGACAGTTTTCCTATTCAATAACCTTTTATTTCAAACTGTATTTTCTCTTCTAACTTTGTTTCCAGGGCTCGCGGTTGTCTTGGTTTTATAATCCACAGGTGGCAAACTCAGAGATACACAAAGGACAAAAAGATCATTTTCATGCATTGGCCAGAGTAGGAAATGGAGGTACAATGATCTATAGCAATTCAAATTTGAATTTCAAAAACAAGATGTACCTAATGAGTGACTAGGTAGGTGGGGACTACTAGCAAAGAGAAATGGAAACCATAAAAATGAATCAAATGGAAACACCAGATCTGAAAAATATAATATCTGAAATGGAAAAAAAGAAAAAAAAAGACACCACTGCTTAGGCTTAACAGCAAATTGGGCACTGTGAAAGAAATGATTGGGAATCTTGGAGCCTATCCAAACTGAAATAGAAAAAAAGAGTCAAGACACAACAAGGCAAAACAACACCAACAGAAAACACCAGAATCTCAGTGATCTGTGAAACAGTGTCAAGCAATCCATATATGTACTTGAATCCCCAGAATAAGTTGAGAGTTTGGGGCAAAAAAATCCTGGCCAAGATGTTACAGAATTTGATGAAAAACATCAACTCACAGATTTAAGAAGCTCACTGAACCCCAAGCAGGATAAATGTAAAGGAAACCACACCTAGGTATCATAATCAAATTGCTGGAAAAAAAATAATAAAGCAGTCAGAGAAAAAGACACACGACATAGGGGAACTGCAGTAAGATGTTCTAAGAACCTCTCATTAGCAAACCAGGAGAAAATGGAACAACTTTAAAATAAATGAAGAAAAATTACCTATCAACCTAGAATTTACATCAAGTAAAAACACCACTCATAAATGAAGGTGACATAAAAACATTTCCAGATAAAAGCTGAGAGAATTTATTATATAATTTATTCTGCACTACAAGAATACTTTAAAAAGTAAATTCTTTTGGTAGATAAGAAATGACACCAAATGGAACTTGGATCTTCAAGAAAGAATACCAGAAATGGTAACGATGTGGGTCTGATGTATATATTTTTTCTGACACTACAAGCAGTTAACTCAATTCTGGCGTGAAGATAGCATCAGATCCCACAGGTTATGGATCCTATGAGACTCCCTCCACCCTTACTTCAGATGCCACCCTCACATCCAGTTTGTCATCTGTGCTTCTGGATGACTGGCTGTGGATGAGAAGTTCCTAGGTCTCCCTCCTCAGGTTCAATCAATTTGCTGGAATGGCTCACAAAACTCAGAAAAAGATTTTACTTACTAGTTTACCAGTTTCTTATAAAGGGATGTAACTCAGGAACAGCCAGATGGAAGATATGCACAGGGCAAGGTATGGGGAGAGGTGAAAGGCTTCCAAGCTCTCTGAGGCTGTTATTCTCCTGGTATCTCCCTGTGTTCACTATCCTGTAAGCTTTCTGAGCCCTGTCCTTTTGGTTTTTTTATAGAGGCTTCATTAGATAGACAGGACGGATTAAATCATTGACTATTTGTGATTAAACTCCATCCCCAGCCCCTCTCCCCATCCCGTAGGAAGGTGGAGGTAGGGGGTTGGGGGTTGGGACACAGTTGGTTCTCCTAACAACCAGCTCCCATACCTACCCTAGGGGTATTCCAAAAGTGACCTCATTAACATAATAAAAGGCACCTTTAGCTCTCCTCACTTAGGAAATTCCAAGGGTTTTAGCTCTGTGCCAAAAATGGGATGAAGACCAATTATATATATTTCTTATTATAAATCACAATATCATGGAGGGTAAATATGAAAGACTCTTCCCACATCCTCTCTCTCTCTCTCAAAAATAAATAAACATTAAAAGAGAGAGAGAGAACGCGTGAGCAGGAGAGGGACAGAGAGAGAGAGGGAGGCACAGAATCCAAAGCAGATTCCAGGCTCTGAGCTGTCAGCACAGAGCCTGATGCGGGGCTCGAACTCATGAACTGTGAGATCATGACCTGCGCCGAAGTCAGACGTTTAACCGACCGAGCCACCCAGGTGCCCCACTCTCTCTCTCTTTTAAAATGTTTTATTTAGGGGCGCCTGGGTGGCGCAGTCGGTTAAGCGTCCGACTTCAGCCAGGTCATGATCTCACGGTCCGTGAGTTCGAGCCCCGCGTCGGGCTCTGGGCTGATGGCTCAGAGCCTGGAGCCTGTTTCCGATTCTGTGCCTCCCTCTCTCTCTGCCCCTCCCCCGTTCATGCTCTGTCTCTCTCTGTCCCAAAAATAAATAAACGTTGAAAAAAAAAAAAAAAATAAAATGTTTTATTTATTTCTGAGAGAGAGAGAGAGAGAGAGAGAGAGAGAGAGAGACAGAAAGGGAGAGGGAGGAAGGGGAAGGGGCAGAGAGAGGGTGGGGGACACAGAATCCGAAGCAGGCTCCAGGCTCTGATCTGTTAGCACTCTGAGCTGGAACTCACGGACCAGACCATGAGATCATGACCTGAGCCGAAGCTGGACGCTCATCCAACTGAGCCACCCAGGCGCCCCATCCCACATCATCTCTTAAATTTGTTTTAAAAGCAACTAAGTGTTTAAAACAAAAATGTGACTTCATTCTGGAGTTTGTACCTATGTAAAAGTAAAAGTGTATGACAGTAAAGCACAAAGGATGAGAGCAGGGTAAATGGAAGTACAAGTTTTTAAGATTCTTACATCACGTGTTAAGTGACATAATATTAATTCAAGGCAGATTACAGTAACTTAAGGATGCATATTCTAATTCTAAGGGCAATTATTAAAAATAATTTGCTGAAAAGTATTTGATAAAATTCAATATCCACTCACGATGAAAACTAGGAGTAAAAGGGAACTTCTTCAACTTGTTAATGAACATCTACAAAACCCCCCCACAGCTTGCATCATAATTCATGGTGAACTTATATTTTAATAAATAATTAACTAATGAACTGAATGTTTTCCCCTGGGTCATTAACAAAGGCAAAGATGTCTGCTTCTACCACGACTATTCAACATAGCTGTGGAAGTTCTAGCCAGTGCAGTAAGGCAAGAAAAGGAAATAAAAGGCATAAAGATTCTAGACAGGAAGAAATAAAACTGTCCCTATATACAAGATAACACACTGACACAGATCTATATGGACAACCCCAAGGAATCTTTGGCACAAAAGTATCCATAGAAGGAAAGTTGATAAATTGTATTTTATCAACATTTAAAACTTTTGGTCTGTGAAAGACCTTGTTTAGTGGCTGAAAAGAGAAACTACAGAATGGGAGAAAATGTTTGCAAACCACAGATCTGACGAAAAAGTAGTATCTAGGATACAAAAAGATTCTCAAAACTCAACAGTAACAAAGCAAACAATCCATTTAGAAAATGAAAAGAGACATTTCAATAAAGAAGTTATACTAAGCACATGAGAAGATGTTCACACCCATTAGCTATTAGAGAAATGAAAACCACACTGAGATGCCACCACAGACTTATCAGAACGGCTAACATCAACAACAGTGGCAACACCAGATGCCGGCTGGGGTGCAGATAAACTGGATCACAAATGTATTGTTGGTGGGCATGTAAAATAGTATAGCTGCTCAGGGAAAGAGTTTGGCAGTTTCTTGAACTAAACATGTCACGGACATATGATACAAACATTATACTCCTTTGTATTTATTCTAGAGATATGAAGACTTCTGTTCACATGAGAATTTCTATACAAGTATTTATAGCAGCTTTATTCGTAATAGTCCCAAACTAAACAACAGATATCCTCAATGGGTAAATGGTTAAAGAAAATCCAAGATACACTCACACCATGGACTACGATTCAGTAATAAAAAGGGATGAACTACTGATACAATAACCTGAATGAATCTCTAGAGAATTATGCTGAGTGTAAAAAGCCAACCCCAAAATGTATGATTCCATTTATAAAATATTCTTGAAATGACAAAAGTGTAAAAATGGAGAGCAGATTAGTTGTCAGAGGTTAAGAAGGGAAGGGGTGGGAGGGAAGGGCATATGGCTATAAAAGGGCAAAATGAATAATCCCTGTGGTGATGAAAATGTTCTGTATGTTGGCTTGCACCAATCTAGATGTTCTGGTTGTGATGCTGCACTATGGTTTTGTGATACGTTATCACTGGGGAAAACTGGTTAAAGAGTACATGGGATCTCTCTGTATTCTTCCTTGTAACTAATGCAAATAGATGTCAAAATAAAAATGTTTTTGATGTTTATTTATTTTTTGATAGAGGATCAGAGCGTGAGTGGGGGAGGGCAGAGAGAGAGAGGAGACACAGAATCCGAAGCAGGCTCCAAGGTCTGAGATGTCAGCACAGAGCCTGATGCGGGCGGGGCTTGAACTCACGAACTGGGGGATCATGACTTGAGCCGAGAAGTCAGATGCTTAACTGACTGCGCCACCGAGGTGCCCCAAAATAAATTTTAATTAAAAAAAGCTAAAAGCCAATAGGAAAGACTAAATGGAATAACCGAAAATAATCCGAAAGAAGGCAGAAAAGGAGGTAAAAGTGAACAAAGGAGAAAGAGACAAATAGGAAGCAAATAGCAAGATGACAGATATAAAACCAACAATTAAATGTAAATGGAATAAATAACTCCCATTAAAAGGTAGGGATTGTCAGCTGACTCAAAAAGCCAGACTCTATGCTATTTACAATAAACATACCCTTTTTTCCTTTAACCTTTTGTTGGACACACAGAAGAGTTGCAAGAATAGTACAAAGAATTCCCAAATACTGTTAATGCTTTTCACCAAATGCTTATCACATCTTCTTTATCCTTCTGTCTTTGATTTTCAATTTATTTCTCTTAACTATTTGAGGGTAAGCTGCAGACATGATGCCCATTTACCCCTAAATACTTCAGTGTATAATTCCTAAAAACAAGGACATTCTCTTAGATAATCAAATACAATGATCAAAATCAGGAAATTAACTTTAACATAATATTATCCACAGACTTTAGTCAGATTTTTTTCATTGTCCTCCTAATGCTATTTATAACAAAATCAGAGATTACACATTGTATTGTCTGTTTTTACAGTTAGTTCCTTTATTGTACTTTGTCTTTCATGACACTGACATTTTTTTTTTTTTTTAATTTTTTTTTTTTTTTCAACGTTTATTTATTTTTGGGACAGAGAGAGACAGAGCATGAATGGGGGAGGGGCAGAGAGAGAGGGAGACACAGAATTGGAAACAGGCTCCAGGCTCTGAGCCATCAGCCCAGAGCCTGACGCGGGGCTCGAACTCACGGACCGCGAGATCGTGACCTGGCTGAAGTCGGACGCTTAACCGACTGCGCCACCCAGGCGCCCGACACTGACATTTTTTAAAAGTGCAGGTCCGTTTTTTTCATAGAATGTTTCTCATTTTGGATTTGTCTGATTATTTTCCCACAATTAGACTGAGGTTATGCGTTTTGGGGCAAGAGTACTACAAGAATTATGTTTTGTTTTTCTCAGTGCATCATATCAAAAGGCACATGATGCCAACTTACCTTATTGTTGGTATTAACTTTGATCACTTAGTGACTAAGGTAGGGCCTCCACTATTATTTTTTCCCTATTATAATTAATATCTTGTGGCAATACACTTCGAGATTATGCAAATAACTTGGTACTCCACAAACTTTCACCATTTTAATATCCATTTATACCTAAACTGGCTATTATCATGATGGTTGTCAAATGGCATTTTTTCCCAATTCGTCATTTCTTCTTATATTTATTAATTGGCTTTCAACTGTAAGGAAGAAAGTCCATTCTCTTCTTTCCTGTCAGTGTTAGAATTATAGATTCTTATTTTATTTAATAGTTTTTATAGTCTTTTACTGTCAATATTTATTCTGATGCCAAATTATCCCAGATTTGGTCAGTGAAGCCCTTTAAGCTGGCTTGTGTGTCTTTTGACAAGTCTGAACATTTCCTTACTTTCTGGCACAAGATGTTCCAGGTTCATCTTGTACTTTTCCCTACCTCGGCTGTGGAATTATCCTTTCCTTCAAGGAACTCTTGTTCCTTTTACGGTAAATTGGTATTTAGAAACAAAGATCTGGGTCCTAGGTGAGCTTATTGCCACTACAGTGTAATTATTTTTATATTCTCTCAGTGGGCACAGGTAGGAAAAAGATGTATGAATGAATACACACACACACACACACACACACACACACACACACACACACACAGCACTGTCACACATCTACATCTATTTCTTTATCTTTCCATATTTATTAGAAACCACAAGTTCATATTGATACCTCCAATTCCAATCCAGCACCACAGGGTTCCTTCTATCCTTTCCCCTTTTCATATGTGTAACTCTCTTCTCTGACAGTGAGAAACTTGGCTCTCATTATCCACAATACATTTATTTGTTTAATCCTAGAATACACATAAGATAATTTTTGAATTGTTAACTTCATACCTCTGTGAAAAAGAGTTCCAATATTTATTTACATTTCATTTTCTCTTTAGCCTGAGAATATTTAGTCCAAATACTGTGTTTTAAATTACTTGGACAGATTAGTGGTTGCCAGGGATTGGGGAAGATGGATGGTGCGGCTGTAAAAGGAAAGGGATCCTTGTGGAGATGGAATAGTTCTGTATATCTCGATTGTGCCGGTAGTTACGTGAATCTATGAATCTATACATGTGATCACGCTGCACACAAATGAGTGCATGCAAATTGGGTGAAATCTGTATATGATCTGTGGATTATACCAGTGTCGATTTCCTGTTAGTGATATTGTACTATAGTTATGTAAGATGTAATCACTGGGGAAAAAACAGGGTGAAGCGTACTTCTCTGTATTAATTTTTGCAACCTCCTGTGAATCCATAATTATTTAAAAATAGAAAGTGAAAAAAAAAAGTTACTTGGGCTTGTTTTTCCCTCACACCCCTCCCCTCATACACCTCCCCTCACCCCGGTTATGTTATTTATTTAAAGCACAGATTAGTTTGTCTGTATTCCATGTTAGGCTCTCCCTTGTTATCTTTCAACTCTCTTGTTGATTTATTTTCCTTTTTGGAGTATATAAAACATTAGAATAGCCCCCAAAGCCTAAAAGTCATAATATACGAAGAAGTTTGTACTTAGAAGTATTATAGCATCACCATCACCACCAGTATCACCATGATCACTCTGGCCTAGTACCTTTTCTCTTCCAGCCCATCGCCATCCATCCCCTCAATGTAAGCAATTTGATTAGTCTGCCAGTTGCCATTTTTTCAGTCTGCCATTTTTCTTAACTTTGTTCCTTTTTTGACAAATGATCATAATCATGTACATTTAAAAATTTCTCCTTTCTTACAAAAAGATACATATATTTACTATGCATACTCTTTATATTTTGCCTTTTTTATTCAATAATATATTTTGGAAATCAGTTCAGAAAATTTGCTCCTACTTTTATTTATTTGTTTATTTATTTATTTATTTTTTACCACTGCATAATACTCCATTGTGTGGATGTACTATGGATATTCAACCACTGCACTATGAATGGGCATTTGGGTTGTTTTTATACAATTTTAATTTTATACAATTATAAACAATGCTGTAGTGAAAATCCTACATATGATATTTTCATATTGTTAGAAGTGTATCTTCAGGGCAAATTCCTAGAAGTGAGCTTGCTGGGTCAAGGGACAATTGTTCATTTAGTTTTGTTACATAATGCAGAATTCCCAACAGGTCTGCCCCATTTTGCATTCCCACCAGCAACATATGAGTACCTGCTTTCTCAAATCTCTCTCTCTCTCTCTCTCTTTTATTTTTATTTTTTAAAGATTTTATGTTTAAGTAATCTCTACATCCCACATGGAGCTTGAATTCACAACCCTGAAATCAAGAGTCACATGCTCTACTAAGAGCCAGCCAGGTGCCCTCAAAACCTCTCTACTGGAATGTATTTATTGTACTTCAAAATTCTTACTATTTGGGTAGGTGAGAAACGGCACCTCAGCATAGTTTTAGTTTATATTTCTTTAAATACGAGTGAGGGTGAACATTATAAGAAAACAAAATTACAGCTCAATATCCCTTGTAAACACAGATGCAAAAGCGCTTAATAAAATATTAGTAAATGGAATCTGTCAGTACACAAAAAGAGTAACATATCACAACCAAGTACGATTTTTTATTCCAGGAATGGAAGGTTGGTTTAACATTAGGAAATTAATCAGTATAATTCATCACAATGTGATAAAGGAGAAAAATTACGATTATCTCAATAGATGCAGAAAACATATTTCACAAATTTCAATACCTAGTTTTCATAAAAACACTCCACTATAGAAACTAGAAATAGAAAGAAGCTTCATCAATCCAACAGACGACCTCTAGGAAACATCTATAGCTAACATTATACTTGGTCAAAGACTGAATGTTTTCCCACTAAGATTAGGACTAAGGCAAGGATATCTGCTCTGATCACTTCTCCAACATTCTATTGGGGGTGCTAGCCCATGTAATAAGGTAGGAAAAAGAAGCAAGAGGCATAAAGATTGGAGAGGAAGATGTTAAACTGCTTTTATTTGCAGAAAATACGGTTGTGTATGTAGAAAATCCTAAGAAAACCACAAAAATATTCTTATTAGATATAATAAGTGAATTTAGCAAGGTTGCAGCAGGATTTCTACATACTATCAGTGAGTCACTGGAAAATGATAGGTGACATGGGTTATGCATTTGCCAAAATCCATGGAATACTTATGCAAATCAGTTTATATAATATAATTGTGTGTAAATTATACCTAAACTTTAAAGAATTTAAATAAACCAAGGTAAAGGCTATATAAAGTATCTTCTAGTATAATTTGAGTGGTTGCCAATTTGCCCCTTCTGAGTTTTAGAACAGGGTCAGGCTTTATTTAAATTGTTTTTGTCAGTGTTAGGTCTAAATGTGTTTACAGTTACCCATTCCTTAGATTTCCCATCTCTCATAAGAATCTAGGCTTATATGAATGAATGGCATGCGAGTTGGACCCAAATGAAATACTTGCGACAAAGTGATAGAGCGAGCATGGCATTTATGTACGCTTCCTTCGGTCTGACCACTATAACATATTGCTTCCTTTGAACATTGAACTTGGGATCAAAAAGTCCTGGGTTTGAATTTGTATTATGAATCCAATTAGCTGTGTAACCGTGGACTAATGATTTCACTACTTTAAGTATTTTTCTCATTTGTTAAATAGGAATACCGTATGAAAACGTGAAAATATGAGATTGCTAATGTGACAATGACACATGTCATTGTAGGGACTCAATAAATGTTTTTCTTAATCTCACTGGGGTATTTTAATTAAATCTCTATTACAGTACAATTTGATATGACGTTTTCTTCTAATAGAGGAACCAGAACTGTAGAAGAACAGTCTCGCCTGCCAATTGGGAGTTATGCGATGGGGATCAGAAGTCACACGTGGAGCTCTGATAGAGATAATTTACCCAAGAGACACTACTGTTCAATGGCTCTCTCATAGTTATTTCCTGCACTAGCCACTATTCATGAATTCATATTCATTCATTTATTTATTTTTCCTCTGGATTCTAAAATTACTGGTTTAAAGAAGGAATCACTGGTCCCTGCCAAGAACTCTATTTCTTTATCTCCTTCTAAGGGAACACTTTACTAATGCATGCTTAGAGAAATTGAGTTCCTTATTCTTACTGTTTGGGCTTATTCTCCAGGTCCAACTGTTTTCATTCTTGGCTCACCTCTTCTTCTGCTAATATTGGACATGCCTATTTCATTCATCCACCAAGCCTTTAGTGAACATTTATATCAGGCTCTATGGTTGAGGATCAGAGAACAGCTGAACCTTGAGGGATGAGTAAAGTTCTCAGCCAAATGAATCAAGTAAGAAACTGCAGGCTCCACTTAAGGCATCCTGCCTGTTCTCAAGAGGTTTTGCCTTAGTTTCAAATAATCAGTTGAGAACCTCTTTATTTCAAAAGACTAACGAGACAGAAACTATCCCTCCTTCTCGTCTTTCCCAATTTAACTACTGTTTGGAATTTTCTTTTGAAATCCTGTTCCCAGAACATAAAACAGAAACAAAAGTAAGACTCACCTCTGACTCCTCTCAGGAATGTCCAGCACAAATCCAAACATCATCTCAGCAATTTTATTGGAGCTGCAGGTGGGGGTCCTGTCTACCTCCACGGCTATAGACAGCATCCTTTGCAGCTGACACACAATCCTGAGTCCAGAACACAGAACACAAGTGAGTGGGACCGTCTGGCAAGGAGCCACCCTGCTAGCTGGGAGGAGGCCCCCACCAGTGTACTAAAGGATCTTGTAAAGCACCTACTAGGTCAGGGAGAACTACCTGAGCCATCAGCATGCTTTTATTTAGAAATTTCACCTACCTGAATCCCTTCTGCCAGCTATCTGAACCACTGAACCTGTGGTTGAGCTGTAAAAGCAAGCTACTTTTAAATTCAAAAATAGAAAATAGGATCTAGAGTACTTTAAGGATCATCTAACCTGTAACTTCTCTATTTTCCAGATGAAGAAACAGGTCCAGAATGACTATCAATTATTTGAATTTCTTTGATATGGGAGAAAATACATCTTTATCATATAGTTCTCCAGTTACTGGTTCCCTTATAATTATCCTTTACCAAGTTCAGTCTCAGAACTTCAACTGGTGGACCGTGACCCTCTCTCCCATCGGACCTAAATGTGGGAGATAGCCAGGCTGATGTGACCAAAAGAATGTAGGCCACCCCGCAGAAAGATGGGCCTGGCGCGAAGTCAGTCTTTTCTAACATGCATTATTACTTGTGATGGAAGAAAGGGCTGTTTTCAGAAAATCTGCAGCTAGTAACACAATAGGTGGCCCAGGGGCTTTGGCATCAGTTTCTGGCTCTGCAATGACAAGCTGTTCAACTTTTGACAAATTACTAAACTGCTCTGAGCCCAAGTCTTCTCGTCTCTAAAAAGAGGAAATAGTACTACCTATTTCATAAAGTTGTGAGCGCTGTGTAAGATATTTGGCAGATACGCACTCATTAATGGTAGATGGTAGTGCTTACTGTTGTTATTAAGATCATGATAAACTGACTTTTAGAGGGCTTTATTTTTATCTCTACTCCTATTTACTTATAATAAATCATAGTAATTTAGATTATAATATAGACTATCTTCCACTGAAGGCACAGTGTCTGCCTCTCTGTTAGGTCTCTATAACTGGGGTTCTAGGATAACCCTACTTTAGTGCCTCCCCCAATCTGTCAAGCAAATGCTTTATCGTTCTAAACATTCTCCTTTTAGATACAAGATTGTCTGTTAGTTAAAACCCATAGGCCTTATATGTAAATCAGATGGATGCAAACAGATTAGAAAATAGCATTGTGAATTTAGGCACAAACACTGTATTTGAAATGTCAAGCGTGACTGGCTTTTTTTTTTTTTTTCCAACGTTTATTTATTTTTGGGACAGAGAGAGACAGAGCATGAACGGGCGAGGGGCAGAGAGAGAGGGAGACACAGAATCGGAAACAGGCTCCAGGCTCCGAGCCATCAGCCCAGAGCCCGACGCGGGGCTCGAACTCACGGACCGTGAGATCGTGACCTGGCTGAAGTCGGACGCTTAACCGACTGCGCCACCCAGGCGCCCCTTTTTTTTTTTTTTTTTTCGTGACTGGCTTTTAACGATATGACTGACTTGGAATAGTAGGCTACTTGTGCAATGACGGCTCTGGATCTAAAATCCTGGCCTCTCTCAAAAAATGCCAAGACTACTCTCAATCCCATAAAAGAAATGCCAGGAAATCTCTTTTCAGTGTGGTCTGAGGTGATGGGGACGGCTCTGTTCTGTTCTAACAGGCTGTTACAACCTGTTGGAATCTGCAGGTTAAACTGCTACTCTTCTCCCAGGCCTGAAGGAGAGACATGAAGGTCCCTGAAGGCTACAGGCTGCTGAACACCCACTGTCCATGATTCTTGCTCTTCTTTTGTTGGTGGACAGCTGAAGTAATGAGTAGATGTAACCCTGTACTGTCTCTGGGAATCCAGGGGCTGGAAGTCAGGATCCCCTAGCTTTCGTTTCACTTCAGCTTTGTGAATTTATGTTCACTTAGCGAAGTCCTATTTATCTAAGAGGGAAATCACCTGCTTTTGTTTAGCTTTGGCATTAGAATTTAGCCTTTAGTCAAACTAAGACAGTCTTTAGTAAGAATCAGTCTATGTTATAAGAGCTAACTAATTTTGTGGAAACTTCTTCCAGGAAAGGTGCTGTTCTCTAAAGCAATCAATCCCAATAGCCCTGGGAAAGACAACTTCTGTCTGCCCCTTACAGCTGATTGGTGTTCTTTGTCAGGTTAGGCTGGGGAGAAGGATAGCTACTGGTGGCCTTCAAGATTCCTGTTCCTGAAGAGGTTTGATTTCCATTTGTGGGTTGAGTTAATCCGTCTTCAGTCACTACTTTGACCAACCACTTGATAACATCCCTGTAGAGGAAAATAAGAAAAAAAAAAACTTTAAACTTCTGTCTTATGGTATGATAATCAAAACTGCAGGCTTAACCTAGGTTCCAAGGCCCAAGACTTCCCCAAAGGCAACCAAGAGGGCTCTTTGGAGATTTTCAATATTTAAATAAGTCTAATGGAAACCCCACATTTAACTGTAGTAAGGTTATAAGAGCTAACTAAAATACTGACATTTTTGTGAGTTCTAATTATTGAAAGGCACCTCTGAGGTCAGAGAGTACTATCTATGGCCTCTTGAGCAGGTGGAAAGTTAGACCTGATGACCAAAGAGGTCCTTGCTGGCTTTCTATGATTAGGTGTCATCCATTAATGCTAGTAAACAAGGTTTAGAGTATATGCAATGGAGTCATACTTTCTATAGGGTGTAGGCTCTTAAAGTTAGTAAGGTAAAAACATCTCATATTCTCATACAGTCAAAATTGCTTTTGATGATCACTTAGGTAACCCAGGTAAAAATGGTGGACTTAATACACACTTCTAATGTTCTTCCTTCCTAAAATCCCACTAATATTAGACTAAATAATTCTTTTAAAGAGCCACAAGGGAGAAGAGAAAAGGGAGACAACAGTGAAATTTTAGAAGATGGAAGGAAAATGAAGTATAGTCACAAAATAGAATATTACATAGTAGTGAAAATAAACTACAGTGATAAATAACACTATGGACAAATCTTACACTCTATAATATAAAGTGGAAAATAAAAGTCCCAACAGATAATGTATAGCATGATATCCTTTAATATATAGCAGGAAGGAACTAAAATAAAAACATATACTTTACAGGAACACATAAACTAAAACTACATAAAAAAGTAAAGGAATTGATAAACATTCAAGATGCTGATCACTTTGGGTGCAGGAAGGTGCAAAAGTAGGTGATGGAGGATGGATATATGGTTAGATGCAGGTAACCGTCAAGGTCCCAGCCTTTGATTTGGGGAGTGAGTTATGAGATGCTGATTATAAAATCAAAGGTAACCAATTAACTAATTAAATAAGGCAAGTGTATCATGCTTTCAGGATGATTTTTAATCTAAATCTATGACTTTAGCAAAGAGATGGATTTTAAGTGACTTAGCAGGATTGAGAAAGCTGAATCCTAAACTAGCAGTAGAGAAGAGCAATCCTATGTAAGCATATTTACCAAAAAAGAAAAAGAATCCTCAATAAGCTCTGCAAAAGACAGTGCAAGTTTTCTCTGAAGCGAGGATGAAAGGACGTAAGGGAAAATGAATATGATGGTTTGTAAGCTCTTTAAGAGAAATTTAGATCCTACACTGCAGGTTAACATCGTGGAGAGATAAAACAGAGGGTCTCTGGACGAGGACACCAGGCACAGCTGGGAGGCAAGGGCATCAAAGCGTAACAGCAGCACTAAGTGAACATATGCTGAGCGCAGAGACCCTGGCTATTTTCCCACACTTGTCTTCTAAAAACCTGGCATCCCGGTCTTTATCCTTCATGTGGGAAACTGGAAGTCTTCTCTGGAAAACCCATCCAGCCCAAGAGGAAAGACTTAAAGACATGACGAGGTATTTTCTAAGAACAGGGAAGTGTAGAAATGATGAGTCCTCCCGTGGACTCTGCTTCCATCAGCTGTTGAGTCTGTCACAACACAGACTACCAAGGTTTATTACACACTTATGGAGATATTCTAATAAGAGAGATAAGGACCAAAATCGCCAAAACCAACTCTCCCCTCCCCCTAAAAAAGCAACTTGGGAGAAAATAAGACTATACAGAGAATAAACAAAAACGAAGGCTATCTAAATGTCCATCAACTAATGAATGGATAAAGAAGATGTGGTTTATATACACAATGGAATACTATTTGGCAATGAGAAAGAATGAAATCTGGCCATTTGCAGCAACATGGATGGAACTGGAGGGTATTACGCTAAGTGAAATAAGTCAGTCAGAGAAAGACAGATATCATATGTTTTCACTCATATGTGGAACTTGAGAAACTTAACAGAAGACCATGGGGGAGGGGAAGGGGAAAAAATAGTTACAGAGAGGGAAGGAGGCAAACCATAAGAGACTCTTAAATACAGAGAACTGAGGGTTGATGGGGGAGGGCAGGGGAGAGGAGAAATGGGGTGATGGGCATTGAGGAGGGCATTTGTTAGGATGAGCACTGGGTGTTGTATGTAAGCGATGAATCACGGGAATCTACCCCCAAAACCAAGAGCACACTGTATATACTGTATGTTAGCCAACCTGACAATAAATTATATTAAAAAAACAAAAACAGGGGGTGCCTGGGTGGCGCAGTCGGTTAAGCGTCCGACTTCAGCCAGGTCACGATCTCGTGGTCCGTGAGTTCGAGCCCCGCGACGGGCTCTGGGCTGATGGCTCGGAGCCTGGAGCCTGTTTCCGATTCTGTGTCTCCCTCTCTCTCTGCCCCTCCCCCGTGCATGCTCTGTCTCTCTCTGTCCCAAAAATAAATTAAAAAAAAAAAAAAAAAACAAAAAACGTTGAAAAAAAATTAAAAAAAACAACAACAACAACAAAAAAAACAAAAACAAAGGCTATAATTAGTGTCACCAAAGATATGAGGAAATACAGACCCATGAAAGAACAAAAACAGAATACTATTTATTAATTTAATTTTTTTTAAGTTTATTTATTTTTGAGAGAGACAGAGATAGTGTGAGCAGGGCAGGGTGAGTGGAGTGGGTGGAGTGGGAGAGGGAGAGACAGAGAGAGAGAGAGAGAGAGAGAGAGAGAGAGAGAGAGAGAATCCCAAGTAGGTTCTGCGCTGTCAGCACAGAGCCCGATGCGGGGTTCAAATTCATGAAACTATGAGATCATGACCTGAGCCAAAACCAAGAGTTGGACACCTAACCCACTGAGCCACCCAGGTGTCCCATATTTATTATTTTAAAAAAGAAACATTTAGAGACAAAGTAAAAGAGCCCTTGGAAATTAAAAACATGATAGCAGAGATAAAAACTCTTTTCCAGGAATGAAGGATGTTCCTAGACTGAAATGGCACACTGAAGGCCCAGAACAATGGATGAATACAGACCTACAACAAGCATACTGGGCAAAAAAATAGGATTCTAAAAACTTTCAGAGGAAAAAATTAGGGCATATACAAAGAATCAGTAATCAAGGTAGTTATGACTTTTTAACAGCAAATGTGGAAGACAATGGAAGATTTCCTGCAGTACTCTGTAGAAAAGTTATTGCTAACCTAAATATCTATACTCAGTTATCAGTCAACATATAGGAAGATAAAATATTTTCAGATATATAACATCTCCAAATTTTACTTTCCATATCCCTTTCTAAGAAGCTACTGGAGACCGATCCATCAAATGAGGGAGTAAACCAATAAAGAGAAGACACAGGACAAATAAAGGAAAGATCCAACTTTTGGAAACAAAGGAAATTCTCACATTTAGGATAAAAGCTGGCAAAAAGGACAACTAATCCAGATTGAAGGAGGTCAACCAGTTCCACCACAGATCTTCAAGAATATGACGACCCAGTGCAAATAAACATCGAGGGGAGATTTAGACCAAATAGAGAATTTGGGGTTGACTTCCAATATGCAAAAAGAATACAGGGGAACTAAAAATAAGGCAATTATTAACTGTAAGGAAACACAAAGGCATGAATTAAAGCAAAAATAATCATACTTTATTTAGGACTTGGCTCAACTCTGACTAGCATACATCGTCGTAACAATAGAAACATTGAATACTGATCTGAACAAAATTATGATATAAATAAATTAAAACATGGGGGCAGGGAAACATGTGTGTGCCCAGGAGGAGGTAGGGAGGAAAAAGAGTTAACTACTCTTATTTCATGTGGAAAGTCAATAGATAATAGCTAATAATGAAAAATCAAGAATTAGCAACATAAACATGTTATTTAGCCATACAGAGGTAAATATTAAAAAAAATCACTTAAAAGAGTGGAAAGTAGCTACCCCTGTGGAAAAGAAAAATGCAGGTGAGGGAACCTGGAAACTAGTGTATTTCTTAAACCTTATAGAACTAGTTTACTCTTTGTATGCACAGTTAAAAAAGAAAAGAAAACCCCGTAAGACCAGGGTAATATAGAGACTGACTTTTAAAACCTCATATCTTTGAGACAAGAAATAACAAATGCTGGCAAGGATGTGGACAAAAGGGACTCCTCCAGGGGCGCCTGGGTGGCGCAGTCGGTTAAGCGTCCGACTTCAGCCAGGTCACGATCTCGCGGTCCGTGAGTTCAAGCCCCGCGTCGGGCTCTGGGCTGATGGCTCAGAGCCTGGAGCCTGTTTCCGATTCTGTGTCTCCCTCTCTCTCTGCCCCTCGCCCGTTCATGCTCTGTCTCTCTCTGTCCCAAAAATAAATAAACGTTGAAAAAAAAATTTTTTAACAAAAGGGACTCCTCCTGCACTATTGGGAATGTAAGTTGGTGCAACCACTGGGGAAACAGTATGGAAGTTCATCAAAAATTTAATAACGGAAAAAAACATGTGATCCACTAATCCCACTAGTGTGTATTTAAAGGAAATGAAAACAGTAATTTGAAAAGACAGATGCACTACTATGTTTACTGCAGTATTATTTACAATAGCTAAGACATGGAAGCAACCTAAGTGTCCATCAATAGATGGATGGATGAAAAAGATGTGATATATATATGTATGTACATACATACATACAAAGGAATATTACTCAGCCATGAGAAAGAGTGAGATCTTGCCATTTATAAGAACATGGATGGACCAAGAAGATATTACACTAGATGAAGTAAGTCAGAAAAAGACAAATACCATATGATTTCACTTATTTGTGGAATGTAAAAACACAAAACAAACAAAAGAAACAGACTTGTAAATACAGAAAACAAACTGGTGGTTGCCAGAGGGCAGGGGTTTGGAGGATGAGTAAAATAGGTGAAGGGGACTGGGGGGTATAGGCTACCAGTTATAGAATTAATAAGTCACAGGTATGAAAGGTACAGCATGGGGAACATTGTCAATGATATTATAAAAGTGTAGTATGGTGACAGATGGTGGCCACACTTCGTAATATATAGAGATGTTGAATCACTATGTTGTATATGTGAAACTGATAAACATTGTGTGTCAACTATACATCAATAAAAAAAAAAGCCCTCATCTTTGAGGTACAGTTTATATACAATAAATTGCACACAGATTTTTATTTGATGAGTTTTGGTAAATAGATATATATACATCTGTGTAACCATAACCTCAATCTAAGATCCATATTTAGTGTCCCTAAATTGTTATTTTTCTATTTAAAACCCAACTATGCTGGGGTACCTGGGTGGCTAAGTCAGTTGAGCATCCAACTTTGGCTCAGGTCATGATCTCGGTTTGTGAGTTCAAGCCCTGCATTGGGCTCACTGCTGTCAGCACAGAGCCTGCTTTGGATCCTCTGTCCCCCTCTCCCGCCCATGCTCTCACTCTAATAAAAAATAAAACATTAAAAAAACAAAAAACTACCTAACTACACTATCCTGTGCTCTTTGTAGATCTACTTACTGATTTTCTATTCTATAATCATTAACATTTAAACTTTACAGCAAATGCCACAGCTATGAAAATGGGTATGGGCATGCAAACTAAGGGGGGAAGCTGACTGATGCTCAAAACAGTATGAAGCTTCCTCTTTTTTGTTTTTTTTTATTAAAGTAGTTATAACAGTCAATATCCCATATTGGCCTATAGAAAACTATTTTTTTTTTAATTTTTTTTTCAATGTTTTTATTTATTTTTGGGACAGAGAGAGACAGAGCATGAACGGGGGAGGGGCAGAGAGAGAGGGAGACACAGAATCGGAAACAGGCTCCAGGCTCCGAGCCATCAGCCCAGAGCCTGACGCGGGGCTCGAACTCACGGACCGCGAGATCGTGACCTGGCTGAAGTCGGACGCTTAACCGACTGCGCCACCCAGGCGCCCCTAGAAAACTATTTTTAACAAACATACAAGAACATATGAGAATGTAAATATGAGTGGAAGAGTTTCAATGATGCTGTTAAAAAAAAAAAAAAAAAAAAAGGATGCTGGTACACTAGCTTGGTGAAAACCATTTCCAAAAAAAGTAAGGATTGGAGTGCCCGGGTAGCTCAGTTGGTTAAGCATCCGACTCTTGATTTCTGCTCAAGTCGTGATCCTGTAGTTCACGAGTTCGAGCCTCATGTTGGGCTCTGCACACAGCATGGAGCTTGCTTATGATTCTCTGTCTCTCCCTCTCTCTGTACCTCCCCCACTCGTGCTGTCTCTCTCAAAATAAATAAACTTAAAAAAAAATGGGGGGCGCCTGGTGCTTCAGTTGGTTGGGTATCCGACTTCAGCTCAGGTCATGATCTCACTGTGTGTTGAGTTCAAGCCATGCATCAGGCTCTGTGCTGACATCTCAGAGCCTGGAGCCTGCTTTGGATTCTGTGTCTCCTCTCTCTGCCCCTCCCCACACTCACTCTGTCTCTCTGTCTCACACACAAAAAATTTTTTTTAATTAAAAATAACAAAAGAACCCACGAGTTGTAGTTCCAGGAAGAAAATTCCAGCCTGAGATTGCCACCCTAGAAATCACATTTTCTCCTATTCATATATAAGGATATAGTAGTTCCCTGTCCTGAAGCTTCCAGAAGCTCCCACTTGCCCTGATTCTACAAAAAAAGAATACATGCTTGCTACCATCTTGTACCTTATTGTTAGCCTCAGGACCTATTATATTACTTTTTAGAAACTAATAGTGACAAATGAGAGTTCTCCTGAGGTACTCAGGGAGATGGAAATAAATCTAGGTTTATAAAAGCTGTGAAAAGTTTTATGCAAGTTAAGGTTTTCCCCTAGATCTCCTGAGGCTGTCTGGACAATTCTGAAATACACCAAAGGACGTCTGACAGTCTTGAGAAAAACCAAAAACCATGAAGGCTGTGGTGCTCAACACACGGTTGGTACAGAGAGATTTTCTTTTAGAATTGTCTGTAGTTCTTTTTTTTTTTTTAAGTTAATTTATTTATTTTTGAGAGAGACACAGTACAAGCAGGGGGAGGGCAGAGAAAGAGTGGGAGAGACAGAGAATCCCAAGCAGGCTCTGCATTGTCAGCACAGAGCCCAATGCGTGGCTCAAACTCACGAACCACGAGATCATGACCTGAGCTGAAGTTAGATGTTTAACTGACTGAGCCACACAGATGCCTCTAGGATCATCTATAATTTTTTTTTGTTTTTATTTATTTATATTGAGATCGAGCGAGAAAGCGTGTGCACATGGAAGAGGCAGAGAGGGAATCTCAAGCAGGCTCCATACTGTCAGCATGGAGCCTGATGCTGGGCTGGAACTCACGAACTGTGAGATCATGACCTGAGCCGAGATCAAGAGTTAGACGCTTAACCGACTGAGCCACTCGGGCACTCCTTGTCTATAGTTTTAATAGCTATCCCTGTTATATTATTGTGTGACTATGAAACCTCATCCATTTGATGTTCTCCAGCCTTGAGTAGCTGCCCACCTATGGCTCCTACTTCTTAACATCCCTGAGCTCAGGTGCTAGTTAGTTACCTGACATTGTGGGGCTGCTTGTCACAGGACAGCACCGTGCTTGCAATGGACTGCTGCAGGTGCTGTCGTTGCCTCCTCAGGATCTGCTGGAAGTCATCTTCCAGGGTCTGTACCACATAACGCAGAAAAAGGACTCTCCCAGGCAGATTTTGCCCCTGTAGAAGAAAAAATGAGAAGTATTTCCTCTCAATTTCCTGATGAGTGAGCATTCGGCTCTCCTAAATATGAAGTCCAAGCGAAGGCCATGCATCACGAAGTATGTCTGTACCTAAAAGAGAAGCTCCTGAGAGAGAGCAGGCAATCGAGGTTGTTTTAAAAGAGGGAAAACCGGGCAATCCCAGAGCTTGGAGGCTCAGGACTATAGACTTTCTAATTTTAAGAGATAGATAGCCATGACAAGTCGTCTCTCACTAAACTTGACTATCAGTCTCAGGATAAACCTCAAACTGTGGGTATCAGAATAGAGAGACAAAAACTGGTTCCTATATGATCCTGTTGAGCTGCTGGATCAAGCAGTCATGATGTCCATACCACTGCTGAACTTCTAGTAACGTGAGCTGATTCACATCCTTATTGTTTAAGCAAGTCCGAGTTGAGTTTTCTGTTACAGGTGAAATGATTCTAACTGAGAAAGCTGAACTGTTGTAGGTAAAGAGCATGGGCTTTGATGGCACACAGATCTTATGTATTTATTTTTGTTTGATTGTTTTAAACCCAGATCTATACTCATTCAACTGCCCTTCTGAGTTTCACTGTCTCTTGATTTAAGTGGTGATAATTTTAAGTATACAAAAGCCAGTATAAGTACCTGTGACATGCCAAGCAGACATGCACCATTTGTTGATTTCCCTTTACTGGGAGACAAGTGCTGGGACGTAGGACCAGGAGCTCGGGCTTTCAAACTTCAAAGAATAAGGCCCCAAACTGTTTCTGGATTCTTCAGGAACTTTTCAAACAGCAGGGGGTTGGTATATACTCTAAGAATATAAACTCATGGACTAGGGTACAGTTTAGTAAGCAGGAAAACGAATAACCATTGTAAGCACATATGATTTCTTTTTTTTAAGAGGTGAGAGGGGCATCTGGGTGGCACAGTCAGTTGAGTGTTGACTTTGGCTCAGGTCACGATCTCACAGTTCATGGGTTTGAGCCCCACATTGGGCTCTGTGCTGGCAGCTCAGAGCCTGGAGCCTGCTTTGGATTCTGTGTCTCCCTCTCTCTCTGGTCCTCCCCTACTCATGCTCTGTCTCTCAAAAATAAATAAACGTTAAAAAATTCTAAAATAAATAAATAAATAGGTAAGGATGTGATAACTTTGTCTTCCAATGTGCATATTTTTTTCTAATCCTCATTAACTAGTGCAAATGATTTTTTAAAAGTTTATTTATTTTTGAGAGAGAGTGTGCACAAGCTGGAGAGGGGCAGAGAGATAGGATCCCAGGCAGGCTTTGCACTGTCAACATGTAAGTGGGGCTTGAGCTCACAAACCACGAGATCGTGACCTGAGCCGAAATCAAGAGTTTGATGCTTAACCAACTGAGCCACCCAGGCACTCTGGTGCAAATTTTTTTAAAATCAAGTAATTATGCTAGATTTATGATGAAAGTCTTTCACTAACACCACTCTCCACTACTGCTTGCCCCCTGCAGTACCCTAGAGTGAAATTTTACTCTTCTGAAAGTTACTCTAAACATCTCTAAAAAATGCTCATATCATTACTTCTTGATTTATCAACTTTAGACATTATCTATTGGCTTCTGCTGTGTTAGATAAAGATTTAATTCACTTATGCCACTTCCCCATTTCTCTTCCTAAAATAACTATCTCAATTTATGTTCCATCATCTACAGATAGTATCTCTTGACACCCAATTTTATAAGATAAAGATGCTATAAAAGCCCTACTACTCAGAGATCCTATCCCTTTTCACTTCCTAATCTTTATCATCTAGGGCTTTCCATTGTCAAGGCTAAAATTGTTTTGTTTTATATATAAATTGATTCTAAATATTAGAACTAAATAGTGTTTACAGTATGAGGACTATGTTAAAATTATTTACTACACTGGAAATCCATATAGTACACTAAGAAAATAATTTCTTTCTTGTTAAGCTTTTTGATTTTCTTAAAGTTTCTTTTTTATCCTCCCTATATTGCCTACAATTATCACTTTACCTCTTTTAACTCCTCAAGAATGGTGTTGAATCTTGAGAATATCCTTCTTTCCCATTTTTTTTTTTTCATTTTTAAAAACAACTTTTTTGGGGCGCCTGGGTGGCTTAGTTGGTTAAGCGCCCAACTTTGGTTCAGGTCACGATCTTGCAGTTTATGGGTTTGACGCCCACATCGGGCTCTGTGCTGACAGCTCAGAGCCTGGAGCCTGCTTCGGATTCCGTGTTTCCCTCTCTCTCTGTCTCTCTCCCACTCAGGCTCTGTCTCTCTCAAAAATGAACAAACATTAAAAAAAGAAAAACCAACTTTATTGACAACCCTTATAAATTCACCCACTTTAAATGTGCAATTCAATGATTTGTTGTAAATTTACTGAGCTTGGTAACCTTGGCCATAACCAATTTTTAGAGTATCTTTATAACTGAAATAAGATCCCTCATCCCTATCTACGGTTAGTTCCCGTTCCCATCTCTAGCCCCAGGCAACCACTCCTCTACTTTATGGCTCTACTGATTTGCCCTTCTGGACATTTCATATACGGAGAACTATACACTATATGACCTTGTGTAAGTGGCTTCCTTTTAAGTAGCTTAATACTTTTTGAGGTTTGTCCATGTCACGGCATATATCAAGAGCACTTTTTTTAATTACTGAATAGCATTCCCATGTATGAAGATAGCACATTTTGTTTATCCGATTGTTTTTTTTTATTTTTTTTTACTTTTATTTATTTTTGAGAAACAGAGTGAGACAAAGAGTGAGCGGGGGAGGGGCAGAGAGAGAAGGAGACACAGAATCTGAAGCAGGCTCCAGGCTCTGTGCAAGCGGTCAGCACAGAACCTGATGTGGGGCTCGAACCCACAAACTGTGAGATCACGACCTGAGCCGAAGTCGGAGGCTCAACTGACTGAGCCACCCAGGTGCCCCTATCCATTCAATTGTTGATGGACATTTGGGTTGTTTCCACTTTTTGGCTATTATGAATAAGGCTGCTATGAACATTCACATGTAAGCCTTTGTTAGACATATATTTTCATTTTTCTTGGGTCAGTATCTGGAAGCTGAACAGCTGGGTCATAAGTTTATGTTTAATTTTTTAAAGGAACTGTCAAACTGTTTTCGACAGTGGCTGTTCCATTTACATTCCCACCAGTAATGTATCAGACTTCCTGTATCTCTACTTTCTTGCCAGCATTTGTTATTGCCTACTTTCTTTTTAAAATTGTGGTAAAAAAAACATATAACATAAACTTAACTATCTTAACCATTTATTTTTTATATTTGAGAGAGAGCACAAATAAGGGAGGGGCAGAGAAAAAGAGGGAAACACAGAATCCTAATCAGGCTCCAGTCTCTGAGCTGTCAGCCAGAGCCTGATGCATGGCTCAAACCCACAAACTGTGAGATCATGACCTGAGCTGAAGTCGGATGCTTAACCGACTGAGCCATCCAGGGGCCCTGTATTTTTTTTTTTTTTTTTTAAGTAGGCCTCATGCCTAGCATGGAGCCCAACACGGGGCCTGACATCAAGACCTGGGCTGAGACCAAGAGTCAGATGCTAACCAACGGAGCCACCCCATCTTAATCATTTTTCAGTATATTCACGTAGTTGTGCAACAGATCTCCTGAACTTTTCCATCTTGCAAAATGAAACTTTACACACAATGAACAATCATGTCCCATTTCTCCCTCCCCCCTAGCCTCTGGTAACCAACATTCTATTTGCTTTTTATATTAATGACAGCTATAGATACTTTGTGTATGTCAAATTATACAGGGTCTTTTTATGACTGGCTTATTTCACTTAGTATAATACCCTCATTATGGTACCATCCATGTTGTAGCATATGGGATTTCCTTCCTATCTAAAGCAGAATATTTCACTGTACCTGTATATGCCACATTTTGTTTACCTCGTCATCTACGGATGGACGTTTGGGCTGCTTCCACTTCTTGGCTTTTGTGAATAATGCTGCTATGAACATGGGTGTGCAAATATCTCTTCAAGACACTTCTTTCAATTCTTTTACACGTATACGCATGTGGGAATATATGAAGAGGGATTGCTATGAGATCTTTTAAAATCTATTGGGACTTGGGGCCCTGGGTGGCTCAGTTGGTTAAATGTCTGACTCTTGGTTTCAGCTCAGGTCATGATCTCATGGTTTGTGAGTTTGAGCCCTGCATCAGGTTCTGCCCTGACAGCATGGAGCTGCTTCAGATCCTCCCCATCCCCCTCTCTCTGTCCCTTCCTTGCTTGCCCTCTCTCTCTCAAAATAAATAAACTTAAAAATTTAAAATCTATTGGAACTTAATTTATGGCCTAAAATAAGGTCTTTCCTGGAATATGCCCCTTGTGCACCAAGAAGAAGGTGGGTACTGTTGTTGGTAGACTATTCTGCATATAATTATTAGATCTGGTTAGTTTATTGTGTTGCTTAATTTCTCTCTTTCCTTACTTATCTTCCATTCTGGTTATTCTATCCATTATTGAGAGTTGGGTATTGAAGTCTCCAACTATTAATATAGAACAATTTTTCCCTTTGGGGTGCCTGGGTGGCTCAGTCAGTTGCGCGTCTGACTTTGGCTCAGGTCATGATCTTGCGGTGTGGGAGTTCAAGCACCCACGTTGGGCTCTGGGCTGACAGCTCGGAGCCTGGAGCCTGTTTCAGATTCTGTGTCTCCCTCTCTCTCTCTGCCCCTCCCCTGCTCATGCTCTGTCTCTGTCTCAAAAATAAACATTAGAAAAAAAATTAAAAAGAACTATTTTTCCTTTTGATTCTATCAGTTTTTGCCTTGTATCTTGATGGTCTGTCATTAGGTACGTAAATATTTATGATTGTTGTATCTCAGAGTTGTATTGAACCTTTTAATTAATACATAACGTCCTCCTTTGTCTCTTGTAACATTTTCTGACTTATCTATTTTGTCTCATATTAGTACAGCCACCTGTGCTCTTTTGGTTACATACTCTTTTGGTTCATGGAATATCTTCTCCCATTCTTTCACTTTGAATCTACTTGTGTCTTTGGATCTAAAGTGTTTTTTGTAGATAGCATGTAGTTGGATCATGCCAATCTGTGTCTTTTGATTGGAGAGTTTAACCCATTTATATTTACATTTTAAAGTAATTGCTTATAAGGAAAGAGGGTCAGTCAGTAGAGAGTGTGACTTTTTTTTTTTTTAATGTTTATTTATTTTTGAAGGAGACACAGAGCATGAGTGGGGTGGGAGCAGAGAGAGACGGAGACACTGAATCAGAAGCAGGCTCCAGGCTCTGAGCTGTCAGCACAGAGCCCAACATAGGGCTCGAACTCATGAGCTGTGAGATCATGACCTGAGCCGAAGTTGGATGCTAAACTGACTATGCCACCCAGGCTCACCCCAGAGAGTGTGACTCTTGATCTCAGGGTTGTAAGTTTGAGCCCCCTGTTGGGTGTAGAGATTACTTAAAAAAAATAATAAAAAGCAATTACTCATAAGGAAGGATGCACTTGTGTCATTGTACTGTTTTCTACATGCCTTATAGCTTTTTTGTCCCTCATTTCCTGCATTATTGTCTTTTGTTGTTAGTTGATTTTTTGTAGTGAAATGTTTAAATTCCTTTGTTGCTTCCTTTTGTGTCTCTAGCTATTGTCTTTGTGGTTACCATCATAATTACATTTAATATTCGGAAGTTAAAATACTCTAATTTGAATTTGTACAAGCTTAACTTCAATAACATATAAAAACTGTTCCTTTACAGCTCTGTCCCTTACTATTTTGGTTGTTGATGTCACATAACTACATCTTCATACAAAACAAATTAATAATTCTTTTAAATGCATTAGTGTCTTTCATTACATAGAAAGCAAAATGTGGCGTTTCAAAGTTATAGTAATACTGGCTTTTAGACTAATAATTATGAAACTTGTATTAGTCACTTAACCATATAGAAAACCAAACATTATAAATTGTTGTTACAATCATAGTTTTTGTAATTGTCCATGTATTTACCTTTACTGACATCTTTGTTTCTTTATATGGCTCAAGTTACTGTTCAGTGTTTCATTTTACTCTGCAGGACTCCCTTTAGGCTTTTTTTTGCTGGGCAGGGCTAGTGGAAATGAACTCCCTCAGCTTTTGTTTATCTAGGGAGGTCTTTATTTCTGCCTCATTTTTGAAAAGCAGCTTTGTTGAACATGGAACTCTTGGCTGAGTTTTATTCTTTAGCACTTTGAATATCTTAGCCCACTACCTTCTGGCCTCCAAAATTTCTGATGAGAAACCTGCTGATAATCTTATTGAGACCTTGTATGTGATGTGTTGCTTCTCTCCTGCTGCTCTCCCTCATTTTTGAAGGATGGTTTGGCCAGATATAGTTTGGCCAGATAAGAGCTTTTTTTCCTTCAGCATTTTGAATATATCATCCCACTGCCTTGTGACTTGCAAGATTCTGCTAAAAACCTTGCATGCGGTGAGCCACTTTTTTCTTGCTGTTTTCAAGATTCTGGCTTTAACTTTTGTTAACTTTTGACACTTGATTTAATGTGTCTTGGTGTGGGTCACTGGTTTAACTTCATTGGAGTTGAACTTCACAAATCTGTATATCCATTTCTTTCCTCAGGTTTGGGGAGTTTGGGGTCATTATTTTCTCAAGTAAGCTCTCTGCCCCTTTCTCTCTTCTTCTGGGGCTCTCATAATACATACATGGTCCACTTAATAATGTCCCATGGTCCCTTAGGCTCTCTTCAACTTTCTTCATTGTATTTTCTTTTTGCTCTTCTGTCTCAATGATTTCAAATGACCTGTCTTCAAGTTCATTGACAGTTTTCTTTTGCCTGGTCAAGCATGCTGTTGAATCCTTCTAGTGAATTTTTCAATTCAGTTACACTTTTCGGGTCCAGAATATGTTTGATTCTAATAGTTTCTTGTTTAATACTCTCATTTTGTTCACACATAATTTTCATGCTGCAGTTAGCTGTCTATCTCTGCTCTCTTTTAGTTCCTTGTACATTTTTAAGATAGTTCAAAAATACTCTTTTGTCAGGGGGGCACCATTTAAGCATCCAGCTCTTAATTTCAGCTCAGGTCATGATCTCATGGTTGTGAGATCTAGCCCCACGTCAGGCTCTGCACTGAGTGTGTGCTTTCATCTGTCTTAATTTCCCAGTGGCTTGCCTTTGTCTCAGGAGCCACAGTCTCTTGCTTCCCTGGTACCTGCCTGTGGAACTGCATACTCCCTGCAGCTCTAACATGTGGCAGTGCTCACCTCTCTTTTCAGCAGCTTCCAAACTATACCACTATTCCCATCAGTGATCTGAGTCGGGTGAGAAAACAACTCTCCCTTGGGCAGCTCCCTAACAAGCCAGGAGACTGGCTCAAAGTCCACTTTTTTGTTTCCATCTTGAGGGAGGAGCTGGGGCATGTGAAGTTTCCTTCCAGTTGCACCATGATAAGCAGGGTCGAGGGAGGGGCACGGGCACACCAAATAACACAAATCTTCCTACTCCTTTCATCGAGCCCCTTCTCGATCATGCATTCTCCTGGGTACTGAGGCTTCTCAACTGATCTCCAGAGTTTTCACAAAAGTATTCTGGTCCATATGTTTTTCTTAATTTGGCGTCTCCATGGAGAACAATAGCCTGGAGCTTGTTTATCATCTAGGTGATGTTTCCCAGATCATTCTTAAAGCCCTCAATTATTCTGCTCCAATCTGGACTGACTGCTTTGTAGGTCTACTATTCACCATAATTTTAGGAATTCTCTGTATTAGTCTCTTGGATTAGATCTAGTGTTCCCTAGATCCTGTTCCACCCTCTTTCTTAATCCCTTCTTCTTTAGATGCATACCTTTAGGTAACTGAAGAAATGGGTGTGAGGCTATTTTTTCAAATTCCCACATGTCTGGAAATGTCTTTATGTTTACACTCATGCTTGAATAATAGTTTTGTTGAGTATGGAATTCTAAGCTGAAAATAATTTGTTCCATCCAAGTGCTCTGGGTGAGCAGACAGAATGCTGGCCATTTAGGGATCCCTAAAAGTCAGAATGCAGAAGACTTCTTTTCTGCAGCACCAACTCTATACTAGGTGCCTTTGTTTATGATGGATGTTTCATTCAATGTCTTTAGAAAATAAGTCCTCTGACTTTTTGCCTGAAGGGTAGGTAACCTGATGACTGAACTTTCTGTACTCAAGAATGGAAAGACTGTCAGTTCTATCTGCAAACTTTCAACAGATTTACAGCCCACATCTGACTCTAACCCTCTTGTATGTATTGTGTTTCTGAGTTGAAAACCTCTTTACTCTAAAGGGAGATTTCCTTTCTCCTTGACTGCAGCCACCTCTAGATGTATTACAGCCTATGGCTTTCTCTGCCTAGCTTCACCAGTCAACACTTACATTTCCTTTAGTTCTTCTAGTTTTCATTCAAATCTACTGCCCTTCCCCTTATTTTCATTGCCATGGATTTATATCTTTCACTATTCATCCACTATTATTTTCAATGGGCTCTCAAGAAGGAGAGGGATAAGTGAAGGTACTCCATTTCGAATTGGAAGACAGCACATACCATTTCAAAAGGAGTTTTTTGGTGAGGGTGGGAATATAAGGATGGAATAATGGCAAAGACTTTACTACCAGATTTGTCATCACTTTCGTTTCTAGTTAAAACTTCCTATGCAAAACATACACCCTCATAATTGTTATGTTACCTCTTCCTCCATGACATAAGTGAGCAGCTTCCAGTCCCACTCCACTGTCTTGGCATTAGCTGGATGTAGCCTGAAATTCAAGGGACATCAATTAGAATTCTAGAAGGTATAGTGGAAGAAGGGATGGGATCTGGAAGACGACAGAAACAAAAAAACCTCCTCTTATCCTCACTGCTTTTGTCTATCCTTTGACATGATACCATGTCATCTGACGGTAGTAGAACTTCAGTTTTTTTGCTACCCAGTATTCACTTCTCTTTTGGAAGACATTAGCACCCCAATTTTGCCTTGAAGAAATAAACTCTTTATTACTATTAGCCCATTAGCTTTACCCTACCAGGATACCAGCCCATGAAGTATATTGAGCCAATCATGATATTCTATCCCTCAGTTCAGTGGTTGGTTCAAAAATGGGCTCATGTCCTATGTTATTGCAATTAAAGCCTACAAGACTAAATTTCAGAACTTTTGTGTGATTATAAAGGAAGTGGGCTTTCTCTCATAAAAGCTGGAGGCTGAGAAGACTACTATGTGGAGCCTCAAGAGAGAAGCAAAGCAGGAAAATGGATCCTGGTAACCATTCTGAACTGAATTAAGTCTTATTCCTAGGCTTCTAGTAAAATGAATAATTAAATTCTCTTTTATCAGCTGTTACAGCTAGTTTGGATTGGGTTTCCCATTAGTTGTAATCCAAATAACACTGATACACTAAGTCACCCTCTCTAGTTGGTTAGCTCAATCAAGCTCAGGCAAGAGAAAGATGTGCCCTGAGTCCAGATTCTCTAGGAGATTCACCAACATCAAAGGTTCATACTGTTGAATTTTCATGAGAAGCATATAGGCCTCCTTCAGTACATCCACGGTCTCAGAGCCACTGAGCAGGATTTTCTGGATGATGTGAGCCACAATTTCTCTGGGTGGGTAATGCTGGGGTGACACAAAGTCCATCAAAAACTGCACAGTCCCCAGGGGAAAATTTTCTTCAATGGTGTTTGTTACCATTCTTAGTCTTCGATGAGGAATGGGTTCTAATTTTTGACTTTTACTCTGTAGAGATAAAAATAAACCAATAAGAACAGGTTTCTATAGACATATATACACAGGATCTGAAACAGATTCAAGACAGCAAAATTTTCCATGCATTTGAAAAATTAATAAAAAATAAAAAGACTGAAAAGCCTTATCTAAAAAACTTTCAACGACATGGAAAAATACTTAAGTTAAAAAATAAGAATTCAAAGTTCTACATATAATATGATTTCATCTGTGCTAAAAGCACAGAAAAGAAGTACAAAAGAGTCAAGAGCTAGCCTAAGTAGATTCTGGAGTGAAGGTGGGAAGATAGGGTAGCTGTGATACTATTATCAGATACTTAGATAAAGAGAGGGAGACACAGAATCCCAAGCAGGCTCCAGGTTCTGAGCTGTCAGCACAGAGCCTGATATGGGGCTCAAACTCACGAACTGTGAGATCATGACCTGAGCTGAAGTCGGACGCTTAACCGATTGAGCCACCCAGGTGGCCCGAAAGATGCTTTAAATATGTTTTATTGTTAAAATAAGATCCCGTTTTATTGATTTACTGTTAACAGTAAATGTTAAGTTGCTTCCCTCCCACCTCCCAAAAGTATGTATATAAAGACTGGGAGAGAATATGTGAAAAGTGGTTTTCTATTATCTGGGGTGCTGGAATTAGATGTTTTGCCTCTATACGTTCTTCTGTATGTTGCCATAATAGATACATATTACTTTCAGAATCAAAAGGAAAAACATGAAAAAGTTTTCTGACATCAGAATATATTACCAATGATGATAATTTTTGAACATTTGACTTATCCTCATCTTAATTCTCACAACCCTACTACTACTATTATTATTCCTATTATATAGATAAGGAAGCTGAGGTTTAGAGAGTAAGGACTTGTTATGCAACAAATGTCAGAAGCTGGTTTCACACATGGGTGGTGTAATCCCATATCTACCCTCTAAATTCATACTACCTCTCAACAACAAAACCAATAATAATAAATATATTTTTGTTAAAAATCCCCATTAAAAGATTTTAAATGCCTATGTATAAAAAGGCAACTGAGCAGCAAGTATTATTTTTAAAATCTGAGAATAAGTATTAAACTTATTATTTTACTTTATTATTATTTTTTTAATTTTACAGAGAGAGAGAGCGAGAGAGAGCATGCGCACGAGTGGGGAAGAGGGGCAGAGAGAGAGAGAAAATCTTTTTTTCAATTTTTTTTTTTAACATTTATTTATTTTTGAGACAGAGAGAGACAGAGCATGAACGGGATAGAGTCAGAGAGAGAGGGAGACACGGAATCTGAAACAAGCTCCAGGCTCTGAGCTGTCAGCACAGAGCCCGACGCGGGGCTCGAACTCACGGACCGCGAGATCATGACCTGAGCTGAAGTCGGACCCTTAACCGACAGAGCCACCCAGGCACCCCGAGAAAATCTTAAGCAGGCTCCATGTCCAGTGCGGATCCGATGTGGGGTCTGATCTCATGACCCTGGGATCATGACCTGGGCCAAAATCAAGAGCTGGATGCTCAACTGACTAAGCCACTCAGGCACCCCAAGTATTAAATGTAAAACATCAACCAAAGGTCTGACAGCTTATATATGACAGTAAAACAGTGATGACTAGAATTGTCCTTCCAGAAAATCTTCCGGAGAAGTCTAGTTAGCTTTCCTTATGCCTCAAATCACCTAAGGGTAACCCTTTATCTCACTGATCAGAGACCAATACTGTACATGTCATGTAATGAAAATTAAGAGCCAGAGAAGAGAAGAACAAACAATATTGCTTTTGTGACTATTTTACATGTGAGGCACTTTACCTATATTTGAACCTATATTATGCATTTCTTGCCTACAAATGGGTACATCTACAGCAGATAAAGTTTACAAATTCTTTTGATGCCCATATACTTAAGGGGAACTAAGACTTATAAAGTATTTCTTTAGGCCTTGAAAGGTGGCTTTGTGCTTTATGTATTTACTTTTAGGTCAAACAACTTTATGATATGAGCATTATGACTTATTTTAGAGTAAACAAAGAAAGACTCAGAGGAGTTAAGGCCAAAGGCTGGTAGGCGGCAGGCAGCGTGGGGACTGGCTAAGAAGTTCTGGGGGGAAAACGACCTGGTTGAAGAAGTACTTATTAAAAGCCCAAAAGAAATAATAGGAGAGACCAAAAAGATTTACAGATGGATTCTAGATGGCCGAAGTTCTTTACGGTAAGAAATAAAGATGAGGAAGAAAAATCCCCTTTGTTTGGCCTAACTGCCATCTTATAATCCAAGCTGTGTTTACACAGAAAGGGGACGTGGTGTCCCATTTGCATCTACTGGCGGCCTCGCTACTTTGTGCAGCACTTACAAAGCACTACGGCCTTGACTAAGGAAACACAAACTCTCTCAAGTCCTCCAAATGCTCTTGATAATGGACTGATATATCACCATCCTGAGGCAAACCCACAGGAATAAAGAGAATGAGCTAGGGTAGTTAGGGAGAGTCATTCAGAAAGAGAAGACATAAAACGTATTAGAAGATACAACAACAATTAAAATGAGAGAAAAAAATTCAATCTTCAAGGCCAAATCGATGTGAATGCCTGATACAGGCTACATGGGATTCCTGATTGCTCCAAGAATGCACCTTCTGAATTCATGGACTACCTCAAGCCAGTCTTTTTTTTTTTTTTTAAGGTTTATATATTTATTTATTGTGAGGGAGAGTGAGCCTGAGCCAGGGAGGGGCAAAGAGAGAGAGAGAGAGAGAGAGAGAGAGAGAATTCCAAGCAGGCTCCGCATTGTTGGTGAAGAGCCTGACTTGGGGTTTGACCTCATGAACCATGAGATCATGACCTGAGCTGAAATCAAGAGTCAGAGGCTTAACCAACTGAGCCACACAGGTGCCCCTCAAGCCAGTCTTCTTAACATTGAGAATATGGTTACGGATGATGAAAAAATAGCTTCATATTGTAAAACCTAGCCACAAACTTTTTCTTACATCTGCTAAGAAAAGCATCTGGTTTAGTTCTCACAGCTTAATAAAGACCAATGGGAAGTAGCATTTCCATTAAAATCTTTTTTTTTAATGTTTATTTATTTTTGAGAGAGAGAGAGAGAGAGAGAGAGAGAGAGAGAGAGAGGAAGTGTGCATGCACTCATGAAGAGGAGAGGGGCAGAGAGAGAAGGAGACAGAGACTCCCAAGCAGGTTCCGCACGGTCAGTGCAGAACCCGATGGGGTGGGAGGGGGGTCAGGCTCGAATTCATGAACTGTGAGATCATAACCTGAGCTGAAATCAAGACTTGGTTGCTTAACTGACTGAGCCAGCCAGGCGCCCCTCCCATTAAAATCTTAAAACTGAATTTCCTCCTCAAAAGTCAGAAAGTAATAATTTTGGAAGCACTGAAGTGTCAAGGGTCTCACTATTTCTGTGATTTGGGAGCTGTAATAAGGGCATCAGGAAGGGAAAGGCATAGGAATTGAAGAGAAGCAGTTGATGAAGACCTATAATGAGCCAGACACTCTAACAGACACTTTTACATATGTTATGTCATTTAATGATCCTGTGAGGTATGTTTTTATCTCCATTTTACATATAGGAAAGAAGCTAAGGCTCAGAAAGGTAAAGTGACTTCTACAGTGCCAGTTTTTCACTGTGGGGGTGAAATTTGAACCCAGGTCTGACTACACTAGATGGTTCCACAAGTGGAGGAAAGATAAAAATATCAAATTTATACTGAGCCTGTTCTTTCATGCATATTTATGCTAGGCCTATACAAAGGACACCTAATCCCTAGGGGAAGACATATTAGCTCACCTCTCTTGTGTCTTTATCTGGTATTAGTGTCTGGAAGAAGAGGTGATGCACTGGAGGTCGTAAGAAGTACTTCAGTCTATGCAGGCATGGTCTGCTGTATAACCCACCTTGTGGTGTTCGTGCTTGTACCTGGGCAGACTCGGGGTTAGCAGGCTCTGACAGTGATCTCTCTTTTCTAGCTGGTGTTTCTGTAGCAGAGAGCCAAGGAACTTTCTCTAAGGAAGTTTCAAACTGTGGAGACTGTGGACTGGGAGAGGACCTTGGAGAAGATGGAGCTGAGACATCCATAGGGATGTCATGGTTCTGTATATCATATTGGGGAGGGTCAGGCCAGTCTTGTCGTAAGTGAGGCAAATCTCCAAGTGAGTGTAGCATGTCTCCTGGCAAGCAAGGCATGTCTCCAGCTGAACGGAACATATCTCCTGGGAAGTGTGGGACTTCGCCAGGTGAACGTGGCACGCTTTCTGGTGACTGTGGCGCATCTGCTGGTGACTGTGGCATGTCTGATGGTGACTGTGACATGCTTACTGGTGACTGTGGCACATGTCTTGGTGACCGTGGCACGTCTTCTGGCGACTGTGGTGTGTCTCTTGATGACTGTGGCACATCTCCCAGTGACTGTGGCATATCCCGTAAGTGTGCCACATCTTGTGGATATGATATGTTTTGAGGTGGGCCTGGTACATCTTGAGGTAGGCCCAGAGAGTCTTGAGGTGGGCACAGTGAGTCTTGAGGTGGGCTGGGTGAGTACTGAGGTTGCCACGATGAGTCTTTAGGTGGGCTTGGCACCTTCTGCTGAGGGCATGGCATCTCTTGAGGAGGGCATGGAACTTCTTGAGGCGGGTGAGGCAAAGCTTGTAGTTGGCACTGCATGGTTTGTGGTGGGCATGACAAGGCTCGTGGTGGGCACGAGGAGGCTCGTGGTGGACAGGGTGAGGCTCGCAGTGGGCATGGCAAGGCTCGCAGTGGGCATGGCAAGGCTTGTGGTGGGCAAGGCACATCTCGCTGTGGGGTTGGCAAGGGTGCCCTCTGATTGCTGCTGCTACCATTATTGCTTGTTGGGGAATGGGAGTGAACATCTGAAGATAGCTGTAGGCTTGCCAAGAAGCCAAGGTCACCTTTGAATGCAGTTGAGCTGCAATTTGGCTCTGCTGCATAAATAGAGTCCCCACTGACGGATGTAGGAGGTTGTGGACCTTCAAATGCGGTTTCTTCCAAAAGGTCCAAATCCACAGGATCGCTGTTAATGATTCTCCGTGCTGCAGGCCGAGAGCTTCTGTCTACCCGCCCTTCCATCACCTCTTTGCTGGAGAGGCTGGCACATGTCTGAAGACTGGCTGGCTCCTTCTGGGAAGGAGCAACAGGTTCTAGGGTCAAGTCAAGAGTGGCAATAGGTCTATTTTCTTCTTCAGTTCTTGTCAGGTCAATCACACAGAGTCCATTGCGATCCTTTGCCCTTGGTCTGGTTTCTCTGGTTAAGTCAATGAAGTCCTGTTAAAATATTATGAGAATATAAGTGGTCAAGTAGGGAGCCTTTGCTTTATCTAAGAAGATCTGCATCTGAGCTTTTAAGGATAATCATATTTTACCTTTTCACTTCACTGAAAATTTATACATTTTATATACCATAAGCATTAGTATTTCCTTTGGTCAAAATTTTGCTACTGTCAATCTGTCAATTTCTATACCATCTTAAATTATCCAAATGCCACATGCATATAACTGAGGGCATAGTGGGAAATTTTTTCTGATCCAAGGTAAATAGGGGAGTAGTAGGGAAGATTGCAACCTTAAGTCACAAGGGAAAAAGCAACCTTTGTTTGGAAAAGCAACTTACTTACAACAGAAACTAAAGAAGGTAAGCTAATATAAGAGAATCTACTATGTGCTGAGAACATGTTGAGTGCTTGCACGTATCTTTAACTTTCACAATATCCCTGTCAGGTAGGCTTTATAATCTCCATTACACAGATGGGGAAAATGGAGTTCAGAGGAGTTAGGTCATTACCTAAGGATTATACAATTAAGTCACAGACACACACATTCAAACCCAGGTCCGTTTCCTTTTTTCTCTGTACAACTTCATCCAATATATAATTACCTTATAGTCAGATATGTAGAGTAATGCAATAACAGTTATAAAACCAACAGTGTAAGTCTGAGCCCTAACTAGGTTCATTATTGGAAAACCTCCTGTCTTTACCTCCATTCCTTGCCAAAATGATTAGGTACTTCATAAACCCTAATGACACCTGCCCATGGTACTAAAATCAATCTCTGTGCCATACACATGTTAAAATATTGTACTCCCTTCAACTCTCAAAACTGTCTCAGTGTGGATGAAAATTAATAGCCTAATTATCCATCAATCTCATTGATGAATATGAATGCAAATATTCTCTATGAAGTATTAGTAAATCCAGTATTTAAAAAAAAAAGTTCCATTTCTGATCAGAATGGCTAGCTAGATACTCTGATCAACCAACCTAATAAAAGCGAGAAATTATATACAAATGTAAAAACACGGGAGAGGTTATAACAAGAAAAACTGACCAAAAAGAAAGCCAGTGTACCTATATTAATGTCAGACAAACTAGATTTCAAGGAAAATAGTGTTACTAGAGATAAAGAGGCTACTGTACAATAAAAGACTTATTTCATCAAGATATAATAATTTTAAAACTATATGCCTAATAACAGTCTCCATAAAGCAAAAACAGATACAAGGAGAAAAAGGAATATCCAGTCATTGTAAGAAACTTTTACATGTCTTTCTGGATTGATAGATTACTCAAACAAAAAAATTATTATTGATACAAAAGATTTGAACACTTTTTTAAAAGTTTCTATTTTGAGAGACAGAGAGAAAAACAGAGGGGGTGGGGTGGGGCAGGGAGAGAGAATCCCAAGCAGGCTTTACACTGTCAGTGCAGAGCGTGATGCAGGGCTTGAACTCATGAACTGCGAGATCATGACCTGACCTGAAATCAAGAGTTGGACACTTAACCGACTGAGCCACCCAGGTACCCCAAGATTTGAACACATTTAGTAAGCTTCATCTGAAGGACTCAGAATAGATATTCACAATTACACGAAATATTTACAAAAATTGACCACAAACCAGGAGTCAAAGTACATCTTAGTCAATGTCAAAAACATTATCACTCAGGCCAAAATACTATTAGGCTAGGAAGCAGCACAAAAGAATAACTAGGAAAAACTCCATATAACTGCAAATAGGTCAAAGGAGGAATCACAAATTAGAGAAATTTTAGAACTGAACAATAACAAAAATACCAGTTATTAAAATGTGGCATGCAGAATCACTATGTAGAAAAAAATGCACACTTACACACTTAATTAGAAAAGTGGAATGGAAGAAAATTAACGTGCTAAGCACAAACCTTTTGATAGCAGAAAAAGGAAAAAATACCCCCAAAGAAAGCAGAACAGAGGAAATAAGAGCAGAAATGAATGAAACAGAGAGCACAACAGAGAAGTGCAACAATGTTACAGGTTGTTCTTCTAAAAGATTATTAAAATCGGCAAACATCTGAGAAGAAATTTGAGAACAAAGGCGCAAATAACCAATATTAAGAATGAAAATAGGACAAAATTACAGATGTTTTTAAGATAAAAAAGATGAGAAGATGTTATGAATAATTTTATGTCGAAAAAACTTGGGAACTTGGATGAAACAGATAAATGCCTGGAAAAATAAAGCTTAGCAAAACTGACTCAAGAAACTGGGTGATGGGTACATGGGGGATCATTATACAATTTGCTAAATTTTTCATGTTTGTGATTTTCCTTAATGAAAAGACATTTTTAAGTTGACTCAAGAAGAAAGAAAAAAATCAAAATAGTCCTTTAACCAATAAAGAAATAAATCAGTAGTTGAAATTTTTTCCATCAAAAAACACCAGGTCAAGGTGATTTTAGAAATCATCTGTTTATGGCACAAAAACAGACACATAGACCAATGGAATAGAATAGAAACCCCAGAACTAGACCCACAAACGTATGGCCAACTCATCTTTGACAAAGCAGGAAAGAACATCCAATGGAAAAAAGACAGTCTCTTTAACAAATGGTGCTGGGAGAACTGGACAGCAACATGCAGAAGGTTGAAACTAGACCACTTTCTCACACCATTCACAAAAATAAACTCAAAATGGATCAAGGACCTGAATGTGAGACAGGAAACCATCAAAACCTTAGAGGAGAAAGCAGGAAAAGACCTCTCTGACCTCAGCCGTAGCAATCTCTTACTCGACACATCCCCAAAGGCAAGGGAATTAAAAGCAAAAGTGAATTACTGGGACCTTATGAAGATCAAAAGCTTCTGCACAGCAAAGGAAACAACCAACAAAACTAAAAGGCAACCAGCGGAATGGGAAAAGATATTTGCAAATGACATATCGGACAAAGGGCTAGTATCCAAAATCTATAAAGAGCTCACCAAACTCCACACCCGAAAAGCAAATAACCCAGTGAAGAAATGGGCAGAAAACATGAATAGACACTTCTCTAAAGAAGACATCCGGATGGCCAACAGGCACATGAAAAGATGTTCAGCGTCGCTCCTTATCAGGGAAATACAAATCAAAACCACACTCAGGTATCACCTCACGCCAGTCAGAGTGGCCAAAATGAACAAATCAGGAGACTATAGATGCTGGAGAGGATGTGGAGAAACGGGAACCCTCTTGCACTGTTGGTGGGAATGCAAATTGGTGCAGCCGCTCTGGAAAGCAGTGTGGAGGTTCCTCAGAAAATTAAAAATAGACCTACCCTATGACCCAGCAATAGCACTGCTAGGAATTTATCCAAGGGACACAGGAGTACTGATGCATAGGGGCACTTGTACCCCAATGTTCATAGCAGCACTCTCAACAATAGCCAAATTATGGAAAGAGCCTAAATGTCCATCAACTGATGAATGGATAAAGAAATTGTGGTTTATATACACAATGGAATACTACGTGGCAATGAGAAAAAATGAAATATGGCCTTTTGTAGCAACGTGGATGGAACTGGAGAGTGTGATGCTAAGTGAAATAAGCCATACAGAGAAAGACAGATACCATACGGTTTCACTCTTATGTGGATCCTGAGAAACTTAACAGGAACCCATGGGGGAGGGGAAGGAAAAAAAAAAAAAAGAGGTTAGAGTGGGAGAGAGCCAAAGCGTAAGAGACTGTTGAGAACTGAGAACAAACTAAGGGTTGATAGGGGGTGGGAGGGAGGAGAGGGTGGGTGATGGGTATTGAGGAGGGCACCTTTTGGGATGAGCACTGGGTGTTGTATGGAAACCAATTTGACAATAAATTTCATATATAAATTAAAAAAAAAAAAGAAATCATCTGTTTAGTTTTGCTAAAAATTCAAGGAAAAAATTATTCTACTTTTATACAAGTTATTTGAGAGTATCAAAAAATGAAGGGCTACCTCTGACTCCTATTATGACTTAGCATACACTTGACACAAAATCTGAAAGAAGGAAATGTTATAAGTCAATATCACTTGTGTACACAGACATAAAAATTCTAAACAAAACACTATTAAACTAAATCCAGCACAACTGAGATGAGTTTACCTAGGAATCACAGCTAGCTTAGCATTAAAAAAAAAATCAATTAATATAACTCATCACATAAAGGAGAAAATCATATGATCATGTGAAGAGGCCAAAAAGCATTTTTTTTATTTATATATGAAATTTATTGTCAAATTGGTTTCCATACAACACCCAGTGCTCATCCCAAAAGGTGCCCTCCTCAGTACCCATCACCCACCCTCTCCTCCCTCCCACCCCCCATCAACCCTCAGTTTGCTCTCAGTTCTCAACAGTCTCTTATGCTTTGGCTCTCTCCCACTCTAACCTCTTTTTTTTTTTTTTTTTCCTTCCCCTCCCCCATGGGTTCCTGTTAAGTTTCTCAGGATCCACATAAGAGTGAAACCATATGGTATCTGTCTTTCTCTGTATGGCTTATTTCACTTAGCATCACACTCTCCAGTTCCATCCACGTTGCTACAAAAGGCCATATTTCATTTTTTCTCATTGCCACGTAGTATTCCATAGTGTATATAAACCACAATTTCTTTATCCATTCATCAGTTGATGGACATTTAGGCTCTTTCCATAATTTGGCTATTGTTGAGAGTGCTGCTATGAACATTGGGGTACAAGTGCCCCTATGCATCAGTACTCCTGTGTCCCTTGGGTAAATTCCTAACAGTGCTATTGCTGGGTCATAGGGTAGGTCTATTTTTAATTTTCTGAGGAACCTCCACACTGCTTTCCAGAGCGGCTGCACCAATTTGCATTCCCACCAACAGTGCAAGAGGGTTCCCGTTTCTCCACATCCTCTCCAGCATCTATAGTCTCCTGATTTGTTCATTTTGGCCACTCTGACTGGCGTGAGGTGATACCTGAGTGTGGTTTTGATTTGTATTTCCCTGATAAGGAGCGACGCTGAACATCTTTTCATGTGCCTGTTGGCCATCCGGATGTCTTCTTTAGAGAAGTGTCTATTCATGTTTTCTGCCCATTTCTTCACTGGGTTATTTGCTTTTCGGGTGTGGAGTTTGGTGAGCTCTTTATAGATTTTGGATACTAGCCCTTTGTCCGATATGTCATTTGCAAATATCTTTTCCCATTCCGTTGGTTGCCTTTTAGTTTTGTTGGTTGTTTCCTTTGCTGTGCAGAAGCTTTTGATCTTCATAAGGTCCCAGTAATTCACTTTTGCTTTTAATTCCCTTGCCTTTGGGGATGTGTCGAGTAAGAGATTGCTACGGCTGAGGTCAGAGAGGTCTTTTCCTGCTTTCTCCTCTAAGGTTTTGATGGTTTCCTGTCTCACATTCAGGTCCTTGATCCATTTTGAGTTTATTTTTGTGAATGGTGTGAGAAAGTGGTCTAGTTTCAACCTTCTGCATGTTGCTGTCCAGTTCTCCCAGCACCATTTGTTAAAGAGACTGTCTTTTTTCCATTGGATGTTCTTTCCTGCTTTGTCAAAGATGAGTTGGCCATACGTTTGTGGGTCTAGTTCTGGGGTTTCTATTCTATTCCATTGGTCTATGTGTCTGTTTTTGTGCCAAAAAAGCATTTGATAACACATTCAACATCCATTCTTAAAAAGAGGGGAAAAAAAACCCCTCAAAGTAGAAATAGAAGAAAACATACTTATCTATTAAAAGTTATTTCCAAAGCACATATAGTAAACATTACACTGAAACACTGAAAACATTCCCTGTAAAATCAGAAGCACATCAAAGATGCTTACTGTTGCTAATTCTATTCAGCAGTGTACCAATGTTGTATATGCAATGCAGGAAAATAATGATATAAAAATTGTAAAAATTAGAAAATAAAACTGTCCTTCATGAATAATATGATTATTTACATGAAAAACTCAAAAGAATCTATAGATAAATATCAGAATAAGAGCATTTATCATGGTTGTTGGATATAAAAATTACATTTTTTAATACTTCAACAACAGTAGCCTCATGTTGTATAACTCCCACATCTCACAACTTCAGGGGAAATCATTCATATTATATTCTATATGAATTATGCCATCTAGGGCAAAATTCTAGGCAATCCATACAATATCAACACAAAAAACATATACATGTATATGAATGTGTTTGTATATATCTGTATACACATGCATGTGCACATATGCACACACACACTACAGGTGGTAGTTATTTTTTTAAACATTTGTTTACTTATTTTGGGAGAGAGCTTGCATGTGAGCAGGAGAGGGGAAGAGAGGGAGAGAGAAAATCCCAAGCAGGCTCCACACTCAGTACAGAGCCCGATGCAGGGCTTGATTCCACAACCATGAAATCAGAACCTAAGCTGAAATCAAGAGTCTGACACTTAACTGACTGAGCCACCCAGATGACCCCCCCTTAAAAAAAAAAAGTTTATTTATTATGTGGTAGTTATTTTTGTGGGTTGCGAAACATTTCCATGATACATGGTAGACTGTAGTTCCTGAATCCCATGACTAGGTGGAGTCATGTGATTAATTCTGCCCAATAAATTATGAGAGGAAGTAACATGTATTACTCCTGGGCTGGGCCTTTCTGGATGCAGACACTCCAAAGGTTTCTTTTCCTTCTTTTTTTAAATTTTTTTATTTTTCAACGTTTTTTATTTATTTTTGGGACAGAGAGAGACAGAGCATGAACGGGGGAGGGGCAGAGAGAGAGGGAGACACAGAATCGGAAACAGGCCCCAAGGCATCAGCCCAGAGCCTGACGCGGGGCTCGAACTCACGGACCGAGAGATCGTGACCTGGCTGAAGTCGGACGCTTAACCGACTGCGCCACCCAGGCGCCCCAGGTTTCTTTTCCTTCTGATGTGTCTGTCTCATGGCCATGTTCAAGATAATGGCAACTCTGTCAGCCTGTGTCTCCACAGGACTATGATATGCAGACATCCCTCCTCCTCTACCCCACCTGCAATGGGCATGTAGTAGTGTGAATGGAAATAAACCTTGTTTAAGCCGCAGTATAACATAGCTTATCCTGACAAACGCAGTACCTGGGAACAAATTCAACTAGAGATGTGCAAGACCTGTGCAAAAAAATATTATGGAAGCACAGAAGAACACGAACATAGGCCTAAATAAATGAAAGTATATACCATTGTCCATGAATTAGAAGACGCAATGTAATAAATATGCCATTCTCCCCAAACTGACATACAAATTCAGTACCATCTCAATGTCTAAGCAGGTTTTACTGAGGAACTTAGAAGTTACCTCTAAAATTTGAAAGGAAAGGGGCGCCTGGGTGGCTCAGTCGGTTGAGCATCCGACTTTGGCTCAGGTCATGATCTCACAGTTCGTGAGTTTGAGTCCCGCATAGGGCTCTGTGCTGACAGCTCAGAGCCTAGAGCCTGCTTCAGATTCTGTGTCTCTCTCTCTCTCTGCCCCACCCCTGCTTGTGCTCTGTCTCTGTCTTTCAAAAATGAATAAATATTAAAAAATTAAAAAATAATAAAATAAAATAAAATTTGAAAGGAAAAACAAAAGACCAAGAATAGCCAAGACAATTCTGAAGAAGACAGTGTGGTATTGGCACTAGATAGTCAAACAGATAAACGGACAGAAGAGCAAGTTTACAAACAGACCCATACATTTAGAAAAATTTGATTTATGTCAGAGGTGGTATTAAAGATTATGAAGAATGGGGTGCCTGGGTGGCTCAGTCGGTTAAGCGTCCGACTTCAACTCAGGTCACGATCTCGTGGTCTGTGAGTTCGAGCCCCGCGTCGGGCTCTGGGCTGATGGCTCAGAGCCTGGAGCCTGCTTCTGATTCTGTGTCTCCCTCTCTCTCTGACCCTCCCCCGTTCATGCTCTGTCTCTCTCTGTCTCAAAATAAATAAACGTTAAAAAAAATTAAAATAAAAAGTGTTTAAAAAAAAAAAGATTATGAGGAAAAGGATGGAACTTTAAATGGTACCACTATCCATTCAGAGAGAAAAATGAAATTAACTTCATGCCAAAATCATAAATCAATTTCAGATTTATTAAAGAAATGAAAAACCCAGTTAAAATTTTTTTAGGAAAAAAACCAAGAGAACATCTTTATAATATTTGTGTAAGGAAGGATTTCTTAAGATACAAAGGGTAAACCATAAAAGAATATTTGACTACATCAAAATTAGGACTTACTGTTTATCAAAAGTACCTTAAAGTTGTAAGACAAGCCACAAACTAGAAGGAACTTGGCAGTGACTGACTTGGGAATACTATGTAGAGAAGAAAATGACTAATTAAAGGCACATGCAATAACATTAACTGTTTTGGAAGATTTTATTTATTTATTTATTTTTAATTTTTTTTTTTAACATTTTATTCATTTTTGAGACAGAGAGAGACAGAGCATGAACGGGGGAGGGGCAGAGAGAGAGGGAGACACAGAATCGGAAGCAGGCTCCAGGCTCTGAGCCATCAGCCCAGAGCCCGACGCGGGGCTCGAACTCACGGACCGCGAGATCGTGACCTGAGCCGAAGTCGGCCGCCCAACCGACTGAGCCACCCAGGCGCCCCTATTTTTTTTAAGTAATCTCTACACCCAACTTGGGGCTTGAACTTACAACACGGAGATCAAGAGTTGCACACTCTACTGACTGAGCCAGCCAGGCACCCCAACAGTGATTAATTTTATAAACATAATATTGAAGCTAAAAGAAAAACAAAAGAGAATAACATACAATATGATTCTGTGATATTGTGATATACAGTAGTCCCCCCTTGTCCACAGGGGATACTTTCCAAGACCCTCAGTGAAGGTGTAAAACCGCAGATGATACTGAACCCTACATGTTTTCTCCTATGCATACATTCCTATGATAAAATTTAATTTTTAAATTAGGCAAAGTAAAAGATTAATGACCGTAACTCATAATAAGAGGAAACAATTATCACAATATACTGTAATAAAAGTTATGTGATTGTGGTTTGTCTCAAAATAACTTCTTGTACTATACTCATCCTTTGTGTGACGATGTGAGATGATAAAATGCCTATGTGATGAGATGAGTGAGGTGAATGGTGGATGTAGGCGTTGTGATGAAGTGTTAGGCTACTATGGACCTTCTAATGATATGTCAGAAGGGGGTCATTGTCTTAGAAACTGCACCTGACCCTGGGTCACTGAAACCTCAGAAAGTGAAACTGAAGAAAGGAGGGGACTACTGTCTTGGTCCTTATCCCTGGTTACCGGCAGAACTCCAGTAAACCCCTGTAATTTGCTGAGTGATAGGGTAAGAGGACTGTCTTTTGTTATTCATAAGTCCCTTTCAACCATACCTGAGTTTGCTAATGACTGAAAACCCCTACACAGCTTCAGGATTGGGGCTAGTTGTCAGAGGAACCAACCAGGCGTTTAGAGGGTTAGAATTTTCAGCCCTACTTCCTCAGTCTCTGGGGAGGGGAGAGGAGCTGGAGATTGAGTTAATCACCAATGGCTAACGATTTTAATCAACAAGACTCATGTCATGGAGCCTCCGTAAAAATCCTAAGCAACACTTTGGAGAGCTTCCAGGTTGGTGAATACATCCACATACCAGTAGGGAGGTGTACCTCAAACTCCAGGGGGTCAGAAGCTCCTGCACTCGGGGACCCTTCTGGACCTTGCCCTATGTACCTCTTCATCTGGCTGTTCACTTGCATCCTTTATAATAAACTGGTAATAGTAAGTAAAGTGTTTCCCTGAGTTCTGTGAGCTGTTATTATCAAAACTTAGGAAGGGGGTCATGGGAACCCCCAATTTATAGCCAAGTTGGACAGAATGGTGGGTAACTAGGGGCCCAACTACTTGTGACTGGCATCTGTATGGGGGGCAGTCATGTGGGACTGAGCCCTTAACCTGTGGGTTCTGCACTAATTCCAGGTAGTATCAGAATTGAGTGAAACTGTAGGGACACTCAGTGATGTCGAGAGTTGGAGAATTAGTTATTATAAGGAAAAACTCCCCACACGTTTGGTATCAGAAATAATGTGAACAGAGAAATAGTGTTTTCATTTAGATTCTGTTCATATAAAGTCCAAAAATAGGCAGAAGCAAACTATATTATTTAGATACACACATATAGTAAAACTATAGCGAAAAGCAAGTGAGCATCATGAAAATTAGGAAGTAGTTGAGAGGAGGAGGGTGGCAAGGCATGGAGGTAGAATATACGTTGAACAAAGAAACATATCTACAACTTTTATAATACAGGCAATATGGCTGCATGGGCTTTAACTTAATTTGTTCTACTATATGTTTGCTTTATACATTCCCTCCCCTGCCGCCGTGTGTGTGTGCGTGCAATGTATATCTATATACACATATATTTTTTTAAGTTTACTTATCTATTTTGAGAGAAAGAGTGGGGGGAAGGAGGGAGGGAAGGAGAGAGACAGAGAGAGAGGCAGAGAGAGTGAATCCCAAACAGGTTCTGCACTGTCAGGGCAGAGTCTAACATGGGGCCTAAATTTACAAACCGTGGGATCATGATCTGAGCTGAAACCAAGAGTCAGACGCTTACCGAATGAGTCATTCATGCACACCTATACACATATTTAAAAAAAAAAAAGAAAGTTAAAAAGTCTGTGGAGTAAACTTTTAGGAAATTTCAAGACCCACGTGAAGAAAACTTTAAAAAAGCCCATTTAAGTAAGGATCCTAAATGTCTCAATTCATGAAAACACTATTCTACCACTATCGTGTAGAAAGATGCAGCATTGTAGGATAGCAAATCTTTCTACGTTAATCTGTTCATTTAAAATGCTGAGGATTTTTAGAAAATGTGACAGAATGACATTAAAGTTTAATTATAATGTGTGAAATTTTGATTAAGAAAATAAAAGTGTTGCTAATTAACAAATGGAGGGAAGCCTTTCACAATATATATGTATATCACATCACCGCAATGTATACTTTAAATATCTTATAATGTTATTTACACTTCAATTCAATTACTAAGGCTGAGATTAAAAACAAACAACTTTAAAAACGTGACAAAAGCCAGAAAAACTGGCAAATAATGAGCCGGGGACTAACATGACCTTAGAGTATTTGAATTTCTTGGATTGGTACGTATAACTTTTTTTTAAATGTTTATTTTTTTGAGAGAGTGCAAGCGGGGGGGAGGAGCAGAGAGAATGGGGGACAGTGCAGAGCTTAGTGGACTCTGCACTGACAGCAGCAAGCCCATTGTGTGGCTCGAACTCAGGAACTGCAAAATCATGGCCTGAGCTGAAGTCAGATGCTCAACCAACTGAGCTACCCAGGCACCTCAGTACATGTAACTTTTATGTAAATTAATAAAACTTTAGTTTTTAAAGCAGCTTTAGGTTCACAGCAAAACTGAAAAACTTCAGAGCATTCCCATGTACTCCTCTCCCCACATACAATCTCCCTCACTATCGGCATCCAATACCACCACGGCACATTGGTTACAACTGATGAATCAACATTGACCCATTATCATTACCCAAAGTCCATGGTTTACACATTAGGGTTCACTCTTGGTGTTGTATATTCTATGGGGTTTGACAAATGTATAATGACATGCCTGGAAAACCCTTAATATTAGTTCCTCCTATTTCTCTCCCTTCCCACTAACTTCCAGCAACCACTGATCTAACTTTTTACTGTCTCCATAGTTTTGACTTCTCCAGAATGTCATATTGTTGGAATCACAGAGTAGGTAACCTTTTCAGATTGGCTTCTTTCCCTTAGTAATATGCATTTAAGTTTCCTCCATGTCTTTTCAAGACTTGATAGCTCATTTCTTTTTAGCAACGAATAATATTCCAGTGTCTGGATGTACCACAGTTTACTTATCCATTCACTTACTGATGAACATCTTAGTTGCTTCCCAGTTTTGGTAATTATAAATAAAGCTGCTATAAATATATGTGTGCAGGTTTTTGTGTGGACATAAATTTTCAATTCATCTGGGTAAATACTAAGGACCACAACTGCTGGATCTTATGGTAAGAATATGTTTAGTTTTGTAAGAAACTGAACTGTACCATTTTGCATTCCCAGCAGTAGTTAATGAGAGTTCCCTTTACTATATATCTTCACCAGTATTTGGTGTAATCAGTATTTTTGATTTTGGCTATTCTAAAATCCAAATGTAGTAATATCTCATCCTTGTTTTAATTTGCAATTTCCTAATGACATATGTTGTTGAACATCTTTTCATATGCTTACTTGCCATCTGTATACTTTCTTGGGTGAGGTGTCTGTTTAGGTGTTTTGCTATTTTATTTGAAGTTTATTTTTATTTATTTTGAAAGAGGGAGATAGAGAGCAAGCAAGGGAGGGGCAGAGAAAGGAGAAAGAATCCCAAGCAGGCTCCATGCTGTCAGAATTCACAAACTGTGAGATCATGACCCGAGCTGAAATCAAGAGTCAGATGCTTCTTAACCCACTGAGCCACCCAGGTGCCCCAGATATTTTGCCATTTTTAAATTGGATTGTTCATTTTCTTATTGAGTTTTAAGAGTTCTTTGTATATTTTTGATAACAGTCTTTTCTCATATGTGTCTTTTGCATACGTCTTCTCCCAGTCCGTGGCCTGTCTTCTCATTCTCTTGATGTGGTCTTTCGCAGAGCAGTTTTTAATTTTGATGAAATTCAGCTTAGCAATTATTTCTTTCATGGATTGTGTCTTCAGTGTTGTATCTAAAAAGTCATTGCCCAAAGTCATGTAGGTTTTTTCTACTTTATCTTTTAGGAGTTTTATAGTCTCACATTTTACTTTTAGGTCTATGATCTATTTTGAGTTAATTTTTGCTGAGGGTGTAAGATGTTTGTCTAGATTCTTTTCTTTGCATCTGAATGTCCGGTTGTTCCAGCACCATTTGTTGAAAAGACTATCTTTGCTCCATTGAATTACTTTTGCTCCTTTGTCAAAAATCAGCTTACTATATTAATGTGGGTATATTTCTGGGCTTTCAATTTTGTTCCACTGACCTATTTGTCTATTCTTTTTACACTGTCTTGGCTACTGTAATTTGTAGTAAGTCTTGAAATCAGGTAGTGGCAGTCCTCTGTTCTTCTCCTTCAATATTGGATTGGCTATTTGCAGTCTTTTGCCTCTCCCTATAAACTTCAATCACCTTATTAATATCTACAAAATAACTTGCTAGGATTTTGACTGGGATTGTGTTGAATCTATTGACCAAATTTATAAGAACTGACATCTTGACAATATTGAGTCTTTCTAACCACAAACGTGCAATATTCCTCCATTTATTTAGTTGATATTTCACCAAAACAATATGGCACTGGCACAACAGAGACATAGATCAACAGAACATAACAGAAAACCCAGAAATAAACACACACCTATATGGTCAACTAATATTTGACAAAGCAGCAAAGAATATGCAATGGGAAAAAGTCTCTTCAGCAAATCGTGCTGGGAAAACTGGACAGCAACATGCAAAAGAAACTGGACCACTTTCTTACACTATACACAAAAATAAACACAAGATGGATTAAGGACATAAACGTGAGACCTGAACACTTCAGCTTTGTAATATAACTTGAAGTCTGAAATTGTGATGCCCCAGCTTTGCTTTTCTTTCTCAAGATTGCTTTGGCTATTCAGGGTCTTTTGTGGTTCCATACAAATTTTAGAATTGTTTGTCCCAGTCCTGTCAAAAAATGCTGTTGGTATTTTGATACGGATTGCATTGAATGTGTAGATTGCTTTGGGTAGTACAGATATTTTAACAATATTTGTTCTTCCAATCTCTGAGCATGGAATGTCTTTCCATTTCTTTGTGCTATCTTCAATTTTGTCACCAGTGTTTTATAGTTTTTAGAGTACAGGTCTTTCACCTCTTTGGTTACGTTTATTCCTAGATATCTTACTATTCTTGGTGCAACTGTAAACGGGATATATATTTTTTAAAGTATGCTGTATACCCAAAATGGGACTTGAATCCATGACCCCAAGATCAAGAGTCACACGCTCTCCCGACCGAGCCAGCCAGGCACCCCATAAATGGGGGTTTTCTTAATTTCTCTTTCTTCATTTTTGGTCTATAGAAATGCAACATATTTCTGTACATTAATTTTGTGTCCTGTGACTTTACTGAATTTATCAGTTCTAATGGTTTTTGGGTGCAGTTTTATGGGTTTTCTATATATAGTATTGTGTCATCTGCAAATAGTAAAGATTTTACTGATTTGGATGCATTTATTTTCTTTCTTTATTTTTCTCTTCTCTCTTCTGTCCTCTCCTCTCTCTCTCTCCCTTTCTTTTCTTTCATTTTTTCTCTTCTCTTTTCCTCTCTCTCTGATTGCTGAGGCTAGGACTTCCAGTACTATGAAGAACATAAGTGGGGAGAGTGGACATCCTTATTCTGTTCCTTACCTTAGGGGAAAAGCTCTAAGTTTTTCCCCAGTCAAGATGATGTTAGCTGTGGGTTTTCATATATGGCATTATGTTGAGGCATGTTCCCTTTAAACTTACTTGTTGAGGATTTTGTCAGGAATGGATGTTGTACATTGTCAAATGCTTTTTCTCTGTCTACTGAAATGATAATATGGTTCTTATCCTTCTCTTACTGATGTGATGTATCATGTTGATTGATTTGCAAATATTGAACCACCCTTGCAACCCAGGAATTAAACCCACTTGATGGTGGTGAATGGTATTTTTAATGTATTGTTGAATCCAGTTTCCTAGTATTTTGTTGAGGATTTTTGTATCTACGTTCATCAGGGATATTCAACTGTAGCTCTTTTAGTGGTGTCTTTATCCGGTTTTGGTATCAGGGTAATGCTGGCCTCATAGGATGAATTTGGGTTTTCCTCTTTTCTATATTTTGGAATAGTTTGAGAAGAGCAGGTGTTAACTCTTCTTTAAATGTTTGGTAGAATTAGCCTGCAAAGCCATCTGGTCCTGGACTTTTGTTTGTTGGGAGATTTTTTGATTACTGATTCAACTTCTTTGCTGGTTAAACAAGTCTGTTCAAAATTTCTATTTCTTCCTGCTTCAATTTTGGTAGGTTATGTTTCTAGGAATTTATTTCTTCTAGGTTGTCTAATTTGTTGGCATATAGTTTTTCATAATGTTCTCTTGTGATTGTATTTCTGTGGTGTTGGTTGTTATCTCTCCTCTCTCATTTGTGATTTTGAGTCATTTCTCTTTATAAGTCTGGCTAGAGGTTTATCAATTTTCTTCATTTTTTTCAAAGAACCAGCTGATTTCACTGATCCGTTCTGTTTGTTTGTTTGGTTTTGGTTTCTATACCACTTATTTCTGCTCTAATCTTTATTATTTCCTTCCTTCTGCTTGTTTGGCTTTTGTTTGTTCTTCTTTTTCTAGCTCCTATAGGTGTTAAGGTTGGGTTATTTATTTCAGATTTTTCTTGCTTCTTGATGTAGGTCTGTATTGCTATAAATTTCCTTCTTAGAGCCACTTCTGCTGCATCCCAAAGGTATTGGACCATTGTGTTTTGTTTTTTTTTTTTTTTTAATTTTTTTTCAACGTTTATTTATTTTTGGGACAGAGAGAGACAGAGCATGAACGGGGGAGGGGCAGAGAGAGAGGGAGACACAGAATCGGAAACAGGCTCCAGGCTCTGAGCCATCCGCCCAGAGCCTGACGCGTGGACCATTGTGTTTTCACTTTTATTTGTTTCCATGTACTTGTTTATTTCTTCCTTTATTTCCTGGTTGACCCATTCATTGTTTAGTAGCAGGTTATTTAATCTTCATGTATTTGTGGTCTTTCCCGATTTTTCTTGTGGTTGACTTCTAGATTCATAGTGTTGTGGTAAGAAAAGATGCATGGTATGACTTCAATCTTGAATTTGAGGCTTGTTTTGTGGGCTAATATATGATCTATTCTGGAGCATGTTCCATGTGCACTTGAAAACAATGTGTATTCTGCTGTTTTAGGATGGGATGCTCTGAATATATCTGTTAAATCCATCTGTTCCAGTGTGTCATTCAAAGCCATTGTTTCCCTGTTGATTTTCTGTTTAGATGATCTGCCATTGATGTAAGTGTTGTGTTAAAGTCCCCTACTATTATTGTAATATTATTGACTAGTTCCTTTATGTTTGTTATTAACTGTTGTATGTGTTTGGGTGGTCCTATGTTGGGTGCACAGATATTTACAACTGTTATATCTTCTTGTTGGATTGTCCTATTATTATATAGTGTCCTTTTTGGTCTCTTGTTACAGTCTTTGTTTTACAGTCTATATTGTCAGATCTAAGTATTACTAACCCAGTTTTCTTTTGAACATCCATTTGCATGATAGGTGTTTTTCCATCACCTAACTTTCAATGTTCAGGTGTCTTTAGGTCTAAAAGGAGCCTCTTGTAGGCAGTATATAGATGGGTCTTGTTTTTTTTATCCAATCTGTCACCCCATGTCTTTTTTTTCCCCCGTTACCTTATATCTTTTGATTGGAGCATTTAGCCCATTTCTATTCAAAGTAATTATTGATAGATATGTAATTACTGGCATTTTAGTATTTGTTTTGTGGTTGTTTCTAAAGATTTTCTCTGATCCTTTCTTGTCTTTCTTTCATGGCTTATTTTCTTTAGTGATATACTTGGATTTCTTTCTGTTTATTCTTTGTGTATTCATTAGCTTTTGATATATGGTTACCAGTAGGTTTCTACATAACCTCTTCTGCATATAGCAGTCTATATTAATTCGAAGGCTGCTTAAGTTTGAGCCTATCCTTTACTCCTCTCCTTCCCCCACATTTTAGGTATATGGTCTCCTATTTTATATCCTTTTATTTTGTGAGTTCCTTGATTGAGTTTTTACAGAAGTGTTCATATTTACTGCTTTTTTATTATCTTTAGTGTCACTCCTTTCTACTAAAAGAATCCCCTTTAATATTTTGCAGTGTAGGGGAGTAGCCAACATGGCCGAACAGCATGGAAGTTTTTTTGTGTCTTGCGTTCATGAAATACAGCCAGATCAATACTAAACCATCCTGCATACCTAGAAAACTGACTTGAGGATTAACACAACAATCTGCACAACTTGAACCACAGAACTCAGTAGGTATGCGGGGTGGAGAGGTGAACTAGGTGAGAGAAAGGCCACAGAGGGCAGGGAGGTGTTTTTACTTACAGAGAGAGGATGGGGACAGGGGGAGAGTTTAGGAAAAGCACCCCCCCCCCACCAAAGCAGCTGGAGGGAAAGTGGAAAAGTGGAAACAGCCACAGGGACTGAACTAAAAAGGGAGAAAGGAGAAAGGAGAGGGTTTAAATTCCATTAAGACTCTATAAACAGGGGGAGCACAGAGTCTGAAACTCTGAAGCTCAATACCTGGTGGTGCTCTGGCGGGAAGGGTAAATCCCTAGAAACAGAGTGGGGTCTGGGAAGTTCTCAGGCCACACAGGGAGAAGTGGTTCCACTGCTGGAAAGATATTTGGTAGACGCTGTGCAGCCACCTGGTCCCAGCAGACCCTAGAGAACAACCACATCTGCTGGTGCTGGAACAAGGTCATTAAGGGTGAAGCCTGGTGCCAGATGTGTGTTGTGATTTTCCAAAACCCCTGAAACACTGCTGTTACATGACTGCATGAACTTTTTCTGGGGTGGGCTGGCATCCAGCCACAGTCTCTGGGCATCGGCAGCAGCATGGTCCCACGAACATTCCTGGATGTGGCCGGCATCCAGGCACTGCTCGGTGAGACACTGCTGCAGACAGTCAAAAAGGGTCAAAGCTGCAGTCCCTCAGAAGTGAGGGGTGGGGAAACACAGCTGCTTTTGAGAGAAAACTCAGGAGGGAGGTGCCTCCTGGCAACCTGACGGCATGGTCACAGACAGTGTAAAAGCGGGGAGTGGATGGAAACTGGAGAGAAAGGATGGGTGCATGATTGCTGGTCAGGGAGAGCAGAGTTCCAATACTAGAGACTGGGTAGCTGGGTGATGCCATTTTCACCCCTCCGTGCATGTGCATACCCACCCAGAAGTGCCACAACAATCCACCCCAATAAGCTACACAGTGCCATTTAGTAGAGAATGGGACCATTACACTAAGCCCTGGCCAACTGTGCCAAACTCACTCTTCACGTACACCACAAATCTCTCCACCTGCCAAGTTTATGACTATAAAGGGCTTCACAGTTTCACTTCTAGAGGAAACTGATGTAATTTCAATCGTATTTCAGTCTGTTTGTCGGTCTATCTATTCAATTTTCTTTTTTCTTCTTCTTCGTTTCTTCTTTTTCTTGAATACAGAAAAAAATCTATTTTTATTTTCAATTCTTATTAAAAATATTTTTATTTTTTCTACTATATATCTTACTTTTTTGATAAGTTTTTCAAATTCTATTTTACTTCCATCATTTCATTTTATTCTATTTCATTGTATTCAGTTTCACAAATTTTCAAACGTTTTCCTTTTTCCCACTTTTTTTCCTCTAATCTATCAAGCTCCTTTCAATAACCAGACCAAAACACACCTAGAATCTAGCATCATTTATTTGATTTTTGTGTGTGTGTTATTTTTAATTTTTTAATTTTAATTTTTTTATTACCTTATCAATTCCTTTTCTCCCTTCAAAATGACAAAACAATGGAATTCACCCCAAGAGAAAGAGCAGGAAGAAACGAAAGCCAGGGACTTAATCGACACAGATACAAGATGTCTGAACCAGAATTTAGAATCATGATAATAAGAATACTAGCTGGGGTCGAAAATAGATTAGAATCCCTTTCTGCGGAGATAAAAGAAGTAAAAACTAGTCAGGATGAAATAAAAAATGCTGTAACTGAGCTGCAATCTCGAATGGATGCCACGGTGGCAAGGATGGGTGAGGCAAAACAGCAAATCAGCAATGTAGAGGACAAACTTATGGAGAATAATGAAGCAGAAAAAAAGAGGGAGACTAAGGCAAAAGAACACGATTTAAGAACTAGAGCAACCAGTGACTCATTAAAAAAGAACAACATCAGAATCATAGGGGTCCCAGAAGATGAAGAGATAGAAAAAGGAGTAAGAGTTATGTGAGCAAATCATAGCAGAAAACTTTCCTAACCTGGGGAAAGACACAGACATCAAAATCCAGGAAGCACAGAGGACTCCCATAAGATTCAACAAAAACCGACCAGCAAGGCATGTCATGGTCAAATTCACAAAATACTCAGGCAAGGAAAGAATCATGAAAGCAGCAAGGGAAAAAAAAATCCTTAACCTACAAGGGAAGACAGATCAGGTTTGCAACAGATGTATCCACAGAAACTTGGCAGACCAGAAAGGAGTAGCAAGATATATTCAATGTGCTGAATTGGAAAAATATGCAGCCAAGAATTTTTTATCCAGCAAGGCTGTCACTCAAAGTAGAAGGAGATTAAGTTTTCCAAACAAAAATTAAAGGAGTTCATGACCATTAAAACAGCCCTGCAAGAAATTTTAAGGGGGACTCTCTGAGAAAAGATGGGGAAAAAAAATACCAAAAGCAACAAAGACTAGAAAGGACCAGAGAACACCACCAGAAACTCCAACTCTATAAGAAACATAATGGCAATAAACTTATATCTTTCAGTACTCACTCTGAACGTCAATGGACTAAATGTTCCAATCAAAAGACACTGGGTAACAGAATGGACAAGAAAACAAGATCCGTCAATATGCTGTTTACAAGAGACCCACTTCAGACCTAAAGATACCTTCATATTGAAAATAAGAGGATGGAGAACCATCTATCATGCTAATGGTTGACAAAATAAAGCCAGAGTAGCCATACTTATATCAGACAATCTAGACTTCAAACTAAAGACTGTAATAAGAGATGAAGAAGGGCATTATATCATAATTAAGGGGTCTATACACCAAGAAGACCTAACAATTGTAAACATTTATGCTCCATATGTGACAGCACCCAAATTCATAAATCAATTAATTACAAACATAAAGAATCTCATTGATAATAATACCATAATAGTAGGGGACTTCAACACCCCAATTACAACAATGGACAGATCATCTAAACAGAAAATCAACAAGGAAACAATGCCTTTAAATGACACCGGACCAGATGGACTTAACAGATATATTCAGAACATTTCTTCCTAAAGCAGTGGAATATACATTCTTCTCCAGTGCACATGGAACGTTCTCCAGAATAGAACATGTACTGGGACACAAATCAGCCTTCAACCAGTACAAAAAGACTGAGATCATACCATGCATATTTTCAGACCACAACACTATGAAACTCGAAATCAACCACAAGAAAAAATTTGGAAAGACAGCAAACACTTGGAGACTAAAGAACATCCTCCTGAGAAAGAATGAATGGACTAACCAAGAAGTTAAAAAGGAAATTATAACATACATGGAAGCCAACAAAAATGATAACACCAAGACCAAAACCTCTGGGATGCAGCAAAGATGGTCGTAAGAGGGAAGATTATAGCAATCCAGGCCTTCCTAAAGAAGGAAAAAAGGTCTCAGATACACAACCTAACCTTACACCTTAAAGAGCTGGAGAAAGAACAGCAAATAAAACCCCAAACCAGCAGAAGACAGGAAATAATAAATATTAGAGCAGAAAACAATGCTATTAAAAGCAAAAAAACATAAAACAAAAAACAAAAAACCCAGTAGAACAGAACAATGAAACCAGAAACTGGTTCTTTAAAAGAATTAACAAAATTGATAAACCACTAGCCAGTTTGATCAAAAGGAAAAAGAAAAGGACTCAAACAAAATCAAGAATGAAAGAGGAGAGACCACAACCAATACAGCAGAAATAAAAACAATAATAAGAGAATATTATGAGCAATTATACACCAATAAAATGGGCAATCTGGAAGAAATGGACAAATTCCTAGAAACATATACACTACCAAAACTGAAACAGGAAGAAATGGAAAATCGGAACAGACCCATAACCAGTAAGGAAATCAAATTAGTACTCAAAAGTCTACCAAAAAACAAGAGTCCAGGGCCGCATGGCTTTCCAGGGGAATTCTACCAAACATTTAAGGAAGAGTTAACACCTATTCTCTTGAAGCTGTTCCAAACAATGGAAATGGAAGGAAAACTTCCAAACTCTCTCTATGAAGCCAGCATAACCTTGATTCCAAAACCAGACAAAGACCCCACTAAAAAGGAGAACTATAGACCAATTTTCCTGATGAACATGGATGCAAAAATCCTCAACAAGATATTAGCCAACCAGATCCAAGAATACATTTAAAAAATTATTCACCATGACCAAGAGGGATTTATGCCTGGGATGCAGGGCTGGTTCAATATCCACAAAACAATTAATGTGATTCATCACATCAATAAAAGAAAGGACAAGAACCACATGATCCTCTCAATAGATGCAGAGAAAGCATTTGACAAAATACAGCAAACTTTCTTGATAAAAACCCTCAAGAAAGTAGGGATAGAAGGAGCATACCTTGAGATCATAAAAGCCATATATGAAAGAGCCAACGCTAATATTATTGTCAATGGAGAAAAACTGAGAGCGTTCTCCCTAATGTCAGGAACAAGACAGGGATGTCCTCTCTTGCCACTGTTATTTAACATAGTATTGTAAGTCTTAGCCTCAGCAATCAGACAACACAAAGCAATAAAAGGCATCCAAATCGTTGAGGAGGAGGTCAGACTCTCACTCTTTGCAGATGACATGATACTCTATATGGAAAACCCTAAAGATTCCACCAAAAAACTGCTAGAACTGATTCATGAATTCAGGAAAGGGGCAGGATACAAAATCAATGTACAGAAATCGGTTTCATTCCTATACACCAACAATGAAGCAGCAGAAAGAGAAACCAAGGAATTGATCCCATGTACAATTGCACAAAAAACCATAAAATACCTAGGAATAAATCTAACTGAAGAGGTGAAAAATCTAGACACTGAAAACTATAGAAAGCTTATGAAAGAAATTGAAGAAGACACAAAAAAAGGGAAAAAGATTCCGTGCTCCTGGATAGGAAGAACAAATATTGTTAAAACGTCAATACTACCCAAAGTAATCTACATATTCAATGCAATCCCTATCAAAGTAACACCAACATTCTTCACAGAACTAGAACAAATAATCCTAAAATTTGTATGGAACCAAAAAGACCCTGAATTGCCAAAGCAATCTTGAAAAAGAAAACTAAAGCAGGAGGCATCACATTCCCAGACTTCAAGCTATACTACAAAGCTGTAATCATCAAGACAGTATGGTACTGGCACAAGAACAGACACTCAGATCAATGGAACAGAATAGAGAATCCAGAAATGGACCCACAAACGTATGGCCAACTAATCTTTGACAAAGCAGGAAAGAATATCCAGTGGAATAAGGACAGTCTCTTCAGCAAGTGGTGCTGGGAAAACTGGACAGCGACATACAGAGAGATGAACCTGGACCACTTTCTTACACCATACACAAAAATATGAACTCAAAATGGATGAAAGGCCTAAACGTAAGAAAGGAAGCCATCAAAATCCTCAAGGAGAAAGCAGGCAAACTTCTTTGACTTTGGCCGCAGCAACTTCTTACTCAACACCTCTCCAGAGGCAAGGGAAACAAAAGCAAAAATGAACTATTGGGACCTCATCAAAATAAAAAGCTTCTGCACAGCAAAGGAAACAATCAGCAAAGCTAAAAGGCAACCGACAGAATGGGAGAAGATATTTGCCAGTATCCAAAATCTATACAGAACTTCTCAACCTCAACACCCCAAAAACAAATAATCCAGTGAAGAAATGGGCAAAAGACACGAATAGACACTTCTCCAAATAAGACATCAGATGGCCAACTGACAAATGAAAAAAATGCTCAACATCACTCATTAGGGAAACACAAATCAAAACCACCATGAGATACCACCTCACACCTGTCAGAATGTCTAACATTAACAACTCAGGCAACAGATATTGGTGAGGATGCCGCCACTGCTGGTGGCACTGCTGGTGGGAATGCAAAATGGTGCAGCCACTCTGGAAAACAGTATAGAGGTTCCTCAAAAAACTAAAAATAGAACTACCCTATGACCCAGCAAATGCACTACTGGTTATTAATCCACTGGGATACGGTATGCTGTGTCGAAGGGGCACATGCACCCTTAAGTTTATAGCAGCACTATCAACGGCAGCCAAAGTATGGAAAGAGCCCAAATGTCCATCAATGGATGAATGGATAAAGAAGACTGTGTGTGTGTGTGTGTGTGTGTGTGTGTGTGTCTACACACACACATAACATACAATGGAGTATTACTCAGCAATCAAAAAGAATGAAATCTTACTATTTGCAACTACGTGCATGGAACTAGAGGGTATTATGCTAAGTGAAATTAGTCAGAGAAAGCCAAATATCACATGACTTCACTCAGATGAGGACTTTAAGAGACAAACAGATGAACATAAGGGAAGGGAAGCAAAAATAATATAAAAACAGGGAGGTAAACAAAAAAATGAGACTCTTAAACATGGAGAACAGCAGTTTGCCAAAGGGGTTGTGGGAGGGGGGATGGGCTAAATGGGTAAGGGGCATTAAGGAATCTACTCCTGAAATCATTGTTGTACTATAAAATAACTAACTTGGATGTAAACTTAAAAAAATAAATTAAATACAAATTAAAAAAATAATATTTTGCAGGGTTAGTTTATTGATAATAAACTCTTAGTTTTTGTTTGTCTGGGAAATTATCTCTCCTTCTATACTGAATGATAGCCTTTCTGGATAGAGAATTCTTGGCTGCACATTTCTCCCATTCAGCACTTTGAATATTATCAAGCCACATGTTTCTGACTTTGAAAGTTTCTGCTGCAAAATCCCCTGCTAGCCTTATGGGTTTTCCCTTCTTAGTTACTGTCATCTTTGGTATTGCTTTAAAATTTGTTTCTTGGGGCGCCTGGGTGGCGCAGTCGGTTAAGCGTCCGACTTCAGCCAGGTCACGATCTCGCGGTCCGTGAGTTCGAGCCCCGCGTCAGGCTCTGGGCTGATGGCTCAGAGCCTGGAGCCTGTTTCCGATTCTGTGTCTCCCTCTCTCTCTGCCCCTCCCCCGTTCATGCTCTGTCTCTCTCTGTCCCAAAAATAAATAAACGTTGAAAAAAAAATTTTTTTTTAATTTGTTTCTTTATCACTATATTTTGCCAATTTAATTGCAATATGTCTTCGTGTGGATTTGTTTTGGCTGATTCTGATGGAAGTTCTCTGTGCCTCCCGGATGTGGTTATCTATTTCCCTTCTCAGATTAGGGAAGTTTTCAGCTATTTCTTCAAATAAATTTTTTGTTTCTCTCTCTTCTTCTGGGACTGCTATGATACGAATATTATTATGCTTGATGAAGTCATCGAGTTCCCTAAGTCTATTCTCATTTTGCATAATTCTTTTTTCTCTCTTTTGTTCAGACCGATTATTTTTCATTACTCTGCTTTTTAGGTCAATAATTCATCCTCTGTTTATTCCAGCCTGTTGGAAGAATCCTTTCTTCAAATGTGTTTCTCATTTATTGAGTCCTTTATCTCTGCTATGCTATTCCTTATCTGTTTCAAGAGCCTTACATCTCCCTCTCTTTTCTCAAGTCCACTGAGTATCCTTATGGTCACTACTTTAAATTCTCTACCAGGCATGTTACTTATATCTGTTTCGCTTAGATCTCTGCCCATGGCCTTGTCCTGTTCTTTTATTTGGGATAAATTTTTGTTGTCTCATTTTGTCTCTGTGCCTGTTTCTGTGTGTTAGGTAAGTCAGCTATGTCTCTTGCTCTTGAAAGTAACCGCCTTACGTAGAAGATGTCCTCTAGTGCTCTGCTGTTTAGTGTCTCTTGTTCCCCAGGGCCTGCTGCTTCTGAGAGGGTCTCCAATGTGTACTGCATGTGCTCTGTCTTGTCCTGGCCACTTTATCCTTCAGGCTAGTCATTTGCAAAGACTCTCTTTGCCTTTTGTGGGTAGTGTTTGGTCCCTGGCCTGAATGTGGTGCGTTTTAACTAGGTGTGTTCTGGTCTGTTTGTGAAATGAGACTGTTGCCACCGTAACCAGAACTGAGGCTCTGCAAAACTCCCAAGTCAGGAGACATGGTGTGAACAGGGTTTGGGACAGTTTTCTGTGGAAAGGGGCCCACCATGCAGGGTATGAGGCAAGTGTGACTAGGAGGCGCAGTTCTAAAGAGTATGGGGAGTGGGGCTTGGTGTAAGCAAGTTAGGTAGCATATTTGATGGATGTTCTGGATCCCACATGTAGCTCTGTGTTTATGTGAGGGGCAGGGGATGGAAATGGCACCAGCCAGTTCCTTTGTTTCTGGAGAGTATCTCCACTGACACTCTCTGGGATATGCTCTGAGATGAGCGAATAACCTCCACACTGTGTGACCCAGACACTCTTGGGATCACTGTTTCCATACTGTATATCTGTGTGTTGTTTGCCTGCCTTCTAACAGCAGAGCAATGCCTTCTGGGTTCTATCCCAGCCAAGCCCACTGACCTTTGAAACACCAGGCTTTAAGCCCCACTGGTTGCAGGAACTTATGAAATTGGCCTCTTTTACTTTCCAATCTAATTGCTGGCTACGGGGATTTGTTTTCCCTGTGTGCTCCTCTGTGTGCTAGTCTGTCTCTCACCCTTCTCCGTGACCATGGCTCCCTCCTCAAGATAGAAGCCACTATCTGTTTCTGTCCCAAACCACATCTTTGCACCTCCTATTTTCTTCATTGTGGCCTTTTTTCTACCTTTAGTTGTGAGTTTGTTATGCCAGTCTCCAGGTCAATTTCTGAGGTATTTAAGATGATTTGATAGTTATCTAGTTGTATTCGTGGGATGAAGTGAGCCTAAAGTCCTCCTACTCTGCTGCCATGTTTCCCACCCCACATTGATTTTTGAATGAACAGCCTTGCATACTTAGGATATATTCCTCTTGATCATGGTGTATAATTCTTTTTAGACACTATTGGCTTCAGCTTGCTAATACTTTGAGTTTTTCTGCATATGTTCAGTGAGAGATATTAATGTTTTTCTTTTCTTATAATGTCTTTGTCTGGTTTTAGGGTGTTAGGGTAATGCTGGCCTTATAGAGTTAGGCTGTGTCTTCTCTGCTTCCATATCTTCTATAGAGAATTGGTATAATTTTTTCCTTAAACGTTTAGTAGAATATGCCAGTGAACCCAACTGGGCTTGGTACTTTCTGGTTTAGAAGGTTATTAATCATTGATTCAATTTCCTTATTAGATATAGGTCTATCCAGACTGTTCATGTAACTTCTGTAACAAAAAATTTAAAGTTTAAAAAATGTTTGTTCTCCCCCAAATTAACCTATAAATTCAATAAATACCAAGCAAAATTCCAACGGTATTTTTAAAAGAAATGGAGATGATTCGAAAGTTCATCTGAATCAGAAAAGGCTGAAGAATAACATAAAAAAACAGAAACAAAAATGAAAAACTATAAAGGAAAGCAAAAGATAAGTGAAGAGGTGAAAAGGGTTCCTGGATCCAATTCCAGTGTGTTCTGTGGAGACTTCCCCACACCAACAAGCAATTCTCTCATGTCTGAGAAGTCAACTCAACTCTGACATGATCTACCTGGAATAGAATCATATTCCATAGGTAACAGGCTCAGTTAGACAAACTTCCAAACCCTCTCCAGGTGTGCCACTCTCCTAGCACTTTTTTAAAAGTTTATTTATTTTGAGAGAGAGAGACAGAGAGACAGAGAGAGCGAGCCAGCACAGAGACTGCTGTGGGGCTTAAACTCACAACTGTGAGATCATGACCCAAGCTGAAATCAAGAGTCAGATGCCAACTGACTGAGCCACCCAGGCGCCGTTCTCCTAGCACCTCTATGTGTTCACCAACCCAGAAGCTCTCCAGACGTCCTTTGGGTTTTTATAAAGGCTTCATTATATAGTCAGAATTGATTGAATCATTGGTCACTGGTGATTGAAGTCAATCTCTAGGCCCTCTCCACTCTCTGGAGGTCTGGGGATGGGACTGAAAATTCCAATCCTCTAATCATCTGGCTTCACTGGTAACCAGCTCCCTTATTTAGGTGTTTTCCAAAAGTCACCTCACTACCATAACAAAGAACACCTTTAACTTCTCATCACTTAAGGAGTTCCAAGGGTTTTGAGAGCTGTGAGCAAAGAACCATGGATAAAGACTACATATATGTGAGAAATATAAATTTTGTCATCTGAATGATCAAAAAATATGTATATGTATTTAAAAATTTTTTTAATTTAAATTTTTAAAAATTTAAATCCAAGTTAGTTAACATATAGTGTAGGGTGCCTGGGTGGCTCAGTCTGGTAAGCATCTGACTTCAGCTTAGGTCACGATCTCAGTTTGTGTGTTTGAGACCCATGTTGGGCTCTGTGCCGACAGCTCAGAGCCTGGAGCCTCCTTCAGATTCTGTGTCTCCCTCTCTATCTGCCCCTCCCAGTTCATGCTCTCTCTCTTTCAAAAATAAACATTTAAAAAATTATTTAAAAAACCATATAGTGTAGTAATGGTTTCAGAAGTAGAATATATATGTAATTCTTATAAATCACAATATAACAGGAGGCTTTGCCCTACTAAATAGCAAGGTAAACTGTAGAGGTGCAGTAATTAAAATATGCAGAAAATAGGTCCAAATTATCTAGACAATTTATGACACAGGTAGTTTTTCATATATGTGGGTAGATCATTTGATAGTATTAAATAAGCTAACATTTGAGAAGAGTTTTCCCTTTCAGCAAATCTAGACAATTGAAACATTAGACTATTAGATTCGGCACAAATCTAAGAAGCTTATAATAACCAGGTTGGCCAGAGTATAAGAAAACAGGTATTCTCATACAGAGTCTGTATTAAGAATATATGTTATAACCTTTTGGAAGTATAATTTGGTGGCTATGTGTCAACGACCTCAGCTGTAAGCAAAAAACAAACAAAACACCCCAAAGCTTCCCCTAATTTAACCACAAAAGGAGCTTATAGAGGATAATGGGTAGTTTCTAGAATGTAGACAAGAGCCTGAAAACCAAGCTTGGAATCTACACAACCAAAATCTGGTGCTCCAAACCATGTGGTACAACTGAGTACCCCATTATCACGGGCACTGGACACAAACACCCCAGCTTGTATGGCCAGCAGCACCATGCTATATACCCTGCCACCTGCACCTTTATAATTGCTACATGTCATTGCTGATGCCATCTCACCAAAATGGAGTACAAGGACCCTGCTGCTTCTCAGCATTTCCAATTCAAAGCCTGGAGTAAGTACATCTGACTAGTGTATCTAGGTTCTATGTCCAAGCCCTATGTGCAAAGTCGTCTGGGAATGTGATGTGAGTATCTGGAGTTTCGGCTTCTTTAGTTAGAAACAGATTATATCTCCAAAGGTGGGAGTTCTGTAAACACAGTTCTGGGATTCAGATACTAGGATCCCACAAAGAATGACATATTGTTCTCGACCATGGTATATATTAAAATTATAAATACATACTACTCTTTAACTCCAAAATCCCACTGTAAGGAATTTGTCCTACAAATGTATTCTCATGACCATGAAAGAGAGTTCATCACATCTTCTGTGATAGCAAAATTAAAATCAGTAAGGGCTGGTCCAATAAATTATGGTCTTTTGCAAAATATTAGAATAACATGCAGCCGATAAATACTTACTAAATGAATACTATGTACCAGGAATCATCATGTTATGCACTAGGAATACCACTGTAAGCAAAATGGGCAACAGTTTTGATGAGGTACTAATATTTTTTTTAAATGCCTAAAATAGGGGCGCCTGGGTGGCGCAGTCGGTTAAGCGTCTGACTTCAGCCAGGTCACGATCTCGCGGTCTGTGAGTTCGAGCCCCGCGTCAGGCTCTGGGCTGATGGCTCAGAGCCTGGAGCCTGTTTCCGATTCTGTGTCTTCCTCTTTCTCTGCCCCTCCCCCGCTCATGCTCTGTCTCTCTCTGTCCCAAAAATAAATAAACGTTGAAAAAAAAATTTTTTTTAAATGCCTAAAATATATTTAGTGGTTTAAAAGATTAGTATGACTCCATTGGGAAAAAAGACACTTATGCATTTTTGTGTGCACACAGAGAAAACTTCGGGAACAATACACAAAAACTTACTTATCTCAGAGTGGCAATGGACAGGGGTGGGTTTTTTCCTGAGGCCCTGAATTTTTTACCTCTATTTAAAATTTTAAAATACTTTTTATAATTTAAAATGGGGAAATTTTATTTTTCAGGTGGTATGATTACCTTAAAAAAACAGAAAACAAAGAGAACCCACTGGAGAGTCTAGGGTTTCCTTCTGGAGTAAGGAAAATGTTCTAAAATTAGATAGTGGTGAAGGTCAAACAATTCAGGGAATTTTATGGGTGGGAATCTTCACGTAAGGTATGGAATTATATCTTAATAAAGCTGTTAATGGGGGATGGGGTAAGTGATCTGCAGGCTTACATGAGAGCTGACCTTGATTTAAGATTCAAATTAGTGTGACATCTGATGTTTAAATTCAAAATGTAGGTGAATTCTGCCTTTTATTCTAAGACATAGCCACATTTTTTAGTTTTAAAAGTCTTAGTAGCCTGGGGCGCCTGGGTGGCGCAGTCGGTTAAGCGTCCGACTTCAGCCAGGTCACGATCTCGCGGTCCGTGAGTTCGAGCCCCGCGTCAGGCTCTGGGCTGATGGCTCAGAGCCTGGAGCCTGTTTCCGATTCTGTGTCTCCCTCTCTCTCTGCCCCTCCCCCGTTCATGCTCTGTCTCTCTCTGTCCCCCAAAAAATAAATAAACGTTGAAAAAAAAAAATTAAAAAAAAAAAAAAAAAAAAAAAGTCTTAGTAGCCTGGAAAAAAAAATTAGCCTGGGATAGCTGCCATATATATCCCTTGGCTCTCCCATCACATAAAATTATTTTGACGTAACTGCAACAAAACTTAGCAGGAGAAAAGGATTCCTTAGAAAATCAGTAAAAGGAATTGTTTCTCCTAGAATAAATAGTTACTGAGCATCTACTACACTCAAGGCACTAAGCTAGTTGCTGGGGATATGGCTGTGTCCAACAGTGTACTTTTATTTGGAGGAAGGGATTAAGAAAGAGAAGACGATTTTTAAAAATATTTTTAAAGTACATGATAGGGGTTTAAAAAATAATTTTGGGGGTTGCCTGCATGGCTCACTTGGTTAAGTGTCTGAGTCATGGTTTTAGCTGGGGTCATGATCTCGCAGTTCATGGGTTTGAGCCCCACGTCGGGCTCTGTGATGACAGTGAGGGGCCTGCCTGGGATTCTCTCTCCCTCTCTCTCTCTCACCCCTTTGCTGCTCACTCTCTCACTCAAAATAAATAAACTTAAAAAAATAATTTTTGGATTAAAAAACTGCAATGGGTCTATTCTTCTAAAACCATACATTAAAAAAATTTTTTTAACGTTTATTTATTTTTGAGAGACAGAGACAGAGAACGAGCAAGGAAGGAACAGAAAGAGAAGGAGACACAGAATCTGAAGCAGGCTCCAGGCTCTGAGCTGTCAGTACAGAGTCCAATGTGGGGCTCAAACCCATGAACTGTGAGATCATGACCTGAGCTGAAGTCAGACGCTTATCCGACTGAACTACCCAGGTGCCCCTAAAACTACATTTAAAAAACAGAATATTTTGCAACTTGCTTTTTTCAACTTATCCATTTATTTCTAGTGCCTCCAGAGGATGTGCCTTCAGAAACCTGGTGAGAGGTTTGCAAGTTCACCCCAGGATTTTCTTTTTTAAAATTTTATTAATTTTATTTATTATTAAAAATTATTTTAATGTTTATTTACTTTTGAGAGAGCATGAACACACAAATGGGGGAGGGGCAAAGAGCGAAAGAGTGGGAGACACAGAATCTGAAGTAGGCTCTAGGCTCTGAGCTGTCAGTGCAGAGCCCAAGGAGGTGCTTGAACTCATGAACGGTGAGATCACCACCTGGGCCGAAGTGGGATGCTTAACTAAGACACCCAGATGCCCTCACCCCAGGATTTTCAAGATTGAGACTAATGGTGGTAAACCTGTTCTACCAGTTAGCACCTGGCTGACCCTACCTCAGATTCTTCATCTATAAAATAGGGATAATAACAGTACCAAATTTACGGGGCTGCAGTGAAGATTACATGAGCTAATCCATGCAACGTACTTAATTAACAGGGTGCCTAGCATAAAGGCAAGCTATTCATACTATGTGAGGCTCACCATTATTGGCATGCTCAACCCTGTGGGGCAACCAGTTACTCAGAATCAAAACACTAGCTCCAGGACAAGAAACGCACAGGATTCAAAGCAAGTTTTATTGATTGCCAAAAAGGAAACCCCATAAAATGAAAGGTAAGCCATGTTTCTAATTAGGAAGACAGTATTATAAAGATGTTATTTCTCTTTCAATTAAGTTATAAATCCAACACAGTAGTTTTGAACCAGTGGCAATTTTGCCCTCCAGGAGACACTCGGGAGTGTCTAGAGACACTTTCGGTTGTAACAAGTTGGGGGAAAGGTGAGGTGCTGCTACTGGCTGGCAACTAGTGGGCAGAGACCAAAGATGCTGCTAAACATTCCACAGTGCACAGAACAGCCTCCCACAACAAAGAATTATCTGACCCAAAGGAACCCTAATCAAATGCAATCCTGGACAAAATGATTCTAAAATTCTTTTGGAGGCCTACATGGGCACAATAACCAAGAAATTTCGGGAGAAAAATAAGGAAAGATAATTGCTCTATTAGATACCAAAAAATATGATCAAACCACAAAAATAAAACAGTAAAGTTCTGTCATTGAAAATAGACCAATCAATGAAACACAAAAGAAAACCTAGAAACAGACACAAGTGTATAAAATAATTCGGTGTTAAAAATATGTCTCAAATATGTGGAAAAAAGATAATTATTTGAGAAATGATTCCCAGACAATTAACACCATATATTATAAACTCTCATATCTAGAGTGTTCCCCTCCTATATCTGCAATCAGGGTGCATCTAATAGTTGGTCTCACATTTCATGTGGTAGTTTCTTTTTTTCCTGAAAAGCTGTTCTTAAGTTGACAGCAAGTCTTACATAGGGCAATACGGTATATGGAAAATGGCAGGTACATTTCATGCCATATAAAACATTTTAGGTGAATTAAAGATCTAAATGTAAGAATGAGATGGTAAAAGAATAATAATAAGGAAATAAAAGGAAAGTAATCTCAGGACAGGAAAGATCTCTCTAAACATAAAACAAACAAAAAAAAACCATAAAGATAAAAGATGCACAGATACATACATAAAAGTGTAAAACTTCATTAAGTAAAACACCACAAAGTACAGATTTCTAAATTTAGTATCATCCCCATTTTAAAAGTAGAAATTATTTGGAGGTTGACAAAATGATTTTAAAGTGATCTGACAGAATAAACATGCAAAACTAGTCAAAAAAAATTCTAAAAAGAGCAATGAAGAGTTTCCTTTGCTTATTGTTAAAATTTTTAATGCTTATTTATTTTAGAGAGACAGAGACAGAGTGTGCACAGGGAAGGGACACAGAATCTGAAGCAGGCTCCAGGCCCTGAGCTGTCAGTACAAAGCCTGATGTGGGGCTTGGGGCGCCTGGGTGGCTCGGTCAGTTAAGCATCCGACTTCGGCTCAGGTCATGATCTCACGGTCTGTGAGTTCGAGCCCCGCATCGGGGTCTCTGCTGACCGCTCAGAGCCTGGAGCCTGTTTCGGATTCTGTGTCTCCCTCTCTCTCTGCCCCTCCCCTGTTCATGCTCTGCCTCTCTCTGTCTCAAAAATAAATAAACGTTAAAAAAAATTAAAAAAAAAAAACAAAGCCTGATGTGGGGCTCGAACACAGGGGCTCAAATTCAGGAGCCGTGAGAACACGACCTGCGCTGAAGTCCAACGCTTAACCGACTGAGCCACCCAGGTGCCCCTCCTCTGCTTATTATTAAAATAGCATGTACCAAGGCGAGAAAAGAAAGTCCACAAATAGACACAAAAATATATAAAAGTTTACCATTTGATAAAGGTAATATTTCAAACCACAGGGTAGAAAGGATAGATAATTCAATAAATGTTAGGACAACTAGCTAACCATCCTGAAAGAAAAAGATGACTATTTTATCCCTTTTTTGAAATTAATTCCAGGTGGATTAATAAATTAAATGTAAAAAATATTTTTATAATCTTAAGAGGAAAGGCTTCCTAAGGAAAAGAGTGATAGAACTGGCTACACAAGAATTTAAAACTTTTGTAAAGAACCAAAAGAAATAAAAAATTGTGGGGGGGGGGGGGGGAAGTAATGTGTATAACACAGGGGGCTGTATTAGTTTCCTAGCACAAATTACTGCAAAATAGCTTAAAACAACAGGCATCTATCATCTCACAGTTCTGGAGCCTTAAAAGTCAAAACCAATCTGCAGTGCCACGCTCTCTCGAAGCCTGTAGAAGAGAATCTGTTCCATGCCTTTCTCTTAGTTTCTGGTGTCACCAGCAATCCTTGGTATTCCTTGATTTGCAGCTTCAACTCCCATCTTTGTTTCTATTGTCACATGGTGTTCTTCCTCTATCCTCATGTCTTCTTATAAGGACACCAGTCATATTAGATTAGTAAGGGCCCACCCTACTCTGTATGGCCTCATCTTCAATTACTACATCTGCAATGGCCCTATTTCCCAATAAGGTCACATTTTGTAGTGGTGGTTAGGCCTTTGACATATCTTTTTGAAGGACCCAATTCAACCCATAACAAGTCTTTAGTATGTAAGGAAAATTTACAAATAACACCCCAATAGGAGAAGAACAGGTAATCTTCATGCACACAATCTCTCTCTATATATATACCCAATACACCACCAATAAACATGTTCAAAGTGTCCAGCTCTACTACATGCTGAGCACACTCTCTGATCTCCAACCTCACTAGCTGCTCCTCCTCCCCTTACCTTCATCTGAGGTAGACGCTGTGTGTGCCCTAGGGCTACGTCCAGGATGCTCTTCTTGTTGAGTCTTAGCCTAGATGATCTCATCCAGGTCAAGGACTTTACTACGACCTATGTGTCAATGACATCAAATTTGTGTCCCTAGTCAGACCTTCTCCCCTGGCCTCCAAACTCAGTACAAACAACATACCTTGTATCTCCAGCTGGCTATTCTATAAGCATCTTTTAACGCCTTCAAAACAGAACTCTTGAATCTTTCCTCCAATCCTGTTCTTCAAGTCTCCATTTCAATGAATGATACCAACATACATCTAGTTGCTCAGGCCAAAACCAGAGCTTCATTCTTGATTCCTCCTTTTCTTTTCATTGTCCACATCCAAGTTACCAAGACTCGTTGATTCTACTTCCTATCTTCCAATGTCCCAAATCCTTCCAGTATCCCAGGCTATTCCAAGCTACAATTATTTTTGGTTTAGACTACTGCAGCAACCTCTTAAACTGGTCTCCCTGATTCCGCTATGGTCTCCTTTCAGGAAGGTGACTATACTCCTGGTTTGTTTGGGACAGTTCTAGTTTTCACCTGTTGTTTGACATCCCCTCCAGTTAGCACCCCCTTTCATTTGCAAAAGGATTCCCACTTGGATGATAAATTACACGGTCACCTTACTGTACAGTATTATCTTCTCACAGTAGCTAAAACTACTTTTTAAATCTTTTCTTTTTTTTTTTAATGTTTATTTATTTTTGAAAGAGTAGACAGAGCATGAGTGGGGGAAAAGCAGAGAGAGAGGGTGAAACACAGAATCTGAAGCACGCTCCAGGCTCTGAGCTGTCAGCACAGAGCCTGACACGGGGCTTGAACCCACGAACCGTGAGATCGTGACCTGAGCCAAAGTTGGACACTTAACTGACTGAGCCACCAAGGCACCCCTAAAACCATCTTTTAAAAATGCAAATGAGATCATGTCATTCCCCTGCCTAAAACCCTTCAAAGATTTCTTATTACATAAGGATAAAATTGGAACTCCTTATTGTGGTCTACAAGACCCTATATGACCTAGCCCACTACTTCTCATCTCTTCAGACTGCGTCTTCCATTCATTACCTTCCAGCCCCACTGGCCTTTCAATTCCTCCAATTAGTCATACCATTTCCACTTCCAAGTCTTTGTTTTTGCCACACCCATTGCTGCTACCTTAGATCTTCTCATAACAAATCTATTCTGTCATTTTTTTCTCAGATCAAATATTAACTCTTCAGAGAGACCTTCTTTGAAAATACAATTTAATGTTCCCAACACCACCTGTTACTATTACATTGTTCACTTATTTTCTGGTTGTTTATTGCTTATATTTCCCCAACAGAATATCAGCTCATTGTTAACTTGTTTACTTCTGGTCCCCAGGGTCAGAGCATGTGCTCAATAAGTATTTATTGAAAGAATGAATCACAACCAAAGAAAAAAATTAAAACCATGACAGCTCATAGAATTTGGCTACCAAATCAACAAATATTTAAATGAACAAAAATGCCTATTTTTATTTCTAACACTCTGTATCATCTGACATTACATTTATGTGACTGTTTATTGTTTGTTTCCCCTTGACTAAAATAGAACCTCCACAAGGGCAGGGACTTGTTCACAGCTGTATTGTTAGCACCTACAAGTGCCTTGCATATAGTAAGTGTTCAGTAAATGTTTACCAAATAAATTGACAATATCTAGGAGTGACTGGGTAGTGGAGAAAAGGGTATGGTGAGAATATAATTGGTGCACAATTTCTGTAGGAAATCTGGCAATATATATCAAAAGCTCTCAAAGGGGGCATACCTTTTGACTTCATACTCTCACTTCTAAGAGGAACTCATCCTAAAGAAGCAAATAAACAAGGGTACAAAGATTATTTGTGAGGGACTTTACACTGGGTTGTTTATGACAGAGAAAATTTGTAAATGTCAGCATGATATCCATTAATAGGAGATCATAAATAGAATTACAAATCTATACAATGAAACACATTAAAAATATTGGAGAGACATGTATTTATTGGTGCAAGAGACAAAAAGTGTATTAAGAGAAAAGGTGGGGCACCTGGGTGGCTCAGGCAATTAAGCATCTGACTCTTGATTTTGGCTCAGGTTTTATCTCATGGTTCGTGAACTCAAGCCTTGTGTTGCTTGGGATTCTCTCTCTTAAATAATAAATAAACATTAAAAAAGAGAGAGAAAAAGGCAAGCTAAAAAAACCCCCACATGTATAGTGGAATTTCATTTTTGCAAAAACATACATGGGGAAGACACGAGGGTCTGTATGAATGCACACTGGCATTTACAGATAAAGTTTAGATGGACATACTTCAAAATATCAACACTGGTTATCTCTGGATGGTGAGATTAAGGACAGTTTTAATTTTCTTCTACATACATTTCTAAAGTTTTTGTAATTAGGTCAACATTCTGCTTTTGTAAGTGGCAAACAAAAAGTAGTATTATGGAAAACACAGACCCGCTTCATAAACTTAGTGAAGACTAAAGCCCAGGTTAAGAACCAGGAGTTCAGAAATGTCAACTTCAGTATTGGAAATAGTTTTCTGATTTCCTGAATTCAAGCAAGTTGTTTCCCCTCAGTCAATATTTGTAAAAAAAAAAAAGAAAGAAAGAAAGAAAGAAAAAATAAATAAAACTTGTTTCTTTTATTTCATCGCCTGCCACGCTTGAGAAGGTCAGGCCTGGTTGAGAAAAAATACAAAGTGTAGCAAAAGCGATCATCTATGCTAGGCATTTTCCTTGTGTTGCCTTATTAAAACCCCCCTTATGATCCTGTCAGGTAGGTATCAATGTTCTCAAGCGCAAAAGCTGAGAGAGGTGACAGAATTTGCCAAAACTCTCAGTGCTGCTATACGGGGTGGGGGTTCCTGATTTGAAGAGAGGTCTCTCTGACCTCAGGGCCTTCAGGCGAAAGCTAGACAAAAGCGTTTTAGGCTTTAACCTTGCAAGTCTCTTAACGCATCTGATCTCTGACATGGTTATCCTACTGCCCTATTTAATTTGCAACAACCATAAAAAGAGACCAAGCCTGGAGTTTTAAAGGAAACTGGAGTAAATATATGGAGAGGCAAGATTTACATTGGGTACTATTCTCTGGAATGTGCCCTTCATTTCTCTTCAACTCAGAAGGCTCAGAATGAAAAGGCTTGGTTGGGCGGTCACGGGGGAGGGGAGCAGTTTGAGAGAGCACCCACGTTTGTGTGTGAAGGGCCACAAGAGACACCACAGACGAAGGATGACATCTGAGCACTTAAAGAGAGGAGCTGGACGAAGATGAGGGAAGATGGACGACACCTGGAAGGAAAGGGGGCTTGAGACCAGGGGCAACGGGAACGAGGAAGAACTGGAAGGAAAGGCAGCTGTGAGTTATCCTGAGGCCACTTCTTCCTTCCACCTTTTTTCTCCCTCTCGTCTTTTCCTTGCTTATCTCGGTCACGATTAGGCCTTCAGCACTCTTTTCTATTTGGGTGATTACCAAACCTCTCCAGTCCTGACTTTTCTCCAGAGTTCAACTCCTCCTGAGGTCCCAACTGAAGGCGGCATCCCTTCCACCTCAAGCCTGCTCCTACTCATGTACTCACTTATCAAACATCCATTAGAACTGCTCTTTCTCCTCTGTTCCTTCAGCCATTCTTTCACCCAACAAACATTTATTGTGGGTCTACGTCCTTCACACCGCCACGGCACTGGGGCTACCCCATGCACTTACCACGTTGGGTCACTTCTCCTCTGAAATCTTGTCTGTCCATCCCCTCTAAGTTCTTTACTGAGAATCCTGCATGCTTGAACCTGGGCCACACGGGACTAGACGTTAACTGGTCTGGCATGCCATTCATTTTGTAGCGACCACTTCGCATTTAGCACTATACCTGGGGCACAGAAGGGGCTGGCAGTGGAGGCGTAGGGACTACAAACTGGCTGGGACCGGAGGAGCAGAAGCTAGGAGATTTGCCTCGAAGGAGTATTTGCATATGAAGAAAGGTGTCTTCCTTAACCTGTAGGTTACAGACCTATACCAGCCAGAGAATTCTTTTATTTCTGGGGTGTGTCCGTGGGAAGCTGGGAAGACGGCTGGAAGTCTGATGTTGAGAGTCTTCTGATAGAAAGCCTGTCCACCTCCCACTCCTGGAGTACTCAACAGTCACTTGTTGAATACATCACCTTCTGTGAGAGAGGTCACGGACATTGTGTTCTCCACTGTATCCCCAGCGCCTAGCACATCTAGCCCACATTAGGGGTTCCGTAAATACCTGTGGAGGATTCTAGAAAGGCAGGGACCATAGATATCTCATTCACCACCTCAGGACGAAGGACAAAGACTAAAGACTAAGGAGCCTGAAGGAAAAAGGGAGCAAGACGTTTCCCTCCCTATTCCTTTAGAGCTGGGTAAATGTTTGCTAAGCGAAATAAATCGCCCTCCTGCACTACTCCAAAATCGGGCCCCTCGCTCGGCTGCCAGGCCCTGGAGCGCGGCCACCATCTGGCTCAAGCTCAGGCCCGCGCTTCCCTCCCTCCCAGCCCGGGCTCCTGTTACCTCCCTGCACACATCTGTACCCACCACAGGCCAAACAATTACACGCTCCCGCGTCCCTGCCTCGAGATCCCCCAGGACCACGTCCCCCCAGCTCCCCGCCCCCACCCGGGCTCCAGGGAAGCCGGCGGCCGGGCCTCACACCGCCGCTTGCAGCCGGCTCCCGCACCCCCCGCCACAGGCGCGCCAGGCCGCCGTCCATGTGCTCGGCCGCCGTTGCCAGTCCCGGCCCGCTGAGGCTGCAGCGCGGAGCCCGGGAGGCCCGGCGGCCGCGGCCCGGGCCCGCCGCGCTCCTCAGGGCGGGAAAGGTCGGCAAGCGGCGAGGCGGGAAGCGGCTGAAGCTGTGAGGCACCAGGGGGCGGGAGGCGGTGGCGCGGGGGGACCAGCGGGCCGAGCCGGGGGTGCGAGGATGCGCAGCCCGAGCGGGGGCAGCGCTCCGGCCTCGGCGGGGCTGGAAGAGCGGCGGCTTGCTCACTCACCACGGTCCGGCGGGGCAGAGCGCCGGGGGTTCGGGACAGGGCCCGGCGGAGCCTCCGCGCCCTGCCCGAGCGGGCCCCCCCGGAGCTCTCGGAGCCGCTGTCGTCCGAGATCACGATGAAATCCTCCATGGCTGCGGGCCCCGGCCGAGGCGGCGCGCGGGCGGCCGGCGACCCGGACGACGGCGGCGGCGACTTCGGTTCCTGCTGCTGAGGCGGTGGCGGCGGCGACAACCGGAGCCATCACCCTACCGGCCCCGCCCCTTCCCGCCCCAAGCCCCGCCCCCGCCAGCCGGCTCCGCCCCGCCCCTCCGGAGCCAGCCGCCCCCCCCCCCCCCCCCCCCCCACGCTGGCGGTGGCGAGCTGCGGGCGGCGGGCGGGTCGGGCTCTGGCCCCGCGGGCGCTATGCTTGGCGGGGAAACTTATCTTCCCTTCCTGGGGAGGAAAAAAGAGAGAGAGAGAAAATCAAGTCGCAGCCGGCTTGGGCCGGTGTTGCGGGCGGGCGTGCGAGAAGCTGAGGCTGCGAGGGCTTCCCCAGCTGTTTCCAACTGACCCAAGTGTGAAGTGAGGTGTGAACAGGCAGGCCTCTGACTGAGCCCGAGCCCACTGACTGCCCAGGAGAGAGGCCCTTGAGGACCTGGCCTGCAACAGACTGGCTGGAGGGCCCCCCACTGACTGAGGGTAGGTGGCCTGGCCTGTGGCTGAGGGGGCAGAGACCACCCCCGCTCCCTTGTGCACAGGTGCCAGTACGACTGTGAGATAAATGCCTAGAAGTGGAATTACTGGGTCAGAGGGGATGTTTCTGCTGTTTCGATAAATGATGCCAAATTACTCCTAAATTGTACCAACTGGCAGTTTTACCAACAATCTGGGTCACGCAGGCATTTAAACTGTGAGATTCAGAAACTTGGGCAGTTGGTAGCAGGATCAGAAACTTGAAAAAAATGTACAAAGAGAAGCCCTGAGATGGCTCCCGCCAGGAAAAATGAGATGTTATGAATGAGCAAAGTTACAAAGATAAAAAGATATACCCGGTAGAGGGAGAAGTGGTAGGTAGGTGGCCGGTTGTAGGGCAGGAACAAGTCAAGATGGGGAGGATCTGTGTTACCATAAATGTTGGGTATTGACAAAATCCTGTTGCTCATGCTCCCGCAACTTGCTAATATGGGTTGACAGAGCCAATGGGAAAACGTATTTCTCAGAAGAGGGATTGATTTCCAAAGGAATGGTTATCAGATGCTACCTGATAAGCACTGTCTAGAGCAGTGATTCTCAAACTTCAGTGAACATCACAATCACCAAGAAGACGTGTTCAAACACAGATTGTTGGGCCCCACCCCGGAGTTTGTAATTCTGGGGTACGTGGCATGAGGCTCTGAATTTATATTTCTGAAAAGTTCCCAGATATCGTTGATGCTGCTGGTCCGGGCACCATGTGTTGAAAACCACTGGTCTGGTGGGCAGGGAGTCTGCTGCGAATGCATTTCAGAAGTTCTGGTTGGATGGCGAAAATCATCCCACTTGTGAGGGGATTCATTAAGTTGTCTTCACCAAATGCCATTAAACATTCGGTTTATTTGACTCCCTGCTTCTTGAAACACTGTCTTCTCTAAGCTTCTGTGACGCTGCACCTCTCTGACCACTTCTTTTCAGTCTTCCTAGATGACTCCTGCTCCTCTACTCACTCCTTGAATCTTATTTTTAATTTTTTTTTTAACATTTACTTATTATTGACAGAGACAGAACATGAGCATGTGAAGGGCAGAGAGAGGAGGAGACACAGAATCTGAAGCAGGCTCCAGGCTCTGATCTGTTAGCACAGAGCCCAATGTGGGGCTCAAACCCACAAACCGTGAGATCATGACCTGAGCAAAGTCGGACGCTTCACTGACTGAGCCACCCACGCGCCCCATCCTTGAATCTTGATGTTCTTCAGAGTTCTAACAGAGGCCACCTTCACGCACTCTCCCTACACAGTGTCAACATGGCTGTAAGGGTAACTTTGATGTGGACAGCTCCCACAGGCTTATCTCCAGCCTTGCATGTATATTGAATGAATTAAAACCGAACCCCTGTCCCCTCAAAAAAAGCCTGCTTCTTCTTCTCTGTTCCCTATCTTAGTGAGCGGTGGTACTACCAGCCAGCAATTGCTCAAGTGAGAAATCTGAGCATTATGCTTGATTTCTACCTCTTTCTCACCAACAAGTCCTGTCTCTTTTATCTCCTAAATATTTTTCGTGCCCGTTTGCTTCTTTTGGCCTCTTCTGGGATCCTTCTAGGCAAGCTAAGGTCACCTCTGGCCCAGTCTGCTTTAGTAGTCACCTATTTAGTCTTCCTGAATGTATTCTTGCCCTCTTTTCATTCCTTTTTCCACATCCAAAGTGATCTTTTTTTTTATAAATTTTTTTTTTCAACGTTTATTTATTTTTGGGACAGAGAGAGACAGAGCATGAATGGGGGAGGGGCAGAGAGAGAGGGAGACACAGAATCGGAAACAGGCTCCAGGCTCTGAGCCATCAGCCCAGAGCCCGACGCGGGGCTCGAACTCACGGACCGCGAGATCGTGACCTGGCTGAAGTCGGACACTTAACCGACTGCGCCACCCAGGCGCCCCTCAAAGTGATCTTTAAGAGAGTTTGTAATCAAGCCCCCTTTAGTGGCTTCCTAATAACACTGTGTCTTAGTCGCCACCATATTAACAAAATACCATGGCCTGGGTTACTTAAACAATAGAAATTTCTTTTCTTACAGTTCTAGAGGCTGGGAAGTCAAAGATCAAGGTTTCTGGTGAAACCTCTCTGTTTAGGTTGCAGATTTTTTTTTACAGCCTCACATGATCTTTCCGCAGTGGGTGTATGCTGAGGGAGAGGGAGAGAGGGAGGAAAGGAGGGAGGAAGAAAAGAAGGAGCAAAGGAAAGAGGGAAGGAGGGAGACAAGGAGAGGGAGAGGGGAGAGAGAGGAAGGGAGGCAGAGAAGGAAAAGGAGAGAGAGAGAGAAGAGAGAGATTTCTTCCTCCTATAAGGCCACTAATCCCAGCATGAGGGCCCAATCTACATGTCTAATCTAACCTTAATTACCTTTCAAAGGCCCCATATCCAAGTACCATCACATTGGGGGTTAGAGTTTTTTGGGGGGAACACAAATATAGCACTATAAACTTTTAAATGTAAAAAATATATTTTTGTAAATTATATAAATATTATATTTATATATAGTAAACATAGGATTTCACCATAAGTAATTTTTACCCCCCCCCCAAAAAAAAAGGAAGGGAAAAAATTTTGAACTCTATGATATGCATGTTACAGTGTTAAGGGACGAAGTGTACTGATGTCTACAAGTTATTTTGAGATGCATCAAAAATAAAATAGATGAATGTGTAGATGGATAAATATGGATAAAGCAAATATAACAAAATGTTAACATTGTCAAATCTACATGATACTTTAACTTTTATGTAAATTTGAATGTTTTCATATTATATTGAGAAAAAATTTAAAATTAAGAAAGTGAACTATGATTTTATAACGTTTTAAAAAAAGGAGAGTGAAGATTATGATGAACCCTGTGTGCCCATCATCCAGCTTCAAGAATGATCAATCTTGTTCCACTTATATTCTTACCCACTCTGTCACAACACAGTGACCCTTTTGAAACAATAGTGAACAAGGTAGACATGGTCTCTGGTTTATGGTGATTATACTTTGTGGAGAAAGCAGACAATAAGCTAGTAAATAATTATAAATTATGACAAGTATATAACCAGTTTGTGATATACTTGTGAGATGTAACTTGTGAGATATAAATATAAAATAATTCTATTGTTTCTCCAGTAACCATCACCACTGTCTGTAGAAATCCTCTTGTTCTCTAGATAGTGAATTCCCTTAAAAAATAGTCTATTCTGGGGGTGCCTATGTGGCTCGGTCGGTTAAGTGACGCTTGATTTCAATTCAGGTAATGATCTCATGGTTCGTGACATTGAGCCCCGCATCGGGCTCTGCCTGGTTGGGATTCTCTCTCTCCCTCTCTCTCTGCCTCTCCTCTGCACATGCTCTCTCTCTCTGTCTCAGAATAAATAAACATTAAAAGATTTTTTAAAAAAAATATCCTGTTCTGGTCCCATTCCAAGCATTATGACTTAGGCTTGTCCATTTAAAGTCTTTAATCTCATATTTAATTTATAGCTCTTACCATTCTCCGGGTGCAGGTAGACTTGTGGTTACAACAGCTCCTCGTGGAGAGGGTGGTAATGTCCCCTTCTGTACCCTTGACTCTTGTTCCTCCCAAGTAGGAATGAGGAAGAGGGAGAGAGAATATTCTCTGCAAGACTGTCCAGAAAGAATTGTTTGCTCTTTTTCTGCTGGTTGTTGCTGTTTCAATAATAGTTCTCCCAATGTGTGGGGAGTACAGAGGCTAGCTCTCTTACTTGGACAGGGCACATGGTTGCTCCCTGGGGCCTGCTCTGTGTACATCCTAACCTAGGAGAAGTCAGTCTCAACCTCTTTCTCCCAGACATCCCCATCAGTCCCTACCAGGGGCAATCTAACCTGTAAGCCTGTTGGGGGATCCTTGTTGTTCGGGGATCCTTGTCTGGAGGGGCTTCTTGGGGAGTGCCAGCAAGAGCCTTGAGGCTCAGCCACCTTCTGTGCTCTCTAGGAGACTCACACATGGAGATTTTGCATGCTTAAATCAGGAAGGAAAGAAATGCAGGCAGCTCTCATCCTGATGGCCTTTATCTAAGCCCACGTTAGCTCTCTTCTCCCTTCCTTCGCACCCAAGGACATCAGGGGCTTGTTCAAGTCATGGTTCAGTAACTTTCAGACAAGTTCTCAGCTTGGGGAATGGGAAGAAGAATAGTTTGCTGCACTTTCAACTTGTGGTAAGGGAATGGGGAGAACAAGTTGAATGACCCCATCTTCTTTAGCTAGGGAGAATTAATGGATGGTTGCTAACTACAATATTCATCTGGATATATGAACTAATTGGAGAAAAATTTAAATTCTACTTTTGTTGCAGAATTTATAATAAAGTGGTTAATATTAGTAACTAACTTTTAAGCATAGTGATATGACTTTAAGGGTACAACGGTGTTCTGATTGTCTTTCTCATCAGCCATCCTGCCTGAAAGTCAGGAAACACAGGGGCCCTGGTTGTGTAATAAGAGTACACTTGAAAAATGCCTTGTCCTTATCTGAAAACCCAGATGGAAGAATACCAGCCCTGAAGTTGCTTTTCTTAAAACTGTAAGTAGTGTCACTTATGTTTTCTTGGTCATCCTGGATCTGTCTTGAAATACTCTGTTTACCCAAGGCTTCTAAAATCATAGTTTTTTTCACAAGCTAGTATCTTTGTGTGTTTTTCTTTTCTTTTTTTTCTGGGAGATTTGTCTTATTTTTTTCCAGATTTATTGAGATATAGTTGACACATAACACTGTGTAAGTTTAAGAAGTACAATGTGATATTTTGATACATACATATGTTGTGAAATATTTACCACAATAAGGTTGGTTAACACATCCTTTACCTCACATAACTACGGTTTTGTTGTTGGTATGGTGAGAACATTAAAGCTTTGCTCTCATAGCAACTTTCAAGTATACAATACAGCATTATTAACTATGATCATCATGCTGTACATTAGATGCCCAGAACTTATTCATCTTAAAACTGAAAGTTTGGGGGCGCCTGGGTGGCGCAGTCGGTTAAGCGTCCGACTTCAGCCAGGTCATGATCTCGCGGTCCGTGAGTTCGAGCCCCGCATCAGGCTCTGGGCTGATGGCTCAGAGCCTGGAGCCTGTTTCCGATTCTGTGTCTCCCTCTCTCTCTGCTCCTCCCCCGTTCGTGCTCTGTCTCTCTCTGTCCCAAAAATAAAATTAAAAAACAAAAACAAAAAACTGAAAGTTTGGACTGTTTGATTAATAGCTCCCCTTTACCCCCTCCCAACCCTGGCAACCACCACCCTCCTCTTTGTTTCTATAAGTTTAATGTTTTAGATTCCACATATAAGTGAGATCATAGAGTATTTGTCTTTTCCTGAATTATTTTCCTTAGCATAATGCTCTCAAGGTCCATCCACGTTGTTGCAAACAAGAAGGATTTCCTTTTTTTTTATGGCTGAATAATGTGTGTGTGTGTGTGTGTGTGTGTGTGTGTGTATTTTTCAAGGTGATACTTCTTAATAGAGTTATTTCCCTTAAATAATACATTAATCCCTTGTAAACTGAGAGGCTAACGCAGTCATTTATTCATCCAATGATTACTGTATAGGTATCTCCCACTTTTCTGAAAGTTCCACATTATACCACTTTGCTTTTATGAAAGACTTAACATTAGTATCTGTTTTTGGTAACCAAAAGAAATCTGAAGAGGATTTTCACCCTTATGAAAAAAGGCATTGAAAAGTGTCCAGCATTTATTTTGCAGCCAGCCCTAAGGCAGCTTGCACCCCAAGCAGTGAGAGCGGCCCTGCCCAGCTCCTTTACCAGGATCTCCACTCAGCATCTCAGCAGCGAGCCACTGTAGCTTTGAACTGTGTCTGTGAGCATCTGTGCTGTATCTCAGTTTATTTTGTGCAGCTGTTAGCAAGATGTGTCCTAAGGTAAGGGAAGAGCCTAAGAGAGGTTATTTTTGGGGTCTGGAAACACAAAAAATTCCATATAAATGAATGGAAATTGCTTCTTTGGTTTATGCCATTTCAGCTTATGAAGGGTTTCACAGGAGGACTCTAGTTTTGGATGGAAGGATGTATTGAGTGCCTATTGGGTGTCAGGCACCTTGTTAGGGGCTGGGGATGAAACAGTAAGCAAGAGAGTCATGGCCTCTGTTCTCACAGAACTGAGCAGTCCTACTTTGTGAATGAAGAAAACAAATCTCAATCTCTTACTTTCTTTTGAAAAATATTTATTTTTTAAAAAAATGTTTATTTATTTATTTATTTATTTGGGGGGCTGCCTAGAAGAGTTTGCTGCAGTCGCTCTCATACATCTCGCGTAGATTATTTTTGCCAAATCTGATCACTTATGTATTTAAAACTTCTGAATAACATACGTATATGACCAGTCTACAATAATCCTGATTCAAAAAAGAAAGTTCTTCATTCAGTCAGTCTAATCTGCACTGAAACTTTTTTATTTTATTTTATTTTTTATTTTTTAAAATTTACATCCAAATTAGCATATAGTGAAACAATGATTTCAGGAGTAGATTCCTTAATGCCCCTTACCCATTTAGCCCATCCCACCTCCCACAGTAACCCTCAGTTTGTTCTCCATATTTATGAGTCTCTTCTGTTTTGTCCCCCTCCCTGTTTTTATATTGTTTTTGTTTCCCTTCTCTTATATTCATCTGTTTTATCTCTTTTTTTTTTTTTTTAATTTTTTTTCAACGTTTATTTATTTTTGGGACAGAGAGAGACAGAGCATGAACGGGGGAGGGGCAGAGAGAGAGGGAGACACAGAATCGGAAACAGGCTCCAGGCTCTGAGCCATCAGCCCAGAGCCCGACGCGGGGCTCGAACTCACGGACCGCGAGATCGTGACCTGGCTGAAGTCGGACGCTTAACCGACTGCGCCACCCAGGCGCCCCTGTTTTATCTCTTAAAGTTCTTATATGAGTGAATTCATACGATTTTTGTCTTTCTCTGACTGATTTCACTTAGCATAATACCCTCCAGTTCCATCCACGTAGTTGCAAATGGCAAGATTTCATTCTTTTTGATTGCCGAGTAATACTCCATTGTACATATATACACCACATGTTCTTTATCCATTCATCCATCGATGGACATTTGGGCTCTTTCCATACTTTGGCTATTATTGATAGTGCTGTAAACATGGGGGTGCATGTGTCCCTTCGAAACAGCACACCTGTATCCTGTGGATAAATGCCTAGTAGTGCAATTGCTGGGTCGTAGGGTAGTTCTATTTTTAGTTTTTTGAGGAACCTCCACACTGTTTTCCAGAGTGGCTGCACCAGCTTGCATTCCCACCAACAATGCAAAAGAGTTCCTCTTTCTCCACATCCTCGCCAACATCTGTTGTTGCCTGAGTTGTTAATGTGAGCCATTCTGACAGGTGGGAGGCTGTATCTCATGTGGTTTTGATTTGTATTTCCCTGATGATGAGTGATGTTGAGTGTTTTTTCATGTGTTGGTTGGCCATCTGGATGTCTTCTTCGGAGAAGTGTCTATTCATGTCTTTTGCCCATTTCTTCACTGGATTATTTGTTTTTTTGGGTGTTGAGTTTGAGAAGTTCTGTATAGATTTTGGATACTAGCCCTTTATCTGATATATCATTTGCAAATATCTTCTCCCATTCTATCGGTTGCCTTTTAGTTTTGCTGATTGTTTCCTTCGCTGTGCAGAAACTTATTATTTTGATGAGGTCCCAGTAGTTCATTTTTGCTTTCCCTTGCCTCCGGAGACGTGTTGAGTAAGAAGTTGCTCTGGCCAGATCAAAGAGGTTTTTGCCTGCTTTCTCCTTGAGGATTTTGATGGCTTCCTGTCTTACATTTAGGTCTTTCATCCATTTTGAGTTTATTTTTGTGTATGGTGTAAGAAAGTGGTCCAGGTTCATCTTTCTGCAGGTTTCTGTCCAGTTTTCCCAGCACCACTTGCTGAAGAGATTGTCTTTATTCCATTGGATATTCTTTCCTGCTTTGTCAGAGATTAGTTGGCCATATGTTTGTGGGTCCATTTCTGTGTTCTGTATTGTGTTCCATTGATCTGAGTGTCTGTTCTTGTGCCAGTACCATACTGTCTTGATGATTACAGCTTTGTAGTATAGATTGACGTCTGGGATTGTGATGCCTCCTGCCTTGGTTTTCTTTTTCAAGATCGCTTTGGCTATTCGGGGTCTTTTCTAGTTCCATACAAATTTTAGGATTATTTGTTCTAGCTCTGTGAAGAATGTTGGTGTTACTTTGATAAGGATTGCATTGAATATGTAGATTGCTTTGGGTAATATCAACATTTTAACAATATTTGTTCTTCCTATCCAGGAGCATGGAATCTTTTCCCATTTTTTGGTGTCTTCTTCAATTTCTTTCATAAGGTTTCTATAGTTTTCAGTGTCTAGATTTTTCACCTCTTCAGTTAGATTTATTCCTAGGTATTTTATGGTTTTTTGTGCAACTGTAAATGGGATCGATTCCTTGATTTCTCTTTCTGTTGCTTCATTGTTGGTGTATAGCAATGCAATTGATTTCTGTGCATTGATATTATATCCTGCAACATTGCTGAATTTATGAATCAATTCTAGCAGTTTTTAGGTGGAATCTTTTGGGTTTTCCATATAGAGTATCATGTCATCTGTGAAGAGTGAAAATTTGACCTCCTCCTGGCCGATTTGGATGCCTTTTATTTCTTTGTGTTGTCTGATTGCTGAGGCTGACTTCCAATACTATGTTGAATAACAGTGGCGAGAGTGGACATCCCTGTCTTGTTCCTGACCTTAGGGGAAAAGCTGTCAGTTTTTCACCATTGAGGATGATATTAGCGTTGGGTCATTCATATATGGCTTTTATGATCTCGAGGTATGCTCCTTCTATCCCTACTTTCTTGAGGGTTTTTATCAAGAAAGGATGCTGTGTTTTGTCAAATGCTTTCTCTGCATCTATTGAGAGGATCATGTGGTTCTTGTCCTTTCTTTTATTGATGTGATGAATCACATTAATTGTTTTGCGGATATTGAACTAGCCCTGCATCCCAGGCATAAATCCCGCTTGGTCGTGGTGAATAATTTTTTTAATGTATTCTTGGATCTGATTGGCTAATATCTTGTTGAGGATTTTTACATCCATGTTCATCAGGGAAATTGGTTTATAGTTCTCCTTTTTAGTGGGGTCTTTGTCTGGTTTTGGAATCAAGGTAATGCTGGCTTCATAGAAAGAGTTTGGAAATTTTCCTTCCATTTCTATTTTTTGGAATAGCTTCAAGAGAACAGGTGTTAACTCTTCCTTAAATGTTTGATAGAATTCCCCTGGAAAGCCATCTGGCCCTAGACTCTTGTTTTTTGGTAGACTTTTGATTATTAATTCGATTTCCTTACTGGTTATGGGTCTGTTCCAATTTTCTATTTCTTCCTGTTTCAGTTTGGTAGCATATATGTTTCTAGGAATTTGTCCATTTCTTCCAGATTACCCATTTTATTGGCGTATAATTGCTCATAATATTCTCTTATTATTGTTTTTATTTCTGCTGTGTTGGTTGTGGCCTCTCCTCTTTCATTCTTGATTTTATTTATTTGGGTCCTTTCCTTTTTCTTTTTGATCAAACTGGCTAGTGGTTTATCAATTTTGTTAATTCTTTTAAAGAGCCAGTTTCTCGTTTCATTGATCAAGAGTAATTTTTAATTGAAAACTTACATATGAAAAAATATGTGAACATGTAAATCAAAACCATTTCACACCCATTATGATGACTGTTATTAAAATAAAATGGAAAACAAGTTTTGGCGAGGATGTGGAGAAATTGGAACCCTTGCTCATTGGTGGTAGGAATGTAAAATGGTGCAGCTGCTGTGGACAACATTTTGGCAGTTCCTCAAAAAGTTAGACATAGAATTACCATATGATCCAGAAATTCTATTCCTTTACCCAAAAGCACTGAAAGCAGGGACACAAATAGATACTTACCCACGTATCTTCATAGCAACAGTATTCATGATAGAGACACAGGTAGAAATGACCTCTGTCCATTAACAGTTGAAGGGATAATCAAAATAGAATTCTATTCAGACTTAAAAAGGATGGAAATCATGACAAAAGATATAACATGGAGGAAACTTGAGGACACCATGCTAAATGAAACAAGCCAGTCGCAAGAGGACAAATATTGTATGAGTCTACTTATATAAGTTACTTAGGCAAATTCATAGAAATAGAAAATAGAATGGAGTTATCAGGGGCTGGGGGGAAGGGAGAATGGGTGCTATTCAATAGGTACAGAGTTTCTGTTGGGAAGACGGAAAAGTTCTAGAGATGGATAGTGTGATAGCTGCACAATATTGTGACTGTATGTTAATTCCATTGTATTCTGCACTTACAAATGGTTAGAATAGTAAATTTTATGTATATTTTACCACAATATATATATGTGAATATTTTCCTTTTATTAAAAAATCAAAACATTATGGACAACATCAGAGGCCCCTTTGACCACGTCCACTATCCTGATCCCAATTCCCCTCTTCATTGTTTTGTGTTTTCTCCTCTAGAGTTTTTCTGTATATTTGCCTGGATTTATATTTACTTAGCAAAATGACTTTTATTTTTAGCTTTAGCCAAAGAACATGTCTGCCTTGGCATGGAGATTTGAAACCATCACTTGCAGTAAAAATGTTCTAAGCAGTAGGACTTTCTGCCTTATTAATGGGGATTTTTTTGTGTGTGGATATACATTTTTAAATGTTTTTATTTATTTTTGAGACAGAGAGAGACAGAGCATGAGCGGGGAAGGGGCAGAGAGAGAGGGAGACACAGAATCCAAAACAGGCTCCAGGCTCTGAGCCATCAGCCCAGAGCCCGACGCGGGGCTTGAACTCACAGACCGTGAGATCATGACCTGAGCTGAAGTTGGACGCTTAACCAACTGAGCCACCCAGGCGCCCCTGGATATACATTTTTTAAAAAGTTGTGTTTTTCTCTCATTTTTCTTTTTTTCATTATATGGTGTTTCAGGGAATATGGCCAGAGTCGCAAAAGATGAGTCCGCAAACAAAATGCAGTTAAGTGAAAGTCCTCATACTTGAGTAGGAATGAGGCCCCAACTCTAGAATGGAGCTTCTTTTTGTTAGGATAATTGCTAACGACTACGTGCATAAAGTCAGCTAAGCAAGTGTGTTAATCAATTTAATGGTTTAGGTTTCCAAGGTTGAATTTTGAGTTAATTGGTGTCTACAACACTAGGAAGGGTTAGGTGTGAAGGGACATCAGGCCCTGGACAATGTTAATGGCTGCGTAAACATCTCCTAAGGCCTTGCACCTTCTCCAGCCCTTCCCTTTTGAAGTCTTTTCCTTTGATGCTTCTCTCCTGCATCTCCCACAATATGGCAGGGTCAGTGCCTACACAGCTGCTTTTGTTATCCCACAGCTAGCCAGCTCAGATTTCTCCCATGCCTTAGAGAACACTCCGTCCTTCCTGATGGACTCCAGGTATAAACTCCCAGTTTCAGGTCACTCCTAGCTTTTCCACTGGACTGCTTTAGTAGGCAGCCCCTCAGTGCTGCCTACTAAATACATAACTTTATTTAAATAATTTTCTTATCTTTTCCCCTTTTCCATCCCTGTTTCTAATTTGCTGAGATATCAAGTAGGTCCAAAGCTTTATAAAAATTTTGTTTTATCCTCTATGTTTAAGGATGATACATCCTCATTTTGAGAAAATTAAAGCAATTTAGAATGGTTATAAAACAATGTGCAACCACATCACACTTTGATAACTTTTCTAGACATCTCTGAATGGTGAATACCCACAGGTGCAAACCACACAATTTTAGACAAATAGGATCATACTATGCACATTGTATTGCAATTGGCTTTCTTAAAAAAATATGTCCTTAAAGTTTTCTATGGCAGTGGATATAGATTCACATTATCCATTTTACTGGCTCATAATATTTTAAAAATAGTATGACATTGTTTTCTTATTTAATAGAAAAGCACAAAGAAACAAAAAAGTGTATCACATTCTCTCAACCCTGATAGCCTACACTGAACAGTTTGTAAAATTAAAAACACATCTGTGAGATTAGGAAATTCATGCTACAAAAAGTTACAAAATAAAAAGTGAAAGTTGAGAGCCACCCACACTTTCCCCGTTTATTCTTCCCATGGCTAACTGCCTTTAATTTCTAGTGAATCCTTCAAAACATGCAAAATCACTTACATATATGTATTTCTATCTTTCTAATTTTTGTTTTTTTTTTTAAATACAAAACATATCACTATATAGAGTTATTTACGTTGCTTTTTTGTTTTGTTTGTTGTATTTGGGGGATCATTCCTTAACTGCAAGGTAAATGTATCTTTGGAACAGCTGCGTAAAAAGTCATTTGTTAGGATGTGCCATAATCTACTTAGTTCCCTGTGATGGATATTCTGATTGTTTCCAGGGTTTTGCTTGTTTATTATGCAGTTTTGATTCTACTATTATCAATAATGTTGCAAAAACATCTTTGTACTTATCTTAACAAGTCCTGCCAGCATATCCATAGAGAAAATCTTAAGCACTGGGGATTGGATTACAGGGTGTATGTGTTTTACATGTTGGTAGAAATCGCCAAATCATCATCCAGAACGGTTACACCAAATACCATTACAACAAAAGTGTTTGAGAGTGCTTGTTTCCTAAAATTCCACAAGCGTTAGTTATCAGGCTTTTTAGGTGTTGCCAATCAAATAAATTAAAATTATTATCTTGTTCTGATTTGCATTTACTTTATTACGAATGAAGTTGAGATAGTTTTGAAATGTTCGTTGGCTGTTTGTAGTTTTTTCCTTGAAACTGTTCATACATTCACTGTATTTTTTTCCTCCTAGGCTGTTCATCTTTTTTAATAACTGTCACTAGAATTTGTGTGAATAGAAAACATTTATTGAGCAAGGTATTGCATTGCTTGGATAATTTATTCAACTAATTACCTAATAACGAACAGTTAGAATGTTTAGAATATCACACTACAGTTTCAAGCTTCATGTACTTGCAACTTTATGCTCTGAATAAAATATGTCTTTAAGTTAGATTTCCAGAAGTAGAATTGCTGGTTTAAAGCCCAATTCCTTGTCAAAACTTTCAAAATACAATTGTTTGATGGGGGAATAGTCCAAGTTAGGGAGTGGGAGCAAAGAAAGAGGCACTAAATAGGAGATCCTGATTGCAAGGCTAATCTGCTCTAAATTAGAATTGAACTAAAAGGCTAATTGGTGATGTTATCATCCTAGCTGCTTTCATCAATGAGTTTCTTAAAATCCTGAATCTCCTTTGCTATTTGGAGCCTCCTGGGCGTCTGCAAATTCTCTGGAAGGAAAAAAAGAAAAAAATGTCATTTTCAAGTGAAATAATAGTATTCAAACATAATCATAAGCACATTTTGAATCATTGCATGGCCATGCAATTTTAATGTTGGCTTTACATTTCTGTTTACAATTATCTGGGTGGTGCACATGGTTTAAAGGAACATTTGGCATTAAGGTAACTTATGAATTTAAATTGATTGGAGGAAAGTAGTGGGAGACTTGAATAAGGTTATCTATAGGACTGGTTCAGTTTAAGAACCCAAGTTCAAGCTGAGTTCAAGAGAAGCTGTGCACAAAGCAATCCATTAAATTAGGATAATTTAGGAAGTGATTTGGGGGAGCATGAATTGCATAAATCTTGTCTTTGTACCTAATAACTTTTTCATTAGCAGGTAGTGTAGTAGAAAATACAGAGCAAAGAAATTTACATTTCTGATTGGAGTTATAATTGGACTAGGATACCAGTTCAGGCCAAATTGCATTAATGACCACAATGCCAACCTTAGTTTTACAGGGGTTATTAGGTAACACTACGTTAAACCAGGCATTCCAGGATTACGTGGGCAGTATGAGGTCTGCCTTGGTATCTGCAAAGTTAAGAAGTGAAGTTATTTTCACCACTTTGTGCAGTATTATTACCTGAACAGACATTTTGTGCATTCATATTTTTGACAGACAAAATCAAATAGGCAAAAATTGGTTTGCTCTCATTTTTTGTTCTAATATGCATTTATTATGAATATATATATACACACATATAATGTTAATAATGTTAATCTATTTCTTTTTTTTTTTACCAGTGTTACTTTTTTTTTAATGTTTATTTTTGAGAGAGAGAGAGAGAGATTGAAAGAGAGAACATGATTAGGCAAGGGGCAGAGAGAGAGGGAGATACAGAATCCGAAGCAGGCTCCAGGTTTGAGCTGTCAGCGCAGAGCCTGATGTGGGGCTCCAGCTCACAAATGAGAGATCATAACCTGAGCCGAAGTCAGACGCTTAACTGAGTCACTCAGGCACCCCTCCAGTGTTACTTTCTTTTGAAAACAATCCAAGATAAAAATCTGCCATTTAAATTTTCTATTGTCTTTGTTACCTCCACAAGTATATTCAGTTTTACATATTTACAACAATGTTATAGCTAGAGTTTTGAATTTTACATTTCATTTAACATATACCATAATTATTTTCCATTTTGTTCATCTGTTTTTATTCTTAATGTTTATTTATTTTTGAGAGAGAGATGACAGAGTGCAAGCAGGGGAGGGTCAGAGAGAGCGGGAGACACAGAATCCAAAGCAGGCTCCAGGCTCTGAGCTGTCAGCACAGAGCCTGATGCAGGGCTCAAACATGAATGGGGAGTTTGTGACCTGAGCCACATGTGACCTCATGTGACCTCATGTGACCACATGTGGGGAGTTTGTGACCTGAGTCAGATGCTTAACTGACTGAGCCACACAGGCACCCCAATCTGTTTTTATTCTGATTTTCTGTTGCTTCATGCATTTTCCCTTGACCACCATCATGTAACCAATATTTGCGTAGGTATGTGAGTCCACACATTTTTCTCCATAACTATGTAAGCATTTACAAAGATATACAGATACATGCATACACATATAAATAAATATATAAAATATATATTAAAAGATTGTTAATTGTCATTTACTTTTACAGAAGTATGGTCATAAATTATATCTATTTCTCAGTTACATCCTTTCTTGTTTAATTCATTAGGGCAGCCGGACAGATCAACTTGATTTTTTTTTAATATGAAATTTATTGTCAAATTGGTTTCCATACAACACCCAGTGCTCATCCCAACAGGTGCCCTCCTCAATGCCCATCACCCACTTTCCCCTCCCACCTACCCACCATCAACCCTCAGTTTATTCTCAGTTTTTAAGATTCTCTGATGGTTTGCCTCCCTCCCTCTCTCTTTTTTTTTCTTCCCTTCCCCTCTCCCATGGTCTTCTGTTAAGTTTCTCAGGATCCACGTAAGAGTGAAAACATATGGTATCTGTCTTTCTCTGTATGACTTATTTCACTTAGCATAACACTCTCCAGTTCCATCCACGTTGCTACAAAAGGCCATATTTTATTCTTTCTCATTGCCAAGTAGTATTCCATTGTATATATAAACCACAATTTCTTTATCCATTCATCAGCTGATGGACATTTAGGCTCTTTCCATAATTTGGCTATTGTTGAAAGTGCTGCTATAAACATTGGGGTACAAGTGCCCTATGCATCAGCACTCCTGTATCCCTTGGGTAAATTCCTAGCAGTGCTATTGCTGGGTCATAGGGTAGGTCTATTTTTAATTTTTTGAGGAACCTCCACACTGTTTTCCAGAGTGGCTGCACCAGTTTGCATTCCCACCAACAGTGCAAGAGGGTTCCTGTTTCTCCATATCCTCTCCAGCATCTCTAGTCTCCTGATTTTAGCCACTCTAACTGGCGTGAGGTGGTATCTCAGTGTGGTTTTGATTTGTATTTCCCTGATGAGGAGTGATGTTGAGCATCTTTTCATGTGCCTGTTAGCCATTTGGATGTCTTCTTTAGAGAAGTGTCGATTCATGTTTTCTGCCCATTTCTTCACTGGATTATTTGTTTTTCAGGTGTGGAGTTTGGTGAGTTCTTTATGGATTTGGATACTAGCCCTTTGTCCAATATGTTGTTTGCAAATATCTTTTCCCATTTCGTTGGTTGCCTTTTAGTTTTGTTGGTTGTTTCCTTTGCAGTGCAGAAGCTTTTTTCTTCATAAGGTCCCAGTAGTTCATTTTTGCTTTTAATTCCCTTGCCTTTGGAGATGTGTCAAGTAAGAAATTGTTGCGGCTGAGGTCAGAGAGGTTTTTTTCCTGCTTTCTCCTCTAGGGTTTTGATGGTTTCCTGTCTCACATTCAGGTCTTTATGCATTTTGAGTTTATTTTTGTGAATGGTGTAAGAAAGTGGTCTAGTTTCATTCTTCTGCATGTTGCTGTCCAGTTCTCCCAGCACCATTTGTTAAAGAGACTGTCTTTTTTCCATCGTATATTCTTTCCTGCTTTGTCAAAGATTAGCTGGCCATACATTTGTGGGTCCAATTCTGGAGTCTCTATTCTATTCCATTGGTCTATGTGTCTGTTTTTGTGCCAATACCATGCTGTCTTGATGATTACAGCTTTGTAGTAGAGGCTAAAGTCTGGGATTGTGATGCCTCCCGCTTTGGTCTTCTTCAATATTACTTTGGCTATTCGGGGTCTTTTGTGGTTCCATACAAATTTTAGGATTGCTTGTTCCAGCTTTGAGAAGAATGCTGGTGTAATTTTGATTGGGATTGCATTGAATGTGTAGATTGCTTTGGGTAGTATCAACATTTTAACAATATTTATTCTTCCAATCCATGAGCATGGAATGTTTTTCCATTTCTTTGTGTCTTCTTCAATTTCCTTCATAAGCTTTCTATAGTTTTCAGCATACAGATCTTTTGCATCTTTGGTTAGGTTTATTCCTAGGTATTTTATGATTCTTGGTGCAATTGTGAATGGGATCAGTTTCTTTATTTGTCTTTCTGTTGCTTCATTATTAGTGTATAAAAATGCAACTGATTCTGTACATTAATTTTGTAACCTGCGACTTTGCTGAATTCATGTATCAGTTCTAGCAAACTTTTGGTGGAGTCTATCGGGTTTTCCATGTATAATATCATGTCATCTGGAAAAATCAACTTGATTTTTTTAATAGCAACATAGTTAGCTATACTATAGATGTACACATTATTCATCAATAGAGGGTTCCTCCATTGATGGACTTTTAAGTTTTCAAGTTTGTTTTTAAGTTTACTTATTTTTGGGGGGAGGGAGGGGCAGAGAGAAGGGAGAGGGAGAATCCCAAGCAGCTCTGCACTATCAGGGCAGAGCCCGACGTGGGACTCTATCTCATGAACCATGAGATCATGATCTGAGCCAAAATCCAGAGTCGGAGACTCAACCGACTGAGCCACCCAGGTGCCCCAGTTCTCAAGTTTTTTGTTATTACAAACAATGCCACAATAAATATTCTTGGGGCACTTAGGTGGCTCAGTCGGCTAAGTGTCTGACTCTTGATTTTGGCTCAGGACATGATGTCACGGTTTGTGAATTGTAGCCCTGCACTGGGCTCTGCACTGACCGTGTGGAGCCTGCTCCAGATTCTCTGTCTCCCTCTTTCTCTGCCCCTCCCCTGCTCTCTCTCTCTCTCAAAAATAAAGAAACATTAATTAAAAAAAAAAATAGTAGAAAGGGGCGCCTGGGTGGCTCAGTCGGTTAAGCGTCCGACTTCAGCTCAGGTCACGATCTCGCGGTCCGCGAGTTCGAGCCCCGCGTCGGGCTCTGGGCTGATGGCTCAGAGCCTGGAGCCTGCTTCCGATTCTGTGTCTCCCTCTCTCTCTGCCCCTCCCCCATTCATGCTCTCTCTCTGTCTCAAAAATAAATAAAAACGTTAAAAAAAAATTAAAAAAAAAAAGAAACATTAAAAAATATTCTCACAGATTCATTCTTAGATTGTTAGGACTAGGATCCCTAGATCAGAGGGTATATATATTTTTTGTTTTTAATGTATAATGCCATATTACTTTAAAAAGCTGTGTGTAGACCTTATTTGGATCTTGATTCAAATAAAGTATAAAATTGAGTATATTTATAAGACAACTGGAAATTTGAACACCGACTAGATAATTCATTAAATTAAGGAATGGGGGGCATTTTTTAGGTGTGATAATGGTAGAGATACGTACTGAAATATTTATGGATGAAATAATTTGTTTCTACTAGAGGGAGAGAAGTGGACTGAAGCTGATATAATGGGAATTCATTATACCGTTGTCTTCTTTTATATATGGTTGAAATTCATAATAATAATAATAAAAGCTACAAAAATTCATATTATATAATGTATGAGAAAACCTAGTTCCTTACATTTCCCTTAGCACCAGATATTATCACTTTTTTTATTTTTGTCAATCTCATGCATGAAAAAAGATATTTGTTGCTATAATTTGTATTTACCTTACTACTAGTGATGAGGAAAACAAAGGCAAGAGAAATGCAGCTTAAATTAAATCTCCTTACAGCTTGCAGCTCACTGATAGACACTTGAAACATACAGAACGTGACCTTCCTCAAGCAAGTCATGGCTGCCTTAGTGCCTTAATGTTTTTGCTTTTATTAAAGACTAAAAGTAACCTTATCTTAACAGCCAGCCCCTCAAGGTCATGAAAGCCTTGCTTCCCAATTCCTTAGAAACTTACTTTATCTCTATCTCCCTCCCTCCACAAACCTAAAAATATATAATCATTCACTCCTCACAGCCCCAGTTGTGCAGCTCTTTCTGCCCACGGGTCCTGTCCCCGTGATTTAATCAAATCACTTTTTCACACCAAAGATGTCTCAAGAATCCTTTCTTCGCCATTTGCTCACGAACCTCATCACTAGATTATCTTGAGAAAGTGTAAAGCTTCCTTACTGGCAGCTAGCAGCCAGGCCATGATGCTCTCAAAAGAACATAAACAAATTCACTAGAATATAAGTAAGATGTACACAAGGCCACTCTGTGACCATTTCTAGAACAAGACATAAAAACAATAAAATATCCTCTACTTCTGACTTAACTGAGTGACAGCTGCTCCTTTACCAATGACAACAGGGCCTTGCTTTAATCCTCCTACTTCCAGATAAAAATTGTTCAGCTATCCAGCCACTAAATTTCCCCAACTTTTTGACAACCTTCAATCCATAACTGGTCCTTACTTCTTAGACTTTTCAGGGAATAATCTAGTACAAGTCCAAATAGTATGAGAAACTCCTTCCAAGGTTCTCTTGCTGAGGCCTCTACAGGTTCCTCTGGAGTACTTTCTCCCTTGCTGTGGGAAGGTAAATCTAACTTTTTTATTATGGATATGTTCCTGGAGGCCTTTGATCAGCGGGCTTTATTTAAAGCAATCTTGTCAAAGTTTATCGTCCATTTGGATTTCCTCTTTTTTGGGGCATTCTCCCAGTTCAGTGGGTAGTTCTGAAATTTTCCCTTTTGTTTGAAAGTCAGTCCCATTATTTACCTTCCTCATTCTTCTCTAGGAGCCATAGGTGCTACTTCTTAGAAGAGGTAAGAGATATGGATTATTATTCGAGTTGAATCACTGCGGGTTTGATGGCATTAGCAAGAGTCTTCAGGATCTTATTAATTCACCAGGAATGCTACTGGGAGCTAAGCTAAGTTGGATCTCTCCATTTGCTTCAGACTCTTCAGGTTATTTTCTTGGCCACCAGTCTAGTTTGGCTAATGTTGATGACGTGTGTGTATACCATTTATGCTCATTTCATTAGGTATTAAGGGAGAAAATTCATCTTAACTCGGAAGTCTGACATTTATATTAGATTTTGCTTTACATATTCATAAACTCTGATGTGAGATACATAAAAATTCAATACTTTTTTTGTTAATTGTTCTTTTATTGATATGAAACACCACTACTTGTCTCTTTTAGTGCTTTCCTCTTGAATTCTACTGTTTGTTACATTAACATTGTAACATACATAACATAATCTTTTGTTTGGTGTGCTGGGAAAATATTTTGATACTTAAACCCATGTGTTTTCATCCAATATGTAACTCTCTATTCAGCTGACTAGGCTCTGAGTCATCCTCTGCCTTAAGGGAGGTTGTCCCAATAGAACCAGAATACAAAAGAGGCAAATTCTTGGCTTGCGAATTTCAAAGCTGGGGCCTAGGTGTTAGACACCCGGAGCCAGTTTCCTCCCCCTCACTCAGAGGAGAGAAGAACCAAGTCATCTTCTGTCTGGTCTATGCTATTTTCTTAGGTGTTACTTCTCTCTTTTGTGGGATGTGTGTGTGTGTGTGTGTGTGTGTGTGTGATTTTTGATGTTAGTTTTCCTCAAGTGTTTTGTCATTCTAGGTTGAGTGTTCATCTTAATTTTTGACGTACCCTTTTAGCCTATTGTGAGTGCTGAATATGTTTATCACATCTTTTTTTTTAATACTTATTTTTGAGAGAGAGAGAGACAGACAGACAGAGCGTAAGCAGGGGAGGGGCAGAGAGAGAGGGAGACATAGAGTCCCAAGCAGGCTCTAGGCTCTGAGCTATCAGCACAGAGCCTGATGCAGGGCTCGAACTCACAAGCTGTGAGATCATGACCTGAGCCAAAGTTGGACACTTAACCTCCTGAGCCACCCAGATGCCCCTGTATATCACATCTTGTTGCCAGGAAAGAATTTGGACTTGTTGCTGGATGGGGTATATTCTTTAGTATCTAGAATGAGAACTAGGGACAACCATATTATTACCATGGGCACTGCAATGCTTTGCCTCTTTTAGGTGCTTCTATTGACATTTCTTTTACTGCAGTTGCTTGACAAAAGCTGGGGAAGATTACCTTACCAGTTGCCCATGTCTTGTTCTGATTTCCCCATATCCACTGTCTCTGAGGCTGGAGAAACTTAAAGTTGCTCTCACCTTTTGCTTCAGTTTTTTTTCTCTGCAGACTACTCAGCCTAATCTGGAGCCAATGCAGAGTTAGTTAGGGGGTATAGTCTCCCCCCCCCCACCAACTTAACCCTGCTTTTTGTCAGGGTTGGAAATGCACAGTCTGGGATGCTTCCAACCAGGGGAAGGACTAAGATGCTGAAAGAGTCAGTTTCTATAACTGAACAGCATCTCCTTTGGCCCAGTTCCATGCTTCAGCAGTTCCAGGATCTGGATCCCCTGGGTATTCTGGAGGGTTCTTGGATTTTGTTCCAAATCCCTTCTCCAGCTCCCTGGGGGCTGGGGGACTCTACCCAGTGCTTCAAGTGTGCAGAATGTGCCTTATTTTGATAAGATATGTTTTCCTGGGGGACGATCAGGACTGGACACTTCCTGCTTTGTCCCTGACTATTTCAGGTGGATTTCTGCAACTGGTAGGCAGATATGACTTCCAACTAAGTTGGTGCCCACCTGTGTCCATTACTCTTCTCTTTAGGAAACCCTTGCTTTTTGGTTAATGGGAGCTGCTGCTGACACTTGGGCAGCTTTTTGTTTGGGAAGTTAGAAATTGTAAATAGGCAAGATGGGTAACTGTAGGCCTTTCCCCAGAGCCAGGTATTAGCATTGCAAATATGGCTCTTCAGTTCTAGTTAGTAAGGCGATGCCCAGGGAGAGAAGGAATTGTGCCAACTAAAGAAAGATTCTTTCTTATTTATGATTTCCCCCACCAGCAGGAGGTTTTCAAAGCACTGCATCTGTTTTAGAAGGCTCTGTGCTAATTATCGTTATAATAATTATTATAATCATAATGTGAATTTAAATTTCATTCATAATCTCAGGTGTGCATAAAACGTAATTTTATTTATTTTTAGTACCTCTTCAATTTCTGACTCTGCATCCTCATTCTGCATAATGGAAGACAACTCCTTGCCAACTGAGGTTGGACCCCAGTCATCTTGGTCAGCCTCTGCTGACAAACTTGGACATTGTCCAACTCCCCCAGATTCAGTGATGGCCTTTACTGGAGCCTGCTTCAAACTTTGCTCATTGCCCTATAAAAGAATTTTGAACATCTATGTAACTCCTTGCTCAATTTTTAGTTGACATTTAAACTTTTCATCATAAATTCAAATCATTATAAAAGATTTATTAGCATACTGCATATATTGATATTTAAAAATCGAACTATTATCCCATACTTTTAAATATATATACATACTATAACAATTTAATTTAATTTAATTAAAAATACCTTAGGGGCACCTGGGTGGCTCAGTCCATTAAGTGTCCAACTCTTGGTTTTGGCTCAGGTCATGATCTCATGGTCATGAGATGGAACACCAAGTCAGGCTCCGCTCTGGTCATGGAACCTGCTTAAGATTTTCTCTCTCTTTCCCTCTGACCCTCTCCCCTGCTCATGCATATGCTCATGCTCCCTCTCTCTCTCTCTCTCAAAAAAAAAAAAGTTAAAAAAAAAACCTTAATATTTTGGGGTGCTTGGATGGCTCAGCCAGTTGAACATCTAGCTTCGGTTCAGGTCATGCTCTCTCGGTTCATGGGTTTGAGCCTCGCCATCCGGCTCTGTGCTGACAGCTCAGAGCCTGGAGCCTGCTTCACATTCTTCGTCTTCACCTCTCTCTGCCCCTCCCCTGCTTACATTCTCTCTGTCTCTCAAAAATAAATAAAACATTAAAAAAATTTTTTTTAATACCTTAATATTTTAAGAGGAGGAACCAGGTAAAGATGCCTGCTTTCACCACTTTTGTTAAGCATTATACTTGAGGTCCTATCCAGAGTAATAAAGCAAGGCAAAGAAAAATAAAAAGGTTGCAGATTGGAAATAAAGAAGTAAAACTGCCTTCAGACGGGCTTTCAGGTGGCCCTGGTCGGGGAAGAGGAGTTGCATATATCGCTTCAGCTGGCATTTTGTGAGATGGCTGCTGATATTTCTGAATCCAGTGGGCATGATTGCAAAGGAGAGCGAGGGGCAATACCAAGTTACATGCAGACTATCCACTTTGAGTCCTCTACTGTGGAGTCTGTTCATTACTAACAGAGTACTGTGAATATATGCCTGCTGTTGCTAAATGTCGACAGTGGTTAGAGAAGAATTTTCCAAGTGAGTTTGCAAAACTTACTGTAGAAAATTCGCCCAAACAAGAAGCTGGAGGCAGTGAGGGTCAAGGCACAGCAGGGGAAGAAGAAAAGAAGAAAAGCAGAAGAGAGGTGGAAGGGGTCAAATAAAGCAAAAAAAGAAGACTGTACCACAAAAGGTTATGATAGCCAAAATTCCCAGAGCAAAGAAGAAATATGTAACCAGAGTATGTGGCCTTGCAACTGTGAAATTGATCTAAAAGAAGCACAAAGATTTTTTGCTCAAAAATTCTCCTGTGGTGCCTCAGTAACAGGAGAGGATGAAATCATCATTCAGGGAGACTTTACAGATGACATAATTGATGTCATTCAGGAAAAATGGCCAGAGGTAGATGATGATAGCATCAAAGATGTTGGAGAAGTAAAGAAGTGATTTTGAAAATTTCTTTCTAGGGGCGCCTGGGTGGCTCAGTCGGTTAAGCGTCCGACTTCGGCTCAGGTCATGATCTCACGGTCTGTGAGTTCGAGCCCTGCATCGGGCTCCGTGCTGACAGCTCAGAGCCTGGAGCCTGCTTCGGATTCTGTGTCTCCCTCTCTCTCTGACCCTCCCCTGTTCATGCTCTGTCTCTCTCTGTCTCAAAAATAAATACACATTTTAAAAAAACTAAAAAAAAAAAAAAAGAAAATTTCTCTCGATTTAATGATTTGAACTGAGAGTTGATATGGCCAAAGGGAGAGAGGCCTTTTAAAAAATGTATATTTATCCTACAGTGAAACTGTAGACTACCCTCACCCTTGGCATTTTCACCATTCTGTTCTGTATAAGGCTGCTTGTTTTTTTTTTTTTTAATTGCCAAAGTCTAATAAACAGGGGAGACTGTCATGCTTATGCATGAAATAGAATTTAGTCAAATAAAAATTTTTGGTCATTTGGTACTGACTTTTCTCTTTCTCTTTTTAACTTTTTATTTTTGAAAAACACTAGATTTTTTTGTGCAAAGCCTTTCTGTTTACTATCTTAAAATAATCATGATTTAATGAGTTAATTTTCTTAAAAATAGTCATGATTTAATGAAATCATGATTTAAAGCTGAGTAATGTTTTAAAGAATTTGAATTTTGGCTTCATCACCATTAATGATTATCTCCTTGCTTCTTTGGTGTGATAGTTTTGAGATGCTTGGGCATCTAATAGATTTGTGGTTGAATTTGCTTCATTGTTACCAAACGAGTCCACTTTGTGGTCACATTAACTTAACGTTGGTAGGAGTTGTTCAGTTCTGGAGATTATTTGGTAAAGTATACTAAAGCCTTAAAACCATCTGTAGTCTAACCCAGTAAGCCACTTAGTTGACATTATCCTAAAGATAGAATCATTCTTGCTTAGAACTGTGGGTGAGGGTGTTCATCACAATGTTACTTATAAAGAAATTACAACTGATATAAATGAACAATTGGGAAATGGTTAGAGAATGATGGTGTACCATATGGTAGAATTTTCATATATTTTTAAATATTTTCCAAGGATACTTTGGAAACATGTTTGATGATGTTAAGTAGGGGGTTGGATCCCAAATCTGTTTTATGCATTATTATCACCATTGTTTTGAGTGAAAGACCATTCAAAGATGCTGCAAGTTCTTGTTCTAGCTATAAATTCTGAGAGTAAAATTCTACCCAATTGGAAAGAATATACACCCATGCTGTCTCTCTATATATAGGTAGTCTGGGAAATAACAATTGAAATGAGTCTTTCTCAAGAGAAACAGTGACAATGAATTTTAATGAATGCACTAAATGAATTTAAACTTTGTTTTTATAAGGGTCTTAAATCAGGTGCTACAAATAGAAAAGAAGACTCCTGGTATTTTAAATTGCTATAGACACCTTTAAGAAATTTAGAACCCATTGTTTATTGCCCTGCAAATTACAACCTTGAATGAATGAGTGGTTTTTTTAAATAATTAAAATCTTAGAAAAAATGTGTAATAAAGATGCAAATTAAGAAAATGAAATTCTGCATTAACTGTGAATTTTACTGAATATGAGTATCTGATGAAGCAAATTTATCCACCAAGACCATTTGGTACGTGTTGTATGTGTATTCTGTTAGTGTTGGAAGATGTCTATGTGCCTGTATCAACCATGTGACTCCATGTAAAGATTCTAAATGTTCACAGTTCTTGGCAAATGCAGTTTTAATCCATATAAAGCCAGTAGTGGATGTTACTGCAGGATAGGGTAATGGAGGGTTAAAATTGTCCTAGTGTAAACAAACAAGCAAAAAAAAAAAGAAGTAAAACTGTCTTAATTCACAAATGAAGACCACTCAAGTGAAAATAGGCTATTTATTCAGAATTTGTTATAGCAGATAGCCACAAACACTTGACTTTGGGAGAGACTAAGAGTCAGGCAGGGGCCAGGAAAGTTTTCTAATGAAAAAAAGGGAAAGCTTTCAGCATGCACTGATTGAAGGCTCTTGGCATGGGGAAGCTAGAGATGGGTTAACCAGAAGTCGGCATCTTATGTGATGGTTTGGGGAGCATATTTAGCATATTTATCTTTTTCTCGTTGGTCTTGAGTTAGAAGCAAGATAAAAGAAATAGGGAAGTTGGCTGTCACCGATTGAGTTCTGACCATTCTGGGTTGATTGCTTCAGAGGTTGTAATTTGGCTTCCTAGAGTGGTTGCTGCAGGGGTTGTGGGTCAGAGTTCTGTTGTTATATATGGTCTGGCTTTTGTCTGTTTGTATATCCAGTCACTCAGACAACATGAACATATATGTAGAAAATCCAGAGGAATCTACAAAAACACTTTAGAAATAATAAGTGAGTTTAGCAAGGTCTCATGATATAAGGTCATTACATAAAAATTAATTCTATGGATAAATTTATAGAAATAGAAGCAGATTAGTGGTTGCCAGGAGCTGGGAGGGTGGAAATGGGGAGCGACTGATAATAAGTATGGAGTTTCTTTTTTTTTTTTTTTTTAATTTTTTTTTAACGTTTATTTATTTTTGAGACAGAGAGAGACAGAGCATGAACAGGGGAGGGGCAGAGAGAGAGAGAGACACAGAATCTGAAGCAGGCTCCAGGCTCTGAGCTGTCAGCACAGAGCCTGACGCGGGGCTTGAACTCACGGACCGTGAGATCATGACCTGAGCCGAAGTCGGACGCTTAACTGACCAAGCCACCCAGGCACCCCTCTTTTTTTTTTTTTTTTTTTTTTTATGTAGGCTCCATGACCAGTGCAAAACTCAACATGGGCTTGAACTCAGAACCCCAATATCAAGACCTGAGCTGAGATCAAGAGTCAGATGCTTAACTGACTGAGCTACCCAGGCACCCTGAGTATAGAGTTTCTTTTTGGAGTGATGTAGATGTTATGGAATTAGATAGTGATAATGACTGCTCCACCTTGTGAATATACTAAAACCACTGAACTATATTCTTTAAAAGGGTGAATATTATGGTATATTATGGTATGTGAATATTATGGTATGTGAATTATATTTCAATAAAAAGCTTTAATTGTATTTATATATAGTAGCAATTAGCAATTGACATTGAAAATGTAAATAAATCACATATAGTAGCATCAATAGATATGAAATACTAAGGGATAAATTCAACTAAATATGTGCAAGACCTGTACACTGAAAACTTTAAGCAGTGTAAAATTTCAGAGAAATTAAAGAAGATGTAAATAAATGGAGAAATAAACTATATTCATGAACTCAAAGATTCAGTATTATTATGATGTCAGTTCTCTGCAAATTGGTTTATATAGAGTCAATGCAGCCCTAGTCCTGGCAGGCTTTGTTTTGTAGACTAACTAGCTGATTCTAATACGAGTCAGAGGAGAAAAAACAGTTTTGAAGAAGAAAAGTTGGAGGATAGAGGAATCTGCATACACCCTGCCAGGTTCTACCACTTATTAGTTGTATGTCCTTGATCAAGCCTTTTCACCATCCTGGCCTTGGTTTCTTGATCAGTGAAAAGGGAATAATAATAGTATCTAAGACTTACATAGGATTTCTGAGAGGATTAACTGAGATGATAGATATAAAGCACTTAGGAAAGTACTTGGAACATAGTAAGCCTTCAAATGTATTGTTACTGTTGTTGTCTCTTCCTTGACCAGGCTGGGCATTCAGGGGATGTACAGGGGAGCTTCTGGAAACCCAAGCGTTCTCCCTGCCTCCTTGCCCAGATGTAGCATGCTGCCCTTTTTACTGCATGCCCCTGTCCACTGGTACAGGGGACATCTATGGGGTACTACTCTCAAATGCCAGACTAGAGGTGGTACACTTGTCTTATTCTTGAGTCCCTCAAATTTCGGTCGGCATTTTGTTGCCTCCTCCCTCTGCCATAAACCTACATATGGGGAAGCTGGTGTGGAGCTTGAAGCTACTACATTGCTTCTCATTTTCTTTGTCTTCTACCCGTCTCACATCTGTGGAACTTTGTAGTCTTAGGCTAGGAAGAAAAACCAGTTTCCCCTGTTTGCATGGCCTCAAAAATGATTTCTGTCTCTCACCTGTTAAACATTAGGAAGTGGTGCCTTTGTTCAACAGGGCAGTCATTAGCTCAACATGCTAATTTTTAAAAACTGAATTGAAAGTTTACATGTAGTGAAATGTGTAAATCTTAACAGTATAATTCAATGAAATTTGACAACCAACACGCCAATAAAGATACAGATTTCCACTGCCCCAGAAAGTTCCTTCTTGCCACATTATAGTCAATCCTCAACCACCTTTTCCTAATAGGATACCACTGTTCTGATTTTTATTGACATTGACGGTTTTAGCTCCTAGATAAGGCAACTATATCAGGTCTGAGGGAGCAGTAAGCCATCTAACGTTTTGAAATAACCACAACAGGGGCACCTGGGTGGCTCAGTCGGTTGAGCGTCCGACTTCAGCTCAGGTCATGATCTCACAGTTGTGAGTTCGAGCCCTGCATCGGGCTCTGTGTGGACAGCTCAGAGCCTGGAGCCTGCTTCCGATTCTGTGTCTCCCTCTGTCTCTGCCCCTCCCCTGCTCATGCTCTGCCTCTCTCTGTCTCAAAAATAAATAAAAACATTAAAAAAAAATAAAATGAAATAATCACAACAAAACTACCACTACTATTACCGTGAGCCTTTCTTGATATTCTGTACCAGTCACTTCAAAAAGCACTTTATGTGAATTAGCTCATTTAATCCTCAGGAGAACTCCTGTGAACCAAATCCTATTATCATCCCCATTTCTCAATGAGAAAACTGAGGCTGTGAGCGTTAAGCCGCTTGCCAGGCATCTCTCACAACTATTAAGACCTAGAACAGAGATGAAAATTTCGAAGGAATTTCAAGGCCAATTCTCTTTATGAGGGGGACACATGTTTAGAACTTTTATACAATTCAAAACGTATCCATTCTTGAGTTAACTGATGTCACTGTACATTTGTTTTAATCCTTATTTCTAAAAATCTCTTAGCATGATTTATACTCTTCAGCAGAGTGTACTCTTCTAAATTGTCAGCTTGCTATATCATGATGATGGGCCTTCCTCATGAGGTTTTTATCATCTCGCAACATTTAGGGGGCACCTTTCATAGCTCTGTAATCAGAGTTATTACCTAACAAAATATTACCTAACAAAGTATTTAAAGGACAGTGTTATGATATTACACTAGAGATGATATTACATTAAAATAACAAGTGAATGTAAAGTGGACACGTGAAAAATCTAACTTGGAGAAATTTCCCGAAGCATATAAAAGCTATAGTTTTTCTTTTTGCCAGCTGAAGGATGCCCAATTTGGCAACTACATAAGTACAGTATACAATTCACCTGGGCTGCTGGTTTTGAAATCACGAAATTCTCGGCAGATTTTTCAAATTGGGGGTGGTGTGGGGATTGCATTGCTTCTATTTTCTGCATATAGCGAGACTTCATTAATATTTTAACTATGGCACTATTTCAAATGTGTGTCATTTTTTAAAAAGTTTGTTTATTATGAGAGAGAGCGCATGTGAGCGGAGGAGGGGCAGCGAGAGAAAGGGAGAGAGAGAATCCCAAGCAGGCTCTGTGCACTCAGCACAGAGCCTGATGCTGGGCTCAATCCCATGACCCTGGGATCATGACCTGAACTGAAATCAAGAGTTGGTTGCTTAATGGACTGAGCCACCCAGGCTCCCCAAAACTCACTCTTTAAATTTTTTTCTTTTTAAAAAATTTTTTTTTTTTAACGTTTATTTATTTTTGGGACAGAGAGAGACAGAGCATGAACGGGGGAGGGGCAGAGAGAGAGGGAGACACAGAATCAGAAGCAGGCTCCAGGCTCTGAGCCATCAGCACAGAGCCCGACGCGGGGCTCGATCTCATGGACCGCGAGATCATGACCTGAGCCGAAGTCGGACACTCAACCGACTGAGCCACCCAGGCGCCCCGCATTCTTATATTCTTTATAGAGCAGTGCTCCATCACTACCATCTCCCAGAATTTTTTTCATCACCCCAAAAGAAATTCTGTACCTGTTAGTAATCATGCCCCATTTCCTTTTTTTCAGTCCTTACTGACTGCTAATTTATTTTGTGTCTCTGTGGATTGGTCTATTGTGGACATTTCATGTAAGTAGAACTACACAATATGTGACCTTTTGTGTCTGGCTTTTGTCAGTTAGCATTATGTTTTCAGGGTTCATCCACATTGTAACATGTATCAGTACTTTGCTCCTTTTTATGACTAAATAATATTCCATTATATTGATATAGCACATTTTGTTTTTCTGTTCCTCAATGATAGACATTTGGGTTGCTTCTATTCTATTTCTTCTTGAGTCAATTTTGGTAGTTTTTCTATTTTGTTTCATCTAGGTTGACATGACTTGTTGACATACATAGTATTCCCTTATAATTCATTTTATTTCTGTGAGGTCAGTAATGATGTCCCCTCTTTAGTAATTTGAGTTTTCTTTCTCTCTTTTTCTTGGTCAGCTAGCTTTACTTGTCAATTTTATTGGTCTTTGCAAAGAACCAACTTTTAGTCTCATTGATTTGCTCTATTGTTTTCTATTCTCTATTTCATTTATTTTTTGCTCTAATTATTATTTATTTCCTTCTGCTTGCCTTAGGTTTAGTTTGCTCTTCTTTTTCTAGTATTTTAAGGTAGAAAGTTAGTTGAGGTTTTTCTTATATTTAAATATATATATTTATAGCTATATAAATTTCCCTGTAAGCAATGCCTTAGAGGGAAAGTATGGCATAGATTTTGGCATGTTGTGTTTTAATTTTCATTTATAGCTAAGTATTTTCTAATTTCCCTTGTGACTTCTTCTTTGACCCATTGAGGTTTTTTTTTAAGGAGTGTGTTGTTTAATTTTCGCTTACTTGTGAATCCCAATTTTTCCCCTGTATTTCTAATTTTATTCCATTGTAGTCAGAGAACATACTTTTAAATTTGTTCAGACTTGTTTTATGGCCCAACATATTTTTTTTTTTATCCTGGGTAATATACCATGTGCACTTGAGAAGATTATGTAATCCACTGTTTTTGGATGAATGTTCTCTATGGATACCTGTTAGGTATATTAGCTTATACTGTTGTTCAAGTCTTCTATTTCTCTGTTGATCTTCTATCTAGATGTTCTATTATTCAAAGTGGAGTATCAAAGTTTCCAACTATACATTCAATTGTCTGTTTATCTCTTCAGTTCTTTCAGTTTTTACATTATGTATTTGGCCAATAATCCTCTTTTGTTTTTAATGAACTTACCTGTACTGTAAATTTGTGGTAATGAACAGACTGATGTTATTTTGAGGTTATGTTGTTCTTACTTTTTGATAGTCATCAATCCTTTCTTCAACAAAATGATGAGAATAGTAAGTGGTGACAGTATATTTATATTAAGTGTCCTCAACTTGGCAAAATGAAAGTTGACATCCCTATGCCTGTGCTCTTCCTTTTTTTACTTTGTTTTTAAATTTACAGTAGAGTAGCTTTTTAAAAACGTACAGTACTATCAGTTTTAATACATGAACAGATCCCTGAAACCACCATTGTAATCAGAATCAGAACAGTCCTATCACTTTTTTTATGGGTTGAATTATATCCTTCCCTCTGCAACCCCCACAAAGATATGTTGAAGTCCTAACTTCCAGTACTTGTGATTGTGACCTTATTTGGAGTCTTTGGAGATGTAATCAAGTTAAGATGAGGCCATTAGGATGGGCTCAAATCCAATATAACTGGTGTCTTTTAAAAAAGAGGAAAACATCAGGGTGAAGGTCATGTGAAGAAAGAAGCAGATATTGGAGTTATGCTGTCACAAGCCAAGGAATGCAAGGATGGGACTACTAGGAACTGGAAGAGATAAGTAAGGTCCTCTCCTACTGGTTTCAGAAAGGAGCATCACCATGGTAATACCTTGTTTTCAGATTTCTAACCTTCAGAACTGTGAGAGAATAAATTTTGGTTGCTTTAAGACAACCAATTTTGTGGTACTGTGTTGTCAGCCCTAGGAAACTAACACATGCCCCCAAACACTCCATTATGGACTTCTTTATGGAGATAACCTCCCCTGATGCCAACCTGGCCACCACTGAAGTGATATCACCAGTAGTTTGTCTTATCACATATGTCATATAAATAGAATCATGTTGTTTATAACCTTTTGAGATGGGCTTTCAAATAGCATACCTTTGCGATTTATCTAGGCACTATTGATACATACCGAGTTATATTCCATCGTGTGAATGTACCAGTGTATTCATTCACCTAATTGAAGGGCATTTGGATTGTTTTCAATTTGGGCAATTATGAATACAGCTGCCTAAACTTTTTTTTGGAAACATTAGTTTTCATTTCTCTAGGGTAAATGCCCAAGAGTGGGATTGCTGGTTCATATGGTAAGAATATTTTTAGATTTATAAGAAACTGCCAAACTGTTTTCTAGATTGACTGTGTCATTTTTTATTCCCACCTGCAATGTATGATGGTTTGACTTGCTCTCCTTTGCATCATTGTCAGCACCTGGAATTATAAGTACTTTTTATTTTAGCCATTCAAATAAATGTGCAATGGTATGTATCATGGTTTTTTCCTAAGTTTATTCATTTTCTTTTGAGAGAGAGGGAGAGAGAGTGCATGTGTAAGTGGGGGAGGGGCAGAGAGAGAGAGAGAGAGAGAGAGGGAGAGAGAGAATCCCAAGCAGGCTCTGTGCTGTCAGTGTGGAACCCAGTGTGGGGCTTGATCTCATGAGCCCAAGATCCTGGTCTCAGTTGAAAATAAGAGTAGGATGCTTAACTGACTGAGCCACCCAGGTTCCCCAACATCATGGTTTTAAATTGCTTTCCCCTTAATGGCATATGATGTTGAGTGTCTTTTCATATGCTTATTTTCTATTTGTATATCCTATTTAGTTAAGTACGTGTTCAAGTGTTTTGCCCATTTTTAAGTTGAGTTGTTTTTGTTTTGTATTGGGACTTCTTTATATATTCTGGGCATAAGTCCATTCTTTTTGAGTATGTTATTTGCAAATACTTTCTCCCACTCTGTAGCTTCTCTTTTAATTTTAAACAGTATTTTTATAAAACAAATACTTTTAATTTTAATGAAGTCCAATTTGTCAACTTAGTCTTTTGTGAATTGTATTTTTGGAGTTAAAACCAAGAATTATTTGTCTAATCCTACCTCATGAAGATTTCCTCCTATGTTTCATTCTGGAAGTTTTATAGTTTTAGGTCTATGATCCCTTTTGATTTACTTTAGTATCAGGGGTAAGGTTTAGGTTGATGTTCTTTTTTTCTTTTTTTATAATATAAATGTCCAATTGTTCTAATGCCATTTGTTGAAAGAAGTATCCTTTCATCTTTAATCGCCTTTGTGTCTTTTCAAAAATCAGCTTGCCATATTTGTGTGGGCGTATGTCTGAAAATATGCTACCAGAAAGGCCATATATTGTATTATTCTATCTGTGTGTACTCCCTTGCCAGTATCATTCTGTCTTGATTACTGTAACTGTATCATAAGTCTTAATATTGGATAATGTGGTTCTTCCAACTGTATACTTGTTTATCAAAATTATTTTGTTTTTTCCTACTTCCTATGCCCTTCCAATTAAATTTTAGAATCACTTGTTTATATCTACAGAAGAAATCCTGATGGGATTTTGATGGGAATTCTGTTAAATTTATAGGTCAGCTTGGGAGAATTGATATCTTTATTTTGTTCAGTTTTACAATCCATGCATATAGTATGCCTCTCCATTTACGTAGGTTTTTAATTTATTTCATCAGCATTTTGTAGTTTTATCTTGAACATATTTTGTTAGTTTATACCTAATTATTTCATGTCAGGGAGGTTTTATAATGATATTTAAAGGAATTTTATTTTGTAATTACTCAATGCCAATATATAAAATGTAACTGATTTTATTGATTTATTTAATTTATTTTTTTTAAGTAATCTTTACACCCAACATGGGGTTCGAACTCACAACCTGGAGATCAAGAGTCACATGCTCACCAACTGAGCCAGCCATGCAACCCAAGATATAACTGATTTTATTGTGTTTACTAGATATTTACATGCAAAATAATGGATTTGGACCCCTATCTCATATCACACACAAAAATTAACTCAAAATGGATCAAAGACCTAAATAAGATAGCTAGAACTATGTAAGTCTTAGAAGAAAGTTCTTCATGACCTTGGGTTAGTTTTTTTAGGCATGGCACTAAATTCACAAGCAACTAAAGAAAACAAGATATGTTGGACTTTATTTGTATCTGATAAGCGCATAATATCTAGAAAAACCAATTGCAGCATCTTTTGTGCTTCAGTAGACACAAATAAGAAAGTGAAATGAAAACCCATAGAATGGGAGAAAATATTCACAAATATGCAATCGAACATATGTCTCCAGAAAAATGAATGCTCATAGTAGCATTATTTATAATAGTCAAAAAGTGAATGGGGAGCCTATTTGGCTCAGTGGTTAAGTGTCCTCAGGTCATGATCTTGTGGTTCGTGAGTTCCAGCCCCACATTAGGCTCCATGCTGGTAGTGTGGGCCCTTCTTGAAATTCTCTCTCTCTGCCCCTCCTCTGCTGTCTCTCTCTTTCTCAAAATAAATAAATAAACTTAAAAAAAAAGTGAAAATAACTCAAATGTCCATCAACTGATGATTACATAAATAAAATGTGGAATATCCATGGGATACAGTGGAATATTATTTAGCCATAAAAGGAAATAAGTACTGATACCTGCTACAACATTGATGAACCTTGAAAACATTGTCAGGAGAAAGAAGGCTGCATATTGTGTGATTCCATTTACATGAAATGTCCAGTTAAGGCAAATCCAGACAGACATAAAGTAAATTAGTGGTTGTTGGGAGGAGGGAATGAGGAGTGACTCTGTGTAGGTAAATGGTTACTTGTTGGGGTGATTTCTGAAAGTATTCTGAAATTAGATAGTGGTGATGGTTGCACAACTTTTTGAACATATTAAAAGCACTAAATTGCATACTTTAGAAGGTGAATTTTATGTTATGTGAGTTATATTTAAATAAAAGATTATGTCACTTCAAAAACATGTTTTAAGGTAAAATATATTTGACAAGACAAAGGTGAGTGTGTGCTGCATGCTGGGATTTTCAGTGTGTTGGGGGCACAGTGTGGCTTTGCAGTCCTCTGCCTCACTTTTGGGCACATGTATTCACATGGAGGCAGCAGGAGAACAGGCTGTGAACCACAGTGATTTTTTTTTTTCATTCTTGTCTTTTTTTAAAATTTTTTTTCCTTTTAAAATTTACATCCAAATTAGTTAGCATATAATGCAACAATGATTTCAGGAGTAGATTCCTTAATGCCCCTTACCCATTTAGCCAATCCCCCTTCACACAACCCCTCCAGCAACCCTCAGTTTGTTCTCCATATTTATGAGTCTCTTCTGTTTTGTCCCCCTCCCTGTTTTTATGTTATTTTTGTTTCCCTTCCCTTATGTGCATCTGTTTTGTCTCTTAAAGTCCTCATATGAGTGGTCTATGATTTTTGTCTTTCTCTGACTGACTAATTTCACTTAGCATAATACCCTCCAGTTCCATCCACGTAGTTGCAAATGGCAAGATTTCATTCTTTTTGATTGCCGAGTAATACTCCATTGTACATATATACCACATCTTCTTTATCCATTCATCCATCGATGGACATTTGGGCTCTTTCCATACTTTGGCTATTGTTGATAGTGCTGCTATAAATATGGGGGTGCATGTGTCCCTTCAAAACAGCACACAGCACACAGCGTGTGTCCCTTCGAAACAGTATCCCATGGATAAATGCCTAGTAGTGCAATTGCTGGGTCGTAGGGTAGTTCTATTTTTAGTTTTTTGAGAAACCTCCAAACTGTTTTCCAGAGTGGCTGCACCAGCTTGAATTCCCACACAGTGATTTAAAAAAAATGTTTCAATAAATAAAATATTTATTTATTTTGAGAGAGAGTGAGTGTGTGTGAGTGGAGGAGGGACAGGGAGAGAAAGGGAGAGAGAGAATCCCAAGCAGACTCCATGCTGTCAGCACAGAGCCCAGTGCAGGGCTCTATCCCACAACTGTGAGATCATGACCTGAGCCAAAACCAAGAGTTGCGTACTTAACTGACTGAGCCACCCAGGCGTCCCCCACAGTGATTTTGTTGACCATGTGCTCCTTGTGGTGGTACTGGTGGCAATGGAATTCTGTCTCTGGGCCAGAGCAGTCCAGGTTCAACGGCCTCCTGGAATTCAGTGACTTCCAGCCTGTTCTGCTAAATGCTTAGGATTCTGGAGCTGTTCTGGGTGCATAGCAAAGCATGAGCGTTCCTGGCATATGGTATACGTGCTGCCATGAACCCCTCTGGCCTTGGGGTCCTTGGACAAAATGGCCTGTGTCTTCTTGCTGGACAAGGACTTGTTGGTGAGCTGTCAGGGCTCAACCCAAGCCAGAGAGAAGGGAGATGGAGAAGTGTAGTGTGCTGGTAAGGAGAGAATGGTGGTACAGAAGAGGATGGGATGAAGAAGGGAGCAGGAATGAGGAAAGGGGAGGAGAAGGGGTGAGGAGAGAGAGGGTGTAGGGATGAGGAGAGGGGAGGGGATAGAGACTGGTGGTGAGGAGAAGGATGGGGGCAAATAAGAGGGCGGGACTGAGAAGAGGTAGAGGAGTGTGTGACAAATGCAGTTAGAGTAGGGGTATATTTTCACACTTACTGGGAAACGTATAGTCAGGTCATTGCATTTATTAGTGAAGATTAGCTAAAATTTTTAAGTGAAAAATTTAAAAAGTATTGAATGAAGAGGGGCGCCTGGCTGGCTCAGTTATAGAGCATGCAACTCTTCATCTCAGGGTTTGTTAAGTTCAAGGCCCACGTTGTGTGTGGAGCCTACTTTAGAAGAATTACTGAATAAAGAAAAGTGTAGCTGATGGTGGTTAGGGCAAAAATTCTGAAGATGATGTGTGAATGATTAATGCCTGTGTAAAAGATAGAATAAGTGGTTTTGGGGTCAGACCTCATTACATATTTTTGCTCTTCCACTTAACAGCTTTGACACTTTGGCTGGTCTCTCTTATCTTCCATTTTCGTATTTATAAAATGGGGTTAAATATATGTCTGGGATTTATTGTAAGGACTAAAGGGAAAATTTGTAGGTGAATGTGCTGGACTCTTGTGATCCATAAATGGTAGTTCCCTTCTACTGACTAGGACCATCTTGAATGAATCTTTGAAGAAGATAGCTCTAGTCCTTTCCCTAGGATAGCAAAGTCAACTTCATTTAATCTACACATTTCTCCTCTGTTGCTTTATTTTCCTTATAATGTACCTTTTGAAAAACCCAGACCATTTGACCTATAGAGCTCTCACTTCCTGCTGGCTTGCATTTGATTCTATCTTATGCAAAGTGAAGGATCCTCTTGGCTGGTCCTGGGGGACCCCCTCTGGGTCCTTGGACCTGACCTGCCTATGTCAGAAACATTGAACATTTTAATATACTTTTCTATGCATATATTTTTTTAATGTTTGTTTATTTTGAGAGAGAGAGCATGTGAGCAAGGGAGGGACAGAGAGAAAGATGGAGAGAGAGAATCCCAAGCAGGCTCCACACTCGGTGCAGAGACCAACGCAGAGCTTGAACCTATGAACAGTGTGAGATCTGAGCTGAAACCAAGAGTTGGATGCTTAACCAACTGAGCCACCCAGGTGCCCCTATATATGTATTTTTGATGTAGTTAGGATCATATAGTAGATATAATTTTATGTACTGCATTTTTTTAAGTTAACAACACACTATAAATATTTTCTACTTTAATCTTAATCATAATCCTGATATTGATAAATAGACAGCTGAAGAAATAATAGCTTGCAGAAAAATCATGTATTATTTCGATGAATGAGAGAAATAAAATATCGGTTAAAAAAATGAACCAATCTATTTGCAAGGCAGTGTGATTTAGTGGAAAGAATTAAATCGTTGGGGGCAGATGGAACTTATTTCAGAGTGCTGACTCCACTAGAAAGCATGACTTTAGTTAAGTCGCCTATTTATAGTGAGGTTGAAATTAATGTTTTACCAAACACTAATTAAAGAAGGGCTGAATAAATATGGAAACATATTGCGTTCATGCTGGAAGACTCAATATTGTTAATTCTCCCTAACTTGACCTAAAGAATTAAAGCAATCTCAACGTCCCAGAAAGCTTCTATAGAGTGAATATGCTCCCCACTCCCCCACAATTCATATGTTGAAACCTAATCCTCAGTGTGATAGTATTTGGCAGTGAGGCCTTTGGGAAGTGATTAGGTCATTAGTGTGGAGCTCTCATGAATGGGATTAGTGCCCTTACAAAAGAGACTCCAGAGGGCTCCCTTGCCTCTTCTGCCATGTGAGGAGACAGCAAGGATATGGCCATCTGTGAAACTGGAAGCAGCTCTCACCAGACATTGAATCTGTAGGTGTCTTGATTGGACTTCCCAGCCTCCAGAAATGAGAGACATAAATTTCCGTTGTTTATAAGTCACCCAGTCTGTGATGATCTGCTAAAGCAGCCTGGAAGGACTAAGATAGCTTCTTTGTAGATATAGCTGATTCTAAAATTTATATGGAAAGGAACTTGAAAGCCAAAACAGCTTTGAAAAAAGAACAGAATTGAAGGATTTCACTACCTGTTTTTAAGATACACCGTAAGGCAACCAGTGTGATATTGGTGAAAGGAAAGTCACATAGACAAATGAAATATATATGCAATATAAAATCATAAATAGGGTCAACTGATTTTTGACAAAAATAGACCCTCATAAAGAGGATCAATTGATTTTTGATAAAAGTACAATAGCAGTCCAATGGACAAAGGATAGACAGTCTTTAGCAAATGGTGCTGGACCATTCACATGCAAAAAAGTAAGCCTTGACCTACACCTTATGTTGCATACAAAAATTAACTTGAATTGAATGATAGACCTAAGTGTAAGACCTAAAACTATAAAGTTCTTAGAAAGCAACAGGAAAATCTTTTTCCTGTTGAGTTAGGTAACTATCTCTTAGATACGACAACACAAGCTTGATCCATAAAGAAAAGCTGATAGAGGGGCGCCTGGGTGACTCAGTCGGTTAGGCGGCCGACTTTGGCTCAGGTCATGATCTCGTGGTCCGTGAGTTCGAGCCCCGCGTCGGGCTCTGTGCTGACAGCTCAGAGCCTGGAGCCTGTTTCCGATTCTGTGTCTCCCTCTCTCTGACCCTCCCCCATTCATGCTGTGTCTCTCTCTGTCTCAAAAATAAATAAACGTTAAAAAAAAAAAATTAAAAAAAAAAAAGAAAAGCTGATAGATTGGACCCCGTGAAAATGGAAAACTTTTGCTTTGCAAATAACACTGTTAAGAGAATAGAAACCCAGTCCCATACTGGGAGAAAATATTTGCAAACACACATAAGAAAAATCATTTATATCTAAAATACTTAACTCTCAAAACTCAATAAAACTTAACCATATCAATTTTTTTTTAAATTTTTTTAACGTTTATTTATTTTTGAGACAGAGAGAGACAGAGCATGAATGGGGGAGGGGCAGAGAGAGAGGGAGACACAGAATCGGAAACAGGCTCCAGGCTCTGAGCCATCAGCCCAGAGCCCAACGCGGGGCTCGAACTCACGGACTGCGAGATCGTGACCCGGGCTGAAGTCGGACGCTTAACCGACTGAGCCACCCAGGCGCCCCTTAACCATATCAATTTAAAAAGCAGACAAAAGATTTGAACAGACTTTTCACCATAGAGGATATAAAGATGGCAAATAAGCAACTGAAAGATGCTCAACATCATTAGTAATAATTAAGACTATGACGAAATTGCCAGTAGCCGATCCATCCAGCCCTCCTGATGGCACAGCCTGGATGGTTGGCAGAAGGACAACGCACAGTGACCCTCCAATGGGAAGCTACTGGTATCCCTCCTGTTACTCATCATGGCCATCCCCATGGTCCAACTGGCACTGATGATTCAAAATAAACCCATGGAAGCAAACTTGGGGATATTTTCTGGGGATGACCCCCAGGACAAAAAAGAAACCTTATATCCAGCCGGTGCCACCCCTGCCTGCCCGTTCTCTGTCTAAAGGAAGGATAGCCCCATATATTTCCCAGTCAAGGAGGGGGGCAAATGGGTTCAAAATCCCCACTCTGGCAACAAAGGAATGTATCCATGGATACAAGTTACTCCAACCCCTAGGCCCACTTGGCCCCCAGGAGGCATTCCAGAGCATAACTGGACCTGGTGGGTTAAGGTACAGAATGGTTCATTAGTTCCTAGGTATACATTTGTCTCTCCGGGAGCACATAAGGCGTGGGTTCCCAGGGCCCTCTTGGCTCCCTCCTGGCACCCCAGACCAAAGCAAATACTTTTGTTCCTTGTACTGCAAATGGTTCAAAGGAACAATTAAGAAGTCACGTCCCTGTAAATGTTCCACTTGAGGTGTTGAGAGTTAGATGACCTTTCATGAAAATAGCAAAGCAACTGCTTTATACAGTATAAATAAATGTAGATACATAATGAAAGTAGTATGAAGAAATCAATAAGCAAAAAGGCAGGAGGAAACATTACAAAGAAATAACCATGAGGTTCCTTAATGGGTAATTACACAAAGGAACATTTTTAGAATCAGGTAAAGCCGAGAAACATAGATGACGCACACTACAAGGAAATTGCTGACACATATAATGCCACGCTTGCCACAATACAGCGGCCAGTCTAACACACTGCTGTTGTCTGTGTTCATTTGTTATTTTCGCTGATGCCGTTCATCCTTCGGGAACCCCTGGACCTGCTGGGGCTGGACCTCGGCACATCAGATGTTGGCAAGGAGGATGAGGAGAAAGGGGAACCCTTTTGCGCTGTTGGTGGGAATGCAAACTGGTACAGCCACTCTGAAGAATAGTACAGAGGTTCCTCAAAAAGTTAAAAATAGAGCTACCCTGGGACCCAGCAATTGCACTAATAGGTATTTATCCAAAGGAAACAAAAATGCTGACTTGAAGGGACACACACACCCAATGTTTATAGCAGCGCTATCATCAATAGCCAGATTATGGAAAGAGCCCAGATGTCCATCGACTGATCAATGGATAAAGAAGACGTGGTATATATATCCAATCGAATATGGCAATGAAAAAGAATGAAATCTTGCCATCTGCAACAACGTGGATGGAGCTATTTTGTGTTAATGGTAAATGAAATAAGTCAGAGAAAGACAAATATTATATGATTTCACTCATATATGGAATTTAAGAAACAAAACAGATGAACATAGGGGAAGGGAAGGAAAAATAAAATAAGATAAAAACAGAAAGGGAGGCAAACTATAAGAGACTCTTAAATATAAAGAACAAACTGAGGGTTGCTGGGGGGGAAGTGGGTAGGGGCACAGGCTAAATGGGTGATGGGCATTAAGGAGGGCACGTGTTGGTATGAGCATTGGTTGTATGTAAGTGATGCATCACTAAATTCTACTCCAGAAGCCGATATTACACTATACGTTAACTAACTTGAATTTAAATTAAAAAAAAAAAAAAAAAGAGAAAAGTGCATGTATGTTTAAAATCTCTTAGAACTATACATGGGAAAAAGCAAATTTCACAATTTTTTAATTTAAAAACTTTGTTGTTTTTTAACGATTGATTTTAATCTTGCAGTTAAAATTTTAAAAAGAAAACTGCCTTGCTGAGTTGTCATTGGCATTCAGTAAAATATAATTCATCTGATTCGTAAGAGATGCTCGACAAACATCAGCTGCTAGTCCTGTTTTCCTGGGGAGTAGAGAGTAGGGGTTCAGAGCATAGGCTCTTAAGTTAACTGGCCTACATTCAGGTCTTGCTGTGTCATCTACTGGCTTGTGCCCTGTCTGTGCCTAGTGTTCTCTGTAAAATGGAGTCATGATTGTATCTATCCTATAGGGTTGTTAAACAGGTTAAATCACTTACTGTAGGCAAATACTTAATGAATGTACACTCTTATTATTAACATGGTTTCTCTCTATTGATTTCATAGGAGACCAGCTGGGAAGTAGTATGGGTCTCTGAACTTGGCATGCACTGGCACCACAAAAGGTCTCTGCTGGTGTTTGCCTGTGATGACAAAGATGGCAAGTATGACAGCAGTCGGGAAGCTGTAACTGTGAAGCTGTTGAGGGGTCCTAATGACTCCTGATAGGAGGACCTGGTGTAGGGAGAGGAGGCACTGGCAGAGGCCTTCCTTTGTGTATTAGTTTGGCTTTGGATTCTTGGAGTTGGTATGCGTCTTAAATATTTGTAAATTGGCTGCCTGAATATCTTTTGCAGGAGAAGGAAATTGTCAACTTCCTATTTCCCCAGCCTGAGGGAGGCCCCTCATTTGAGAATGGTGGCATAAAATTACCACAGGTCGGTGGGCTGGCTGCAGCATTAGGTTCTGACAGAGGATCTCTTGAAATTCTATGCCAGGTTTTGAGAGAGTGGTTTTATTAGTGCCTCTGACCTCTTTCCTTAGGAGTGACTTTGTTGGGCTTGCTGCTGCTTGCATATATCAAAATTCAGTGGAGTAGGTACGGAAGGGGAGGAATAGAGTTTTTTAAAATTAAAAAAGATACTCTCAAAAATTTTATATATTATGTTATATAATTTATATATTATAAAATATACGTTTTGAGAATTGAGCATTTAATAAAAGTGGCCTAGTTCTAAGGTTTTTAAAAGTCATTACAGGGAGATTTTGTGGTTTTGCATTTTTTTTTTAATCTCAGAAATAGGGTTTAAAGATTATTATAATTCTTTCATTAGTGTTGTAACCAAGAACTCCATGAAATGCATGAAGTATGAAATGAAGTACACGGGCTACAGCAATCTTTAAAAGTTATCAGTTGTTGGGGTGCCTGGGTGGCTCAGTTGGTTAAGCGTCCGACTTCGGCTCAGGTCATGATCTCGCGGTTCGTGAGTTCAAGCCCCGCGTCGAGCTCTGTGCTGACAGCTCAGAGCCTGGAGCCTGTTTCAGATTCTGTGTCTCCCTCTCTCTCTCTGACCCTCGCCCGTTCATGCTCTGTCTCTCTCTGTCTCAAAAATAAATAAACGTTAAAAAAAATTTTTTTTAAAAAGAAAAAAAAAGAAAAAAAAAGAAAAAGAAAAAAAAAGTTATCATTTGCTTATGTGTGTGTATGTATACCAGGCCTCATTCTATGAAGGGTTTATGATGGATTATGACAAACACTGAGGAAATTACTAAAATACAAGTACGAAATATAAAATCAGGATAAGACAAATATAAATTAGAATAGAAAGTCAAGACTGGGGCAGGCAGAGAAATTGAAGAGAAATATGCAAAGAGTTAAGGACCTAACTGAATAATTGAATTAAAATTTTAGTTCTGAGTTCCCCTGGCAAAGTGAAGAGGGGATAAGTCAGTTAGCTAACTTTTATTATTAGGAAGAAAAACACAGTGGTGCCTGTGGCTCAGCTGGTTAAGTGCCTGACTCTTGGTTTTGGCTCAGGTCATGATTTTGCAGATGGTGCGTTCGAGCCCCGCATCAGGCTCCATGTTGACAGTGTGGAGCTTGCTTGGGATTCTTTCTCTCCCTCTCTCTCTGTGCTTCCTTCCCTATCTCTCTCTCAAAAAAAATAAGTGAACTTAAAAAGAAAAAAAGAGGGGCATCTGTGTGGCTTAGTTGGTTAAGCATCGACTTTGGCTCAGATCATGATCTCATGGCTTGTGAGTTAGAGCTCAGAGCCTGGGGCCTGCTTTGGATTCTGTGTCTCTGTCTTTCTCTGTCACTCCCCTGCTTATGTTCTGTCTCTGTCTCTCCCTCAAAAATAAACAAACATTAAAAAAAAATTAAAAAGAGAAAAACATACACCAGTTCCTAAGAGAAAGCAAAACTTTTGTTAGCTCTTACCTCCAAAAGAGATGGCTCATGTAGGTTTTTTTAACAAAAGTATTTTGGCATAAAAAAGAAACCAAAACCAAAATATTCATAGAAAAGGTTTGAAAAGGAAGATAAGCAAAAAAAAAAAAAAAAAAAAAAAAAAAGGACAAAAATTGTCCGTAAACATAACCCTATGAGATATCCACTACATTTTGTTTATTTGTTTTTTTTAAAAAAATTTTTTTTAACGTTTATTTATTTTTGAGACAGAGAGAGACAGAGCATGAATGGGGGAGGGTCAGAGAGAGAGAGGGAGACACAGAATCTGAAACAGGCTCCCGGCTCTGAACTGTCAGCACAGAGCCCAATGTGGGGCTCGAACTCGCGGACTGCGAGATCATGACCTGAGCCAAAGTCGGACGCCCAACCGACTGAGCCACCCAAGTGCCCCAACCACTACATTTTGGCATATATCCTTTCAGGACTTTTCCTGTGATCAAATTTGCATGTAAAAATACATATTTGTTTTATCTTCATAAAAATCTTTTGAGGGGTTGACAAAGCAAGTGTGGCAAGATAAGTCATACAATTGTAAGCAATATATAGCCAAAATGTAAGCAAAAATCCAGTAACTGTTAATAGACCATTTTCATTTATTGGGCATTCCTTATGTGCTTGGTACTGTAATAAGGACCTTAAGTAAGCTGCCACCAAGTTGTCCCAACAGATCTCTTTCAGATTCAGCATTACTCATATTTTATGGCTTCAGGCAAATTAAGTCACTCGAGGTTACACTATTAAGTGACAGTATTCAGGACCAGGTTTATCTAAAAGTCTGTATTCTTCTATTGTGATAGGTCACTCTGTCTCTGCAAATATTGCCATTCTCATTTTACAGATGGGTAACCCATGGCTCTGGGAAGTTGACTATTGCCCTAGACTAGTGAGCTATGGAGTACTCCTTCTCGGAGTCTCAGAGTACTGACTTTGCTCCTGCCCTGAGAAGAGTCCCTTCCCACCTTTTGCGAAGAATGTTGTAAACTAGCTTGCTACCACTTTATGTTGGCAGGATATTGCTGTTCAGATGCCAGGGGAACCCTTATTCTGATGGTTTCTGTGAAATGTCAGTGAGAGGAAACTTGGATGTATTGGTTCTTTTTAAAAACTTTTTAAATGTTTATTTATTTTTTGAAGAGAGAGAAAGAGCGCAAGTGGGGAACGGACAGAGAGAGAGGGAGACACAGAATCTGAAGCAGGCTCCAGGCTCTGAGCTGCCAGCACAGAACCTGACGTGGGGCTCAAACCCACGAACTGTGAGAGCGTGAGCTGAGCCGAAGTAAGACGCTTAACCGTCTGAGCCACCCAGTTGCCCTGAATGTATTGGTTCTTACTTTTGCAGTTATCCACCATTCTAACAGCAAGCTGCTGTTGCTCCATTTCTGCATACGTCCCCCTTGGCATTGTGACCAAATGCAAAAGGTATAACTGAACCAAAGGAGAGTTCATCTTGCTGATGAGTGGCTAGCCAATTAAAACAAAAAAGCCGACACCAATCTTTTGCAGTGAAGAATGATATGCTTGTCTATTGGTGTGGCACCACCCAGGAGAAGGGGGGGCTAATGCTCCAAAGTCCCGAACTCCCCAATGGCTTGCAAGTGAGGAGCTTTAAAGGCAAAAATCAAGGGTGAGGGGTTTGAGGTCATGGATACTTCTGAATGGTCAGAGACTGGGTAAATTCAAGATTGATTGACTGGTCTTTCTGGCACTGGTCCATCTGATTTCATCAAGATTGTGGTCTGGTGGTGAGTGGTTCCTTTCCTTGATCTGGTTCTGCAATGTGTGTCAATCGTGCTTTGTTAGCAAATGCAGAGGCCATACACCCTATGACTATGATAACTGTGCAGCCTATTTCATTTCTTATTCCCTTGGGCTACATTTTCATTATCTTGAGCAAAGAAAGCATCTTGGTGTTTTCCCCAATAATCTTTATGCGCTCTGTCTTTCTGCAGACTTAATTTTGTTGGTGGTTTCATGGGTTTGGTTCAGACAGTACCTCCCCATCAATATGGATCTTTTATTTTCTTCTTTTGGATATGTTATAAGCAAAAGTAGCAAACTTTGCTCCTTATAATTTAAACAAAAAGAAATTCATCTCCTTTGACTAAAGGAGCAATTGTAATAGGAAAATTATTAATACACACATCAGTGAAGAAAGCCTTAGCTTGTGGCTGCCTCAGCTGATTGTCAAGGTCATGGTCCACTACCCTCTTTCTTTAGCTACACAGTCCTCGATGGCTTGATATCCAGCCCTAGAGAGTGGCCAAGAGAGTTTGGAGCTTAAGCCTCTGCCAGAGAAATGACACACAGTAACTCTATGGTTTGGTCATTTCTCTAGTTTCTTAACAATCACATCTGGCTATTTACTGATTGGCCAGTCTAGGCATATCCTATAGTTTCTCCTCTAAATGCTAGTAAGCTGGGAAAGGTGGCATTTTGTTTTGGTTTGGTTTTGGTTGTTCCTAGTCTTTTGCTGAGTCCCAAGTACCTTTGTAGCCTATGATCCAGGGAAGGATGAACCTATTTTTCATGCCAGACATCAAGTGTGAGATATATGTGTGTGCCTTGTGGATTATTTCCCTCATGCTAACCTGTGTGGGGATGAGGGTGAGTACTGGGATCCTGGCAGAGGGCCTTGTGTGAGCAATTGGGAGACCAGAGCAGAGTCCTAGCCAGAGGCAGTTCCATCCAATGAACCCAAAGCAGTTAGTTCCAAGGAAAGCAGGTTAAGCTCTCCTCAGTTGGAGAGTGCAGTGTGTAATACCGGAAGAGGAATCAGGAGAGGTCAGTTCTGGGAGGTCCCAGAGGAGTGTGTGTGCCTGTGTGCATGTGTGTGTGCCTGTGTGTGTGTGTGTGTGTGTGTGTGTGTGTGTGTGATGAGCTGGTTGGGATGTGATGTGTCAGTGGTCTTTCAGTTTAGAGTGACCAGGAATGGGGTAGATATACCCTTACTCCCTTTCCTATGTCAAAGATGTATTCTATTCCCTAAAGATTTTAATCACAAAAGGGACCACCAAATGTCTACCTTCTTTGGAAGGGAGAAAGCCCATAAACAGAATTACAAGGTAAGTCCCATCTTTCAGAAGGAGAGTAGAGATCATACACCTAGAAGTGCCTTGCACACTCAGAAATACCTACATATAGGTAAGTATTGCCTTCTTTTCTCCCTGTGACACTGCAGGGCAGTGAAAAGAAGGCTGGCCTCCTAGGTGAGCAGAAGGGGATTTGAATCCCGGCTCCAGCAGTGATTGATGTGAACCCACTTTCCTCTTTTCCTTGGGTTGTTTGGAGAGTTAAAGGACATAACCTATTTGTAAAGCGTCTAGCATAGCAGCTGGCACACGGGGGATTCTTAGCACATCCCTTCCCCTTGAGGAAGGGCAGCTTGTGATGAGAACACAGAGGCTGTCCACAGAGACATGTCAGCAGACTGTCCACTTTCTCGGCTCTGTCTCAGACTGTCCACGGTCAGAGCTGTGCAGGCCACGTTTGTCATTCCAGAAGTAGGTGCTGTGAGGAGAGGAGACTTCTCTGTCACACCTGGGCGTGGCGGGAGGTTCAGAGGAGAAATAGTACATCTGCTTACTGTTGCAGTCTGTTTGGGTCTGTGATGGATATGTGTGCATGTGAACAGGTGGAGCATACGTCAGAAGTGTGCACACCAGTGGGGGAAGAAAGAGTAGCTGAGATGGCTGGGAAAGGATTGGTGGAGAGGAGGTGGGCTTAGAGCAAGCGTTGATCACAGAGGGTGCGACTCTGGGGGTGAGGACATGTGAGAAGGGGTGCTGCAGCTTGGGGCAAAGTGGAGGCAGTGGCAGTGTCTTGGGACGTGGAGAAGATTGTCAGGTGGAAAATGAGGTGGGGCTGGAGAGAAAAGAGAGAGAGGGTGTCGGGCTCTGGTGATGTCAGTTGGTACTGGTTAAGGGTGTGCCCTGGTGAGTAGGGCAGACCTGGATAGGCCTGGGTTCAAATCATTCTGGAAGAATCTGGCCAATTACTTCACCTCCCCAATTTTGATTATCCTTAAAATGTACATAATAACAGTGTAACTTATGAATACTGTCAAATGCCTGGCACATTGTAGATGGTCAGTAAATAGCAGCTATTGTTTTGTAGATGTGAATGTTATATCTGTGGGCAATGTAAACCTTCCTCCCTTATGAGGCTTTTCCTGTCCCTGGGCTAATCACATTGCATGCAAAAGGGAGGATTATAGGATTATAAAGAAGGCAGTATAGGCCTTAAAAAAAGGAAGTGAGAACTAGACAAAGGAATAATTAACACTTACTTTTTAGTGCCCATTTATAGACCAAAGACTCATTGTTAGCATTTAAGGACACTAAATTTAAAACTATTCAAAGTTACAAATTTACTACAGTTTCCATGTTTGATTTTTGCTCAGATGGGGACACAAGCTGTTGAACTTCAAGACATCTATCACCTCAGTCTTTCACCCCTTACAAGAAGCAGGCAGAATATGAAAATATGTCTTCCCAACCAGCAGTATCATAGTAACAAAGTCCCTGGGTACAATTTACCCAGCTGAAGCATCACCAAGTCCCTCTTCTGGTAATTAATTACTCTTGAGAGGCGTTGTATCTAAAGGGAATAGTTGTCCCTGGAGCTACCTTGGGTTGGCCAAGAACGAGTTACTAAACTCACCTTGTTTCTTTTTACCTTCTTGGTATGGGTACTAGAATGTAGGTCAGGCAATGGCACAGATATACAAGGAATCTGTCAAAACATCTCAGAATGTCCTTGAGGACCAAAGGAAATCTGGGCTAGGCACAAGCCCACTTGTACCTGGTCATCAACTATACAAAGAGTGGGGATTAAAGTCAATTTGGAAAAAAGTTTCTCTCTTGAAATGAGATAGCAACATGGAGTTCAGGTAGAAGATGATCAGGCCCATGATTATTGAACATTTATGACAGACTGTATCTCCACAATGCTTTGTTCAACATGTAGTAGAGCTCCTGCCCTCTTACCCTCTTTGTAGAAAGGAGTCTTTGTTGGATTGACCAAACATCTGAGCTCCCTTTGAGTGCTGAGCATTGTGTAAGAGACAAAGGGGAAAATCAGACTCTGTACTCTGGACCCATTTTACAAATGAGAGCTGAGGTTCAGGGAAGTTGGAGAACTTACTCAGGGTCACCTAGTCAGTACATTAGTTTGAAGCCCTCCACATGGGTCCCAAATTCCAACTGTTTAGGTTCAGTCCAATCTAGATGTCGCTTATGAACCACAGATATAAAGATACAGATATAAAGATACACAGATATAAAGGCTTGGGAGTCTTAGAAGATTGTCAACCATCAACACTGGGATTCATCTGGTTCTGGCAAAGCTGTCATGATGGGCAGAAACCAGACAAAAGGTTTGGCTTGGTGAACCAAAGGGAAATAACATATGAGGGGCAAGGAGGTTTATCCAGCTAGCCACTCAACACCCTTTGGCAGTCCTGGGCTGAGCACTGAGGGTACAGATGTGAAGATCAGCCAGTTTCTGTGCTCAGGAACCCACAGCCTGGTGTGGAGATGGTGACAATTCAGTGTGAGACTGGTTTGTAGAAGAGTAACTCACCGCACAAAAACAGACACTCAGATCAATGGAACAGAATAGAGAACCCAGAAATGGACCCACAAACATATGGCCAACGAATCTTTGACAAAGCAGGAAAGAATATCCAATGGAATAAAGACAGTCTCTTTTTTTTTTAACGTTTATTTGTCTTTGAGATAGAGAGAGAGAGACAGAGCACGAATGGGGGAGAGTCAGAGAGAGGGAGACACAGAATCCGAAACAGGCTCCAGGCTCTGAGCTGTCAGCACAGAGCCCGATGCGGGGCTCGAACTCACAGACCACGAGATCATGACCTGAGCCGAAGTCGGCCGCCCAACCGACTGAGCCACCCAGGTGCCCCTAAAGATAGTCTCTTCAGCAAGTGGTGCTGGGGAAACTGGACAGAAACATGCAGAAAGATGAACCTGGACCACTTTCTTACACCATACACAAAAATAAACTCAAAATGGATGAAAGAACTAAATGTAAGACAGGAAGCCATCAAAATCCTCAAGGAGAAAGCAGGCAAAAACCTCTTTGATGTTGGCCAGAGCAACTTCTTATTCAACACATCTCCAGAGGCAAGGGAAACAAAAGCAAAAATGAACTATTGGGACCTCATCAAAATAAAAAAGCTTCTGCACAGTGAAGGAAACAATCAGCAAAACTAAAAGGCAACCGATGGAATGGGAGAAGATATTTGCAAAGGGTTAGCATCCAAAATCTATAAAGAACTTCTCAAACTCAACACCCCCCAAAAAAAAAATCCAGTGAAGAAATGGGCAAAAGACATGAATAGACACTTCTCCAAAGAAGACATCCAGATGGCCAAGTGACACATGAAAAAATGCTCAACATCACTCATCATCAGGGAGATACAAATCAAAACCACATGAGATACCACCTCACACCTGTCAGAATGGCTAACATTAACAACTCAGGCAACAACAGATGTTGGCGAGGATGCAGAGAAAGAGGGCTCTTTTGCACTGCTGGTGGGAATGCAAACTGGTACAGCCACTCTGGAAAACAGTTTAGAGGTTCCTCAAAAAATTAATTACCCTATGACCCAGCAATTGAACTACTGGGTATTTATCCAAGGGATACAGTTATATTGTTTCGAAGGGGCACATGCACCCCAATGTTTATAGCACCACTGTCAACAATAGCCAAAGTATGGAAAGAGCCCAAATGTCCATTGATGGATAAATGGATAAAGATGTGGTGTATCTATACAATGGAGTATTACTTGGCAATCAAAAAGAATGAAATCTTGCCATGTACAACTATGTGGATGGAACTAGAGGGTATTATGCTAAGCGAAATTAGTCAGAGAAAGACAAATATCATATGACTTCACTCAGAGGAAGACTTTAAGATACAAAACAGATGAACATAAGGGAAGGGAAGCAAAAATAATATAAAAACAGGGAGGGGGACAAAACATAAGAGACTCTTAAATATGGAGAACAAACGGGGGGTTACTGGAGGGGTTGTGGGAGGGGGAATGGGCTAAATGGGTAAGGGGCATTAAGTAATCTACTCCTGAAATCATTGTTGCACTATATGCTAACTAACTGGGATGTAAATTAAAAAATAAATAAATTATTAAAAAATAAAAATGGTGGACCACTGGCGGGGGGAGGGGGGAAGAAGAGTAACTCAGATCATGTCTCTCCCCTGCTAAAAACACTACAGAGGCTTCCCTTTGAACTTTTTTCCAGATCTGGTCTTTCTAAACCATGTCCTTCTTGGCATTCACATCTTAATTCGGAAGGCACTCCCTTTCTTTTTTTTTTTAAACAACAGTTTTGGGGCACCTGGGTGGCTCAGTCAGTTAAGTGTCTGACTTCAGCTCAGGTCATGATCTCATGATTAGTGAGTTCGAGCCCCACATTGGGCTCTGCACTGACAGTGAGGAGCCTGCTTGGGATTCTCTCTCCCTCTCTCTCTGCTTCTCCCCTACTCACGCTCTCAAAATAAATAACAAATAAGCCTAAAAAACCCCTCCAAAACAAGTTTTATTATGTACATACTGTGATAGGCTGAATGATGGCTTTCAAAGATGTGTACATCCTAATCCGTGGAACCTGTGAATATGTTACCTTACCTGATAAAAACAAATTTGGATATATGAGTAAATGAGGCATTGGAGTTGGAAAGATTATCCTGTAATATCGTGTGAGTCAGGTGTAATAACAAAGGTCTTTCTAAGAGGGGGACAAGTGGATGAGAAAGAGAAAAGGGAAGTATAACATTTGAACCTTTGAGGTTTAAATGATACACATGGAAGATATAGGAAGAGGCCAATTGCCAAGGAATGCAGGCAGGCTCAATAAGCTGGAAGAGCAAGGAAACAGATTCCTCCCTGGGCTTCCAGAAGGGACACATCCCTGCCAACACCTTGATTTTAGACTTTTGGCCTCCAGACTATAAACGAATAAATTGGTGTTTGAAGCCACTAAGTTGTCATTTGTTTCAGCAGCAATAGGAAAGTAATACACATGCAGTACAATTTGGTGGATTTTTGTATATTCACAGAGCTATACAATTTATCATCACAATCAATTTTAGAACATTTTGTCACCTTCTTCCTCCAAAAACTCCACCCATTAGTGGTCACTCCTGTTTTCCACTTGTAGGTACCCATGTGGCATTAAATAAGTTCCCTAACTCATGTGAGCCTCTATTTCTTAATCTGTAGGGGGGATACTGCCCACTTCAAAACATGTAAGAGTTCAATGAGATAATGTAGTGCTCAGCACAGTGCCTGAAGTCAGCATTCACTAGGCTGTTTATTATTTTTATTAAAATCAGTGAGGAGGCTGTTGCAGAAGTGCCAGGGAGAGGTGAAGGAGAGGCTGAACGAGGCCAGTGGCTGAGTGATGGAGAGGAGGGGATCTGGTTTCTCTGGGAAGCCCCAGGCCCTGTGATCCTCTCTCATCGGAGTCTGGTTTCACCTCCTCTCTTCCCTGGGAACTTGGTTTAAATCCGCGGGCTGGTCCCTTTCTGGCCACTAGAGGGCAGTGGAGGCAAGGCCGCGCAGAGGGAGGCGGGCGTCCTGAAGATTGGCGCTGGTCTGTGCATTCAGCCTTTCTTCGTGCTCTGAAGCCTAATTGTGTATTTGCATTGTGCTCTCCTCTCCCTCTTTGCTCTGTGTAGCTGATGGCATTTTTTCAAACACTGCATTGGTGGGCACCTCTGAGTTCTTGTTCCACCTGTGGCCTGGGATTAGTCATGGCTCAAGCCTCTCGCTTTCTGGCAGCTGTATTTATTTCTGAAGGGCACAAGTAGCTGCAGAACATGGTGGCTTGGGCTCTACAGCTCAGGAGAGCCTAGGACAAACCTCAGTTTTTCTTTTGCCAGTTCAAAACATGGGGACTATTCCATCTTGCATTCCTCCCCTGCCCCCCAGGCCATATCAGTACCACCCAAATCGCGTGGACTGAGGTGGCAGGTGGTGGAGTGTGGTGGGTATGATTCCTCAAAGAAAATTCAGATGATTTCACTAGAGGAAGGAAGAGTGGATGTTTAGGCAAAATCCACAGATGTCCACTACAGCTACTATGTGGGAAGAGAATAATCCACTGGCTAAGAGCTCTGGCCTGGGACTCCAGTTCCCTGTGAGGGAATCCCAGTTTCACCATTCACAAGTTGTGTGACCATGGCCGGCTCACTCACCTGTCAGTCTGACTCTCAGTGTCCCATCTACAAAGCGGGAGTGATGGATCAACATTGTAGGCCTGAATCAGTGGGAAAGCACATTGTAGAGGGATCAGGCAAGCTCCAGAGGGTGTCCCTGCAGTTTGGCGTGGCATGAAGTCTGAAGTCTCCGCATTGTTACCTGACCAGTTCCAGGGCAGCTGTCCAACAGACAGGCAGCCAAAGTCCTCTGGGTTCAAGTTCTCAATCTGCCACTTACTGGCTACGCACTTTCCTCCTCCATGAGTGAGGATCATCGTTCCTGCCTCCCAGGGTCGTTGGGAGAAGTGATGAGGTGACATACAGACAGTGCCTGGCACGTAGCAGTCTGTAACTAATGATAGACGTGTTCTCAGCACAATTACTACTCCAGAGCATGTTAGGAGTCCAGGTGCGACTCTGGCAGGACAGGCCACGTGCTCTGTGAACAAACAATCATCCTTCTGGATAGAGTGCATTTGGCCATCAGCCGGGGCCTTGGGAGGCTTTGTGTAGCCTGGCCCTTCCCTCCTTCCTTTCAGCTTGAGGAGGGTACACCCTCACAGAGGTTCATGTTTCACTCTTAATTACCCCTTGGGCTCTACTATCAGCCTGTCTTTCATTTCCATAAAAAGGCTCTCAGCCAGACAGTTTGAACAGAATCTCATCTGGAGTGTGTTAACTATTCTCCCCATCATTGGCAGAGATCTGGAATCGGCTCTGCATTAGGACAAGTTGTAAATAAACACATATTTGCTTAAATGTGGCTCCTGCTCCTATCCCTTAGCCTTATCTTAGATTTGGGCAGCTTTAAGTCATGGAACACAGAGTGTTTGGAAAAGACCTTAGAAATCATTGAATCCAGTCTACCCATTTTACAGAAGAGTAAATTGAAGGTATTTAGTTAAGTCACCCATGTTTACATAGACAACTTGAGGTTACAGATAAAGATGGAAATGAGGTCTTTTACTCTTAGTCCAAAACTTTCCATAGTAACCCAGTACTGCAGTCAGTCATTCACTCATTCCTTCAAAAAAATGCGTACCGAGCATCTCCCTACCTATACCTTGTCCTTTTGTGGGCATTGGAAAAACAGATAAACAAGGAATGATTTGCCCTTGAAGTGCTTATGAACTCTTTGTCCATTGGTCCATCTGTCCATCTAATGCGTGTGTCTCTTCATTCATCCATTTCTCTGTGTATCCATTTACCTTTCTCCTGTCCATCTTTTCATCCATCCCTTAATCTTCATCCTTTTGTACATTTGTTTTTGTCCATTTATCTCACCATAGATTGTCCACCACATTTATTTATCTTTCTTTCTGTCCGTTTTCTTGCCCACCTGTCATCTGTTCCTGTTTCCATCCAGTCTACTTCTCTTTTGATCCACCCATTATTCTCTTCATCTATCCAGAATTTCTTGAGTGTCTATATGGCTCCAGGTTTTTGGCTGGTGCTCAGGTCTGAGAGAAGTAAGAAGCATTTGTATTCGAGTCTTTGTATGAACACATACTTTATTATCTTTTTATTAAGTACCTTGGAGTAGAATGGCTGGATCATATGGTAGATATTTATTTAGCTTTTTAAGAAACTGCTAAAATCTATTAGGTATTTGCCCAAAGGATACAAAAATACAGATTCAAAGGGGTACATGCACCCACGTACGAAGGGTACATGCTGCTACAAGGTTTATAGCAGCATTATCAACAATAGCCAAACTATGGAGAGAACCGAAATGCCCATCAACTGATGAATGGATGTGTGTGTGTGTGTGTGTGTGTGTGTGTGTGTGTGTGTGTGTAATGGAATATTACTCATCCATCAAAAATAATGAAATCTTGCCATTTGCAATGACATGGATGGAGCTAGAGTGTATTATGCTAAGCAAAATAAGTCAATCAGAGAAAGACAAATATCATATGCTTTCCCTCATATGTCAAATTTAAGAAACAAAACAAATGAACATATGGCATGGGTTGAGGGAGAGAGAAGAAAGGGAAACAAACCATAATAGACTCTTAACGATAGAGAAAAAACTGAGGGTTGATGGAAGGAGGTGGGTGGGAGATGGGCTAGATGGATTATGGGTATTAAGAGGGGCACTTGTAATGAGCAGTGGATTTGTGTGTAAGTGACGAATCACTGAAATCTACTTCTGAAACCAATACTGCACTGTATAGTAATCAATTAAAATTTAAATAAAAAAACTGCTAAAGTATTTTTCAATGAGTTTTTACTCTCTTATATATCTACTGGTTTCTCCACAGTCTTTTAAACTTTTTGCATGATCATTTATTTTAATTTTATTCGTTCTAATAGCTCTAGTTTTGATTTGTTGTTCCCCTATGACAAATGCTGGTGAGCATCTTTGTGTGCTTATTTGCTAGCCATATATCATTTTGGGAAAGTGTGTGCAAATCCTTTGTCTGCTTAAGAAATTGAATTGTTTTCTTACTGAGTTGTAAGATTTAAATATAAATTCTAGGGGCACCTAGGTGGCTCAGTTGGTTGAGTGTCTGACTCTTGATTTTGGCTCAGGTTGTGATCCTAGGGTTGTGGAATTGAGCCCTGCATCAGGCTGCATGCTGAGCACAGAGCCTGCTTGGGATTCTCTCTCTCTCTCTCTCTCTCTCTCTCTCTCTCTCTCTGCCTCTCCCCTGCTCATGCCTTCATGCTTTCTTAAAATAAATAAATAGAGGCACCTTGGTGGCTCAGTCAGTTAGGCGTCTGACTCTTGGTCTCGGCTCAGGCCATGATCTCACGGTTTGGGAGTCTGGTCTGAGCTCTGCATCAGGCTCTGCGCTAACAGTGTGGAGACTGGTTGGGATTCTCTTTCTTCCCCTTTCTGTCTGCCCCTCCCCACTTGTACATGTACTCTCTCCCTCTCTCTCAAGATAAAGAAACTTAAAAATAAATAAACATTCAAAAATAAATATATTGGGGCGCCTGGGTGGCTCAGTCAGTTGAGCGGCCGACTTCGGCTCAGGTCACGATCTCGTGGTCCTTGAGTTCGAGCCCCGCGTTGGGCTCTGTGCTGACAGCTCGGAGCCTTGAGCCTGTTTCGGATTCTGTGTCTCCCTCTCTCTGACCCTCCCCCATTCATACTCTGTCTCTCTCTGTCTCCAAAATAAATGTTAAAAAAAATTAAAAAATATATAAATTCTGGATTAAAGTTGTTTATCAGATAAACACTTTGTCAGATTAACATTTTTTCTCCATATGTGGCTTGTCTTTTCATTCTTTTAACAGTGTTCCAAAGAATAGCACATGAGTTTTGGTGAAGTCCAACTTATTAAACTTTTCTTTTATGGATCTGTCTTTATAATAAATTTGTGCCTAGCATAAGGTCACAAAGATTTTCTGCTGTTTTTGTTCTGTAAGTCTTATTGTTTCAGGTTTTACCTTTAGGTCTATGAAGGATTTTGAGGTAATGTTTGTGTATGGTACAAGGTATAGAGCCAAGCTCGTTTATTTGTTCTTTTCTTTACCTCTTCCTTCCTCCCTCCCTTCCTTCCTTTCTTCCTTCCTTCCTCTTTCTGTCTCTCTCTGTCTCTGTCTCTCTTTCTCTCTTTCTTTGGCATATGGATATCCAGTTGTTTTAGCATCATTTGTTGGAAATACTGCTTTCTCTGGGGTGCCTGGGTGGCTCAATCGCTTAAGCGACTGACTCTTGATTTCAGCTTAGATCATGATCTCACGGTTGTGGGATTGAGCCCTGTGTTGTGCTCCTCCCTGAGCATAGAGCCTGCTTGGGATTCTCTCTCTGCCCCTCCCCCATCTCTTTCTCTCAAAAAAAAAAAAAAGAAAGAAAGAAAGAAAGAAAAGAAAAGAAAACGACTGCTTTCTCTAATGAATTGCCCTTGCACCTTTGTTAAAATCAAATATTCACTCCATTAGCAATGAGTACACACCTAATGCCCAGATCTTGTTTTTCTTTTCTTTTCTTTCCTTTTTTTTAATTTGAGAGAGAGAGAGAGAGAGAGAGACAGAGACAGAGACAGAGACAGAGGGAGAGAGAGAGAATCTTAAGCAGGCTCTATGCTCAGTGCAGAACCTGACACAGGGCTCATTCTATGACCCTGGGATCATGACCTGAGCTGAAATCAAGAGTCAGGCGCTCAGCTGACTGAGTCATCCAACACCCCTAGATCTTGTTTTTTAGTACCATTTGTCAATAAAAAGATCCAGGGCTTCTTGGAGAGGTGGATAATTTTAGGACTGGGGCAGGAAATATGTAAGATGGACCTGGAGCATCTTGTAGCACCGGAAGTGAAGTGCTGAAAAAGGAAAATCCTATGTTGATGGGATTTTGTCAAAAGAACACAGCAGCCAACTCAAGGAGCTCCCAAAGGCCAATTTGAACAATTTGATCAACAGTATGTAAATAAAGTAGTATTGGATTATAATCCAAGGTATAAAACAAATATCCATGAGTCTATAGTGATATAAGTTATTAAATAAATAAATGAGAAGAGAAAAATTTCTTTTGCAAAAGCATTTCAAGTAATTTATGTAGATATTCCACCCTTAAGGAAGCGGGGTATAAGTGTCCACTCCTCAGGTGTGGGCTGTGTGTAGTGACTTTCTTCTGAAGAGTACAGTATAGAAAAGAGGGGAGGGGAAGAATACTTTTACAGTGTAGAAATGTAACAGACACTGTCTCAAGTAATGAAGGTTAACTTCATCAGATAAATCACGTTGATAGTATATAACCTTGGTATAACATAAGCACTTTTTTCCCAGCCTAATGAAAAAAACATCAGACAAATCCCAATTGGGGGATATTCTACAAAATACTTGTCCAGCACTCTTCAAACCTGTCAAGGTCATCAAAAACAAGGAAAGTCTGAGAAACTGTCATAGCTAAGAGGAGCCTAGGGAGACATAACAACTAGATGTAATTTGGGTAGAATCCTGGAACAGAAAAAGATGTTAGTTAAAACTAAGGAAATTTGAGTAAATGATGGACTTTAGTTAATAACAATGTATCAACATTAGTTCATTAAATATAACAAATGTATTATATTAATATAGGATGTTAATAATAGGGGAAACTTGATGACAGACATAGGAACTTTATGTGCTATCTTCTCAATTTTTCTATAAATATAAAACTATTCTAATAAATGAAATCTATATTGTAAAAATCCATTGTGTGTGTGTGTGTTTGTCGAATATGTGTGTGTGTATGTGTATGCGTGTGTATATATACATATATATGTATATATATGTATTGCATCATTGATCTATTTGCTTTTTTTTATGCCAACATCAGACTATTTTGTTTGTTAAAACTTTATAACAAATCTTGAAATCAGGTAGTAGTAGCTTTCCAATTTTGTTCTTTTTTTCAAAGTTGTTTTGGCTATTCTAGTTTTTTTTCCATTTCACATGAACTTTAGAATCAGTTTGTCAATTAAAAAAAAATGCCTGCCGCATCTTGATTGGTATTACATTGATCAAACTGGGGAGAATTGACTTCTTATCAATATTGGGTTTTTCAAGCCATGGGCTAGCTCTCCATTTATTTACATCATCTGTAATTTTTTTCTCAGCTATATTTTGTAGTTTTTAGCTTACAGATCGTTCACAGCTTTTGTCGGATTTAACCCTAAGTATTTCATATTTTTCAATGCTATATGTAAAGAGTGTTTTTATTTCAATTTCTGGTTGCTCATTTCTAATATATAGAAATGCAACTGAGTTTTGCATACTGATCTTTATAATAGGAGAGACAGACTGGTCATAGAGATGCATAGAGAGGAAGGCCATGTGAAGGTGGGGGGAGGTTGGGGTTATGCTGCCCTGAGCCAAGGGACACCAGAAGCTACCAGACATTGGGAGAGGCAAGGAAAATTTCTTTCCTGGAGACTTTGTAGGGAATGTGGTCCTGCTGACATCTTGATTTTCTTGTGTTTTTAATTTAAAATTTAAAATTTTAATTGCAATATCATTAACATACAGTGTTATATTAGTTTCTGGTGTACAATTAGAATGATTCAACTCTTCTATACATTACTCAGGGCTCATCATAATAAGTGTACTCTTAATCCCCTTCACCTCTTTCACCCATCCTCCCACCCACCTCCCCTCTGGTAACCATCAGTTTATTCTCTAGAGGTAAGAGTCTGTTTTTTGTCTCTTTTTTTTTCTCTGTTTTGTATCTTAAATTACACATATAAGTGAAATCATATGGTATTTGTCTTTCTCTGATTTTTTTGCTTGTACTCTCTAGATCCATCCACGTTGTTGCAAATGGCAAGATTTCATTCTTTTTTATGGCTGAAAACACACACACACAATGGAATATTATTAGATATAGACACAGATATAGATATTATATAGATATAGATGTAGATATATATACCATATCTTCTTTATCCATTCATCTATTAATGGACACTTGGGGGCTTCCATAATTTGTCTTTTGTAAATAATAGTGCAATAAATATAGAGGTGCATATATCTTTTCAAATTAGTGTTTTTGTGTTCTCTGGGTAAATATCCACTAGTGGAATTACTGGAAAATAGGTCTATTTTCAATTTTTTGAGGAATCTTCATACTGGTTTTCACAGTGGCTGCACCAGTTTGCATTCCCATGAACTTTGCATGAGGGTTCCTTTTTCTCCACATCCTCTCCACTTGATGTTCCTTGTGTTTTTGATTTTAGCTGTTCTGACAGGTGTGAGGTGATTTCTCATTGTAGTTTTGATTTGCATTTCCCTGATGATGAGTGATGTTGAGCATCTTTTCATGTGTCCATTGGCCATCTGGATGTCTTCTTTGGAGCAATGTCTGTTTATGTTTTGCCCATTTTTAAATTAGATTATTTGTTTTTTGGGTGTTGGGTTGTATAAGTTCTTTATATATTTTGGATACTAACCCTTTTTTGGATGTGTCATTTGCAAATATCTTCTCTCATTCAGTAGATTGTTTTTTAATTTTGTTGATTGCTTTCTTTGCTGTGCAGAAGCTTTTTATTTTGATGCAGTCCCAATAGTTTATTTTTGCTTTTGTTTCCCTTAGGAGACATATCTAGAAAAAAGTTGCTGTGGCTGATGTCAGAGAACTTACTGCCTATGTTCTCTTCTAGGATTTTTATGGCTTCAGGTGTCACATTTAGATACTTAATCCATTTTGAGTTTATTTTTGTGCGTGGTGTAAGAAAGTGGTCCAGTTTCATTCTTTTGCATGTAGCTGTACAGTTTTCCCAACATCATTTGTTGAAGAGACTGTCTTTTTCCCATTGAATACTCTTTTCTGCTTTGTTGAATATTAACTGACCATATAATTGTGGGCTTATTTCTGGGCTCTCAGTTCTGTTCCATTGATCTATGTGTCTATTTTTGTGCCAGTACCATACAGTTTTGGTTGCTATAGCTTTGTAGTATATCTTGAAATCTGAGATTTTGATACCTCCAGTTTTGTTTTCAAGATTGCTTTGGCTATTCAGGGTCTTTTCTGATTCCATACACATTTTAGGTTTGTTTTTTTTCTAGTTCTGTGAAAAATACTGTTGGTATTTTGATAGCTTTGGGTAGTATGGACCTTTTAACAATATTTGTTCTTCCAACCCATGAGCACTGAATGTCTTTCCATTTGTTTGCACCATCTTCAATTTCTTTCACCAATGTTTTGTAGTTTTCAAAGTACAGATCTTTTACCTCCTTGGTTAAGTTTACTCCTAGGTATCTTATCATTTTGGGTGCAGTTGTAAATGAGATTGTTTTCTTAATTTCTCTTTCCACTACTTCATTATTAGTTTATAGAAATGCAATGGATTTCTGTATATTGATTTTGTATCCTGCAACTTTACTAAATTCGTTGATCAGTTCTAGTAGTTTTTTGGTGGAGTCTTTAGGGTTTTCTTTATATAGTGTGGCTGACATCTTGATTTTGAACTTCTGACTCTAGAATGGTGAGATAATAAATTTGTTGTATTAAGCCACAAAGTTTGTGGTAATTTGTTATGGAAGATCTCAGAAACTAATACAAGGGCCCTAGGTATTGTCATGAAGCACAGCTTGAAGAGGCCCCAAGATCACCTTCCTCAGAGAGGGCCATATCATGTCTGACAATATTCATGAAGATATTGACTTGATGCTCAAAGATAAAACCTAAACACACTTCTTATGGGGATGGCCCTGGGACTGTCAGCTGCCACAAAGAGGTGGGCCTGGGTATGGTTGTGCGTGTGTGTGTGTGTGTGTGTGTGTGTGTGTGTGTGTGTGTGTGTTGGTGGGATGGCTATCATGAAAATGATGAATATTCTCATTCCTCCTATTTCTAGTTCATTCTGATTTCCTTCAGTCATTTTCCTTGTTTCCCACTCACTGCACTACTCTTTTCCTCGTATTGACCACCATTGACATCTGGGTCATCCTTTTTCTTTCAGATGGAACATTTTATAGAAGGTAAATATAAAACAGAGAGATCTCATTATGAGTTGAATATTTGTTCCAAGATATATTAACATTACAGACACTAAAGATCCTTAAGTAGCAAATACCCTTTTACTGTGTTTTGTTCTGATCATCTAGGATTTTGCCATAGCAGTACTCTAAAAATGTACTATGACAAAGCCCACTCGGCTCTGTGTGACACTTAATAATTTTTTAAAAGTGCAAAAAAGTCACTTTTTAGGGTGGGAAGTGGGAAGAGCTGGCTCAAGACTAGAGTCAACACTCATGCTTCTAGCTCTGAATCCAGTTCCACTCCAGTCCAGGAGGGCAAACTGAATGTTACTTGAAGATTATATAGAGACTTGCAAGCTTGTATAGAGAATGTTTTTCTTCCCTTCCAAGCTTTGATAAGATCTTTCTTCCCTTTTCTTTGTCATTCATCTGTCAGAGGGTAGAAGAATAAAGAAAGCTGCTTTACTACCCCACCCCTGGACATCCATAGTGTTCAGGTGTCAGAAGCCAAGGTCACTGCATACATGTTCCTACTTATGCCCTTTTACACAGAGCTGTCACTTATCATTTGGGACAGAGAGATGAACCAGTCCCCAGCAGCTTCCTTGACAATTCCCCTGCCATCACACACACTTCAGTTCTGTGTCCAGTAATGCTCTAGAATATGGGAAAGGGTAGAAGGACAAGGAGTTGACTGCTTCACGTTTTTACTGCCCATCTACTCAGCTTTCATTAAAGGGGAAGGACTATTAGGTGTGGATGTCAACTAGTCTCACACCAAGAGATATAGGAACGTGAATGTCTCCTAACCCTTCTGAATTTAGGGTGAGCCATTCTAAACTTCTGTTTCTTACTTTTGTGATATATGAGGCTGGTTATTTCCTACTGTCCCTGGAGGTTAAGTGGAGAATTTATTGCTCTATTATATCTGTATAACCACACCCACCCTACGGTTTACCCGCGAGTTGTATAAAGTGAAGATACTGAGGGGCACCTGGATGGCTCAGTTGGTTGAGCATCTGATTTCAGCTCAGGTCATGATCTTGCAATTTGTGAGTTCAAGCCCCACATCGGGCTTGCTCCTGTCAGCCGAAGAGCCCACTTTGGATCCTCTCTCCCCCTTCTCTCTTCCCCTGCCCTGCTTTCATGCTCTCTTTCTCAAAAATAAATATACCATTAAAAAAATCAAGTGAAAATATTGAGGGGGTAGGACTGCTTGAGCCAGATCCTGGGATTGGGTCTTCATTTGATCTTGTCACTTTTGAAGGCTCCTGAAAATATGCATAGGGACATTTTTTTTTTCCTTTCTAATGAAAGGATTAGGAAAAATAATGAACTTAATATTTGGACATGTGACCAGGTACAAATGGAGGAAGCCAGAATTGTGGTGACTTTGTAGTGCTATTATTACTCTCCCTCCATGGCCTGGGACACAGTTTAGAAGTTGAAGCAGGCAATCAGTAGGCACTGAAGTTAATCTTTTCCTTTTTCTAGTCCAAGCTACTGATATCCTATAAACCTTGATCTCAAATGTGACATCGACTAAACACATACCATGCTCCTATGAGAAGGAATAAATCTGTTTGGAAAATAAAATATACTCTTTGGAGAATATATTAATAGGAGTGCTGTTTTTTCTCTACAGGGAATGAAAGGTTTCTGAAATTCTCTACCTAGGAGGAGTTAGAGAAAGACTTTCTGGCTAAGTAGAAGAAGCACACCCAGTAAGAGAGAACCCAGTGCAGTGACCAGCACAGCTTGTGGAACCTGACACCCTTGACTCCTGGGAACGTGGAAGGAGTTGCTGCTCTATGAATTCCATCATTTTCTCAGGGTGTCTGTCTTTTTCTCCTAACTGCCTGCTTCTACTTAGAAAATTCAAGCCTTCAGATGCTGTTGCACTTATCACTTTGCTCAAGGTAGGAGGTTCTGTAATCACAGGAATGTCCAGCTGTGGGCTCTGCCTGGGTCTGGGGTTCCTCCTTATTCTGACTTTCCTTCTGTGCATGAAACACATCCTAAACCACAGTCTCCCCTCTGGCATCAGGCCCTTGACGGTATCCTCACACCCATAAAGCCTATTCTGGTTTGAAAAGGTCCTGGGCTCTCTACAAAGGCTAACACCAATGTGACTTTTATCAGAGGACCTTGCTGACATTTGCCTTTTGCCTTGAACTGAAGCTTCTGAAGCAAACGACTCCTTATTTGTCCGAACTCAGTTTTATGAAGAGCCTGTCCCTTCTGTTCCAGGACCTGAGGTGTTCTTGCTTCAAAGGTCTCTGCTAATCTTCTGTCCTGAGCAGGTTGCTCTTTCCCTGGTGTGGAAGGTCTCTAATCCTGCATTTTCTTATAGATGTTCTCCTGATTTGGCTTAGGGCCCTCTTTCACTTCATTTGGGTCTGCATTTGTCTTCTGACTCTTACCTGGGTCCTGAAGGCTAGGGGCTCCACCATCCTGCATCCAGCATTCTCCTTTGTCCTCCATGTGAATAGAAAGAATCTGGGAAGTGGCCATGTCTCCACTGTGCACACACTGCATATGGGGTTGTGAGCTTTTAGCCACCAAACTGTCCTGAGTCATGTGATTCTTCTCTGGAAGTGCAATGAGCATGACTATGTGGCTCAACCTTCAATTTGAGCTGTATCTTACTTAAAACATGGTCTTTAAGAAAAGTTTTTGCTAGATCTTGGGTCCCCAACATTCTCAGTGGTGGGGCCATTCCTTGGTTACGGACCACTCAGATCCCCATTTAGATTTTGGATGTTTCTCAGCTCAATAGCTCAGAAGGTCTTTTTTTGGGGGGCGGGGGTGATGAGATTCTAGCACCTGTCAAGTGGCTAAGTCAATGAAGGACAGCCCCAAGGGCTATTCACGTGACATTCCTGAACCACTGAGGGTGCCAAGTTTCTGATTTCCCTGTGGGTGTGAGACATTCCAGGAGGGAGGTAGGATAAAGTCGGCAGTGAGCCCTGCATGATGTACATTCACAGGGATCCTACCCTGATTGACTTTGCCCAAGTGTATGCTCAGGGTGTTTTTCCAATTGCTTCTCTACTAGGTTCTCCCTTGGATGCCTTGATAAATCATTGTCTGAATGACTCACCTCCCTTTTTGCTTCCTTCTTAGAGTCAGTTCTCAAACAGTGCATTGGATAACTGAGGCTTTCGCTGGATTATCTTTTGGACCCCATCACAGAATATACTCTTGTCCCCTTCACTAATTTCTTCACTAGGCTCCTCACATGGAAGCTTATTGGATTCCTTAATCCAATCTTCCGTGAATACTGGTTGCTTCACCCCTTAAAAACAGAGGGCATTGAGAGTCTGTCAGACAGGGTTCTAGGCAGGAGCAGAGGCTGAGCCTTGGGGTAGGGCAGGGGCTGTTTCTGGGGAAACTGTAGGGATTCTTTAACTTGTATTTGGTTTTGAGGGGTAGGAACATTAGATATTACATTGAATGAGACAGCTGGAGATGCTAATGGGGGAATCGCTACCAAAGACCAGGATTGTGTTGATCAGGGACTTGTGCCTGATGAGGACATTCCAGAAGATCCAGCTCCATTTATGTGGCATATGGTTCTCCAAAGTTTTAAGAAATGGGAAATCGTGGGGCTCCTGGGTGGCGCAGTCGGTTAAGCGTCCGACTTCAGCCAGGTCACGATCTCGCGGTCCGTGAGTTCGAGCCCCGCGTCGGGCTCTGGGCTGATGGCTCAGAGCCTGGAGCCTGTTTCCGATTCTGTGTCTCCCTCTCTCTCTGCCCCTCGCCCGTTCATGCTCTGTCTCTCTCTGTCCCAAAAATAAATAAACGTTGAAAAAAAAATTAAAAAAAAAAAAAAGAAATGGGAAATTGTGATGACTGGTCAGCTGCTTGGTTTGCCCCCAGTGCTTCAGAATGGTTGGGAGGCTATGGTGTCCCACTCATCAGCAAGTGATTCTAAGCTATTTCTAGAATTTATACATGATCGCTTTTTTGTTCCTTTCTTGTCCCAAGTTCAGAAATCCATTCTTGTTATAACTGGTGTCTTCAGATGCTCCTGAAGATATAAAGTGTGTGGGAAAAGATGCCGTTAGTTTCCATACACCTGCTTGTAGGGTCTCCCCAGAGGAAGTTGAAGTGGAGGAAGGTTTTGCTGGAGAACAGTGTCAGGAAGTGGAAAGGAACAAGTATTTGGCAGATGCTGGCCACCAGGGGAAGGTGAAATAGGCAGGTGTCAGTGGCCCATTCCTGAGAATATTGACATAGAAGAGGCCAACAGTAGGTGCTAGCTGGAGAGTAGCTCTGTGAAATGGTGTTCAGCGGGATGGAAATCAAATCTGAATGAATTAATTGAATTCTAGTGGTGGTAGAATAGGGAACTTTGGAAGTTCAGAATGCCAGGAGAATGATTCAGTGGGATCTAGGACCTGGGTTAATTGGTAAGAGATTGATATCATGAGAGCGTAAGGTCATGTGAGGCCAGTCTTTTCTTTACTCTGTGTTTACACTAAGGGACAGGAAAAGAATGAGCAGCTGGGAATCACACTATACTGTCTCTAGGCAAGAGAGTTATTCATTATTCATGAACAATATGTCTTCTGCATTGAATTCATGGATCTCTGTGTTCCTTCTCTGTTATTCATTTTTAAAATGGATAAAAATATTTTCTATTGATGTTTATTTGATAAATTCAAGTAAGAACCTGTTTTCAATATGTGATCTGCAACAACCTTTCAGTCAGTTATCCTTCTGCTTAAGAAGGGTGCAGATTCACAGACATAGAGGGGCAGTTTACTCTATCAGGTAGGATTCTGGTCCTGGAGGCTAGAGCTGGGTTTTTGGAATCTTCTCAAAGGCTTTTAGAGGATCATCATTGCTCTGCATTTTAGCCTTGACCTAAGGGTTTGGCCCAGAGACCAAGATTCTGTATAGGAAGATAACTGAAAAGTGAGTATTGTAGAACTCTGTTCCGCTGTGGGTATGCTGAACTTTTTAATTATCCAATCCAGGACCTTGATATCCAGAGATTTTCCCCTGGAGCTCTGTATACGACCCCCTAGATTTGACTGTGAACTTTGAATTGGAGTCCTAGTTGCCACTCTACCCTCTACCCAGTCTATCCTATTCCTCTAGAAGGATGATGTTCTAATATTTCTCAAGAATTTCCACTTCAGGTGTGTTTCTTTACAAATGGTTTATTAAAGTGGGAAGAACAGATAAAACAAGAGTCAGTGTGTTCTGGAGGTTAGGTATAGGCATCCCTTACTTGATTTATATCTCTATTTTTTTTTTTACAAATACTGATAAAAACAGATTTCAGTTTTGGCCACATATATTTTGGTGATCTGTCAATAGGTACATAAATGTTTATAATTGTTATATCTTTTAGCTGTATTGAGCCTTTAATTAATACACAATGTCTTTCTTTGGCTCTTATAAACTTTTTTGGTTTAAAGTCCGTTGTGTTTGATATTAATAAGGCCAACTTGCTCCCTTTTGGTTATTTTCATGGAATATCTTCTTCCATTCTTTCGCTTTCAATCTATTTGTGTCTTTGGATCTAAAGTGAGTTCTTATAGACAGCATATAGTTGGTTCACATATTTTATCCATTCTGCCAATCTCTGTCTTTTCATTGGAGAGTTTAATCTGTTTACACTTAATTACTTATAAGGAGGGATTACTTCTGTCATTTTTCTATTTATTTTTTACATATCTTATGACTTTTTTTCAGTCCTTTATTTCCTACATTAGTGTCTTCTTTTATGCTTAGTTGATTTTTGTCTCAAAATATTTCAATTCTTTTCTAATTCCTTTTGTATATGTTCTATAGCTATTTTCATTGTGGTTACTATATGGATTATATTTAATATCCTAAAGTTTTAACAATCTAACTTAACTTGATTTCAATAACATACAAAAACTCTGCTCCCTTAATAGCTTTGTCTTCACCCTTTTTAGTTGTTGATGTTACAGAATTACATCTTTATACATTGTGGGACCTCAAATGTAAAGTACTAATTCTTTTTAAAGAATTTTAAAGTATTTTTAAAGAATTTAAAGTAATTTTTTTAAAGTTCATTTATTTATAGGGCGCCTGGGTGGCTCAGTCAGTTAAGCATCTGACTTCAGCTCAGGTCATGATCTCATAGTCTGTGAGTTCGAGCCCCACGTCGGGCTCTGTGCTGACAGCTCAGAGCCTGGAGCCTGCTTCAGATTCTGTGTCTCCCTCTCTCTGTTCATGCTCTGTCTCTATCTCTGTCTCAAAAATAAATAAACATTAAAAAAAATAAAGTTCATTTACTTATTTTGAGAGAGAGAGAAAGAGAGAGAGAGAGAGCAAGTAAGGGAGGGACAGAGAGAGAGAGAGAATCCCAGGCAGGCACCTCACTGTCAATGCAAAGCCTGACGCAGGGCTTGAACTCACAAACCATGAGATGGTGACCTGAGCTGAAGTCAGATGCTTAACCAACTGAGGCACCCAGGTGCCCCTGTAAAGTAGTAATTCTTTTAAGTGCTTTAGTTTCTTAATTTATGTAGAAAACTAAATGTGGAGTTACAAAAAAAGGTTACAATAACACTAGTTTTTAGACTCATAATTAAAAAAATATATTAGTCTCTTAAATCATGTAGAAAATAAAACATGAAGTTACAAATCATTGTTACAAAAATACCGGCTTTTGTAATTGCCCATGTACTTACCTTTATTGAGATCTATATTTTTTCATATTGTTTTGAGTTTTATTTTCTGTTGTTTTTTTCTTTTCATCCTGTAGGACTTTTGAGCATTTCTTATAGGAAAAATCTAGTGGTAACAAGTTCCCTTAGCTTTAGTGTATCTAGGAATGTCTTAATTTCTCTCTCACTTTTCAAGGACAGTTTTGGTGGATGTAGGATTCTTGGTTGATACTTTTTTTGTTGTTCTGGCACTTTGACCGTATCAACTCACTGCCTTATGGCCTATGAAACTTGTGATGAAAATCTCATGATCTTATTGAGGATCCCATGTATGTGACGAGTTGTTTCTCTCTTGCTGCTTTCATGATTCTCTGTTTTTATACATTCTGGTTTTTGAAAATTTGCTTATAATCTGTCTTGGTGTGGGTCTTCTTGAGTCCATCTTACTTGGAATTTGTTGAGCTTCTTGGATGTTTATATTTGTCTTTTATCAAACTTGGGAAGTTTTTTTTTTAAAGTTTATTTATTTATTTTGAGAGTGAGATGTGTGTGTGTGTGTGTGTGTGTGTGTGTGTGTGTGTGTGTGTACAGAAAGAGAAAGAGAGAGAGAGAGAGAGAGAGAAAATGAACCCCAAGCAGGCTCCACACTGTCAGTGCAGAGCCTGACATGGGGCTTGAACTCATGAACCATGAAATCATGACCTGAGAAACCAAAAGTTGGACACTTAACTGACTGAACCACCAGGTACCCCAAACTTGGGAAGTTTTAAGCCCTGATTTCTTCAAATACTTTCTTAGTACCCCCTTTCTCTCTCAGACCCCTATAATGTGTATATGTTGGTTTACTTGATAGTATCACACAGGTTCCTTACACTCTGTTCACTTTTCCTCAATCTTTTCCCTTTCCTGTTTCTCAGATTCAATAATGGCCATGATCTTATCTTCAAGTTCATTGATTTTTTTTCTTTGGCCTGTTCAAATCTGCCTTTGAATACCTGTAGGGAATTTTTCATTTTAGTTATTGTACTTTTCATCTCCAGAATATCTTCTTGGTTTCTTTTTAGGTTTTCTATTTCTTTATTTGTATTTCCATTTTGTTCACATATTTTTTTTTTTTACTTTCTCCATATCTTCAATTCTTTAAAAATTTTTTAATGCTTATTTATTTGAGAGAGAGAGAGAGAGTGTATGTGAGAGACAGAGCACAAGTGGGGTAGAGGAAGAGAGAGACAGATCACAGAATCTGAAGCAGTCTCCAGGCTCTGAGCTGTCAGCACACAGCCTGACGTGGGGCTCGAACTCACAAGCTCTGAGATCATGACCTGAGCTGAAGTCGACTGCTTAACTGACTGAGCCACCCACATGCCCCTCTTCCTTTAATTTCTTGAGCATCTTTAAGACAGTTGTTTAAAGGGTTTGTGTAGAATATCTGCCATCATTTGCCTGAAGTGACAGACTCTTTCCTGTTTTCTTTTGTAACAACAGCTTCTCCAAAGCTCCCCACTATCAAAGGACTTAAACTTCAAGCTTCCTTCTTTCCTTGTCTACTCTTCCTTCACTGTAGGATGTCTCCCTCGCCCCCTGAAAATCCCCTCTACACATCCTGTCATCTCTGTTATTATTTATATCCTGTTATTATTTATATCTCTGTTATTATTTATATCCTGATTCTGCCCTGAGTGACCCTAAAAATCCAAAGACTCCCATATGTAAAATATCCTTCAGAGTTGAGCAAAGATCAGCTCCTGAAAGAGAAATTTTGGTGACAAAGGGACTATTAAAATGGTCCATCAGACAAATTCTTTAAAAATATGAATATCAAAATGATTACAGAAATGCTGAGGGATTTTTATAGATTCAAGGAGACTAAGGAGATATGATAACTTAATAGAATATCAGATCCTAGACTAGATCATGTACTGGAGAAATGCTCTAAAGGATATTACTGGCTAAACTGACATCACTGAAATACAGTAGATAAAATTCTATGTTATTGTTCAAATTAACAAAGTTTATAACTATCCTGGAGATAGGAAACAGAATATCCTTGCTCTTAGGAAATATTCACTAAAAAATTTAGGGGCAAAGTGTAATGATATATGCAACTTACTCCCAAACATTTAGGACAAGATATGTATATGGGTAGAGAGAGCAAAGGAAACAAAATGCTAAAACTAGGTGAACCCGGGCCATAGGATTAGCAGTGTTCTTGCAACTTTTCTGTAAATTTGATTATTTTTCTAAATACAAGTTTAAAAAAAATGGCCAATGCCTCTGTTTCCCTGAATTTTATCTCTCCTTTGAGATTCTCTGCCTTCAATCACATAGCCCCCACACGTATGCTGTTCCACCTTCAAAACAGTTGTACCATGCGCTATCTCAGTGAAGACCAGCAGGATACACTTATCACAACTGAGGTTCTAATGTTTCTGTTTACAGAATATAGAAAAAGAGCACAAGGGAAAATGAAATAAAAAACACACATAATGTACAAAAATATAAAATTAATACAGAAATACGAAGAATTATGTTTATAACATGGAGGTTTCAGGAACTGAGAATCAGAGTGTAGCTTTTGGAATCAGTCACAGCTGAGTTCTAATCTTTGCTCTGTCCATTAACAACCATGTGATCTGGAGCAGAACATTTTGCCTTTTTCTTCTTTAGTTTCCTTATCTGGAACCCAGAGACAGAAATCCTCTGTGTTTGTAGGAAAAAAAAAAAAAAAAAGCTAGCATATGAAGAAAATTCCTGAAAAGAAAAGTTTAAGGAAGGAAAGCTAGACACCAAATGGTCTCCTACCCCAAGATTTTAGTGGACTTCATGGGTATTCTTTGGAGTCTAAAAAGTTTTGAAGTCTATAAGAATTTGTGGTTGCACTGGGGTAGGGAAGAATATGGAGGAAAGAGAAGGGCCTTATTTGCTAAGGCCTTCGTCAGAGTATGTGCTTTACATGTGGATTCATTTAGTATTTAGGATCTTGTGACACTTCCCTATGTTGCCGATGGAAATAGAGATTGTTAGAATGCTTTCATTTTGGTAATATCTATTCAAATAAAAAAGTGCATATGTGCACAATGAAACTTGCATAGGCAAGTTTATAAGCATATTTACTGCAGTATTGTTCTTTTTTAATATATATTTTTTAAGTTTGTTTGTTTATTTATAGCAGGAGCCGAGGAAGGGCAGAGAGAGAAGGAGAGAGAGAGAATCCCAAACAGGCTCTGTGCTGGCAGCACGGATGTGGGGCTTGAACTCATGAACTGTGAGATCATGACCTGAGCCAACAGACAACCTGAGCTTAACAGACTGAGTCCCCCAGGGCGACCCTTCTGCAGTATTGTTCTAAAAGCAAATTCAAGGACACTATCGATTAAGGGGATCAGTTAAATAAACTATTATACATGCATGTCATTAAAGACTCATCCATGAAATAGAATGAGACATTAGCATATACTATAGATTATGTGTGTTTACCAAAGAAAACAATTTATGTAAGGAAGGCTGCTATTTTTGCTGGGCGGTGGTGGTGTGGGAAGGATATATACAGACCAATCTACCTTTCCAAAGGTGCTTTTTTACACTTAAACTGTCTCTGGAAGACCACACAAAAATTTAATAATGTTTTTCAGAAGGGGAATTTGGAGACACAGGAGGTAAACTTACTCTTTTTACTCTATTCCCTTTTGTATTTTCTATATTTGTTACCAAGTGCTCATATCACTTTTTTTTTTATATTATCCTTTTAAAAAAAGGTTTGTTTTTAAACAAATTTCCAGCCACCTGCTTACCTCCAAACCCCTCTCCCAGCCCAAAGTCCTTCTCCAGGGCTTTGGTTGTCGTGGCAACTTACCACTGGTTTCTTCAGCAAGAAACTGCTGGACTTGTGGTTTAAGGTAGGTGTGGTAAGGATGGAAATATATAATCAAAGAGGGGAGTGTGTGTCACAGGTAGGCATTTATTGTTTACTCTGTATCTTTTTTGTTTTTTCATATGTAATCATGTGCATATATATGGTGTTGCGGGATCATTGAACGCTGATCGTCAAGAAAGAATTCTTGAGATGTTTTACAGTGCAACTTAGTAAGTTTATTTAAATGGCACCGGGACAGGACGTGGGCAGAAAGATCCACGCTTTTGCTATATGCACCAGTGGTTATATGCTTACTGTTAAAGGGGACGGGGATGTGCAGGGAGTATTAGATCATAAATGTTTTCTTTGAATTTCTACTCGTAAAACTATTTTTGCAAGACTTCTCCGGTGCTTATCATTTAGCTGGATATTAACTAGTGGTGGGATATACAGGCAATCATGGGACCTTTTAAGAATGTAGCAACCAGTACGTATATGCTCCTTATCAGAACTATGCAGGCTGTATAGATCGGCCTTCTGCACTAAAGTGAACGTATTTTTGCTTCTATCACTCACCAGTAGTACCTTTTAAAAGCGGAGAATTTGCCTATGTAAAGACTTCCCTGGACTCCTTCTCAGTCCCTCCCCTCCTGAACTGTGGACACCCACAAACCCCTAGTTCACCAGCCAGAGTGTGGAGAGTCTTCTGCTCCAAGGGAGGGGACTGAGGGTGGGGATCAACCCTAGAAAAAAATGTCTTTCACTGATGGGGAACTGAGGTTTAGAAAGATTGCATTGGCTTTCTTTTTCAATTAAATAGGGATACAAATATCTACCTGGCAGTAGGTAGGGGGGAAATAGGCCCTAAAATCCTTAGAATCAATAACTGTGAAAGATACTTAAATCGTAATCGTATTTGAAAAGTAAGGAAGCTCGCGCGCTGCATGCCGGGATTTGTAGTCCCCTCCGGATGGCTCACAGTGCGGCTGTGCAGGGGAGAGCCGCTCTTCCTTGGCGCAGGCGTGCGGCAGCGGCGGCAGGACTGACTGGGCCAAAGCGGCGGTGTGCTCGCGGGCCACCGGGAGCTTGTCATGGCGGTTCCTGCGGCGGCCATGGGGCCCTCGGCGCTGGGCCAGAGTGGTCCTGGCTCGATGGCTCCCTGGTGCTCAGTGACCAGCGGCCCAACACGCTACGTGCTGGGAATGCAGGAGCTGTTTCGCGGCCACAGCAAGACGCGCGAGTTCCCTGCGCATAGCGCCAAGGTGCACTCGGTGGCCTGGAGCTGCGACGGGCGTCGCCTTGCCTCGGGGTCCTTCGACAAGACGGCCAGCGTATTCCTGCTGGAGAAGGACCGGTTGGTGAGCTGTCAGGGACCGGCCCAGCAGGAGAGAGGGGCCGTGGTAAAGGGCGGTGTGGTGTTGAGGGAGAGAATGGGGGTGAAAGGGGGGGTGGAGGCAAGGGGTGTGGGGATGTTGGGAGTGTGCAGTGCACGAGAGAGGAGTGTGGGAGTGATGAGGCTGGTGGTTAGGGGTCAGGAGGGGGTGTGGTGGAGAGGTGGACGGCGGTGGTAAGAGGGAGGTGGGGGTGCGAGGGAGTGTAGTAGTGAGGAGGAATTCAGATGAGGGGGGCGGGGGGGGGAGATGAAGACGGCTGGTGAGGAGGGTGGATGGGACTGGGGTGAGATGGGGGTGTACGAGAGTGGTAGGAAGGTGTTGTGTAGTGTGAGGAGTGGCTAGGGTGCTGTGGTGCTGGTGAGGTCCCCATGGTGGTGAGGGGGGCCCTTTTGAAAATAATAGGGCTTTCTGTGGGGATGAGCAAGACTGGGAACCTGGGTGGTAGAGTAAGGATGGAAAACCAGAAAGAAGGAGGAAGGACAGGGAGGACAAAAGAGTAAGGCCCTTGGTATGGAACCCAAACCTCAGAACAGTTTAGAGTGACTGGGGAGGAAGTGTGGGTGGGTATTGGGAGTAGTTTGGCAGAAAGGGCTTGGAAGGATTGGTGTCTTTTAAATTATCCAGATCTTTGTTGGTCACAAGGTACTTTAGTTTGAATAAGGTTAAAAAAATTACATGTGGAGGCAGGTACTTTTGTGTGTAGTGATGTTTGGATTCTCTTATTTCAGGTTAAAGAAAACAATTATCGGGGACATGGGGATAGTGTGGACCAGCTTTGTTGGCACCCAAGTAATCCTGACCTCTTTGTCACCGCGTCTGGAGACAAAACCATTCGCATCTGGGATGTGAGGACTACGAAATGCATTGCCACCGTGAACACTAAAGGTGACTCTTCAGAGAAAGGGCAATAGGAATGAGCTACTTCTAGTCGTTCAACAGGCCTTTCCTGAATTATCTTCTCTATTTGTGGCCTTGTGTTAGGTATGAGACATCCTGGGCTGAATAAGACAATCTCCAGCTCCTAGGACCCGTACTGGGTTTAGTGCAGGGAGAGAGACGTACGTGTAAAAAAAACCGTACGTGATATGACATGGTTCGTCTTAACTGGAGAGGTCTAAAAGATGGACACTCAGAATGGAAATGCTTAAGTCTGCCTGTGGAGACAGGGAGGGTCTCACAGATTTGAGCAAACTCTTAGAATAGCTAATAGGGATTTAGTGGTCAGGGTACAGTGGGTTGGTGGGGGATAGGAGGCAGCTCTAGGAGGGAACTGCATGTACAGATGTGTGGAGAATTTATGAAACTGTTGATAGGCTAGAATGGCTGATTTTGGAATGAATGGTCTTGGTGGTCTGGGACAAAATGAACTGGAAGTCGTGCAGTATGTTTGTAGAATCTGTTCTTCACCAGTTATTGTTCTGTAAACCTTGAGGCCATTTATTATATTTTATTGACTAACATGTCATTGATTACAAGAGGCACCAATATTTTATGTGCTAGTAGGAAAGAAGATAAAGCTTCTACATAACCATGATGCACCAAAAATTTTGAGATGCATCCTGTTGTATTTTAAGGTACATTATAGATAATAAAGTGTGAAAAAAATATGCATCATGGAATTGGTAAAGTTGATGACATTTCTAATCAATGTGTTCACTGTGGGCCACTGGACTTTTTGACAAGACTGGTACCTGGACATGGAATGTTGTAGTGCTTTCTCCAAGTAGACGGCTGGTAATGCATGTGTGATTTAGGTGTAACATGGATGAACATTCAAAACTGGCTGTGTCTATATCTTAATACCTACCAGAAAAAAAGAACTAGCCTGTAGAATTCATTGCTAAATTGAAACTAAATTTATTTAAGAAATTTTTTGAGTCAATTTTAAGAAAAGTCTTGAGTAAAGAAATATAGCTGTTAACATAGGACAAAAATTGTGAAAGTGGCATTCGAATGAGTGGAGTTTGGGAAATGTTGGTGTAAGAATAAGAGGCTTTGGAGTTAAATCTGGCTTAGATTTTGGCTCTATCACGTCATAGCTTTGACATTTTGGCTCATCTCTCTTATCTTCCATTTCTTCATATGTAAATTGGGAATAATGAAGTGTCCATTAGAGAATTATTGTGAGGACCCAAAGGGGGGAAATTTGTAGATGAATGTGCTGGTCTCAAAATTGTTGAGTAAGTGGTCATTCCCTTCTATTGACTAGGACCTTAGTGAATAGCTCTGGTCTTTGTATGGTAAAAAAAATAAACTTCTGGAGGATTATGGGCAAACAATATCTTGCTGATTATATCTGGGTTTCCAGGGGAGAACATTAATATCTGCTGGAGTCCCGATGGACAGACCATTGCTGTGGGCAACAAGGATGATGTGGTGACCTTTATTGATGCCAAGACACACCGTTCCAAAGCGGAGGAGCAGTTCAAGTTTGAAGTCAATGAAATCTCTTGGAATAATGACAATAACATGTTCTTTCTGACAAATGGCAATGGTTGTATCAACATCCTCAGGTGAGAGGGTTCTAGCTTAGGAACTGTCTGATCTTTGTGCTGGGTGCTGTGGTAGATACAGAGATGAATTAGATGTTGAGTCTGTCCTGAAGGAGGTCAAAGGACAAGTGGTAATAAAGAATCCTAACCTCTGTTGAGCACCTTTGAGCCAGGCACCTTATATTTTACTTAAGTCATCACAGAAATTCTAGGGGGTTGATAGTATGCATCTTATTTGACAGATGAGGACCTGGGATTCACAGAGGTTAAATCACTATCAACTAGTGAGCACTAGAAGTAGATGCACCTTGAATTGTGGATAATTTGTACCCATAAAGTCTTAGCTTAAATATCACTTACCCTCCAGGGAAGCCATCTTCATCATCTTCCTACTTCCCCAGGTTAGAAGCTTATTTTTTTTTATTAAAAAAACAAACATTTTTTTTGTGTTTATTTTTGAGAGAGAGAGACAGACAGACAGAGTGTGAGTGGGGGAGGGGCAGAGAGACAGGGAGATAACAGAATCTGAAGCAGGCTCCAGGCTCTGAGCTGTCAGCACAGAGCCTGACATGGGGCTCGAACTCGTGAACTGCGAGATCATGACCTGAGCTGAAGTCAGATGCTTAACCGACTGAGCCACCTAAGGGCCCCAGAAGCTTATTTTATGTACTTCCTGTTGGAAGCATTTCTCATTCTATGTTATAATTTCATGTTTATTTGTATCTTCCATTAGACTATAAGTTCCATGAGGGTAAGGACCGTGTGTAACTTGTTTACTCTTAAATCCCTAGTGCCTAACTTAATACCTGCTACACAGAGTTAGGATCTCATTAAATATTTATTCTGTAAATGAATGAAATGGTGGAATTGAAATTCAGGCTTGTCGATTCTATTCTTTCTGTTATTCTGGGTGGGTAATGCAAGGCAGTATGAAATAGGTTATGTTAGAGAGTCTAGGAATTTGCTATGGAACCCCAAGGAAAGAAATTTATATGGACTGTGGGAGTTGGAGCTTGAAGGAGGCACCTTTTGAGCTTGATCCTTAAAGTTGAGGAGAATTTTAAGAATCATCAAAAGGGAACCATACAGTTGGACGAAACTGGTGTGAATGAACATGGTCTATTTGGGGAAGAGTTGGTAGGTCAGAGTTGCTGGGAGTGGTGGCAGATAAGGTGTCTGAAGAGAGGGCCTGAAAATGGGAAGATAAAGTTGAGATATAATCTGGGACCGGATTATAAAAGGCTGGAATTCTATGCTTAGCAGCTTGCATTTTATTCTGTAGTTAGTAAGGATTCTATATCTTTTTTCTTTTAAAGCCTTTTTATCAGAAAATAAAACACAGATACAGAAAATCACTTAAAACAATGTATAGCTTAATGAACCATTATATGCCCAACATCTTTGTAACCCCACCCAAGTCAAGAAATGTAACTTGTTGGCCATCCCAGAAGTCCAAACATGTGCTTTTCCTGCTCATATCTCCCCCTCCTCAAAAGGAAACACTATCTTGATTTTTATAGTATTTCTTTATAGTTTTAGCGACCATGTATGCATTTCTAGATACTCTAGTTTTGTGTATTTAAAAAAATTGGATGTCTTTTAAGTATGTTACACTACCAAGTCACTTTGCATCCTTCTTTTACTTCTAATGTAGTCATTGAAAACCTGCAGATATTCTCCTAGTCTGAATTTAGCTGATTTCACATGCTTATTTATTTGTTGGAATATAAGGGATTTCCTCTCATCTGCTATTTGGTTAATTATTACTATTATTTATTATTATTATTATTTTTTTTTAATTATTTTTTTTTTCAACGTTTATTTTTGGGACAGAGAGAGACAGAGCATGAACGGGGGAGGGGCAGAGAGAGAGGGAGACACAGAATCGGAAACAGGCTCCAGGCTCTGAGCCATCAGCCCAGAGCCTGACGTGGGGCTCGAACTCCCGGACCGCGAGATCGTGACCTGGCTGAAGTCGGACGCTTAACCGACTGCGCCACCCAGGCGCCCCTATTATTTTTAAAATTAATTTTATTTTTTTAATTTACATCCAAATTAGTTAGCATATAGTGCAACAATAATTTCAGGAGTAGATTTCCTTAATGTCCCTTACCCATTTAGCCTATCCCCCCTCCCACAACCCCTCCAGTAACCCTCTTTTGTTTTGTCCCCCTCCTGGTTTTTATATTATTTTTGCTTCCCTTCCCTTGTGTTCATCTGTTCTGTGTCTTAAAGTCCTCATATGAGTGAAGTCATATGATATTTGTCTTTCTCTGACTGACTAATTTTGCTTAGCATAATACCTTCTAGTTCCATCCACATAGTTGCAAATGGCAAGATTTTATTCTTTTTGAGGGGCAAGGATGTTCATTCAACCATCCATTAAACATCTACCCTGTGGCAGACCTGGGCTGAGTGCCAAGAGTACAGATGTGAAGATCAGCTAGTTTCTGTGCCCAGGAACCCACAGTCTGGTGTGGAGATGGTGACAATTCAGTGTGACAGTGGTTTTGTAGAAGAGTAACTCAGATTGCGTCTCACCCCTGCTGAAAACACTACAGAGGCTTCCCTTTGAATTTTCCCCAGATCCAATCTTTACAGGCTGTGTTCCTTTCTGTGTCTAGGTCTTAAATTACCTCTTCTTTTTTTTTTTTTTTTTTCCCCAGCAATGGCTGTGTAAATTCTTTAATTTAATTTAATTTAATTTAGTTATTTTAATTTAATTTTTTAAATTTACAAACAAGTTAGTTAGCATATAGTGCAACAGTGATTTCAGGGGTAGATTCCTTAATGCCCCTTACCCATTTAGCCCATCCCCCCTCCCATAACCCCTCCAGTATCCCTCTGTTTGTTCTCCATATTTATGAGTCTCTTATGTTTTGTTCCCCTCCCTGTCTTTATATTATTTTTGCTTCCCTTATGTTCATCTGTTCTGTGTCTTAAAGTCCTCATATGAGTGAAGTCATAGGATATTTGTCTTTCTCTAATTTCGCTTAGCATAATACCTTCTAGTTCCATCCATATAGTTGCAAATGGCAAGATTTCATTCTTTTGATTGCTGAGTAATACTCCATTGTATATATATACCACATCTTCTTTATCCATTCATCCATCGATGGACATTTGGGCTCTTTCCATACTTTGGCTATTGTTGATAATGCTTCTATAAACATTGGGGTGCACGTGTCCCTTCAACACAGCATACCTGTATCCCTTGGATAAATACCTAGTAGTGCAATTGCTGGGTTGTAGGGTAGTTCTATTTTTAATGTTTTGAGGAACCTCCATATTGTTTTCCAGAGTGGCTGCACCAGCTTGCATTCCCACCAGCAGTGCCAAAGAGATCCTCTCTCTCCGCATCCTCGCCTACATCTGTTGTTGCCTGAGTTGTTAATGTTAGCCATTCTGACAGGTGTGAGGTGGTATCTCATGTGGATTTGATTTGTATTTCCCTGATGATGAGTGATGTTGAGCATCTTTTCATGTGTCACTTGGCCATCTGGATGTCTTCTTTGGAGAAGTGTCTATTCATATCTTTTGCCCATTTCTTCACTGGATTGTTTGTTTTTTGGGTGTTGAGGTTGATAAGTTCTTTATTGATTTTGGATACTGGCAAATAACTTCTCCCATTCTGTCGGTTGCCTTTTAGCTTTGCTGATTGTTTCCTTTGCTGTGCAGAAGCTATTTTGATGAGGTCCCAGTAGTTCATTTTTGCTTTTGTTTCCCTTCCCTCCGGAGATGTGTTGAATAAGAAGTTGCCCTGGCCAAGATCAAAGAGGTTTTTGCCTGCTTTCTCCTTGAGGATTTTGATGGCTTCCTGTCTTACATTTAGGTCTTTCATCCATTTTGAGTTCATATTTTTGTGTATGGTGTAAGAAAGTGGTCCAGGTTCATTCTTCTGCATGTCGCTGTCCGGTTTTCCCAGCACCACTTGCTGAAGAGACTGTCCTTATTCCATTGGATATTCTTTCCTGCTTTGTCAAAGATTCGTTGGCCATACGTTTGTGGGTCCATTTCTGGGTTCTCTGTTCTGTTCCACTGATCAGAGTGTCTGTTCTTGTGCCAGTACCATACTGTCTTGATGATTACAGCTTTGTAGTATAGCTTGAAGTCCGGGATTGTGATGCCTCCTTCTTTGGTTTTCTTTTTCAAGAAGAAAAGCTTTGGTGATTTGGGGTCTTTACTGGTTCCATACAAATTTTAGGATTATTTGTTCTGGCTCTGTGAAGAATGCTGGTGTTATTTTGATAGGGATTGCATTGAATATGTAGATTGCTTTGGGTAGTATCAACATTTTAACAATATTTGTTCTTCCTATCCAGGAGCATAGAATCTTTTTCTTTTTTGTGTGTCATCCTCAATTTTTTTCATAAGCTTTCTCTAGTTTCCAGTGTCTAGATTTTTCACCTCTTTGGTTAGATTTATTCCTAGGTATTTTATGGTTTTGGTGCACTTGTAAATGGGATCGATTCCTTGGTTTCTCTTTCTGCTGCTTCATTGTTGGTGTATAGGAATGCAACTGATTTCTGTGTGTCGATTTTATATCCTGCAACTTTGCTGAATTCATGAATCCGTTCTAGCAGTTTTTTGGTGGAATCTTTAGGGTTCTCCATATAGAGTATCATGTTAATCTGCGAAGAGTGAAAGTTTGACCTCCTCCTGGCTGACTTGGATGCCTTTTATTTCTTTGTGTTGTCTGATTGCTGAGGCTAAGACTTCCAATACTATGTTGAATAACAGTGGTGAGAGTGAACACCCCTGTCTTGTTCCTGACCTTAGGGCGAAAGCTCTCAGTTTTCCCCATTGAGGATGATATGAGTGCTGGGTCTTTCATATTTGGCTTTTATGTTCTTGAGGTATGATCCTTCTATCCCTACTTTCTTGAGGGTTTTTATCAAGAAAGGATGCTGTATTTTGTCAAATATTTTCTCTGCATCTATTGAGAGGATCATATGATTCTTGTCCTTTCTTTTATTGATGTAATGAATCACGTTAATTGTTTTGCAGATATTGAACCAGCCCTGCATCCCAGGTATAAATCCCACTTGGTCATGGTGAATAATTTTTTTAATGTATTCTTGGATCCGGTTGGCTAATATCTTGTTGAGGATTTTTACATCCATGTTCATCAGGGAAATCAGTCTATAGTTTTCCTTTTTAGTGGGGTCTCTGTCTAGTTTTGGAATTTAATTTTTTTTTTAATGTTTATTTATTTTTGAAAGAGAGAGTGCGAGTAGGGGAGGGGTAGAGGGAGAGGGAGACACAGAATCTAAAGCAGGCTCCAGGCTCCAAGCTGTCTGCACAGAGCCCCACTCAGGACTTGAACTCACAAAACGTGAAAACATGACTTGAGCCAAAGTTGGATGCTTAACTGACTGAGCCACCCAGGTGCCCCTACTATTTGGTTACTTAAGAATATTGTTTACTTTGGGGCACCTGGGTGGCTCAGTTGGTTAACTGTCCCACTCTTGGTTTGGGCTCAGGTCATGATCTCATGGTTGTGAGATGGAGCCCCACGTCAAGGCTCTGTGCTGGGTGGGGAGCCTGCTTGGGATTCTGTCTCCCTCTCTCTTTGTCCCTCTTACGCTTGTGCTTGCTTGTGCATGCACATTCTGTCTCTCTCTTTCAAAATAATAAATAAAAATAAACTTAAAAAAATATATAGTTTACTTAGAAAAGACAGGATAAATGCTTCTTGTCATCAGATAATGAATTAGTTCTCTCTCACTTACAAAGATAATCAGCTAGTTTTAAGACTCATTATAAACTCATGTATTTAAGCATGGTAGATGTGTTTCAATCTATTGGAATAATTATCCTTATGGAAGCTCAAATTATCCCATCTTTAGCCAATGGGAGCCTCTTCAAGTTGATTCCTGAGTCATTTTTTTGACAGTGTTAGTAGTCTTCAGTTTCTTGCTCTCTGGTATAATGAGTATTCCAAGTTCATCTTGTATGCTTCCTGCCTCAGACCTTTAATCAGAAAATTCTCTAAGAATCAATCCCTGGATTCTTTTTCTGAGAAATAACATCGGAGCTACCGATGTCCATATTGATACGTTGATTATTATTTCTAGACCTTTCCAGTGGATAGAGCAAGGAAGCATATGTGTATGTATGTATTTGTTTTTTTATTAAATTTTTTTAATGTTTATTTTTGAGAGAGAGAGAGAGAGAGAGACAAAGTGAGAGCTGGGGAGGGGCAGAGAGAGAGGAGACACAGAATCTGAAGCAGGCTCGAGGCTCGGGGCTGTCAGCACGGAGTCCCAACACGGGGCCCGAACTCACGAACTGTGAGATCATGACCTGAGCTGAAGTCAGAAGCCCCAGACTGAGCCACCCAGGTGCCTCTGTGTGTATTTTTAAAGATAAAATATCTTGTGAATTCATACTGATAAGTTCCAGTTAAAATTCAGGACTAGAGGAATTTTACTAAATATCTTCTATATTATAAGTAACTCTTTCCTTCAAACTGAGTATTCAGGTTCTCAAGGACACGGGATTACAGAATTAGAATATCCCACAGTTACTTATTACTTTTATCCATGTTATATGTGGAGATATCTCAGAATAACAGTATTACCACTACCACCACCAATACATACACAAGAAGCTATATATGTAATGCTCATTGACAGTCCTATGCTGATGAATCTCTAGTCATTTGATTGTTAAAGCTCATTCTTTAGCTTCCTCAGGAACAGGGTTCATGGGAACAGTTTTCCCTGAGTTCATACTTATTATAATTTATAGACTTAATAAAACTTACAACTAGTTTATTATATTATGCTTAGTATTTGAGCTTTTTATAATTGATAGTCACTTTTGCTAGACATAAAAATCCTCACGGCCTGGAGCCTGCTTCAGATTCTGTGTCTCCCTCTCTCTCTGCCCCTCTGCCACTCATGCTCTGTCTCTCTCTCTCTGTCAAAAATAAATAAACATTAAAAAAAAATTAAAAAATCCTTGGGGCACTTGGGTGGCTCAGTTAAGTGTCTGACTCTTCATCTCAGCTCAGGTCTTGATCTCAGGGTCATAAGTTCAAGCTCCACATTGGGCCCCATGCTAGGCATGAAGCCTACTAAAAAAAAATCCTTGATTCATATTTTCTTCCCTGTATAGCTTAAATACGTTAGTCCATTTTCTTTTGGCAGAAAGTCTTATTGTCAGAAAGGTCTGATGATAATCTAATTTTATTTTTTTAAAGTTTAGAAAAGTTTGTTTGAATTATAGTCTGATATTTGTTATGTTGTCTTACTTTGGTTTTCTTCTTCAGCGTCTCCTGTTGTTGTCTCAGTACCATAGTCCTCTTCCCATAGTTTGATTGCCATCTGTCTTGTTTCTCAGCTACCCAGAGCTGAAGCCTGTGCAGTCCATCAATGCCCATCCTTCCAACTGCATCTGCATCAAATTTGACCCCATGGGGAAGTACTTTGCCACAGGAAGTGCAGATGCTTTGGTCAGCCTTTGGGATGTGGATGAGTTAGTGTGTGTTCGGTGCTTTTCCAGGTAAGCAGCCCTGCCAGTACTTTCCTTGCTGGATAAGTTACTTTTACTTCATTTTGGGTGAAATTGTGCCCTCCTCTTATTGGGTTATTCTAATGTCTCCTCTGTCTTCTCTGTTATAGGCTGGATTGGCCTGTGAGGACCCTCAGTTTTAGCCATGATGGAAAAATGCTGGCATCAGCTTCAGAAGATCATTTTATTGACATTGCTGAAGTAGAGACAGGTAACTGAAACCCTCACTACCATAATGATCTTCTCTCTGTCATCTGTGGCCATCAGGACTTCTGTCTTGTATTTTCATCTTCACATTACTACTTCACCAGTATTAGCATAAATGAATTTGTCTGCTTAAGACAGGTTTGTTTATTATGACTGCTATAGTCGGGTCATGAGGGAGCAGAGAGTTAAAAGAAAGGTCTGAAAGAAAGTGATTTAGGAAAATATTTTGCATTTTATTAACTTTTAATTCTTCTATTATAATGAAAATTTTAAAATACAGAAAATAGGAGAAAGAAAAAAGTATGACCTGTGGTCCCACCATCTAAATACAATCTCTTTAAGTGTTGTGGTGTATATTTTTTTCTATATTTTGCTTGTGTGTAACTTAAAAAATACATATTTTTTAATAATTTTAGGAATTATCAAATACATGTGATTTGCTTTAAAAACAACCAACAGGGGGCGCCTGGGTGGCGCAGTCGGTTAAGCGGCCGACTTCAGCCAGGTCAAGATCTCGTGGTCCGTGAGTTCGAGCCCCGCGTCAGGCTCTGGGCTGATGGCTCAGAGCCTGGAGCCTGTTTCTGATTCTGTGTCTCCCTCTCTCTCTGCCCCTCCCCCGTTCATGCTCTGTCTCTCTCTGTCCCAAAAAAATAAATAAACGTTAAAAAAAAAAAAATTAAAAAAAAAACAAACAAAAAAAAACAACCAACAGAATTTGAAAATAGAAAAATGGGAGAAGAGTATCCATTTTACAGAAGAATTTCCTCATGTTTACTTATTTTTAATTGAAAATTTTTTTCGTTATTGAGGGATAGTTGACATATAATGTTATATTAATTTTATATAAGACAGTGATTTGACAGTTATATGCATTATACTGCAGTATAATGTAGTAAATTGACTACAGTCATTGACTGCAGTAAATGTAGTCAACATACAACATTATTACAATGTTGACTGTGTTTCCCTTGCTGTACTTTACATCTTCATGACTTACTTTTTTTGTTCCTGGAAGTTTGTGCCTCTTAATCACTTCACCTATTTCACCCATTACCCTAACCCATTCCCCTCTGGCAACCACCAGTTTATTTTCTGTATTTATGAGTCTGTTTTCTATTGTTTGTTTATTTACTTGTTTCCTTTTTTTTTTTTTTTTTTTTAGATTTCGTGTATAAGTTAAATCATATGGTATTTGTCTGTCTCTGTCTGACTTATTTCACTTAGCTTAATACCCCATAGGTCCACCCATGTTCTTGCAAATGGCAAGATCTCATTCTTTTTTCATGACTGATTAATATTCCACTGTGTATATATATACCACATCTTCTTCATCCATTCTTCTATCCATGGACACTTGGGCTGTTTCCGTATCTTCACTGTTGTAAATAATGCTGCAGTAAATGTAGGGGTGCATGTATCCTTTCCAGTTGGTGTTTTTGTTTTCTTTGGGTAAATATCCAGTAGTGGAATTAGTGGATCATATGGTATTTCTGTTTTTAATTTCTTGAGGAACCTCCATACTGCAAAGTTTTTGCTGAAAGATCAGCTGATAAGACTTATGGGTTTTCCCTTGTATGTGACTGTTTGCTTTTCTTTTGCTGCTTTTAAGATTCTCCCTTTATCTTTAATTTTTGCCATTTTAATCATTATGTCTTGGTGTGAACCTTTTTGGGTTCATCTTGTTTGGAGCTCTCTTTGCTTCCTGGATTTGGATATCTGTTTCCATCCCCAGATTCAGGAAGTTTTCAGGTATTATTTTTCCCCCTTTCTTCTCTCTTCTCTTTCTGAAATCCTTATAATGGGAATGTTAATTATGCTTGATAATTTTGCAGAGGTCCCTTCACCTATTCTCACTTTTATTATTCTTTTGTCTTTTTGCTGTTAGTTTTGATTGTTTTCTGTTACCTTGTCTTTAAGATCTCTGGTCTGTTCTGCATCCCCTAATCTGTTCTTGATTTTCTCTAGTGTATTTTTCATTTCAGTTACCGTATTCTTCATCTCTGACTGGTTCTTTTTTACATTTTCTGTCTGTTTGTTGAAATTCTCACTGAGTTCATCCACTCTTTTCTCAAGTCCAGTTGAGTATCTTTATGACTATTACTCTGAACTCTTCATCACGCATATTGCTCATCTCTGTTTTGTTTAGTCCTTTCTCTGTGTTTTGTCTTATTTTTTCATTTGGGACATATCCCTTGTCTCCTCATTTTATCTAACTGTCCGTGTTTGTTTCTATGTGTTAGGTAGGTCAGCTACATCCCCTGACCTTGAAAGTAGTGGCTTTATGTAGAAGAGGTCCTGTGGTGCCCTGTAGTGCTATCCACCCTGGTCACTGGAACCAGGTGCACCAGGGGTGCCCCCGTATGGGCTGTGTGCACCCTCCTGTTGTGGCTGAGCTGTGATTGCTATGGGCATGCTGATGGGTGGGGTTGGCCTTCAGCCCAGCTGGCTGCAGTAACCCGCTTTGCCTGCTGCATGCGCACTGGGCAGGGTTTGCTGCCCATGTTGTTGAGAGGCCTGGCTGCAGCTGCCATGGGCTCAGTTGTGGGGGGCGTTGGCACTCAGCCTAGCTGCCTGTAATTAGCCTCTGTGAACAGCTGCAGGTACATGGAAGGGCAGGGCTAATTCTTTGTGCAGCCAGCTAAGAGGCCTGGCTGTAGGAACTGTGGGCAAGCTGCTGTGTAGGGTATCTCCCCTGTCCTCTAGGGGAGGTGTCACTTTGGAGGCGTCCCATCTGGGGCTGCTTGCTGGGTGTGGCAGGGCAGGAGCTGTGTTGGAGGGGTGCCTGCGGAGGCCAGTGGGTTGGGTAGGGTGGGTAGTAGGAGAATGCTGGGGCGGGGCATGTGTTGCTAGTGAGGAAGATGGAGAGAGTTAGAACTGGTTTCTGCAAGCGTCCAGCTAGAGCTAGGCTCAGGGAAGCCAAGAAAAATGGCACCTGCCAGCACTTTTTATTCCTGGAGAAAGCTCCTGCAGATCTCTGCCCTTCTGGTACACATCCTAAAATTAGTCGATAAATATCCTTCATGTATACCCTAGGTGCTTTTCAAGTTGCTGCTTCTGTGCTGTCTCCGACTGAGAAACTTAGTGTGGTGACTCTTCTGCCCTCTAGTTCTCCTGTAGTTAAGCCCCGCTGATTTCTAAAGCTCCCAAAGTTAAGCCTTGCTGATCTTCAAAGCCAGACATTATGGGAACTCGTCTTCTCAGTGTAGGTCCTTAGGGCTAGGCTTGCCCTGTTTGGGATCTGATTCCCTCACTCCATGCTTGTGATGTCCCTCCCGTTTGTCGTTATTTGCACCAGGGGTTTGGTTCCTGACTCACGTCTCCACCTTTTCTACCCTTTCAGTGTGGCCTTCTCTCTATATTCAGCTGTGGAAGATCTCTTCTGCTGGTCTTCAGGTCATTTTCAGTTAGTTATGATAGACATACTTGTTGTCTCAGTGTGTCTCTGAGAGGAGGTGAGCTCAGGATCCTCCTACTCTGTCATCTTCTGTCATTACCCTCAGATTTATTTTGTAATGTAGCTCTATTGTTTTTGGAAATACATGATACTTTAGTAAAAGAATTGAAACTGTGTAGAAAACATCAAACAATAAAATAAAAAAGTTGAGATTCCACAATTTAACAATGCTTCTGTTGATGACACTGTGTTGAGTATTGTCCAGCCATTCGGACATGCAGCTCCTTTGTCACCCTTGTTAATGTGATGCATGGATACTCTCCTGCTCCAGGATGTGGCTGCCCCACTTGAGGATGTTATAGCTTCTTACATGGCCGTGGCTGTTGAGCTCTACTGCCACTTTTTTTTTTTTAATGTTTATTTATTTTTGAGAGAGAGACAGAGTGTGAGCGGGGGAGGGACAGAGAGAGAGGGAGACACAGAATCCAAAGCAGGCTCCAGGCTCTGAGCTGTCAGTGCAGAGCCCCATGCGGGGCTCGAACTCACGAACTGCGAGATCATGACCTGAGCCGAAGTTCGATGCTTAACTGACTGAGCCACCCAGGTGCCCCTCTACTGCCACTTTTCATGCAGTTTAGAATTCCATGGAATTATATCAGTATATACTTAAACTGCCAGTATATACATATATATGCCTGTAGATACTTTAGTTGCCCATCTATTTGGTGGTTTCTCATCTGCACCATTATAAATAATGCTGTGAGAAATATCCTTATGCACTTCATTTTACTAATGCGGTCATCCTTTTGGGTAAACTATTGAAGTGAATGTTTGACTGAGTCCAAAGTGCTCACATTTTGTAAAGGACTAAACCACTTACTGAAAGGTTATTGTAGTGTTTGCTCTTAAAACAGTGCAAGTGTGTGCTATTTTTCCCATGCCATCTTTGTGCAAGTTTAATTGTCTGCCTCACCTAATACATATAAAATGTGATTTAGTTCACATACAATCTTCAGAACTATATCAAATATGGCTGTATTAATTTTTGTAAATAGTTCAAATACTTTTAACAAGTTTTTTAAAAATTTTCTTTATAACTGAGGCTAAAAACTAAAAGTCACATGATTATCAAAGGGAAGCACAATTATATTTACAGAGTTGTTTTATGCACAAATGGGAAATAGTCAAATTTTCATTATGATGAGCTAATTAAATAAATTGTGATGCATCCGTATTACAGTGTGCCAAGAGAAAAAACATAGCTCTGTATGTGCCGAAATGGAAGATTGGCAAGGCATTTTACTGAATGAGCAAAACAAATAGCCAATCAGTGCATGTGATGTGTTCCCATTTAGGTGAAGAAGCTAAAGCTAAGTTGGCAGAAAGACTTTTGAAAGAATTTATTTCAGGGACACCTGAATGGCTCAGTTGGTTAAGCGTCTGACTTCGGCTCAGGTCATGATCTCATGGTCCGTGAGTTTGAGCCCCACATCGGACTCTTTGGCATCAGCTGACAGCTCAGAGCCTGGAGCGTGCTTTGGATTCTGTGTCTCCCTCTTTCTCTGCCCCTCCCCTGCTCATGCTCTCTCTTTCTATCTCTCAAAACTGAATAAATGTTTGAAAAAATATATTAAAAAAGAAAGAAAGAATTTATTTCAGACTTAGAAGATTGGGAGAAGACTGCAGTAGGGAAAAAGGATAAATTAAAAAAAAATTTTTTTTATGTTTATTTATTTTTGAGAGAGAGAGGGAGAGACAGAGCGTGAGCAGGGGAAGGGCAGAGAGAGGGAGACACAAAATCCGAAGCAGGCTCCAGGCTCTGAGCTTTCAGCACCGAGCCTGACGTGGGGCTTGAACTCACAAACTGTGAGATAATGACCTGAACCGAAGTCAGACACTCAGCCGACTGAGCCACCCAGGTGTCCCCCAAAAAGATAAATTTTAATTTAAATTATAATGTAATTATTATTATGAAATCAGTTAAATAAAATGAGAAGTTCTGTTCTTCAGTCACCCTAGGCTCATTTTAAGGACTTTAGTAGCCATATGTAGCTAGTGGTTTCTATATGGATGGCACAGATGTAGAATGTCTCCACCATAGAAGTTTCTGTTGCCCAGTGCTGCTCTGTACCCTTGTACTGTTTGAATTTTATGCAGTAAGCATGTCTTTGTATATTAGTTTGTAAAATAAGAGTAATACATGTTCATTGTAGAATATTTAGAAAATGGTAACAAATATAAAGAAGAAACTAACAGTCACATATAGGCCTATAATTTGGAGATAGCTGTTCCTAACATATTGGTATATTTCCTTCCAATCTTTTCATGTATAGATATCTATATCGCTATATAGATATTTTATATATAGACATCTATGTGTGTGTGTGTGTGTATACACTATATTTGGAATCATGTTTAGTAAGATTTTATATCTTACATATTTTTATGTTTAAATGTAAAACAAAGTAAGAATTTTATTTCTGATAGCATACGTTTTAAAAGTCCACTTATTTTCAACTTTTAGACACATCATACGTATTACACCAAGTCTTTTGGAACTTTGGTGGTCTGGAGTGGTAATGTCAGTCCCACCCAGATAGCACCTTCTTTATCATTCAGAGATTAAGCTTTCCAGTAAAACTGTCAAGATGTTTATTTAGGAAACATTTTAGAAGTCCTCTTCATATCTACCCTGGTTTTCTTGAACTGCATAAATTTCTTTATCTTAACCAATCCCAAGTGAATTTGACAAATGACTTCGAGTTAAAGGCCTAAAGAGAAGTAAAAGGGGAGTAGCAGCCTCTGAAACTATTCTTGGTATTTGTATAATACAGAAATTTGCTCAGACGTCTAGCTGGACTGCCAGATCCTAGCATCATGAAGAGTGGTTAATTGTCCCTGAAATAAGATTACTTAAAAAAAAGAATCTCTCTTACTCTCCCTATACACATATGTATTTGCATATGTATATAAATATATATATATATTTAAAGAGCTTTATAGAAATATAATTTATCATATAGTTGACCAATTTCAGGTATATAATTTAATGCATTCTGCATCTTTAACACCACATCGCTAATGCTTTACTACATTAATCTTAATCCTAAGGTTGAAGAAAAGTAAAGCAGGACTAAAGGGATAATGGCTTTAGAAAAATCCTGTTTAATTTCAATAAGTAGGAAAAATAACGTTTTTGGAAAAAGAAATCTATCTATTTGCAAGACATTGTGATTTAGCAGAAAGATCTGTAGCTTTGAAAACAGACTTCATGTGCTGACTGCTGCTTCCTTGAGGTATGACTTAACTGTTAAGTCACTTGTTCCTTTATAAAATGGGGTTTAAAACGTTACCTATCTTGCTGGGATGTCATTGTGCTTTATTAAAATAAAATAGAATTCATCTGATTCCTAAGGGGTGCTCAACAAATGGTAGCTGCTACTACTGTTTTCCTAGGGAGACAGAGTACGTTCAGAGCACAGCCTCTGCATTCAGATCTTGCTCTGCCACCTACTGACTTGTGCCCTCTTTGTGCCTCAGTGTTCTCTGTAAAATGGGGTGATGACTGTATCTATCCTATAGGGTTAATAAGGGGATTAAGTGAGTTAATGTAGGCAAGTACTTCATGAATGTGGTTTCTTATTATTAACATATTTATTGGTTTCTCTATATTGATTTTTATAGGAGACAAGCTATGGGAGGTGCAGTGTGAGTCCCCGACCTTCACCGTGGCTTGGCACCCCAAAAGGCCTCTGCTGGCATTTGCCTGTGATGACAAAGATGGCAAATATGACAGCAGTCGGGAAGCAGGAACTGTGAAGCTGTTTGGGCTTCCTAATGACTCCTGATAGGGGGACCTGATGTAGGGAGAGGAGGCACTGGCAGAGGCCTTCCTTTGTGTGTTAGTTTGGTCTGTTCTCTTGGAGTTGGTGGGCACCTCAAGTATTTGTAAATTGGTATAAATTATATACGTCTTTGTCAGTCTGCCTATTCCAGTTCCCTTCTTGTATTATGAGCTCTTCCCATTCTTTCCGCCCTGCAGGAGGGCTCTGCATGATAACACCAGCATATCTTGTCCTCTGGGGACCTCCTGTCTTCCCTGCTTTTAGATGTATGGTAGACTTTGTTGTGTTTGCTTCTGTGTGGACAATACCTACTTTGGGGGAGTGAGTGAGTGAGGGAGGGTGAGATGGGGATGGAGATTTTTTATAATAAAGAAATGTACATACTTTTGAGAATTGAGCATTTAATAAAACTGAATTTAATTATGGGACTTCTAAGACTTGAAAAGTTATGGTATTTTTGCTTTTTTTTTTTTTATATTATTACAGGGAGATGTAGTTTTGCATTTAAAAAAAAATCTCAGATTGAATTTACAGGTTGTATTTCTATCATTTTATGTCCTAACCAAGAACTCTGGAAATGCAGGGACCTAGCATGATGTGTATGGCAATAGCAATCCTTAGAGTCTTCAGTTTATGTGTATGTATAACTGGTCTAAATGTACAAGGATTTGTAGAAAATAAATTTATGATAAACATTGAGAAAAGTAATAAAATATAAGTAAATCCCAAATCAGGATAAGACATATAGATTAGAATAGAATGTCAAGACTGGGGAAATTAAAATATAAATATGCAAAGAATGAGGGCCTGAGGCTGTGCCCCCTGGTGGCAAAGTGAAGAAGGGATAAACCAGTCAATTCTTAAAAAGCAAAGCACATGCCAGTTCCTCAAGGAAAACAGAACTTTTGTTAGCTCTTACCTCCAAAAGAAATGGCTCCTATAGGAGATTACCTGTGAGCAATATCTTGATCCTCAGTGTGTTTTACTGTATTTTGGCATTAAAAAAATAGAAATATGCCTCAATAAATGATGTTTGTAGAAATTTTGGAAAAAGATAAGCAAAAAGAAGAAATCATATTTCTCCTCCCAAGAGATAATCACTAGTATCCCATGCTCATAGTTACAAATGGTAACATGTTTATACAAATCCTGCAGGGTAGACAAATCAAGTATGACTAGATAAAGCAAGAAAAGTGCTCAGCATCATGTTTGGTAGTATTAAAACAGTCTTAATAGAAATTTTTAGTTATTAGACACTCCTTATGTCTGGTACTGTAATGAGCACTTTACTCAAGTTTTGCAACAGCCTCTGAGGTTCAATGTTATTTTACTACAGGGAGTTTAACTCAGTGTTACTCATTAAGTGACGCTATTCAGATGTAGGTTTGCTTAAAGGTCCACATGCCTTCTATTGCAATGGCTATTCTATTTCCATTCCCATTCTACAGATAAGTAAACCTCTGAGAAGTTGACTCTTGGCCCAAGTTAGTGAATGAGTGAGATCAGTTGAGTCCCGTCTTCAGGCTCGGTAGTATTTCCTTCAGCCCCCAGAACAGCCTCTGCCTCCATCCTTCCCTGGGGATGGTCTTTTTAGTTGCAAACCAGCATGCCACCTCATTATGTCAGAAGTTGAGTGTTCATGTTACTGGGAGTAAACCGTGGCACATTGATTCTTGTTTTTACAGTGATCTGTCATTCCTGTGGTTGCTGCTTTGTTTCTCTATATCTCCACCTTAGCATTGGAACCAGACACCACGGTTCAGTCTAGATCTTTGTATTTGATCAATTGCCTCCTCTTTCATCCATGTGGATTTTTTTCCCTCTGGGTTTGTGTAAAGTAGCAATCCTCTCAACTTTTCATTTAAGAGGTCTGTTGCTTTCAACTAGTGGGATGCTTAGCAACAGGAAAGCACTTACCTGTGAGGAAAGAGCTCGTTTGTGGCAGCTTTTGCTGACTCTCAGGATCTTGCTGACAACATTTCTGTGCCTCGACTTTAGAGTCCTGACGAGGCTCAGAAATTGGGTCCCTCTTGGAGGAATGGCATAATTTGTCCCAGACCTGATACCCCTATGGTTTGAGTGAGTTTTCTAATTCAGAGCAGGAAGGGAACCATTCAGAGTCACCTGGCAGTTGACATATTTGGTCAGTCCAGCTGTGTCATACAGTTACTGCTCCAAACACTAACAAGTCAGAAGTGGGTGGCGACTTCTGCTTTGAGCTAGACTGTAGTTGGTAAAGAAAGTTGGGGATTTGCTATGCCAGTGACCCATTGCTGTGTAGACTTGAGGTACAAGTCAGGCTAAGAAATAGGTAGTTAAAATTACAGTATATTTTGTGCTAGGATCCTGATTTCTCTATGGCATGAGATAGAGGGGAGTATGAAACCTGCCAGATGTTAAGCTTGTGTAAAGTGTATGTGTGTGCCTTGAGGATTATTCCCTCACCCTAACCTTTGTAGGGGTAGGGCATGGCTGGGGGGTGGTGTCCTGGCAGGGTGGATTGAGAGGCTAGTACAAGGAGTTTTGGCCAGAGGCAATTAGATCCAAAAAGGGGAATCAGGAAGCAGCCAATACTGTGAGGTCCAGAGTGTGTGTGTGTGTGTGTGTGTGTGTGTGTGTGATCTGGTTGGGGTGTGATGTGTCAGTGGTCTTTTAGTTTAGAATGACCAGGAATGGGGTAGATACACCTTTACTCCCTTTCCTGTTTCAAAGATGTATTCTACTCCCTAAGGATTTTAGTCATAAAAGGGACTGCCAAATGTCTACCTTCTTTGGAAGGGAAAAAGCCCATAAACAAAATTACAAGGTAAGTCCCATCTTTCAGAAGGAGAGTAGAGATCATACACCTAGAAGTGCCTTGCACACTCAGAAATACCTACATATAGGTAAGTATTGCCTTCTTTTCTCCCTGTGACACTGCAGGGCAGTGAAAAGAAGGCTGGCCTCCTAGGTGAGCAGAAGGGGATTTGAATCCCGGCTCCAGCAGAGATTGATGTGAACCCACTTTCCTCTTCTCCTTGGGTTGTTCGGAGAGTTAAAGGACATAACCTATTTGTGAAGCGTCTAGCATAGCAGCTGGCGCACGGGGGATTCTTAGCACATCCCTTCCCCTTGAGGAAGGGCAGCTTGTGATGAGAACACAGAGGCTGTCCACAGAGACATGTCAGCAGACTGTCCACTTTCTCGGCTCTGTCTCAGACTGTCCACGGTCAGAGCTGTGCAGGCCACGTTTGTCATTCCAGAAGTAGGTGCTGTGAGGAGAGGAGACTTCTCTGTCACACCTGGGCGTGGCGGGAGGTTCAGAGGAGAAATAGTACATCTGCTTACTGTTGCAGTCTGTTTGGGTCTGTGATGGATATGTGTGCATGTGAACAGGTGGAGCATACGTCAGAAGTGTGCACACCAGTGGGGGAAGAAAGAGTAGCTGAGATGGCTGGGAAAGGATTGGTGGAGAGGAGGTGGGCTTAGAGCGAGCGTTGATCACAGAGGGTGCGACTCTGGGGGTGAGGACATGTGAGAAGGGGTGCTGCAGCTTGGGGCAAAGTGGAGGCAGTGGCAGTGTCTTGGGACGTGGAGAAGATTGTCAGGTGGAAAATGAGGTGGGGCTGGAGAGAAAAGAGAGAGAGGGTGTCGGGCTCTGGCGATGTCAGTTGGTACTGGTTATGGGTGTGCCTTGGTTCAAATCCTTGTTCTGCCATCACTAACTGGGAGACTTAGGCCAAATCACTTCCATGAGCTGCAGTTTGTTTATAATGTCCATAATAACAATACAGGTTATGAGGGTTAAATGACTTGCCACATGTCAAATGCCTGGCACATCATGGATGTTAAATCAATAGCTATTATTGTTATGTAGGTGTTAACATCAAATCTGTGTGCAATATAAACCTTCTTACCTTATGAAACTTCACTGTCTCCTAAGCTTATCACATCTTATGCATTAAAGGTAGGGAGTGGGATGGGGTGGGATTTAGAGAAGTTGAATATTTAACAGTCATTTTTAAATACCCAATTATGGAACTAAGGCTCTGTGATATTTAAGGATATTAAGTTGAGAACTCTTCAGTGGCTCATATCTGTTAAATGTCCAACTCTTGATTTTGGTTGAGGGCACGATCTCATGGTTCATGAGATCGAGCCCCATGTTGTCTTGCTCTGCGCGGACAGCGCAGAGCCTGCTTATTATTTTCTCTCTTATTCTCTGCCCTTCCTCTGTGCTCTCTCTCTCTCTCAAAATAAATACACCTTAAAAAAATTGAGAACTATTCAGCCAATAATTGCAAATTTACTAGCAGTTTACATGTTTGAAATTGTTGCAACATGGAGCCATGACTGATGCCTCAAGGCATCCAACATCTTAGTCTTTCACCCCTTTGGTAAAGCAGGCAGATTGTGAAGACATGCCTATCCAACCAGCAGCGTCATAGCAAACTGGGTATAACTTGCCCTGGCTGGAATGCCAGTGCGGACCACTGGGGCCACGATGAATTTGCCAAGAACAAGTTGTTAAAAATCACATTTCCTTTTATTTTCTTGGTAAGACTGCTTCAATACAGGTCAGGCAATGGTGCAGGTGTGGCAAGGAATCTGTCAAAATATCTCAGGATGTCCTTGGGGACCAAAGGAGATCTGAGCTAGGCATAAGCCTATTTGTACCTGGTCATCAACTGTACCCAGGGTGGGATTAAAATTAATTTGGAGAAAAGTTTCTCTCCTGAAATGAGATAGCACCATGGAGATCAGGTTGAAGATCATCAGGTCTATGATTATTTATTGAACACTTATGATGGACTGCATCTCCATGATGGTAGCTGAGGTGCATCTTTAACACATAGTAGAACTCCTGCCCTCTTATCCTCTTTGTAATAAGGAATTTTTTTTTTAAGAGCACAAGCATGTGGGCATGCAAATGTGCAAGTTGGGGAGGGGCAGGAGGAGAGAGAGAGAGAGAGAGAGAAAATCTCAAGCAGGCTCCACCCTCCGCACAGAACCCAATGCGGGACTTGATTTTATGGCTATGAGATCATGACCTGAGCTGAAATCAAGAACCAGAGGCTTAAATGACTGAGTCACCAGGCACCCCTTTTTTTCCTTTTCCTTTTTCTTTTTTTTAAAATAGGCTTCATGCCCAACGTGGGGCTTGAACTCATAACCCTGACATCAAGAGTAACATGCTTTACTAACTGAGCCAACCAGGTGCCTTGTTGGATTGACCAAACATCTGAGCTTCCTCTGAGTGCTGGGCATTATACAAGAGAGAGGGGGGGAAGTCAGACTACCATACCTTGGGCTCATTTTACAGATGAAAGCTGAGGTTCAGGGAGGTTGGGGAACTTGCCCAGGTCCATGTGGTCAGTACATTAGTTTGAAGCCCTGCACATGGGTCCCAAGTGTTTAGGTTCAGTCCAATCCAGATGTTGCTCACCAACCACATAGATATAAAGGCTTTGGAGTCTTAGATGATGTCAACCATCAACATTGGAATTAATCTGATTCTCTGTGGTAAAGCTGTCATGATACTGATGGGCAGAAACGAGACCAAAGGCTTGGCTTGGTGAACAAAAGGGAAATAACATGAGAGGCAAGGAGGTTCATTCAACCATCCTTTAAACATCTACCCTGTGGCAGACCTGGGCTGAGCGCCAAGAGTAGAGATGTGAAGATCAGCTAGTTTCTGTGCCCAGGAACCCACAGTCTGGTGTGGAGATGGTGAAATTCAGTGTGACAGTGGTTTTGTAGAAGAGTAACTCAGATTGCTGAAAACACCACAGAGGCTTCCCTTTGAATTTTCCCCAGATCCAATCTTTTTCAGGCTGTGTTCCTTTCTGTGTCTAGGTCTTAAATTACCTCTTTTTTTTTTTTCCCCAGCAATGGCTGTGTAAATTCTTTAATTTAATTTAATTTAATTTAATTTAATTTAATTTAATTTAATTTAATTTAATTTAATTTAATTATTTTAATGTAATTTAAAAAAAATTTACAAACAAGTTAGTTAGCATATAGTGCAACAGTGATTTCAGGGGTAGATTCCTTAATGCCCCTTACCCATTTAGCCCATCCCCCCTCCCACAACCCCTCCAGTATCCCTTTGTTTGTTCTCCATATTTATGAGTCTCTTATGTTTTCTCCCTCTCCCTGTTTTTATATTATTTTTGCTTCCCTTCCCTTATATTCATCTGTTCTGGTCTTAAAGTCCTCATATGAGTGAAGTCATAGGATATTTGTCTTTCTCTGACTAATTTCGCTTAGCATAATGCCCTTTAGTTCCATCTACATAGTTGCAAATGGCAAGATTTCATCCTTTTAGATTGCTGAGTAATACTCCGTTGTGTGTGTATGTATGTATGTATGTATGTATGTATGTGTGTGTATATATATATATATATATACACACACACACACACACACACACACACCACAGCTTCTTTATCCATTCATCCATTGATGGACATTTGGGCTCTTTCCATACGTTGGCTATTGTTGATAGTGCTTCTATAAACATTGGGGTGCATGTGTCCCTTCAACACAGCATACCTGTATCCTTTGGATAAATACCTAGTAGTGCAATTGCTGGGTTGTAGGGTAGTTCTATTTTTAATGTTTTGAGGAACCTCCATATTGTTTTCCAGAGTGGCTGCACCAGCTTGCATTCCCACCAGCAGTGCCAAAGAGATCCTCTCTCTCCGCATCCTCGCCTACATCTGTTGTTGCCTGAGTTGTTAATGTTAGCCATTCTGACAGGTGTGAGGTGGTATCTCATGTGGATTTGATTTGTATTTCCCTGATGATGAGTGATGTTGAGCATCTTTTCATGTGTCACTTGGCCATCTGGATGTCTTCTTTGGAGAAGTGTCTATTCATATCTTTTGCCCATTTCTTCACTGGATTGTTTGTTTTTTGGGTGTTGAGGTTGATAAGTTCTTTATTGATTTTGGATACTGGCAAATAACTTCTCCCATTCTGTCGGTTGCCTTTTAGCTTTGCTGATTGTTTCCTTTGCTGTGCAGAAGCTATTTTGATGAGGTCCCAGTAGTTCATTTTTGCTTTTGTTTCCCTTCCCTCCGGAGATGTGTTGAATAAGAAGTTGCCCTGGCCAAGATCAAAGAGGTTTTTGCCTGCTTTCTCCTTGAGGATTTTGATGGCTTCCTTTCTTACGTTTAGGTCTTTCATCCATTTTGAGTTCATATTTTTGTGTATGGTGTAAGAAAGTGGTCCAGGTTCATTCTTCTGCATGTCGCTATCCGGTTTTCCCAGCACCACTTGCTGAAGAGACTGTCCTTATTCCATTGGATATTCTTTCCTGCTTTGTCAAAGATTCGTTGGCCATACGTTTGTGGGTCCATTTCTGGGTTCTCTGTTCTGTTCCACTGATCAGAGTGTCTGTTCTTGTGCCAGTACCATACTGTCTTGATGATTACAGCTTTGTAGTATAGCTTGAAGTCCGGGAATGTGATGCCTCCTTCTTTGGTTTTCTTTTCCAAGAAGAAAAGCTTTGGTGATTTGGGGTCTTTACTGGTTCCATACAAATTTTAGGATTATTTGTTCTGGCTCTGTGAAGAATGCTGGTGTTATTTTGATAGGGATTGCATTGAATATGTAGATTGCTTTGGGTAGTATCAACATTTTAACAATATTTGTTCTTCCTATCCAGGAGCATAGAATCTTTTTCCTTTTTTGTGTGTCATCCTCAATTTTTTTTCATAAGCTTTCTCTAGTTTTCAGTGTCTAGATTTTTCACCTCTTTGTTAGATTTATTCCTAGGTATTTTATGGTTTTGGTGCACTTGTAAATGGGATCGATTCCTTGGTTTCTCTTTCTGCTGCTTCATTGTTGGTGTATAGGAATGCAACTGATTTCTGTGTGTCGATTTTATATCCTGCAACTTTGCTGAATTCATGAATCCGTTCTAGCAGTTTTTTGGTGGAATCTTTAGGGTTCTCCATATAGAGTATCATGTTAATCTGCGAAGAGTGAAAGTTTGACCTCCTCCTGGCTGATTTGGATGCCTTTTATTTCTTTGTGTTGTCTGATTGCAGAGGCTAAGACTTCCAATACTATGTTGAATAACAGTGGTGAGAGTGAACACCCCTGTCTTGTTCCTGACCTTAGGGTGAAAGCTCTTAGTTTTCCCCATTGAGGATTATATTAGTTCTGGGTCTTTCATATTTGGCTTTTATGATCTCGAGGTATGATCCTTCTATCCCTACTTTCTTGAGGGTTTTTATCAAGAAAGGATGCTGTATTTTGTGAAATATTTTCTCTGCATCTATTGAGAGGATCATATGGTTCTTGTCCTTTCTTTTATTGATGTGATGAATCACATTAATTGTTTTGTGGATATTGAACCAGCCCTGCATCCCAGGTATAAATCCCACTTGGTCATGGTGAATAATTTTTTTAATTTATTCTTGGATCTGGTTGGCTAATATCTTGAGGATTTTTGCATATATGTTCATCAGGAATATTGGTCTATAGTTTTCCTATTTAGTGGGGTCACTGTCTGGTTTTGGAATCAAGGTAATGCTGACTTCATAGAAAGAATTTGGAAGTTTTTCGCCCATTTCTGTTTTTTGGAACAGCTTCAAGAGAATAGGTGTTAAGAGTTCCTTAAATGTTTGGTAGAATTCCCCTGGAAAGCCATCTGGCCCTGGATTCTTGTTTTTTGGGAGATTTTTGATTACTAATTTGATTTCCTTACTGGTTATGGGTCTGTTCCAATTTTCTATTTCTTCCTGTTTCAGTTTTGGTAGTGTATATGTTTCTAGGAATTTGTCCATTTCTTCCAGATTGCCCATTTTATTGGCATATAATTGCTCAGAATATTCTTTTATTATTGTTTTTATTTCTGATGTGTTGGTTGTGATCTCTCCTCTTTCATTCTTGATTTTCTTTGTTTGGGTCCTTTCCTTTTTTTTTTTTTTTTTTTTTTTTTGATCAAACTGGCTAGTGGTTTATGAATTTTGTTAATTCTTTCAAAGAACTAGCTTCTGATTTCATTGATCTATTCTGCTGTTTTATTTTGGTTTTGATAGCATTAATTTCTGCTCTAATCTTTATTATTTCCTGTCTTCTGCTGGTTTTGGGTTTTATTTGCTGTTCTTTTTCCAGCTCTTTAAGGTGTAAGGTTAGGTTGTGTATCTGAGATCTTTCTTTCTCTTTTAGGAAAGCCTGGTTTGCTATATACTTTCCTCTTATGACCGCCTTTGCTGCGTCCCAGAGGTTTTGGGTTGTGGTGTTATCATTTTCATTGGTTTCCATATACTTTTTTTTTTTTTTTTTTTTTTATTTTTTTTAAATTTTTTTTTTCAACGTTTATTTATTTTTGGGACAGAGAGAGACAGAGCATGAACAGGGGAGGGGCAGAGAGAGAGAGGGAGACACAGAATCGGAAACAGGCTCCAGGCTCTGAGCCATCAGCCCAGAGCCGGACGCGGGGCTCGAACTCACGGACCGCGAGATCGTGACCTGGCTGAAGTCGGACGCTTAACCGACTGCGCCACCCAGGCGCCCCTCCATATACTTTTTAATTTTCTCTTTAACTTCTTGGTTAGCCCATTCATTCTTTAGTAGGATGTTTTTCAGTCTCCAAGTATTTGTTGCCTTTCCAAATTTTTTCTTGTGGTTGATTTTGAGTTTCATAGCATTGTGGTCTGAAAATATGCATGGTATGGTCTCAATCTTTTTGTACTTGCTGAGGGCTGGCTTGTGTCCCAGTATGTGGTCTATTCCGGAGAATGTTCCATGTGCACTGGAGAAGAATGTATATTCCACTGCTTTAGGATGAAATGTTTTGAATATATCTGTTGAGTCCTTCTGGTTCGGTGTGTCATTCAAAGCCATCGTTTCCTCATTGATTTTTTGATTAGATGATCTGTCCATTCCTGTGAGTGGGCGGTTGAAGTCTCCTACTATTATGGTATTATTATCAGTGAGTTTCTTTATGTTTGTGAATAATTGGTTTATATATTTGCAAGCTATCACATTTGGAGCATAAATGTTTACAATTGTTAAGTCTTCTTTGTGGATAGACCCCTTAATTATGATATAATGCCCTTCTTCATCTCTTGATACAGTCTTTATTTTAAAGTTTAGATTGTTTGATATAAGTGTGGCTATTCAGGCTCTCTTTTGTTGACCATTAGCATGATAGATGATTCTCCATCCCCTTACTTTAAGTCTGAAGGTGTCTTTAGGTTCAAAGTGGGTCTCTTGTAAACAGCATATGGATGGGTCTTGTTTTCTTATCCATTCTTTTACCCTATGTCTTCTGAGTGAAGCATTTAGTCCCTTGACGTTTAGACTGAGTACTGAAAGACAAGAATTTATTGCCATTATGTTGCTTGTAGAGTTGGAGTTTCTGGTGGTGTTCTCTGTTCCTTTCCAGTCTCTGTTGCTTTTGGTATGTATGTATGTATGTATGTATGTATGTATGTATGTATGTATTTCATCTTTTTCCCCTCAGAGAGTCCCCCTAAAATTTCTTGCAGGGTTGTTTTAGTGGTCACGAACTCCTTTAATTTTTGTTTGTTTGGGAAACTTTTAATCTCTCCTTCTATTTTGAATGACAGCCTTGCTGGATAAAGAATTCCTGGCTGCATATTTTTCTGATTCAGCACATTGAATATATCCTGCCACTCCTTTCTGGCCTGCCATGTTTCTGTGGATAGGTCTGCTGCAAACCTAATCTGTCTTCCCTTGTAAGTTAAGGACTTTTTTTCCCTTGCTGCTTTCATGATTCTCTCCTTGTCTGAGTATTTTGTGAATTTGACTATGATATGCCTTGTTGATGGTTGGTTTTCATTGAATCTAATGGGAGTCTTCTGTGCTTCCTGGATTTTGATGTCTGTGTCTTTCCCCAGGTTAGGAATGTTTTCTGCTATGATTTGCTCACATAACCCTTCTCCCCCTATTTCTATCTCTTCATCTTCTGGGACCCCTATGATTCTGAGGTTGTTCATTTTTAATGAGTCACAGATTTCTCTAATTCTTAAATAGTGCTCTTTTGCCTTAGTCTCCATCTTTTGTTTCTGCTTCATTATTCTCCATAAATTTGTCCTCTATATTGCTGATTCTCTGCTCTGCCTCATCCATCCTTGCCACCGTGGCATCCATTCCAGATTGCAACTCAGTTATAGCATTTTTTATTTCATTCTGACTAGCTTTTATTTCTTTTATCTCCGCAGAAAGGGATTCTAATCTATTTTTTACTCCAGCTAGTGTTCTTATTATGGTGATTCTAAATTCTGTTTCAGACATCTCGCCTGTATCTGTGTTGGTTAAGTCCCTGGCTGTCGTTTCTTCCTGCTCTTTCTTTTGGGGTGAATCCCTTCATTTCATCATTTTGAAGGGAGAAAAGGAGTCAATGAGGGAAAACATTTTTTTTTTAATTAAAATAAAAAATTAAAAACAACAAACACATAAAAAAATCGAATAAATGATGGTAGATCCTAGGTGTGTTTTGGTCTGGGTGTTGAAAGAGGCTTGATAGATTAGAGAAAAGAAGCGGAAAGGAAAAAAAAAAAGCAATCATTTGAAAATTTGAAAAAATGAATCCACTGAAATAGAATAAAGTGAAATGATGGAAGTAAAATCGAATTTGAAAAAATTTACACAAAGGTTAAAAATATAGTAGAAAAAAATTAAAGAAAATATTTTTAATAAAAATTGAAAATAAAAATTTGTTTCATTCTGTTTTCAAGAAAAAGAAAAGAAATGAAAAAGAGGAAGAAAGGAAATAAAAAGATAATTGAATAGATCGACCAGTGAACAGCCTGAGATATGATTGAAATTACTTCTATTTCACCTAGAAGTCAAACTTTGAAGCTCTTTATAGTCCGTAAACCAAGCAGGCAGAGACTTGTGTTGAAGAGTTAGGTTGGCCCAGTTGGGCTGGGCTTAGTGTAATGGCTCTGTTCTCCAGTAGATGGCGCTGTTTAGCTTACTGGGGTGGATTGTTGTGGTGCTTGTAGGTGTGTATGCGCATGTGTGGGAGCAGTGGAAATGGAGTCACCCAGCTACCCAGTCTCTGGTATTGGAACTCTGTTCTTCCCAATCAGCAATGGCGCATCCGTCCTTTGTCTTCTGCTTCTGTCCACTCCCTGCTTTTATGCTGTCCGTGACCAAGCCCCAGGCAGTACCTCCCTCCTGAGTTTTATCTTAGATGTGGCTGTGTTTCCCAACACCTTACTTCTGAAGGACTGCAGCTTTGACCTGTTCTACCCCTCTGCAGGAGGGTCTCACTGAGCAATGGCTGGGTGCTGGCTACACCCAGGAATGTTGGCAGGACTGTGCTGCTGCCAATGCCCAGAGACTGTGGCTGGCTGCCAGCCTGCCCCAGAACAAGTTCACGTGATTGTGTAAAAGCAGCGTTTCAGCGATAATGGCAAATCACAACACACATCTGGCACCAGACTTCACCTCCAACAACCTTGTTTCAGCACCAGTGAATGTGGTTGTTCTCCTGGGTCCACTGGGTCCTTTGGGGGAGCCACACAGCCTCTACCAGATGGCCTCCCAGCAGGGGAGCCACCTCTTCCTGTGTGGCCTGAAGATCCCTGGACCCCCATCTGCTCCTGGGGATTCGCCCTTCCCACCAGGGCACCACCAGGTATCAAGCTGTTGAGCTTCAGACTCTGAACTCCCCCTGTTTATAGCGTCTTAATGGAATTTAAGCCCTCTCCTTTCTCCTTTCTCCCTTTTTAGGTCAGTCTCTGCAGCTGTTTCCACTTTTCCACTTTCTCTCCAGCTGCTTTTGGAGGGGGGTGCTTTTACCTTATTCTTCCCCCCATCTCCGTCTGCAGTCTGCAAGCAAAAACAGCTCTCTGCTCTCCGTGGCACCTCTCTCCCCCAGTTCACCTCTCCGTGCCATGTACCTACTGAATTCTGTGGTTCACGTTGTGCAGATTGTTGTGTTAATCCTCAGATCAGTTTTCTAGGTGTGCAGGATGGTTTAGTGTTGATCTGGCTGTGTTTCATGGATGTGAGACGCAAAAAACCTTCCATGCTGTTCCACCATCTTGGCTGCTCCCTTACCTCTTCTTTAAGGAAGCCTCATTTTGTCCCATTGGTATACTGGGGATCTGACTTGTTACACATTCACTTCTTATCAGAAGTCCCTCATTTGTTTTCCTGTTTTGTGACTGTCTCCCCAACTTTTCTGACACATCCACTGCTATATCCCCAATCTCTAGCAGGTGCCCAATACTACCAATCAGATGCTCAGTAAAATTTTATTAAATAGATGACTGATGGGAAAGTAGTGAACAGTTTGGGCAGAATTCCCACCAGGCTGTCAGTACTTGCTTTTGTGAAGGGTGGGTTTGTGGGTAGAGCAGAGGAGGGAAAGAATTCGGGTCATGGGGGGCTGAGAAAGTTAAGTCCTCATTTAGCACTCACAGTGACCCAGAGAGGTGGGTGGCATAGCCCCCAGTTCATACTATATGAAACAAGCTTGGAAAGATTGGTTTCCTTGCTCAAATGGTACAGCTCTCAGGTGGAGGAGCAGAATTAAAACCTCTGTGTGAGGCTCCAAAGCCCAGGTCCTTCCCAGTAGGTCGGTCACACCCTGGAACCACATGCCATTCAGGCCCTACTTGAACCAAACTCCCCGGGGGATTCTAACATCCTGCTAGGTTGGGAATCACTGCCCTAGCCCCTGCTGATTCTCCAGACTGTGGAAAGGTGGGTGGTGTCACAGGAATGGCACAGGAGTCCTTGGTGCATAGAGGAAGAAGGCTTCCTGAAAAAGGACTTGGCTTGGTCCTAGAAGAGTGGGTAGGAACAGGCAGGCAGCCCATGGAGGAGGTTTGAGGCCGCAGGCTAGTATAGGCAAAGGTGTGGAGACACGGACCATCCTGGCCAGGTGTGACTGACAAGGAGCTTGGGCAGCAGTGGGGGACTGTGGAGAGATGGGCTTTCCTTTAACAGTCCTTGTGCTGAGGAGAGAGGGTTCACCCAAGCTTTGGACTGTTGTGCTTTGTCATGACAACTCACCTCCTCTGGGTCTGGTTATGTAAGGGTCCTATTAGGGCTTTGGCCTCTCTAAGCTCCTGTCCCACTATTATTAGAGTCACAGAGAGGTAGTTAAAGACTGGGATTTTCCCATGAAGGAATTTTGGGTAGAATTAGGTGGACTTTGGCCTGGTGACTCCATTAATAAAGACGAGACCTTTTATGGGAAGCCTATACTCATTCAGATTTCAGAGCCTGCAGCATGGGGCCTCAGCCCAGCTTCCTAACCAGTTTGGTCCCATCTGGGTGGGAAGTGCTGGGTCTGTGGTGTGAGATAGTGCCAGGCTCTTACCTGGGCCTTGCCACTTGCTGGCTGTGTGAACAAAGACATGTCTTGTCACCTCTCTGAGCTTCAGGTTCCCCCTTCTGGGAAGTGAAACTTGCTTACAGGCGAGGAATTAAGTGTCATCCTGTATGATCAGTACGAGGGGAGAGCTTGCACACAACACAGAAAGTGCTTGATCAGTGTTAGGCTCTTTCCTCTCATGTCCCCTTTCTGGATTTAAGGAAGGGGTGACAAGAATGGGGCTACAGAGGTAGATTGGGGCCAGCTGTGAAGGGACCTAACCACTAGCTCCTTAGAGTTAGACCTAAGGCCTGCCAGCGAGGTTTTAAGGGCTTCAAGCAGCTGGAAGTTGTGTTTTAGGAAGACCATTTGGGGTGGCATGGAGACTTGACGATTCAGGGAGCAGCATGTTTCTGGAAGCAGCATGGTGTAAGGCAGAGGAGTCCTCTGGAGGGCTTGTTAAAGCAAATACTGCTAGGTCTTGCCCTCAGAGTTTTAGTTCCCTGCAGTGGGGTTGGGGGCCTGAGAACTTGAAGTTCTAACAGGTTCCTGGGGGCTTCTGCTGCTGCTGCTGCTGGTGGTGAAGTGGATAGGTACCAGGGCCCAGTCCAGGGTGCTGCTGGGTATGAACTCCAGATCTTCCACTTTGTAGTTAGCCATGCGGCCTGGGCCAAGTCCCCAGACCCGTGTGAACCTGTGTGTGTTTCCTCATCTGTAGGTGGGGGGTGGGGGGGGGATACTGCCCACTCCCAAAAGATGTTGTAAGAGTTCAATGAGATAATGTAGTGCTCAGCACAGTGCCTGAAGTCAGCATTCACTAGGCTGTTTATTATTTTTATTAAAACCAGTGAGAAGGCTGTTGCAGAAGTGCCAGGGAGAGGTGAAGGAGAGGCTGAACGAGGCCAGTGGCTGAGTGATGGAGAGGAGGGGATCTGGTTTCTCTGGGAAGCCCCAAGCCCTGTGATCCTCTCTCATCAGAGTCTGGTTTCACCTCCTTCACTGGAAACTTGCTTTAAATCCGCGGGCTGGTCCCTTTCTGGCCACTAGAGGGCAGTGGAGGCAAGGCCGCGCAGAGGGAGGCGGGCGTCCTGAAGATTGGCGCTGGTCTGTGCATTCAGCCTTTCTTCGTGCTCTGAAGCCTAATTATGTATTTGCATTGCGCTCTCCTCTCCCTCCTTGGCTGTGTTTGCTGACGTTTTTTGGAAAACACTTCTAATCGCAGGGCACCTCTGAGTTCCTGCTTGTCTTGTGGCTGAGGATTAGCCATAACCGAAGCGTCCCGCTTTCTGGCAGCTGTGTTTATTTCTCAAGGGCACAAGCAGAGCAGAACATGGGGGCCTGGGCCCTGCAGCTCAGGAGAGCCTAGGATGAACCACAGTTGTCCTTCTGCCAGTTCAGAACTTGGCCTGTTCCATCTTGCATTCCTCCCCCGCTCCCCAGCCCTCGCCTGCACCCTTTGATCCTGTGGGTGGAGAAATAAAGGGAATTCCAAATCCTTAATCCATTTTGAAGGCTGGCTGGAAGCAGGGCTTTCTAGGGGCCTGGTAAAACAGCACCGGTGGAGTCATTTCAGAGAAGTGTGAGTGCTCTTTCAAGGTCATAGAGTGTGGTGACAGAAGGAAAAAGACGAGACGCACATTTATACTATTTGATGGTATACCTTGTGCCAAGCCCTGTACTTTGATGAGTTGCTTTATTCTACAAGAATAATGAAAGTACCAGTGACAGCTACCTGCTCTTACTGATTGTGCTAAGTGATATTCCCGTATTTGCTCTCTTCACCCTCTTAACTGCCCATGACGCATTATTAATTAATCCTGAAGAAACGGACTTGGAGAGGTTACAGTGGGATGCATTGGGCCAAAGGATGGTGCTGCTGGAAATTCAGACCAATGCGTCTCACTCCAGAATCTAAGTCTTTCTGTCAGCAATATTGGGTATGGGCAGTTCTATTTTAGCTCCTTCCAAAGTGGGGTATATAGACAATAGGAAGGAGAAGGCCAGCCTGATGACAGAACAGCCTACTAAGTACTCATGATCCCATATTATAGTAGACCAATTAAAAGTATGGATCTGGAGCCAGATTACCTGGGTTCAAATCCTGACTCTGCCACCTACTGTCTCTGTGACGTTGGGCAAATTCTTTGGCATCTGGGCCTCATTTTCCTCACTTGTAAAATGGGAGAAGATAATAGTAGCTACCTCACTAGTGTGCTCTGAGGGTTAAATGAGTTAATACATGCAAAAGGCTTAGATCAGTGCCTGGTAAAATAACCCACTAGGGGCGCCTGGGTGGCTCAGTCAGTTAAGCATCTGACTCTTGGTTTTCGCTCAGGTCATGATCTCACAGTTTGCCGGGCTCTGTGCTGACAGCATGGAGCATGCTTGGGATTCTCTTTCCTTCTCTCTCTGCCCCTCCCCCCACTCAGACTCACTCTCCCTCTCTCTCTGTCTCTCTCTCTCTCAAAATAAGTAAACTTAAAAAATAAAAATAACTCTAAATGTTAGCTCTTATTATTGTCATTATTTTTAACCGTCATGCTATCTTCACCTCTGTTATCTTGGTGCCTGGCATATACCAGGGGTTGGCGTATGTTTATTGAATGAGATGAGCCCTTGGATTCAGGAAATATTTTCTGAGCTCTGGATGGTGCCAGGTGCTAGCTTGGTATATAAATGGTTCCATTTTAGGCTTCTCAGTCTGGTGGAGACGTCAAGCATGGGCGCTCATTACTGCACAAGGCAAAAACATTCCAGGGAGGTCCCGATGTGAGTAAGAGAACTTTTGGAGTGGGGTAGGGGTGTGGGCCAGTTTCAGAGAAGACAGCCTTTGTATTAGACCTTTAAAGATGGGTGGAGGAGGAGGGAAGAGTGGGCCAGGCCAGAGAATTCAGTCTTCTTGGGCCCAGTATGCCTCCAGCTTCACAAAGGATCATCAAATCAAGTTGGATTTTCATTCATTCAATAAATATTCATCAGGCATGCCTGAAGTCACGTACTGAGACACAGTGGTGGCCTTGACCCAGTCCCTGCCCTCAAGTGACCTGGGTCTAACCAGTCAACATCCAAGGACACAACTGATGATAGTTCAGTGTGATGAAGGGGCCATATTGACTCAGAGCCTGTTAAAATACATGTGAGAGACAATTGATTCTGACTGATTTAAGTAGAATGGTGATTCAGTGGCTCACATACCTGGAATATATTCAGGTGTGACTGGATCCAGTCTCAAAAGAGGCCCTTAGGAAATTGTCTCTTCCCATCTCTTCTGCTTGCCTTTCTCTGTGTTGGCTTCATTCTGTGACAGTCTGTCCCTTTGCAATGCCTCAGGTGCCCCCCCAGGAGCTTCTGGCTTCCCTTTTACCAGCTCAGAAATCCCAGTAGAAAGAGGGTGCCTTGTTTTCAATGGTTTGCTCTAATGTCATGGGACTTAGTCTCACTGGACATCTTTGGTCACATGCATTCATTGGGGCCAAGGGGATCATCTACTCACCCTGCATGGAATTGGGAAAGTATAGGGCATATAGTTCTGCCCAAATAACATGAATTGAGGTAGTGGATGGTGGGGTGTGAATGTGAATCCCCAAAGAAATTCAGATGCTGTTACCAGAGGTAGGTAGAATCGATGTTTAGGCAAAATCCACAGATGTCCACTACAGCTACTATGTGGGAAGAGAATAATCCACTGGCTAAGAGCTCTGGCCTGGGACTCCAGTTCCCTGTGAGGGAATCCCAGTTTCACCATTCACAAGTTGTGTGACCATGGCCGGCTCACTCACCTGTCAGTCTGACTCTCAGTGTCCCATCTACAAAGCGGGAGTGATGGATCAACATTGTAGGCCTGAATCAGTGGGAAAGCACATTGTAGAGGGATCAGGCAAGCTCCAGAGGGTGTCCCTGCAGTTTGGCGTGGCATGAAGTCTGAAGTCTCCGCATTGTTACCTGACCAGTTCCAGGGCAGCTGTCCAACAGACAGGCAGCCAAAGTCCTCTGGGTTCAAGTTCTCAATCTGCCACTTACAGGCTACGCACTTTCCTCCTCCATGAGTGAGGATCATCGTTCCTGCCTCCCAGGGTCGTTGGGAGAAGTGATGAGGTGACATACAGACAGTGCCTGGCACGTAGCAGTCTGTAACTAATGATAGACGTGTTCTCAGCACAATTACTACTCCAGAGCATGTTAGGAGTCCAGGTGCGACTCTGGCAGGACAGGCCACGTGCTCTGTGAACAAACAACCATCCTTCTGGATAGAGTGCATTTGGCTATCAGCCGGGGCCTTGGGAGGCTTTGTGTAGCCTGGCCCTTCCCTCCTTCCTTTCAGCTTGAGGAGGGTACACCCTCACAGAGGTTCATGTTTCACTCTTAATTACCCCTTGGGCTCTACTATCAGCCTGTCTTTCATTTCCATAAAAAGGCTCTCAGCCAGACAGTTTGAACAGAATCTCATCTGGAGTGTGTTAACTTTTCTCTCCATCGTTGGCAGAGATCTGGAATCGGCTCTGCATTAGGACAAGCTGTAAATAAACACATATTTGCTTAAATGTGGCTCCTGCTCCTATCCCATAGCCTTATCTTAGATTTGGGCAGCTTTAAGTCATGGAACACAGAGTGTTTGGAAAAGACCTTAGAAATCATTGAATCCAGTCTACCCATTTTACAGAAGAGTAAATTGAAGGTGTTTTGTTAACTTGCTAACATTCATACACATCACTTAATATGGACAGAGATGGAAATCAGGTCTTCTGACTCTTAGTCTGAAACTTTACCAGAATAACCTGGTGTTTCAACTTCATTCCTTCAGCAACATATGTTGAACATCTGGCCCTATTCTAGGTGCTGTGCAAATGAATAAGAAACAGTCTCTGCCCTTCAAGTGCTTATGATCTCTTCATCTATCCAGCCAGCCAGCCATCCATTATCTGTTCATCTTTCTATCAGTCTCCTTTTCTCTTTGCCCATTCCTGAATCATACATCTGCTTACCTCTTTATCCATTCATGCAGCCATCAATGTGTCTGTAAGGTCCCCAGTCCTGTGCTTGTGCGAGGGAACGAGATAAGTACAAATCAATCTTTGCTCTGTGGGCTTTCACATATTGTGGAGAAAGACACAGAAAGTAGCGTCTAAAGTATGTGTGATGGGCTCTGGCTGTACACAAAGGGGGACTTACAGTTCTTCCTATTATTTCTGAGAAGGCTCATTCTGAGGGTAAAAATAGAGCTGCACCTTGGGTAGGAGTTTCCTAGTGGGGAAGGTGGGGGGAAAAAAAAAACCCTTCTAGGTGAGGGAACAACAGGGGAAAAGGCATGAGGATGCCTGGTGGGCTTGGGAGGGGGAGGAATTCCATTTCATTTGATGACTCCTCCAAGGAGTGAACTGGCTGGCTGATAGTCAAGACAGGATGTTGAAGGCTGTTTTATTTATTTATTTATTTATTTATTTATTTATTTATATTTATATTTTTATTATTAAAAAAATTTTGTTAATGTTTATTTTTGAAGGAAGACAGTGAATGAGGGAGGGGCAGAGAGAGAGGGAGACACAGATTCCGAAGCAGGCTCCAGGCTCTGAGCTGTCAGCACAGAGTCCGACACGGGGCTCAAGCTCACCAACCATGAGATCATGACCCGAGATGAAGTCGGACGCTCAGCCGCCTGAGCCAGCCAGGTGCCCTCGAAGGGTGTTTTAAAAGGAACTTGAATGTCATACCTGAAGCTAGAATGTCACTCTATGGGCATTTGGAAATCACTGTGGTCTTTAGGAAGAAGGAAGTTAGGGCATTGGGCATTTTAGAAAGATCATCCTAAGCAGCAGAGTCAGGGGGAAAGGCTGGAAGTACAGGAGTGTTTTTAAGGCCTCTTCTGACAGCCCAAAGGGAGTTGACATCAGGGCCTGAATAAAGATGTGGATGGTGGAGATGGGGCCTAAGTGGTGGGGTCTGAGCGACACGTGGAGGAAGAGTTAGCAGAACTTGAATGGTGTCTTACTGTTTTGGGACCCTAAGAGAGAGAGGGACGAGTCGGAGAAGACTTTGAGAAGTCTGATGAGTGATAGATGCCATTCGCTGAGTTCAAGACCAGAGAAGGAAAAGGATTTTTGGGGTGCAGGGACAATTATGCATTCAATTGTAGTCATGCTGCTTTTGAGGCATCTGTGAGACAGCTAGGGAGACATGTAGGATGCGGTTAGCTGTAGGATCTGGAGCTAACGAGCGATAGGGCTGGGGGTGGACACGGTGGGCTGTCCAGAGTGTGGAGTGTTGATTGCATACGGAGTGGCAGGCATAAAGCTGGAGCCGAGATTAGGACCTAGACCTTGTTACTGGAGAGGACTGGTCTGTTGGACCGCAGCAGGCTGCCCCGGAGAGGGAGAAGAGGGAGTGGTGGAAGTGTGTGCCTTTGGATAACTGTGCCAGCTTATGTAAGTTGTTAACATCAGGGTAGCTGGGGGAAGGGTATTTGGAAACTATCTGTGCTGTCTTTGCAATTCTTCTGTAAGTGTAAAATTATTTAAAAATAAAAGTTAAAATAAAAACGATCTGAAGTGAATTGTACTGGTTATAGCAGTTATCCTTTATGAATGCATTATCTTTTTTCCTTTTTACAGATTTTTTGATGTACATATCGCCATACAATAAGCTACATGTACTTAAAGTGTGTAGTTTGCTAAATTTTGGCATAGGCATTCTCTCATGAAACCCGTCACCAAATAAAAGTAGTGGACATACTTGTCACCCACAAACATTTCTTCATGTCTATCTCTATTTCCCACCTCCCCACCAAACAACCACTGATCACGTTTGTGGGATTATAGATTAGTTTGCATTTTCTAGAGTTCCATATAAATAGCATCATGTAGCATATACTCTTTTGTCTTGCTTCATTCAAAAAGCACAGTTATTTTGAGATTCAGCCATGGTGCTATTTGTATACACAACATTCCTTTTTGCTGCTAACTCGCATTCCATCGGATAGATACGCCACACTTTGTTCATCCATTCACTTATTGATGGCCATTTGCTTTGTTTCCAGTTTGGGGCTATTATAAGCAAAACTGCTGTGAACATTTATGTATAGTTCTTTGTATGGATATATATTTCCTTTTTTTCTTGGGTAAACGACGTGGAACGGCTGGATCGTATGGTAAGTATATGTTTGACTTCACCAACATGAGGTTCTAGTTCCTCCACGTCTCCACCAACACTTACCATGGTCATTCTTTTTAATTGAAGCCATCTTACTGGGCGGGTAACAGTATCTCATTGTGCTTTTAATTAGCATTTCCCTAATGACTAATGATGTGGAGCATCTCTTCATGTGCTTATTTGCCATCTGTACATCTTCTTTAGTTAAGAGTCTGTTCAAATGTTTTGCTCATATTTTTAAAAATTTGGTTGTTTGTTTTCTTACTGTTGAGTTTTGAGAGTTCTTTATTTATTCTGGATATCAGACATATGCTTCACAAGTATTTTCTCCTGGTGTGTGGCTTGTTGTATTTTCTTAAAAGTATCGTTCAAAGAGGAGAAGTGTTTAATTTTGATGGAGCCCAATTTATCTATTTGATCTTTATGGGTTATCCTTTTGGTGTTTGAGCTAAGAAATCTTTGATGTGCTATGTTACCCAGGGCCACAAAGATTTTTTCCTATGCTTTCTTCTAGATGCTGTGTAGTTTTAGGTTTACATTTAGATCTATGATCCCTTTTAAAAAAATTGAGATATAATTGATATACAGCATTATATTAGCTCCACATGTGCAACACAATGATTTGATATGTGTATATTTTGTGAAACATTCACCACAGTAAGTCTAGTTAGCATCCTTCATCAGACATAGCTACAAAATTTTTTTTTTTGTGATGAGAACTTTTAAGATTTACTCTCTTAGCAACTTTCAAATATGCAAGACAAAGTTATTAACTATGGTCACCATACTGTACATTACATCTCCACAACTTATTTATCTTATAACTGGAAGTTTATATCTTTTGACTCCCTTTGCCCATTTTGCCCATCCTCTGCCTGTCTATGGAAACTACTGATTTGTTCTCTGTATCTCTGAGCTTCTGTGGGTGGTTTTTCTTAGATTCCACATACAAGTGAGATCATACGGTATTTGTTTTTCTCTGTGTGATCCATTTATGAGTTATTTTTATAGATGGTAACAAGTATGGATTGACAATTGTTTTTTGTTTGTATATGGATATCCAGTTGTTCCAGTATCATGTGTTGAGAAGGCTGTCTTGTCTTTACTGCATTCCCTTTGCACTATTGTCAAAAACTCATACATGGGTGGGTCTATCTTTTTTTTATACTTGTATTTGTATTTTAGTTAATTTTTTTATTTTATTTATTATTTAAAAAAAAATTTTTTTTTCAACGTTTATTTATTTTTGGGACAGAGAGAGACAGAGCATGAACGGGCGAGGGGCAGAGAGAGAGGGAGACACAGAATCGGAAACAGGCTCCAGGCTCTGAGTCATCAGCCCAGAGCCCGACGCGGGGCTCGAACTCACGGACCGTGAGATCGTGACCTGGTTGAAGTCGGACGCTTAACCGACTGCGCCACCCAGGCGCCCCAGTTTTTTTATTTTTAAAAATTAATTCATTCATTTTTGAATTTGAACCCAAGTTAGCATATACTGCAACAGTAATTTCAGGAGTAGATTCCTTAATGCCCCTTACCCATTTAACCCATCCCCCCTCCCACAACCCCTCCAGCAACCCTCTATTTGTTTCCTATATTTGTCTCTTTATTAAAAAAAACATTTTTTCATGTTTACTTTTGAAAGAGAGAGAGAGAGAGAGAGAGAGAGAGAGAGGCAGGCAGAGGTGAGGGAAGGAGGGGCAGAGAGAAAGGGAGACACAGAATCCAAAGTAGGCTCCAGGCTCTGACCTGTCAGCACAGAGCCCAATGCAGGGCTCAAACTCACAAAACTGCAAGATCAGACGCTAAACTGACTGAGCCACCCAGGTGCCCCTAAGAGTCTCTTATGTTTTTGTCCTCCTCCTGTTTTTATATTATTTTTGCTTCCCTTCCCTTATGTTCATCTGTTTTGTATCTTTTTTTTTTTTTTTTTTTTGGTTCTTGAATTTTAATCACATCTGTAAAGAGTATGTCCATAATATTTATGTAGAAACATATATCACTGGGAAGAAATATACCACAATGCCGTTTCACACTTGAAATATTTTGAATGATTTTTGGTATATTCTTTTTCTACGAACTGTGTATATATCATTTTTATGATTCTTTTTTAAAAATTTTTTTATTTTTAAAATTTACATCCAAATTAGTTAGCGTATAGTGCAACAATGATTTCAGGGGTAGATTCCTTAATGCCCCTTACCCATTTAGCCCTCCCACCTCCCACACCTCCTCCAATAACCCTCTGTTTGTTCTCCATATATATGAGTCTCTTCTGTTTTGTCCCCCTCCCTGTTTTTATATTATTTTTGTTTCTCTTCCCTTATGTTCATCTGTTCTGTGTCTTAAAGTCCTCATATGAGTGAAGTCATGAGATTTTTGTCTTTCTCTAACTGACTAATTTCACTTAGCATAATACCCTCCAGTTCCATCCACATAGTTGCAAACAGCAAGATTTCATTCTTTTTGATTGCCGAGTAGTACTCCATTGTATGTGTGTGTGTGTGTGTATATATATATATATACCACATCTTCTTTATCCATTCATCCATTGATGGACATTGGCCTCCTTCCATACTTTGGCTATTGTTGATAGTGCTTCTATAAACATTGGGGTGCATGTGTCCCTACAAAACAACATACCTGTATCCCTTGGATAAATACCTAATAGTGCAATTGCTGGGTCATAGGGTAGTTCTATTTTTAATGTTTTGAGGAACCTCCATACTGTTTTCCAGAGTGGCTGCACCAGCTTGCATTCCCACCAGCAGTGCCAAAGAGATCCTCTCTCTCTGCATCCTCGCCTACATCTGTTGTTGCCTGAGTTAATGTTAGCCATTCTGACAGGTGTGAGGTGGTATCTCATGGTGGTTGTGATTTGTAGTGCCCTGATGATGAGTGGTTTTGAACATTTTTTCATGTGTCGCATGGCCATCTGGATGTCTTCTTTGGAGAAGTGTCTATTCATGTCTTTTGCCCATTTCTTCACTGGATTATGGGTTTTGAGGTGTTGAGGGTTTTTTGGGTGTTGAGTTTGAGAAGTTCTTTATAGATTTTGAATACCGACCCTTTATCTGATATGTCATTTGAAAATATCTTCTCCCATTCTGCCGGTTGCCTTTTAGTTTTGCTGATTGTTTCCTTCACTGTGCAGAAGCTTTTTATTTTGATGAGGTCCCAATAATTCATTTTTGCTTTTGTTTCCCTTGCCCCTGGAGACGTGTTGAGTAACAAGTTGCTGTGGCCAAGATCAAAGAGTTTTTGCCTGCTTTCTCCTCAAGGATTTTCGTGGCTTCCTGTCTTACATTTAGGTCTTTCATCCATTTTGAGCTTATTTTCGTGTATGGTGTAAGAAAGTGGTCCAGGTTCATCTCTCTGTATGTCGCTGTCCAGTTTTCCCAGCACCATTTGCTGAAGAGACTGTCTTTATTCCATTGGATATTCTTTCCTGCTTTGTCAAAGGTTAGTTGGCCATACGTTTGTGGGTCCATTTCTGGGTTCTCTATTCTGTTCCATTGATCTGAGTGTCTGTTCTTGTGCCAGTACCATACTGTCTTGATGATTACAGCTTTGTAGTACAGCTTGAAGTCAGGAATTGTGATGCCTCCTGCTTTGGTTTTCTTTTTCAAGATTGTTTTTGCAATTCAGGGTCTTTTCTGGTTCCATACAAATTTAAGGATTATTTGTTCTAGTTCTGTGAAGAATGCTGCTGTTATTTTGATAGGGATTGCATTGAATATGTAGATTGCTTTGGGTGGTATCAACATGTTAACAATATTTGTTCTTCCTATCCAGGAGCATGGAAACTTTTTCCATTTTTGGTGTCTTCTTCAATTTCTTTCATAACCTTTCTATAGTTTTCAGTGTATAGATTTTTCACAGTGTATAGATCTTTGGCTAGATTTATTCCTAGGTATTTTATGGGGTTTTTTTTTTTTTTTTGGTGCAACTGTAAATGGGATCGATTCCTTGGTTTCTCTTTCTGCTGCTTCATTGTTGGTGTATAGGAATGCAACTGTGTGTCGATTTTATATTCTGCAACTTTGCTGAATTCATGAATCAGTTCTAGCAGTTTTCTGGTGGAATCTTCAGGGTTCTCCATATAGAGTATCATGTCATCTATGAGGAGTGAAAATTTGACCTCCTCCTGGCCGATTTGGATGCCTTTTATTTCTTTGTGTTGTCTGATTGCTGAGGCTAAGACTTCCAATACTATGTTGAGTAACAGTGACGAGAGTGGACATCCCTGTCTTGTTCCTGACCTTAGGGGGAAAGCTGTCAGGTTTTCACCATTGAGGATGATATTAGCATTGGGTCATTCATATATGGCTTTTATGATCTCGAGGTATGCTCCTTCTATCCCTACTTTCTTGAGGGTTTTTATCAAGAAAGGATGCTGTATTTTGTCAAATATTTTCTCTGCATCTATTGAGAGGATCATATGGTTCTTGTCCTTTCTTTTATTGATGTGATGAATCACATTAATTGTTTGTGGATGTTGAATCAGCCCTGCATCCCAGGTATAAATCCCACTTGGTCGTGGAATAATTTTTTTTGTATTGTTGGATCTGGTTGCTAATATATTGTTGAGGACTTTTGCATCTATGTTCATCAGGGAAATAGGTCTTTAGTTCTCCTTTTTAGTGCGGTCTCTGGTTTTGGAATCAAGGTAATTCTGGCTTCATAGAATGAGTTTGGAAGTTTTCCTTCTATTTGTATTTTTGGGAATAGCTTCAAGAGAATAGGTGTTAACTCTTCCTTAAATATTTGGTAGAAGTCCCCTGGAAGGCCATCTGACCCTGGACGGACTCTTGTTTTTTGGGAGATTTTTGATTACTAATTCGATTTCCTTACTGGTTATGGGTCTGTTACAATTTTCTATTTCTTTCTGTTTCAGTTTTGGTAGTGTATATGTTTCTGGGAATTTGTCCATTTCTTCCAGATTGCCTATTTTATTGGCATATAATGCTCAGAATATTCTTTTATTATTGTTTTTATTTCTGATGTGTTGGTTGTGATCTCTCCTCTTTCATTCTTGATTTTCTTTGTTTGGGTCCTTTCCTTTTTTTTTTTTTTTTTTTTTTTTGATCAAACTGGCTAGTGGCTTATGAATTTGTTAATTCTTTCAAAGAACTAGCTTCTGATTTCATTGATCTGTTCTACTGTTTTATTTTGGTTTTGATAGCATTAATTTCTGCTCTAATCTTTATTATTTCCTGTCTTCTGCTGGTTTTGGGTTTTATTTGCTGTTCTTTTTCCAGCTCTTTAAGGTGTAAGGTTAGGTTGTGTATCTGAGATCTTTCTTTCTCTTTTAGGAAAGCCTGGATTGCTATATACTTTCCTCTTATGACCGCCTTTGCTGCGTCCCAGAGGTTTTGGGTTGTGGTGTTACCATTTTCATTGGTTTCCATATACTTTTTAATTTTCTCTTTAACTTCTTGGTTAACCCATTCATTCTTTTTTTTTTTTTTAACGTTTATTTATTTTTGAGACAGAGAGAGACAGAGCATGAACGGGGGAGGTTCGGAGAGAGGGAGACATAGAATCTGAAACAGGCTCCAGGCTCTGAGCTGTCAGCACAGAGCCCAACGCGGGGCTCAAACTCACGGACCGCGAGATCATGACCTGAGCCAAAGTCGGCCGCTTAACCAACTGAGCCACCCAGGCGCCCCTAGCCCATTCATTCTTTAGTAGGATGTTTTTCAGTCTCCAAGTATTTGTTACCTTTCCAAATTTTTTCTTGTGGTTGATTTTGAGTTTCATAGCATTGTAGTCTGAAAATATGCATGGTATGGTCTCGATCTTTTTGTACTTGCTGAGGGCTGGCTTGTGTCCCAGTATGTGGTCTATTCTGGAGAATGTTCCATGTGCACTGGAGAAGAATGTATATTCCACTGCTTTAGGATGAAATGTTCTGAATATATCTGTTAAGTCCTTCTGGTTTGGTGTGTCATTCAAAGCCATCGTTACCTCATTGATTTTTTGATTAGATGATCTGTCCATTCCTGTGAGTGGGCGGTTGAAGTCTCCTACTATTATGGTATTATTATCAGTGAGTTTCTTTATGTTTGTGAATAATTGGTTTATATATTTGCAAGCTATCACATTTGGAGCATAAATGTTTACAATTGTTAGGTCTTCTTCGTGGATAGACCCCTTAATTATGATATAATGCCCTTCTTCATCTCTTGATACAGTCTTTATTTTAAAGTTAGATTGTCTGATATAAGTGTGGCTACTCTGGCTCTCTTTTATTGACCATTAGCATGATAGATGATTCTCCATCCCCTTACTTTCAGTCTGAAGGTGTCTTTAGGTCTAAAGTGGGTCTCTTGTAAACAGCATATGGATGCATCTTGTTTTCTTATCCATTCTGTTACCCTATGTCTTTTTATTGAAGCATTTAGTCCCTTGACGTTTAGACTGAGTACTGAAAGATATGAATTTATTGCCATTATGTTGCTTGTGGAGTTGGAGTTTCTGGTGGTGTTCTCTGGTCCTTTCTAATCTTTGTTGCTTTTGGTATTCATTCATTCATTCATTCATTCATTCATTCATTTGTATTTTCATCTCTTCTCCCCTCAGAGAGTCCCCCTTAAAATTTCTTGCAGAGCTGGTTTAGTGGTCACAAACTCCTTTAATTTTTGTTTGTTTGGGAAACTTTTAATCTCTCCTATTTTGAATGACAGCCTTGCTGGATAAAGAATTCTTGGCTGCATATTTTTCTGATTCAGCACATTGAATATATCCTGCCACTCCTTTCTGGCCTGCCATGTTTCTGTGGATAGGTCTGCTGCAAACCTAATCTGTCTTCCCTTGTAAGTTAAGGACTTTTTTTCCCTTGCTGCTTTCATGATTCTCTCCTTGTCTGAGTATTTTGTGAATTTGACTATGATATGCCTTGTTGATGGTTGGTTTTCGTTGAATCTAATGGGAGTCTTCTGTGCTTCCTGGATTTTGATGTCTGTGTCTTTCCCCAGGTTAGGAATGTTTTCTGCTATGATTTGCTCACATAACCCTTCTCCCCCTATTTCTATCTCTTCATCTTCTGGGACCCCTATGATTCTGAGGTTGTTCCTTTTTAATGGGTGACTGATTTCTCTAATTCTTAAATAGTGCTCTTTTGCTTTAATCTCCCTCTTTTTTCCTGCTTTGTTATTCTCCATGAGTTTGTCCTCTATATTGCTGATTCTCTGTTCTGCCTCATCCATCCTTGCCGCCGCAGCATCCATTTGAGATTGCAGCTCAGTTATAGCATTTTTTATTTCATTCTGACTAGCTTTTACTTCTTTTATCTCCACAAAAAGGGATTCTAGTCTATTTTTGACTCCCGCTAGTATTCTTATTATGGTTATTGTAAATTATGGTTCAGACATCTTGCTTGTATCTGTGTTGGTTATGTCCCTGGCTGCGTTTCTTCCTGCTCTTTATTTTGGGGTGAATTCCTTCATTTCATCATTTTGAAGGGAGAAAAGGAATTCATGAGGTAGAAAAATTAAAATTAAAATTAATTAAAATAAAAAGATTAAAATTAATAAATTAAACACACACACAAAATCGAATAAATGATGCTAGATCCTAGGTGTGTTTTGGTCTGGGTGTTGAAAGAGGCTTGATAGATTAGAGAAAAAAGGGGAAGGAAGAAAAAAAAAGGAAATTGTTTGAAAATTTGAAAAAATGAATATAGTGAAGTAGACTAAAATGAAATGATGGACGTAAACTAGAATTTTTAAAATTTACACAAAAGTAAAAAATATAGTAGAAAAATGAAAGAAAAATATTTTTAATACAAATTAAAAATAAAGATGATTGTTTTCTCTTTCTGTATTCAAGAAAAAGTAAAGAAACAAAAAAGAAAAAAAAGGAAATTGTTTGAAAATTTGAAAAAATGAATACACTGAAGTAGACTAAAATAAAATGATGGAAGTAAAATAGAATTTGAAAAAATTTACACATAAGTAAAAATATAGTAAAAAAATTAAAGAAAAATATTTTTAATAAAAATTGAAAATAAAAATGAATTTTTGGGGCGCCTGGGTGGCGCAGTCGGTTAAGCGTCCAACTTCAGCCAGGTCACGATCTCGCGGTCCATGAGTTCGAGCCCCGCGTCAGGCTCTGGGCGGATGGCTCGGAGCCTGGAGCCTGTTTCCGATTCTGTGTCTCCCTCTCTCTCTGCCCCTCCCCCGTTCATGCTCTGTCTCTCTCCCAAAAATAAATAAAAAACGTTGGAAAAAAAAAAAAAAAGAATTTTTTCTGTTTCTGTATTCAAGAAAACGAAAAATGGAAAAGAAAAAAAGAAAAAAAAGAAAGAAAGAAAATTGAATAGATGGGCCTGCTAACAGACTGAAATATGTCTGAAATTACTTCGTTTTCCCCTAGAAGTCAGACTGTGAAGTGCTTTATAGTCCATAAACTAAGCAGGTGGTGAGACTTCTTTTCTTGAAGAGTGAGGTTCACCCAGTTGGGCAGGGCTTAGTGTAATGGCTCCGTTTTCCACTAGATGGCGCTGCTAGCTTACTGGGGTGGAGTATTGCGGCGCTAGTAGGTGCGTATACGCATGCGCGGGATCGGTGAAAATGGCGTCACCCAGCTACCCAGTCTCTAGTATCGGAACTCTGTTCTCCCGGATCAACAATTGCCCTAAATACCTCTCTCCTGTTTGTCTCAGATGTGGCTGTTTTCCCCGGCCCCTTACTTCTGAGGGACTGTGGCTTTGACCTGTTCTGCCCCTCTGTGGAGTGTCTCACTGAGCAATGCCGGGTGCCGGCTGCACCTTGGAAAGTTTGCGTGACGGTGCTGCTGCCGATGCCCAGAGACTGGCCAGGTGCCAGCCCGCCCCAGAAAAAGTTCGCGAGATAGTGTAGCAGCAGCGTTTCAGGGATTATGGAAAATCACAACACACATCTTGCACCAAGCTTCGGCCTTAAAGACCTTGTTCCAGCACCAGCGAATGTGGCCGTTCTCTGGGGTCTGCTGGGCCCAGGTGGCCTCACAGCCTCTACCAAATGTCCTTCCAGCAGTGGAACCGCTTCTCCCCGTGTGGCCTAAGGACTCCTGGACCCCACTCTGCTCTTGGGGATTCACCCTTCCCACCAGAGCACCACCAGGTATCGAGCTGCGGAGTTTCAGACTCTGCGTTCCCCCTGTTTATAGTCTTAATGGAATTTAAACCCTCACCTTTCTCCTTTCTCCCTTTTTAGTTCAGTCCCTGTGGCTGTTTCCCATTTTCCACTTTCTCTCCAGCTGCTTTTGGGGAGGGGTGCTTTTCCTGTATTCTCCCCACCTTCTCTGTCCTCTCTCTGCACACAAAAACACCTCCCTGCCCTCTGTGGCTTCTCTCTCCCCCAGTTCACCTCTCTGCACCACATACCTGCTGAATTCTGTGGTTCGGTTTGTGCCGATTGTTGTGTTAATCCTCAGATCAGTTTTCTAGGTGTGCAGGATGATTTAGTGTTGGCCTGGCTGTATTTCATGGATGTGAGACACACAAAAAACTTCCGTGCTGTTCCGCCATATTGCCCCCCCCCCCGTTTTGTATCTTAAATTCCTCACATGAGTTAAATCATATGATATTTGCCTTTCTTTGAGTAATTTCACTTAGCATAATACCTTCTAGTTCCATCCACATAGCTGCAAATGGCAAGATTTCATTCTTTTTGATTGCCAAGTAATACTCCATTGTATATATATACCACATCTTTTTTATCCATTCATCTGTCGATGGACATTTGGGCTCTTTCCATACTTTGGCTATTGTCAATGGTGCTGCTATAAACACTGGGGTGCGTGTGCCCCTTCAACACAGCACACCTGTATCCCTTGGCTAAATACCTAGTAGTGCAATTGTTGGGTCATAGGGTATTTCTATTTTTAATTTTTTGAGGAACCTCCATACTGTTTTCCAGAATGGCTGCACCAGTTTGCATTTGGGTGGGTCTATATCTTGACTCTCTCTTCTGTTCCACTGATCTATGTGACTACTTGATGCCAATTCCATGCTATCTTGATTAATGTAATAATTCTTGAATTCAGATAGTCTTATACCTTCAACTTTGTTCTTCTTTTTCAGAGGTGTGTGTGTGGGGGGTGGTGGTGGTGAATTCTGGCTCCTTTGCATTTCCATATGAATTTTGGAATTAGCTTGTCAATTTGTACAAAAACTTGCTGATATTTTAATTTGGATTGTGTTGACTATATGTATCCATTTGGGGAGAATTGACATGTTAATAATATTGAGTATTCCAACCCAGTAACAAGGTGTATCCCTAGGTTTATGATTTTTCCTTTAGTATTTCAAATATGTTGTTCATTGTCTTCTTGGCTGAATTGTTTCTGATGAGAAGTCTGTGTTATTCTTATATTTGTTTTTCTATATGTGATGTGCTTTTTTTCTTTGTTTTCAAATTTTCTCTGTTTCTCATTAACTGGTTTTGAGCAATTTTATTATGATGTGTCCTGGTGTAGTGTTCTTGATGTTTCTTGTACTTGGAATTTGTTGAGCTTCTTGAATTTGTGTGTTTTTATCAAATTTAAAATATTTTGGGTGTCATTTATTCAAATAGTTTTTCTCTCCATCCCTGTCTTCTTCAGGAATTCCAATTGACTATATATATATATATATATATATATATATATATATATATATATAGTATATATATAATATTTATATATATATAGTTATTCCATAGTTTGCTGCCACTTCTCTTCATTAGTTAAAATTATCTTGGGGGGCACCTGGCTGGTTGGTGGAGCATCAGGTCTTGATCTTGGGGTTGTGAGTTTGAGATCCAAGTTGGGTATAGAGATTACTTTAAAACAAAATCTTTAAAAAAATTATTTTTTCTTTGTATGTTTTATTTTGGATAGTTTCTATTGCTATGGCCATAAGTTCACTAATATTTGTTTCTGTAATGACTGATTTGCTAACAATCTCATTCAGTATATTTTTCCTTACATATTATAGTTTCCATTTTTAAAATTTAGGGTCTTTTAAAAAATATGTTTTCCCTGTTTCTAGTTAACTATTTAAAAAAATTTTTTTAATGTTTATTTATTTTTGAGAGAGACAGAGACAGAATGTGAGTGGGTTAGGGGCAGAGAGAGAGGGAGACACAGAAGCAGAAGCAGGCTCCAGGCTCTGAACTGTCAGCACAGAGCCCGACGCGGGGCTCAAACTCACGAGCTGTGAGATCATGACCTGAACCGAAGTCGGACGCTCAACCGACTGAGCCACCCAGGTGCCCCTCTGGTTAACTTTTTGAAAGTACGGAATATTTAAAAAATAAATATATATTACATCAAGCACAATACATTGTAATATGTGAAATATAATATATTGAATATTATAAAGTATTAATACAATATACATAATGTTATAACATGTAAAATATAATAATTGTTTTAATGTCCTTTTTTGCTTATTCTAACATTTGTGTCAGTTCTAGATCGATTTTGACTGATTTTCTCCTCATTGTGGGTCATATTTTCCTGCTTCTTTCCATGCCTATAAATCTTTTATTGGATGCCAAACATTGTGAATTTTACCTTGTTGGTTGCTGGCTATTTTAATATTTCTACAAAGACTCTTGAGCTTCACTTTGGAAAGCACCTTAATTACTTGAAAACAGTTTATTTTCTGTATCTTGCTTTCAAGATTACTACATGGGACCAGACCATGTATTAGTGAAGGGCTAATCATTCCTCATTCCCAAGGCAGGACTGTGAGTGTTCTGCCCAAACCCTGTGAAGCTTGAGGCTTTACAGACCGGATGGTAGGGACAGGCAATGTTCCCGGCCTGTGCCAGGACCCAAGGCTGTCCCTCTAACGCTGTCGGAGGACGAATCTTTTCCGGCCTCGGGTAGTTTCCTCACATACCCACACATACTGCTCAGTGCTCTGCTAAATGCTCCAGGGCCCTCTAGAGCTTTCCCCGCGTGCTGGCTCCTCCCTGGCATTCTGTGCTGTGTGCCGTAGACACCCTAGTGTCTCCCAGCTCTCAGCTTTGTCTCTTCAACTCAAGTTGTCTGCCAGCCTCTCCTCCCTTCCTGCTCCCTAAAACACAACCTGGACTTCCCCTCAGGCAGTGAGGTAGGGCAACTTCAGGGCTCACTTTGTTTGTTTTCTCCCTCACAGGGGTCTTTATCCTTTGTTGCTTTATGTCCACTGTCTTGAAAATGGTTGTTTCACATTTTTACTATGCTTTGTTGTTGTTGTTGTGTCAGATGGAAGGTTAAGTATGTTCCAACTTGCTGGAGCAGAAAAGTACCTTTTTATTCCATGATCTTGTTTTCAAAATCCACCTGAGAAGAAACCTCCCTTTGTGACAACCAACAGCTTGACAAAGTGTGTTCCCATCATCGTGTGATCGTTTTTCTCCTCAAAGCAAGCCTGTGAGGTGGGTGTCAGATCATTCCATTTTGTAGATGAGGGAACCTAGCTGCAGAGAGGCAAAGGGACCTGTCCAACATCACACAGTCTAGAAGGGATTAAGTCTGGTCCCCACTCACTATGCTGCCCACGTAGTTCCCAGGAGAGGAAACGGAGTCACAGGAAGTAAGGGTTTGCATTATATTTTTTGAATTATTTATTGGGGGATGGGGGATAAATAGGTGGGCTCAGAGAATAATATTTCCAAGGTCACAGGGCTAATGAGCCTACAGCTTGCAAAGGGCCAGGGGTCTCAGTGAGTGGTCTTCCTACTGCCTTCCTACCTCCCCTCCACCTACTACAGACAGGGAAGTGTGTTTTCTAGCTAATGCATCCTGCTAGAGAGGAGAATTAGGCTTTTTGCCAGAGCTGTGGTTCTGGGGGTCTGGAACTCGGCCGGGCTTTGTGACCAATCTTGGGATGAGGGGGAGGGGAAGTGGGTGGGGACTGGGAAACACTGGTTGCTCACCTGGGAGTGATGGGGGTGGCGTGGGGAGGAAAAAGAAGGTGCCAGAAGGCCAGAGGTGGGCTTGTGGGAACTGAGGTTAGGGGCATGGCACCTGGCAGCAGGGGCTGTGTCCAGCTGGCTCCCAGGGCCTCCTGCCTTGTGTGATTATCCCTGCTCCCTCCTTTCACTGAATGGGAAAAGTGGGGAAATAAAATAATGAAGCAGGTGGGGTGTTAGAGAGACAGACAGCTTGCCGGGCTGGGCAACACTGATGACTGGAGGGTCGGGGAGGGAGGTGCAGGGGGTGAATGTGCAGATCTGAACTCTCAGAAACCAGGGTGCAGGGGACTCAGCCTGGGTGTGCAGCGTCTCAGGTAGAGGTACCGGAGGGTGACACCGAGGGACAGGACCTCCCTGGGAAGAAGGTGATATGGCCTTTTCTTAGCTGTGGGGGAGGCTTTGAAATGTTCTTGGACAGTTATTTTTAGTGAGATTCCCTTTTGACTGGGCTTTTAAAAGTATAGAATGGAATGGAACATAATAGTTACCGTTTACTCAGTGGCTACTGTATGCTCAGAACCCTTTTTACATGTGTCAATTCAGTTCGTATCACAATTACTTTCTGAGGTAGGGACTATCACTAACTCCATTTGACAGCTGAAGAATCTGAGTCTCAGGAACATGGTGGTTCACTCAAGCACTCTCTGCTTTGTTTTTTTTTTTTTTTTTTTTAAATTTTTTTTTTTCAACATTTATTTATTTTTGGGACAGAGAGAGACACAGCATGAACGGGGGAGGGGCAGAGAGAGAGGGAGACACAGAATCGGAAACAGGCTCCAGGCTCTGAGCCATCAGCCCAGAGCCCGACGCGGGGCTCGAACCCACGGACCGCGAGATCGTGACCTGGCTGAAGTCGGACGCTTAACCGACTGCGCCACCCAGGCGCCCCAAGCACTCTCTGCTTTGATTATTTTGTTTTATTTTTAAAAAATTTTAATGTTTATTTTTGAAAGAGAGAGAGAGAGAGAGAGGAAGAGGGAGAGAGAGAGAGAGAGCGTGAACAGGGGAGGGGCAGAGAGAGAGGGAGACACAGAATCCAAAATAGTCTCCAGGCTCTGAGTTGTTAGCACAGACCCCGACACGGGGGTTGAGCTCACAAACCATGAGATCGTGACCTGAGCCAAAGTCAGATGCTTAACCAACTAAGCCACCCAAGTGCCCCTGAATAGTTTATTTTAAATGAGAGAGATGTGCATGGGGGAACCAGAGCCTGCTTGTAGACAGAACTTACCTGTGGGTTTTTTTGTTTTTGTTTTTGTTTTTTTTTTCCCAGGACCTGCTCTTCAGCTTGGCACATTGGAGCTGGAGGGCAAGGTGAGTGTGGTGGGTTGGGAAAGGAAAAGGGAATTGAAGACACATTGGATGCCAAAGAAAAAAAGGAAACTTCAGGTATAGTCTTGGAACAACCCTGCCTTGTAGATATTGAGAGGACTCCTGTCATTTTGTCTACACAAGCAGGAGCTGCAAACCCAGCACTACCTCTCCAGGGGGAGTGTGTTTGGCCCCAGCTGTGCCAGGCAGGTATTCCGTCTCCCTGGCCACAGTGATTGGGCCATGCATGAGCATGTGACCTAAACCAGGCCAATCACATCCTGTCTTAGGATTTTTTTTTTTTTTTAAATAGAGCTGACAACCCTGTTTATCCCCTTAGCAAAGCAAAGCATAGCTATCATTTGATAGACACATTCTTCACCCTGTGGAGACACTGAGTTGAAAAAAATGAAGCAGACATGCAGATAGAAGCAAAGGAAAATAGGAAGTTCTAATGACATCTCTCTCTCCCCCTCCCCGAAACTGGATTTCTGTTTAGAGGGCTCTGTGCCTCTGAGCACATTGACTCCACTCAGCCCTCTGATCCCAGAGGGACCACTTGGCCTGGGCAAGGTCATTTAGCACATTCCCCTCCCCCACTGCAGAAATTGCCAGAGATGGGCAGTCCCAACGCTGGTCCAGTCATTTTACCTGCCTCGTCTCTTTAAAGGCCCTGTCGCCAAATGCAGTCCCATTTCAAAGACCTGGGGATTAGGGCTGCAGCATATGAATTTTGGGAGACTGCAATTCAGCCTATCAACAACCCCCCCAGACTGAATTTGTGGATACTGTCTACAACACGTTATTATGGCTCATTTACAGTGTAACTCTAAGAAAGGGGAGGCCTCAGATGCAAACACCAGCCTTCCAGTCAGTGTAAAGAGCTACCACTTTCCACCCGGGTTGGACAAAATATATTGACTTTGGGTTTTTGTCAGACTTCTGTATAAATGTGTGCCCACCAGGATTCACTTCCTCCACATTTCATTAACTTATGATTTACTAAGACCTAATTGCTAGACACAGTAGGACTGGGTGAGGGGTGAGTAGAAGATCCTGGGGAAGAGCACTGGCTGTGGAGTCAGGGAGATATGAGATCCAATTCTGACATCACCCATCTGCCCGCTATGTGACTTTGGACACATGAATTACCCTCTCTGGGCCTCAAATTCTTCATCTGCAAAGGGAAATGATAATTGTATTGGTCAGAACCCTAGTTACAAGTGACAAAATTGTAAACTAATGAGCTTGAGCAAAGATGAAGTTTTTTTTAGGCTTTTTAACAAAATGTTTATTTATTTTTGAGATAGAGAGCTAATGCATGTGAGTGAGAGCACAAGTGGGGGAGGGGCGGAGAGAGAGGGACAGAGGGTCGGAAGTGGGCTCTGTGCTGACAGCAGGGTGCTCAGTATGGGGCTTGAACTGGCAAACCGTGAGATCATGACCTGAGCCGAAGTCAGACCCTCAACCAACTGAACCACCCAGGCGCCCCAAAGATGAACTTCTGATCTGATAGGTGCGTTGAGCAGGTGCATATTCCCCTGCTCCCTCCCCAAAGGCCCCTGTAGTGACAAAGGAGGCTTTAAAGGGTATTCGCTCACAATGACTAAGAGAATAAAGAGAGGATATAACAGCAACAAAAGAAACTGCTGGAAAGAAAACTGGATGGATGCTAACTATCTTAGCAGGTCAGAAGAAACAGAAACCTAGGCCATCCATGGGGGAAGGCCAGAAGTTGACCAGTTAGCACCCCACATCTCCAGAAAATCTCCAGGGATTAAAGGCACCAGGTACGTCTGTTCCCATCTTGTCTGTCAGCCCTGTGGCTAGCGGAGTATGGGCACCAGCTCTTCTGCCCACACTCCGACTGGAGCTTCAGCTTCTAGTGGGGCATCTGTGGCCAGCCAGACTGCCCACAGTAGAGGTCAGCTCACTGCAGCAGCCATGTGTTTCCCTTCTTTGCCCTGGTGTGGCCTGTGCACTTCTTCAAACAGAGCATTCCAGCAGCCGGTATTTTCAAAGCGTCCTAGGTACTCATACGGCAGACTACAGGCATCTGACATATTGGCCACCCCTCCCCACATTGAGGCCAGTGACCAACTCAGGACTTCCCTCGTGGATGTCTCTTTCTCAAAGCCCATTTCTTGGGATCATGGATGCAAGTTTTTGCTAATGGAGTCCCTAAAGTGTGCCAGGCTTTGTGCTAGGCCAGTGGGAGGCAGAGGCAAGTTAGCCCGGCTATAATCCCACGGTGAGAGGAGATTTCTACACAGGAAAGTGGCACTGTGATAGGATTTGGCATAATGGGATTTGGCCCAAATTATCCTTGAACTCCTTAGGCCTGGGTCTGCAGAATGCTTTTTGTAGCTGAAATTGAAACAGCAAAACAGTTTGTAGCTGAAATTGAAACAGTAAAACAGTAAAACACCAAGTGGGGATGTCTTGGGAAATGTTTCCAGGACTTCAGTGTTTCCTGAGGGCTTTCATTATTTCATTTGATCCCGTCTGTTAAATGAGCAATAATCTCATTTTCCTGGTGGGTGCAACCAAGGCTCATAAAAAGTAAGGATCTGAGAGTCACACAGACTGGGGCAAGGTCTCTTGAGTCCGTTTCCCCTGCCTTGCCACACAGTGGCTCGGGCAGGGAAGGGGCAGTGCAGACTGGCAGTACTTGAACACCAGATGTTCATACTGATGTCCTCAGATCCTCCATCAACCCCGTGAGGTCAGTCTCACTATCCCCTCCTTCGTGCAGTGACTGAGGCTCAGAAGGTTTAGGTGACTTGTCCAGAGACACAAGCCAGGAAGCTCAGAAAAGCTATCAAAGAGAATCCAAGAGCTCCTTGAGGTCATCTGCAAAATAGTTTACGTTTGCACCTCAGTCCCTTTTTTAGAGTGAAGGGTCTAAAACTTTCAATAGATTCTCAAGGTCAGTAATTCCACAATGGTAAGGAAGCACTGACTTAAGCCAAGGTCTTTCTGATCCCAAGGCCTGAGCTCCGAATCCCCCCTCCACTTGATCCTGGTTAAAAGAACACCCTTTAAAGTCAAACCTATGAGCTTTGGGACCACATCCTGGCTCTGCCATGTACTAGCTGTGAGGCTTCATTTCCTCATTTGTAAAATTGGATTCATGTATTCAACACATATTTTATCAAGCTCTTGCTCTGACTCAGATACTATTGTAGGCACTCAAGTACATAATAGTGAACAAAACAATGTCCCTGCTGTCATTGATCTTCTGTTGTAGTGAACAAATAAATACTTGTGGGGAGGTGGTAAGTGCTGTGGAGCAAAATGAAGTGCGGTAAGGGGGACAGGTGTGCTGTGGGTAGGGGAGGGGGCTACTGTTTTATATAGGGGGCTCAGGGAAGCTCCTCTGATGACCATTAAGCTAAGACCTGAATGGAGGAGAGCATCACATGTCCATCAGGAGGGAGAGCCTTCTAAGAAAAGGAGGCGGTGGGGTGGGGGGGAACATACGCCATAAATTCACTCATACAATTCAGGGGGCACCTGGGTGGCTTAGTCATTCAAGTGTCTGATTTTGGCTCAGGTCGTGATCTCAGGGTTTGTGAGTTCAAGCCCCATGTTGGGTTCTGTGCTGACAGCTCAGAGCCTGGAGCCTGCTTCAGATTCTGTGTCTCCCTCTCTCTCTGCCCCTCCCCTACTCTCTCTCTCTCTGTCAAAAATAAATAAACACTAAAGTATGCAATTCAATGATTTTAAGTACACTCAAGGGGTGCAACCATCACCACAGTCAACTTGAAAACATTTTCATCACTTCAAACCCCATACCTCTTAGCTATCACCCCACAACTCCCCATAATCTCCCCTTCCCCCTGGCCTAGGCAACCACTGATGTACTTTCTATCTCTGTAGATTTGCCTATTCTGGACATTTCCTATAAATGGAGTCGTGTAATATGTGGCCCTAGAGTCTTGAGGGTTCTTTGTATGGTCTGGATACAAATTTTTCTAAGTCAGGCACATGATTTGCAAACATATTGCAAGCATCTCAGGTATGTGGTCTTCATATTCTCTTAACAGTGTCTTTTGAAGAGTAGACATTCTTAATTTTCATGATGTCCAATTTACCAACTTTTTTTTGGTCATTCTTTTCATGCTGTATCTAAGAAGTCTGCCTAGCCCGTGATCACAAAGATTTTTCTCTTATGTTTGCTCGTAGAGGTATTAATTTTTTCCCAAGAGAGACCAGAAATTGGTTTTTCATGTGAAAAATTTCAGTTTGTAAGTGTTTTTAAAATAAAACATGTCTATGGACTAGAAAAAGACCACAGGCGACCAGTTTTCATACATTAGTGTATATTATTTGCAAAATTGCTCATAATTGGCTGTTTTGCTCTGTTCAAACAGGAGTTTCATGTGTTTCAAAAGCATACTCCTTGCACATTGCTGAATTATAGGCAGCCAACTGAGTTACAGATGCCTGTGGGGTATACTGGCACACCTTGGTCTGTCCTTTGCTTTTTAAAATTTTTATTTCTCTGGTCAAGTCCCTTGAGTTTGCTAAGTCATCTCTATGACAGATGAAAAAACCAAGGCCTATGGAAGTAAAGCATCTTGCCCGACGATGCCCAGCGGGCCTCCACTCATTTGGACTGGCTGTAAAGCTCAGAGGTCACCTGGCACTGTGCTCTCCAAAGCAGAGGCCTCCACAAACACACTTGAACTTCACATTTTAAATATACTTAACTATTTAAACATTGTAATAAATGCAACAAGAACGTCAGATATGTTGCATGCTAAATATTAGCGTTTTGGAGATGGCCAGCATAGTTTCTTAAGCTGTTAAGTCAGATACGTGTAGGCTCGACCTTCAAGTTTCTTCTTTTTTCTCTGTTTGTATAATTGAAAAGAATACTGAAATTGCAAAGCAAACTTTTAAATACTGCTAGCATATCCAACTCCTATTTGTTGCAACTAGGGATTATCTTCATATTTACAATTTTAAAAAGAGTAAGGCTTTAAATAGTCAGTGCTGGGGCGCCTGGGTGGCTCAGTCGGTTGGGCGTCCGACTTCGGCTCAGGTCATGATCTCGCGGTCTGTGAGTTCGAGCCCCACGTCGGGCTCTGTGCTGACAGCTCAGAGCCTGGAGCCTGTTTCAGATTCTGTGTCTCCCTCTCTCTCTCTGACCTTCCCCCGTTCATGCTCTGTCTCTGTCTGTCTCAAAGAATAAACGTTAAAAAAAATAAAAAAAAAAAAAGTCAGTGCTGAGGTTGAAACATGACTGTGTCTGTCATCCATATCTAGTTTCCTATTCTTTTTTTTTAAACTTCCTATTCTGTTTTTAAATTTATTTTAGAGAGAGAGCGTGTGTGTGAGCTGGGGAGAGGGGCAGAGGGAGAGAGAGACAATCCTAAGTAGGCTCGATGCTCAGCACGGAGCCCAATGGGGGCTAACCCACAGGTAGCAAGACCCTGGGATGATGATATGTACTGAAATCAAGAGTCAGACGCTCAACTGACCGAGCCACCCCTAAACTTCTTATTCCTTTTGACTCACTAAAACAATCTTATTGATCTCAGGGATTGACCTTATAATAAGTAAATGTTACGGAGTTTGTGCAGAGGTACCAAAACTTGTCTTTTCCTGCAAGAGGAAGACTACACTTCCCAGAGTCCTTTGCATTTGAACAGAGGCACTGGGTGCTGAGGGCCACCAGGCTGTGGGCCAAGTAGTGTATGCTCCCCTCCCCCAGCCCCCCCTCCTTCTGCAGAGGTTGGGGCTTTATTTTTTAAATAGGCAATCACAAGATAGTGAGACGGTGGGTCACTGACTGAGGGAGCTGGAGATCTGCCATGAAATGCTCTCTGAACTACATTGAACTGTGACATGAGCAGCACACATGTGTGTTCAGCAACTGGGATGTTGGGTTCATTTGTTATTACAACAAATCCTGGTCTACCCTAATACAGGATTAAACAAATAAAAGTTTCTAAGAAAACATAGCTCTTATCTCTTTCATATTTGGTTCCATGTATTATTAATTGGAAAGTAAAAATTTCTGCTACTATAAAATATCCAAAAATCAGTGGTGGAGTTTGATGTCTTACTCTCACAGGTCAGAGAGGAGCAGTGACTTGTCCAATGTCACACAGATGAGGTAGGGCTAGAATCCAGTTGAGGGACATCTGTAATCTTAGTCTGCCCTTTCTTTTAGCAATGGCAATTGAATTTTCGCATTTCATACTCAGGCCATCTGCTTCATGGAGGACTTATTCTCATCCCTCATCTCCAGGCCTGGCTAATCTATGTAATCTATCACTTAGGCCTCAATGATTAGCTTGATGATAGACATATGACCCAGGCTGGATAAATCAAAGCTAATCCCTGTATTTTTGCTGGAGATACTGAAAAATAGTCACTCTTCATAGGTTGTTGAACCAATAGGATATGTCTCTGGTTGCTGAGGGCTGTCTTAGCACATCTAGGTTGAGAATGAAGCTAACACAGGGGAAAGCAGAGTTGAAAGATGGAGAGAGACAGATTATGCTTGATGGTGGTGTTTGAGCACCTGGAACCAACCATGCCTGAAGTCTGAGTTTTAGTCACATGAGCCAGTATATTTCCTTTTTTCTGTTTATGCCATTTTTGATTGATTTTCTGTCACTTGCATCTGAAATTATTCAGACTTCTACAAAACATTTTGTGCTCTTTTCACTAACAGACAGGAATTACTATGTTTTTCTATTTTACTGGTAAGGAAGATTCAAGGCTTGGTGACTCTCTTTTGTCTTGGGAATGCCCCACATGGGAACTCTTCATTGCCTCCAGTTCCCACTTGAGTGTGCACATATTTTATCCTAAGTTTCACAAAAGGTTGTTGAACATAACATCCATCACAAAGTAGGTGCTCAAACATTGTTGAAATGAAGCAAAGAAAACATCCTCACAAAAAAGTGTACGAAGTGTATGAAGAGGCAGTTCACAGAAAAAGGAATACCAATGACAAGATCTCCAAGCTCACTAATAATTAAGAAAGACAGATAAAGTGAGATCTGTTTTTCACCCATGAGTTTGTCAAAGAGCTGAATGTTGCCTAATACCTGGGGATGGGGAAACAGATCCTTTCATGAGCTGGCACATGCCTCTTTGGAGGGTAATTTGGCAATGTCTGTTGAATGTGAAAATACACCTGCTTCCTGCTTGAAATTTATCGTACAGGTAAACACCAACAAATATGGAAAGATGCAAGTAAAAGACTGTTTAGTATAGTATTATTTGTAACAGCAAAAACCAGAAACAAATTCCCATTAAAAAGGGGACTGTCTAAATGAATCACAGTACATCTAAACTGTGGAATAAATTTCAGCTGCTAAGAGAAGAATGAGGTGGCCCTGGACGTGTGGGTGTGGAAAGGTATCCAGGGTATACCATGTTGGTAGGGGAGGACAGGATGTGTGGCACGATGGTGTTTGTGTTGAAACAAAAATGAAATCTTACCAAAGTTAAGATGAAGTTCAGTTGGAAAGTGGGAATAAAGGATCAGGAGACTTTTATCTTTAACTTATAAACTGTTCTTTACAATTTGATTTTTCAAAATTATGAACATATATTACCTTACAATTTTGTTTACTTATTTGATTGCCTTTATTTTGACTATCATTTTTCAAAAAATGTTTATTTGCTTATTTTGAGAGAGAGAGAGTGTGTGTGTGAGAAGGGGAGGGGCAGGGAGAAAGAGAGAGAATCCTAAGCAGGCTCTGTGCTGTCATCTCAGAGCCAACATGGGGCTTGATCTCATGCACTATGAGATCATGACCTGAGCTGAAATCAAGAGTCAGACACTTAATCAGCTGAGCCACCCAGGCGCCCCTAATGTGACTACCATTAATAATAATGCACAAAATGAAAACATCCAAAAAACACAAAGGGAGTTGTACAATTTTCCAGTTACCCTCTCCAGCTCCCTGTTGGAGAAGAAATGTATTCCTAGCATGTATTTATTGTATTTGGCAGGAGGAGGGGGAAGAGAGTGAGTGGGAAGGGTGGAGGGCATTGGCTGCTACTCTGTGGCCTGGTATAGGGCTGCCCTTCTCAGGGTCACTCTCTTTCTTTGGCTTCCAGGCATCAGGCCCCCTGAAATCCCACTGACATGCTGGTGAAGACCTTCAGGGATGCCTTGGCTGTGGGCCTTCCAGGTCTGGGTCCTGCACTGCTGGGCCCTAGGGAGTGAGGTCCTGGGGCCCCCCAGGGCTGGCCCCCTTCCTGCCAGGTCCACTTGGGCCAGGCCTGCCTAGCGGATGCCCAAACACTCATTAGGCAAGATGGGGCTGTAGGCAAATATTTATTCCTGTGCAGCTGCGGGCTGAGTGGAGACCGCAGGTGCGGGGCAGAGTCCTGTTTACCCAGCATTGAGCCGGGCAGGCGCTGCCTGTTTGCTGAGCTCTATTCCTGGCCTGGCTTAGGTGCCCAGGAGGAAGATGGGACAACAGAGGATGTGGCAGGTGGGGAGTTGGGAGTGCCTCCTTGGCAGCCAAACCCTGCACAGGCCTCAGTATAAAGGCCTGACTAGGCCCTGGGGTCGTGTGAGACTGGCCTCTTCCTCTCTCCTCTTGCAGACTTCCCGTGTGCTGCTCACTGGGGGCTGGGCGAGGGGCAGGTCTTCCTTTAACCACCTCTGCCCTGGGCTGACTCCTGGTCATTCTTGGATCTCCCTGACCACCTCCCACTCCAGAGTGGGTAGGTGCCCTGTTAGTGGTAGCCATGGCCCCACAGCTCATGGAAATCACCTATTCATTTCCTCACACTTTCCTGGTTAGTGTTTGTCTTCTCTGCATCTAACAGAAGAGCAGGGACAGAGACAGTTTTGTTCCCCACGGTTTTCCCATCTCCTCCATAGAGACTGGCACCTCATAGGTGCTCACCGAATATTTCAGTGTTGGCCTGAGTGAAGCCAGGCAGGGGGAACTGCATGGGCAAAAGCACAGAGGTGAGATGGAGGGTTGAGGGGGTTGGGGTGGGGGAGGAAGCAAAGAGACCAGAGGCTGGAAAGTTATGTCCGAGCTGGGACTCTGAAAGGCCTTGAATGCCATGCCAATGAGTTTGGTTTTATCTAGACAGATATGGGAAATTGTTGGAACACAAAGGAAATGCAACTAATACAGTGAGAAAATGATATACTAGATTCTTCAAGTTGAACAGTGTAAATTCTGAGGTTCATACAATGGCCTGCAAGGCCCTCATCATCTGCTGTCTCAACTGCATCCGCTTTCTGTCACCTTCCCCTTACTCACCTCAGCCCTGCTGGCCTTGCTGTTTCTTGACCACCAAAGGGACATGCCAGCTGCAGGGCCAATGCACTTGCTGTTCCTTTGTCTGGAAAGCTGTCTCCTTGGAATCATGATTTACCTCCTTACTTTGTTTAAATCTCAGCCTCCAATGCCACTTTACCAGAGAGACCTTCCATGATACTGTAGACAAAAGAGCCTCATTCCCCAGTGCTCTTATCCTGCTTTATTTTCTTTTGTAATACTTGTTTCTATTTGCTTACTGTCTGTTTCCTCCACAGGAATGTCAGCTACAAAAAGTCAAGGTATATCTCTTTTGTTTACTGCTGTGTCTTCTAAGCCTAGAACTTGTACCTTTAGGCTCCAGGAATGCCTGTCGAGTGAATGAATGAATGAATGAGTGAATGAGTGACTGTTTAACGTTAAGCCAAACCACCCGAGTCCTGTAATGCTCCCCTGGGCCAGTGCTTTCCTGTCTCCAAAGCCCTCACACAACCATTAGCTCCTTTGATCTGCACATCAGCCAGGTGGGGAACACAGGACAGGCATTAATATCTGCCTTAAAAAGTGATTATCCATGGCACAGAAACATCATGATCACATGGACAGAAACCAGAATGAAATGCCTGTAGGCTCAAGACTTTAGTAAATCAATTTTAAAAATTCGATGTGCAGGAATTGTAGCAAAGAGGAAAGAGTCTGCATTCTGAGCCAGGTCTTCCTTGCTTTCTTTCCTGGTCTGGCTGTTTGCTTACTCTGCGACCCAGGACAAATCTCAGCTACTTCTCTGAGGCTTGGGTATCCTTTCTGTAAAATGGAGATCAGATTCCCTCAAACAGGTACAGTGCAGAGGCATTTCCTGGGCCACGCTCTCTTGTGTGCATCCTTTATGGAGACTGTGCGGTATTCCACAGGCTTAACCACTTGACTGTTGCCGGACATAGTGACAGTAGCTACCATTCGTTGAGTGCTTGATCTTGCTGGATGCCAGACCAAGCAGTGTATCTTCACTAGCTCATTCAATCCTTCCTGCTACTCTGGTAGGTGCTGTTAACCCCCCTGTTTTGCAGATGAGGTTAAGTGACTTGCCCAAAGCCACACAGCCTGTAAATGGAGGAGTCAGAATTGGAAGCCAAGTAATCAAACCTGAGAGCTTTATACTCTCTGCTCTGGTAGGATTTTTTGTCCCCATTTTATGGATGAGGAAAATGAGGCTCAGGGAAGTCCACGACTTTACCTGGGCAGAACTGGGATGAGACAGAAACCAGATCTTCCGATTTTTGACCTGTGTCCTCCAGCCCACCCCTATGCACCCTGGGGCAGTGTCTATATGTCTCATTCTTCCTGAACTGGGGACCAAGTGGCTGTTAAAGGAGTAGCCTTCTAGCTTCTGCCCCATAACCAGCTAAAGACTTAAGGATGGGGTTGAGGGGATCACTGGTAAGCCGAGGAATCTTAGTTCTACTCTGGAAACCACTCTTCTCTCCCCCCACCTCCCGTCTCTTGCCTCCCTCCAAGAGCTCTGTACCAATTAATCAGCAGACATCCGAGGCTCCAGCTGGGACCAAGTGGGCTGGACTCATTAGTACAGAATGACATTAATATCCAAAAAATTTGAGACAAATGCAATGATTCAGGGAAGGCGCCTGCATAGGGATGGCTCAGAAGTTGGTGTGGGCAAGGGAGCTGTGGTAAGGGGCAGAGAGGAAACAGTGTAGATGTGGTAGGAGGAGAACAAGACCAGGTCCCCAAGATGCCCGGTGGGAAGGGAGGAGACAGCAACTCTACCTTGGGCAGGGTCTGTCCTCTTGTGCAGTCTAACCCCTTCCTCCCTGGACTGTCCAAAGAGGAATCCAGGGAATATAATGCCTCTTCCCCAGTGTGTCACTGTAACCTCGGACCAGTTGGAGAGGTGGCACTATGTGGTGGCCAGATCCCAGCTGCATCTCCTTTCACCTCTCATGGTGGGGCCTTCTGCAAGTCTCTCCATCTCTTTGGGCCCCAGTCTCCTCATCCGGACCAGGGGGTAGTAACAGCGGCCCCTCAGGGCTGGTGAGATGATGGCGGATGTAAACGTGCCTTGTGGAGTGGGAATCAGAGGGAAGGGATGGCATATTCCTCTTCTTCTGCTTCTCTTTCAAGGTATTCTTTAGTGGTGTTAACCAACGACACTCTGTGCCTTTGGGGACAATGGGAGTCAAACCAGCCTTTACAGAAAGTCTCAGAAATAGAATTCTGTCTCCTAAGCTATTAATTTCTTCACTCACTCAAATATTCACTCCATTCATTCACTCACTCACACATGTACTGATCACTTCCCATGTGCCACCATCGATCGACTAGGCACTGGGGATAATAAAAAGGTGGATGGGACACGATTCCCACCTCAGTGGGGCCCTCACTCGAGTGGGGATGGCAGTTAAGGGAGAGATCATTGCCATGATATTGGGTAGGGAGAGCTGTTGATTTCAGGAGCTCTGCAGCCTGGATTTTGTCCAGACATTCTGATTTCAAATCTATGGTCTCATGGTCCTCATTAACACATTGCTTATCTCCATCACTATTTTTTTTTATTAATTTTTTTTTATTATCTAGGAAACGTGACAATACACCTGCAGTTCTTTGGTGCTGTGGGAGTGGAATTAGCCAGGACAGGCTAGGTTATGCTGTGACAATGGACAACCCAACCCCTGGGAGCTCAGAGGAGGGGTGACGTCCTCTGCCTGGAGCACACGTGTGTCATCAAGGAGAGCCTTTCAGAGGCAGGGACACGGAGCTGTCCCTGCAGTTAGAGAAGTTACCAGCTAGCCTGGGGGGTGGGACAGTGGGACATCATTAATTAAAAATATTTATTGACACCTCCTGTGTGGCAGGCAGTGTTCTAAGTGTGGGGATACAGTTGTGAACAAAACAGACAAATCTCTGCTTTCAAGGAGATGATTTTCTGGTGGGGGGCTAGAGAAAGGACAAGCAGAGCAGGGATGGTGCTTGCTGTTTTGTATCTGGTGCTCAGGACAGGGCTTGGTGACAGGTGCCACTTGAGCAGAGGCCTGGAGGAGGCAAGGGAGTGAGCCAGATGGGGATTTGGGGGAAAAGTGTAGGCAGAGGGAACACAGTGCACAGTCCCTGAGGTAGAACCTTGCTGGGCCCTGGGAGAAGCCAGGAGACTAGAGCTGCGGGGAGGGTGGCGGGCATGCAGGGATGTGGGGGGCGGAGCGGGGAGCAGGGGTGGGCCTGTGGGTTTGGCTGCTGGACAAGTACAGAACGCCCAGTTAAATTTGAATTTCATATAAACAGCAAATAAATTTTTAGTATAATAAGTATGAACCATGCAAAACTGCCTTTCTCTGAAATTCAAATTTAACTGGGTGTCCTGTGTTTTCCTTTGCTAAATTTAGCTAGCCTAGTGTCAGGCCTCTGTAAGACTTTGGTTTGACTCTGAGATGGAAGCCACTGGAGGATTTGGAGCAGAGGAGGGATAGGATGTGATTAGTTTTAAGGGGATCCTCTGGGTGCTATGTTGTGATCAGACTGCAGTAGGTAGGGGCAGAAGCTGCGGGCGGGGCATGGGAAGTGAGAGATGGGGGCTAGTATGGCAGTGGGAGTATGGAAACATGGGGGGAAGCCAGACATGTTTGGAAGATGGAAGTGACCCTGTTTGCTAACAGGTTGGTCGTGAGGTGGCAGAGACAGAGAGGAGACAAAGAAGACTCAATGGCCTTTGGCCTGAGCAACTGGAAATACTGAGATGATGGCATGAGATGTGTGTGCATGTGTGTGTGTGTGTGTGTGTGTGTGTGTGTGTGTGTGTTTAGACACATTGTTAAGATACCTACTCTGTAACCAGGAGGAGACATCCAGTACACGGTTGGACGCATGGGCCTGGGCTTCTGGAGAAGACCCTTGTTTGTCACTAGTACAGATGTCATTGAAAGCTGTGCCTGCTGAGAGTACCAGGATGCTGTGGAGATGGAAGGGGCCCTGATCCAGGCATCTGCAAAGGCCTGAGGCTTTGGGGTGCACTCAGGGTACGAAGAGGGGTTGAGTGCTGATGGCTAGGCCAAATTGGTGTGGAAAATGAGGTTGGCTCAGCTTTGAGGACCAGAAGCCATGGAGGGTACTAAGCAGGGGAGTGCTGTGCCAGATCTGTGTGTTAGATCTGAGGCAGGGCGGAGGGGAACCTGGGGTCCCCTGTGTGGGGCTGGGAGGGCAGTGAGGACACTGGGGTGCCAGTCTTGGCAAGATGGGGGGAGGCCTCACCAGGACAGCAGCAGGGGGTCAGAGCCAGGGCCACAGAAGAGAGGGTGGGTTTGTGTGGGACTGATGGGGCTAGGTGGCAGACTGGATATGGGGAGTCGAAGATGCATGTCCAGAGCCTTCAGGCTCTTGCAGGGCTGGGGGGGGGTGGGCAGAGAAAGGAGTGCAGAGCCGGTTCTCCTCCAGCACCCCACGGCCACTGTGCTTGTTAGCAAGGAACACTCCTTAGAGGGAACATATGTGCTGTTATTTTTAGGTGATTAGCCGCACGTCGTGGAGCGTTTGTTTGCCAGTCGTGGGTAAACAAAAGCCATTTGTCAAAATGAGATGTTCTAGCCTCATCCTCCCCTCACAGGCCAGTTGCCGGCTGTGAATTCCTGTTGCATCAGCCGTGAGGCTAATTAGCTCCACTGCTCCTGAATAATAATGGCCACATTCACGGAGAGGTGTCTGCATGCCAGGAGCCTTGCAGACGGTACAAAACTTGAAGCTGCTCAAAATGCATCTTTGTTGGTCCCATTTTGGAATTGGGGAAACTGAGGCTGAACATCTACCCTCCCCCATCCCAGGAATGGGGACTCAGCAATGCCATCAGTCACTGTGGAGCAGCTTAGGTAATTGGATGAGTGCTGGGAATCCCATCAAGAGGCTTGCTCTGTGTTTCCCCTTCTGGGTGCTGACTTTTGGGATCTCTGGGTAAAGGGGCCAGAGAAGCTCTAGAGGAAGGAGCATGGATGGGCTTTGGATGGGGACAGCAATGAGTTTTTGGCTTGTCTTTGCCACTCAAGCGCAGTATATAATCTTGGGCTGGGCTCTGCAATACAATATGCAGGGAGTTTATTAGGGAATGCTCCTGAGATCAGTATCTTTGGAAGGGAGGGGATGGACACAGGATTGGGCAAAGGAGGAAGCCAACCTATCATGCTGTCTTTATGGAAGCTCAGTTGGTCCTGCAGGGAGTTGATGACCCTTCAGGGCTGTTCTGAGTTGAGGCAAAAGGGCTGGGCCTTTGCACTCCATGTTGATCCATCATTGTCTGTAGGTCACTCCAGGAATGGAGTGTGAGGGGCTGACAACCATCTGCCAGCAACACCCACAGAAACTGGGGGAATAGGTCCTTTACTCCTGCAGGGGGACCTGGGTGGTGCCTCACAGAGCCCACCACAGTCCACTCCTTGGACCTCTTCTGGGAGAGGCTCCTCTAGGAGTGAAAAAGAGGGCTAGTGGATGAACTATAGCACCCCTCCCTCTTCCTGCTAAGGGTTTTGTGGTATCAGGGGCTGCAACCAACATTCTTCAACTTCCTCCTCCACTAGCCACCAGAGATCCCTGTCACTCTCAGGTGACATCTCTGTGGGGACGGAGACTCTGGTCACCATGCCCTTTTCAGGCCTGGATGGCTGCACTTGTCAGTTTACCATCAATATGGGCAAGAGAGCACCAAGAAGCACCCAAAGGGATCACCTATGTGTCACCATATTCTTCCCTGTCCCCAAGGGTGACTTCCTCCTGATGACCAGGGTCAATTGCTCTGGCCAGGATGGCCACTCTTCATGCTTGCTGGTTCCCTGACACTAGGAGCCTAAAGTGCCAAGGGGGAGGCAGCTGTAGCCCATAGTTTAAGGGACTTTACCGCATCCACTGGCAAAAGTACCCTCCCTTTGGGAACAAGGAGCCCACAGAACCCATAGTTGAGGGATGGAAAGCACAAATTCTCTACATGGGTCACTGGGAGGGATGTAAGCTGGGCCACTTAAGCTTCCTCTTAGACCCATGTATCCCACTGGGACACAGTGCCATATAAGGTATTTGATTTAAAGTGATACTGCATCTTGGAGGATGGTGCCCAGACCTCATGAGGTATTGTTTCTGAGTTGGCTTTTCAGCTGTGCCTTAGCAGGCTGTTACACTGCCCCACCTGGCCAGAAGCTTTTGGGTAATGGGGTGCACGATGGCAGCCCGCTCCCCTACTTCATGGGTTACTGCTGTAAGATGAGTTATTCGGTTTGACGTGATGTTATGTGGTATCATATGCCTGTGGATTCAACACTTCATACACCCTTGGATAGACAGCCTGTGGGCAAGGAAGGCCAATCTGTGTCTGGAACATGTCTCTATTCCTGGTCTTTCCAGGGTGGAGGGGTCCAGAGTAGTCGTCTGTTACATATTGACCCAAACGAATCTAAGGTTTTGTCCTCCTCTTTAGCTGGTGGCACAGGATCCCTGGTGGGGCCATTTGTATGAGCTGAGGGTACTGGTAAAACAGTGGTGGGTGACAGGGTTCTTTTACCTGCTATGCAGCTTGCTGGTGAACTCAAGTCCTGATCATGTTCAACTCAGGATCATGTTCAACTTCTGACTTCGTGGGTCTGACAGACCCGGCTCATGATGGGCAGTTCTGGGTATGTGAACACTCGGCATCTCATAATTGGGCACTCTGTCTCTACCAGAGCCAGGAGCATGCCACAACCTGTTTTTCAAAAGATGTAGAATTCTTCACTACAGATGCTATGCACTTGCTCCAGAATTCCCAGGGTCTCCCTTGTGGTTCTCCCCGGGGAGCTTGTCACACCTCACAGGGCATCCTTTCCTATCACTGTCCTATGTGTCTAATACCATACGGTCTGCTGAATTGGTCAGCCCAAGTGACAGGGCTGATGGTGCCAGCAGCCTGAACCTTCTGCAGAGTTCTTCCTCGCTCTGGGCCTTGGTAGCCCCTCATATCACAGTACTCCCAGACATGAAATAATTTCGCTTCCAAACCCATCTATCAGGTGCTGTGCTCTCTTCTTTGTGATGGGAGGTGAGAGATGAAATAATTTGTCTTTACTTTGGAGGTGGGTCCAAGTATTTACTAGACCACAGGATTCCTAGAAATTTTACTGACATGGTGGGCCCCTGGATCTTCATCAGTTTTCTCTCTTACCCTCTGGCCTCCAGCAAACTAGGTGCCTCTTGTTCATCAGCTCAATCAGCATGATGTCATCAGTGTAATGGATTGGTGTATGTTCTGTAGTGTGTCCGAATGGTCCCGATCTCCTTGGACTACCATGACAGAGCCTTGGTGAAAATGGTGAATGCATGTTGTTGTCGGTTCTTTGTGAATGTGTGCTGTTCCTGATTTTCTTTCTTGATTGGGATAGAAGAGAATACAGTTAGCAAATTAATGACTTCATAATATGTACCCGAGTTCACATTCTTCAGGTTTCACCTGGTTTCCATGGGGGGCAGACTGGTGAATTAAGTGGAGCCATGATAAGAATTATTACCCCTACATCCCTAAGATCTTTAAGAATGGCACTAATATTTGCCATCCTCCCAGGGTGTAATACTATTTTTGATTTACCACCTTAGCCAGAAGGAGCAGTTTCAGAGGCTTCCGCTTGTTCTTCCCCACCATGACCATTCTTACCTCACAGGATAAAGGAGTTTGTGCCAATTACTAAGTATGTCTATTTCAGTTATACATTTGGAGACTCCTGGGTGGGATGCAGTGGGCCCACTGTGACCAGGGCCTGGGCTAGAACTCCATTTATCACCTGACCCCCTGACCATGATGATGCTTGGAGGTAGCAAAGTGATCTTCAATTCTGTGCCCAACTGCCCTAGAAATGCTTGCGTTATTGCCCTTTTCTCAGTATTCAGTTACCTGAGTAACTTGGGGGAAGGACTGGGGAAATCATTGCTGCGTATTATTGCAGGGTCCTTCCTCCTGGGGACACAGGCTTTCCCTCAACCAGTGGATTCCAGGTCTAAAAACCTACTCAGGTATGAAACTAGGGAAGGGATTGTTACTTCTTATTGGGGTGACTATCTTCAGTCTCCCGACAGCCCATCTTAGATGTTTTTTTTTTTTTTTTTTAATTTTTTTTTCAACGTTCATTTATTTTTTTTGGGACAGAGAGAGACAGAGCATGAACAGGGGAGGGGCAGAGAGAGAGGCAGACACAGAATCGGAAACAGGCTCCAGGCTCTGAGCCATCAGCCCAGAGCCCGACGCGGGGCTCGAACTCCCGGACCGCGAGATCGTGACCTGGCTGAAGTCGGACGCTCAACCGACTGCGCCACCCAGGCGCCCCTTTGTTTGTTTTTTTTATGCAGATAGAGTAGTATCCTGGTTGGCTGATGCTATGTTCTAGCAACTCCATGACCCTCTGCAGGTCAGGCTCTCCTCGCTGTCCCTCCACCTTACCACTCATCACAGAATTGCGTCTTCCTGCCTTCAGGTGGTTTCTGCGTCTTCAGGGCCCTATCACCCCCACTGCTGTGAGTAAGCCCGGTTTGCAATGGCATCTCCTACTGCCAGCCCCAGCCTCCAGAGAAGAGCCATCCTTGAACTTCCAAGTGATGCTGGGGCCACTCACCAGTGCATTCCTGACCGCCTTGCGCATGGTATGTCCTCTGGGTTCTGTGTGCAATATAGGCCTCTGGAGGGAGTTCTGGCCTTACATAGTATAGGACATCCCCTCTGCTGTGCCCACTTCTCTGAGCCTTTCAGTGCCTTCTTCCGACATCTGCGGTGGCACTTTTCACTTCACCTGGGCCACTGCTTTCCCCATGCTTCTGGGGACCCCTGGGGTACTCGTGAGGGTGTTAAATCCTGTGTCCTGGGAGGGTGCTCCCATACTGATAAATGCTCCCTTTATCTAGCTTTGTGCGCTGGCCCTGTTGATCACTCACCTTCCGTCCCAATCCAGAGCCATGTTGACTAGGTGCTGCAGCCCCTTTGGGGTAGAGCCCCCATCTTTCCACATTGGGCAGTGTGCCCACAGCTACTTTATTTGTGACTTAACCCTAGTTATCGGCCCAATGACATCAGCAGAAGTGGAGCAGATCCTGAGTGTGGACATGTCTTGGCAGGGAGAAGCCTCTGCAGTCTCAGGTGAGGAGGGAGTGCTAGTTCCCAGCAGGGAGGGGCAAGCTCCTGCAGACTCAGAGCATTCAGGGGGATCTGGAGAGTTGGGCTTTTGCAATATCCCCACCCAGATGTCCCCATACTGTGTGTCGGGGTTTCATTCTTTCCTAACCAGGGCTTTGACCTTGGCAGAGCAGACGTGTCTTGGCTGGAGTTGAGCCTAGGGCAAGTTTTCACATTTTCTGTCCTTCTGTGGTGGAAGATGACCACCTCTCTAAACAGCAACAGAAGGCCCTCTGGCTTTCACATTTAGCTTTTAATTGCTGACTAATCATACTCAGCTCTGTGTTATTGTTTTCAGGATCAGTGAGGTTTAACAACAGCTACCCAGTTCGGTTGTCCTTGTAGTTACTGTTTCTTCCATATTTCTTATATGCATCACTCTAATTAACGGATTCCCTGTCACCAGTCTGCCATCCTAGTTCATCACTCAACCAGCTGGGTGGCAGGTGATTCTGCTCCAAACTCCCATCCTGGTGTCTGCTTTCCTGACCCACTTTTGGTACCAACTGTATGTAACAGGTTGGGTTCTCAGAAAGCAGACTCTGTGACAGAATTCAGCATGTGGGGTATTTATTAAGAATTATTCTTAGGATCAACACCTGTGGAGGGGAAGAGACAGAAACAGGATCGAACAGAGAGAGAAGTCAAGTTGCCCCATAGTACTGTTTGAAGCCTCAGCTGGCCCTGCAGTGAGTCCTGAAGGTGGTGTGATCTTTTAGAGCTGTTCTGAGTTGGGGCAAAAGGCCCTGGCAGTCCTGGGAACAGGCTGGTGACCTTGGGTGACGAGGTCTTCTTCTGCTGAAGCAGTCTCTGATGGTACTGATAGCTGAGGACTGTCTGATGGCAGCTGGGGTAATAGGGTCTTTATTCCTATCGGAGCATCTACCCCAACACCTGTGAGTTCACTTATCTGTAAGACACGGATATAAAAAGTCCTAGCTATTGCTAGGCTAATTGATAAAGACTCCATAAATGGTAGCTATTGCATACTTTATAGGTAGTTATTTGAGGATAAAACTTCAACTCAAAATAATTCAAGTCATGAAAGGAGTTTACTTGTTCACATAATTGGGAACATGGAAGTGACTTCAGGAATGGATGGATACAGGAGCTCAAAGAATTTCATCAGGATGGGTCTCAATCTCTCTTTATACACACACACACACACACACACACACACACACACCTGTCTTTCCATCTCTAAGTCCCCAATTCCTCTGAGTTGGCTTCACTCTCAGGCAGTCTGCCCTTGAAGGCTAACAATGGCCCTCAACGGGGGGTGGGGGGGGGCATTATATCTATCTGTATCTATACCTATACCTATACCTATACCTATACCTATACCTATACCTATACCTATACCTATACCTGTCTATATATCTGTATCTATATATGTATCTATATCTATATCATCTGTATCTATATCTATGTCTATATATATCTATATCTGAATATTACTCAGCCATCAAAAAGAATGAACTCTTGCCATTTGCAATCATGTGGATGGAGCTAGAGTATATTATGCTAAGTGAAACAAGTCAGTCAGAGAAAGACAAATACCATATGATTTCACTCATATGTGGAACTTAAGATACAAAATGGATGAACATATGGGGAGGAAAAAAAAGAAAGAGAGAGGGAAACACACCATAAGAGATTCTTAACTATAGAGAACAAACTGAGGGTTGGTGGAGGCAGGTGGGTGGTGGATGGATGATGGGTACTAAGGAGGGCACTTGTTGCGATGAGCACTGGGTGTTGTATGTGAGTGATGAATCACTAAATTCTACTCCTGAAACCAATATTACACTATATGGTAACTAACTAGCATTTAAATAAAAATTTGAAACAAAAAAAAAGAGAGAGAGAGAGAGAAGAAAAGATGGTCCCTAACATCTCCAGGCCCACATCCTGCCAGCTCTGGAACACTGGCAGAACGAGGGGGCCAAAACCTCCCAGTGATGACTAGTTCTAGGATAAATCCTACTTATTGGCCAGGCCTGGGTCATGGGGCCTCTCAAGAGCGGGGAGGATGAGGTCAGCCCTTCTTGATGGGAAGCTGGGGTTAGGCAGTGTCCCAAAGGAAAACTGAGATGCCGTGAGCAAATAAAAGTCAACAGATGATGGTAAAAAACACATCCACACCCTCTCCACCTTGAAGGCTTCTTTTATTCCATCTAGAGAATAGAAGGGCGTCAGACTGATCTTGCCTATGTGGGGCCATGTGCTATGTTCAAGAATATGTCTCACACGTCTACACGTGGCTGCCTGGAAACTTGCCGCATGGCCCACTAGCCATGATTGTGAGGTGCATCTACTGGGTCCAGGGACTGAGGCCAAGTCCAGGTGGATTGAGAGGCAACTTTCAACTCCAGTTTGTCTTCTAGATCATTCACTCTGCCAGTCAATATACATTTATTAGTGTCTACTTTTGCCAGCCCAGTGTGGGACCCTGGTGATAGAGACTGAAAGCCCCTCCCCAGTGAGGACTCAGGGTAACTGAGGACTCAGCCACATTGTATGCCATGGGACATAGCAGCAGGGAGCTGGATGGCTGAGGGGGACCAGGCCCAGCAGCCCCTGAGCCTCTCTGGCCTTCAACTATGTTCTCTTTGGCCGACAACCATTTAAAAAGATTTATTTATATTACCATTACTGTAATATTTCATCAGCTCTGCTATGAGACTTATTGCAAAGTATGCTTCCATTTTATGTATCATTGAGAGACATGCCAACAATTTTAAGATGAACCCCCAAATTTTAATGATGTTTATATATGAAAAAATGTGCTGCCGAGTAATGAGGACATACAGTAATTACCGACACTTAAAAATGGGGCTATTTCATATTAAACTCCCGTATCCTGGTTTCTTCTGAATAATTGCATACTTCCTCAACCCAGGGCTGGCACCTTTGCGTGGCAACAGTCAGCCGGAGATGAGTAGGACTTTCCCCTTTTGTTGTTTGCTTTACTTTTGTTATTTGTTTTAAATAGATCATACATTCTTAGGGTTCAGAAATCAAAACAATACAAGACAGTATAGAATGAAAAGTCTGACTCCCACACCTGTCATCATCCACTCTGTTCTCAGCCCCTCACCACAAATAAAGCCCTGCATTACATTACATTCTCATGCTTCCTTCCATTTAAAAAAAAATGCAGACACAAACAAATATGAATAGATACACCTCAACTCTCTCATTTAAAATAGGTTCTGCCTTTGTTTTGATCACTTAATGATGTGTCTAGCAGATATTTCCAAATCTGCAGAGAGATGCTGGCCCTCCAGGGAGGAACAGGTTCCCCATTAACTGAAGTCTCCCTATACCAGCTTTCTTCCTTGCATACCCACTGGGCCCCTGGGGACATCAGACTGTAGTCTTCCTCATCTATCCTGGAGACACTCAGCAGATGCCAAGGCCTAGGGTTGGGGAGGGGGGCAAGCACGTTGGGGCAAGGGAGGTGAGATGGATAGGAGGTAGTACTTGTGAGTGGATGCATGTGCATGGATGCTTTGGTCTGGCTTAAAAGCTCTCTGGTAAGTGGATAGGGTTGCAGGGATAAACAAGGTCCAGGGGTTCAGAGACTCACTGGCAGCAGGAGAGCAAAATGAAGCAAATGGATAGTTGGAAGACCAGAGCAGAGAGTATGATCTTGGGTAAATTAATTAAACTCTTTGAATTTCTGATGCCTCATTTGCAAAACAGGGATATTTTAGTCCCTATTTTTAGGATTATTGTGCAGGATAAATGCAACAACAGTTCCTGTCATATAGTAAACACTAGTATGTATTATCTCTGTGGAGGCATAGTGGAAGGAATAAGACTGCTTGGAGGTGGCGGTGAGTGGGGTTTTGAAGGCTAAATAGGAGTTCACAAGGTAGAAAGTGGAAATAGTACGTTCTAACACAGGAAATAGTATGGGGTCTTCTAGCTTGCCTTCCGGTGTTAACTCAGTTTCAAGGAGGATGCAACTGAATCTCATACAGAAGATGTGGCCTGCCTAAAGTCAAGCATGCAGGAATGCAGAGCTCCATACCCAGTTCTGTCTGACTCTAACCCCGGTGGTTAATGCTCAAGTTAGAACATGTGTACTGTCATTCTCGAGACCTATTTGTGTTGTAGCTCAGGGCTGATAAATTGGGTTGCTGTGGCATGTGAGGCAGCCTTGCCCTCTGAAGGAAGAAAAATCACCTGGTGCTCAAGGGCACAAACCGGGGTACCTTCTCTGAGCTCTGCTTTCTATGTAAGCTCTGCTCCCAAGCAAGTTTCCCCCAGGAAGTGGCAAGATGGCTGCTGGCAGCTCCACTGGGCCAGCAGAGCTACTGCAGAGGAGAGAGGGAGCCCCTTTCCTAGTGGTTGCAGTTAATGTTTTTATTTATTTTTGAGACAGAGAGAGACAGAGCATGAGCAGGGGAGGGGAAGAGAGAGAGGGAGACACAGAATCGGAAGCAGGCTCCAGGCTCTGAGCTGTCAGCACAGAGCCCGATGGGGGGCTCGAACTGATGGAGTGTGAGATCATGACCTGAGCTGAAGTCAGACGCTTAACCGACCCAGGCGCCCCTCCTGGTGGTTGCAGTTAAAGTCCCAGGCAGGGTTCTCACTGGTCATCCTTGGGTGACAAGGCTATCAATCGGCCAATGGTTAGGAGAATGTGGTCTTCTCACTAAGGCCGAAGTGACCTGTCGTAGGTCACGTCGTGACCATCACAGAACCAATCAAGTGGCTAAAAGATGTGGCCCTCTCATTGGTCACACCTGGGTCGCATGACCATCACTGAACCAATCAAGTGGCTAGGGGAATGTAGTCCTCTCACAGATCAGGCCTCTCACGTGACCAGAGGAGCCAGAACTACAAGGGTCTGGAGTGGAGGAAGGGTGGTCCCCTAAAGTGATATTGGGGTCTTGCACCCAGTAAAGGGGGAGATGGCTGGCTGGCAAACCCAGTGGATGTTCTTCATAGAGCCCCAGACAGGCCCATCCATTCGTCTCTTATGACCTGGGGCTGAGGGAAGCCTGGGACACCTGAGCCGGGGGTCAGGACCACTTTCCTGGAAAAGCATTTCCTGGAATGCTTTTAGTGAAAAGCATTTGGCCCTAGGCAGCAGCATGCATGGCAGTACAATAGTTCCTAACAGTGGAGGAGCTATGCCAGTGAACCGGTTTGGTTATGGTCAACTCTGTGGATGGGGTGGGCAGTGTCCTATACCCTCCTCACGCTGTCCTGATTGCAGTTTGGAGCAAAGAGTTATGATGGAAGCATCTGAGCTTCCATGATTCGTGGGCTGGCCATAGGCTCCACCCGACCAGGCCTTCCAGAGATTCGCCGTGGTTAAGCAAGAGGAGGAAACGAGTTTTACAAATTAGTACCAACACCTGGAGGGACAGAACCAGCCCAGGGGAAACCATATAGGGAGTCCAGTCCCCACAGCATCCACTGATGCATTGTGCAGAGAAACCTCTGTTTCCAGGGTAACCACCACATCCTGACTGGACATCTCACCTTGCCAAGGAGGGCAATTTGAAACATTCTGGTATATAATTTATTGCAAACATTCTGTGGTATAGGCCCTGTGTCAAGTGCTTTACATATATGACCTCCTTTCATCCTCCCTGCTCTGAGGGAGTATCATTGTCCCCATTTTACAGAACAAATGAACCAAGACTCGAGGATGTTAGGAAACTTCTCCCAAGATCACATACTAAGAGGGAATGCTGCCCATTTGATGTCCAAGCCCTGGTTCTTCTGAGCTGGGCCTCCTTTGATGCTGGGGACCAGAGACCCAGTTGCAACCCAACCCCCCCCCCCCCCGCCCCCAAAACGTGGCAGGTAAGCTGAGCTGCGTGTCTCCCACAGTTACTCAGCAGATGTTCTGAGGATGCTCAAAGATGAGGCACAGGATGGGGCTTCACTTTCTGGTCCCAGGGTCTCCTGCCCCAGACAGTTCCCTTGTGGCCTCTCCCAGAGTCCAGAGCTTCGTTTTTTATCTGAAGCCTGGCAATTTGGGGCCCAGATGAGGCCCCTAGGCCTGAGTGCTTCAGTGGGGAGGATGGGAGGTTTCAGAGAGGGACAAGAGGGGTGGGAGTAGGCGGGGAGGGGTAGAGCCCAAGGACTCAGAGGAGGTGGGAGACAGGGAGGCAGCTTCATTAGTCTGTCCCCAGGGAACTTGGCAGCCAGTTATTAGGCACTCCCTAGGATGGTGAGCTTGGCAGATGAGGGAAGAAAACAACATGGGAGTTGTGGGTGTGGGCTGGGGTTGGTTCTGCCTCTTCTGGACCAGGGGATCCCTTCTTTTCATCATATGAGGGGAGGGCGGAGGTTCTCCAGGGCCTAAACCTGTCACCATGGTGCAAGCCCCTCCTTGACAGCAGGCACAGTGTCATGAGCATCCTTGGATGCAGGAAAGGAGCTGAACTGATGCCAGTGCTGGTCCCTAGGGCACCTTGACGGTGCACTCCCCCACTGAGGCTTCTTGGCTACTATGGTGGTTGCGCCAAGGCTGTGGTGTCTATTGGACCCTTACCCTCTGTCCTGTGTCTGAGAATCCCACCAGTCCTACTTGTAGTCTTGAGGCTACGTACTGTTGCTCCCATACTGTAGACCCATCTCCCTTATCATTTTCCCTTTTCTCCAGTAGAAAGAAATCTGTTAAGTTTCCCTCAGACTTCTTCTCTTCTCCTCTCCCACCAGCCCCTTGGCCTTGAAAGTTATCAGTGATGACTTAAACCCTACTTGCAGCTCAGACTCTTTGCTGAGCAGCTGCCTCCTGGGCATCTCCCAGGGGTGCTCCTGGGCTCCATAGACTCTACCACTTCTCATCCGCCTACCCTGCTCTGCCTCTGTGGCATCCCATCTTGGAGAAGGGCTCCACTGTCTGCCCACTAGCCCAGCCCAGGGCACACAGAGTCGCTCCCAACTCTCTTCTTCCCCTGACCTACCACAGGGAAGCCAAACCTTTACTAGCTTTCCACCAACTCTTTTAACTACCTTCTTCATGGCTGTGCTCTGGTTCACTCACCTTTCCTTCTTTCCTGGAGTCTCCACGTTGATCTCTGAGCCCCTGGTTGACCATCCATGCTGCCTGTCCATAGCTCTCTCCTGTTTTAAAATTCTCAGTGGCTCCCCCAGCACCCCCAGATGAAATCTGTACTCCTTGTCTTAGCATTCTGAGCTCCATGTGGCCTGGTCCCTACTGCAGCCTCTGCTTCCACACCTCCTCCAACACTTTGCATGTTCCAGTTCCCACAGTGTGCCATGTTCCCTCCACTCTGAGTCTTTGCTCATGCTGTTCTCTCTCCAAGGAATGTCTCTCCCCACTTTTGGTTGTAAGTACACTCAGCTTTTGACTCCTCCAGGAAATGCTCCCTGAACATGTGCCCACTCCCCGCCTTCAGCAGGTCTAGGTGTCTCTGTTGTGGGCTCTTATAACATCCCACATGCTTCTACATCATGGCGCTTAGTACTCTCAGTTACAGTTGACTGCAGATCTGTCTTCTGCCCTCTGCTAGCTGTGGGAGCTTGGAGAGCCAGGGTTGGGTATCTTGCTGGTCATGCTCTCTAGCATCCACCTGAGTCAGGCCTGTGGTACATGCTTAAGCAGGGCTGCAGAAGAAATGAAATGTCTACCAATCTCTCAAATGTCAACATCAGGGTCTTTTGATGTATGTATTAGTTTCCTATCCCTGCTGTAACAAATTACTACAAGCTTAGTAGCAATGCAAATTTAGTCTACAATTCTAGAGATCAGAAATCTGATGGGGCCTGGTCTCACTGTGCCAAAATCAAAGGGTGGATACGTCTGGGTTTCTTCTGGAGGCTCTAAGGGAGAATCTATTTCCTTGTCTTTTCCAGTTTCTGGGGCCTTTTCCACTTACCTTGGCTTGTGGGCACTTTCTCCATTTCAAAGCCACCAATGTTGGGCTGGGTCCTTCTCATGGTACCATCTCTCTTTTCTGCCTCCCTCTTTCACTTTTAAGGACCCTGGTGATTACATTGAGCCCAACTGGAAAATCCAGTATAATCTCCCTGTTTTAAGGTCAGCTTATTAGCAACCTTAATTTCATTTGCAGCCTTAATTCCTCTTTGCCGTGTAAATTAACAAGATATTCACAGGTTCGAGGGATTAGGACATGGACATCTCTGGGTGGCCACTGTCCTGCCCATCACAATAAGGAAGAAGCTTGAGAAGCCACTGCCATGTGGGGAGAGGTACCCCTCTGTGAGACTCTAAGAATGGGGGACACCAGGGGCAAAAGGACAGTCAGGGTCAGATAGCAGGATGATTTGATGCAGGTTAAGAGAGTTTTGGGAGAGCCAGAAAGGGATTTCCGCCTGTCATGGTCAAACCTGCAAGTGGTAGAAACCCAGCCAAAACTGGCTTTAAGGACCAGGGGGATTTACTGACACATGGGACTAAAACATCACACACAGGTAAGAATTCCTCCAAGTACAGCTGGGTTGGGGGTCAGAGGATGTCCCACAACTCCACTTCCCTCCACCTCCCAAATCTCCTTTCAACCCCAGCTTGGCTTTATTCTCAGTCCACATGAGATGGCAACATAGCAGCAGTCACTGCTACCCCCAGCCTCCAGGTTTAAGTGAGCCAGAGCAACTGCCACCTCTCAGCAGGTCTCCCTGCCCTGCCTTACCTTGACTTGCTTTGCCTTGCCTTGCCTGGGTCTTGAGTCTAGCTCCCAACCAATCATGGGGCCAGGGGGTTGGATTTCACTCAAATCATGGGTAGATAACAGAGGAAGAGTGGGTTCCTAAAGGAAATTCTGATGGCTGTTTTCCCGGATGGGTGATGCTGTATTCTCTTAGGGAGACAGGATTAAGAGGAGACCTGGGTCCTGATTCTGGTTCCTCTGCTAACTTGCTGCTGTGTGACTTTGAGCGAGTTACTTATTAACCTCTCTGGGCCTGACTGTAGAATGAGGGGGTGAGGTGGGATGCCCTCTAAGGGCCCTTACCACTCAGAGGCCTTTCCCATCTGTTTAGCCCATCTGTTTTCTTGTGAGTCTAGATACTAGTGGTAAAGATCCTTAGAAAACCTGGTAGTCGGAGAAGTAGTAGGGGAAGCTGCTCAGAGTGGAGCCAAGTTTGGGATCTGTGGCAGGGCCAGGGAGGTGGGCTAGAGCACATGAAGTGCTGGGTTCATGGGACAGTTGGGGGCCTGAGCAAATGGCCAGTGGCTATCAAGACTTAGGGCTTGTCTGTTGCCAGGGTCAAACCTCACTCTGCTTGTATCGAGCTTAGCGCGTGGCCACGGTTGGGGTTATTGTGTGAGTTGGCATCACTGTGTGGCTGTGGTAAAGACTCAGTCTGGGTCCAGGCTGGGGATCAGAAGCTGGTCAGCAGGAGACAGGGCAGATGCTGTCAACTGGTATATGGGGGAGCCAGGTGTCACACAAAAGTGACTGGCCACATGTGACTTCTCAATTATTCTCACCTAACATATATATTTTACTTATTCTTTTGTTTTTTGTCTGCTTCCTTTTACTAGAATGTCAATTCCCTGAGGACAACCACTTTGTTCTCTAGCTCCTAGAACAGTGCCTGGCACATCGTAGGTGCTCAATAAATAGTTGTCTGAATAATGCAGAGGTATGTGCATGCAGGTGAGGCCAATGCTGTGTGCATTAGATTACCAGTTCCCCAAACTTGCCATTCATTTGAACCACCTGGAGATCTTATAAGAACGCCAATGCCCAGGGTACAGCCCTTACTAGTTGAGTCAGAATATCTGGGGGACCAAACTAGGCACTGGTATTTTTAAAAAACCGCCAGATAGTCCCACTTGCTGCAAAGTTTGAGAGGTGCTCACTGCATTAGACCACGTGAAGTGTGGGGTGGGGAGTATGTGCCGCCTCATGAGGACACACACACAGTGGTTCTGGGTGGTAGGATGGAGACTTTTTGTCCTAGATCTCTATCACATTCTCCGGACACCCGCCACGGAGGTGATTACTTTGCTCTCAAAATGGATTTTGGCCGCGAGTCAAGAAGAGCTCTCGCTTCCCAGCTAAACGATGGCAAATCAATTTGAGGACTCTGCTGGAGCTGCTGATTAGGGCTGGCAGCCAGGGAGCCCTCTGGCTGTCAGAGCCATGGCAGGACTCAGCTAGGCCTTTGAGAGGAGGTGGCAGGCAGGAGCTGGGACCAGCCTTGGGGTCCAAGAACCCAGCCTTCTCCTGGGGGACATGGGAAGCCTAGATGGGGCTGCTGTCCACTTTGGGAGTGCAATCTCCATTTATTTCGGACAGCAATATTAATAGTATTAGTCATCATTTATTAAGAACTTGTATGTGCCGGGCACTTTAATACATTTGTTGCCATAATTGGGCAATGCAAGTATTATTATCCTTTAGTATGGAGTCCCTGAGAGGTAAAATAATGTGTTCAAGATCAAATGGCTTCCACATAACAAGTCAGGCTTATAACCAGGTCTGCTTGGGAAAAACCCAAATGTTTTCTCATGATGCTCTGTTGTGTGTTCGTGTACATGTCTGGACTCTGAGCTCTCATGACCATATCAGATTCAGGTTTAAAAGGCAGCTCCTATCCCAGTGTTTGGCCTTGGGGAGTTTGCTGGAGGAAGAAAGGAATGAGGACATGTTTGCTGAGTGGATGGATGAATGAAAGAGTAGTTGCTGACTAGGGGCAGAAGGTGGGATGAGGTATGCGTTGTGAGGTAGGCAGCCTCCAAGATGGCCTGCAGCCCCCAGTGATCGTCCCTCCTGCTGTTCATGCCCTGTGTAGTATCCTCCTACATTGAATCAGAGCTGGTCTGTGTGACCAACAGAATACTGGAGAAGCGATGGTGTGACTTTCGAGGCTAGGTCATGAAAGACATTGCATCTTCCACCTTGCTCTCTTGGATTACTCACTCTGGGAGAGACTAGCTTCCCTATCATGAGGACACTTCAGAAGCCCTTTGGAGAGGGAGACTTCTGCCAGAAAGCCAGTGCCAGTTTGGCAGCAATGTGATGGAGGCGTCGTGGAGGTGGATCCTCAAGCCCTAGTTAAGACTTCAGATGAGACCTCAGCCCCAGCTGACATCTTTTTTTTTTTATGTTTATTCATTTTTGAGAGAGAGAGAAAGAGAGAGGGAGAGAGCAGGGGAGGGGCAGAGAGAGGTGGGGACAGAAGACCCAAAGCAGGCTCTGTGCTGATAGCAGAGAGTCAGATGCAGGGCTCGAACTCATGAACTGTGAGATCATGACCTGAGCCAAAGTTGGATGCTTAACCAACTGAACCACCCAGGTGCCCCCCAGCTGACATCTTAATTGCAACTTTATGAGAGACCCCAATCCATAAATAGCCATGAAGCTACAACAGAATTTTTGACTCTCAGAAACTGTGAGAGAAAAAGAAATGTTTGTTTCACGCTACTAAGTTTTGGGATAATTTGTTATGCAACAACAGATAACTCATGCATATTGCTAAGTCTCTTTTGAGCTGATGAGAGCTTCCTGGAATAGGCAGTTTATTCCCTCCTGTCCCCTTTCTCACTCGTGACTCCTGCCTCTCAGTTTATTTTGTATGTATTACAGTAAAAAGACATGAGAGTTGGTTTTAAATCCAGGTTCCCAGTTTACTATTTGGATGACCTGAGGATTTTTATTGAAATTAATTCTTCTCCTTATCCCTTTTTACTTTTTATCCCTCCTTTCCTATCCTTTTTTCTTGTCTTCATCAGTCTTGCCATAGTAAGAGTAGCATTTTGTAGTAATGGCTGTCATTGTTTAAGTAACTGTTATGCACCAGGCACTGTGTTAGGGGATCCACAGACATTATTTAATTTAGTTCCCTTAATTGGTGGTGGTGGTGGGGTTAGTTATTATTGTATTCTATTATTTTGTTTTTTATTTTAATTCCAGTATAGATAACATACATTATATACTCATTTATTTTAAATAGATAAGGAGACCAAGGTCCAGAGAGTCACATGCCCCAGACCGGACAGAAAGAATCAATATTCCAAGCCAGGTTTGTCTGCAAACCAAAGCCTATGCTCATTTCCATTATACGTCTCTACTTCTGAGCCCCAGTGTTGTAATATGTAACATGGGCATAATTCTGACCTCACAGATCCCTGTCAGGATGAGCAAAGGTGGTGCCTTTAGAGCAACAACCCTATTATGGCATGGAGCAAAGGCCTAGTAAGTGGGAGGCTTCCTTGATCTTCCTATTCTCCCCTCCCCACTTATGTACTTTACAATGGGCTATCCTAGCCCTTGTATAGACAGGGTCATGTCATTGCCTGTCACTGTAGTACCAACAGGGAGTTGATGAGACCGATGGGCCTGCCCCAGGATGGACGGGGTGCATGCCTGGGTCTGGAATCCAAGGAGATGGTAGCACTAGCAGCTCTTGCTCACCCACTGACCCTTACCTTGTGCTAGCCCTGTTCCTGCCCCAGCTCACACAGAGATGAAGGAAGGAAGGAACACGCATTCAAACCTAGGTCAGTACCTGTGGAGAGGCCATTGTGTAGAGATGGCTCCAGCTGGAGGATCCCAGCTGAGAAAACGTTGGGGGGTGGGGAGGGATACTGAATCATCTCTTAGATCAGGCAAGAAATCCCAATTAATTACAAGTGCTAAGTGAGTGGTCTGGAAGCAGACTTTTGCAGTCAATTAAAGGGATGCTGGAGGAAGCTTCATTAACCCCCTGCCTCCTGGCAACTTTTGGTTTAGGAGAAAGAAGGCATCTGTCTGTAATGAGCTCCCCCACACTGTGGGGAATGCAAGCAGAGAGTGCCCTCCACCAAAGATGGCACAAGAGGGACTCCTGGGTTGCATGGAAGGATGGATTCGTGATGTCCTATGCTTTGATCCCTGTGGTAAATGAAGTTGTAAAGACATTGCTCCATTTGGAGGCCAGCCCATGCACAGTGCAGTTTGTGCTTTTCTTGTCCTTCTCCAGCATGGACAGCAGAATGGCCACTAGACTCTCCCCAGGTGCCTCAAACACAGAAGCCCCAAACTAAACTCATTTATCTTCCCCCAAACCTGTCTCCGCAAATTTTTCAGATCTTGAAGAATGGAGCCACCCAAGATGGAGACACAGGCTTTGGCCTCAACCCTTTCCTGTTCCATGCCCTACACATTCAATCCTTAAGTCCTGCCAATTTGCCCTCCTATGTAGTACCCCCAGTTTATCTGTTTCTCTCAGGCCCTTTGCCATTGCCTAAGGTCGGGCCTTACCATCTCCAGCCTTGACATTGTACTAGCTCCTTCTTGGAGCCCAGTTCATTCTCCTCCCAGCCCTAATGATCTTTCTCAGTCTGCCCACCTGATCGTATCACACCTCTGCTCAAGACCCTTCAGTGGCTCCCCATGGTCTGCAGGGAGAGCCCAAGCTCCATCTCCTGGCACCCTGGTTGATGTCCCCAAGCTTTCAGCTTTTCATCAAGAATTTAACAAGCTCCTGCAGATGTCCCCTGCTTCTCCCTCCTTGACACCCACCACCCATGCTCAGACTACTTTTGTCTCCTCCCTGCTTTTGCTCATGCCAGCCCTTCCGCCTGGAGTGCCCTCCTTCTCTACCAGGTTGACTTCTCATTTAAGACTCATCTGAGATATTGCCTCCTCCCGGGAGCCTTCCCCAAGCATCCTGAGTTTGCTTTTATCACTGCACATGTTATGGTGGCTAATTGGCCTATTTATCTGCCTGTCTCCTCCTTTAGCAGGTAGATTCCTGGTAGAAAGGGCTGTGTGATTGGTGTTCTCGGTGTCTAGTGTGTGATTGGTGTTCTTGGTGCTTAGCAAGTGGTAGGAGCTCAGTAAGTGCTATTTAAGAAAGGGTTAAGACTATGAGGGGAAGACCTTTGGGACTAACAGTGAGAGGATGCTGTCATTTCCCGACTGGGGCACAGGATTCTGTGGGGTGCCACTGAGTGTCAAGGAGGGGCAAAGTGGGCAGAGGAGAAGCATCTGAGTGTCTGGGGCTGAGTTGTTTACTGAGGAGGGACCTGGGTCTTGAAAGGACAGTGTCTTGTGTGCTGATAGAGCACACAGATGGACTTCGAGGGAAGCCCAAAGACCTTGTGTTCCATTTCTCTCCAATCTTCATCCTTGGAAGGCCCTCAGAGCCTAGCCACTGACTCTGGGAATGGTCTCAGTCTTGCAGAGGCCTGAGGGGAACCAACTGTTGGCCCTTATTCTGCTCTGACACATTTCCTCCTCCACTTGGGACCCTGTGGTAGATGAGGTTTGGTTCTGGCTCCTCTGAGGTCCTGCTCAACTCCTGCTTCTTTGTAGGGAAGGGGGGGGAGTTGCATCAGGCTCCATGGGGGCAGACCCTAAGATGCCCCCCCAGTGATCCCTGTCCTGTTACATCCTTGTGTAACTCTCTCCCTATGGGTGTGGGCAGGACCTATGACTTCTAACCAATAGAATATGGTAAAAGTGATGGGATGTAGTTGCCCAATCAGGTTACATAACATTGAGGCTTCCATCTTATCAGCCTTCTCTGTTGCCTTCTTGGCTTGCACACTTGGATGAAGAAAGCTGCCATGTTGTGAGCTGCCCTAATGAAGGGGCCCACATAGTAAGAAATGAAGGACAGCCTCTGGCCAACAGCCAGCCAGGGACTGAGGCCCTCAATCCAACAGGAACTAAATCTTGGCAACAATCACGTGACCTTGAAAGTGGCCCTTGACATCAGTTGAGACCCCAGCCCTGGCCTGCACTTGACTGCAGCTTGGTGAGAGACCCTGAAGCAGAGAACCCTGGCCTCCTGTGAGAAACTGTGAGATAATAAATACATGTTGCTTTAAGCCTCCAAGTGTGTGGTAATTTGTTATGCAGCAGTAGATAACTAACACAGCCTCCCAGTGCACACTGAGCTCCCCTGACTCTGAGAGGCGAGGAGACCTGTTATCCTTAGTGCACTAGCCCAGACTTATGGGGGGATCTGGGAGAAAGGTAGGATGAGTGATGTTAGGGCATAGGAGAGAAAGGGGTCAGGTTCTGCCTCCCCTCCCCCTATTGTCCAGTAGGTGCAGAGAGCTAGAGGAAAAGTGACTGTGGTCACCAAGCAGAGGAGAGGGAGATTGGTCGCTTGGATCCTGAGTCAGCACTGGGGTTCCTAAGGACCCACTACAGGCTAGACTCTGCAGTGGGTGCTGGGAGGCATTGGGGCACCAGCCAGCATGACACCTAGAAGAGCTCCCAAGTTAGAGACAGACACTGCAGCGGCATAAATTGTAGTAGATTTATAAGGTGCCATTCAGTGAATGGTTGGCACGCAGTGCTAAGAGTGTGCATGTGTGACCGCATTTCTTCCTCACAACTGTGGAGGTCAAAACAATTATTATCCCATTTTACTTGCAAGCACACACTCAGAGGGGTTAAGTGGCTTGTTCAAGATCACTCTGCTGGGTGACAACCCTCTGGCAAACCCAGGGCTGCCTGAGAACATAGTTGTGATGCTCTGTGTGTTGTAAGCACAGCAACAAACCCCGCTGTGGGAAGGGGGATGGGGGGCTGTGTCAGGGTGGGCGTCACACAGGAGGTGACATCTTGCTGGATCTTGAGAATTTCAGGAGTACACCAGGGAGGGGAAGGGTACCATTCATTCCAGGTAGAGGGGAAAGACTCAGCATGTGCATACCATGTGTGCTTGGCTCAGAGTTGGGTGTGGGTCTAACCTAGTAGGTTGGGGTCATATCTTACAGGGCCATTTTGACGATTTTGCTGTTGTCCTGACCACTGAAGGGTGCTGGGCAGGAGGGTGACATGGTTAAGTTTGTGTTTTGATGAGTCTTCCGGGCGAGGTGGGGTGATGGGGAGAGGATGGACAGAGGGAAGAGGCAGAAGCTGGGAGACTAGTATGTGGGGAATGGGAGGTGCCTAGACAAGTAGAGAAAAAGTGAGGCCCAGCTTAAGGCAGGGCAATGGTGGGGACAGCCGAGGGTGAAAGAAGGTTCTCGTCTTGTCCTGACTCAACAAGGTCTGGGAAGTGTCTGTGTCCAGGAACAATGCTGAGTGGCACCAGCTCCCACACACGGCCTGGCAGAGAGTAGGAACTCCCTTGGTGTTGGTGGGTGACCAGTAACAGACCTTTGCCCACCCACGGTTCTTGGCTTCATGTCGGCACGCCATATCCCAGGGAGCTTTCAGAGAAGGATGGCCAGAGATGGGTGTGGGGTATTGTGACCAGGCTGGAACACCAGCTCTGGGGGGTTTTCGTACAGTTGAACTTGAAGGGCGGGAGGTGAGTGGCGCTGATCTCTGGGGGCGAGCCCTGACTCTGGCCTTCATTTGTTTCCAATGTCCCAGCCAGAAGTCAGGGTAAAATGGGAGGTTTTCTGAGACCTCTTGAACATTGCAGGTCAGCCCCCCTTGCCTTAGCTGGTGCCCCATGTAACCCTGGTGGTGCCAACAGACAGAAAAGGACAGACAGACTAAGAGTTGCTGTACAAGGTCTTTTCTTTGTTGTCATGGTTGGTTTGGTACATCTTAGCATCTGCGTCATACAAAGGGGGGAGCAACAGCCATGGCTTTTGGTCAGGTTCAGGGGGCATGAGGGGGTGCCCCTCCCCTCCCCCCAGGCACTGACACATTTAAAGAAAGCAGAGCAACAAGGACACAGCACAGATGTGGGAAAGGGATTCCCCCGCGAGAGCAGGATGGTCATCCTCACCTGGGTCTCACTAGGACCCCCACCCCCATCCCAGGGCCAGTGGGAGCACCTTCCAACCTCTCCCCAGTGAAGAAGGTGGGCAGCAGGAGCAGGGAGGGGAGTAGGGGACATGTGGAGGAAGGCATATCTTCAGGCATACCCTTATCTGAGCCATCTGATCCCCAGCTGCCTGTCCAGTCAAGGGCCTATGAGGCCCTCGAGGGATGGAGCAGTTGGGCAGTGGGTGGGGGGGCAACCCTGCCATCTAGGGGCAGGACTCTCAGGACTGGGGCTCTAGCCATAGCCTGGTGGGGGTAGCTTCTTTCCTCATCAGGCCACCTGAGAGGGGCCTGGGCTGCTGAAATACTTCAGTTCACTATCTCTCCCCTTCTCTGTCTCTCTTCCCTCTGTGCCCTCCCTCCCTCTCTCTCTCCCTTTCTGTCTTGTCTCCATCTCTCTCTCTCTCTCTCTCTCTTTCTCTCTCTCTCTCTCTCTCTCTCACACACACACACACACACACACACACACACACACACACACACCCATACTTAAGAGGGTCTCTTGACTTCCTGCTTGCCTTTGGAGGAGACCCCACACAGTGTTGCCACTTCCTGGAGCTTCTGAACCTGGAGCTGAGGATGTGCATGTGTGGAAATCCTGGCTCGCTGCCGGCACCGGCATGGGCGATCCAGAGAAGCCTTCTCCCTCCTTTCTTGAGGATGAGCTCCCAGGCACGCAAGCCTGGCGTGGCCTTCCCTGGCAACCACGCATGCCCACATCAGGTGGTGCCCACTCCCTTGCATCTCATTGTTTGCACCATATACAAATGATTGCTCCTTCTTATTTCTCTAGCTGAAGAATGTCTCCCTGGTATGTTGCATGTGTGCACTGAATTCTGGGACTGCTCCCTCCCTACCACAGCCTCCTAAGTGTATCACATGCATTGCCCCATTTAGGTGTGACACACTCATCCCCCTCCCATCCCGTGGGTCACACACACCTCCCACCCCAGGTACATCACGTAAACATCTCTTCCCTGCTAGAGCACACCCCACACATATTTTGTACCCCCTCTCCCTCCACCTGAGTGTGTTGCACACAACATCTTCACTAGGTCACACACTAGCTTCTTTCCACAGGTCTGCATCGGGAATGACAGTCATCATGTCTCTCTGGACCTGAAGTTGATCACCTGGCAGTGGTTGGAGCCAGGTATGCCCCATGCCGAAATTCTCCCCTGCTCCTGCCTCCAGGAAGACCTCTAGTTCTGCTCAGGGTAGGCCTGAGGATTCTGGAAGAGTCTGGGACGTTTGCCAGACTCATCCAGCCAGCCTGGAGGGTACTCTCCTATGGGAAAAATCCAGAGCCCGCAGGCGGTGCAGAAGGGCTGTGGAGACCACCAGGGACATTCTCTGAGGGGCTGGTGTCCCTCAGGTCCACCTGGGATATCTTGCATGGCTGTGTTCCCCTGCTCATCTGAAGCTCCCTGGGCCTCAGTCTCTGCTGCCCATCTGTCATTTTCTGTGCTCTGGCACCACCTTTGAGATCTGTGGGCCCCTGTCAAGGGGGAGACGTTTTCAAACACTTGGGATCCACATCTGTGTCTGGCTGGGGCTCACACACAGGGTCTGGGGAAGCCTGGGGCCCCTTGACTGCACCCTGCCTATCTCTGTCCCAGGACCCCAGGGCTCTAGAGAATGACCATCCTGCCCAGGATTAGAGACACAGACAAGCAGACAATAGGGGTGCGAGGTGGCTCCCCGTCACAGACACAGGCACAGACACAGGCCCCTTGGTGGGGCAGGACACAAGGGCACAGGGGAGGGGGAGGGGGCGGGGGAGAAGGGCAAGTCCAGGGAGCTAGAGCTGCTGGAGCCCTGCTCCCTAGAGAAGGGACAGACCAGGGGATTTTTCTAGTTCCCTAAACATATGGATTGTTTTGTCTCATCTTTAAAGTATTGCAGTCTAACTGATATGGCTTTAACTATTGGAAACGGACAGAGAAGACACATGTCTGTCTCTGAAATAAAAGCATAAATCCACTAAAATGGAAAACCTGCAGAATGCAAACTGGGGTCAATGAGGCAGGAGCTTCGGGGGCAGGCAAGTCGCCCCCTCCCTGGGCCCTGCTTTTGGGGTAGGCCCCGATGAGGGCCCAGCATGGCTTCTTGGGGCACTGCCAGGGTCAGTCCCAGTGGACTTCTGAGGACCTCAGGCAGGAACCCTCCAAGGGCGGGAGGATTCTAGGCCAAGGACAAGGTCTCCTGTTGGATGTGGCCACCCACGGCCAATGGTTTGGAGGCCAAGAAGGGGGTATGTAACCTATGTTCTTTCTCCCGAAGCACACATTCTGCACACAAGTGCCTATTCAGAGCCACACATGCACACAACACTCTCAGCACATCTGACAGTCTCTCAGACACACACTGTACAACTTCTAACACATACCCATTGCTGCAGACACTCCTGCTATTTTGAAAACACATGCAGATACAGGCTAACACATGCAAACTTGACCACCCATATAAGATGGCTAGAAAACAGATATGACACAATTTCAATTCATACATACCCCCTCAAACAAACACACATACACAAGGCTGCCTAACATATACAATCTTTAACACAAGGGTATGATTAACATACACATACAGTCTCAACACACACACACTGACGATGCACCCATATGTACAATCTTTGGATGCACAATTGCTAATGCAGTCTCTGCCACATACACGCATGTGTGCATGCACACACACTTTCCTCTCTCATTTGCTCCAAGGCCCCTGGTTCTCACACAACTGACTGAGCAGGAGGCCTTGACAGTTTGGGGTGGAGGGAACAAATGCCATTTTCACACATCCCAGAGGAGAGTTTGTTCTTGGCCAATGAGATGAATGGACAGATGCCTTCTGTCAAGTGGGAACTGGCTTCTCCCCAAAGGCTTGGGGCTTTGGCCAGGAAGGGTCCTCCTGGGGACCATGGGGCCCTGGAAGCACATGAACAGGATGGGTTGGGGAAGTGGGGTGGATAGGAATGGGGGCAGCTTGGCTGTACCAATGGTGAGGTCCCATGGCATGGGCCATCGCTGCCCAATGGCTCCAAGTGTTTTCTGGGGGGCCTGGGAAGCCCCTTGGCTGGGCAAACTGGGCCCAGCCTGGCAGTGGGGCCCCAGGACCCAAGCAGAGAGGGGGGAGACAAGCGGCTGCTCTACCCTGGGGCCTCTCCACAGATGAGTTAAAGTCCAAAGAGGATCCATTTGGAGGGACTGGCTTGGCAGGGGCCATGCCTCTTCAGGTGGGGGTTGGGAGAGGAGTGCTCCTGGGCTGGGTGTCATCTCAGGGGGAGGGAAGAAGGAGAGCCCCAGCCTCCTGCCCAGACCTAGGCCTGGCCAGAATACAACAGGGCCTCTCAGGCTGGGCCCTCACAGGGCAGGCTTACCCTGACTCCCTTCCTTAGAACCAGGCCACTCAGTGCCCCTACCCTGACCTAGAGGCCCACTGTGGGTCAGAGGCCAAAGGTCGGCATGCTGGGCAGGGCTGGAATGTGTCATTACTTTGGCTGGCTGGGGACAATGGTCCTCCTGGCAGTGGGGTGCATGAAGGAATGTATGGGGGTTACCACACTAGCATAGACCTTAGGCTTCTGGAGGGGGCCCTCAGTGCCTCTGGCACTGGATTCAACGCCCCCTGCTGGGGGAAGCTGTCTTCCCTTTTTCAAGCAACTGGGAAGTGAGGTGGGGGCTGAATACCCTGGGATGAAGGGGGTGTGAGGGAGTGCTGAGGGGGAGGAGTCCTGGCCAGGGAAGGGGGGCAGAGGTCAACTGAGGTTTTCCCCTTCAGAACTGAGACTTAACTGAATGAAAAGAAAGAACGAAAAAAAAAAAAAGTAACAAGTGGAGTGGGAACAGGGCAGGAGGGCCGGTTACTTCTTGAACATGTCCTGCAGTGGCCCGGGGAGGTATTTGAGCACCGTGTCCAGGATGCTCTCCTCCTCTTCCTCCTCCTCATCCCCGCAGCCTGCAGGGATAGCCTTCTTGGGCCGGGTCAGGCTTCCCTCGCAGGGCTGCTCCAGGGCTGCCTTCTCCTCTGCCTCCTTCTCTTCCTTCTTCTTCAGCCCGTACTGGGAAGGGGGGAGGGCAGACATGAACATGAATGGGGCAAGGAGAGAGCTGGATCTCAAGGTCAAGCTGGCTCATCCGGGGCCGCCACTCATGGAAACTCCCCAAGCCTTAGTCCTCTCATCTATAAAATAGGGATAAGGATGCCTTCCTTATGGGATTGTGCCTGTTCTCGGCAGGTGTTCCAGAAAAGAGAGTCGGTGCATAGGGTTTCCTTTAAAATTAATACCTGCCCATAATAACTTCTCTGCCCTTCTGACATCCCCCAAGATTTCACATCTGAAAGTCCTCCCATAGGTTTCGATGACAAAACTCGATCTGAGCTCATGGGAGGCTACTTATAGCCTTGTTTTTTTGCAGTGGTGAGACTAGACATGTATGGAACTGCTTGGCATCAGGTGGCAGCTGCAGACCCATTGAGAGTGACACGTAACAATAACAGGTGCTTAGGGCACTACGGTACTTTCCCCAAATTCCCAAATTCTGGGTTGCAAAAATTTGGTCTCCAGTCTTGGGCACAAGACTGCAGACCATAGCAGCAAACATTCGGGAGCGCTTATCGTGTGCATTATCTTACTTAATCGCCATAACCCTCCTTTGAGGGAGGTGTTCCTGTGACACTCCTTTCTCCCTATGAGGAAGAAACCTAGTGAGAGTTAGGTCTAAGGTGAGAGCAGGGATTCAGGGGAGCCTGAGGCCGGGGTTTGGGGGGACCGGCTTGACCTCAGTTCCTTACTCTCCCACGCGGACGGATGGGTGATGCTGACCTTGTCTCGGATCTGCTGCCGGACCTTCTCACGCTCAGCCTCCATGCGCGCATGCTTGGCCTTACGCTCCTCCTCCTGCTGCCGCAGTGCTTCCTGTCGCTCCTCCTCTTTCTTCTGCGCGTCTGGGTCCTTCTCCTCCTCTCCCCCCAGCATCTTCCCCATATCCTTGGTGGCCCCTAAATCGGGTGGGGTGGGGAAGGAGAGGATGGGGTCAGGGGGGACCAGGGCTGGGGATAGAAGGACTTGGTGCTCTGCGGGCCCCTCCCACCTGGATTGAGACCCAGGTCGGGGAGTGAAGGGTGCGGGACTCACCTCCAAGGGCCTGCTTCATGACGAAGTCCATGACGCCGGCTCTAGTTAGCGTGCCTTAGCTCGCAGCCAAGGTTGCATGCAGGGCTCCTGACAAGGCCTGGCTCAGAGATATGTGTCAACCTGCAAAAGTGGAGTCAGGGATCAGATGGGAGAGGCCTCTGTACAGACTAGACAGCAGCCTCACCCTGGTTCGGGCCCCAGGCTGCATCAGCCCAGGCCAAGACCCAGTGCTCTGGCACTCAATGGAAAGGGGCTATTTCCTGAGTACTTGCTGCGTGCCAGGCACATATGTGTGTCCAAATATCTTCTGCTTCCGATTTTAAAACCTCATCTTGCCCTTATGGCTTTAATTGGATTGAGTCCAGGAGTGCTAGAAAGAAGGGGGAGTTTGGAGTCAGGCAGAGCTGGGTTCTCATGCCACCCTCATTCCTTATTCACCATGTGACATTCAGCTAGTTCCTGAACCTCCTTAAGCCCCAGTTTCCTCCTCCATAAGATAGAATGGCAGTGCCTCTTTTCCCAGGGCTACTGTGGAGACTGGAGAAAATTCCAGCCTGGGCCACTGGGCCAACCACTAGATGGAATGAGCAGGGGATTAGGGCCCCAGCAAATCAGAGGCCAGTGAAAAACTGAGAACAGTCAGCTTGGATGAACATATCCAGACTTCTGAAATTAGGCAAATGGAGAAATAAGTTACTTTTATTTCAGGAAACATGTAAGTTTTGTGTTTTATAGCTTAATATTGATTTTTATTTTGAATTACACATGGGGGTTGGAGACATGATAATCTTCTTGGGGCTTAGGGCCTTTAAAGTACCGAGCACGGGCCTTGTAAGCACTCAGCTTGTGTTAGTCCTCCTCTTCTCTCTAAATTACCAACTTTCAATTTTTATTATATTTTTTATTCTTTCCTTTTTGGCCTCAGAACATTTTCTCCAAATAAAATCTTAATGAGAATCTCAGTATGCAAGATCCCAATGTTAGTGGGGCGGGGAGGGTAGAGAGCTTGGAGCTTCCCTCCATCCTTGACCTCCTTCTACCTCGTTCCCCCCACATCCTTGAGAATTTGAACCCTGATACTGTAACTCTGAGAGATTTCCTTTTTATTTTAACCATTCAGTTTCATCACTGGCTTTTCATAGACAAAGCCATCGCAAATCACTTTTTGGGTGTAGATGGGAACATCCCTGACCTATCTAAAGGGTGATGTGGTCACGTGGGGTGAGGCCTACTCCCCAAGGCCTTTCAGCCCACACAGCCTTGGGGGCTTTATGATTTGCTGGGAGACAAAAGGGAAGTGGTGGCAGAGAAGCAGGCTGGATATCACAACCAGGTTGAGTTCAAGGTCACTGGCTGTTTGTTGATGATTTTCTTCATTTCTTTCAAAATGAGAAGACATATCAGCAGACTGAGATCTTTCGATCAAATGGGGCCCGAGAGTTTATTTGAGGATTTCTACATGATCATACCACCTGACAGGTTGTTTTGAGGAGAGCAAATCATGACGAAGTAGAAAAACATCCCCAGGGGCTTTGGCATCAGACACACCTGGTTAGAAGTTCGGGCTCCCTGGCTGTGGCCACCCTGGGGAAGTGTCAGTTTGCTCCAGGACAGCGAGGGAGTATTAAGCCTACCCTTGTACTGGTGTTTGAAGAAGAGGAGACACTGGTCAAGTGACTGGGTATGTAGCAGCTGCTCCTTAATGTTGGCCATTGCTGACTGCATATTTGTGAGGACGTGTCGGAGCAGGGTTTCCAGGAAATGTAAGAGAACCCACCCCGACCCAGAATTCTGAGTGTGAAGGCGGCTCCACTCAGTCAATTAAGATGTTTTTGCTGGATTCAAAAACATTGTAAAGAAACTGCATTTCTAAGAAGAGGAAGTGAACAATTTAATAATCAAATGATTTCAGGAACTATTGGGTTCCTCCTCTGTGTTTACATGCAGCTCAAGGAATTTGCAGGTGGTAGTAGAGACATGGGACTTTAATCTGAGATGCTTCAAATTGGTCCACAGGGCACCTGGGCTTTAGGTTCAGTCTCATCCCTAATTTGCTGCTCTGGCAAGTCTCTCTCCTGAACCAGATGATCTTCTGGGCCCTCTTCCCAGTGGTTCGGTTGGAGCAGTTTTGCAGCCTTTGAACTGCTGGCCACCCCCACTGTATCCTCAAATCCTTCTCCTGTCTTGGCTCTGTGACTCAGTTCTTTCCTCTCCCCCATGTCCTACTGCTCTCTTTCCTCTCCTAGTGCTCCTCGCCCTTCCCCATCCCAGCTTTGCTGCCTCCTCTTGTTCTTCTCCACTCTTCAATAAGAGTGTTCCCCAGGACCCGGACTTTAGCTCCCGTCTCTTTTTCCTCTCTAATGCTTCCCTAGGGCAACTCATCCTTTCTTGGGCTTTAATGATACCTAGGCATCTTATGTGGGCTCTAGACCCCTGTAGTCATTTATCCAACAAATATTGAGTATCTCCTATGTACCAGGCAGGGTGTTAGGCACCGGGGATATACGAGTAAACAAAACAGACAAAACCCTGCCCTCATGCAGATTACATTCTGGAGTGTGTGTGTGTGGGGGGGGGGGGGGGGCGGTGAGTGTGTGTGTGTGTGTTTGTGCACAGGGAAATAGACAACAAATAAATCAAGATATGCACTTGCCTTCCTCTTGGACACCTCCCTCTGGATGTCCCATGGCACCATTCAAAGTTAACATACCATGTCTCTATCACCACACCATCTCCTTCTCCGGACTCTTCTGTTTCTAAGCATTCATTCAGCAAACATTGATTATGATCCCTCCCGGCCCCCCAATTTGCAAAGTACATCTACTCACTTGCGGCCTGAGTCTTCTGGATACTTACATCCCTGTCATTCTAGGTGCCCCCTTACCCTTATTGAGGCCTGCTGGGATTATTTAGCAGCTTCTTGGGTCCATCCCAAAGTCCTGCTGCTCACCCCCAACGTGGCTCTCTCAGCTATTAAGTAATTTATTGTTCAGCCTGTTGAGGTTCTCCCAACCAATTTCTCAAGGCCCAGGGCCCTCCTACTCTGTCTCCTTCCACAGGTGCATTGGAAGACTTGTGAGCCCTGGGTCAGGCATACTTGACTCCGATCCTGAACCTGCTACTTTTTAGCTGTGAGATAGTAAGTAATTGACTTAGCCTCTTTTCTTCATACAGTGAGGATTACGTGCCACTTTGAAAGGTTAGAAATAATGTGTTTAGCACATGGTGGCAGTGGGGAGCTCAGTACATGGTGACTGCTATCACTCTCAAAATGATTAATGCCAACTGGTATGAGATCCTGCCACTTTCTCTGCTAGCTTCTGAGGACGAGGTCCCCCTCCTTCCTGCTGAAGTTAATCTATCCACCGGTACTGCAGATCTTCTCTCCTTACACCTCCTACTTGATCTTTTTGTGCTCTCTCTTCCTCACATCCTCAGTCTCCTGGATAGGTCTCTTTATCCGCTCCCTTAATCTCTGTCCTCTACCTTTGTGATGAAGGGGTGTCCATTTGGTGTCTCCACTTCTTCAGCTCCAGGTCAGCCCTGCAGCTCTGTGAGATCAGAGATCTGCTGCCTCTGCACTGCCACCGAAATTGCCCTCGTCGGAGTCGCCAGAGGCCTCCAGAATGCCAGATCCTGGAGTGTTTTCACTGCTCTGAAGCTCCTCCATCCATCCCTCTGTAGCATCAGATACTGGTGATGACTCTACTCTCTCCTCATCCCTCTATTTTTCAGCCCTCTTCTTGAATCTTTTGAATTCTAGGACGGCACTCCTGTGGTCTTCATCCTACTTCTCAGACAAATCTTTCTCCCCTCTACTGACTTCTTTTCTTTAAAATGTAGATGTTATCCAAGCAATCGCTCTCCCTCTTTCTCCTCCTACTGTCCCTTATTCCTCCACTGTCTCCCTTGGGAATCTCACCTAACCCTATTGATTTATGCCCTTCTTTAGTCACAGACCACCCCCAGCCCCCAGACTCACACATTTAAATTTCTGCTGGATATTGCCACATGGGTAATCTCAAATTCAGTCTATCCAAAGATCGATCTTATCCTCGCTTCCCTCACCCAACCACCTTTTCTTCCAGCATGTCTTGTTCCAGTCGCCTCAACTGAAAACTCTAGAGTCAGTGACTTCTTCACTTACGCACTCACTCACTCCCAATATTCTTTGGGCATCTACTCTGCCAGGCACTGTTCTCGGTGCTGGGGCTGTGGCAGGGAACAAGGGAGTCACATTTGTTCTCACAGCATTCAGTTAGCTGGGGAGGTAGACACCGGACAAAAGACCACACAAGGAATTGGTGAGTTAAAATTGGGATGGGATGCTAGAGAGGAGTCCAGAGACTGTAGCTTCATGGTGCTTCCTGCATCTACACCCTCTTCTCCTACACTGCTAATGTCTTGGCTCAGGACTTCAAGGTTCTGGATTTGTGCATAACCTCTATGTCTGTCCCTCCCTCAGCTCTTACCCATCCTCCACATGGCTGTCCAATTAATCTTCCTAAAGGACAGATCTGCTCATCAAACACACCCTGCAATGGCTCCCCATGGTCTTGTTAAACTGGCCAGAGGGTCCTTGTGCTGACCTTCAAATCCTGTACAGTCTAGCACCTGCCTGCCTTGCCATTCATTTCTCATCTTTTGCATGTGTCTCTGCTTCTATTTGAAAACCACTAGGTATTTGTTCATTTTACAGCCTGGGAACCCCTTAACTTCATCTCTGTCGGTTCTAATCCTGACTCCACTACTTACTAAGTGACCTTGAGCAAATGACTTAATCTTTTTTCATCTGTAAAATGGAGACAATACTGCCTATCCCCAAGACATGTTGTGAGCATTAAATGAGATAATGCAAATAAAGTGCTCAGCCTAGTGTTTGGCACATAGTAGGTGCTAATACATATTACCTATCATCACTATCATGGTTATCATCATCACTGTTATCATCAGCAGCAGCAGCAATATTAATTTTCAAAGAGCCCTCTCAAACATCACTGCCTTTATGAAATATCCTGGATCTCCTGGGTGAGATGTGATGGTGTCTTCCTCTTCTGAGACCCAGGGTACTTTTCTACTGCAGCCTTGCCTGCCTCCAGCTCATGTGCTCTGTCCAGCTGTGTGTGTTTCCTTTCCAGATCGTTCTGAGCTCTCTTTAGGGGAGGGCTTGTATCTTGTTCATTTCCCTTATTCCAGAGTCTACAATATCTCCTGGTTCATGGTAGAGCCTCATGACGTATTTGCTAGGTTGAATTTAATGTTGTGTGTCAGCGAGTATGTGAGAGTCTACGCGTTCAGAGTATGATCCTGCATGTCTAACTCTGAACTTAGGCATCGTGTGAGCCTGCGTGAGCGTGTGTGCAGGCGTGTGTGTAGATATTTTGCCATATGCCTGTAGGAGTGCTGAGGTCGGGCAGGTTGCATGCAGTTGAGGATTTTGGCCAGACCGCCAGGAGGCGCTCCTCAGCGGTTCTGCGGGAAACCTTGGTCTATCCCCGCGCGGGAAGGGTGGTGGTGGTGGTGGTTGTGGGGTGGGGGTGGTGGTGATGCTGGGCTGGGGGAGGGGAGACAAAAAAGGGGAGAGGGAGGGCTGCCGCCGCAGCACGTTTCCGTGCCTTTAGCGCGCCCAGGACCTAGGACCCATCTTCAGCTTTCCCTCCTCGACTTTCTCCAGCCTGTCCCAACCCGAAGGCAGTGGAGGCACCTCCTCAGGCTTGGCCGTCTGAGCCCCAACCCGTTTTCGGGACTGGGCCCCGCCATCCGACAAGCAGATTCGGGCACCTGCAGTGTTTGTCCTTGTGGCTGTTTTTCTGTTCTTATGGCTCAAGTCCAGCCTATATTCACCGCAACTCAATCCAACACTCATTTGCTTTTCGCAGGGGACCCTATGCTAATGGCGATGGCAGAGACAGAGGATGCCCCTTACTTCCCCCTCCACCCCCCCCCCCCCCATACGCCCCTGGAAAAGAGAAGCACTGGGGGAGGGGAAGGGGCAGTGGAGGATGGGAGGGGATAGGGAATCGGCTCCCTCAGAAAAGCGGAAGTGGCAGGGACTTAGCGTTCCCTCGGCAGAAGAGGACAGGAATCTAGGCGTCCCTCTCCCGCTCCCCTGCGGAGACGAGCCAGCAGCTCTGCCCTGGAGCTCTCGGTTGGCCGCTGAGAGCGCCCCTCCCCCAACACACAAAGCTTCAACCCCAAGACCCAGCCAGGTATCAAACTTTGATGGGGGAGGGGGCAGAGTGGGGCCTGCGAAGGCCTTAGAAGGGACGGTAACTAATTACCCCAGGCGGAGAACGTGCTCTGGCCAAACCTTGGCTCCTCCTCCTCTGAGGACAAATAGTCCCTTTGGCCCCTCACCTTCAGTTGACGTTTTAAGCTTTCTTCCCCTCCACCTTCGGCCTCTCCGCCCCCCTCCTGGCGCCCTCTGACTCACTCCAGGAGCCTGAACCCCTTCGGGGGCGGCTCCCTCCTCCGGGGCGAAGAGGGCACTGGAGGGTTCCGGGTGAACCACAGCCTGAAGTAGCTTAGATCGACTCCCCCCCCCCCCCCCCCCAATCCCCACCCCCGCGAGCTCGAAGTTGTTCTCTAGGTTCAGACTTGAGTCTCCCGCCGCCCTCGGGGCGGTCCTGGCTCTCCGGGAGCAGGGCTGTTTTGGGCTTCTGCCCGGAGGTCTCCGACTCGGGGCCCACTCCTCCTTCCCAGTTTGCCCAGGTTTAACTCTCTTCCCTCCGCTTGCTCGCTCCACCCTCGCGGGGAGCTGTCCTTTCAGCACCACGGCGAGCGCGCCCAGGAGGGTCCCAGCTGCTGCCGCTCAGCCTCCCTTTCCGGCGCCTGGCCAGTCTTGGGGAGCTGTCCCCTCGAAAGCCGTACTCCCCAGCTTCCCAGGCTGCCCTGCAGCCTCACGGCGAGAGCCGGGACCCTGTTGCCCACAGCCCGGCTCCGCCCTCCCGGCCCGTGGTCAGCACCGACCTGGCGGTCCACGAAACCGTCTGAGCCACTGCAGGGCTCCGGGTGTACTCAGCGAGGCGGTTCCTTCTGCTATTCCAGCTCCCGCCGCCGCCTCGTGCAACTCCACCAGGCGAGCTGGGGCCGCGGCTGCCGCTGCCGCGGGCGGCTGCCTGAGGCGCCCTCCAATCACGCCCCTCAGCCAGGCCCTGACGTGCTACCGCTCCCCTTCCAGATGGGAAATTCAAACCTCTCTCTCTCTCTCTCTCTCTCCTCTCCTCTCCTCTCCACTCTCTCCTCTCTCTCTCCCCCCTCTCTCCCCCCCTCTCCTCCCTCTCTCCTCTCTTCCTCCTCCCCCTTCCTCTCCCTTTCCCATTCTTCCTCCTTCTCCCCTCTTTTCTCTCTCTACTCTCCTTCCTCCTCCACCCTTCGCTGTCCCCTCCACCCCCGCCCCCAGAAGACACCCCCGCCAATCCCCCCCCTGCAGCCACTTGTCCTGGCCAAAGCTCTTAGGACCACAAGCTTGTTGCTTCAATGCACTGAGGGCACAGTGATGGGTCAGGGGATGGAGGAAGGGTTCTTTAAAGCAAAACTCAAAGATCACCTGCTTGGGAAAGTCCTCCTGATTCCTCCAGGAAGAATTGGTCACACTCTTCTCAGGGTTTCTGCCATCCCTAGACACATGCCTGTTTCAGAGGCAATTGTTGCTCTATTTTGCTTACCTCTTGCCTGTGAGCTCCTATAGGACAGGGCCACCATCAGACCATCTTTACGGCCCCTCAGCATCATGTCCTGCCACAGGAGTACTCAAGAAACATTGATGGATCATGTGGTAAGGCTCCAATAGGGGCTAAGGAGTCCTTCCTGTGGACCCAGAGGGAGAAGATTGCTGCAAAATTCGCTGATTGCCAATCCCTTGTAGATCTGGTATCCTGTGCAGAATAAGGAATCTGTCGCAAACTTTATTCTAGAAGCCTATTTCTTTCTCTTGTAGGCCCAGGGTGGAAACGGGACCTCCAAGAGGTAGGGGGACATCTGTCCATATCCCTCAAGACTTTCCTCTCCCACTTACACTCATTTCTCATTTTATTACTCTCTCCTAATGAGTCTTTCCATTCTGCCTGCCATCTTTTGGCTCTAAAATGCTTCCTTTAATCCAGACCGATCTGTAAGAAAATGACTTAGGGGAGGAGGGGCCTTATATCAGGCCTTTGAAAGATTTGCAGGAGTTTGTGCATCAATCAGGGTTATGTCAGAGTGTAGATGACTTCTGCTTCTGTAAGGGGATGGCTTCCTTCCAAGGAGGAAGCAGCAAGAGCTGCAGAGGGACAGGATTGGGAGAGGAAGGAGGTGTGATTTGTGTGATTTTTGTTCCAAAAGGAGGGGACTATTCCTTTACACAAGTTCACAGCAGAGTCCTCAAAGTGAGGGACTTCCACAGGTCAGAGGCCATTGGCGGAACCACCCTTCTTACCTGGAGAGTCATCTTCTGAAGCTCATCTCTATTCTCCCCTTATAGGCTATGGGGCTTGGTATAGGGAAAGCCCTTCATTTATGGCTGAGTTCTGTTTAACACTGTGTTGGGCCATCAGCATGCTCATTTTTAATTTTCTTCCTTTTCCTGAGGCAGACACTAATGGGGGAGGGGGGCAGTGGGGAGGCTGTTTGATTAGAGTGACTTAGACTTGCCACTAATGCCTGAGGGGAGTTCTGGGCAGGGAGATCTGATATTATGCCATTTTAAGACTCACAGTCCTCCTCCTCTCTCTCCTTCTCCCTCCTTTCTTCCTGTTCTTCCAGAGCAGAAGCTCGGTGAATGGGACCTGGCTGGCAGCCCTCTACTTACAGTTGGGGTTTTTCCACAATGGGCATTGTCTTTATTTTTTTTTATTTTTTTATTTAAAAAAAAATTTTTTTTTCAACGTTTATTTATTTTTGGGACAGAGAGAGACAGAGCATGAACGGGGGAGGGGCAGAGAGAGAGGGAGACACAGAATCGGAAACAGGCTCCAGGCTCTGAGCCATCAGCCCAGAGCCCGACGCGGGGCTCGAACTCATGGACCGCGAGATCGTGACCTGGCTGAAGTCGGACGCTTAACTGACTGCGCCACCCAGGCGCCCCAATGGGCATTGTCTTTAACATGGACATCAACCAGGATGCCCTGGTGGCTGAGTCAGTTAAGCCTCCTACTTCATTCGGCTCAGGTCATGATCTCATAGTTGGTGAGTTTGAGCCCTGCATCGGGCTCTCTGCTGTCAGCACAGAGCCCGTTTTGGATCCTCTCTCCCATCCCTCCCCCACTCTCTCTCTCTTTCTCTCTCTCAAATAAATAAAACATTAAAAAAATAGAGACATCAACCAAGCTGGGCTAAACATCCAACTTAGCCCTCAGAAAAATACTGAGCTCAGTTCTGGACACCATACTTTAAGATAGTTTAGGGGTGCCTGGGTGGCTCAGTCGGTCCAACTTTGGCTCAGGTCATGATATCACCGTTCGTGGGTTTAAGCCCCATGTTGGGCTCTGTGCTGACAGCTCAGAGCCTGGAGCCTGCTTCAGATTCTGTGTCTCCCCCTCTCTCTCTGCCCCTCCCCCACTACACTCTGTCTCTGTCTCTTTCTCAAAAATAAACATTAAAAATATTTTTTAAAAAATGGATTCAATAAGCTTGCATATGTTTAGGGAAAAAAAGGGTAGTTTGGTGGCGGGTGTCTGGAAATCATGTCACATGGGTGAAAGTTGAAGGATTTGAGGGTGTTTCATCTGGAGGAGAGAATGCTGATGGGCCAAGTCTTGCTCAGTTTATAACTCTGGCACTTAGCATGGTGCCTGGCAAAGTAGGTGCTAAGGAAATGCTTGTGGTTGAATGAATGACCACTGCAAGCAAAATGGAGTACTATTGTTTTCATCAGCCCTGAAGACAGAATTAGGGCAATGGGGGAAAGGTAAAGGCAGGCAGACAGAAGCTCTAAGAGGAAAAATCTTCTGTCAGTTGGAGCTATCTAGCTATAGCGTGGACTGCCTCATGTTAGGTAGTGAGTTCTCCATTCCCTGGAAAATGACAGTTGGGTGGCAGGTGACAGCTAAAGCCCCCTTTGAACCCAAGCTTCTGTGAATCTATAAAATACTGTATGAGCTGACATGAATCATGTCAGCTGCAGAAAATCTTACTGGTGGATAAAAGGACAGCTCAGTCAAGCCTTGTTGGCTTCATCCTGTTGAATGATTAGGGGCAAATCAGGGCACTTTAGCTACTGATACTTTCTGTTGAAGAAAGATGGCGGACAGCTGAATACTTGCTCCCTGTTCACTCTTGCCAGCCTAGACATAGTTCCTAAATACTCCACTGTCAATGTAGAAAAGTCATTAAATATTATAACCATTTTCTAATGATTATAATACTACTAGTCATAGCAACCATCAGGCCCCCATTATATCTCAGGCACTTAGTTTGGTGCTTTGCATAAATTACATTCTCTCCTTTAGTTCACACAAACCTCTGTTTCCAAGATGAGGAAGTCGATCTCCTGGGAGATGCAGTGGGTCTTTGGCATAGCCAGGATTCTAGCCCAGGCCTGCCTGATGCTCAGCTCTGGGGTCCTTTAACCCCCCCCCCCCCCCCCCCCCGCTTGTCTTCTGACACATCCCACAGCCTATGGAAATGTAACTTTTGCTCTTCAGATTTTTTTCACATTGACATTTATCGTCCTCCCTGTTCTCCAGTTTCTCACTTAAAAAAAATAAAAACACAAAAAACTGCCTTGAATTCACACCCAGATTAGGGTCTTCGTGTCATGTGGGTTGTCTGCATTTTCTTCATCTCCTGCATCTCTAATCCAGCCCGCTGTGAGTCCCCCTCCCCCAGCCAGCCTCAGGGTCTTGTGGAGCCTGCTCTGTAGACAGCTTCTAAGAGTCACCTGGTAAAATATGGATGTGGCTCTGCAAGGTGTCTCACCCTGGCTTGTGCTGGATCTCCACTTCTATTTGTGAGCCCTGTGGTCTGGGGCAGGGGGCCAGATTCGAACAGATTTTTAAAATTACGTGTACGTGCCTTGACTGTTCACTAGGAAGCCAATCAAGAGAGCTAATGTCAGTACTTTGTGTGAGGATCTAGGAACAGTGTGTGAAGAATGACAACTGTTACAGACCATAAATGCAGTGATCAGTGAGAACGGCGTTTGTCCAAAGGTCAGCCCATTTCTTCCCTGCAGTTGTCTCAGCCCAGAGGGCACTCTGGATGCAGTGTGGGATGTGAGGAAGAGATTGCTGGCTGGGCTGACCTCAGCTGGGAGTTGAGCTGGTGGGTGTAGGGAGGCTTCTGAGTGCTGGAGACGTTGACTCCACAACCTGCCATTCTAGCTTGAGCCTGGAGGGGCAGAATTGGTCTTGGTTTGAGGGGGTGGCTGTGTGCCAGAGGCAGAAACAGAACTGTGGGGGTGGTGCACAGGGGAAGGGCTCTAGGCCAACTTGCTCATCTGACGAGTGCCTCCCATCTTGTCACTGATAATGGCGAGGGTGCCACGGTCAGGATGTAAGGCCAGGGGCCCAGTCTGTCTCTTTCAACATGGAGTAGCAATGTGAAGGCAAACCCGTTGTTGTGCAATGGTGCATAAGTGCGTGTGCCCACCAGTGTGGGACCGTGTAGGCGGCAGTGGACAGCATCCATGTGGAGGGACATAGGTGCTAGGAGGCCAGATGTAGGTCTGTTGCCATGTGATCCACAGCGTGTGGTGGTGTATCCTTCCGGATGTGGAGTGTCTCTGGTGTGACTGTATCATGGGGTATAAAGCCAGGAGGGTTGTTGTTACAGCGGGATGTGTAATGGCATTGTGTGAAGGTTTGGGTGTAAGACATCGTTGCCATGTATAGCTGTGCAGGTTGTGCAGTGTACAACCACAGAAGGCACTATTCACATAGACTGTGCCAGATGCGAAGGCTCTGGGGACATGCCACCATTTCTGTGTAATGACGTATGTCTAGGTGTCACTGTCAACAAGAGATGATACAGGTGACAGGATGTTACCGTCAACGTGAAATGGTGCCATCATTGGTGGGAAGAGTGTAAATGTAAGTGTGTCACAATGGACTGGCACATGTGTCACTGTCGTTGTTGGGGCCGAACGGGTGTGTCTGTGCAGCCAGGAGTGTGTTATCCCACTGCGCAGGCATACAGGCGAAATGCGTCACTGAATATGACTGATCCCTCCTTTTCCATTTTCCCCCACCGGAGAGACCCTTGGTAGCCCAACCTGCTAGCTCTTGCCCCATGCAGGAAGCTGCATAAACCTTTGGATTCTCCATTATCCACTTTTGTTTCTCAGAAAGAGGGTTCCAGGCTCCCCATCTGAACCATGACTCATTGGTGTTGCACATAGTGTGTGTGTGGGAATCCCTGAGGAGCCCCTCTCTATCCCAGAGCCCTGCCCCCAAGTCAGAGCTCCTCCCCAGCCCAGCGTCCTCCTGCCAGCTCTTTGGAGGTCCTCTGCCACCCTTCATCCCATCCCCACCCGGATCCAGGCACTCATTAGCATGTCAAAGCAGTCCTTTTTCAGCCCACGCATTGTACCCTGGGATATCCCCACACAGTTAGCTCCCTCCCATCTTGAGCTTTCCTGAAACCTTACATTTTCATGTCTGCCACACCAGTCTGCGGTTCCCCCACCATCCGGCACAGGGAGGATATTGTGGTGGTAAATCCTTCCTCCCTTGCCTGGTTCTTTTTCCAGCTCTCTACTGGGACTTCTGCCTCCCCTCATCCAATCTGAGCCCTTCCAACTCTCGAGGATGTGGTTGGACCAATCTTTCCATCAGAAATTCTTCCCAATGACCCTAGATGCTTGAATCACCCCAGAGCCAGACAATGCATCCCACCAAGCCTCATTTGAGTCTTAGTGCTAGACTTGCTCAGTCATAATAGGTGAAGCATCAAAATTCGTTCTGTGTCCTCAGGAGGTTCCCCTTCCAGAATGTCACTCCATCCTTGTGACACTTGGTCCCTTTCCCCCTCCCCCCATGTGAAGCCCTGCTCAGAAAGACAGTTTTTTACACCTTAGAATCCTCTCCTTAGGCACATGGAAACAGAATAACAGAGCTCCAGAACACTAAACTCATAAGCCAAAGGCCTTTTTAGGATAACGTTTAGAATCACAGAATCTAGAATGATAGGCTCTCTAACCACTGTATGGCCCACTCTTGCTCAGAGCCACTGGGGTGGAGGGCTTGCTAAAAAAAAATGGCAGACTTTTGGGCATCTTCCCGTGTGGACTGAACCAAAATCTCTGAGATGGGATCCCAGGAGTTTGCAACAGTATCAAGCCCCCCAGGTGGTTTTGATATACCCACTAGTTGGAAAACCCTTGCCTTGGGCCACTAGAATCTGAGAATCATATGATTCCGGGCCGTAGTCTTATAGAAAAAAAAAAATACTGAATCATGAAATCATAGAATATTTTAGGATTCACAGAAGCTTAGATTCAACTAATTACACACATTCACTCACAACTTTAGGATCTTAAATTCCATGAATCTTAACGCCTAGAATTATAGAGTTTGAAGTGACCCTGGAGTGCGATTTTGTTCCTGTTCTAGGAGGAAATTTTCTTTTTCAGCCTCATCGCTCCTTTTGGAATGGAAGGCTTTTTCCCCTGTCCCTTGCAGGGCTGCCTCCACGGTGTCGCCTACATTTGTGAAGATAAATGTTCTTTCCATCTTGGTGCAAAGGCAGCTGGCAGAACCCCTGCATTTATGGAGCAAGTGAGTTGGAAATGACTTCTGCTTTTCATTTAGGACCAGCACACCCTGGCCCACAAAATAGATCTTGCTCTTTGATAAAATGAATCTGAGGGGACATTATTGCTGTTTCATATTTGAGGAACATGGACAACAGAGGTTACTAAGCTCATGGAGCTTCTGGTCAAGGAAATGAAACAGAAAGAGCGCCGAGGGATAGCCGAATGCTATTTTGGAGATTGATGGGCGTGTGTGTGTGTGTGTTTGGAGGGGAGTGGAGTGAAGGGAAGGGGTTGAAACATACATGAAAAATCAGCAACGAAAGGGTAACTTCTTTCTGGTCATTTAACCCAGTGTTCTCAATTTACAAGTGGGGAAACAGAGGCCCAGAAAAGGGAAGGGACTTTTTTAATGCCACACAGCTGGTTAAAGAAATTCCTAACTCCTGGGTAAGTACTCCTTCTGAGTTACAACTCAGCATACAGCTCCACGCTTCTTAAAACATGTCCAGCGTGCCAAGCATTGTTTTAGGGATGTTACAGATGTCAGCACTTCCAGGTGCACGACAACCCTACGTAGCAGCTATTTTTTTCACTCATTCATTCATCAAAACATGCCAGGCACTCTCCTAGACAGACAAAGATGTATAGGATGTTTCAGAGTTTCTCTTTCCCCTCTTGAATCCACAACGACAGATGCAAATATTCCACAGAAGGATAGCACATAGACAAAGATCCCTTCAGATTGGAGCCTCCGATTCGAAGCACTCAGAAGCAAGCGGGGGAGAGATGGCCGCAAACAGTTGATGATAATACAACATGCTAAGTGCTGTCCTAGTGAAGAGGCAGCTCTGGGGAGCAGAATGAAATACACACAGCTTGCAAGCCAGATGGGACTGGAAGCCCGAAGCGGGGAAAGGACAGGGTGGCTGTCCCCGGGGTGGCCAAGTCATCTTGGGCTCTGGCCGCATAGGGACGTGGGTTCAAGCTCAGCAGCTTTCTGTACCCAGCACCACCCTCGAAACCAGACAGTGTGACTTTTCTCTCAGACTCAGTTTCCTCCTCAGTGAAGTGGGGGGATGATCCCGACCTCCCAGGGCGATTGTGAGGCTCAGATAAAGGCACCGTTTAGGAAACAGCAGCACAGTAGTCTCAGCAAACATTAATTCTCTTTCCCTCCAACACCTGAGTAAGGTAGGCATTTCCTCTGGCGTTTTGGGCAATGCGACCATTAGACAAAACCTTTTAGTGATCTTGGTCAGAAAACTCTGCCTCATGATTTCCTCGAGTTTGTTTAAGTTGCAATGAGAACGAAAAGAATTGGAAGTTTAGAGGAAAATAGGAGAGAGATTTCTTCTACCTGTTCGCCCCTTCTTTGGGCTTCCTCCCTTCCTCTGTGGCACACAAGGGATTGGGATATTGTGTTCCCAAACGGGAACCGCTTGAAGGAAGCCCAGAGGGGGCTTGGACTTCAGGCCCAAGAACGGGAGGAATTTTCCACCCACAAATCTAAAAATGGCTGCTCTGTGCCACTCAACCTCCAGTTGTTTCTTTCTGGCAGGAAAACAAAATAAAACCAAACCACCTTTTATTTGGCAAACAAGATGTTGGGGAGGTCTTGGGAAGATGAAGCTGGGGGAAGAGAAGGGCTGAAGAGGAAGAAGTTTTCATTCACTGAGCCTCTCGCTGTAGGAGGTGATTCACAGTCTTCATTTGATTTAATCTCCACACCATGCCTCCATTACTTTAAATGTCATTACCTCTACTTCATATTCATATAGGGATATTCAGACTCAGAGAGGTTAAGCACCGTGTTCAGGGTGACACAGCCAAGAAGTAGTAGCATCAGCATTTGAGCTTAGTGTAGCTCTGCAGCTGGCCATATTTCCGAAGGGAGATTAAATGGATTTCTGGAAGCTGAGCCTGGGCCTGCAGTTTTGGGGCAACTGGTCCCAGAGTTTGGATGACCCTGCTAGGACGCCTATATGGGGATCTTGCCATAGGCTGGTCCTTAATGAGCCTGAGTGTTCCAGGTCTGAAGGCAATCAAAAGGGATGGGGGCTGTAGCTCAGGACCCCTGAATTATGCCCTAAGGATTTATATAAGAAATCTCCTTCTGTGGTAGCCCTCCGCTCACTTCTGCTCAGTTTGCTGCAGCCTAGCTCTTAAGATCAGCTATCTAACCATTGCTCCTGCCTCTGCTCCTGCCTTGAGATTGACTTTCTAATTGGCTTCCAGAACTGTAGGAGAATCATAGCTTTCCAAAACATGGGTCGGACTGTGGCATTCCCCTCCTTAAAACACATGGTGGTCACAGCTTATTTTGCCACTTAGCACCCACTCCTCCCTTATGTGGCATCAGCTTTGGAAGAGCCAACGTGTGTATTTCATTTGAACCTGTGGGTGGATCACATGACCTGGGCTGAGCCAATCAGCACATATGGTTCCCCTGGTCCCCCAGATCAGTTCAGCAATAAGCACAGGACCAAAATCAGATCAGTCAGGGCTAGAGAGACTCAATTTTGGGACCTGGCTTGAGCTAAGGGAAATGGACTCTCCTCTGAGCTCCACTGTGATGTGAACTGAGGTTCTCAGGAACCACCACATGGAGCCTTAGAATGGGGATCAACTTAGAGCCAGCAGAGTCAAGAAAAGGAGAGCAGGGAAATCTTAGCCTGGTGACATTGTTTATACCTTGGATCAAGCTGTGCCTGCAGCTCTCCTGGGTCTTGTCATTTTTGTGAGCCAATAACTAACCCTTCCCTTTTGTTCTTGTTAAAGCTATTTTGAGTTGTGTTTTTCTTTATGTGCAACCAAAAGGATCTTAAACTGATACACAAATCCTTTGATGTGTTCACGTTGCCTTCAGGAGAGAGTTCAAGCCTTTAAATTGGATTTTAAGGCTCTCGGTGATCAGACCCTGACCTCTCTCTCCAGACACCTTCTATGTTGATCCCTGGACGTGCCATCACCTGGTGTTTCTGAGCCTTTGCCCATGCTGTTTGCCCCCTGAGGAATGGCCTCGTCTGCTCTGTTCTCTTGGTAAGCCTCTGCTTTGACCATCAAGGCTCAGCTAAGGCATAAAGAAATCCCTCCTGGGAAACAGGACTGAAGCAGAAGTTTCCTCTTTGCTCCCACGTGGACCTTTACACTGTAGCAGCAATGAAACTAAACTTGACACTTAAGGTTGGATTCCTTGTCTGAGTTTCTCCCTAGATTTTGAACTCTTTGAGGATGGAGACTCATTGAGGATGAGGGAGTCATCCATTCAGCAAATATGGACTGAACATCTACTACATGTCAGAGGCTCCTCTAGGTGCTGGGGATAAACAGTGAACAAATGTACCAATTTCCCTCTTGTCTGGCAGGGGAAGCAGACGCCGATCGAGTAAACACAGGGGGTCTGGGTCATTTCAGAAAGCAGTAGGGCTGTGACATAATAAGACAAGGGGATGCCTGCTTCATGGTTTCTGGGCTTGGAGACTAAAGGAGGGCCAGGCTCCAAGCAGGGCCTCAGGAAGTGACCATTTAATGAATGAATAAGGAACATCCCCTCAGCCTTTCTTTATGACTCTACCAGTAACTCAGGACTCTACCAGAACCTCTTTGATAGTCATTTATTTCCCATTTTCAGCCTACACCCCCTCTTGGGGTGTAGTTATATAAATGACATTTTTTTATGTGTACAACACACCTTTCCTGATGGGAGTTGAACAAAGGCCCCATTCTCTTTGACTTCATGGTGCGGCTCCATCCCTGTCTTGGTCTGGCATCAGGAAGCCGTGCGCTCCTCTCCCTGACTTTGATCAAGGCTCCCACTAGCCTTCATCTTTCCAGTCCTCACTCATCTGTCTCCTCCACAGGCCTATTGCCAGCCCTTTGATCAGCTCTGTGACTCTTCTGGGCTTTATCTGGCACCATTAAGACGATGAGACTTCATCCTGTTTTGTGTCACTCCCATGCTCAAAAGCTTTCGATGACTCACTATTGCCTACAGCATCAAGTCCAGACCCACAAGGGCTTCCCTTGATCTGACTTCCGCCTCCTTTGCAGCCTGTTTACCATGACTGCTCTCCTACAGAGCACTCATTTGCTGTGGAGTACTCAACACCTCCGGTGTTCATTTATTCCTCTATTAATTTACATGTCCTTGGATGTCTTCTCCCAGGATCATAAGCTGTTTGAGGGCAAGGATCATATCTTGCTCATCCCTGAGTCTCCAGCACCAAACCCAAGGCCTTCTCCACTGTGAATGCTCAACAAATCTTTCCAGAGGTGAAAATCTGTGCGCGACATTGCCCCACCTGCTTAGGATTGAAGTGGCTTGTCCTGCCGCATCAGTCTTGAGGTCCCCATCTCAGGGCCAGACTTAGTCCCCTTATTGGGGTATAGACCACAATAATAATTCTGGCATTCTTGTTTAAATCTTATACTTGTTCTCGCCCCCCCCCCCCTTTTTTTTTCATTCTTAGTCCACACACCTAATCCCATGATTTCCTTCCATGCTTTGGCCTCATCACTGTGGCATTTTGTCATTGGGATATTTTTGGTGTTATTAGCTGTGTTGATATACATTTTTGTCCTGTTTGGTATCTCTTTGGAGTCCCTGTCCTCCCGTACTCTTAGGCTTTATGGTCTGAGTGGAGTTAACTCCATGCCCCACTTCCATGGGTGAGCAATAGACCTATAGCAGCCAATTAGAACATTATTAGTTGTGGCCACAGTGATTGGCTCAGGGAAGGCAAGTGACACAAGCTAAGCCAATGAGAGCCAGCTCTGGGATTTTAGCTAGAACCAATGGGAAAGATGCTTTCTATTTCTATAGGATTTGCAGAGCTGGCAGAATGTGGGCCTGAGCAGCTGGGCTGTTTTGCCGTCACCCAGGGAGAGCCTGCCAGAGGGTGATGCCAACACAGAGAAGAGCAGAGCCAAGGGGAGGATAGGAGACAAATTTCTGATGACAGTGTCTGAGTGCCCAGTTCCTGATGTGCCTTTAAGCATCATCTTCTCCTGTACTTTTCCATTTTGTGATCAATAAATGTTGCCTTTCTACTTAAGTTTTTTTGAATGAGGTTTCTGTCTCTGCCACCTAAGAGAAACCTGCTGGAAACTGTAACTTTGAAGCTGTGTGTCCCTTCCTTCACAAAACTTCTAATCAAGCAGGACCTGACTCTGGAAGGACCCTTCGTTTAATAGTCTCAATGTTCCAAGAAGGAACCCATCATCCTGGTCCCAGTTCTTGATCTCTAAGCCACCTCCTCACCTGTATAGCATGATTCCACGGTCGTGTTGATTTGAGGGAGAGAAGGGGCTCACACTGTGGGTCCATACTCAAAGCTTTGCCAAAGCTCAAATTTCATATCCACGGATCCCAGTTCATATATCCACATCCCCTCAAAAATGCACATATTTTTGCCAACAGCTCTGCAATTTCACCCTTGAGTGGCATCAGCATTCTTGGGCGGGTGCCATCCATTCCTGGCAATTTGTCTGCATCTTGTTTGTCAACTGGAGTTGGAACATTTGCCCGCCAGAGCAGTGCCTTTGGCGCCCCTACTTCCAAAAGACAATTTGGGATCAGGAATTGCCCTGAGGTCCTCCTCAGTCACAGCTGAGGCTGAGGCTCTCAGATGTTCTAGATATCTTTTTTTTCATCTCTGAGCTCTCTCCCAGAGCTGCGATCATCAAGCATCTCAACGGTCCTTTATCTGACCTGCTTTCCATTTGATGGACTTGAAAAATCTCTGATTCTTGGCCCTACAGTCCATCTCAAGGTGACTTTGGGGTGTCTTTGGATTGCATCATTTCAAAGCCTCACTGCCCCAGATAGGCTTCCTGATTCTAAGTCATCAGTTTTTAAAGATTTTCCAAAAGATTCCTTTTTCTTTGTAACAGCCTCTCCTTAGCTTGTTGCTTTGTTTTGTTTTCTTTCTCACTGTTACCGTCAGACTCTGCTGGCCTGTGGTTGGAGGAGGGAGGAGGTCCTACGCTATCTTGGGACGCCACCATCTCAGCATGTAGGTTCTAGGGTCACTGTGGTGGGAAGAGAGAGTTGGAGTGTCACATAGCTCCCCACAGCCCCGGCTGGGAGATGATCTTACAGGTTAGCTTCTGTTTGCTTCTCCGGCTCTGCTCCCCCCACCATATCTGTGCCCAGGAGGCTGGTCTATATGGACCAATCAACAGGTTCCCTTTGTCCTCTGGCTTCTGGTTGGGTTCTATCAATGGGAGGCCCCAGCAGGGTTTGGAGGCAGGAGGACAACAAGATCAGAGTGTCCCTTGGCTGAAGGCCACTGCTCCTGGCAGTGGTCCTTCCTACACATGTCCCCTCTGCAGGCTTGGCAACCATTCCCTCCTCGTCCTTTAGGCTTAGAGGTGGTAATGGCTCTGCACTAATGCTGGCCCTGGAGAACTGTGCTAGCCTTTGTGAAATCTGCCAGTTCTGCCTGCCCCTTAATGAAGCTCTCCTCAAATGGTCCACATGGAATGTTCCGTGTTTCCTGCCAGGATTCTCACTGATATTGACACTTGTGTTCACCATTCATTGGCCAGATCTAGTGCCTTGGGCCAGCTGATTGCAAGGGGCTAGGAAGCACGGAGCCGCTTGTCCTCAGGGAGAGGGTTACGACAGGTGTGGATGTGCTCTGGCCTCCACCACAGGCCAACAGCTCCCAGTTCTTGGCATGGAACACTCTGGGATCCCAGTAAGTTCCTTCCAAATAAGTCCCCACACCTCTTATGGCATACTGCTCTTTGAAGCTCCTCTCCCAGGGCACAGCAGAATGCAAGGAGCTTTAGGTTCCTGTCCTGACTTTGCTGGGTCCTCACTGTGTGACTTCAGGCAAGCCAATCTCCCTCTCTGAGCTAAGTTTCCTCACTTGCAAAAAAAAAGGGTATTGCCACTTATGTTCCAGGTGCACTGTGGGGCTTAGATAGGGCATGCACAGGCCCTGGCACACCAGAGGCTTGCAGAAAATGGCAGCTAGAATTAACCATCACATCCATGCCTTGGAAAGATCAGCATCTACGCACTCTTTTAACACTGTTCCCTGAACACCTGCTCTGGGCTAGGCATGTCTTGGTGCGGAATACAGAGTGAACAAGACAGAGGAGGTTTCTGCCTTGTGCAGTGTTTCTGGCAGGAGGGGACAGGCAATTGACAAATAAATAGAAAGATAATTCAGGGAGTGGTGAGTGCTCTGGAGAAATAAAACAGGGTGACGTGAGAGAGAAAGATGGGGTAGGGTGCCTGGGAAAGCCTCCTGGAGATGACATTAGACCTTGACCTGAAAGAGTGGAAGAGGCCTGTGTGAAGGTCTGGGGCAGAAGGTTTGGCCCAAAAGGCACTCCCCCAAGCTGGGCGAGAACTTGGTCCATTCCTGGGACAGAGTGAAGCCCAGGATGGGGTGGTGGCGGCGTGGGAGGTGAAGGGCAGAGCGGTAGTGGTAGTACCGGAAGTCAGAGAGGTGGGCTGTCCAGGTCCTGCGGGTCCTTGTCAGCCAGGGGGAGGGGCCCTGATGTTATAGAAGTGGAATAAGGGCCATCCAGCAGGAGGTTTTAAGGAGCAGGTGCAACACACAGCGAGTCTCTGGGTGAATTCTCCCCATCTCCAGTCCCCAGTTCTCCGACCTCATTTGCCCAGACAGTCTCTTTAACAAATTGCCATTTCTGGAGAATTGCGAGCTTCTGTTGAGGATCCGAGCAGGTTCCGCCCTCAATTCAAGGGAAACCGCGGCCCACAGTCCCAGGGTTCAGGCCCGGATCCACCTGCGGGATCCACCCCCTTGCACCCTGAGAACCTGTAGCGCTCCCGGTGCCCTGCGGGGGGCCCTGCGCATGCGCTCTCTGCTTTCTTGGGCTCCCTCTCCCGGGGAGGCTGTTGTTGTCATCTCGGTTCTGTAGATGAGGAAACTGAGGACCCAGCATCTCCCACTCCCTGCTCACCTCAGGACGTGTCTCCCTCCTCCCGCAACAGCCCACACGGCACCCTGTAAATAACTGCATGTTCCCAACACCTCTCCTCCTTCTCCTTGGAAACCTGCTTTCTCTTTGGACTTGGGCTGCCGGGCTGTGCGATTCCCGGCTTGGCTCAGTGCGGAGCGTGGCGGCAACTCGCATCTGCAGGCCTGGGCGGGCAGGCGCCTTCGTTCACTAGCTGGGTGACCTTCGGTAGGTCACTTCACCTCTCTGAGCCTCAGTTTCCTCACTGGGAGTGCGGGGGATCGTAGCTAAGGTCTGTGATGAGATTAGATGAGGACTTGTACACAGGTGTCCGGCTGAGTGTGGAACACGCTCCCGTGCTTAATGAAACTGGTTCCTCTTTTCTTCCCTTCTCTCGTTCTCCTTTCCCTCTTTTCCTTACCTAATCAGTTCTGCGTCCTAGATGTTTTGGAGGGAGATCGGGGTCCACACACGCGGATGCCGGTAGGACCAGACACGTGACAGAGAGGGGACACTGCTGGGCTCCTTGTTAACGAAGGGCATGGGAAGAAGCCAGCTTCCCAAGCAGACCTGCACAGAGCCGGTAACCTGGGGGAGGCCCGTCACAGGGAGGATGTGGGCCTGGGTTGTCTAGGGGCCTCTGATGCTTTCTAAGGGGTCCCTTCAACTCAGGGCCGGATGCAGGCTCCCCTAGATTGCAGGAGCCACTTACTTAGATTTCCTGCCAAACCAAAGTTTCATATTTATGTTTCATTTCACCTAGAGGAAGGGAGAAGTCTAATGCGGTCTTTCACTGGCTTTTGGTAGATCTTCTGGAAGAAGTGGGAAGGGGCTTTACTAATGGGGAGGGGCGAATCAACGTGACCCCTGACATCCAGAGCCTGTGGAATGACGGTAAGAGCAGGAGCTAACTTTGCTGAGCTACTTTGTGCTATCCGCCCTGTATGCACTACCTTGCTTAAGTTGCACAACAACCTTATGAAGTGAGTAAATTAGTATTATGCCCATTTCACAGAGGAGGAAAGAGGCAGAGAGAGGCCATGAATCTTGTCAAGGCCAGACAGCTAGAAGGTGCCATGGAAGATTTGCATCCAGGCTGTGTGGCCCTCGCCTGTTCTTCTGGGATCAGGAGGTCTAAATGGGAGATGGGACTCACTCTGCAGCCGAGTGGAGGGTGAGGAGACACTAAGTGATTATTGAGCACTCTCTGTGGGTCACTGCCTGCTGCCGTGTGGTCACCCTGTGGTCTCTGTGTAGTTGCTATGGTGGACGAAGTTTGTCTTAGTTTGTCCTGTAGCCTTTCTTCTGTACAGCTCCTTAATATTCCTTTGGAGATTCACCCTCCCCTTATTCTCTGGCCATGTGGTTTGGATAGAGTCCTCCAATTCTCCTTGTTCAAGCTCTACAGACTGGTGCATAACCCAGGCCTAGGATTAAGCTTTGGACATGTGACTTGAGATGGTCCAGTAAGACTCAGTCCTGGAAATTATTCTGGAAATGTTAGGAAAATTCTTCTTCTGTTCGAGTTACTGAACTAAGAAAGTGTGAGCCTAGAGCTGGAAGGTCACAGTGTGGAAGGAGCCTGCATAAGGGAGAAGCCAAGCCAGAGAGAAACAGAACTGATAGACAGAGAGAGACTGAGCCCTGAGGATATTGTATGACTCCTGGATCAAGCTCTTCCTGAAATCCAGAATCTGCCATTGAATTTTTTAATTACATGAAGTAATAGAACCCTTTTTTGCCCTTGAAGCATTTTGCTTGCTTTTCCTATCACCTGCATCTATAATAGGATTGGCTGGCATCGTGCTAACTACTCCATGTATGTTATTACATTTAATCCAACGAGGTAGTTGATATGGTGCCCACTATGCAGATGAGGGAACTGAGGTTCAGAGAGACTTCTGCTGGTTAAGGTGTCACAGCCAGTACATGGCACAGCTGGGATTAGACCCCAGGCATTTTGACTCTAGACTGCACCTTGATCACCCTGCTGTATGGCAGGAAGGCTGGTTCCCCCCGCCCCCCAAATACCTCTTGAAATGTCCCCTCTCCAAGTCACATCCAACTGCTCTCCCTGCTTCTACTCTCATCCCCTTTAATCCCTGCTTCCTTGGAAGTCTTCTCTGGCTACATCTTCAGACTAAACTCTGTTTCCTGGTAGACATTTTTATGGCCCAAGGTACTTTTCTTCTTAGCTCGACTGAACTTCAATAATGATTTGTTCCAGGTTTATTTCTTCCACTGGGTGGGAGTCCCACAGGGGCAAAGATGACGTCTGTTTGCCCATTGTTGCAGCACTGAAGCCTGGCACAGTGCCTGGCCCGTGGTGGGCACCTGGTAAATGTTTGCCGAACAAATGGATTGTGCAGTTTTTCACTCCCACTGGGGCCCTGGATCATTGTACACCTGTTTGACTGCAGTGTTATATCATTCTGACACTGCAAAATTCGCTTGTGCTCTGCTGTATTGTAGGGTACCTGTGATCCCGGACGCGCCTTATCCTGGCTCTCCCTGCAAGACAGTGAGTTCTTTGAAGACTGGGGCAGCGTCTCTGACCATCATCCACTGAGAGTAGTAATAATACTAACAATGATACAAGGAATAATACTAATGAGGAGCACTTACTATCTGCCAGGCACAGCCCTGAGGCTTTACACGCATCGCCTTATTGAATCCTTACCCCAACTGCATGCGAATGTACTGTTATGACCCCATTATACTTAAGGGCAAACTGAGGCTCAGGAGGTTATGTGGCTCTTTTGCTTCTGCCGTTTGAGTTAGGGGTCTGCCTGGTGCAATCAAAAGAGAACTTGTTTTTACCGGTGACTTTAATGGGAGCCTGCCAGGCCGGGCTGGAAGGCAGTGAGGATAGCATAAAGGCTGAAGGAGAGCTAAAAGGTTGACTCAGCAGCTGAAGGCCTGGCTGTGCCCTGCTGAAAGGAGGAGAGTCTTTGTTGCAAAGGTCAAAGGGGGGCGGATAAGCATCCAGGAGAGAGGGGAACCCTCAGGGCGAGGGAGCCGAGGCTGAGGGAGAGTTCAGGGGTGTTGGAGAAAGGGCCCTGGCTGGGGAGTCTGGGCTCCTACTCTGGCCTCAGCACCTCCTGGCTGTGTGGCCAGGCTCTGGCCTTAGCACCCCACGGCAAGGCATTGGCACCTCTCTGAGCCCACTTTGCAGTGCTGACGCCAGCCTTGACTTAACACCTGGAAATTGCCTAGCCAGTGCCTGGCAAAGAGTCACGGGCGCTGTGTATGTGGCATAGGCTACATGCCTAGGCGGCTGCGGCCCGTCATCTGCCTGAACTTGGGTCATCCTCGCAACAACCCCTGGGAGAGGGCCCCTTGAGGATCCCATTCTGCAGCGGAGACAGGGCAGAACAGGGCAGCCGTTTGCTCAGGGTCGCTCAGCACGTACAAGACAGCTGGATCTGAGTTCTGGCTGTGTGGTTCCGGATCTTCCGCCTTACCATTCTGGCCTTCTCAGGGTTGGAACCTGGTTATCAGTGAGAGACAGTTGCTCACTTTGTACTCTCGCCTCCTTTGGCCAGTGTCTGTACTCCTGGTTTTACCTTTGAGGGACCGCTCCCCTTTCTCCCCCGAGCAGGTCTCGGGGGGCAGTAGACAGACATTTGTCTGCAAACCTGTGGTGGTCCGTGCTGGCACCGGGGCACGGCCCGTTCGGCAGGAGATGGGGGAAGAGGTGCCAGCGCCAGGTTTCTCAGGGGTCCCCTCAGCGGACCGTGGTGATGTCGTGCGGGGGGCTGGCGAGGGGCCCAGAGGTAAGGCACCGGCGCCTCGCTCACCGAAGTCACACCTCCGCAGCCTTGCCAGTCTCCACACCACCTCTGCTATTTACTTAACATTGCCCTCTAATTTCACGCGCTTGCAAAAATAAAACCCTTCACTGCGTTGACTTAAAAAGGAAACCTCGGCTGGCTACTTCACACCAGAAAACCAGTGTCACTTGCTGTAACAGAGGGTAACCGGGCGCATAAACACAACAGAAAGGAAATGCGTGCCGACGTCCAGCTCCCCGCTCTGGGGGCCTGACACCCGCCCTGGGTGTCAGGCCAGCACCCTTGTCATTGAAAGGGAGGGGGCTGATATCAGAGAGGTGTTAAGGATCCCCCGGCACCAGCCCGAGACTTCCTCCTGGATGCAACCGAAGTGTTGTAAAAGAACCGAAAAAGAGGACCACGTGTTTCCGTGTTTGACTTGCTGTCGAAAGTGGTACCTGCCAAGCCACCTGGAGCCAGTGGCTGAGGGACCAATGCTTCCGTGCTCTGGAAAACGCACCCCTTTCCCTGGGGTCGGCCTCACTTCCCCTCCCGCCTGAGCTCTCCTTGGCCTCAGCTCCACCGACGCCAAGGAAGCAAGGCCTTTGTCTCTCTGAGGCTCAGTCTCCCCGTCTAGAAAACACGGATAATGACTTCCTCTTGCCAGGGCTCTTTGGAAGATTAGAATGAGACACTATGTGTCAAAGTGACTCCGCACGCTGGCTGGTACCCGGTACCCGGGCAGCGAGCCTTCCTGCCCTTTGATCCCAACTTGCTCAAATTTAGAAATTCTGTTCGCAGCCACAGCTCTCTGCCTCCATACCCTTTCCTCTCTTGCAGGCTCTTTCTTTTCACCTAGAGAGTGTGACAGCTTTGGACTCAGATCTTCTCTCTTTCATCCCTCCAGGGTCAGATCACCTCTCTGAGCCTCAGTCTGCTCATCTTCAAAACGGGAACAGTCACAGCCACCTCAGCAAGTCACTGTATGGGCAAGGAAATACTTTGTCATTGGTGACATTTTGCGCACACGTAAGGACTTATTTTTGTGATTTGTGATCCTCTGGCGAGGGAGGGTTATTGGGAGTGTTGCCTGGGCATGACCGCCTGTACCCTCAGGGGAAATTATCTGAGTTTGAGTCCACAAGAAAGACTTCTGGAGTTCATGACAGGCGGCAAGCGGATGTCTCTGTCGTGGAGGGGAACGCTGTGGGCTCCAGCTGAGGCAGCTTCTGTTTTTAGCTGGAATCATTGCTGCTCAGCCCCCCATGTGGAAAAAAGGAATGTGGTGCAGAAATAGCCCGTCCCAGGGGCTGCCCAAGAGAAGGGCTTATTTTGACTCAGGATGCTGCAGAAGCTGTAGCAGCCTTGTCAAAATACATCTGCCTCTTCTGGAGCAGCCCACGGCTCCTCAGACTCTCGCCAGGACCAAAGCACGGCTGCCAGACGTGCACATCTGGAACCGGGCCCCTGGGAGCCGAGGACAGCCCTGGCTTTGATTCCAACAATAACCACCTTCCGAGCACTAGAGGGCGGAAAATAGATATCCTATGTCAGTGGCACGAAGGAGCCCAGTTTGGTCTCCAGGCTCATCCGTCCCTGTGGTCCTCCGAATTGGCACGGGGCCTGGCAGAGTCTGGCAAGTGGAAGGGGGAGTGTCCACAGCCCTTCCTCTGTGGAATTTGCAGTGGGCGTTCTCATACCCATTTCCCAGGTGGGAAAACCGAGGCCCAGTCCACAGAGTGGCTTCTGGGGATGAGCTCTCACCCCAGCCACGTGTTTTCTCTTCTCCAAGCCCTGCTCTGCACCTTTGAGCTGCTGTGGCCTCTGCCTAGGATGCCCTTCCTCCTCCTAGAATTGTTCCCAAACCAGGAGACCTGTCTCTTCCTCTGGGCACAGTCAGTCCCTGCCTCACTGGGACTCTGTGCAGGCTTCATGGTGGCCCTCATTTGCCTGCCCAGTAACTTGGCACAGCTGCTTGTCAGAGAGGGGGCGGAAGCACCTTTTGGCACAGGGCCAGGCAGGCGCCTGCCTGGCGTGGGCCTGAAACATGTTTACCGAAAGAGTGAATGGCGATGGAGTGTTTCACCGAGGGGCACCCCAACTCAAAACACCCGGGTTGATTCAGCACTCAGTCAGGAAGACAGGATATAGGACCTCTTTCAGGCTCCCTAACTTGAGGGCAGCTTCAGGGAGACGAGAAAACCGGTTCATGGCTCTCGAGCGGCACAGCCGCCTGCTCGCAGCTCCTTTCATACAAAACGTCCTGAATCGGACTCATTCATCACCCACCAGAGCTATCACAGGTGGGGCTCTGCAACCTCCCTGGCTCCTCAGGTTCAAAGCCCTGGTCAGTGTGGATGTCCAGCTCCAAGTCCAGATGACTGGCCCCAAGCCATCTCCTGTCTCCCTGCCCCCTGCCCGTGGGTTCCTTGGGCCTTACCGGCTCCTCCCTGCACCACCGAGCCTCCCAGTCGTGTCTCCCCACCTCCACCGAGCTCTCGCGGTCCCGTCTCCATTCACATGCCTCGCATGGGGCTGACTCATAGATCCTTTGCGAGCCCAGCTCTGACCACGCAGTTCTGACCCTGCTCAAAACAGTCGGCAGCTCACCCCTTTCTCTGCTGACATTTTCCAAAGCGGATTGTGCAGGTATTAACGGGGGCTCTGTGCATAGGAGGCCCTCGCTCAGGTGAGTGGGGACTGCTGGGCTAAATGAAGTCAAGCAGATTTTTCCCTTCAGGAGGTTTTGGGGCCTTTAATGTGCTCTGGTGGATGATGATTCTCAGAGAGGTGACACAGAGTGTAGCATTTCTAGAGCTTATCTGATCATGGAAGCTTTCAATGGGGAGCATCAAGGGAAGGGGTGTTCTGAAAAACGCGCTTCGGGAAATGCCGGCTTGTTGGCTGGAGCCTAAACTCCTGACCTTGGCACTCGAGGTCCTTTACGGCACGGCTGAGCCCACCTTTGCCACCGCCGCTCTGCCCATTCCAGTCGCATCCAGAAAGTTCCAGCCAAAAAGAACCTCCGGACTCTCCCTGTGCCTGCTGCTGCTTTCCTGCCTCTGTCTGCCGCCCACTCATCCTCCCGCCAGACTCACCCTTTCCCTCCATCCCAAGCCGCTCTTCCTTCCAGGCCCAGCCCAAATGTAACCCTTCCTCCAGCCTTCCCAAGTGATGGCAGGATGGGAGACCTCTCGCCTTCCTCTTGCCCCGTGGGCCCCAGTCTGGCCAGCGTTAGGCCACTGAATGTGACATTATTATACAGAAATCTTTGGACCCACTCTAATTTGCTAAAAAAAATAAAATCACTTGCAAACCTGAGTGATTTTAATCAGCATCAGTGCGGGTCTTTCCTTCATGGTGCGCCTTACCACTGACATAGCTTGATGCAGCGGCTGTGGTCCTGCTGCATGGACTGAGCGTTCCCCAAGGAGCCCCCGAGTCCGTGGCAAATGGGCAGCACCCAAAGCTAAAATGGATGAACATGCTTGGTCCCGTGTCAGCTGCCCCCCCGAAGGGACAATTCCATTAATATTGCAGGAGGGGACTAATGTTTACTGAGCGGCTGCTTGGAACAGAGCACTGTACTCGATGCTTTACACACGTCATGTCCTCTGATGGGCGGAACCCTGCCGGGGGAGGAGCTCCCGGGAGGAGCTGGATGGAGTCTGGGAGGGCTTGGGGGACCTGCTGGGACCCACCCAGCTGGGAAGTGGTAACACCAAGGCAGGAACTCAGCTGAGAGCAGCGCCAAAGCTGCTTCTCCTATTGGACCCCAGTCAGGACTCAGGTCAGAGGACTTCTCCTCCACGAGCCCACCTCGCCTCTATGCGGGGCCTCCCATGCCGGGCCATTGTCCCCATCCAGCGTGGCACTCCCGTGCTTGCTTGGGCAGAGCCTCTGCTTGTGAGTTATCCTCCCTGTCAGCATGGGAGCCCCTCAGGGTCAAGTCTTATTTGTGTTTGCACCTCCGATATCTAGCATGGAGTTTGGCTGCATGCATGAGGTTATGCGTTTGAAGTGAGGCATAGATGTTTTTTGGCCTAAGGAAGATTCTAGGTCTTCGTGGGAATAGCCCTAGAAAGATACGGACTGAGGTCCAGTGCTTTGAAACCTACCATCATGCATTCCTATGGAATCGATAAGTCCTATCGTCTTCTCGTTCAAAGGTGACTCCTGTTAGATGACTAAGCATCATTTTGAGCCACAAACACCCAACAGGAGGTGGTTGGTGACAACAGACAGGTCAGCACTATGCAAACAAGCAAACTGTTGAAATGTGGATGTCATTTTAGCTACACAGCAATACTAGTTGGCATTAAAACACACACCAACACAGTCTCCCTGCAGCATGCAGAGGAATCCTGAAAAAATGCAAAGTAGATCATGTCACACCTCTGTTCAAAACCCTCTAGTAGTTTAGAATAAAACCACCACACTTAGAATGAAGTCCAAAGTCATTTCCTTGGTCTCCAAGGCTCCACATGAGCTAAGCCCCCTCTTCCCTCTACCCTCCTTGCCCACCATTCTCCCCTTCCTTGCTCCACTTGAGCTACAGGCACTCTGTCTTTCTCAAGCTGCCAACCTTGTTCCTGCCTCAGGACCTTTGCACTTGCTATTGCCTCCACCTAGAACACTGTCTCCCCCCACCCCCGCCCCATCCTTACTTAGCTGACTCCTTGGTATTCACTTTCGGGCTTGAATGTCCCCCCTCAAAGAGACTGTCCCTCCTTTACTCTCTAAATTCTGTTTAAACGAGGATGTCAGTTCCTATCTCATTACTCTGTTTAATGGCCTTTATAACACTTGCCACTGTCTGAAATTATTTTGTTTGTTTAAATATGTTTATGTGTATATTGCTTGTCTCCCCAATTAGCATAAGATCTGCAGGAGGAGAGAAACCTCATCTGCCCTGTTCACTGCTGTGTCCTGCTGCCTATAACACCCACGGTGGCACAGGAGACTTGCTCTCTGAGTAGGAAGACAAGGAAGTGCTTTAGAATACAGGCTCGGGCTGATGGCTGGGGTTCAGATCCCAGCCCTCCCACTTATTGGTGGATGACATCCCCACTTTACAGATGAGCAAACTGAGGCACCAGGAGGTTAAGTGACCTGCCCGAGGTCACCCAAGGGCACACAAAGCACTCACAAACCCCACCTCCTCAATGCAGTGGACAAGGATCTCTGCTGCTCCCTCCAAGCTGCTTTCCCACCCTCTCCCTTAGGCATGCTGACCCGCCTGCGATTTCCTGGAAATACCCTGTCCCTTCTTGCCTCTGCCCTTGTGCACCTGGCCCTCCCTTGGCCTAGAGCACCTTCACCTCCTCTTGTCAGCTGGCTAACTCTTCTATCCCTGGCAAGACTCACCTCAGCACCAGGTGCATGTCCTGACCCCAAGAGGTATGTTGGCCCTGTCAGTAGCGATCCCCACTGTTCTCATCCTTGCCCCCCCCTGCACCTGGCTAAGCTGAGTCCCGCCCCCCAACGCACCCCCCCCCCCACCCCCCAGCACCGTCTCCTGCATCGTCTGTGTTTGCCTGTATCTCATGCAGCCCTTCCCACCCTGCACCCTCCTGGCCTCTACCACCAGCCTGTGGGCTATTTGAAGGCTCGGCCACATCTGGATGTTCAGGGCCTGGCGCGAAGCAAGCATGGAAGAGGATTTGTTGCAGGAAGGGGCATGATGATCAGCCCTGCGAGGCAGCCGCCGGGTGGGGACTAGAGCGATATGGCCAGTACCAGGGGCCAGAAAGCTCTCCGACAGGGAGACGCCCTGAGCCTTTCAGGGCAACCACGGATCAGGGACCGGGTGGGGCCGGTGGCCTCCTCTCCTCCGTGGTGGTTGCCTGTGGCTTTCAGCTCCCTCTGCTGTCTCGCGGGGCCTGGTGAAGCTGGGGTTGACTCTTTGTGACTGGTACCAAGTAACAGGCCCTGTCTGTGTCTGGGAAGTTCTGCAGTCAGGCTCCTCCTGGGGGAGAGGGCTGGGGCTGAGCAAGGCTGAGCCTCCCCCTGATCCTGCCCTGGACTGAGGTGGGGCAGGCGGTGCCCGTCTGAGGCTCAGACAGCTTTCCGGGGATGGCCTGTTTCCTCCCAGAGCACCTCTGACTCTGAGTGGAAGGGCACTGGATTTTGGCATCCTACAGCTGGGTTCAAATCCCAGCTTCCCGTTTTCACTGCCACTCTGAGCTAGACGGGCGTGACAAAATGGGACACACAGGATAGCACTTTATCATGGCAAAGGTGCTGACGCAGCTCAGAGGAGGAGCGAAGCTTGAGTTTCTCTGGAGCCTGCTGACGGCCCTGGGGTCGTGAGTGCAGTGTGGGTAGGATAAGAGGGTAAGAGGGACCTCCGCACGCACGCACACCGCTCAGCTTCTCAAATCGCCTCAGATGCTGGAGGGCTGGGAGAGGGGCCTCATTTGCAAGTGTTTTCCAGGCATAAACGCCGCCCACACTCCTCCACACAGCTCCTCCTAGCCAACCTGTACTGCGTTGCCAGAAGAATCTTCCTAAAATACTCCTCACATCATATCACTCCCCTGCTCAGAAACTTCCTGCGGTGACCTCACGTTGCCTGGGATGAGCCTGGCTCCTTTGCTGGCACCCGAGGCCCTCCACAGCCCCCACGTCGCTCTGTTTATGTGTTCAGGGTCCGGTCTAGAGTGTCCCTCTTGTATTCTTGTCAGTGAGTCATGTCAGGGTCACCCGAAGATAAAAAGTATCCTTCCTGTGTTATGTATGATGAAGACGACGCTCAGAGAGGTTGACCGACTTGCCCAAGGCCATCCAGGTGGGGCCTAACTGCACCTGGAGACCCCTGAACTTTGGGGTCCCTGAGCTCAGCGAGGCTGCAGGGTGGGGCTTGCCTTGGTGGGGCTCCGAGGACCTCCAGCTGTGGGCGGCAAACCACCCCAGCGACCCTGGAGGGATTCAGCGCAGAAGCAAGCTTTTCAGATGGAGAAGGCAGACGGCCCAACTTACAGGTACGAGGTCGCGGGCATTGAGGGGGGCCTGAGGCAGCGACAACACTTCGGGCAGCTGGGGAGGAGAGAAGTGGCAGACTGGTGCAAGCCCCAGCTGTGCCACCCACCAGCCGTGAGGACAGGCCTCTGTCCCTCTGCACCCAGGGCTGTAGCCATAGGTTTGCTGTGAGAGTAAAACATGGTGGTGGTATACAGCAGGTGTTTAATAAATGCCTAGCATCGAAAAAATTCTTTTCTTTTTTCTCTTCAGAGCTGGAAGAGTCCTCAGAGATTCTTAAATCCACCCTGATTTCCTTTTGCAGATGAGGAAACTGAGCCTTGGAGGAGGGGAGTGCTGTGTCCAAGGTCACACAGCGGGAGGGAGGTGGAGAGGGCTGGGGCCTGTGTCTCTCACTTGCTCATCCAGCTGTCTGCGTCCCACTGACCACATGTGCCCTTGAGCTCCTGGGAACCCACAGGCGTGGCCAACTGGTGTGATGTGCTTGTCCAGTGGAGTTGCAGACTGGGATTCTGGTGGCCCCGCGCCTACCCCCAAGGAGGACCGGCCAGGCACCAGGGTGAGGTGTGGGTGTGTGCGTGCATGCTCAGTAGTAAATGGCTGTAAGCCGAGCCTCAAAATAAAAGAAGAGCCATGACAGCCACATGGCTGGCGTGATTGTCTGAAGTCTGTCCCCCCCTGATTTCAAGAGGGCGAGACCGGCCATCATACCAGTCAGACTTCTGAGGATGAACACACTAGTGACTCCTTTCCCCTGGTACCAGCACCACCATCCTGGGTTCCCTCGCACTACCAGAGCCCTAGATTTCTGGCCCTAGGAGGCCAAAGGCCAGGGTGCAAATCATGGCTCTGCTGTCTACCTGTCATGTGACCTTGGGCACATCACCTGTCCATTCTTTCCATAAATATCCCCTGGGCTCTTATTCTGTGCCAGGCAGTATTAATGAGATCCCTACCCTCAGGAGGCTCACAGTCTAGAATGGGTAACAGATACTTAAGCAAACCAAAGACGAAATAATTCAGATGTCAATAAATACGCTGAAGAAAATAATACAGTGTGAGGTGGTCAGGGGAGGAGATGTGGGGAGGGGTTACTCTAGAGGGAGCAGCCCTCATGGGAAGGTGACATTTGCATGATGTATAATCTGCCAAGGAGAGGGAGAGGCAGGTGCAAAGGCCCTGGGGCAGGAAGGAGCTTGGTGCTTTGGAGCTGTGGAGAGAAGACTGATGTGGCTGGAGCTGGGGGAACAGGGGGCAGAGTTGGGGAAATGAGCTGGCAGAGGCCTGCAGAGGCCAGGCCACCCAGGGTCTTGAGGGTCCCAGTGCGGACTGTGGATGTTAGTCTGAGAATAGCGGATCTCTGCAGAGCTGTAAGCAGCAGAGGAACGGGTTCGACTGACATTTAACAAGACCCCTCTGGCTGCTGCGTGGAGGGCAGATTAGGGGAGAGGGCTGAAAGTGGGGGATGGGCTAGAAGGGTGTGGCTGCTCCCCCAGAGAGGTGATGGTGTGGACAGGGCAGTGGAGACATCAGGAAGTGTGCAGCCTCTTAACATCTTGGAGCTTAAGCTCTGTGTTCTGGAAAGGAAAGAGGTCTGGAGTGGACTCTCACGCAGGATGGCATGAAGATGAAGGGAGAAAACCTCCAGGAGGGTGAGCTGCTGGCTGTGGAACCTGCAGGCATATTCTGTCATGGGCGCTGGGAAGGCCTCCTGGAGCCACTGCGCAGGCTGCCTGGGGTGTCCCCATCTCTGATCCTCATCAGGGCACGCTCTAGGCAGAGGGGTGGCTAGCCCACTGAGACTTGTCTCTGGGGTCCTGTCTCTGAGGCTGCTGATTGAAACGTGCTTCCCTAAAGGACAATCCAGCCCCCAAACAGAGGCCCATCTTCCTAATCCCTGCGGCTGACAAACATCCCATTGGTTCTCTTCAAATGCCCTACGTAATCTGGTGCCTTCCTCCCTCTGCAAAGGCACTTTTCTAGCCCCCTCTTTTGTTTTTAAATGTTTATTTATCTTGAGAGAGAGAGAGAGAAAGCAAGTGGGACAGAGAGAGAGGGAGAGAGAGAGAGAATCCCCATCAGACTCTGTGCTGTCAGCACGGAGCCCGATGTGGGGCTTGAACCCACAAACCCTCAGATCATGACCTGAGCCAAAATCAAGAGTCGGATGCTTAACTGACTGAGCCACCCAGGTGCCCCTCTACTCTCCCCTCTTTTTAAGTCACTTGTGTTCTTTCAGCTCTGAGGGGTTTTGTTCCCTTCCTCTATGTGTAACAAGTTCATTCCCACCTCAGGGCCTTTGCATTTGCTACGCCTGGGCTGTTCTTTTTCTATACCTGGCTGGTAGCTTCATGAGAAGTCTGCAAATTGTTCCCTAGACAGCATTGCATATAACCCCATACCTCCTCTTAACAAACTCATTAACCTTATCTCATAGATGAGGAGACCAAGGTCAAGAGGGATGCTGAGTGTGCCTGAGGTCAGGAGGGTGGTGAGGGTCGTTTCTAGGGTGGGCACACAGGGCCTCTGCTCTCAAATCTGCTACACAGGTAAGACTTGAGATTAAAACACGCAGTAAAGCAGGGACTCCTGTGCAGGGAACAGTGTGGGGAGGCCTTAGAGGGTGAGGGGCTCCCCAGAGTCCTGTGCTCCCAGAAAACCATCTTCATCGCTGGTTTGATGAGAGGAGCCCAGATGAGAGGAAAAGTCAGTATAATTTTGAAGAGTCACTGCTTAGCTCCCAAAGTATGTGACCTTGGGCCCCAGAGAGCCAGCTACCTGCTCCCTCGTTAACCCCTTGCTGGTGAGGAATAATCCCTTCCCCCTGAAGGCTTCCTCAGTCCCCTAAGGTGACAGACTAGGCAGGGATTAGGGTGTTCCCTTGCTCAGAAACCCCCTCCACAGGGGAAAACCTGAGTGCTTTCATGACAAAATGTGAGTAGGAAGGAGGCAGTAAGTGTGTGCGTGTGTGTGTGTGTGTGTGTGTATCTGCATGTGTGCTTGTGTGGACATGCATCACCCTCTGTGAGTACGTGCGTGTGCAATATTACACAATACGTGCGCGTGTGTGTGATGGGTGTGTGCATGACTCTGAGTATGTGCATATGTGTGACATTACACCATGAGTACACATGTGTTTGTGTACGTGTGTGCGTGTATGTGTGTGTGTGTGTGAGAGACAGAGAGAGAACACAGTGTGTGCTCCTAGGGGCTACGGTTTCACTGTTGACAGCTCAGGGCTTTCTGGCTGATGCTCTGAGCTCCCGTAGGTGTTGAGGAAGGTCAGGCCATCACAGCGATGCCTCTGAGCTTCTTGTGTTCCCCCAAGGCTCACGGGGAGGCAGAACTGGGGAGAGAGGCCTCGAGGAAGGTGGGAGCCAAGTCCAGCTTGTTGAGGCCTGACCAACTGACCCCCCTGGGCTGATTCAGGCTGCCCGCCGGACACTGGGTGGCTGACGATGTCTGCCTGGCTGGCTGACCCTCCCAGTCACTGGCTGGCTGACCCTGTGAGGCTGGGTGACTCATCTCTCCCAGCAGCCTGTTCTCCGGAAAGCCTGCCTAAATCCTAGCTCAGCTTGTGGGCTATTAGCTGTTTGGAGCCATGACTCCTGATTCCCAGGATGCAGTGAGAAGGATCTTTAGGCCTTCAGACTCACTGCCTCCCCAGAGCCTCTGGCACTCATCTCCGGGGCCTCTGGTTTTATTGCCTTAGTCCCTCTGTGGAATGGTTGTCACAAGGTGGGTGTATAGTGAGGGTTTAAGAAGGGCGGGGCCAACAGATGCTCAGGCTGCTTCAACACCCGGAGGTGCAAGCCTGTGCTGTGGCCTCCGCAGAACCATCTTGCAGTTGCACATGGGCAAGCCGGGCCACTGAGGCAGAGGGCCAGGCAGGGCCAGAGGAGGAGGGTTGGGAGCCAGGGAGCAGTGACTCCATGGCCATCCTTCCCCAGGCACTGAGAGTCTAAAGAGATGTTGGTGGTGAGGATACAGTGTGGCTTCCCGTGAACCGGGGAGGAAGCACCGTCGGGTTGTGGGGGGCTGTTTGTTGCAGTGGCTGGGAGAGGGGAACACGCGGAAAGAGCTCAGAGTTTGGAGTCAGGCTTGATTCCGATGTCGATGACCTTGAGCAGGTCACGCCCCCTTCTCTTAGTTTCCTTTTCTGTAAGATGAGATAATACTAGCTTCTTGGCTATGTCGTTGGGAGCAGTGATTCATCAGACAGGAACGTGTATGTAAAGCGTCTAGGCACACAGTGGGTGTTCAGTTAAGTGTCAACTCTGGGAGTGGTTGAGGAAGTGATTAGCAAGGGTGCTAAGATACCTGCTGTTCTTGATGGACATGTGGGCCCTGCTCTGGGCAGCCTGCTCTGCCACTTCTTGCTCGGGGCGCCCATGTCCCCCTCCTTCACGGCACTATCTGCTGGACTGTCATTATCAGTCCATATCCCATATCTTCTCCGTAATTCCCAGAGTTCCTGGAAAGGAGGGACCTTGGGAGGAATGCTTGTGGCTGACTGAATGATGCCAGTCCGAGCAGTGAGCACTGGAAGGACTAAGGTCAAGGGGAAGATAATGAACATGTATTCCGTTCTTACTAGATGTTCTACCTACTTCGTCTCATGTCTCACTAAAACTTTGTTTCATATCCCCATTTTGCTGATGAGAAAATTGAGGCTCGGAGAGAAGAGACTAGTTCACGGTCACTCACAGCTGGGCAGGAGTCCCACCCAATCTGTGGTTCTAGTCACTGTTCCATTCTGGTCTAAGGCAAAGAAGGGAGACCACTGCCCTGGCCTCCATGCCTGAGTACCAAGGTGCTCCCGGTGTCTGAGAGCCACTTTGGAGGATGCCTCTGCAGTAGAGGTGCCCATGTGTCCCTGCTGGTGGGACCTGGATCCTTTGGAGCCTGCAGGGTAGAGGAGGCTTGGGGGGCCTGGAATCTAGGGCTTAGAAATAGGATTTTTGCCAGCAGCAGGAGCTTGGACCCCAGAAGCCCGCAGCACAAAGCAGGACCATAGTGGCTCCGTGCTCAGGTTTTCTCCACTAGAAGGCTCAGGCGTGTGTTCCGGGTGCATCTCCTGTGTGTAGCTGCCGTTTCCATGTGTGCACCCGCTCCCTGGGTGGACCTCTGTGCATCACTGTGTTTGTACCCACATGAGCACGTGTGTAAGCCTACGTGTGCACCTGCTGGGGTTTGCACAAAGTGTGCACCTGTGCAGCCATGAGTTCTGACTGTGCATCTGAGCGTTTGTATCCTTGTACAAGTTTGCAGTGTAGGGGGGATGTGTGTGGTTGTGGCGCGGGGCGCGGTGGGGTGGCTGGGATGTAAGGTGAGAAGCTGCCAGAGGAGACAGGGGTGTCCAGCAGCCACTGAGCCTCACTGTCCCCTCAAGATCTCTGCTTCTAGAATCATTCACGTAATGAAATTCAATGCTTTCCTTGTCTCTACCTTAAAACATTTCTGGCACAGACTTTGTAGTTAGAGAGTTCTCAGCTCAGATCCTAGCTATACCATCTGCTGTGCGGGAGGCTGGTGAGTTACCCACTTTCCCGGGCCCAGGGTTCCTCTGTCACACTGTTGTAACGACCGGAGATGACACCTGTGTGCCCAGTGCACAGGAGTTTCTTTGAGCTGAACGTGCTATAGAAAGAAGTCTTGTCAAACCATGTGTGTAAGCAGGGGCTATTTCCTTGACATCATTACAAGACAGTCTCCTTCCTTCCTGGCCATGCTTATCCTTTTCTCTGGCACCAACTAATGCAGAAGAGGCGAGATCCTCTCAGACCTGCTGCATGACTCAGAATAACTGCACACCTTGGCATCGGGACAGCATGGCTTGTGTGGGCTTTCTAGACTTTGCCTTGAGATGAATTGTGCTGATTTTTCACCCTCCGTGGAAGGCTAGACACTAAGCTCTTAAACTAAAAAGGGAGGCATCTCCTATTTTAAAATGAATGGAATGCACAGAATTTTTGAAGCTGTAGGCTTTATAAAGTAAGGTGTTTGTTTTGCAGATCTTGTGGTCTTTTCAGGCAGGGCCCACCTGGTGGTGAGGTTGGGCATTGCAACCCAGCTCTATTCAGTTTAAAGCACGCCTGGGTGGCTCAGTGGGTTAAGCATTGGATTTCGGCTCAGGTCATGATCTTAAGGTTCCTGAGTTCGAGTCCCGCGTCAGGCTCTGTGCTGACAGTGCGGAGCCTGGGTCCTGCTTCAGATTCTGTGTCTCCTTCTCTCTCTGCCCCTCCCCCACTCGTGCTCTGTCTCTGTCTCTCTCTAAAATATAAATATTTTAAAAATTAAAAAAAAAAAAAAAAAAAAAGCCTGAGTGCCTCCATGGAGCCGAGCGTTGCACTGGGTTTGTCACTGTGTGGGCTCGCTTCCCCTGGTCAGACGGCAGCCCATTTTATAGGCTAGGCATCCAGCCTGCTCAGGGCCACCTGCTGTTAAGCAAGAGACTCGGATTTGAGTGTTGGCCTTCTAACCTCAAGTCACCTTCACCAAGACGGCTATTTTTCCACCTCTTTTTTTTTTTAAGTTTATTTATTTTGAGAGAGAGAGAGAGAGAGCAAGTGGGGGAGGGGCTGAGAGAGAGAGAGAATCCAGAGCAGACTCCGTGCTATCAGCACAGAGCCCAATGTGGGGCTCCAACTCATGAGATCGTGACCTGAACCGAAGTCAGATGCTTAACTGACTCAGCCACCCAGGCGTCCCCGTTTTTTTCCACCTCTTTTAAAGAAATGGAATCTAAGAAGGTGAGGATGAGGCTGCTTTGGCTGGGGTGAGGGTGATGGGCCTGAAAACCCCTGGGTGGGGGCCCTCTCACCTCCGAGGTAGCCCCCAGGGGACTGTTGCGGAATCTTGGGGCTTCACCGTGCTTGGCTGGAAATGCATGGCCCCAGCCCCAAGCTCCAGCTGCACAGGAAAGGCCCTGCTCTGCGGCCTGGGTGGGGGAACAGCCCTGGAAGCCCTGGGGAAGCCCAAAGGTGACTGACAAGAGGAGGATGTGAGGGGGTGAGAAGTAGCTGGACAGTGAGGGTGGGGTGCAGCTGGTGCCCTGTATTTGCCAGGATGCGTGAGGGCGCCCCCTTCCCCAAAACATTCCTGGACCCAGGATTCTGTCCGCTGCATTCATTCCCTCCACTTGGGAACGTATCTCTCATTTCTAAATGAACATTGCAAGAAAGAGAAGAGTCATTTCCCTACCCAGAAGCATTTCTGAGGGGTATTGTGGTTTAAGAAATATGTTTACAAATTGTTTGCCAACAACTTCACGATCACCAGCTGCAATTATCTGGTCTAATCTGTCTCCCCAACTAGACTGTGGGCCATGAGGGAACGGGAACCTTGACTGTCACACCCAGTGTGGGCTCCCAAGGCCCAGCGCAGTGGCGGGCACCTGGGGGGTGCTTAGCAAACATTGGTCAATGAGTGACCGGAGCAAAAGGGAACATCGTTTCCATTTCACAGATAAGGAAACCAAGGCTCACAGAGGTTAAGGCAGAGCATGATTAAGCAGCTGGTAGACAGCCAACCACGATTTGGATCCAGCTTCTGGCTTTATTGTTAGCTGTGCGGCAGCAATGAATTGGATGAATTTATTCAGCCACCCCTATCCTGCTGAGTAGAGATGGAGACTGACCAAATTCTGGCCCAGTAAGCCGGGAATCTACCCTCCAGCCTCCCCATCCAGGTCCCATCAGTCTGTCTGCAGAATGGGGACACAAAGACAGGATCTCTCTGGGGCCTGGGGAGGATTAATCAGCAATTAGTGTGCAAAACACTTTCCAGACAAATGTTAAGTATTATTAGTATTTAAATTTAGTTTCATCTTCTCCTGCAACCCAACAAAAGGGAACAGATGGTCCTGGCTCCAGGTGGAGAAGGGGAGGGCGGGGCCGCTGGGCACCAGCGGGAAGTTTTCAGCTCTCTGGCTTCCAATTAGCCCCTGCCTGATGCGCGAGCCCGGGGGCGTTGTGCTGTGGGGCTGTGGGGAGGTCTTTCTCCTAAAAGCCAAGTGAAGGTCAGGTGAAAGCACAGCTTGGGGGCTGGATTCCCCTTTCTAGCTGTGTGACCTTGAGCAGGTCACGGCTCCTCTCAAAGTCTCAGATCAAGGATATCTTGTGACAAGGAGTACAAGAGACCCAACTGAGAAAGCGCTGGCCCTGGTGCCCCAGCCATGGTAAGCACTCAATGAACAGGACTCCTTTAGGACACCCAAGCTTGGGTTTCCTTTCCTCTGGAGAGACTCTCTGAGAATTAAAAACACCCTGGGGGCTGCGGCGCCTGGGTGGCTCAGTTGGTTAAGCGGCCGACTTCGGCTCAGGTCATGATCTTGCGGTCCATGAGTTCTAGCCCCGCGTCAGGCCCTGTGCTGACAGCTCACAGCCTGGAGCCTGCTTCGGATTCTGTCTCCCTCTCTCTCTCTCTCCCCTTCCTTCGCTCAAGCTCTCTGTCTCTCAAAAAAAATAAATAAACTTAAAAAAAATTAAAAACACCCTGGGGGTGGCGGCATCTTGCAGATCTGAACACAAGCTAAGGCTTCACCCCTTGTGTGACCTCCTCACGTTCCTTATCTGCAAAATGGGCAATACCGTGGTGCCCGCTCTGCCAGTCTGGAGATCAGCTGAGGTGATGGCTTTGGAAACTGTAGAGGGCGGTACACATGGGAATGACTGCTTCTATTTCCTTCTTTTTTCTGCCCCATGGTCTGTCTTTTGGGCTGTGGAGGGGAGGGGGGGTGTGGAGGAGATAGCATGTGGGGACAAATCCACCTGTAGCCCACCCTGGCTGCGCCCCACTTCTGGGCTCCGTCCTTGCCTCTCCTCCTGCCCCCATTCAATTAGGGAAACTCACCGCAGACCTGGGAAAAAAGGCCTCACGTGCCCGAAATACCGGGGGGAGTGGAGGGACCACCGGGGCATGCTGGCGATGTGCAGAGAATGGGCTTGGGGAGTCAGGCAGCCCCGGGTTCATCTCTGGAATCTGCCCCTTTTTATCTCTGGGACCCTGGGCACAGGGCTTTACCTCTCTAAGCCTCAGCTTTCTGAGGCACCCTTCTAGAAAGGGCCATAGCAAGGATCAAATTAAATGAGAGAAAATATTGAACCCAAAGCCACAATGCCTCCTGGGACGACTTTGAGCTTTCTCAAAGGAAAGCAGAAGGGGAAACAGCTACTAACTTGGTGGATTATCTTCACCTTCCTATTTTTGGTCCCCCTTCTTCCGGTAACAGCCCCTTGTTATAGCAGCTGGGGAGCTGCCGGAGCTCTGCGGTCCGAGATCGAGATCGCTGTATTCCTCTGGTCGAAGGAGGCCATGTGACCTAAACCAAACCAATGGGAATGAAGCCTAGGACCTTCGCGGGTGCTACCGGGAGAGAGGTCCTGCCTTTGCAGGTGACTTGGAGCTTTTGGACGAATGGTGCCAATGGCGACATCTCGCCACCCCCTGGAGAGTGCCCGAGGACACTGGACAGCCCAGCGGAGGGCAGGGCTGAGAGAGGCGGAGGGAACTAACTTCCTGATGACGCCATGAGGACCCAGGACCCAGGTGTGCGTGCGTCTTGGGCAAACCACCACCTTACCTTTTTCTTGTTACTTAAGGGCAGTTGGAGCTTTCAAAAACCACTGGCAACTTTTTGTCTTACTGACTCACCCACAATGAATAATTTGGTTCTAGCAGAACCTTTTTCAACAAGGGGGATATGGCAGCCTCTGGGAATAAGGTGCAGGTGTTTATTTAGATTTAATTTGCTAACATTTGGTGAACATTTCTGTGTTTGTGTTCTTGAGGGATATCGACCTCGTAATGCCTTGTCTGGTTATGGGATCAAGCTGATGCTGACCTTGTAAAATGACTTGGGAAGGTTCCTTCCTGAAAGATGTTGTGCCGAATTTGTGTTATTTCTTCCTTAAGTGTTCAGTGGGATTTGCCAGTGAAGCATGATGCAGATTTGTGATGCTATAAATTATCTTAAAAAACGAGGAGCTGTTTTGTTCACGATTTCTGTCTGAGGTTGGCTGAACTATTCGCCAACAATTTTGTGACCTGAATTCTTGTTGTCAGCTGCTCCTGCCTCTGATAACGTAATACAATCTAAATTCATGTGTCATGGGTTTGTGGTTTTTACTTAAAAAAAAAAACAAACCCAACAAATTGTTTGCCATCTGTTTTTTTTTTAATTGACATAATGCATTTAATATTTACCTTCTCTTAAAGCTGACATACCCTGCTTAATTTTCAGCTCCATCCACCCCTTCACCTGCCTCCCGGCTTGCCCCTGCTTTGCTCTGCTTGGAGCTCTCTTCCCTGCCCCAGCCCTGGTTTGCTCCATTGGGATACCACTTCTACTAAACTTTTCTGGCTTCCCAGGCTGGGCTAGGTGATGCACCTGGCTCTGCCCACTCCCAGGGCTTCCCCCTACCCAAGGTCAAGTCATATTATATTGAACTTGTCTCTGTTTGTCTCTGTCCCAGACTGCGAAGTGCTTGAGGGCGGACCCTGCATCCACTCAGGTCGTTGTTAAGATTCCAGCTCTGAGCACAGAGCCTGGCACGTGGGCCTTTGATAAACCCTTGTTGAGTGAATAAACATTTGTCGCTCTTTGTGTCCACAGCCATAGCGATAATAAGCACCCCTCTACGTGCACACCCCTCTGAATAGTTTGCAAGCGTTTTCACGTGCTTTGTCTCATTTGAGTCTTCACAATAATTCTGTGCTGTTGGTGGCATCACCTGATTATATATTTATGGGGACACTGAGGCCCAGAGAAGCACAGGGACTTGCCAAGCTGTGCCAGTGACAGAGCTGGCATGCCAAGGTGGGTCTCCCTGACTCCAAATCCAGTGACTCCCCTTCCTCTCAGTCACATGCTGAGATGCTATTTGAAAAATGTTTTAGCATTTACCCCTAAGTGAAATCTTGTGCTGAAACTGTAGCCACTGAGAGAAAGGGGTGTTGGGCCATGATGGGGGCTGGAGCCACGTGCCCTGCAGAAGCCTGGGCTCCCAGGTTAGATGGGTCCACAGCTTCCCAGGAAAAGAGACAGGGGGCAGGGAAACTGGATTGGACAGCAGAAGGCAGGCAGCGGCCCAGCCCAAGGTCTGGGCGGAGTTTCCAAAGCAGGGCCTGACTATGGCAGGAGTGGGTGGAGAGAGTTCCCTCCAGTCTGGGGACCAATGGACTGTGGATGTGGGTTCAGCTATCCCCTCCCCAGCCTCCCATCCCCACGCCAGATCCTTGCTGCCAAAGCTTTCCCCAACACACTGACCTAATGCATGTATGAAACCAAGGTTTCTAAGAGCTCACGGAGTGGGGTTTGGGCTTTGGGCTCAAAGCTTTCTTCCCTGGCTTACCATTTCTTCCTGTTTCCATTTGCCTGCCTAACTTTGACTCGTTCTCAGGTCTCAGCTTAGATGTCCCCTCCTCCAGGAAGCCTTCCCTGACTCTCTATATAGGAAAGGAGTCCCACTTTCCCCGCCACGCTTCTTTTTATCACAGACTTAAATGCCTTAGAGGCTCACTGTGTGTTCATGTTTCTTGACTCTGCTTCTTTGAGAGCAAGGACTGTCTTCCTCATATCCACATCTGTAGTATGCAGTGCTTCTCATCTGTAAACTGGAGGTGGCAATTCCTAATCATGGGGTGGATTGTGGAGATTCAGTCATAAGCGAGATTTCAGAAACCTCATGTTATAGCTGACATGCAATGTAGCATGGTCATTTTTTCTTAGCTGAGGCTAAAGAGGCCTTCCTCTGGGGCAAGCAGAGTGCTAAAGGCTTCACGTGTGCGGCCTCACTGGATCTTCTCAGCACACGCTTCCTTCTGTTGGTCTGAGCAGTGAAGAGTTTGGGGCAGAGGTGCTTTTCTGGAAGGTGTGGAAGACTGAAGGGTCCAGCCATGGGGACTGTGTCCCCAGTCCCTCCACACTCAGACTCCAACCCGCTGGGTCCACACTGGCTCCTCAGAGAGGGGCAGTTTGACCCTACCTTCTTTGAGCCCGAGGGCAAACACACCTCCTGCTGTCTAGGGCCTTCCAGCTAAGCTGACATTTCCATAAGGAGCATAACTGAAAGCTTAGGAGCCCAGTAAAAAGACAGCAACAGGCAAAAGAACAGTAAAAATGGCAGTTTCCAAAGCCCACGTTTCTGATTGTGCAGGGAGGCAGCCGAGCCCAGTAGAAAGAACCTGGACTTGAGTCCCACACACCTGGCTTCACTCTTAATAAATTAGTTCATCTCTCTGAGCCTCAACTTTCCTGGAAACGAGGCAACCAGGACCTACCTTTCTGTGTTGTGAGGATGTGTGCCTGCAAAGCAGGGCACTCAAGAGTCTTCTCATCTCTCATGGCACTGAGCACAGGGCCAGGCACACAGAACATAAGGAGCCATGGGTGGTTGACTATTAACTACTACCATCTCCTGCTCTCAGATAGAGACAATGCTTGATCGCCATCTGTATCTCCTATACTACTTTTGGGGCCAGGTACCATTTTGGTCTCTAGGACACATTTGCTGAAGGAATGGGTAAATTCCAAATGGTGGGAAAACAGGAGCACAGACAACAGGTATGAAAGGAAGACTAAGCAGGGTGTTAACGGTAGACCAGGAAGGAGCTAGATTTTGCTAGAACAAACTATCAGGAAGTGGGGAAGATGCCTTTGCATGAGTTGTGCCCCAGCTTGCAATTCCCTTTGGCTTCCATGTCTGACATAACTTATCTGTCTCTTAAATCTCAATTCAAATGCCACCTTCTCACTAGCTCTGTTTTACCCTCTGGGCCGATGCCCTTTGGGATTCTGTACCTGGGGTGCCTGGGTGGCTCAGTCATTAAGCATCTGGCTCTTGGTTTCAGCTCAGGTCATGATCTCACAGTTCATGAGTTTGAGCCCCGAGTCGGGCTCTGCACGGACAGTGCTGGAGCCTGCTTAGGACTCTCTCTCTCCCTCTCTCTCTGCCCCTCCCCTGCTCACACGTGTGTACACATTTACTATCTCTCTGAATCAATAAATGCATAAAAACTTAAAAAAAAAAAAAAAGGATTCTGTTCATGCCTCTGTTGTGCACTTTTAATCCCAGGTCATAGTTCTTGGTTTACCTGACTGACCTCCTGCCTGCCTGTGGGTTCCCTGAGGGCAGGGACCATGTCTGGCCTGTCTCAGGGTCTCTATGGCTCTGGGACTCTGCAACCAGTAGGCTCAGCTCATTCTCTTCCCCAGCAAAGGTCTGTTGAACTAATGAATGTTCTACTCAGAGCCCAGAACAGAAGCACTTGTGTCTGGATACTTCCTCCTTCTCAGCAGCCAATTCAAAGCCCAGTGGAGATGACAGGCCCAGCTGGCCCTTGCTTGCATGGCGCCCTGGAGGCTGCAGCTGCTGGCCTTGGAAGTGGAGTTTGTGTGGGGCGACTGTGTAGAAGGGTGGCTCTGACAGCCAGGAAGCACACTGGGTTCCAGTTCTCTCTGCCACTGCCCGACCCTGGGTAAGTCCCTTCCCCTCTCTGGGCTTTGACTTCTCCTTCTGTGACTAGAGGACTGGGGACAGAAGAGACTGTCCTCGAGAGCTAGCTGGTGTTCCTCCTCCTTCTAAAGTTCTATTCATTTATCTCCTGGGCTTCTCAGAGACCGATAGACACACGTAAACACTCACGTGTACACACACCTACGCGCAGGAACAGACACGGCCTACTCAGACACACACACACACACACACACACATACACACAGAGATTCACATCAATATACTGACTTTCAGAGACCCAGAGACGCACAATGGCCTAAATGTCACGCTTGCACGGGATATGGAGACATTCGGGCTGCTGTGCACACACATCCCCCCAGATACATGAGACTTGACTTTTCAATACTCACACAGATACGCAGTCTCACTGGTACCTGCAGGTGTGTGAGCACAAGCACACACGTTCCCTTTGGGGATCCAAGCTGCTGCAGTGGGGGTGACTTGAGGTAGACACGTATCTCTGCCCTGGCAGGTGACATGTCTCTCTGGCCTTTCTCCCAGGCTTGGGCTGGGCAAAGTAGCTGCTTGGCCTCGGGGCTGAGAGGTGAGCAGGGTGAACTTGCCCTCGGCCTGCAGGGGTGAGGACTGGGCTGGGGACTCATCTCCCAGGTTACTGCCCACAGATGCCGCTTTTAAAAATAGCTTCCTGCTGCTTCCAGGAAAGCTCTGGGGGATAAGGACTCCAGAGATTGGATTTTGCTTGTTCCTTGCTTGCCCATGGAGCTGTGTGCAAGGGTCTCCCCAGGAGACCACCAGCGCCGCCCAGACTCCCTGGTGGTGCCATGTAACCCGCAGCAAGGAGGAAGACACCTAAGGTGGTTGCATGGTTGAGGCGGGTCGGGGGTAGGGGGATTGCTTCCCGGCGGAACCTTCCGCTCCCAGAGGAGAGCTGCTGGCTCAGCCATCCTGGGTGGGGGCATCACGCACCTCCTGGAGGCAGCATGACCTATTAGTGGTTTATACGTGGGCTGTGCCACTCCCTGGCTGTGTAACCTGGGACAAGTTGCTTTATGTCTCTGAGCATCATTGTTTTCAATTGAAAAATGGGGCTAATCACCTCTTTCTTTCTCGTGAGTTGTGAAAATTAAGCCACAGAAGGTAGGTGCAGACGTCTCTCTCCTGTTTGGCTGTGGGTCTCCCGCCCCCCCCCCCCCCGCCCCCTAAATAAGGAGGGCCCTGGCTCACATCGGCATCCCCAGGCCTGCTCTCCCTTATTGTCCTTCTTTCCTGGCCTCCTCTGCCCATAGTGCCTCTCTCCTGGATAACCAGGAATCGTGTATTTCTGTATTGGAAACCCCAGAGAGTATAGTACAGGATGCAGCTGTGTGTGTGTGCACACGTGTGTGTGCGTGTGCACGCATGGTGGTGGTGGTGGGGGGGTCATAGGGGCCACCAGGCAGTGACATGATACTACCTCAGCACCTTTGATGGTGCAGAAGTGAGGGTTCAGAACAGCTCTGGGATGGGGAAGCTGGCGGCGGGTGGCGCCCAGGGCTGACAAGCGCATTGCCGGCTGAACCTTCCATCGGTGAAGCCTGTGGCCGCAGGCCCTGGGCTAAGTCGGTGTGAGTTCTGGGCAGTCACGGCCAGGATGTTAAGGATCTGGGCCTCCTCCTTGGCTCTGAGACTTTCTGACTGTGTGCCTTTGGGCACAGGATACAGCCTCTTGTTGCTTCCACTCTAGAGTGGGACCTCTGTCATCATGTCTCAGGGGACTGGTGCGGGGGTGAAAGATGCTTCTGTCAGCCTGTGTACAGCCAGAAGGCATTATCCCCACCCAGATTAAGACCTGGAAGTAGTGTGGTCTCTCCAAAAGCTCCAGCAGAGTTCAGGGGGCAGGTAGGACTCCGGGCCCACCCAATCCTCTCTGTCCTCTGGCAAACACCGACAGAGGGACTGGAAGGTCTGATCTGGCTCCAGCCAACTGTCCTGGCCAAAGGGCACCCTCCTAGAAGGAGTTGATGCCTCTTGCTGGAGGGTGAGCTTCTGAGCATCATGGGGAGGGGCCCCGGTGTGGGCAGGTGGACCTGGCCCAGTGCCCTCTCCAGTATTTACTTGCTGGCTGGCTTCAGACCTTCATCAGCCTCTCTGGGCTTCAGGTCCCTGACTTGGAGTGGTAATCCCTCCCTTGCAGGGCTGTTGTAAAAATGAAATGAGAGAAGCCTAAGGCCACCCTTGGAAAGATCCGTGGGAAGCACACTTTCTACTTCCTTGATGTTGGTGTCTGCATCTGCCTTTGCTGCCCTTTGCCCAACCTGGTGAGGCGAGGCCAGTTCCCAAGATCATCTGTGGATGTGGGCCAGTCCCAGGGCAGGGAGATGATGCAGTGCGAGGGGCCCAACCAGGTGCGCGTGGGTGCATCTTGTCTTGGTGGCTGGTTTCTTTCCCTAGACCTCACTGTCTCCACCTGTCAGATGGGGGAGGCATCCCCATGGCTGTGAATCACAGTGTCTCTAGGAACAGAAGATGCCTCACACCTGCGGGTTTTCGGGGCTGCTTCACTTAGGGATGGGAGCCTTGAAACATGCATGGGACAGAAATCATCTGAGTGTGCAGAGGCAGGCGTGAATGCCTGAGGAGAGGCATTTAGAAAAAGTAGGAGCTATAGGGTTATCTAGGTCACTGCGACTCAGAGAGGGACAGGGCTTGCCCAAAGAAGACAGTGACTTGTTCACGCAGCAAGATTGTGACTGAGCCAGAGCTACAACCCACGGTTCAGGAATCTCTTGGATGGAAGAGGCTGAAATCATTTGGTCTAACCTCCCTGCTAAAAGTCTGTGCTTATACACCTGCTGGGACAAGAAGCTTACCATATTTTGTGGCAGCTTATTAATTTGTAACAGCTCTGGTCCTTGGACATTCCCCACTCACATTGAACTGAAAACCTACTCCCAAGCACTCCAACCTAGGCCCTCAGGATCAGTATGCATCGCTTCTACAGGTAGATATTCACCAACAGAGATCACACGCCCCAAATCATCTGCTGTCAGGACTCCCAATTTCGCAGCTCCCTGTTCTAACAGAACAGATTCTGGACCCTCGCCCTCTTGGTTGGTGAAGGCACCACCATACCTTCTCAGGACTCAGATTCAGATTTCCAAAGAATAAATCATGAAAACACCAGAGGCTGCCTCAATGAGAATGTTCAATAACTGTAATAGCAATTAGGAATTTTTATTAGTGAAGACAAAATTGACTCAGAGGTAAAAGGGAAATTTTAAAGGCCTTTTCAATTTGTGATTTTCATGGGAGGCAGTTAATCTAAAAGCAAATAAAAGCATCTGAGTGCCAGAAAAAAAAATATGCAGTGAAATGTATTTTTTTGGAGAGTAAGTCTGACTCTACTTAATTATCAGAGAATTATTCCTAAAATAGATTCTACTGACCGTGAATCCCTCGGGGGAAGAGTCTGGGTCTTTCTATCACTCACAGCAGCCAGACCTGGCTAGGACACACAGGAGATGAATGAGTACACAAACGAACAGGTTCAGTTTGTTGTTATTTTGAATGCACAAGGGGCGCCTGGGTGGCGCAGTCGGTTAAGCGTCCGACTTCAGCCAGGTCGCGATCTCGCGGTCCATGAGTTCGAGCCCCGCGTCGGGCTCTGGGCTGATGGCTCAGAGCCTGGAGCCTGTTTCTGATTCTGTGTCTCCTTCTCTCTGCCCCTCCCCCGTTCATGCTCTGTCTCGCTCTGTCCCAAAAATAAATAAACGTTGAATGCACAAAAGGTCAAGTGCCTCTCCCTGCTCATTCACCTCTTGAGTCTTAGAGGTATGGTAAGCGGTCCTGGGTTTAAGACCATGGTATGGATGTTAAACACTGGAAGGAATGGCAGCCATTCTGGACAGCCCCAGGCTACTGTGGGAAGGAGATGGAAGGATAGCTCGTGGTTTTGCATTCCAAGCATCCATCTTGCTTTTTTAATAATGGCACCCAGTTTCCTTTGGGAGAACTGCTCCTCCCCCAGTCTTCTTCCACGTGGTTTAGGCTTGTGTACTGAGCTCCCAGCCTGGGGATCCAAGAGGGCACATGACTAGGGTTTTACCAATCAGTGCAGTCCTCTGGACATACGATTGGCTCAGGGATGCGCATGTGACCCAAGAAAGGCCAATGAGACTCAGTTCTGGAATTTCTGCTGGAGCTGTGGGAAAGCCTCCTTTTGTGGCAGGTTGCTAAGCTAGCGGGATCTAAGTCTGGAGCTTCAGGAGCCACTGTCAGAAAAGAACTTGCCTGAACATGAAACCAACACAGGAAAGCAAAGCAAAGACGTGGAGAGAAACTGAGGTTTGCTCTCCTCATTTGAGCTGTGGGGGAAACCAATCATCCTTGAACCTTTCATCACTATGCCAATAAATTGTCCCTCTTGCTAAAGACGCTTAGAGTTGAGTTTCTTTCACTTGCAACTGACAGTGTGTTGGCAGGTAGGAGAGTACAAGAGGCAAAGTTCTTCAGTATTGAGGGAGAGAGCTGATAGGAAGCTCTCCCTCTCCATGTTTCCCTGGGAACCTGGGTGGGGCTGCTTATCAGTGCATTCTGTCTTCCCACCCACACAGAGTAGAGGGGCAGGTAGGGCCCAAAAAGCATGTGGAGATTCCTTCCTCTCTCTCATCCACACACCCTATCAGCCACCAAATTCAATCCATTCACCCTCCGTAAAATGCTATCACGGGTACTGTCTTTCCACCTGTCCCACTATCTGAAATGGCTTTTTCTCACCAACTTCAGCATAAAAGTGCATCTTCTGTGAAGCCTCCTCATGCTTCTCTCCCCGCTCAGTCAGTCCTACCCTCCCCTGCATTCCCACAGCACCCTCCACATCCCTCCATCACAGTCTCCCAGTGGTCCTAGCCTGTGTCTTTGTGTCCATTTCTACCCTCGGCACTGGGAGCTCCTTGAGGGCAGAGCCAGGCCCCATTCATTGGGAGTCCTCGGCACTTAGCCGGTGCCTGGCACAAGGTGCCTCACAGACCTCTGATTCACTTCATTGTGTCCAGGGAATTGCTTAATGCTCCATCTCACTTGCCGAGGTGTTTGTTTTTTTTTTTGTTTTTTTTTTTAATTTTTGGTACTTATTCATTTAAAACCACTTCCAGGGGAAATAGGGACCACAGAGTCAGTTATTCAACCTCTACCGTGTCCAGAGGAGCAACTGTGGCAAGTCTAGGAGGTCACCTTCTCTAGTTTCTGGGAGCTGAGATTTCCATACCACCTTCATTAGGCTGCCTTGAGGAAATGAGTTTCCAGGAGGGCTGTGGGAATTTTCAGGGCATCCTGGTCCCAATGCCAACAAAACCAGATGTGGAAGCAGATGGTGATGACCAGGGGCACATCCCTGCTGGAGGGAGAGCCTCATCCAACCCTTGGCTCTTGTCTTAGAATTACTGGACCAGGAGAGGACAGTCCCTTTAATTAATAACAGAGGGAGAACACGGCAATGTTTTCCTTATCCCCAGCCCAGGAGATCCCCAAAGACATAAGCAATCAAATCTCTCATCCTGGCTTCTGCCAGCTTGGAGTCTTTTTAACAAGGAGAGGGGAGACGAGAGGGAGAAGGTGCCATCCCTACAACCTGTGCTGGGTGCCTGAACCCCATCATCTCTCCTTATCCTTCATGATCACTCAAGGAACAAGGTGCTATCCCCATTCCCCAGGTGAGGGACTGGAGGTTCTGAGAGGTGAGATCATTAGTGAAATTCACACAGCTGGTAAGTGGTGAGCAAAACTTCAAATCTGGTCTACGTGACCACCTCACCTTCATTCCAGCCAGGCCAGAGAGCTGAAAGGAGTGTGCGTTTGGTGCTCTTGGCAAGCCTGCTGGAATCCTGATCCTCCACTTTCTGGCCCAGTGGATTATGTAACCCACAAAGCCTCTCTGGTGCTCAGTTTCCTCATATGCTCAATGGGAATGACAGTCCCACGTCTCATGGCCCTTGTGTGAGAACAAAGTGGGAGAATATATCTACTGCATCTGGCTCATAGTAAAGGTGCAGTGAAGGTGCTGGCTCTGATGGCTTTTTTCTTGTCCTTCTCTGGACTTTCGGTTCCCGTGGATGACCTATCAGAGCTATCATGTTATTAAGTTCTAAGTCAGTTGAAACAGGAGAGGTCAGATCTCAGCCTTCAGATCCTACTGATCCTGTGACCTCAAGCAAGTCCATTCACCTTTCTGGGTCGCAGTTTTCTTCTCTGTGAAATGAGAGTGCTGGGCAGGATCACTGTTCCCCAACCTGGGCTCTTCCACAGACAGTAATGAATGGGGATAGGGAGAGAGGGCATTTTCGAGTAGCAAGGTGGGCCTGGCTAACAGTGTTGTCATATTCCTTAGCCTTGGGTTGGAGTGATATCACCTCATGGCTTACCTCTTGCTGATCAAAGCTCTGACTGGCAGTTAAGTGTCTTTGATTAATAAAAAATGGAGGAAATGAATTAATCATGACTTAAATGCAGTGTGTTTGGGAAACAGAATCTTTAAAAACTCAAATCCATGGGGGCCAGGAGGGGGAAAAAAAAAGGTGTCCTTGATGGAGAGAGGTTGGAGATCCCTGTGGTGGATGTCCATGGAGCCCTCCAATTGTGGACAGAAGACCTGTGTGGCCAGGGGTCTGTGGGTGCCACCACTAGGGATAGGAGGCTCGGTCCCTTTAAGGCTCTTCTCCCTGCAACCAAGCCCCAGGCCTCTGCGGGGGAGGACATGCATTATTGAAAGCGCATTTCAATACCTATTCACTCTCCTCCTCCTCCTGTGGGTGGCAATCACAGTTTACATAATCTGTCTCTCTGTCCTCCCAGGCAGCTGCTCCCTTCTGGCTGAGTGTTTTGAGGAGGGGGAGGGGGGGGAGAAAGGAGAGACATTAACTGTGTGCTGCCACCTCAAGTAGTGGCCCCATTGCCTTGGAATGAAGGAATGAGATCAGACTTTGACATTGCACAGCCTTGGGTTCAAGTGTCACTTACATGATGTGTGACCTTGTGTATACAGTTTTGCCCCCTCCCTAGTGATCTTGATCCGTTCCCATGGCCTCTATTATAGTCTCCATGCTAATAGCTCCCAAACCTCGGTTCCAGCCCAGACCTCTCTCCTCAACTCCAGGTCCACCTGTCAGCCTCTTGAGGGATAGCCGTGTTTGTGTGTTCACAGGGAGCCTAGGCTTGGTATGTCCCAAACTGATCTTACCAATTTTCTCCCACACCATTCATCCACCCATCCATCCATTATCTATCCATCCATCCATCTACCCATTCATTCATTCATTCACCCATCTAGCCATCCAATCATCCATCCATTCAACCATCCATCCATCCATCCACCCATTCATTCATTCATTCATTCACTCACCCATCTAGCCATCTAATCATCCATCCATCCATCCATCCATCCATCCATCCATCCATCCACCATTTCCTAGGTGTCTAGCATTTGTCAGCATTGTGGGTACAACAACATGCAAGACAGGCACTGTATCTGACCTCCCAATACTCTCTTGTGAAGGAGACAGATGAGTAAATGGAAAATGAGAATAAATGCAATGAGTATGATGATAAGGGAAGTATAAGTTGCTGCAGGAGAACAGAAGGGGGTACTCAACACAGCCTTGGGGGATCAGAGACTTTTTGGAGAAGACAGATTGCTTTGGATCCGAGAGATAAGAAAGTGTAAACCTTCTTTCCCTGTGTGTTCCTTGTCTTCATTACCCAAGGTGATTGACACCCCCCCATCCATTCCTTCTTCTAACAGTGTAACAGCACCTCTTTGGGAGTACCTACCCCTTTCCTACTCATGGCCCTAATGGATTGGGTGGGAGGGCCATGTTGTTACCAGCTCCAGGGTGGGCGTGTGACCCAGGCCTGGCTATGGGGACAGATTAGGGCTCTGTCCACTGAAATTCAACCCCAGAACTTTGCTGGCACCAATGGGGTTGCAGTATCCTATTTCTGCTAGACTTGCTCAACTTGTGGACAAGTAGTTGCTGTGTTTCTCCTCTGAGTGAGAGAGTCTGCCTGAGAGTAGAATCGAGAGACATAGAGTCATTTAAACCCCTGGATCCAGGTGTGCCTGATGCCAGCAATGTCAGACTTTTCTTTTTATTTGAAGTCGTTTTGTGTTAGGTTTCTGTCACTTGCAGTTGAAAGAGCCCTCCTTAAGAGTAAAGAGTCTCATTAACAGTAGGAAAGCATTTTCACATCCTTTGTCTTATTTGATTTTCACAACAGCCCTAGAGGACTGTTTACAGATGGTGGAACGAAAGCTCAGAGAGTTGAGTCTGTGGGACGCATGCAGGTCTGTAAGACACCAAAGTCCATGTTTTATTAAGGGTACTTTGGAGATTAAACAAGAAGGATGCTGGAGAGTAGGATTTAGCTTTGAGTGGAGAGGGCACTTGAAGAACTCAACCACAGGAGAGGACCTTCCTCTGCACAGTCAGCCCACATTCCATTGCATGACCATGTTTCAACATCTGACTGAAGAGTCACCTCTTCCATGAAGCCCTCAGAAAACCCCCTCCTTGATACTCTTGAGCCCCCATCGTCTCTTTTATAGCTTCAGTCACTTTCAGCCTCTCCATTTCACTTCTTTCCGTGTATGACTCATCTTCTTTTCAGGGAGGTCTATGCTTTACTCATCTTTGATTAGACCCAAGCTCCTTGCCCCATGCCTGGCACCCAGTAGGGGTTCAATGCATTTTTTTAAAGTAAGTATTTGAAGTAAATTAACGTCCAGATAAGAAGTGCATTTAGGATGTGAATCAGAGTGATAGGGAGACAGAGGGAGGAAAATTGAGGTGAGACACAGAGACAGAGAGAGATGCACAGAGAAAGAGAATGAGTCAGTGAGAAGGTGAAAGACAGGGATAGGGGAGGCCTGAGAAGGAGAGCCAGAGAGAGAATTCTGGGGGTGGAGATCTGGGGAAGTCTGCCAGCCTTGACTAAGGTTCAGATGACCTTACTCCTGGTGTTTTTTGTTTGTTTGTTTTTAAATGTTTATTTTTGAGAGACAGAGAGAGAGAGAGAGAGCACAAGGTGGGGAGGGGCAGAGAGAGAGGGAGGCACAGAATCTGAAGCAGGCTATAGACTCTGAGCTATCAGCACAGAGCCCCATGCAGGGCTTGAACCCACGAACTGTGAGATCATGACCTGCGCCAAAGTTAGATGCTTAACTGACTGAGCCACCCAGGCGCCCCTGTTTTCTTTGTTTTTTTAAGGAGAGAAGAGCTCTGTCCTCTCTTTTTCTATGTATGTATGTATGTATGTATGTATGTATTAGAGAGGGAGACAGACAGCATGTGAGTCAAGGAGAGGGGCAGAGGGAGAGAGAGAGAGAATCCTAAGCAGGCTTCACACTGAGTGGAGGAGCCTGACACGGGGCTTGATTCCATGACCCCGGGATCATGACCTGAGCTGAAATCAAGAGTTGGATACTCAACCGACTGAGCCACCCAGGCACCCCACTCCTGGTGTTTTGTAAGGGACCCATCTGGAAAGGGCGTGGCTTGGTCAGAACCCAGTAGGGTTGGAGGGACAAACCCTATGGGATGGGTGGGGAGTAGCTGGTGACTCAAGGAAGAGCTCCTGTGACCCCTCTTGCTGCCTCAGGAGGTGGGAGAGACAAGACAATTGTGAGGGCTGCTGGATCTGAAGGATCTGGCAGGGCTCTGCAGGGAGGGAAAGGAGGGGGCGGGATAGCTGGGGGTCAGCGGCAGCTAGAAGCTTCTCCAGCCACCTCCTGGAACCTCCTCTCCAGTGGTAGCTATGCTGTGACCCTTCCCTCTAGGAGCTGACTTTGGAGCCCAAACCAGAGAAGGACACACCCCTGCCAGCAGCAGGCCTGTAAATTTCTCCACTCTGTTCGGGGACAGGGTGGTCCATTACAGCTTTGGACTTCACCATCCATAGCCCTGAGCACCATCCCAAAGTGATCCTATGTCTTGTATCCATCTGCTTGTTTCTTACCCACCTCCCCACACCCTGCAGGGGAAGCCCCAGAAAGACAGGGACCTTGTGGGTCTCCTAGGGCTTAGCAGGGTGCCTGGGATGCTCACCAAATACCGTGTAGATTAATGAATGGAAGATCAGGCAGGATGGCAGTGTGTGGTGTGTGTGCGGTGGGGGTGGGGATGTTGCTCGGAGGTAGCTTTGACAGAGCACTTTACCAAGCAAGGCTCCCAAAATAAAGGCGTCTGGGCTCTGAGATGAGAGCCCTTGAGAAGAGAAAGGCCCTTCTGGGGCGAATTGTCTGGCTGTTGGCCAGAGTGCAGGCAGCTGCAGGGAGGTCCTGGGGGAGGGGTGCTCTTCCTGCCCCTGCCACACCTGCTCTCTGGCAGTGACAAAACCGCTAGGGGCCTGCTGTCGCTGCATGAGACAAAAGGGTGCTGCCCTGCTACTCAGGGAGGAGAGAGCCAAAGGACAGGGCTGCAGGCAGGACACGGAGCCACACCAGTCCTGGATGTGGCCAGGGAGGGAACGAGCATGTACCAACTAAACCAGGGGCTGCTTTGTGGCAGGCCCCATGCTGGCTCATTGGCTTCTCTCCATAAGGCTCTGAGGAAGGGACTGTTGAAACAGACAAAGAGTTGAAGACCCAGGGAGGTAAAGTGACCGGTTCTGGGCCACGGAGTGAGTGGTAGCAGGTCAGGCAACTCAGGTTGGCTCCAGTCCTCCCTTCACATCACTGGGCATCCAACACAATAAAGGGGTTGGGGGTCACTAGGCTTCTGATGGCTGTTCACCTCTGCTAGGACTTTTGGGGAGAGGTGGGGAGAGGGGAGGGAAGAGGAAGGAAGAGAGGAAAGGGAGGGAGAATCTCCTCTCGTGAGATAAAATATAAGAGTGCGATAGATGTTCTTGGCGCTGTTTCTTTACCTTTCTTTTTGTTCCTTTCTCTTCTATTCCTTCCCAGGCTTCCTGCTCCTGTCTGAGATTAACGAGGAAACAAACCCAGGGCTGAGGGCCCCCATGCTGGGGCTCTACACTTAGCTCCGATTGTGAGACTTTGTACAAGTAATTTCCCAGTCACCTCATCTTTGAGGTGTTGAGATGTTGATAACAATGAAAACAATGTTTTAACATTTATTTATTCTTGAGAGAGAGAGGCAAAGAGAGAAAGAGAGGGTGAGACACAGAATCCAAAGCAGGCTCCAGGCTCTGAGCTGTCAGCACAGAGCCCGACGTGGTGGGGCTCAACCTCATGAACCGTGAGATCATGACTTGAGCTCAAGTCAGATGCTTAACCCACTGAGCCACCCAGGTGCCCTGTTGGTAACAATTTTGACCTCTCAAGGAGGCTGTAAGAATTTAAAGAGGCAGAGGAAGCAGATGAAGCCCTGTGCCTAAGTGAGATGCCATTAGTATTAGCCAGAAGTTCAAGAGAATCTACTTCTACAATCCCAGTCACCCTACTTGGCCGCCTGAGATGACTTTCTAAAATAAAATGTACACCTTGTTCCTCAACCTCCAGGGACATGAACAACCATGTCAGGAAAGGGAATGTCCAAATGGCCAGTAAGCACATGAAAATGTGGTCAACCTCACTAGTCATTAGGGAAATGCAAATCACCACTGTGCACTCACCAGAATGGCTAAAATGGAAAGGACAGAAAATGTCAAATGTAGGTGAGGCCATGGAGCTTCTAGACCTTTCATACAGTACAGTGCAGAGTGTAAATTAGGACCACCATTTTGGAAAAAACATTTGACAGTAGCTGCTAAAGATGAACCCACATCCCCTATAACGTACTGATTCTACTCCTTGGCATACCCCCCACAGAAATGTGTATATATGTTCATCCAAAGACACAAGCAAGAATCTTAATGGAACCATTTTTCACGGGTCCCAAGTTGAACACAACCCAAATGTCCATCAACACGAGAATGGATGAATGCATTTTGGTGTTGTCAAGTATGTTATGTATTAATATTATAACATAATATACGTAATTCCAAATATAATTATATTTGCAATATAATTTAGCCATGGGAATGAATAACATGAGAGAATGCCACACATCACGAGTGAAAGAAGTCAAATACCAAAGAATGCGTGATTTCATTTGTGCGATGTTCAAAAATAAACCAACTAATCGATGAGGTTAGAAGTTAGAATAGTGGAGAACAGTGGTTCTTTTTCAGGGAGGGGGCGATGAAGAGAGGAGCAAAAGGGGCTTTCTGGCAAGCTGGGAAGTTTGTTTCTTGATCTGGGGGCTGGTTACATGGGTATGTTTACTTTGTGAAAGTTCATTGAGCTGTAAATGTATTATGTGAGCACTTTTATGAATGTAGGTTATATTTCAGTAACAAACATAGGTTTGTTAGGAATGTAGGATATGTTTTTCTGCAACCTCCCCCTCACCCCCCAACTGCCTATGGCTCTCTCCTAGCCTAGGCCAGGGTCCCAGCTCCCTGGCAATTCAAGGCCCTCTGCTGCCTGCTCTGGCCTCCCTGTCATCACTTCCTGCCTTAAGCAACAGGACAGTGGGTAGGTCTTCCCACATGGCAGGCTATTTCTCATCTCTGGGCCTTTGCCCTTGACCCACCATCCTTTCCTTCCCATTTTGTCTGCCCCCTCATCCTTTCCTGAACACCCCACCTCCAGGTATGCCAGGTACCCCTTCTCTGATCTCCCATAGTCTCCATCCTGCACTTTATCTCAGCCATCCCCATATGGGTTTAATATTATTATTACATGCCTGCCCACTCACCCAAGCTCAGGGCCTGTGACTGATTAGTCTCTCTGTTCCCGGTGTTCAGCATGGGGCCTGGCACAGTAGACAAACTGTGAATGTTTGCAGAATGAATGAGGGAAAAGACGTTCTTTTTTTTTTTTTTTAATTTTTTTTTTTTAACGTTTATTTATTTTTGAGACAGGGAGAGACAGAGCATGAACAGGGGAGGGTCAGAGAGAGGGAGACACAGAATCTGAAGCAGGCTCCAGGCTCTGAGCTGTCAGCACAGAGCCCGACGCGGGGCTAGAACTCACGGACCACAAGATCATGACCTGAGCCGAAGTCGGCCGCTTAACTGACTGAGCCACCCAGGCGCCCCGGGAAAAGACATTCTTATTTGGGGATCTTATTTGCCCCTCTGTTGCCCACCTCATTTAATCAGGCTGGACCTCCATCACTGTCCTGTGACAGTTTCTCAGAGATTTCTCTTCTCTGGGATAAATGTCTCTGGGTCTGATCCTATCTCCCATGTAATGGATTTCTGTCTTCATTCTATGAACCAGAAATGGACACATATTCCCCTACCCTGAATGCCTCACCTCCTTCATTCTTACTGCACTCGGTTCCCCAGACAGCTCCTGGGGGTCAAGGCAGTGATTGGTCAGCCAGAGGGGTGAATTGAGCCAGGCACTTTCCTCAAACGCTAGTCCCTAGGGACATCAGATCCTGTCACCACAAACACCATGGGAGTGGTCTGAAAGCGGAGCGGGATGATTTGGGGGTGGGAGTAGGGTGGTGAGCTTCTTGTCACCAGCAGCATGCAAATGGAAGCTAGAGGGCTGCAGTTGGGGGTGCCATTGGCTGAGGTTCTGGACAAGGCTGACAGCAGGGGTCAGGATCCCTGAGTGCACTGGCTTTTGATCGCAGCAGAGAGGCCCTGCGAGCAGCTGCAGTCACTCCCAGGTCGTCACGGGGCCAGGTGGCGATTTCACTCTAAATGGTTTGCTCATTGGCATTTGACCTCAATTTTTCCATCAACTTGATTTTCATTTCCTAATGTTTACTGATTGGAACAGTAAGGAGAGGTGGAAAGCTCAAGCTGATGAAATTCTCTCCTCACTCTCGTCCCAATTTTCCAGATGTCTTGAGTTAAACATGACCTGTGGAGTCCTGCTGCTTCCCATGAACGATGGGCCTTGGCTGCCTCTGCCCACCAGCAGCTGGAGTCTACCTGTTGGACCCTGGGGTTCCTTAGCACTGTCGCCTGCAGCCCAGGGTTTGTGCCTCTTGGAGTGAGACAGGTCATGGGACTAGTTCTGGCCAATGTTCTGTGAAGGGAGCCGACAAAAGGCACTTGTAGGCTGAGGTTTGGAGTGTGTGGGAATTCTCTGCTCGCTCTCCTCCCCTGCCACCGAATGGTGGAGGCAGCCTGGGTCTCCCAGTCACCGCTTGGCAGGAGGCTACCCAGAGACCTGCTGGGCCCACAGCAGACTTTGCATGAGGGAGACGCCCACTTTTGTTGTATTAAGCCACGGAGGTCTCAGGATTAATTTGTCGCCATTGTTTAACCTAGCCATCTTGACAACCGCAGTCCCTACTGTTGTGCCCTGTGCCTCGAATGTGTCAGGCACTATGCTGGGCGTAGATGTCAGATGTGGTGGGCACCCTCACCCTCTGGGAAGCACAGTTAAAGGGCAGCAGATGGAAGCAAAGGAGTTTGTATAATGCAGAGTGTCGTTACTGTGATAGGAGGAAATATTGGGTCTGTGGGAATCCAAACAGAGGGTGGCAAGGCAGAGGGAGGGGCAAGTCACAGAAGGCTTCCTGGAGGAAGTGACTTCTTAGCTGCGTTGAGGTGGATGAAGAGAAGTTAGTCTAGTGGTCACAAACTGGTGGTTTGCATTGTCTGGTCAGCACAGTATTTAAACTTTTTTTTCGGTAGTTAACAATACTTGGAAAGGAGGAGTCTCACAAAAAATCTGGATTTGGGGATTTACTTAAATTGGGGTGCCTGGGTGGCTCAGTTGGCTGAGCGTCTGACTCTTGATTTTAGCTCAGGTTATGATCTCATGGTTTGTGGGATTGAGCCCCAAGCAAAAAGCCTGCTTGAGATTCTCTCTCTCTCCACCCCTCCCCTGCTCATGAACAGGTGCATGTGTGCTCTCTCTCTCTCTGTCTCTCTCTCTCTCTCTCAAAATGAGTAAATAAACATTAAAAAAAATCAGGATATCGATCAACACTGGGGCCGTGAGTCTGTATAGCAACAGTTGGCTGGACCCAGCAGGGGCTGCCCCTGTAGACAGGCATATTCCAGATCACCATAGTTCCTTTCATGTATTTATTTCTGGCCAGCCCTGCAGACAGTGAGTTTGTGGCCCCTGAGTGAGTAATTCTCATTAGACTTCCTCAACCCAGCAGATCCTTTTCAGCTCTGGGGTCAAGGAACAGCCTTATCCAACTTTCTCCCTCCCTCAGCTCATTGGAAGATCCAGGAACCCCTCACTAGAAGTCTGATGGGCTTCTGTCTTGGCTATGGCTGCCTACTGGCCCTAGGTCAGGACAGTGACCTGGCCCTACCAGTGTGGGAGAAAGGAAGCCCCAGGGATGGCTCCAAAGAGTCAGGCCCGGGGGACCACACCGCCTGGTCCTCCCTTGGCTCCTCATGGTAGACATTTGCTGGTTTGGGATTCTGGCCAGAATCCATTTCTCCTCCTTTAATAACAGTCCCTTGATTTTCTTTTTGATAATCACCCCTTCCTCAGTGTTCAAGTCTTGGAGGGAATCTGATCAAGCTCCATGCTCTCTGCTGGCCAAGAGGAGGACACAGGACCCAAGCCATGCCAGCTAGTGCCCCTCCCGGGGCTGTGAATCATGCGTAGAGTGATGCAAGGAGGAACAAACACTGTGGCTGATGTGTCCCACAGGGGAGACTTGAAGAAACTGGCCTCAGTCCTGCTACCAGACCCCTGGTCTGCTTTGGTTCCTGTCCTTTCCTGAGCCTGATCGACAGGCTTCCTTTTGTTTCTGGGTGTTATCTGATAACCTCTCAATAACCCCTGCTTCTGTTTGATCGGGGCAGATTTGGTTTCTGTTGTTTGCTACTAACACCGATGCACAGCACCTCTCATAGGCGGTGTGGACTGTTTGGGTTCACACTGGATTCCCCTGAATGCCAGGCCAAGCTTGCACAGGCTACAGAGTCAGCTACAGAGAAAAGCTTTGGCTTTTCCTTACCCTCAGCTCCTTCCTCCCCTTCTTCTGGAGCTGCTGGGTCATCCTTTGCAGCCCCAACCTCGCCAGAAACCAGAGGACTGGGATTTCTTCCAGACACACCCTCTGGGGGCAGCCCTGACCGTAATGACTGCTGCTGGGCCACTGTCGTGGTCCCTGGACTCCCAGCTCAGTCTGGAGGCTCCAGGTCACCTGCCCAGCAAGCTGGCTCCTTAGGATGGGGCCACCTTTGCCTCCCCAGGACAAGGCTTGACCTGAAGCCAGCGGATGAGTCTGGAGACATCTTGTCTGTGGGCTCAGCATGGGCCCTGGAGCTGCAGGACCCCTTTCCATGCTTCTGCCAGACTGGCTTTTCTCTCAGTCATGATCACCTTTACCTTGTTTCCACGCATGTATTCTCTTGTACTATACTCACTTTATACTGAACAATAACAACACACTCACTTCTTAACCTTTAATACATGTATTCCTAAAAGGAACATGACATCATTTGCAAAAACAAGAAAGCTCTACCCTATTCTCTAAGTGGAAGGTAATGGTAAAAACGAGGACGCTGAAAATACAACATTGTTATTTAATTTCAACTAGAAGCTGCTAGAAACTATGGCTGGTGCCCACTCTGTGGAAAACATTGCCTCTTCAGCCTGTGCCTGCTCCGAGATCCTGTGGCTAGCTGCCCGTCCGGACTTGACCATGGCTGACCGCCTGGACTTGGCCATGGTTGCCCACTCGTACCCACCATACACTGTATTCCTGGCTGACTAGGCTTGGGCGCCTATCTTGTCCCAGTGGATGAGCTTGGTTCTAGGTCCAGCCATCTCAGGGAATTGAGAGAAGGATACAAGAATTAACTCTTTAGAGCCCTTCCTGAGTGACAGACACGGATAGGTATTTTACACAGATTATCTCAGTTTTCCCCACATTTCAGTCATTCCTGTACCCCCTTCGTGATTTCTGCCATATCACTACTATTCATTTACTTTGTAGTTTTCTTTAAATTGATTTGCCTTTTAAAAAGCTCTGAATTTTCTTTTAAAAGGAAATGCTATATTATTTCCATAAATCACAGAATTTGGTGTGTCAGTTATATTTTTCTAACATGCACAATTGTGAGCTATTAAAATAATAAATGTTCATCCATCTACTACCTAAAATCATCGTGTACACCATCAATCACCCATGTACAGCCCTTGGGAAATACCGTAGCTCCTTAGTTAATTCTCACCTATTTCTAGAAGGATGGTTTATAGATAAGAATATGGAGGCTCAAAGGGGTCCCTTCCTAAAGTCCCATAGGTGGAAAGGCTTGAGGCTGAGATTTTAATCCAGACAGTCTAACTCCAAATGCCAAGGCTCTTTCAACACTAGTCCTTTCCAAATAGATTTTTTAAAAATCCAATGAATCTGTTAAAAATGAAAATGTGTTTGGAAATCTAATATATGAAACAGATAAAATTGGAGCTTTTAAAAATTATTCAAATAGGATTGTTGGGTGCAGAGATTCCTTTTTAAAAACTTCTCTTGACCAAATCCATTCTACAGTGGCCCTTGAGAACTGTCTCAGAAGCCCAGGACTCTGACGAATGTTATTTTGACCCACATGGCATCACTGTCTCTTGACTTCATTTAGTCCAATTTTCCCTGTGAGCCAAACTCCTGAGGGGCAACTTCTGGGTCTATGTTATCTTTCCTGGCTGGGCATCTCTCTCTTGGACCTTTGCCATTTTAAAATCTTAAAATTTTCCATCTTACTCTCTTGAAATCTTCCACTGGCATTGTAAGGCTTACTCTGACCTAATTATTCATTCATCAAATGCTGATGTCTAACCTGTACCCAGATTTTTAGATGACACAAGAAGAATAGATGTAGTCCCCTTGATGGGTTCCCAAGCCAGTGTAGGAGACAGACAGACACAGCCAAATGCAGTAAGGATTGGAGCAGTCCCTGTTGGCCTGAGTCTCATTGTTGCCTCTGTTCCTGGCTCCTTTCAGGACCTGGTTGCATCCTGTGATGAGCAGTGCCTGAGATGGGGCCAGTGAAGGGACCCCATTGGTGCCAGAGGTCTTGTCTGATTCCCCATTATGATTCCTGGGTCACCGTTCCCTTCATCAACTGATGCCTGATGTAAGTCTGGACTTTGAATTGTACCTTAATCAGACCCCCAAACCCTTACTCCAATAGAAGGATCAATTTACAATTGTGTCAGCATCTGCAATATGGAGCTCTGACTGGCTCCTGGCCTCAGGCTGCTTTCTCCCTTCATGGCAGCCTATGCCCCCAACCTAGAGATCTTCCACTGAAGTGGGTACCACTAAAGGGCCCTTCTCTGCCATGAAGAGAAGAATCTGTCACTCTAAAGATAAAGTAAGATCCAGTCCAAATTCTGATAAATTTTAAAGATTTCTAAAGGAAATTCAGCTTTGTGGTGCCCCCCACCAAGCTAAGGTTTCTACCTTTTTTTCTCAGTCCTATCTATGGTTCTGGTTATCTCTGAGATACCTCAATCTTTGGAAGGCCCTGAATGTTCCCAGGACATCATCCTTGGGGTCTCCCCTGTGCTGTGGGTCCCAGTCTAAGCTAAGCTTGAGTTCCAGGAAGCTTCTCCCTTGGTAGGTCCTAAAGTGGGGTCCATTAGCAAACTCAAAACAACTCAAGTCAATTAAAGCCAAGTCAACTTAGCTCAACTCAACTCAACTCAACTCAACTCAACCCAATGCATACTTACTGCGTATCTCTTTGACTATACATACTACCCTATGGGTAGGGTAGTTTTTGGAGAGGTAGAATACAACATAACAGCTGCCTATCCATCTTTGCCTATCTGTACTACCCTATGGATAGGCTCTAGTTTTGGGAGAGGTAGAACCCAACAGTTAACAGCACACAATGCTTATTCTCAAGGAGCTTTCTGTTTTCCTAGATTCCAGACTCTGACTTTTCTTTGAGCTGAGGGAACTCCTTGTACAAGGAGCTGGAGAAAAAGCTTCATTTTCTGGCCTGGAGACATCCCAACCAACAGTGTAATTCTTGGGGTCTGCTCTTCAAGACTTCTCAAACTACCCTTCTGGGGTTGTTTGATTTTAAGATTTCAGATTGCAGAGTCAGTTGGTCCCTTACTCTTTAGGATATGGTTCATATGGGTCCTGAGTCTTGCATTTATTCACAAACTTGCACTGAGCCCTTACTATGTGCTGGACACTTTATAGACATTATCTCATTTAATTTTTATAGCAATCCGTGTGGATGCAGGGCCAGTATGTGGTCAGTTGGAATTTAACCCAGCCCTAATTCCAAAGCCCATACGCTTTCCATGTCATTCCATGGTCTCTTAGAACAACTGGATAAAATCCATAATAAAGAATAGAGATCACCGAATGTTTAAACGAACATATTCCATATGGAAGGAAGGAGTGGATTAATGAATATTTTATGTAAAGCAAAATCTCATCTGACCAGTTTATTAGAATTCTTTGAGAAGAAAACTATATAGGGAGATAAAGGGTGACTTTCACAAAAAGCCTTTGTCAAGTTTCTATCCTAAAGCCTATTAATAAAATTGATTCATTATAGAATTGGGCAGAGGTGGGTGGTGAGTGGGAGGGAGTCTATTTTTGCATGGATAGAGAACTGGCTTAGAGACAAGAAAGAGAGGGTGGGGATAAATGGGTGCTTTTTCAAATGGAGAACTAGGGTTCCCCAGGAATTGGTGCTGAGTTTGGTCTTATATAATACCCAATGCACATGTATTGAGTGCCTAGTGTGTGCAGTTCCTGCAGTAAGTATTGGGGATAACCCCCAAACCAGATTTTGTTCCCCTCCTGGAGGAGCTCAAGGAAAGAGGTGCTCAGTGACATCTCCAAGGTTTCAGAAGACAGGAAGCTCCTGAGGGGCTGAAATGCCAAGACATTGGAAATAAAGCTGAAGAAGGTGGCTGGGAAAGGGGAAAGAGCCCCAGGCAGCAATTAGAAGTTTCGAGCTCTCGGACCAGCTCTGTCACTGACTCGCTGTGTGACCCTGGGCAAGGCCCTTCCCTCTCTGAGTCTCAGTTTTCTCTCCTATATCTATGCAAGGAAGGAATTGGACTAGATGCTCTGTAAGGGTGTGGTGTTCTGGATGGAGGACAATGATTTGAAATAGAACTTGGTTATGAGAAAGTCTCTCTTTCCTGTGGCCAACATGTCTCCTTCTGTCCCTGCACTGAGATGGGGGACCACTCTCTCTCTCTGTCTCTCTCATTTGTGAACAGTGAGGACGAGGCAGAGAGCCATGAGGTCTGTGATGCTGGGGCTCAGAGCCCAGCCTGGAATCCCTCAGTGGCATTCATTGCGAGTGACTCAGCATCATAAATAGCTCCCATCTGGATGAGCAACGATATCTATAGCGATCGAGCGATCTCTATATCCACACACACTCTCTCTGTGCAAATATGTGGCTCACTGTATGCTAAATACGAGGTGGCCTGGAGACGTTCCTCCTCTTAAAAGACTATTTGGTATGAAACTCAAGACTGTTTATTTAAAGAAACAAGTTTACAACTATGCACATTGGATTACTGGTAGTGGGTGGTGGGGAAGAGGCGATGTGGATGAAGGGCTGCTGGGTGTGATCCGCGCTTGGGGGCCACCCGACAGAGAGGCTGAGGCCAACCACTCCACCTTTATCCTTCTGTCTGCAGCAGGAAGGGTAGTGGACACCACACATGAGATGCTTGAAATCCTGGGGTGGGGGTGTAGGGATTGGTATAGTGTTGAGCTCATCAAAGCAGAAAGCCACAGTTAGCAGAAAAAAACATAGGAACTGGGGTAACAGGAGAGCTAGATTCCAGCCTGCTCTGCCCTGCCATTGATCTCGGTCAGTTCATTAATTCACTCATTCATTCATCAAGCATGTAGCAAGCACAGACAATATGCACAGGCCATATGGGGATAACAGACAAGAAAATGTAGGTTGGAATTCAGGCTTAGCCACCTGCCAGCTGTAAGTGCTTTCCCCTCTCTGTGCGTCTGTCTCCTTATCTGTAAATTGGGGATAATACCCCCTAAGGTTTTTTTGGGGGGAGCATCATGGAAGGAGATAATGCACAAGAAAGTGTTTCTCTGTTGTAAACAACTCTGAAAATGCAAGCTAGCACCATTCCACCATATTGCCCAGTTGATTCAGCTCCTTTCTAATTAGGAGTGGTCTTGGTGATCACAGAGGGGAAATGTCATCATGACCCCCTTCACTGGGGCCCCAGGAGTGGGGAGGCCTGAACACCATCCATGGAATGACCCTGGACAGTACTCTTACCTTTGCTTCTTGGCTGAGCTGAGATGTAGGGGCCTTCAGTCAATGAGCAGAGCAGGTAGCATGCCAGAGATGCACAGATCCCTGGAAGAGAAGAGAGGGTGTTGAGGGGTAAAGGGAGAGGACTTTTGGGGTGGCTGGCTTTCTTTTTTTTTAAATTTTTTTTTTTTTCAAACATTTATTTATTTTTGGGACAGAGAGAGACAGAGCATGAACGGGGGAGGGGCAGAGAGAGAGGGAGACACAGAATCGGAAGCAGGCTCCAGGCTCTGAGCCATCAGCCCAGAGCCTGACGCGGGGCTCGAACTCCCGGACCGCGAGATCGTGACCTGGCTGAAGTCGGACGCTTAACCGACTGCGCCACCCAGGCGCCCCAGGGGTGGCTGGCTTTCTGAATGGGCACTGAACCCCAGGCCCCACTAAAGACATACTCTTGCTTCTCCTGAGGCCACCACTGATCCCCTGGGTTTCATCAAGGGCCTGGGCAAGATGGGACTCTACCTGGCATCAGACCCAACCCCGGGCCCCACCTCACCTACTCCCCTGACACCAGTTGCCCATCTCGGTCACTGGTTCAGGCAACTCTTGTATGGTACCGCTGACCACACTGCTTTCTGGCTTAAATGTGATCTCTGACTATGTCAATGGATGGGATTTACTGTCAGTCATACTTGGGTTTGAATTCTGGCTTTGGGAAAATCCATTACGTCTCCCCAAGCCTCAGTTTCCTTATGTATAAAATGGGGCTACTAACTGCACCAACCCCCTACATTAAATGCCGTATAAATGCTGATTGTAATTACTGTTGTCAGTGTTGACTAAAAATATCTGGGAAGATACCTATTACATTGCAGTCCCTCAAATTTTAGTTACCTGCCTCTGCTTTCTCCTAGGAGGCACCAAGCATTCAAGGGTACATTCCATGACTGTATCCCGAGCCTTGCACAAGTCCTGACAGAAAGTGGGCACCCATTAGACATTTGTTGACTGAGCGGTGCTCAGCAAGTTTGCTAGGTCTGCTCTCACAAAGCTAGGGCTAGTGAAGTTGATGTTCTCCCATTTTACAGACAAGAACACAGGCACACAGAGGGGAGGCCATTCTGCTCCACCTCCCACCGGGGGAGCCTGTGGAGCCAGATCAGAACCCTCAGTCCCCACTCTGCCCCCTGCTGCAGTCAGGGCCTCTCCTGGCCGGGCACCAAAGCCTCGGCAACTTCAGGGGCCTGTGTACAACCTGGTGCCACCTCCTCGACTGTTTTCCCTTCCTCCCGTAACCACAGTCCTGCTGTGACTCAAGAAAGGGGAGATTCTTGTGTCGTTTCCAGAGGTGGGGACTGAGGATTTGCCCTGGATGATAGACACAGTATAGGTAAAGCAGGGGCTCCAACAATCAGCCCACTCAAGCCCCTTTCTGTGACCGGTCGTCTTCTGGGACCACCCTGGGACCACAGTACCTAACCCTTTGGCCTCCACTGCTCCAAGGCATTGCTGCCTCCCGACACAATGTCCTCCACCCCCAATCCCACCTCTAGACTAGGAGCTCAGCGAGGCAGGGCCCCGCTGATTCCCCAGGGCCTGGCACTTAGCGGGACTTGACAAATATCTGGTGGGTGAGTGAATGAATGAGTAAATAGTGGCTGAATGGCTGTGTCAGGCCTTGTTCTAAAAGCTGGGGACACCGCAGGGAAAAGGACAAGCATGCTCCGGCTCTCAGAGCTGAATTTAAAACGAGCAACTGGATTAGAAACAGGGCAGATGTTACTGTTTTCTGACTGGCTAGGCGGGGAAGTGGGCCCCCTGACTGCCCACGGAGCATCTTAGAGCAAAGAGTGACCTCCCTGGCCTCAGGCAGGGCCACAGGCACGCCAGGTGGGGAGGCCGACCTTTAAGAAGGCCAGGAGAGAACGGTGGCACAATTAAGTATTGAATGTCTACCTACTGCTAAGTTGCAAACAGCTGGCACATTTCCTGGCCCAGAGTAGATACTCTTTTGTGCAGTGAATGAACCCGTTTGTTCAATGCCTGGGCAGAGAGTATGTCAGGATGACTCAGGTCTAGGGGCTGGTGGGAATCAAGGGTGCTGACGATCAGAATGATGATGATGTACACTTGAACGGGGCTTCACTGTTCTCGGAGCCCTTTCGCTCAGCGGTTACTATTCTCCCGGCGCAGGTGACGGATACACTGAGCGTGCACGTGTTAGCGAGCACGCCGGTCTGGGCACGGGCGGCACTGACATAAACAACAGGGCAACGGCTGCACTTTTGCTGTATCTGTGATGTACCAAGCCCTTCACATCCACGATCTCTAATACTCCCATTAGCCTGGCAAGGCCAAGGTCACAATCCCCATCACACAGAGGAGGGCACAGAGGCTCAGAGAAGTCTTGATCTTGCACAGTTGGAACCTGGGTCTTGCTCTAGGAGTGAGATGTAAAAAGCCCACAGTCTAATGGGGACACAAACAGGAAAGCGGATAGTTAACACACAAGGTGACATCCCCGGAAATGCAGGCTCGTCAGAGGTGCCTCACTGCCCGGAGGCCTCAGGGAGGGCTTCCCTGAGAAGGTGAGTCTGAAGCTGAGCCTTAGAGGACAGAGGAGCAGGAAAGGCTTTGCAGGCAGAAAGAACAGCATCTGCAAAGGTGTGGAGAGAGCATGGTCCCACTTGGAGGAATTTGGCTTGGCTAGATCCTTGGGGACAAAGATGAAGCTGGGAGGTTGTCGGGGTCAGTTATGAGGAGCTTTAGGGGGACATGGACTTTACCCAGAGGGTGATGGAGAGCCACTGCAGGGCTCAGCTTGTGCCCTAGGGAGCTCTTTCTGAGGGCAGGGTCTGGATTGGAGGGATAGGTAGCAGGACCTGTGCTTGATGAGGTCTGGGGTAGAGGGAGAAGTAGACTCTGCCTCCTGGCTGGGGCGGTGCATAGAGGTGGAAGGTCTGTGAGACTCAACTCTCCCATTGGCTGACCTACCCCGTGGAGTTAGAGGTTCTCCTCCAGGCCCCAGTGAGGAGTCTGTCCTGACGACAGGTCCTCATCTTTACCCCAGGCTCAGCAAAGCCCTCTTCTGCCACCTGACTGCTCCCAAATTGTGTCTTAGCAACCTCACAGCTCTCACCTTGGCAACACCAGCTTCTACACTCCCTTTCTCTGATTAGGCTGGAAAGGAAGGCGGATCTGGGATGCCTACCGTCCAGCAGACACGCCCAGGGAACCAGCCGGGGCCGCCCACAGCCGGTGCCACTGGCTTCATCAGGTGGAGCCTGGCCATTCAGATGCAGGAGGTGGGTCTGGACACAGGACGGGACTCTGGACAGAACCCTTGTGAGCTGGCTTCTGACCCAGGGCTGTTGCTCTGTCTGAGTGACCTTGGACAAGTCTCTTCCTCTCCCTGGGCCTCAGGTTTCCCTTCTGTAAAATAAGGGGGTTGAATAACACTATCTCTAGAGTCTAATATTATCTTATTCCATTTTTAACCTTTTCCCATGGTTATTGTTAGATGCTCTGTTGCTGGCACAGATTTTGGTTTCAGACCCTAGGGCTTTAAATCCTGGTTTGCTTAGCCAAATCACTACCTCTCTGAGCCTTGACTTTTTTTCCTCTGTAAAATGAATATATTTCATGCTATCTTACCCAGGGAGTTATAAGAGTCTGTTGAAACGGTATAGATGAAAGTGCTTTATAAATGGCAAAGAGCTATACAAATGTTATCTATTTCATCACATGGGCTGTACTCAGTAGCCATTTATTGAACCCCCTCCACCCCTCTCACCACCAGCAACAATCGCAAGCATTTATTGAACACTTACTACGTGCCGAGCTTTGTGCTGAGGTTTTACTCATATTATCTCATTTTATTTTCACAGCAACCGTATAAGGTATTTGCTATTATTTTTCCCATTTTCCAGATAAATAATGGAGGACCTAAATGGTTTTGTATAAGAGCCCAGCCAGACTCCCTGGCTTTACAACTTGACCGTTTAAAATGTAGTGAGTTGGGGCGCCTGGGTGGCGCAGTCGGTTAAGCGTCCGACTTCAGCCAGGTCACGATCTCGCGGTCCGTGAGTTGGAGCCCAGCATCGGGCTCTGGGCTGATGGCTCGGAGCCTGGAGCCTGTTTCCGATTCTGTGTCTCCCTCTCTCTCTGCCCCTCCCCCGTTCATGCTCTGTCTCTCTCTGTCCCAAAAATAAATAAACGTTGAAAAAAAAAAATTTTTAAATGTAGTGAGTTGGCCACCTCGGGATCTCTTCTCCCTCTCTTGGGTTTTTCCTCTTGCCTGAAGTCAGGATCTAACTCGGGGTTTGGTGGGCAAAGGGGCAGCGCTATCACTTATTGAGCATCTTCAAAGTGCCAAGAATTGGCCAGTTTCTCAGGCTTTTACATGCTTGCCAATCCCTTGGGGGTCTCATTAAAATGCGAATTCTGATTCAGTGGGTCTGCCATGCGGCTAAGGTTCCGCATTCCTAACAAGTTCCTAGGAGACGCTGATGTTGCTGGTCCAGGGACCACACTTGGAGTAGCCAGGTGCTAGAGGGCTACAAATCTTATCTTATTGACTCTTGGGGACCAGGTCTTCTTAGCCCTGGGGTCACAGATGGGGCAGATGAGGCTTGAGAGGCACTGAGCCTCACTCAGGGTCCCAGAGCATACAAGGGGTGAGTTTGAACTTAGGTCCACTTGGGGGTACATGGCTCCAGGGCTGCCTGCCAAGCGACACCTCCTGGCTGTGGGTCCCCGCTTGGGTTTCTGTCCCCACAGCCAGGATGGAGTGTGGTCTCTGAGGCGCCTACTAGGGACTGTTTCTTACTTTCAGTTTGTCATGAGCCGTCCCATTCTGGATGCTGGCTTCCGGTGGGAACAGGGCCCCGGCCCAGGAAGTGTTCCTGCAGTTGAGCGAACATCTCTGGGTCAGGATTAGATCCTGCACGTGTCTGATTCACCCCATTTGTCTTACCCCCGAACTGGCTCTTTTAGAATCCTGTCCTCATTTAAACATTTTAATATTTTCTTCATTATGGATTCTTTGGCTCCAATTTTGTTTATAAAAAAATACCTCACAGCATGTTATTTATCTTGACGGCTGCATTTTTTGGCATGCTTCTACATTTTGCACCTGAGGCAGGTGCCTCTCTCCCTCGCCTCACCCCCCCAGTCCAGCAGCCTTATGTCTTCTCCCTCCCCTCACTGTCTCATAGCATTAGGGATGCCGCCTGCAAGGCACGGGGCGGTGCCCACCCAGCAGCCAGCCAGCCGACCGATGCATTTATTTCCCAGCAGGGGAACCCATCACTTTTTTGCCCTTTGGCTGACCTGCTCTAGAGATGGCAGCAGGAACCGTAGGCCTAAAGGGGGTCCAGGTGGTCACTTTGATGTGGGCTTTGCCCCAGCAGGCCCCCTACCGGTGATGAGACGGAGAGAAGACTCTTAACTACGATTTAGATGATGCCACCCCTCTGCTTCACCCAGTCGTCAAGGCCCTGTCTGCTCTGGCCCCGGTCAACCTCTCTGCCCTTATCTCTATCACCCTCTCCCTCGCTGGCTCGACCTCCGTCATGCACCTTTGTCAAGCTTCTTCCTACGTCAGGACCCTTGCACTTGTCCATAGCCAGCTGCTTCTCCTTGTCCAGATGTCAGCTTTGATGCCTGTTCCTTCAAGCCCTGCCTGCCTTATGTAAACAGCCCCAACAGCCCCTGCCCCCTTGACACACCCCTCTCTTATTTCCTTCCTAGCACTTATATAACTTGGTGAAATGATTTTATTGTTGATTTGCTTCTTTTCTGTCTCTCGAATAGAATGTGAGCTCGGGGACAGCCTGGACCTTATCTTGTCTGTCTTATTCTTCATTGTCTTTCCAGCTCCTCCAACAGCTACTGGCCCATCACAGGTGCTCAGTGAGTATTGAGGAACTGGTGAGCCATACCCTGGGCTTCAGTTTCCACATTTGTGAAATGGGATTACAACCTGAACCCCACATGGTCAGAATCAAAAACAAAATGACCCAGTGGGGCCAGCGGTGTTATCCCCATTGTTTAGATGATGAACTTGAAGCTCAGAGAAATGATGGGACTTGCCCAAAGTCACCGGCAGGATGTGCTGGGGCTGGGGCTGTCTCCAGGATGCGCCGGGCCCCACGCCCTGCCTGGAGCAGGCAGGCATTCAGGAATGGATAGCTGCATCCGAGTTCCTCTGAGTGTCCTGCCGTCTGCTGCTTGAACTGCAAGACCCTCCTTGCCCGCCAGGCTGTCACAGCTTCGTGACGAGTCAGAGACAGGAATTCTAATGGCTGTTTTCTGGTGGAACACAAAGGCCTGCCTCTTGCAAATGTAGAGATGCATTTTCTCCGCAGTGGCAATTACCACACTGGATGTCTGGGGAACGCTTTTCATCTTCCAGGCACTTCACCAAGATTAACTTCTGAACCTATGCAGCAATGCTCGTTGTAGCTTGAGTAGGTGTCTGGGGCAGCGTGGGCGGCAGTGTCTTCGGTCACAGGAGGACCTGGGGTTCAGAGGGCTGGAGGCCCCCAGGTCAACATCTCTAGGAGTTTGGTCTATTTTCTCGAGAGCAGCTTCTCCACGGTCCAAAACGCATTGACCTTCTTGGGAATCCAAGGCTTCTGACTTTCCCTGCGTGATTTGATTTAGTCGTGTGCTCCACAAACACTTACTGTGAGTTACTGAGGCCTCCTTCTAACCCTGAGAATGAAACGGGGGAACAAAATACGGACTGTCCTTCCCTTGCTATGATATTGAATCAGTCAGGGAGACCGAGGACAGCGTCCCTCCTATAACTGGCTGTGTGACTGTGGATAGGTCCCTTTCCCTCTCAAGGCCTTTGGGCTTTAGCTTATTCTCCTCCCCACGATCCCCTGCTTAAAGTCCTTTAATGGCTCCTTGTTGCATACAGAGAAGGTGAGCATGCCTGGCCTGGTCTTCAAGGTCCCTCAGAGCTGGGCTCCTACTCGACCTTTTCCACCAGAGGCTCCTGCTCTCGGACGTGCTCCATTTTTATTTATTCATATGTCACTTTCTAGGTGCTTTCCAGGCACTGTCTAAGTGCTTCCCAAAATTTAACTTGGCTAACCCTCACAGAAATCCCTTGAAATTAATATTGTAATTCTCATCTTCTCCATTTTCAAGATGAGGACATCGAGACGCAGAGTAGTTAAGTAACTTGTGGAAGTCCACACAGCTACTGAATGGCAGGGTTGGGATTTGAACCCGGACAGTCCGGCTCCCATTTCAGGCACTCTGTTGCTGCTAAGTTGCCTTTCTCTGTCCTGGGCACCAGCCCTACCCTCTCCTTTTCTAAGTGCAATCCAACAGCCATGGCCCACTTCCACAAACCCCTGCCCAGTGCCTCCCAGACTGAATGAATTCTTCTTGGCTCTGTGTTCCCATAATGCCTTGCACATCCCTCCCCATGGCCGCCCTTCCCGCAGGGTTCTATATTCTGGTTCATGTCCTGTCTCCTCTGCTGGATGCTGAGCATCTCAAGGGGTGAAGCTGTGTCTCACCTTCTCTGCCTGCTTGACGCCCAGCCCAGCATACTCGTATCACCCATTCCTCAATGCAGTAACCAGAGGCATCTTTTTAAAGCAAAAGCAGTTTTTATCACGCTCCTGCTTAAAATCATCCAGTGATAATCCACTGAATTTAGAATAAAATCCCAAATCCTGACCATGGCTTAGAAGACTCTGCATGATGGACTGGTCCCTGCCCCCTCTCCACCCTCATCTACACTGGCCCTCTGCCTGTCCCCAAAGAGTCCAGGCTCACATTTAGGGCCTCTTCCAGAGCTATTTCCTGAGCCTGGAATGTTTGGCCCCATATCCTCACGTGATTGACTTCTTATTATTTGGGCCTTAGTTTCATGTTGCCATTTCAGACAGACCTTCCCTATCTGTCCTTCTGTATGCTTAAAAGTCTTCACACTTACTTTTTAATTGTTATTAATGACTGTGTCTACTGCAAGTTTATAAGCCCCATGGAAGCAGGGATCTGAGGTGTCTTGTTCAGTACCTGTAACCATACCTGACACAGAATAGCCACTCAAAGAGTAAATGTTGGAGGAAGTATAAATGCTTATCTGTTGAAATTCACCTAGGCCCAGATAATATAATACAGGTTTCCCCTGCTATTTGAAAGTGGAGCATTCTTATGAAACCTTTTTAAAACCCAAATGGTGTAAAGCAAAGAAGCAATTATCTTTCTGTAAAAGTGAAATCCTTTTCAAATTTCTTTTGGCTAGTGAAAACAGGTACTAACATAGGTCTTCCATAAAAGTGATACGACATAAAGTGAACTTTCAGATAGTGTGGAAAAACCTGTATTAATATAATTATAATATAATATAATATAATATAATGCAATATATAATATTATATAATATATGATATGATATAATATAATATAATATAATATAATATAATATAATATAATATATCTGAACTGGTCTCACCTCAGGCTAAAAGCTGGGATAATTTCATAAGCTGAAATTCACTATCTTTATCACCTTGCCTGCAATCATACTCCCAGACATAAGGCAATTTTATTGACCATTCTCTGCTGACTTCCCTTCACGAGGGATGCTTAGAACTCCTTACATGTGCCTTAATTGTCCACCTAAGACTCAGGGAAACTTGTGAGATACTGCCTTCCCCATTTTGCAGGCAGGGACATCCCTGAAAAGCAAAATGCTGACTTGTGAAGTGCCCAGAGCCTGATGGGAGCACACATACCCGTCACATCCATCACATTTCATCAGTAACAGGAGAGACTTCATGCTCCAGAAAGGCACAAGAATTCTGCATCCTGCCAGGACTTGGGCCAAACACTGCTCATATCTCAGAGAAATGGCGGTCTGTCGCTAAGAGGAATGTGCAGCCCAGTTGGGGGCAAATGGAAAAGAGAGACTTCATATTCATCTGGTTAAGACAGGCAGGATGAGCAAAAATGCAGAAATAAGGTTTGGGTGTCTGACTGCAGAAATGTGTTAATGAGAACCAAGGGGAGAGACAGGAGATGCACGCAGTGGCCAGAATATAGGTACCACCATTGTAGACTTTCTGTGAAAGGATATGGAAGGGAAATGAGTCAAGGTATCTCAAAGACCAACTGCCACACATTGTCATCCTCTTGAGAACCAGGAAGGACATTTCTTGCCCCACTTTCCCTCCTCCTTCCAGCCTCTTTGAGCTCTGGAAGGAAATGGCATCCCAGTTTTAGGGGCTGAGAAACTCTAAGACCTAATCTTCTAGGCAGAATGGTGAACTGACAAAAACTCTGGATTATGAGTTCAAAGGTCTTGGCTGTGGTCTCAGCACTGTGGAGCTTTGGGCAAACTCCTTCCTATCTCTGACCCTTGTCTTCCTCATCTGTAAAAAGTGGCTGTTGGGTTTGATGATTTCCAAATCCAGGATTTCCATGACTTCAAGCCTTCTGTTCTTATAGGCTTATAGTTCAGATTACTTTGAAAGAGAAGCTCTCACTTTTGTCTTTTTCTTTATGGGCTCAATTTGTCTTTTGACTATTGTCTTGCAAATAGTACTGGCCTCTAGCCACAGTGTAGGCAGTGGAGATAAACAATTCTGGCTTTGTAAAATCTGTTGAGGGCTGATGTACCCTCCATTTTTTTTCTGAAATAGTTTCTCTAATGCACATGGCTTATCATCTTAGGGTGGATCTCTCGCAACACTTTCTGCTAAGGACAGGAATGTTCAGAACAGATTGAGGAATGAAAGTCAGAGTTTGAGGTAGAGATTTCTAAGGTAGAACAACATTTGAATGGCAGGGTGTTGTTGTTGATGTTAAAATCCTTCTGCACTAAGTGATATGATGTCTTGGGTTTGCTTCAAGATATGTCTCTCTCTCCCTCTGTGTGTGCGTGTGTGTGTGTGTGTGTGTGTGTGTGTGTGTGTGTGTGTGTGTGTGTGTCTGAGTGTGATGAGAGTGGGTGTGGGTAAAGATGAAACAAAATTGGCCAACCGTTGAAGCTGGATGACGGGTATGTGGGGGTTTATTATACTATTCTTTCTATTTTTTAAAATATCATTGAAATATTTCATCACAGAAGAAGGCCCTTTGGAGACTGGCTTCAGCTTTTCTCTCTACTCTCATTTCACACTCCCCATCTTAAGGACTTTCTGGCGCAGTGACATCACCCTGGTGGCTCTGATCTCACACCTCTTGGCCTTTACACACAGTTGCAAGTGTCTGAGGTACCTTTCCTCTCCTTTCCCCACAGCTCATCACTCCTGCCTCTGAGATCCTATATAGCCTTGTGTACTCACCTTAGTGTAGCACTTAGCACATCATATTGCAACTGTTTTCTGCTTCCTTTGCTGCTCTGTGTCCTCCTCAGGACACGTCTCTGTCTCCCCAGTGCACAGCCGGTGCACACAAGAAGTCTTCAGCATATGTTTACAGAGGGAATAGTAGCAGAAAGGATAGCTCATTTTTTGAGTACTTATTGTGTGCCAGGCACTTCCCTAAGCTTATTATATAGGTATTTCATTAAATCCTCACCACAAGTGGGTACTATTAACCTGTCTTATCAGAAGGTCACTCTCCCAAGGTCACATGCTAGGAAGTGACAGAGCCGAGATTTGGACTCAGAATGGAAACAACTCTGCTCTTCTCCTGGTATCTGGGGTTTTAAAACACTTCCCCGTGAATGTTATACAACAGGCCCAGGATTTGGGGAGCTCGGGCTTTAGGCCCAATTCTACTTAATTGCTAAGTGACCTTGGGCAAATCACCTCTGCCCCCTATACCGGGACTCCCGGGTCTCTGGTTGAGACTACCCGGGATTGAGAGGGTCACGTGAGGCAAGGGCCCTCCCAGCTTCAGCTCACAGAGAAAAGGTTTCCTCTTCCACATTTGGTTTTCTCCCGCTGAACTGGCTTCTCTGTTTGGGAACCTCCCAGCTTCTCATGTTCCTTCAACCTCTTTTCTTACTACCTGCAGCCTCCCAGAGCCAAGCCTAGTTCACAACCTGCTGCTTCTGGGGTCTCTCCCTTCCCCCATTCGTTCCTCTCCGGCATCACTCCGGAGGCGGGGAGCGGAGTAGCTGCCCAGTTCGTGAGGCTTCCCCGCGGTTTCTCGGCCCCCTCCCCCCACGGAAACTCAGCCTCACACTTTCTAGGGATGTTCCGGGGACAGCCTGAGTCAGTGATTGCAGCTGTCAGCCTCGGGTATCTGTGTGAGGCTCTCTGAAGGAAGTCCATGGTCCTGAGTTAGGGTGGAAGTGGGGGTCTGGAGGGAAGAAGGGGCAGCGCACTCCTCCCTTCTAGCCTAGGCCCAGCCGCCCCACTGGAGTCCTGGACCCTTCTGTGCCTGTCTCTCCTTCCACCCTCTTTCCGACTTCCAACTGGGACCCGCCATTGCACGGCCAGGCCTTGGTGAACTGCAGACCCAAGCCAGAGACGCGCGATTGTGACTGAGCTCCCCTCCCCAGCTCGCCCCAGACACTGCTCTGGGGAAGCCGAAATCCCCGATCGATGCAACCACCCACCCGCAAGGAACGCGGGAGGCCCCAGCCCCACGGCTTTGTTCGCGGCTCGCCAGGAAGCAGGCGGCCGGTAAGAGCTGTCTGCCACCGCGGTGTTGACGCGGGGAGCGGAGTCCACGGGGACGAGGGACTGTCCTCGGAGGCCGTGGCACTGAACCCGGACCCAACGAGGAGAGGAGCCGGCGGATGGCCGTTGTAGGCAGGTGCAGTGCTGACCTGAGGAGAGGACCCAGCTGGGCGAGGGGAGCTGTCCCCGAGGTGGTGCTGAAGCGAGAAGGGGCCCGTGGCTCCCTCCGCCTCTCTCCGGAAGAGCCGGTGGCGGCTGAGAGCTACCGGGAGAAGGAAAGAGGACCGGAGGAAACCACCCTCAGGGAGCTCGCCGGCGCGGGGCCTATGGCTAGGGTCTCTCCGGCGAACCTGCTCCAGCGGAGGAGGTGGCGGCTCAGCAGCAGAGAGCGAGCGTGCGTTCTACGAACCTGTTGGAGGCTGCAGCTCCTCCGCGGCCGACCAGGGCGCCCGGGACCGAGATTCTGGCGCGCGTCTCCTTCCCCCTTCCTGCACTCCTCCGCGGAGGCGCTCCCTCCTGCCTGGGCTAGCACATGTGCACACCGGGGGCGCCCAGCCCCTCTTCGGTCCGCCCCGAGTGTCAGCCGAGCTGCAGGGCACAAAGCCGAGAGGCCTCCCCCAAGGGCAGACCCGCTCCCAGGGAGACCCAAGCTTCCTGAGATAGGAGGCGGGGGCTGGCGACGGGGACCAGAGAGGGCGCCAGCAGTGAAATCAAGAGGGAGACATGGGGGGAGCTCTCCATAGAGTCAGTTCTGCCCTGAAGTTTGGGAACATAGGGTTCTGTCACTTAGAGAACAAAGGGCTTCCTGCCTTGGAAGTCTCTCTTCCCTGCCCCCCTTTTCTGTGACCAGTTAACCAAAGGCAGGTTTTGTACTTGCTCTGTTGAAGTACCTGTAGTACCCTGTCCTAGAGAGGGCTTTCCAAGCCTTCCATATGTACAGTGCATTCATAAAAAATACAAACTCTTTGGTGTGGTACTGAAGGTCCTTCACCAGGAAGACCCAGGCTGCCTTTCCAGCTGTTTCCAAAAGGACAGAAAATCACTTATTCTGAACAGGTTCACCCCAGTGCCTTATCATCTGCTGCTCCCTGGGGCTGGAACATTTTCCCCCTTACTACTTACACTTTATTTGTAAGTTAAAGTGTCCTCATTCTCAGTGAGAACTTCCCTGATTCCTAAGGCACAGTCACTCCCTCCTTAATCTCCCTCAGCCTTTACATCTCTCTAGGAGACTTCTTATCATATTGTATTTAAATTACTTAGGCATCTATATTCTCAGTTACCAGGCTCATAAAAACTGGTTCCATATTTTATTTTTCTTTGTATCTCCAGCTCCTAGCACAATGACTGACATACAAGAGATGTTGAATTGTGTCTGCTGAATGTATGCACACGTGAGAAGCAGAGGTCAAAGTAACTTCCTTTCCTTCAGTGTTCATTTGATTTCTCCCAATCTCATCTCTCTCTCCCTCTCCCCACTCCCATGTCTCTTTTAATCACAGCCTGTAAAACCTCATGTGGGAGCATCTCTGTCTAACCCTCCTGCCTCATCACTACCAACTCTCTCCTGACTTAGTAATTCCATCTGCAGTAACCACCATTTTGTACCAAGTTGCTTAATTTTTTCCCCCCTGTTTCTCTACTTAGGACTCTTTTAACCTTGGTCTTTACATGGCTAAATCCTTCTTGTCTCTTGGATTTTGGCTCAAATGTCAGCTCCTGAAAAGACCTTTGGCCACCCTATATAATATTTGCTCCCCCAATTACTCTGTAACATTATCTATTTCTTTTTGCTTAGTAATTACTACTCTCTGAAATGGTTTTATTTATGGATTTATTTGTTTATCATTGGCTTTCCCTCAACTAGAATTAAAACTCTACTGGGACAAGGATCATGTCTCTCTTGCTTGCTGTAGTATTCTCAGTGGCTGGTATCCTGAGAGGAGCCTACCTCACACCAGGGCATCTATAGTCCCTCTCTCCCTGGAAAGGCTGGAGCTATTATGCAGGTCATTGTGGGATTTACTATTAGGTATACACCAAGTAAGAATGTTTGAGGAAAAAGGGTCACACTGATATTCTATGGGATGAAAAAGAAGAGGAAATGGAGGGCCACAGGTACGTGGCTGTGACATGACAGCCCCTTCTCACCCTGGATGGCATGGCCATAACGACGACAACTCACTTCACAACACGAAAAACACTTTCACATCCATAATCTCATTTGGTATTCACTGAAAACCTCTGAGGCCAAAAGAGGCAGGCCGACTTGACCAAGATCACACAGCTTGCAAGTGGTGATGCTATTCTCAGAACTGTGCTACGTGCTGGGCATCTAGAACTAAGACATGCTTCCTGCCCTCCAGGGCTCACATTAGTAAGAGACACAGGTGCATAAACAATGGATTATAGTACAATTTGATGAATACTCAGCAATGATTCTCAACCTGGAGATGGGTAGGGTGGGGAAGAAATGGATAGGCTGCCAGGGTCAGAATAAGCCAAAATTCTTTCAATAACCATTACAATTTGTACACTTCCCAGGTGTCAGGTGCTGTACTAAGTGTTTACATACTTTGTCTTGACTGATCATTCCTTCCTATTTCTATTCCCACTTTGTGGAGTTAACAGAACCTTGAGAAGGTTAAGTAACCTGGGCAAGGTCATGAGGCTGGTAAACAGCTAAGCTTGGGCTTAATCTGAGTTTGTTTGACTTGAACCCTGAATTCTTAGCCATTAATGCACCCCAGACATACTGAATCCAGATGGCTGGTGAGCAGGGTTGGCACAAGATTTGAAGGTGATTCTTAGGTTATTCTGTTGTATCTTAACCTCTACTGAGAAACAACCATACGGAGAGTGCTGCAAAAAGGAGAAGAGGGAGAGATAAACCTGCATGGAGGGAGGAGTTGCAAGAGGTTGGAACTGGATCTTGAAGGATTAAGTGGGAGTTTGTAGGCAGACAGCAGGTGAAGAGTATTTCAGACAGAAAAAAATGGAATATTCAAGGGCCTCGGGGTGTGGAAATAAAGGGACTCTCAGTGGTTTGGTGAGTATGGAGTATGAGACTGAGATAAGGGATGGGGGCTAGGAAATGAGGCTGGAATCCAGTTTGGACTTGGCTTGTGCCTTTATCCTACAGGCAGCAGACAGCCACGTTGAAAGGCAAGAGCTCTGTTTTAACAGCTGCTATCATTACCCTGATTATCCTACAGTAGCAACATTGGACCAGTGCTTTACAATTTGTAAAGTGCTTTCTAGTAATAGAAATATCACTCTGGAGTGATGTGGACCTGAAGCTCCACGAGGGCATCATACCTATGGGTTTATTCTATTGTTCCCAAGCACCCAGCAATGACCACTGATGTAGTTGCTAAGGAAGTATTTGTGGAAGAGGAAGAAATTGAAGGAGTTCAGTTTAGAGGCTGCTGCAATAATTCAAATAAGAGAGGGGCACCTGGGTAGCTCATTGGTTGAACGTTCTACTCTTGATTTTGGCTCAGGTCATGGTTCATGGGTTCGAGTCCCACGTTGGGCTCTGCGCTGGCACTGCAACGCCTTCTTGGGATTCTGTCTCTCCCCTTCTCTCTCTGCCCCTTCTGCACTCTCTCAAAAAAAGAACAACTAAAAAAAAATAATTCAAATAAGAGAGAAGTGATGAGAAGTATAACTTAATCCAAGAGTGCAGAATTCTTTGACTACTGACTCTGGAAAGTAAAACCTTATTGCCCTCTACCTTGGAGCACCTTGGGGAAGCTGGAATTCAGCCCTCCAAAATGGTTGCTAAATAATTGCAACAATTTTCTTCTCCAACGTAAAGAAAAGCATATTGGCCCCCAGGTGGCCAACACCCATCCAAGCCAGGATTTCCTCTGTTGTATGCACTTTATGTCTTTTGGCTCTTGGAGTTTTGTCCCGATGGTCTCTATTATGTGGCAATAACATTATATGCCGTCATTTGTTTCAGTGTTTTAAGGGGCAATCACCATGCTAATGAAACTCAATCTTGGCTCAAGAACTAGCTTCCACCTTCTGTTTCTCCACCCCTCTGGGAAGTCCACATGGACCCTGATATGGCTAACTTACAGATGGCTGACTTGCATTAGGCTCTGTTAAAGCTCTTGACATATATTAACCCTATGAGGAGGGTATGATTCTTATCCCCACTTTACAGATATAGAAAAGAGAAGAGACTTGCTGAAGGTTGCATGCTGACAGAGGCAGGTTTAAACCTTGGCTGTTTGACTTGAGCCTGCAGGCTCCAACACTTTAGCTGACTGTCTCCTGGGTACAGTCTTCCCATTCTGTTTCCTCCTAGACCTGTGTAAGCCTGGATAAATAATTTCATTTCTGAAAGCCTCAGCTTCCTTTTCTGTAAAATGGGGATAAAAAATAGGTACCAAGGAAGGTTCCTGGGTGAAATAAATGAGGTAACATATGAAAGTATATCAATGGTGCTGATTCCTTTCCTGGTCTTCCTCATGTGGACGAGTGGTTCCACATCTGCCTAGACACTGGGGCCACAAACCCAGGGGGGCAGTATAGAATTCTTCCTTTCTCTCAGCATCCAATCCGTCAGCAAATCATTTAAGCTCTTCCACCAAAATACATCCTAACTTAGTCTACTTCTCTCCCTCTCCACCACATTCCTCCCTTCCATGCCATCATGATCTCCCGCCTGGACTGCTGTTAAGTTTCTTAACTGGTCTCTCTGGTTTCATTCTTGCTTCTCAAAGTGATTTTTAACCTATATATCTTATAAAGAAAAGAGCACAAGTCCTATAAACAGTTTAATTAATTATCACAAAATGAGCACAATTGTGCGACCAGCACCCAGATAGTAAAATGGAACAGTATGAGTCCTCATCATGGCACCCCAGTTGCTACCCCCTTACTCCTCCTCAGAGGTAACACAGTTTTGACTTCTGACACTACAGATTAATGCTACTGATTTACGAAATCATGGAGGATGTATGCTTTTGTGTGTGGCTTCTTTTGCTTGATATCGCATTTGTGAGATTCATTCATGTTGTTGCCTGTGTCAGCAATGTCTTACTTTTTATTACTGTGTAGTATTCCACTCTATGACTGGATCTCAGTGTTTTGATTGATTTTTGGGTTGTTTCCAAATTTTGTATAGATCTTTTGATACATATGGGTAAGGGTTTTTGTTGGGTGTATTCCTAGGAGTGGAATAAACGGGTAAAGTGTGCATATATACAGCTTTAGTAGACACTTTCAAACAGTTCTCTGAAGTGGAGAATACCAATTTGCACTCCCATAAGCTGGATATGAGAGTTCTGTTTTTCTACATCCTCACCAACATTTGGTATGGTCAATCTATTTTTACTTTTAGTCATTCTCTGTATGTAGAGGTTTTAATTTGAATTTATCTGATGACTAATGAAGTACTTTTCCACATGTTTAATGACTATTTGGAAAACTTTTGTGAAGCGCTTACTTCTGTCTTTTGTCAATTCTTTTATTCTGATATGTTGCTTTTTTATTGATTTGTAGGAGTTCTTTGTATGTTCTGGGTAGGAATCCCTTGAAGCCATATAGATTGTAAATATCTTCCCCCAGGCTGTGGCTTACCCTTTCCCTTTGTTGTTGGTGTCTTTTGATGAACAGAAGTTGCTACTTTTATCATAGGTCAATGTATCATTTCTTTCCTTTACAGTTAGTGCTTTTTGTGTTCTGCTTAGAGAAACTTTAGTCTCTCCAAGGTCAAAAAAACATTCTCCTTGTTATCTTTTAGAATCCTTATTGTTTTACCTTTTCTATTTAGATTTACACTCCATATAGAATTGATTTTAATGTGGGTATGAGACAGGGATTAAGATTAAGTATATTTTGGCCATATGGCTACTCTATTGACACAGCACTCTTTATTGAAAGGAAAAAAAAAAACTACCCCCCCCCCAACTGTTCTGCTTGCTTTGTTATAAACTAAGTGTCCATATTCATTTGGGTCCAATGTAGCTTTTAAAAGTATAAAATAGGGGGCGCCTGGGTGGCGCAGTCGGTTAAGTGTCCGACTTCAGCCAGGTCACGATCTCGCGGTCCGTGAGTTCGAGCCCCGCGTCAGGCTCTGGGCTGATGGCTCAGAGCCTGGAGCCTGTTTCCGATTCTGTGTCTCCCTCTCTCTCTGCCCCTCCCCCATTCATGCTCTGTCTCTCTCTGTCCCAAAAATAAATAAATGTTGAAAAAAAAAAAAAAAAGGTATAAAATAGGAGTGCCTGGGCGGTTCAGTCAGTTAAGGGTCCAACTCTTGATTTCAGCTCAGGGCATGATCTCCTGGTTTGTGAGTTTGGGCCCCGCATTGGGCTTTGTGCTAATAGTGCAGAGCCTACTTAGGATTCTGTCTCCCTCTCTCTCTGCCCTTGCTCACTCTCTCTCTCAAAATAAATACATAAAAATTTTAAAGATAAAATAAACTAAATACAAATATAAAACAGATCAAGTTGTTAGTCTGCTAAACTTCTAATGGCATCTTTCCTGTTGAACTCAGAATAAAACTCAAACTCCCTTTAAGGTTTTGCACCCTCTGGCCCCCACCTATCTATATGATGCTATTATTCTACTACTTAACCTGTTACTCACTCCACACCAGCCACAAAGTTTCTTTTCATTCCCTAAACACACACCACTCACTCCTAGCTAGAGGCCTCAGCTCCCAGCTTGCAGGCTTTTGTGCCAAATGTCTTGTCACACAAGGCTTCTCTGCCCACGTTCTCTAAAATAGCCCCTTCTCTTCCCAAGTTACACTCCAGATGATTACCTTGCTTTGTCTTTGATAACACTTGCTCCTCTTTGAAAACATCTTATTTATTTATTTAGTTAGTTAGTTAGTTAGTTAGTTATTCTGCTTCTCTCACCAGAATGTAATCGCAGTGAAGACAAGGATTGTGTCGATTGTGTTTTTCACTGAAACCACAGGGCTGCGGAAAGTGGCTCAATGAATGTTTGTTGAATCGGTGAGAATGGCACCTCTCCACTCTGTTTTCCGTATCGTCTAGCTCTCATGTCAGAGCAATGCACAGCATCTCAAAAGTTGCAGAATTATGTGACACACTGAGTAGGTAGGTAGACAATTCCAACATTATCAATTTCATACCTGACTTACTTTCCCGTTTTTATTGATGTTAAGTCCCAGTTGTCATTATTTCAACAAATCAATTTATATTAATTTTTGAGAGGAAAAGAGGGAAAACCGATATTTCTTGAACTTTTATTATATTTCACTCAATCCTCAAAACAGCCATTTGAAGGGAAGTGTTATCACCTCCAGTTTATAGATGAAGAAACAGGGACTCAGAGAGGCAAGTATGGTATGTGCTCATAAAAGTAGTTCAATCAGATTGCATAAAGATTACTCTAATGACACCAGGTCAGGCCCCCAGCAGAATATCCTACAGAAATCATGGCATATGCCATTGAGACATTTAGCAGAGAGTTTAAGTATTGGCTTTAGGGAATAGAACTTGGGTTCTCCGTCTGGTCTTCCCCCTCACCGACTTTGTGACATTGGGCAAGCTGCATGAAACCAAATTTACTTGCATGAAATAGAAGCTATTTTTTAAGCTTATTGAGAGGATTAAATAGTAACAGGCCTGTAAAGTGCTTGCATATAAGAAGCTCAGTAAATGTTGGCTGCTCGTATTGATGTTGTTGTTTTATATAGTAATTCAGTTTGCTCCTTCAAGACGTTGAGGAGATGCAAAAGGGGATAAGATGCTAGAAGTAACTGATGTAGAGCTTTGCAGTTGTGAGCACAGTCCTTCAAACCAGAGCTTTGGAGAGTGATCCTCTTCTGATGTGGAAGAACATTCTTAGCATGTCTCCATTTCCTTGTACAGAGAAAAGTAACAGCTTCCGGGAGGTGAAGTGGTTTGTCCAAGGTCACAGAGCTTAGATCCAAACGCAAACCCATTTGACTCTCGAGATTTGGTGCAATTCAAGTCATGAATGTTCTGGTTGTTCTGGGTTCTGAAATCGTAGCCCCTCCCCTCTCCCGTTGTGCCTGCCACAGGGATAGAGAAAATCCACAGATAATCCCTAAACCTCATTTGAGGCTAATAATCACAGCCATTTATCTCCCCCACCAAGCTGCTTATCGAAGCGATGGACAAGAGGTCCAGCTGATCAGGGTCAGCAGTTCCTCTGGGTGCTGCCTGGTTGGGGTTAGAGAACTGGGTGAGAGGCGGAGTCCTACAGAGAACGCAACAGATGACTGGATCCTGAGAACAGCAATACCCATATCGCTCTAGGGCAACTGAGAGAAGAGGACTTTGTGAACATTTATCCAATCTCAGAGGCCAGAGAGGAAGGACTCTCTGAGCCTTAGTTTCCCTATCTTCAGAATGGAGATAAAGACATCTGTGTTGCAGGGTCATTGTGAACATTCAGTGACATGATGTATGTGTAATAGGGTGTCAAAATGGATTGTTTCTATCTTAGTTTCAGCTAAGGCCACAGAAGCCAGAAATAAAATATAGGTGCCAGGTCCCCTTAGGCAAAGTGAGGCTCCATTCTACCCATGAAGGTTATACTAATCAATTCTGAAGTAACCTTGATCAGCCTTGAGGGCATAAAAGGTTGAAGTTAAAGAGGAGGAGAGAGAGTTTGTTTGAAGTTACTGGTGTTCTGGTTATCACCCCACCCTGCCACTGTCATGGGGGAGAGAGAGGAACACCTTAAGAATGAGAAGGGCTCTGAGGACACCCCCCTGGAAAGTCTTGTCTGAGTCTTCTGACACTGGGGGGCCTTTAGGTTGGTATTCATCCATGTCTGGAAAACTCTAAAGGCAAGAGAGTATGGCTAGTTGGCTGTGTTGATAGCATTCACTATTTCACAGATCTTTATTGAACACTTGCTATGTGCCAAGAACAGTTCCAGACTCTTAGAATCAATGAACAAAACAGATAAGATCCCTGAATTTGAGGTACTCACCTTCTCGTGGAAAGGGAGACACAATACAGATATAAATGTGTAAGACATTTGACGTGATAATTATTATGGAACCAAATAAAACAGAGATGGGATTAGGAAGTGCTGGGGATGTTGATTTTTTTTTTTCTGAAGGGTCAGAGAAGACTCTTCACCTCTGATACCTCTTATCACCTCTGATAAGGTGATGTTTAAGCAGAAACTCAAAGGAAGAGGAGTGAGTGAAGAGAAGTGGTTGGAGGGAGGTCAGAGAAATAGAGGTAGGGGAGCTTGATTGCTATGGTGAGGACTTTGGGCTTTAGTAGATATTTGATTAACATTGGATGAGAGAGGCAGGAACAGAGGAAATGAGGGCACTGGCTGGGATATGACCAGAGAATCTGCCCAATGGGAAACATTAGTACTGTCACAGGGCTGTAGGGGGGCTATGTCATCCCCTTGTCTCACAGATGGGAGAATTCAGGATTTCCAGAAGCTTGAACATCATAAAACAGGCTGTCCCGGTGGGCCTTTTGTGTACTGAGTTGGAGGGTTAAGAACTTGGGCTTGGACCGTGTTTTGCCATTTGGGGGCAGCTTTGAATGTGCTTTTCTAGAAACTCATCTCCTAGGAAGTCAGTGGCATTACCATGAAGAAATACAGAATTTAGGAGTTCTGCCACTGACCAGTTATGTGTCCTTGGCCTGAATCTCAGTTTGCTTATTTGGACATCAGGGTTACTAATATTTACCTTTCAGAGAAAATGTGAAGCTCGAAGGAAGTAATGGATGGAAAGGAACTTGGCAAATTGTGAAAAGGTGTGCAGACACATATCGTTATTGCCATCTTGGGGACAGTTAAGTACCTTAATATGCCCTCCATCCAGGAAGTATGTGGGACTTGTGGTCTGGAGTCTGTTTTTAGCCTTCCAACATCCATTTCTGCCTTCCTAAGAGTAGCTTGCCTCTCATCCATGTGGCTTAGTTGGCATTGACTTCAACATCAAAGGTTGGGCTCAGTTAGCTTAAACCAGACAGTATCTCTCATCTTTCTGGCCACAGAGATTACAGGAGGATCAGCCAATGACATAATTCAAGTCAGCCAATCAGGGCCAATTAGACTTACTTCTTTGTTGTTGTTGTTGTTGAGCAATCCCACCCCTTGCTCCCCACTTTTATTTATTTCTGGAATTTTTAAAGTTTATTTACTTTTTTTTTTTTGAGTGAGACAGAGAACACAAGCAGGGGAGGGGCAGAGAGCAAGGGACAGAGGATCCGAAGTGGGCTCCATGTGGGGCTTGAACCCACAAACTGCAAGATTATGACCTGAGCCGAAGTTGGATGCCCAACCAACTGAGTCACCCAGGTGCCCCTATTTCTGGAATATTTTAAAGCAAACCCCAGATATCTTTACATTTGACTTGTCAGTATGTACCTCTTAATCAATAAGGACTTTTTCTTCCTTTTAATATGACCATAATACAATTATCACAACTAGTTAAATTAACAATAATTTTAAAAAGGTTTTTTTTTTTTCCTTTTGTCAATAGCAGATTGAAGCACTGGCAAGGGATTACAAATAAGAATACTGGTGGTTAGGAAGCCTTCCGATAAATGCTGATTGCTGATTTGAAGTTAGATTGTTCTGAGATGGTACCATTAGAAATTGTATTGTAGGGGCGTCTGGGTGGCTCAGTTGGTTGAGTAACTGACTTCGGCTCAGGTCATGATCTTGCGGTCTGTGGGTTTGAGCCCCACATCGGGCTCTGTGCTGACAGCTCAGAGCCTGGAGCCTGCTTCGGATTCTGTGTCTCCCCCTCTCTCTGCCCCTCCCCTGCTCATGCTCTGTCTCTGTCTCTGTCTCTGTCTCTCTCTCTCTCTCAATAATAAATAAACGTTAAAAAAAAAAGAAATTGTATTGTAAGAGAATATTAATTAACATAGGGGAAAGTTCAAAGTGAATGTGTAAACATTTTGTTGTGTATAAAGTATGTATACACCTGAAACTAATGTAATATTGTGTGTCAACTATACTTCGATTAAAAAAGCATACACTACATATAACGGTTTTATGTATAATCATATATAATCAACCTTTCTCTGTATCTAGCACATGTAGATATAAATATATGGATAGTTTTTAAAAGGCTGAAAAAACATTCTAATATGCCAGGATTATCTGAATGGTGGGTCAGGTGTTTGTATTTTGATTTTCATCCCTGTATTTTCAGGGTTTGTGTGCATGTATGCTCGGGGCCAGGGCAGAGGGGCAGAGAGTATTGGGGGAAGGATCATGGCCTCTCTGGTAAGCCTGAATTAATATAATGATAATGACTCATTTCTGAGACTTGTGTTGATCTGTTGGTAAGTGGACTTCACTGACTTTTGGAGATACTGACAGCTATCTTGTGGCCAAGAGAGAAGCCAGCTTTAGAGTGAGGATACTGTTGTACTAGGCAGAGGAGAGACGGAATAAAACTGGATTCTTGGTGGCATCGGTTGAGCGTCTGGACCAAACCTTACCTGAAGCTAGGCCTACCTCTGCCCTTTTCAGGTATATGAGGTAACAAATTCCTTTTATCGTTTAAACCAGTTTGAGTTGGATGTTCGGATACCTTCAACACAAGGAATTCTAACCACTAGGTCGTGGCTTCTGAGCCCCAAAGTTTGATGAAAAAAAGATTGCATTTGAAATTTCCTGGTGGGAAGTCCCATCCACAAGCTTCCCTCCCCAAGACCCAGCCCCCCCAAAGGAGTGTGAGGTTTGTCAATCTCAGTTGCCTTTGAGAATGGGTGGTTATTAATCGCTGCTTCTTTCTCTTGGTGATAGATGAGGTGAGTCTGGCAGAAATGCCAGCGTTATGACCTGGTGTCGGGGACCGAGTGGCATTGGTCTGGGCTATTTCCTCGAAGAGGCTGATACAATCCAAGTATCCATCTGGAATGAAGAGGAGAGCAGAGGACAGCAAAGGGAAGAGGGTGAAGAGAGACAAAAACCAAGGAGGTGGAGACACATGGAAAGGCACGGTGGGAGGTAGGGTGAGGTAGCACTGGTGTGGTTGGGCCTATGGGAAGAAGCAGCAACCCTTGATGCCTTTTCTCAATGGGTGCAAGTTGAGTCTGGTAATTTACTGCAGAATGGGCAGAATGGGGCAGAAGGAGATTCTGGAAGGTTGGGGAACATTCCCCTTCTTCTGGTGCTAAGGCAAAAGCAAGTCCAGCAGTGAAAAGACACAACATTGACATGGTTATGGTCCAGACATACAGAAGAGAATCTCAGTTTCCTGAGAATAATTGGGGACCAGAAAAAATATTCCACTCAATATGAACCACTTCAAGGACGGACTATAATTTTGTCATAAATGCAAGTTAATAGCTTTGATTTGGACTTTGTCAAGAGTTTAAAAATGAAATAAAATTGAAGATAACCTATATTTAGCAAACCATAGGTCATAATTGAAACTATGTACTGATTTTAAGGACAAACAGAAATTGAATGAAGAATTCAATTTTTTCAGGGTGTATGTTTTCCAGTAAAATTGGACAGCTCATTACAACGTTTGTTATTTTCCATTTGACTTTTGCAGTACGTTTATCAAGAGGTTTCTTTAGAACAAATATTCATGGATTAAAAAAAATTTCCCTGAGGGTGTCTCTTAATACTTTGATATCAAATTTATTCTCTTTTGAAGTGCCTGTGCACCCATTTGCATGGTGTTCCAGCTACTTTTGCTACATAATAAAGCACTCCAAAACTTAAGCTGGTTCAATCAAAATTAATCTGTTAGAATTATGCTAGGAATTCTGGGACAAAGAACTATTCTTTCCTTCTGGCTATAAAAGTGGAAACATAGAGCCTGGGAGCTACTTGAATCTATCTTGGGACCACTAGGAAAACAGCCTTGGGATGAGGTCAACATTGAGACAACAGAGTTAACAGGGGGAAGAAACCAGATCCTTGGAGATGTCACTGAGCTGCCCAGATCTTGCTTCGCCTGAAGCTTGAACTACTTCTGGATTTTTTGTACTGGCCCCTCAGCCAACACATTTATGTGGTTTGAAAAAGTCAGTTTGAGTGAGCGTCGCTGTTTCTGCAACCAAAAGTTTGCTGATATACTCATCCAGTGAAGGTAGCCAGATAGGAACTCAGGATATAGGGCCAAGGACAGATTCCAGCGATGAAAACAGGTCCTAATGTCAGGGGCAGAAGTGTGGTACTCTGTGTGAAGGGGTCTGGGGTTCTTTCAAACTTCCTGATTTTGTCCACAATTGGAGCAGAACTGGGTCCATAGAGTGGTCGTCAGGGGGTCTCAGCTATGAGGAGATGAGGAGAGTAAAGGCTGGGGTCTGGTGCAGGTGAGAGCAGAGCCCATGACTGGGGCAGGTCCATCTCAGGATGCAGAGACAGGATGAAGGCAGGGACTGAACAATTTCTGGGGGGCAGGCAAGCAGAAGAGCCTCAGGCTCCCAGAGGACCTGCCTGAGTGCCAAGAGTCTTCTAGGCACAGAATGATCGTGGAAGAAGCACGCGGGGAGGAGTGGGTCACAGGAACACACAGGTGAGACACTGTGACCCTGTGACGGTGGTGACTGTGGCGTTGATGATGCTCAGGATGTTGTTTTGGCATGCCATATCCATGCAGTATCCATTGCCCTTTTCATCTGGGACAGCATCTGGATTTTCCTTTGGATACTTCTTTCTCCACAGTCAGTCCTTGTTATCTGGGTGGAGGTGAGCCAACCGGGAATCCAGCATTCTAAACATGGAAAAATGGTCCAAGCTGGCCAGTGGGAATAGGGTATCTCCCTGGCCACAGTGACTGGTTGAGGGGTGGACTTTAACCTAAAGAGGGCCAAGCAAAACCCAGTTAGAGGCAGTCTTAGAGGCAGACCGCTGGTAAAGAAACACTCCCTTTCTGCTGAGGTCGAATGTAAGCCCAAGGCTGCTTCAAAGGAAGATTTATATGAAAGTAAAGCAATTTTGGAGGACAGTGGAAGAGAGAGAGAGAGGGAGAGCGAGAGTGGGAGAGGGAGAGGGAAGGGGGGCAGATTTCTGATGTTTGTTTGAGCACCTGGTTTCTGAAGTTAGTTTCACCCTTCAACTTTCCAGCCACACCACGAACCAATAAATGCCCCCTTCTTTTTTCCCCTTAAGCTGGCATTCAATGAGTGCCTGTCATTTTCAATGAAAAGGCTCCTAATTATGTATCTCCTATGCAATCCTCACAAATGTGAGGTAGGCATTTATTATCCCTCTTTTATAGTTAGGAAGACTGAGGTTCAGATTGAAAAGTAACTGCCACAACCCATACGGCTGGCAAAGGGCCAAGCTCGCTGAAAATCCAGGCCTTTTCTTGTTCCAGGTTGAGCGAGTTGCACATCCCATGCCCTGGATGAGTTCCACGTTCCTTCCCAGCTCTCCGATTCTCTCTGCCCTCCCCGCCTCGCTGTTGGACAGGTGCCGGGTCAGGGGCAGCAGGTAGTGGACCAGCTGCCGCCTGGGTCAGGAGCCCAGCATGTTCTCAAGGACACAGATGGGCTGGCAGCCTTGTGCCTGGGCAGGGAGCCTAAGGCGGGGGTGGACACTGGTTCCTGGAGAAAAAGCTCATTCAAGACTCACCAATGCCCCTCACTGGGCTCTAAGCCCCCAGGGCACAGGTTTGGCGCGACTTTTCTCTATGTGCCCAGTGCCCAGTGCCCAGTGTGGACTGTCTGTTTAACACAACTCTTCAGAGCTCCTACGCAATTGGGGGGAGCCCCCCTCCTTGGTGACCGTGACTGTCTGTTTGGGGCGGGGGAGGGGAGAGAAGACGGCAAACTCTGGAAGCTCCTCCTAAATTCTCAGCGCCTCCCACAGGCCTGGGCACCCAGGAGAGCCCCACAAAGTCGTGTTGAACTGCGATGAATACCATAGCTCTTTCTCAAATCCCTTGGAGTCACTAGACCTTCCACTCTGGAATTGCAATTTTTTTTTTTAATTTCTGTAGGATTAATAAAATAATAGACGGTATTTTATAAATTACAGTAAGATGCCTCCGCTAGTTCTAGTAACACCATTTACTGAACACCTACTATGTGTCAGGCACTAGCTTGGTGCTTACCTCCACCGTCTCGTTTGATTCTCCGTATAGCTCATGAAGAAGGTACTTTTATGCAGTTCCACTTCGCAGATGACGAAACAGAGCTCACAGACATGAAATCACACATCCAAAGCCTCACAGGACGCATACCAGCAGAATTAGGAATTTCTGCCCAGATCGGGATGATCTGGTGGCTTTTGCCACCCTGCCTGTTCTGCTGCCAGTTATTGAGGCCAGTTACGGCCTCAAGACAGAGGGTGCTTTGCACCTGATTCAAGCAGCTAGAGCAGCTCGTTTCCAAGAGCCGTCCCCTCAGCAGGTCTGAGTGTCTCTGGGCTCCTGGAATTCTCCTTCCGGCAGCCTCTCAACACATGCCCAAATGGCCAACACTGAGGGCTTCATCTTGCTCGAATTCCTGTCTTCTTTGTCTCTCTGGGTGGGGCCAGTTGGCCCAGACACACACCTAAGCCTCGTCAGAGTCTTTTTCTTCCTCATTCCTCATGTCTAATCCATTGTGAGGTCTGGTCGCCACCTGCCTCCCACCTCCACCTGGGCTCCCCGTGTTAGTTTAGGCCCAGGTGACTGTAGCAGCCTCCTTGATGGTCTCCCTGCCTCCATTCTCCACATCGACTGTCCGAGTGACCCTTTCTATAGCACAGATTCAACCTCAGTCACTCCTCATTGCCCGTAGGATCAAGTCCGGAAGCCTTAGCCCGGTGTCCAAGATCTTCACAGACTGAATCTTGCCCACTTTACACCTGTATCTTCCACCGGGACCTCCTCTCTTGCCATCTCCTTGCAGCAGATGCTCTTATGACTTCCTGTCACCAGTACGAGACATGAGACAAGAGCGGAGAGCACGGGAAGGGAAAGGAGAGAGAGGGCCATGGCAACGAGCTGTCCCTTTCTGGCACAGTGACCCAGCCCACTAGGAAACTTATTATGTTCAGCGTCATAGGATCTTGCTAGTTAATTCCTCCCTTCCTTTTGGGAGAACCAGAAGGGGGACGAGGAGCAAGCTAGAACACGAACAGGTCCCCACCCCTCATGGACACTGTGGGAGGGGGCTCGGAAATAGAAAATTGTCTCTTTATGGCCTCTACTTACCTGCCTGTCTCGATAAATGGCACTTCTTTATCCCCTGATGCTGGGAGCAGGTGGAAGACAAAGGCCGGTAGGTTGCTCTCCAGCGGAGGTGACACAAGTCTTTATGCTCTGCCACCTGAGCTGCAGTTTACAGGAATCAGTTATATTTGTTGCCTTGCAATAACTCATATTTATGGAGTATTTCCAAAGCACTCAGCTGAGCTTTCTTCAGAACAACCACCTTCCCTTTTTTTGTGCTCATGTTCCATCGGTTCACATCATACTTAACTAAATAACATAATTACAATCATGCGTTCAATACAAGTAAAATATAGGAAAGAAAGCTCTATTTCTATGAGAACTAAGTTGAATGCTTTGAAGACACTCCATAAAGGTCAGCGTTAAAAAAAATTCTGTCGAATTACGTGTGGATGAAAGACCCGTGAAGCATTAGGGAAATGAGCATAAAAATCCAGAAGGATTCTGCACTCAGGCTGCATTTTCTTGTTCTACTTTGAGGATGTCTGAAGTGTAAATGTTAGATGTCTTGTGGCTGTGTTTTGTTGGGAAAAAAAGAGAATGCAGAACCCCATCAACAGACCTCCTCTTAAAGGCCTCGAAGGCTTCCATCCAAATATTGCTCAGATTCGTGCACATTTACATGCTTTATGTTAGAATAGGATGTTTAGGTAGTGCTATGTTCTGAATATTTGTGTCCCTACCAAATATTGTGTCTCTACCAAATACCAGATTCATATGTTGAAATCTTAATGCCTAATGTGATGCTTTTAGAAGATGGGGCCTTTGGGGGAATGTTAAGTCATGGTGGTGGAGCCCTCATCAGTGGGATTTGTGTTCCTATAAAAGAGACCCCAGAGAGCTCCTCTGCCCCCTTTCGCCAAGTGAGGACACAGAGTGAAAGTGCTGACCACGAATCAGGAAGCGGGTCCAATACTCATGACCTCTCTGCACCTGAGCTATGACCTTCAACAGGAACATGTATGAAACTCAGAACAAATAAATGGCAGCTGGTATAATCCTTCTTTATTATGCAACATTTTATTATTTTGCATATTTCCGTTGGTGCTGCATTTTCCTCTGGAGATCCCCCAGGGCAGGACCACGCCTTGTTCAACTTTGTATTCTCAGCACCCCTGGGTCAGAGTAAGAATGCATTAAGAGTTTGTGAAGTTAAAGCATCTTGTACTTTTCTGATGTAGGTAACTTTTGGATCATGGTCAGATGCCTTGGGGCTGCTTCCTTGAAAGTGTCAGGGGTGGTGAGAGGTAGGAGAGAGGAATCAGAGTTGAGAGAAGGATGGGGGAGAGAAAGAGAAAAAGGCAGGACCTGGCGGGTCTGGGCTGGGCCCGTCCCACCCCCCAGTGGCCTTATTAGGTCTCCGTGTTGGGGAGGCTGGGGCAGGACTGTGGAGAAGAGACTGCTCTGTCAGCCAGGATGTCAGGGGCCGTCAGTCACGCAGGTCCCTCCGGCTGGGAACGAAGCTGGTGCCAGGCTCCCTAGGGGAGGCAATGACAGATGCACCGATGGGGCAGGGGAGGGAACGGTGGCATTGTCGGAGCTCTCGCTGTGCTTTTGGCACAGTGTTGGGCACTTTTACACCCATCCTCATTTCCTGCTCACAGTGACCCCAAGGACTAAGGCAGTAATTAGACTGCCAAATTATTTTTTTTTTTAATTTTTTTTTTTTCAACGTTTATTTATTTTTGGGACAGAGAGAGACACAGCATGAACGGGGGAGGGGCAGAGAGAGAGGGGGACACAGAATCGGAAACAGGCTCCAGGCTCTGAGCCATCAGCCCAGAGCCTGACGCGGGGCTCGAACTCACGGACCGCGAGATTGTGACCTGGCTGACGTCGGACGCTTAACCGACTGCGCCACCCAGGCGCCCCTAGACTGCCAAATTAAATAGGAGAACCTGAAGCCCAGAGAGGCTCAATTCCAGCCAAGGTCACACAACAAGGCAGAAGGTTTGAAACCAGATCAGCGTGAAGCTGTGAACGAGGCTTCCCCCCGTCCCCACAAGATGTCTTCCAGTCCCTCTGTTTGGGCAGAGCTGACCAAGATGACAGTGTCCTGTTGAATGGAACAACCTTAGGACTCTTATAATAGACAGAGCACTGACCGAGTCAGGAGCCCAGTGCAGAGGTCCCAGCCCTGCCATTGTCAGGCCGTGTGACCTTGGCCTAGTCATTTTACATCCCTGAGCCTCAGTTCTGTCATCTGTAAAATGAGGGCAAAGGTACCTATCCTGACTACCAAGCAGGCATGTTGGAAAGATGGCAAATATTAACAATGACAGTTATGGAACACTTGTCCCATATCAGTAACTGTGATACGTCCCTGCGTGCATTTTCCCATTTAAACTTCACACCCACTTAGGGGTAGGAGTTATTGTTAGCCCCATCTAAAAGACGTGGAGATGAGGATTTAGAGTGTCATATAACTTTCTCCCCAATCATAGGTAGTCACAGTTGGAGCTGGGCCGTGTTGCCGACAGTCTACTCAGAGCCCAAATGCTCACCCTGGCCTGTAGTGTATGTAAGAAGGGCTTTTCGAATGTCAAGGAAGAACAGAAATCTATTGCTTCGTAGGGCTGTAACAGGCAGGGTCTTCTGCTGTGGTTTCACATACATCATCCCATAAACTCCCCATCCCCAGTGGCCCTGGGAAACCAGAGCCCGGCACCTTGCAGCTCAGAGGGGCTGGTTACCTGTCCAAGGTCACACAGCCAGAACTCGCAGAGCTGGGCTATAGACCAGGGATGCCCGACCCCAAGACTCTAGGGATGATGCTGCTACTGTTGATAATGATGGCCAACGGGCTGGTCCTGGGGTACCGGAAATACAGAAGGGGGCCCTCCTGGGCACTGGGATGAGTTTGTGTCCTCAGCCACGCTCCTGTACTCCCGCCTGGGTGTCTCTGTTGACGCTGTTGCTTTGTTTTCCTTTCTGTATTTTCATGAATGTTTCAGCTCAGCTTTTCTGTCCCGAGGCGCTTTAATCACCAAGGGCCCTGTTCCAAACGTGCGGTGCATAAATAACGAAGGAAATAAATAACGCCTACTGCTTCCATCACAAAGCCGGAGCCCCGGGGCAGTGTGGTGGGGAGCCCAGGGGGTGGGAAGATGCAGAAATTTCCCAGGGTTTGAACCCAGCTCTGCTTCTGTCCTGCTGTGTGACCTCCGTGACCTCCAGAAGGCCTCTTAAGTGCTCTGTGCTCCAATATCCTAATTTGCCAAAGGAGGGGAAAAGCTGTTTGGCAGTCCTCATAGAGATGGCCAAATCACATGTTCCGGAAAACATGAGAAGGTGAAGACGGCGGGTGATGTCTGTTGACTACCGTGCAGCTTAGTTACATGACATGCAGCTGCTCCTGGCTATAATCCAGCAAGGAAGCACTAACAATCCATTTCTTGAGGCTCAGAGGGGACGTGTCCCGGGAACACCCCAGAGCTGGGATCGTGGGCCATACCTCGTGTCTCTAAAGCCGACGCTCTTTTCCGTGCAGAGGAAACCCATGGAGTGCGGGTACCTGAGGCCCTTCTTCACAAGCCCAGCTATTCTCCCAAGGAGGAGGGTTTTCTTTTGAGCCGAAACCAGCAGACCTGCAAAGCTCCCGCCTGCTCAGGAGACAAACGAGGGTTTGTGGATTTGGAGTGGGAAGGGCCTGCTGCCTCCCTGAGCCCCGCACACGTAAAGCAGGCATCCTTGGTGACACTCGGGGTGGATGGGGGTGGGGGTGGCCTCGGAGGCAAGTGTGCAGCAGCTAGGCCCACTGTGAAATGAGCAAGAACCACCCAGGACCTGTGGGTGGGAGGGGTTGTGGGACAGGAGAGGCACTAGGAGAGCATCCCGGTGCAGTGTCAGACCTTGGGGGTCCTGGTGTGATCCAGCCACACCCCCATGTTATCAGGATTGCAGGCTCTAGAGGCCAGTAGTCTTGGGATTGAGTCCTGGAATTGTTCCTTCCTAACTGTGGCCTCGAGCAAGTGAGCTAACCCTTCTGGGCTTCTCTTTCGTCATGATGTCCCTGCCCCATGGACTGGTTATGGAGATTGGGTGAATGGTACATAAAGGCCTTGGTGCCATGCCTGACAAGCAAGAGAGCACTCAAGCAATTTCAGCTGTTATTAATGTTTGCAAATCAGAGTCTGTATGTCTACCCATCCATCTAACCATCTACACATTCATCCATCTGTCCTTCTGCCATCTGTCCTTCCATCTACCTGTTCTTCGTTCATTCATCTTTTTACTCAGTGAGCTTTCACTCGGTAGGCTCCCATACTGAGAGCATGTTCCAGGTGCCATCAGTGCTGACCCCTGGGTATCCGAGATTAAAACAACACCAAACACAATAAAAACACACAGCCCTTGCACTCAAGGACCTCATAGTTGAGTGGCAGGGACAGATCTGTGTATCAGATCAGGGCCCCGTCAGGGTCCCCTCAGGAAGGGCAGCCGAGGAGGGCTTGGTAAACGGTGAATGGAGCGTTTACAAGGCGGGAACCAGGTTAAGATGCTAACAAGAGATGGTCTGGTGGCAGGGAAGCTGTTACTACCCTCCTGGGGACAAAGGACAAGCTGTTACTGGATCCTTGCCAGAGCTGTGGTTGAGGAGAGAGGCTGTGACCTTAGTAAGAGGACCTGAGGCACCGGGGCGCCTGGGTGGCTCATTCGGTTGAGCGGCCACCTTTGGCTCAGGTCGTGATCTCACAGCTTGTGAGTTCGGGCCCGCCGTCGGGCTTTGTGCTGACAGCTCGAGCCCGGAGCCTGCTTGGGGTTCTGTGTCCCTCTCTCGCTCTGCCCCTCCCTCGCTCATGTTCTGTCTCTCTGTCTCTCAAGGGTAAATAAAACATTAAAAAAAAAACAGAGGACGTGAGGCCCGGCGGTGGGCGGGACGCCAGGTCTCAACACCCATCTCACTTTACCCCCTGTTCCATCCACTGCGCTCACCGAGCCTACCCGATTCAGAGGGCCAAGCAGCACAGCTGAGAGCAAGGGAGAGAGGGGTGGGTGAGGAGGGGCGGTAAATGTGGAATATGCACCGTGGTTTGTAGACAGGCGAACGTGATGTATGTGGTGAACATGGAGGGACGATTCTGTGGCATTGCAGCAGAGGGCCCTGCAAAAGCTGGTGGGAGGGAGGGAGGGCTTCCTGGAGGATGCGACACCGGTGGCCAGTGGGGAGTAAGAGTTTGCCAGGCAGAGGAGGGACAGACGGTGCTCCTGATAGAGAGCTGCCTGAGCATGAAGGTTTGGGAGCAAAGCATGGAGAATGGAGGAGGTGGAGTGTCAGGGGCTGATGTGGGTGCAAGAGGAAGGGGAAAAACAGAGGCCCTCTGAGGAGTTGGAGAGGGCTTGGTGGTGGTTCTAGAGCAGAGAAAGGCGTGGGATCGGACGCTGGTCCTGGGGCCAGCCAGGCCTCCTCCCTGTTCCAGGACCGAATTTCCCAGCGAGAGCAATTTTTGAAAAATTAATTTTTAATGACACCAGTGGGCCCTGAATACATTCTCCTTGTCAAAAATGAAACCGCTACGATCCATCACTCTCACCGCACAGCACATCCCCCACGGCTGGAGTTGGGGGTACGACTTCCGGTCCTTTGTCTGGTGGCTCACAACTGGGAGTGATTTTGCCTTCCAGGGACATTTGGCAATGACTGGAGACATTTTTGATTGTCACACCTGGGAGTTGGTGCTACTGACATCCGGTAGGTAGAGGCCAAGGATGCTGCTGAACATCCTATATTGCACAGGACAGCGCCCCCCTACCCCCCAGCAAAGAATTGTCTAGCCCAATATGTTAACAGTACAGAAATTGAGAAATTTTGGTCTAGGCTAGGAGTTCTTAACCTTTCCACCCTCCCCCCTCCAAATATTGCCTTTCTGAAGAGTCTTTCAGACAATTTTTTCCTAAACACAGCTTCCCAATGAAGTATTTTAATACTATAGATACATTGATTATTTGCTTATGCACTCTGTATATCTGTGCTTTATATACAGGAAGGGTAAGATTCCTTAAGTTGTGAAGAATCCATTTTTGACCGCTTGGAGGCCGTATAACCACCATTGAGGATGTAGGGTGTGGGTACTAACCCAGGAAACACACTGTTTATGTGTGCACATTTTAGCATTAATGGCACCACATTGTATAAAGAGTTCTGCAACATGGCAGATCGTTTGCAAGTCACAGATCGTTTTTCTTTTGGTTCTGCACACTATTCCATTTTATGGCTGACATTATAGTCAACCATTCCCCTACTTAAGAACACGTAGCTATTTCCAAGTTTTCCCTTCTGAATATGAGCAATGCTGCAAACATATTGTTTTTTAAATTAAACTATTTATTTTGAGATCATCGTAGATTCACATGCATTTGTAAGAAACAATACAGAGAGACATCACGTACCCTTTACCCAGTTCCCCCAGTGGTAACATCTTGCAAAATTACAGTACGGTATCAGAACCAGGATGTTGACATTGATACAGTCGAGATACAGAACATTCCATCACTGCCAGGTCCCTCATGTTGCCCTTTTATGGCTACACCCACTTTCTCACTACCCCCACCCTACCTTAAGCCTCCGCAATCACAAAACTGTTCCCCGTTTATAACATTTCACATTCCAAAGATGTGACATAAATGGGAGCATACAGCATGAAGTCTTTTGAGATTGACCTTTTGCACGCAACAAAATTCTCCGGAGATTCATCAGTGTGTCTGTAGTCGGTTCCTTTTTTATTGCTGGTAGTTTTGCATGGAATGCATGGACTATAGCTTAACCCATCACCTATGGAAGGATGTCTGGGTTGTTTTCAAGTTTTGACTCTTATGAACAACGCTGCTATAAGCATTCATGGGCAGGTTTTTGTGCAAATGTACGTTTTCATTTCTCCAGGGTCAATGCCTTGGAGTGTGATGGCTGAGTCATGTGGTAGCTGTACATTTCGTTTATTAAAAGGAATCGCCAAACTGTTTTCCAGAGTGGCTGAGCCATCTTAGGCCACCACAGCCGTGAATGAGTGGTCCAGTTTGCTTTGCATCCTCATTCGCGTTTGGCATTGTCACCATTTTTATGTTAGCTCTTCTGATAGGTGTCTAGTGATACCTCGTTGTGGGTTTAATTTGTATTTCCCTGACGGCTAATATTGAACGTTGCTTCATGTGGGGTTACAGGTGGCTTGTTGGCCACCTGTATGTCTTTTTTGGTGAAATGTCTCTTCATGTCTTTTGCCTGTTTTCCAATTGGATTGTTTATTATTTTACTGGCAAGTTCTGAGAGGTGTTTGTTTGTTTGTTAGTTTTTGGTTAGGTTTACTGAGGTAAAATTTACATATAATAAAAGTTCTCTTTTTAGGCGTACAGTTCTTTGAATTTTGACAAATGCAAACAGTCATGTGACCACCACTACCACAATCACTATGCAAAACAGTTCCATCGCCCCCCAAAATTCCCTCAATCCCTTTCGTAGTTAACCCCACTCCCAGCAACCACTGATCCATTTTCTACCCATATAGTTTGTCCTTGCCTTTTCCAGAAATTCATATAATTGGAATCACAGAGTATGCAACCTTTTGAGTCTGCTTTCTTTCACTTAGCATAATGAATTTGAGTTCTAAAAATACACATACACATGAATGTATATATAAACTATATCCTAGTGTATATATATATATATATATATACAAGATACTAGTCCTTTGTTGGATATACATGGTTTGCCATATTTTCTCCTAGTCTGTACTTGTCTTTTCATTCTATTAACAAGGTCTTTCATAGAGAAAAACCTTAAAACGTTTAATGACACCCAATTTATCAAAGTTTGCTTTTATGGATTGTACCTTGGTGTTAAATCTAAGAACTCCTGGCTAGCTCCAGACCTTGAGGTTTTCTTCTATGTTTTTTTCCAAACAGTGTTATAGTTTCACATTTAATATTTAAGTCCATGATCTTTCTTTCTCTCTTTGTCCCTTCCTTCCTTCCTTCCCTTCCTCCTTCCCTCCCTCCTTCCTTCCCTCCCTCCCTCCTTTGTTCCTTCCTTCCTTCTGTCCCTCCCTCCTTCTTTCTTTCCTTCCTTCCCTCCACCCTTCCTTCCTTCCTTCCCTCCTTCCCTCCTTTGTTCCTTCCTTCCTTTCCTCCTTCCTTCCTTCCCTCCCTCCTTCCTTCCTTCCCTCCCTCCTTCCTTCCCTCCCTCCCTCCTTCCTTCCCTCCTTCCTTTCTTCCTTCCCTCCCTCCTTCCTTCCTTCCTTCCTTCCCTCTTTCTTTCCCTCCCTCTCTCCCTCCTTCCTTCCTTCCTTCCTTCCTTCCTTCCCTCCCTCCTTCCTTCCTTCCTTCCTTCCTTCCTTCCTTCCTTCCTTCCCTCTCTCTCTCTCTTTCTCTCTCTCTTTCTTTGCCTCTGGATGTTCACTTGCTTCAGCACCACATGTTGAAGTCCACTGATTGCTTTTGCACCTTGTCAAAAATCAGTTGGGTATATTTGTGTGGGTCTATTTCTGACTCCTCTACTCTGCTCCACAGATCTACGTGTCTATTCCCCCCACCGATCCCACACAGTCTTGATTACTGTAGCTTTATAATAATTCTTGAAATCAAGTAAGACCTATTCCTCCCATTTTCTTCTTCTCTTTTTAAAAATTGCATTGTCTATGGGGCGCCTGGGTGGCTGAGTCAGTTGAGCGCCCTACTCTTGATGTTGACTCAGGTCATGATCCCAGGATTGTGGGATCAATCCCTGCTCATGCTGTCTCTCTAAAACAAACAATAAAGTAAAATTGCATTATCTATTCTAGTTCTTCTGCCTTTCCATATAAAATTCAGAATAATCTTGTCTATATTTGCAAAAAGCATTGCTTGGATTTTGATAGTAATTGTGTTAAATCTATGTATTAATTTGGGGGACAAATTGGCCTCTTTACTATGCTGAATCTTCCAATCCATGAAGAGAGCATGTCTTTCCATTTATTTAAGTCATCTTTGATTCTGTCATCAATCTTTTGTAATTTTCAGGATGCAAATCCCATACATGGTTGTTAGATTTATACCTAAGTATTTCTTTTTTTTTCTTTTAGTGCTTTTACTTGGTATTGTATTTTCAGGTTCACCAGCTATGTGTGCATAGTTAATATATAAATAAATATATAAAACTAAAATTAATACATAATTTATTTAGTATATAATTAGTAATATATAATATATATTATATATCATGTAATATAATATATAATTATATATGATATTTTATAATTTATTATTAATATATAATTAATATATAAAACTAAAATTAATATATAAAACTAAATTTTGCATGCTCATGTTCATTTGGTATATCCTATGATCTTCCTAAACTCACGTATTAGGTCTAGGGTGTTTTGTTTTGTTTTTGTAGGTTACTTGGAATTTTTTTTACATATGCAATCGTATCATCTACAAATACTGACAGTCTTATTTATTCCCTTGTGGTCTGTATGCCTTTTATTTCCTTTTTTGTTTCTTTATCGCACTGGCTAGAACTTCCAACACTAGGTTGAAGAAGACTGATGAGGTCAGACATCCTTGTTTTTTTTCCTGATCTTAGAGGAAAGCATTCAGTGGCCTTTTGCCATCAATTATTATGTTAGCTGTAAATTTTGTGTAGATGCTTTTATCAAGTTGAGGATATTTCCCACTTCTATTTTTCTGGGAGTTTCAGTCACAAATGGCCATTGAATTTTCTTAAATACCTTTTATGGGGGGGCATCAATTAACATAACATGTATTTTTCTTCAATCTATTATTACAGTGGGTTTCATTGACTGCTTTTCAAATGTTAGACTAATGTTTCATGGCATTTAATTCTTTTCATATATTGCAAATTCTACTTGCTAATATTTTATCAAAAATTTTTATGTCTATATTCACGAGATATACTAGTCTGTAAATTTTTTTTTGTACTGTCTTTATCTGATTTTGGTATCAGGGTAATACTTTATAAAACAAATTGTGAAGTCTTTATATGTTCCTTTCCTATTTTCTGGAGGAGATTTTGTAGGATTGGTGTTAATTCTTTAAACATTTGGTAGAGTTCTCCAGTGAAGCCATCTGGGCCTGGAGATTTATTTTTTGGAAGCTTCAAAATTATGAATTAAATGTCCTTGTGACTAATTATGAATTAAATAGCCCTAGTTTTAGGGCTATTCAAATGTTCTATTTCATATTAGTGAGTTGGGGGTAGTTTGTGTTTTTCAAGGAGTTGATCCATTTAAAAAAAATTTTTTTTTTAATGTTTATTTATTTTTGAGACAGAGAGAGACAGAGCATGAACGGGGGAGGGTCAGAGAGAGAGGGAGACACAGAATCTGAAACAGGCTCCAGGCTCTGAGCTGTCAGCCCAGAGCCCGACGCAGGGCTCGAACTCACGGACCGTGAGATCATGACCTGAGCCGAAGTCGGACGCTTCACCGACTGAGCCCCCCAGGCGCCCCATGATCCATTTTATGTAAGATATCAAATTTATGTGTGGAGAGTTGTTGTAGTATTCTCTTATTATCCTTTTATCCTATTATCTCTTATTATCCTATTATCTGAAGGATCTGTGGTATCCCTAGTTTCATTCCTGATATTAGAAATTTGCGTCTTCTTTCATTTTTCTCTGTTAATGTAGCCAGAGTTTTGTCAATTTTATTGATCTTTTCAAGGAAACTGTTGTTTCATTGAATTTTATTTATTGTTTTACTGTTTTCAATTTCATTGATTTATGCCCTTTTGCTTATTATTTCCTTGCTTTGGGTTTATATTTGCTTTCCTGTTTCTAAATACTTGAAGGGCGAGCTTCAATGATTGATTTAAGACTTTTCTTCTTTCCTGGTGTATGCATTTAGTGCTATAAATTTCTCTCTGCCTTAGTTGTGCTCCCAAATTTGATATATTCTATTTCCAATTTCACTCAGCTCAGTGCAATTTTTGATATGAGATGAGACCATCTCTTTGACCCATGGATTATTTAGAAGCATGCTGCTTAGTTTCCAAATGTTTAGAGATTTTTTTCTGTTATCTTTTTGTTACTGCTTTCTATTTTTACTTCATTATGTTTGGACAGCATACTCTTTATGATTTCAGTTGTCTAAAATCTGTTGGCTTTTTTTTTTAATGGCCCAGGATATGGTATATCTAGTGTTCTGTGGGCACTTGAATATGTATTCTGCTGTCATTGAGTAGAGCGTTCTATAAATGTTCATTAGATCTTGCTCATTGTTGGTGATGTTCTTTAACATTCTTGCTGCTTTTCTGTCTAATTGTTCCGTAAGTTATTGAGAGGGTATGTTAAAGTCTCCAAGTATCATTGCAGATTTAGGGGCACCTGGGTGGCTTAGTCAGTTCAGTGTATGACTCTTGATTTCGGCTCAGGTCATAATCCCAGGGTCATAGGATAGAGACATGCACTTAGCGTGGAACCTGCTTAAGATTCTCTCTCTCTTCCTCTGCCCTCTCCCCAACTCGTGCACACGATCGATCTCTCTAAAATAAAAACTAGGGGTGCCTGGATGGCTCAGTCAGTTAAGCTTTGGCCAGGTCATGATTTCACGGTTCGTGAGTTCGAGCCCCATGTCAGGCTCTGTGCTGACAGCTCAGAGCCTGGAGCCTACTTCAGATTCTGTGTCTCCCTCTTTCTTTGCCCCTCCCTTGCTCATGCTCTGTCTCTGTCTCTGTCTCTCTCTCTCTGTCAAAAATAAATAAACATTAAAAAAATAAAATAATAAAATAAAAACTATTAATACTTTTGGGTTTGGGGTGCCTGGGTGGCTCAGTCCGCTAAGCATCTGACTCTTGATTTCAGCTCAATTCATGAGCTCATGGGCGTGAGGTTGTTCTTAAACCCCACACTGGGCTCTGTGTGGGCATAGAGCCTGCTTAAGATTCTCTCTCTCTCTCCTTCTGCTCCTTCCCTGTTCGTGAGCATGTGCGCTCTTTCCCCCGAAAAAATGAAATTAAAAAAAATAATTGTTATTTATATATTTTTTGCTCTTCAGTTCCATTATGTTTTGCTTTATATATTTTGTAGTTGTATTTTTTGGTATATACACAAAAAGCCTTCTTCTTGGTGGACTTACTCTTTTATCATTATAGGATATCCTTCTCTGTCTCTCATAATTTTTTTCATTCTGAAGTCACTTTGGTATTACTATCACCACTCTTGCTTAACTTAGAAAACTCGACAAAAGAAAAAAAAATATATTGTATTTACCCATAATTTTGCTTACCTTGCTATTCCTTCCTGATGTTTCAAGATTTCTTCTTCTTCTTCTTCTTTTTTTTTTTTTTTTAACGTTTATTTATTTTTGAGATAGAGAGAGACAGAGCATGAACGGGGGAAGGTCAGAGAGAGGGAGACACAAAATCTGAAACAGGCTCCAGGCTCTGAGCCGTCAGCACAGAGCCCGATGCGGGGCTTGAACTCATGAGCCGTGAGATCATGACCTGAGCCGAAGTCGGACGTTCAACCGACTGAGCCACCCAGGCGCCCCTCAAGATTTCTTCTGTCATTTCCTAACTGTTTAGAGAACTACCTTTAGCCATTCTTTTTTTTTTTTTTTTTTAACGTTTTTATCTTTGAGACAGAGAGAGACAGAGCATGAATGGGGGAGGGTCAGAGAGAGAGGGAGACACAGAATCTGAAACAGGCTCCAGGCTCTGAGCTGTCAGCACGGAGCCCGACGCGGGGCTCGAACTCACCGACTGTGAGATCAGGACCTAAGCCGAAGTCGGATGCTTAACCGACTGAGCCACCCAGGCGCCCCTAGCCATTCTTTTAAGGTAGCTTTGCTGGTGGCAATTTCCCTTAGTTTTCCTTTATCTGAGAATGTCTCGATTTCCCTTTCCTTCTTGAAGAACATTTTTGATGTATATGGTTTTCTCCCTCCAGCACTGTTGTGCCTTTTCTTTCTTATACTGTCATTAAAACTGCTTTTCCTCTATGGGTAAAGTGCTGTCTCTGATTTCATTCCTGTGTCTTGTTTGGGGTTTGGTCGGCTTCTTGAAATTGCAGGTTTACGTGTCTTGCCAAGTTTGCCAAGTTTTTACCCATTATTTCTTCTAGTCCTTTTCCAGCTCTGCCCTCTTTTTCTTCTCTTTCTGGGACTCTGATGATGTAAATGTTCAGTCTTTGTTTATAGTCCCATATGTCCCTGAGGTTCCGTTAGTTATTTTTCAATCTATTTTCTCTCTGTTGTTCAGCCTGGGTAATTTATATTCTATTTTCAAGTTCTCTGACTCTTCTGTATTTTAAATTCTGTTGACCCATTCACTGAGTTTTAAATTTCAGTTATTGTATTTTTTTGATTCTCAAATTTCCATCTGATTGGTTTTTTATACTTTTAATGGCTTTGCTAAGGCTTTTAATTTCCTTGCTCAACTTTCTATTTTTTCATTTACTTCAAGCATGTTCACGATTGCTTGTTGAAACATTTTTAGGATAGCTGCTTTAAAAGCCTTGCCATACGATTTCAACATCTATGTCATGTTAGTGTTGGCACCTGTTGACGACTTTCCTTTGTCAAGTTTAGATCTTCCTGCTTTTTAGTATGATGAATAATTTGACTGAAACTTAGAAGTTTTGGGTATCATGGCATGAGACGCCACATGTTGTTTAAGCCCTTTATTTTAGCGGACTTCTTCTGAAGATTCTCTGGCAAGGGAAGTGGGTGCTGCCTTGTTATTGTCAGATGGGAGTAGGAGTCCAGATTCCCTATCCAGCCTCCTTTGATACCCAAGGTGGAGGGAACTCCCCATTACCGCTAGGTGTGTAGGGGTTTCTGGGTCCCGATGTGGTCTACACTGACACCTCCACTGACCCATGGGGCAGACAAGGGGTTCATAAATGCTCCCTGCGTGGTCTTCTCTGACATCCCCTGGGGTTGATGGTTGGAGGATTGGACGCCTTCTTCTCAACTGGTGATTGGTCTTTGCTGGTATGGGTGAGGTAGGACTACAGTGTTTATGGAATAGACTGGTTATTGTCTAAAAGTTCTCTGTCTTTCTAGGTTGCCCATTTCCTGATCCTTTAGCTAGAAAAAGCAAGCTTTTGTTGGACCTTTTTTTGGTTTTGGTTTAGTGGAGTTTGTAACTTCAAGGCTATGAAGCTAAAAGAAAACCCCAGAACTCACCACTCTGTTGCTCCTTGAGTCTTGAGGTCTCTCACCAGTCTTCTTTCTTCTCTCCACCTTTCAGAATCTTTTAATGTAATATATATAAATATATATTTAATGTAATATATATATTTAATGTAATATTTTGTGCATCCAGAGAAAAGTACACATATTCCCATCTTCCTGGAGCTGGAAATCCTCTTTTATTGATTTATTGATTCATGTTTTTTAAGTTTATTTATTTGGAGAAAGAGAGAGAGAGAGGAGGAGGAGGGGCAGAAAGAGGGAGAGAGAGAATCCCAAGCAGGCTCCGTGCTGTTAGCGCAGAGCCCGACGCGGGGCTCCAACTCACAAACTGCGAGATCATGACCTGAGCCGAAGTCGAACGCTTACCCGACTGAGCCACCCAAGTGTCCCTTATTGATTTATTTTTTAACATTCCTCCTTGTGCAGACCTGAAGATGAATTTCTAGGGTAAATAATGAACGGCGAAATTTCTGTGTCATAGGCTATGTGTATTTGTATGTGTGTGCACGTGCATGTGAGTGAGTGAGGGGAAGAGAGAGAGGGAGACAGGGGATCTGAATCTGGCTCCGTGCTGTCAGCACAGAGCCCAGTGTGGGGCTCGACCTTACCAACTGTGAGGTCATGACCTGAGCTTCACTGACTGAGCCACCCAGGCACCCCTAGGCTCTGTGTATTTTTAAGTTTTGAATTAGCCTCCAAGATGCCAATTTTTACTCCCACTAGCAGGGTGTGTGTCCTTCTCCCTCCCCATACTCTTGCATATGTACCATTCAAAATGGTACTTTAAAAATTTTACTAACTTGGGTGAAAAAATAACATTTCATCGTTTAATGCTGCAATTGCTCTGATTACTAGTGAGGGCAAGTATTCTTTACATGGACTTATTGACTGATTACATGGATTTTACATTATAAACAGGAAGAGAGACAAAAAACAAGCAAACAAATTAATCAGGTATTTTTATTTTTTAATTATTAAAAAAATTTTTTTAATGTTTTTATTTTTGAGAGAGAGACACAGAAACAGAGCATGAGTTGGGGAGGGGCAGAGAGAGAGAGAGAGAGAGAGAGACAGAATCTGAAGCAGGCTCCAGGCTCCGAGCTGTCAGTGCAGAGCCTGATGCGGGGCTCGAACTCACGAGCACGAGCTGTGAGATCATGACCTGAGCTGAAGTCGGACGCTCAACCGACCGAGCCACTCAGGCGCCCCAACCAGGTAATTTTAAAGAATGGTAAATATTATGAAGAAAATCAAACAAAGTAGTGGGTAAAAGTATAGGGGGCTCATCAAAGGAAAAAATACAACCATGAGAGGTAGTAACACATCAGTTTTTTGGGTGGCGCCAGGGTTGCCTAAGGGGGAGATATCCCTCATAGCAGGAGTCTGTTCAGGGGCTAATGGAGAGGGGGCCACATCCAGAAGTGGGGGAGTAGGGGGCCGGAGATGGTGCTTACATGTCTAGGTGGTGTCACTGAGCAGCCCAGAAGGGAGTCTTTAGGTCCGAACTCTGGAGAGCAGTAGCAACTTGGGGTCTTATAACCACAGTTCTCTTATCAATGGCCAGCAAATGCTGCATGTAGTTTTGTGGGGTATGCAAAGCAGGCAGGTCCTAAGTGACGGAAAGTCTGCTTGTTTGGACTATTTAATTTTTTTTTTTTTTTTAACGTTTTATTTATTTTTGAGACAGGGATAGACAGAGCATGAACAGGGGAGGGTCAGAGAGAGGGAGACACAGAATCTGAAACAGGCTCCAGGCTCTGAGCGGTCAGCACAGAGCCCGACGCGGGGCTCGAACTCACGGAACGCGAGATCGTGACCTGAGCCGAAGTCGGCCGCTCAACCGACTGAGCCACCCAGGCGCCCCTTGTTTGGACTATTTAAAATTTGAGTTTGACGCTGGCAGGCTTTTGGGCTAATGAGTCTCAACCTGCTGTGAAGAAATGACCTAGAGGCCAATAGACAGGGGCATCTTTGGGTCATTTATATAACAAAGAACTATGGGGGTTGGGGAGAGGACTGCTTTAGATGGAGCAGTCAGGGAGGGCTTCTCTGAAGAGGTGACGTTCGAGCTGACACCCGAGGAATGATGAGGGGGCAGGTGTGGGAAGGTACAAAGGCTTCGGAAGTAGGAAAAGCTTAGCATGTGTGTTCAAGAGACAGAACGAGGCCAGAGGGGCTGGAGCTGAGTAAACAGAGCAGGGACTGCAATTGGAGAGATGAGGTGGGGGCAGGGGCCAGATGCTGCTGCCATGCCAGAAAAAGGGTGGATCTCTATTCTAAGCTCAGTACAAAGCCATTGGAGGATTTTGATTAATATTTTAAATATTCCGGTTTATATTTGGCAAAACTCAGGCTGTCATGTGGAGGGCGGAGGAGTGGGGGGCAAGGAAAACAGGGAGACCAATGGGGAAGCTCTAGGGAAGAGAAAATGGCGGTCTGAATTGGGAGGTCGTGTGGAAGTGGAGAGAAGTGGGCAGATGGCGGAGGCGGAATGGAGCTAGCTAGCATCCTTGGTGATGGATGGGATGGGAGACGTGAGGAATGGAGACAATTAAGGATGGCCCGGGGGGGTGGGGTTCCATTTCTTGAGATGGAGAAGACGAAGAGAGGAGTGAGTTCGGAGGAGATTAAGAATTGCCAGTGGGAGTCTCATCCGCCCTGTGGGGCCGAGGTCAGAGGGCCAGATGATCCTGTACTGGGCCGTCTGCTCTAGAGATGACCTACTCCCGTTTGTAGATTTAATGGGGGCCTTTTCACTACGTGCAGAAGACTCCAGGGGACTCTGTGTAGCCAACCAAGAAAATGAGAAACCAGACTTTAAACCGTCATTTAATCAAGGAGCAAAAATAAATTCTTAATTAGCCTCCGCTGACTGCATATCAATTACAGTTCTATTTAAACAGCTTTTTCCTGATTGCAGGGTGGTGGCGGGTGGGTGGGGGAGAGAGAGAGAGAGAATGAGAAGTGGACGTGCCATGCGCGGTGGGGGACATTCCCTCGTCTTGCTCTCCTTGCAAGTCCATCACTGTAGGTGCCGTCATCCTCACCTTACAGATGGAGAAGCTGAGTCTGACGAGGTGAAATGACTTGTCCAGGGTCTCACAGCTTATAAGCAGCAAAACCACGATCAGACTGTGGCTCTTTGGACTCCAGAGCCTCCTGCATTATTCTGCCACTCCTCTCATGTGACCGCAAGTAGATAGTTCTTCCTTTTCTTTCCAGGGACTTAAATTAAAATCCAGACCTGACAGACCAGAAGGTGTCAGCCGTTAGGGAAGCAGCCTCCCCACGGGTTTAAGGCAAAGGCCATACCTTCTCAGGCTTTGCCAAGGCCTCTGAGAGGTCCCGCCTTTGGCATCGGCGGTGCCGACCGGTCACCACAGAGATGCTCCAGGTCCCGGCTCTGGCAGAACTCACGGTTTCCATACCGTGAGTCTCCGTGGAGGTCTCCGTTCTCCCAGCTCTTCACTCACACATCTTTGCCTTCCCACCCTGCCTCAGCCTTCCTGCAAGTCAGGGAGCCGAAAGTTGCCACCTTGTTTGAGACGAGGGAGGAGAAAAAAACACAGGTACAAAGCTCAGACGATTATCTCCATCAATTATCCTGAAACACTTCTTCTCACCCCCCAGCCGGGGCTGAGGCTCTCCCAGGTTCTGGGGCGTAGCGTGTTGAAACATGTCAGAACAGCCCACACTGATAGCAAGCCAGGGGGTTTGTTTTCCTTTTGAACGTTTTATTATGGAAATTTCAAACTTCTGCAGAAGTAGAGAAATAGTATAATAAACCCTCATGTGTCCATCATCCCTGTTTCGACAGCTCCCAGCCAATTCTGTTTAATCTATACCTCCACCTACTCTCTCCCTTCCATATCATCTTGAAGCGAATCCCAGGCATCATATCACTTCATCCATAAATATTTCAGTTTGTGTCTTTAAGAAGGAAGGAGAAAAAAAAGTTTTAAATGGAGAAAAACATCCCAACTGAAAACCGTTGCTTATTTGAAAATGGGAGACTGTGACCCTACGGTGAGGGGTGAGAGATTCCAAGCTCTTCCTGGCCCGGCCACAGTGCATGTCAATCAAGTCCTGTCCCTCACTGCTTCCCTTTCCTCATAACAAATGCAAATGGGGGTCCTCACTTCAGAGAGGAGAAAACTGAGGCCCAGAGAGAAACAGGATTTGTCCAAGGTTATATCAGGTTTTATAATACATGGGCTAGCTGGAGACACGTGGGTCACTTGTGCAGGTTAATACACCGGGTCCTTTCAAGTCAGTATTTTCTAAATATTTGGTCAATGTTTATTTAGAGGTGAGGCTGCGTACTGCAGGGGGAGAATGGAGAGAACAGAGTCTTGTGACAGCCTCAACCAGTCCCCTATTCTTGCAATTCCGCGCTGGTCCCAACTTGCACAACCCGCAGAACCAAACCCTGAAGTTAACCTTCCCACTCTCCTTTGAGGCCAGTTCAGCAACCAATCTGTTGTCATTCGGTTTCCCCTCGGAGGTGGGGGGGGGGGGGACCGTCTCACTTTTAACCCGGGCTGCTTCTTCAGTGATTCCTCCCAACCCCACTGGGTTTCCTCACTGAGATGAGTTGGGGTGAACCAACCAGGGCTCTTTCAAGTGGCACTGAGGAAACTCAACTACCTCAGCAAAAAGGGATGCGAGTCCCAAAGATTCTCTCCTCCAGGAGTGGCTGGATCCAGGGGAAATCTGTACTCCCCTTCTTGGCCTTGCTTAGCCGGACCTCAGCTACCTTCTCGAGCAGGCTCTGCCCCTGTGGTGCAAGACGGTGGTCAAGTTCTGGCCTGTGTTGTCTCCTTTTATGAGCCCAGCCGGAGAGATTCTCTTTCCTGACTCTCATTGGCTCGCTTTGGGTCACGTGCTTATGCCTGAGCCAATCATCATGGCCCGGAGTTGAGATACACCGGTTGGATTAGAGGCAGGTTATCTGGGGTGGGTCAGCATCTTCTGGTCCCCGGTGGAGTGAGACTAGAGGGGTTTTGGCTCCCCGGGGGAGAATCAGTAGACTGTTACTGAAAACGGGAATGGGTGATGAACTGGCAAGCAACAGATTTCCACTGTCCAGTTATATTTCCTGGGATATTTAGGCGTCCCTTAGTTGTGCTCTGGCCTTGGCAATCACCAGCTGTTTGTCCCTGATTGCAGCAGTGTTCGTGTCAGAGGGTGTAATTTAGAACCCAAGGCTCCCGGCTCTTAGCCCGGGCTCTTCATGTCATTTCCGTCCCACGCTCTGTGGTGCGGTCAGTGGACCAACTGCCCTGTGCCTGCATCCCTGGGGCAGACCTGCCTCCCATCTTGGCCAAAAGCAACTCCCTGCCTCCTAGCCTGAGGATCAGGATCCGTTTCCTACGGGATCAGCCATCCTGTTTGCCTATGATCTCGAGCAGGCTCTTCGTGTTTCTGAGCCTCAGTTTCATAGTCTGGAGCATCTGTAAAATGGAGCTAATGGTGATGCTGACCTTCCAGGGCTGTGAGAGGCTGAAATGAGCCTGTGACTTGTAAAATGATTATCACAATGGAAATAATAACACGATTACCATTGATTGCCCCCTGCTTCTTCCTCTGAGGAGGTATCCTTTTTTTTTTTTTTTTTTTTTCTCAATCCCCCTTCTCCTCCATTCCTCCCAGGGGAGCAGCGACTTGCTCAGGGCTTTGATGGAGATGAGTGTTGATGGCTTGGAAGCTTTCAGAGCCGCCCACTCTTCCTCCTCCCATCCTGCTGAGCTGACAATTTCGCATGACATCAATTCCTCTGACAGCCGTGTAAACAGATGGTGGTCCCTGCTGCCCGGGGTGCTGGGGAGCGATACCATGGTAACCTGCTAAACCGTGACAGGTGCCAGGACGGTGGGAAATCCAGGACCTTCAGACAGGCACACACATGGCTCAGGCAGCAGGGCCTGAGTTGTGGGTTTATCTCAGACACCGTGGGCCAAGCCTGGGCTGGTGTGGCAGCAAGGCCGTAGGCTTGAGTATGGACTCCACTCCTTCTTAGGTGTGTGACCGTGACTGAATTTCTTCCTCTCTTCTGGCCCATGGTGGGTAATTAGCCCCACCCCAGAGTAGCAAGGATATGGGCCTGGAAGTGCCTTGCTCCAGGATGGGGCGTTGCTGGTGCCCAATAAATGTTTGTTGAATGAATAAACAAATGAATGAAAGGGACCTATAGGATCAACTCCCTGGAAGCTGGCTGGAGACAGGGCCCTTGCAGGTCCTGGTTGGAAAGGGTGCCAATGGGATCTGAGAGTGCAAGACGCTGGGATGGCAGCTTCCAGGCACCACCCCTGCACCTTCTCCGAATAGGTGGGACCTAATGATTTGCAAGTGGTGGGGTCTCCATTCCCAATCCCCGCCCCTCCCCCCTCCCAGAGCAGGGAGAGTCAATTAGCACTCCCAGCTGGGAAACTGGTGAGTGGACTTGTGGAATCATAGCTTTCACTAACTCTGCCTGCTTGCCTCAGTTTCCCCAACTGTCCTCTCATCGCTGCTGGACTTGGAGCTCTGATTTAAGCCGTGGTCTATTCCAAGTTCAGAACGGGACAGTGACTTGACTGAGGCCATCCAGCTATCCATACAAACCAACTGGGGAAGGGGCAGCCTCCAGCTTCTGCAGTCAGGCCCTTTTGCTGGAAGGGTCCTCCCCAGCTTTCCATCAGCTTCGTGAAAGCTGCTCTGTCACATGGCTGCCCCAGACCATCCCTACTCCCTCTTCTTTCTCATTGTCCTCCTCTTATTCCACATGCCTTGTGGCTGGGTCTGCCCCCTGCTGAAACAGGAGTACTTCAAAAAAACAAGAAGGCTTGGTCTGCCACTCACTGGCTCTGACCTCGGGCAAGTGACTTCACCTTTACGAGTCAATTTCTTCATACAGCAAAGGGGAAAGTTGATTTGGATGGATTAAATGAGATAATATCTGCAAAAAGAAAAGTGCATAAAAGAGTGCCTGGCACATAGCAAGCTTTCAGTAAATAGTGATTTTTGGTATTATGCAGAGGAGGTCCTCATCCTTTATGGGAAGATTGCCTTCCACAAATGGGATTGACTTCAGGCAAGATTCAGAGTGGAAAAAGCACTGAAAGGTGTGGGAGGCAGCTGGATATGGGTCAAGGTGTATGGCCCTGGATGAGCCACTTGCCTTCTCTAAGCATCTGGAAAATGGGGCTAATGAGCCCCAGCTGCAGAGCTGTTGAGGTTGGATGGGCACAGGTTGGGTGGGCATCTGGAGCAGGGTCTTGGTACATGCTAACTTGGTGTCGGTTGTAATAAGCTCTCCTGGAATAAGGATTATTTCAATGCCCCTGAGTGCCAAAACCACCAAAGGCAAGGATGGCTCATACTGCATTCCTGGAAGGTGGCGGTTTGACTTCAGCTTGCATACCTCTAGTGATGGGAAACTCATTCCTGTTGAGTTGGAAGCTCTGCTAGAAGCTCATCTGTGGAGTCCAAACTTGCCTCTGTGTAGATTTCCTCTCTGGAGTCTCCAGTTCTGCCCTCAGGGCCACCAGGACCAGCTTTCCCTCGGCTTTCTCGCTTGGCAACCTGCTCCTCTGAGCCAAGGAGAACCAGAATGAAGGAGATGGCCCAAGCAGCGTCCCCACCCCCTGTCTCCCAAAGAGCTTTCTGACCTTGTTGGCCAGGCTGGAAGGTTTAAGAGCTGGCAGGCAAGCATGAGAGATTGTCCTTGGGTAGGCTAAGTGGGCCATCTGTCCTGGCTGAGTCCCAGGGCGGACCCACGGTGGAGGACCAAAATATGGCTGGGCCCAGCATGGAGACCAGAGCGTGAGCTGTCACAGTCTCACAGGCCCAGGTGTGGGTCCAGCTCCCCTGATTATGGCTGGGTGGGGGGCATGACACCAATTTCTGCAACGCAGGGTTCTTCTAAGAACTAAATGATCAGAGATATTTTAATATCTCACATGGTTCTTGGAATCCCCTAATAATCATCTTTTTTGGAACCTGTAATCAGTGAAAGGGTTAATGTGTTCCAGAGAGAAGCTTCAAATGAGCCAAGCTTTTAAACATTCATTATTACTCTTTAAGCTTCAGAGTTTTTTTTTTTTTTTTTTTTTTAATTATTTTATGCTTCTTTCAAAATTCATCAGTTTAGGGCAAGTTGGCTGTCTTCATAACAGCACTAAGAAAATGTTGATAGGGTTCTTCTAATAACAGATACTTCTCTGGCAGGGAGGCAGCAACAAAACCATGGAGAATTCTGTCTTCCCTTTTGGCTTTCCAGCGAGGTTAGCACCTCTAAGATCTTCTTCCATGGCTGTATTAGCCACGCTGATGTCTTATGGCTCCCGCCTTCCCTATAGGAGACAGAGCTACTGAAAGGGCTGCGAAGACCCCTAAGAAAGAAGGAAGAAGGCTGTAAACCCACCCTACCTGTGTCCCAGGTTTGGATACTATTTAGATGCTCAGACTATTTACTTTCCCCACTTTTGTCCTCATTTCTATTATACATTATTAAACTCACAGGCATCACAGGAACAGAGACAGGGAGACACATGGATGGAAGAGGATAGGACTCCCAATCCTTTCTCTTCATTCTGGTCCTGAACAAACTAGGGAATCCTGAACTTGGAAGAGAACCGAGAGGCTGTTCAGCTGAGCTGGCTGCCCGGGAGAGGGAGGCTGTGGTTTGACTGTTTGTGTCTACCCTAAATTCATACGTGGAAATCCTAATCCCCAAGGTGATGGTACTGGAAGGTGGGGCCTTTGGGAAGTGGTTCAGTCATGAGGGCATAGCTGTCATAACTAGGAGTAGTGCTCTTCCAAAAGAGACCCCAGAGAGTTCCTCATCCTCTTCTGCCATGTGAGAACACAACAAGAACACTGCAACCCAGAAGAGGGCCCTCACTGGACCATGCTGGCTTCCTGCTCTTGGACTTCCAGCCTTCAGAACTGTGAGAAACAAATGTTTGTTGTTTATAAGCCACCCAGCCTGTGGTATTTGGTTACAGCAACCCGGGTGGACTAAGACAAAGGATCGCTGCCAGAGAGGCTCCTGGAGGGGGTATGGTCAGGCAGGGCCTCCTGGCCACTGCCTCATTTCCTTGCAAAAGGGGTCAGGAAGATAGGAAAGATCACAGGCAAAGGTGAAGAAATGAGCGCTCTAGGCTTGCCTGCACTGCCCACTGGCTACAGGACTTTGGACAAGGGGCTTCCCCTCTCTGGACCTCCATTTCCACACATGTCAAATCGCAGGGTTGGACTAATTGATCCAACCTTAGGTTAGGTTGGACTAATCTAGAAGTCATTGTTATTTGCGTGCTTTGCATGGACTGGATTCTGCATTAAGTGTGCAACATAAATGATCTGTTTTTGTTCTCCCACCAAATCTAAGTTTCTTTGGAGAATCCAACTGTCAATAAAGATCATGTTAAATCTTAGGCCTTTTGTGTATCTGAAAGTTGTTCTAGGCACACTTTTGTATATTTGCAGACATCAGCCTCTTGATAGAGAACAAGGAATTTCCAATTAGATACACTATCAGTTAGGAATAGGTGTTGCTGTGTGTAATGGAAATCCCAAAAGTAACAGGGGCTTAAACACACAAAGATTTACTTTATTGCATAAAGGTAGTGCAGTGCTGGTATGCGTGCTCCAGGAACTCATTAAGAACCCAGGCTCCTTCCATGTTTATGCTCTGCTGCACACATCTTCTGTCCTCAAGGTCACCACACAGCCCAAGAGGACTCCAGGAGCTCCAACCATCACAACTCCACTGGAAGCTCAAGGAAGAGGATGAGAGGAAAGGCTGAAAGGGCTGTACTTTGGCTGAGTCAATTCCCTTTAGGCAGTCTTCCTGGAATGCTTACAGTTTGCTTCCACTTGCGCATCATTGGCCAGAACTCAGTCATGTGGTTACACCTACCTGCAAGGGGAGGATGGGAAATGTAGTCTTTTACCTGAGCACATTGCTACCCTGAATAAAATCTAGGTTTTGTTTGCAAGGAAGAATGGGGGAAGGAATACTGGTTGGCCAGTGGGAGTCCCTGTTGCAGATGCTTATGCGCAAAAGACTGTACGTATAATCACAAATCAGGCAGACCATTTTGCAGATGTATTAATGTAGCTATTTAACATAAAATACCAATGTCTGTATTAGTTAGGTTTCTTTTGATTGCAAGTGACAGAAGCCACATCTCAAACCGGCTTAAACAATAAGGACATTTATAACCCCACACATTTCACTTACAGAGATAGGGTTAGCTTCAGGGCTGGTTGATTCAGCAGCTCAACAAATATCACCAAACCTGGGGGCTGTCCATCTATCATTTGTCTTTTATTAGCGTTGGCTTTATCAGAGGCAACTGACTACAGTGGTTCCAAGAATTACATCCAGACTCAATAATACCCAGGCAAATACAAGGGACTATTATTTCCGGCGGCTCTCTCTTAGAAGCTACAAAATGTCCAGAAAAGTCTCTCATGCCTCAGTGGCCAGCATTTGTTTATAATCTACTCCTGGACAAACCATTGGCAAGGAGGAAGGGTGACTGGGCCACTGCTGGAGCTGGGATCAACTTCCATGAAGCTCATGGCTACTTGGGGGGGATAGTAGATACCTGAATAAAATTGGGGTTCTGTTAGTAGGGGACAAAGAGGAAGCATGCTGGTTGATAAGTGCTATCTCCATTTTGCAGCAAGGGGATTGAGGCTCAGAGAGGTGAAATAATCTGTTCAAGGTTAAACAGCCAGTGAGCAGCAGAGATAAAGCCTGAGCCAGGGAAAGTCATCCCAAATTTAACATGCTTAGCATCATGCTCTGCAACCAGAGAAGGGAGGGGTTTCAGAAGTCATCTGTATCAGTGCTTCCCAAACTTTAGCCGTTTGGCCCCCACTTTTGTGATTTTCCCCATATTTATTTACACCTGCAGGATGATATACTCAATATTTTTTTAAATTTAACTAATATCGCCTTTATAATTTTTCTGAAAATACACTCATGATTTTTCCATCAACAGTTGCAGGACAAAAGCACTGACATAAATGAGAAACCAGTCTTGCTTGACAGAAATAGAAGATAAATCACCAAAAGGAATACAATGAAAACAACTCTCTTATCCTTTCTAGAGGGATACCATTACCTGACAAATTCCTGAATTCAAAGGGTGCTCTGTCCCTGTTACGAATAAATGACCAGGAGTGAGGAAAGCATTAAAGACTTACCAGCACCAAGCTGAAGCTCCCTTCTTGATGAAATAACGACTTAAAGAGAAGGGGGGAAAACAGCAATCCTTTCTCATGATGCAAATCAATGCCACGTAAGGCTCCTGAACTCATCCCACGCACCATTCTTTGAGAAATCTTAACTTACATCAAAGCCCGAATGTTTTGTGACTGCCACATTACACATAACAACAAAATCTCAGAGGGCGTAACAGCAACAAGCATTCATCCCAGAGATCTGTGGTTCAGTTGCCACTCAGCTGTTCTAGGTGAGAATTGGCGAGGTGACCCTTCTGTCTATCGGCAACAGGGTTGGCAGACATTTTCCGTAAAAAGTCAGGGAGTGAAGAATGTTTTAGGCTGTGTGGATCCCACAGTCGCTGTTGCAGTGACTCAATGCTATCGTTGTGGTGTGGCAGCAGCTCAGGCAAGATGTAAGGGTATAAGCAGGGCTGCGTTTCATAAAACTTGGTGAATACCGAAATTGTAATTTCAGTAATTTTCACATGTCACGAAATAGGGTTCTTCTTTGGATGTTTTTCAACCAATAACAAATGTAAAAACATTCTTAGCTCTAGGGCCAAACAAAAAACAAGTGATTGACCAGATCTGACCTGAGGACCCCAGTTTGGTCATGCCAGTCTCAAACAACAACTGTCACTGCCCCTGCCAGGACTGGCTTCCGAGGCGTGGGACCTGTGAAACTGCACGTGGTCCTGCGCAGGCATAGAAGGATGCGCTTGGTTGAATGCTCTGTTACAACCATCTTGAAATGATTAATAATTTTTGAGTAAGGAGCCCTGCATTTTCATTTTGCAGTGGAACCTACAAATTATGTAACCAGTCCCGGTGTCTTCTCATTCGATGTGTGGAGACATGGAGAATCACACCCCCCAACAGTGGTCTCATCGGAACATGTTCTCCTTATGGTGATGGCAAGAGTGCTAGGAGCTGGGTGGAAGCACCTAGGTCTTTGAAGGCCTAGGCCTGAAACAGGCGGATTGTCACTTCTCACCTCCTGTTGGCTGAAGCAAGTCACCCGACTGAGCCCAAAGTCAAGAAAATGGGACACATTTTAATGTGAGGGGGACTCTAGCGTCCCCCTCTTTTAATGAGAGGGACTCTAATGTCAAATGACCCTAATGACAAAGGGCTTGGAAACAGGAAGAGGTGATGAATTGGTGCCAATAAGGCCATCTATCACCAACTCCCTAAGAGTGTGTTAATCATTCTGGCCATTTGCATACCACTAGCGTCAAATAACTCATTATCTGGTCCTCTTGTCTATCAGCTTTAATAGTCCTTTGATCCATCAGCCGAGGCAGAGGCAAGGACAGAAGACTTTTGTGGAGTTAGATTTCAGGGGGGAACAATACATGAATAGTCTTTCTTCCCCCTCTATGGGATCAGAGCGACTGACAGCACAGTCAGTCCGTGACAGCTGAAGCCAGGGGCTAGAACTAGTTGGCATTTTGAATGTACAAGCCAGCGTGCCAATCTCCTCCTAAAGATTCAGCCAGCTAGCTCCCTTTCCTGGAAGTGTCCTCTTGGGCCCTCAGTGCCTTAGATAGCACCTTCGTGCCGAAAAACTGGAGAAGAAAAATGTCTGGCTTGCATTCTACTTGGTGGCTTCTTTCTAGGTTTTAAACACATAGGAATAAACAGAGTGGGTCCGCAAACATCCATCTGACTATATCATTCCTCAGCTTAAAGTCCTCTCCCGGCGCCCTCAGCCCAGCTTGGCTTCACATCACGGCTCTTTGTGACGTGGCCACAGCTACCTACACAACTTCACTTCCTGCCACAGTCTACTCGCCATAAGCATCTAGACACACAGCACATCTGCCACCTCTAGGCCTTCGCACCCACTGTCACGATCTGGGAGGTCACCGGTGTGATAAGCCATCTCAAAGACTTTTAAACAAGGAGAGGAAAATTGTTGGCTCATGTAATGGAATATCCAGCGGTGGAGGGAGCTTGAGGCATGCAGAGGTACTTAAGTCATGCTGTTTAGAATATGCTTTCCTCTGTGTTGACTCCATTCTCAGGCAGGCACTCCCCTCATGGTGATCAGGGGTAGTAACTTCAGGAGGAAGGAAGAGTCTCTTGGGGCACCTGGGTGGTTCAGTCGGTTAAGCGTCCGACTTCGGCCCAGGTCATGACCATATGGCTCGTGAGTTCGAGCCCTATGTTGGACTCTCGGCTGTTGGCAGAGAGCCCGTTTCAGATCCTCTCTTCCCCCTGCTCTTTCTGCCCTTTCCCCGCTCATGTGCTTCCTCTCTCTCTCTCTCTCTCTCTCTCTCTCTCTCAAAAAAGAAGTTAAAAAAAAAAAAAAGAAGAGTCTCTTCTAGATATTCCAGCAAAGGTCCCAGGGCTGACTCCCGTTGGCCGATTGGGGTCACGTGCCCAGCATTAAACCAATGGTTGTGGGGGCTGGGGTGTACCGATTGGCCAGGACTGGACCATAAGCCCATTCCTGCATCTGGGAGAGTGGCATTAGCTCCACCTAAACCACGGGGACCAAGAGTGGGGATTTCCCAGGGGAAAGTCAGGAGGTGGTTACCAAATGAAGTGTTGAACAGAGGCGGGGAAGCCAAGGCAACAGACGTCCCCACCCTCTGGTTCCTTTGCCTGAAATGCTTCCCTCCTCTCTGCCTGGCAAACTCAAGCTAATCTTTCTGGCTCCACCTCCAGTGTCATTCCTCCTGTAGACCCCTCACCCCACCCTAGAGTAAGCCACTCCTTTCTCTGCGCTTCCTTCCCTCCCATCATTCAGTGCTAGGCTGCCAGGGGTCTCTTGGGGCCACCCGCTTCTGGAAAATGTCGATGAACTTTGCCAAACTCCCCCATTTCAGAGCCTGTGCCAGTTCACACCTTCCCTGATTTCCACACGCCCTTGGCTTTCCTCCTTGTGACACTCAGCTTCCACATCTGTGTGTACCGCCTCAGGTTGGCTACAGGTGTGCACATCTTGATACCCTCCCCATCTCAACAACAACAACAACATCTCATTACCTTTGTGACTTTGTAAGTTTCATAGCTTGACTGAGACCTGAGGGTGACAGAGGAATCCCATGGCTCCCCAACTAGCCCCGCCCCTTCTAAGAACACCCTTCTCCCCAGGGTGGCTCCCCCACTGGGAACAACCTTGACTCTTCCTATCTCCCCTGCAAGACACTGACCTGCCAGTCTGGTCTGCAGCGACCCTCCCCCGCTTCCTTGCTCCCCACTCTTCCCGATTCTGCTGAATACTTGACGTCACGGCAACTCCAGAGTCTGTTTAATCTCTCCCCTCTCAGCAGCATCTGAGCTCCTTGAGGGCAGGGCTGTGTTCAGGTCATTTCTGCCCCTCAGGTGCCTAAGACAGGGCATGGCACTGAGTAGGGGCTCAGTGGAGGCTAAATCCAAAACTACGTTCAACAAAAGGCTGCATTTAAAAAAAAAATCAGCAAGGATTTCTTTGGCCTCTGCGGGAAGCGCAGAGAGTGTGGGTGAGTGATGATTTCAGCAGAAATGCCACAGGACGCACGGGTTCTCCATTATTTATGGGACTAAGGAGGCATGTTCCCAGAGCGCTGCGATCTATTCTGAAGATGTCTGGGCAGAATGTGAGTGACTTTGTTCCCTAGAGTCCCTGCAACCCTACTCTGCAGCTACCAGACAGGGGGGCTTTCAGCTTCTTCTTGCAGCAATAAAGAAGTGTCTGGGGACTCAGTGCTGCTCCTGCCTTGTTGTTGTTGCCCAATGTGAGGGCAAGGATGGCGAGATGAGAGCAGGACAGCCTCTGAGAACAGAGGGGTCTGGGTTCAGGTCTTGCTCTGCCCTGGATCACTGTATGTTTCTGCCTTGCTGGGCTGCAGTGTTCTCATCTATGCTATGGAGGCCAGGCTACGTCCCTGCCAGGGGCCTGGGTGCATTCAGCAAAGCAGTAACCTGTAGGCTTACAGCCTGACGCTGCGTGCGCACAGCAGGTTCTCATTCAATGGCGCTCCCAGCTAAACTAGGTCCAGCTTGACCCTGTGTGGCTCTGAGTTCCTGAAGTCTCCCATCAGGTGGAGTTTGTGGATGGATTTTTTAAAAAGATTTATGAAGCATTGCTTTTCATTAGAACCGGTGGGTAGAGAGGCTGTGTAATTATTTGCAAGGGATTTCTTATTTATAGAAGGAAAAGTTGAAGGGTTTCTAGACGAGGCTATCAGCGCTTTTCTCGAGAGCAGAGGGAGTATGTAAGTTCCGAGCACAGGGGAGTTGTGCTGGTCCTGGAGACACAGGGTGTTCTGTTTTAGGGCATGTGCAGACTCTACAATCAGATGGACTTGAATTTTCCCCTTGTACTTGGTGACCCAGAAGTGGTTGGGGAGGGAGGTAGCCTCGTCTTCATTGGTGCTGGCCCTGATTTTCACGATGGATTTTTCCACTTCTGGAAGCCTTCTATAATGTTCCGATGGTGACCACCAGTGACTGTGATCACAGCGCTATCCTAGGGTCTGGTATTCCACAGGTGCTTAATAAATGCTTCCTGAGTGAATTATTTGATGAGCAGATAGCCCTGGACTCGGGGTGAGATGAAGCTCGGTGCCAATTTTATGTGGCCTTGGCTAAGTGTCTATTTCCTCTGAACACCAATCTCTGCATTTGTGAAAGTGGGTATAAAACCACTACTTAGGCTGGGTTTTTGAGGATGGAATGGATCAGGTCAGGAGAAGCACCTAGCACATAGTTAGCACTCAATCCATGATGGTTTCTCCCTCTGAGTGCCCAGATGCCTTCTTCAGAATTTCAGAAGTCTCCATTCCCCTCCCCCCACCTTTATTCTTTCCTAAATAAATAATTCTCTTTAAGTACTGCCTTCTAGATAAATAAAACTCTCTTATTTAATTTGATTGTTTTCCTGTTTGTTTAATTACTACCATTAAAACGTTAATGCTTTCTTGTATTTTTGTTTTTCATGGCAAATGTGATATTTTAGCTCCACTTGGGGTTGTTTTATTTGTCAAGTTTCTGCTGTTGCGAGTATCAGAAGCCGGATCCAAAGGGGGACTTGAGAAAAGAGGGGCATTTACTGGTTTTTGTAATTAAATCTCCCAAGGGGTTGCTTTAGCCAGAACAAGGCTGCACGCAGACGATCAGATGGTGTGTCAGGATACAATGTCCAGTTCTTGGCTCTGCTCTCCTGTGCCACGCTTACTCTGGGGCAGCCTTGGCCTCTGTCCTTTCCTCCCAATGGCATCGTTGAAAGACCTCTCCCTTCCCACTAGAGACACCAAGACCTTTGGGACTTGGGTCTGAACACTGCACCTCGGGGACTAGCCAGCCCTGCTGGGCTCCACGCCTGGAGCTGGGGGTGGGGATTTGGTCCCATCCAAATCTCCTGGGCTGAGAGAGGCAACGGGTGGGTCCTACAGGAAAACCAGGGTGGATTCTGCTATCTGAGGCAGGGGACACCGGGAAGGATTATTATCATTTTATGTTTTACAGGTGAAGAAACAACCAATGCCCACCACTGTTCTATTAGCAAATTCAAACCCCTCTAATAAGCTTATTTCCTCTGAGAATTCGGATCTGGGTATCTCAGAGTCAACCTCAAAGACCCTTGTGGGACCACGTTGTTTGGGTCAACTTCTAGGTATGTCCAGGGCCACATCTGGAGCCTGGTGGCAGAGGTACTGGCGTGGAGAGCCAAAGAAGGTTGAGGTTGGCCTTCGTCATGGCCCCTTGTCAAGCACACCCCCCCCCCCCCCCGCCCCTTGATGATCTTGTGCAGGTCCGCATCCTGGACCTTCATTTCTTCATCTGTGAAATGGAAACAAACAACGCCATCCTCCCAGAGATGTTTGGGGGATTCACTGAGGTGATGAGCACTTAGTAAGCGCTCAGTGAATGCAGAGCTGGCGGTGAACCTGTGCCACCTTAGGCAAGTCCCTCAGCTGTTAGAGCCTGAGCATCCTTGTCTGCAAACTGGATGATGATAATCTCCCATCCTGGGCTGGGCATGCAGGAGGCGCCTAGTAAGAGTTTGGAGACTGAGATTCTGCAGCCTATAAATTCCTACCAGGCGCCAGGCATTTTCACCAACGTGATCTTGCTGTTACTAAGTCCCCTGCTATTTAGATGAGGAAACGGAGGCTCAGAGAGGCAGACTTACTCTTCACACGGCTGAGGGGCAGACCAGGCTTTAACCCATGTCCTTACCACTGTTCCAGCTGCTTCCCTGAGGAACTGGGGGGCTGCTTCCATGTGTAGCACTCAGCCCTCAGGGCCTGGCTAAGAAGTCACCTCTCCTGTGTCTCCCCAGGGCTCCCCAGTCTGGGTGAGGACTCTCCTTGGTTTTCCCCAGCTCCCAGGTCCCCATCACAGCTCTCCCTCCCTGGCAGTGCTACTGTCTGTGTGTCTGTCTGGACCAGGGACCAGGCCCGATATGCCTCAGAGCCCCTGGCCCCCGGTGTGCTGCTGGGAGTGACAATGGAGTCCCTAAGTTTGGACACAATGGCATGGTGGAAAAAGGGCTTCTGGCCTCACCCACAGTTCTCCCTGCTGGACCTTGAGAGGGGTCGAGAGCTTCCCTGAGCCTCAGTCTCCTCCTCCCTTCTAGCTGTGTGGTGGTCAGGATAGAAGAAGTGCGACAGCAGCTGACATTATTTGAGGACTGACTCATTTCATTCACTTCTGCTGACAATCCTTTAAGGCAGAGACAAGGATCATGCACGTCTTACAGGTAAGAAATAGACTGAGAGACGAGAACTGATTTGCCCAGGGTTGCACAGCCGGAGCCTACAGCATGCACAGTGGGGACTCATAAATGGTGTCTATAATAACAATAAAGGTTCGTGGAATAAGGGGATGGGGGCTCTCTTGACCCCCCTGCCGCTGTGCCATCATGGGCCTCGTGGCCCTTGTTACATACCGAGCTTGGCCAGGCTGTGTACCCACGCAGCTTGCTGGGCCGTGCTGGCTGGGGAGGAGAGCCTGGCTCATACACACCAGGTCTGGGAGTAGCTTCTGGAAGGTGGGTGGTTTGCGGCAGAACAGGGGCCTCGCCTAGCCTCCCTGAGAAGCATCGTCAAGTCTGATGCTCTGATCTGGAAAACGCACTGCACCCCTGCAGCACCCCACATTTTCATGCACCTTCCTCTCAGCAGCGACACCTTCCTCTGTGGGAAGAGCTGTAGCAGCCACACGTGTTCTCTTCAGAGGCAGCCTCGATGGTGCTACAATGTTTACAGTGCGTGTTCCCATCGAGGAGGGGCTGAGAGAGGTGTGGCATGAGGTGGCACGGGACCCCATGTCAGAGACTCCCCAGGAAACAGCTAGAGATACTTGGAATATAAGGGAGGGGCCTGTGGAAATGTGGGTATCAATGGTAGGGGACCCAAGAGACTGTCCTCCTGAACAGCCAGCGAGTGTTGGGGCTGAGGCCAGCACTGGAAAGTTGGGGGGTCAAGGCCAGGGGGAGAGGTGCTCTGTCAGCTTTCCCAGAGGGCTGGAGGGAAGTAAGTTTAGAGGGCAGACCTGGATCCACCGTCCAGCAAGAGAATGATTTGCCAGAGAAGTGGTGAGCTTCCTGTGTCTGGAGGTATTCAAGTTTTAGCATTTTGAGCTCCTAAAGGGAGATTTTTATGGGGTAAAAAAAAGTAGCCCAAATATCTCAGAGTTCAGCTGAGGAGGAGTCAGTCCTATAGGAGAGAAGTGTGAAGAAAGCCTTCAAAGATCATAAAGTTTGTTGAGGGATGCCAGTGGTCCTCAACCCTGGCTGTGCATCAGATCAGAATCAGAGAATCAGATCAGAATCAGAGGTATGGAAGGATTAGGGCACCGGGATCTTCAAGGAGGCTTCCTGATTCTCTGTGTCCGGGGGAAATGACTGATGATCTGACTGCTGCTCTGTTGGGGATGGCCTTGTCCTTGTAGAGAAGACCTCAGGGTGAGAAGCTCTGAGCTGGCTTTTGGGGCCCTGTCAAGGACAGGGCGCTGCAACCCTTGGCGAAGGACCAATAACGCTTTTCTTTCCCTGCTCTCGAGGATGGCAGCTGTTGACTCTCCTGTAGCTTAGCATCTGGTCCTTCCAGATTGGTGGAAGGTCATGTCCCAGCAGATGTAAGTGACCAGAGGGCAGACAGGCAGCTCATCCCAAAGGCTGAAAGGACAAGGAAGGTCAAGGGGGCAGTGGGGAGGCACTTGGCTGAGGCGGCCAACTGGAGAGCTTGGGATCCTATGGGGAGCATTCTAGGTAGGGGCAGGTGAGCTGGGAGTGTGGAAAATCAGGGAGAGGTGGGGTGAAACAGTCTTGAAGGATGGGGAAGCCTGGGGAAAGGGAGAGGGACATTGCAGGTGGTCCCTAAGCCTGAGGCTAGTGCCGGAGACTGGATTTATCAGTACCTATTTGGTTGCAACTGGTAGAAATGGAATGGAACCCAAATAGATTTTTTTTTTCGTTCATGTAATTGAGAAGTCCAGAGTTGGCTTCAGGCATAGCTAGATCCATATTCTCAAACACTGTCATCATCTCTTTCCATTACTCAAATCTGCTTTCCCCATGTGTGTATTGCGTCAGAGGGATTCTCCCAAAGATAGCCACCATAGCACTTCTTCCCCGATAGCTCTGTAATAAGTTCCAAGAACAGTCATTGCCCTGGCTTGAGCTGTGCCTAGCCCCGAACCTGGCAATGGACGGCTCTGGTGGTCTTCGACTGGGTCATGGCCCAAACCCTGGGTTAACAATGTGCAGAAGTATTTCCACAAGGAAATGAAGTTAAGAGCCTTGAGACAAGGGGACAATCCTGGATTATCCAGGAGGGTTCCATAGAATCACAAGTATCCTTATGCATGAGAGGGAAGTGGGAGAGGCAGAGGAGGGGCTGTGAGGGCAGAAGTAGAGATTGGAGGGATGCAGTTGCCGGCTGGGGGCCATGAGCCAAGGGATGCAGGTGGCCTCTAGCAGCTGGAAAAGCAAGTAAACAGATTCCCTCTGGAGTTTTCTTGAGACCCATCTTGGACTTCTGACCTCTAGACTGGTCAGTGATACATTTGTGTCGTTGTAAGTCAGTAAGTTTGTGGTCATTTGTTACAGCGGCCAGAGGAAACGAATACACCCCTTAGTACTTGACATCTCACGTTCTGGATGTCTTGCTCTGCACTGGCCTCCCTCCATCACCAAGAGAGAGTCATCTCCCAGGGGCTCACTGCTGAAGGAGGGCTGGGGTTCGGGTCTGTTCCTCTCAACCAGCCCCGCCCCACCTGGCAGGTTGCCCCAGGCTCAGATTGGTCGCTGCCTGGGACTTACTCTGAACCCTTCCTCCTCCATCAGGACAGTGCCTACAGCTGACTGGCCTCAGTGTAAACATCACCCCCCCCCCCCCCCACAAGAAGTCTTCCACGTACAACTTCAACACCTTAAAACCCCCCTTCCTTGCACACTCTTCATCAGCTCGAACCACACTGGGGTGGAATTGTACGTTTCTGGTCTCTCCATTAGGCTGTGAGCTCACTGAGGACACGCATCAGTGTCTGATTCATCAGTCACTGCCTCCCCTCACAGGGCCTGCGCATAGTAGGTGCTCAGTAAACATGTGTTGAATGAATGAATGACCATATGTGCGCCACTAGGCATGAGGGGTGGGTCAGAGAAAACCCCTCCCAAAGATGGAGCTGGACTTGACTCCTGGCCGTTCCCCCCAAAAGCCATTTTCTCTTCTTCCTGGTTCTTGCCTCCCTTGTAAGTTAGATGTGGCCACGGGCTGAGTGCTGAGTCCTGGCTGGTTGGAGGTGAGGCTTTTGAGGAGCAAGCATGTCCCTTCTCATTGTCTCCCCTTCCCAAGGCTGGCAAGAGAGGCGGACAAGACTACAAATGGCGAAGCCTCTCCCTGATCCTGATGAAGAGGAAACCCCCAATGACTAGGAATACAGGCTCAGGTCTGTCGTATGAAGAAGCAACCAATTCAGACGTGTCGAGCCCTTATTCAGTTTGGAGCTACATTTCCGCAGCTTGTCCTACTCAAATTAATGCAGAAATTGGTACCTTGAAGTGAAGGTGTTGCCATAACAACATACGTGGCATGGTCTGGGATTGGGCAGTAGGTGGGGAGGACGCAGCACTCACAGGCGGGAAAGCTGGGGACTCCTGGTACGCAGTTGAGAACATCTAATGAATCGGCCGAAATGGAAGAGGAAAAGAGCCTGACAGCTAGAGTGCGTTTGTTCCTTTTTGCTGCCCACAGCAAGATACTACCAGAAAGCCACATGCTCAGGCAACAACTGTCCCGGCTGCAGGCTGAAATGAGACAGAACTCAGAAACGTAGGGCCCCTCTGGATGGGTTGGGTTTTCCTGACTTGGACTATTGCTCGAGCAAGAAACAAACTCCTACTGGGTGTGAGTGTTCCCAGGCCTCTGGGGCTATTTCTGCAGCAGCTGCCATGACCCTAATTACACATGTAGCCTCGGTAAGTACCGCCCTTAGGTGTAGACAGGCGCCCTGACACACACTTTGGCTGAGTCTCTGATGGCAGGAATGGGCCGCGTGGACCGCCCCTCCCCGCCGCCCAGGATGGCTCACACAGGACTCTGTGGCATGGGTCTGCAAGCAGAGGGCTGGACCCAGGTGGCTACGGGATTCCCAATGAGCCAGTCTGCAAAATGCAGGGAGACATAAAGGGCTCTGTTACCCCCAGATAAAAATAAAAGGGCTTTTGCCACTGAAAAGTAAAATTAGTTCCCGGGTTCTACGATGTACAACGTTCTCCCACATGTGTTGCCTCATGTGATGCACCAAACCTATGAGGAAGGTGTTACATTTTTCAGAGGAAGACACTGAAACTTCAAGATTAATGACTTGCTTAGGGTCACACAGCTAATGAGCAAAAGAGCTAATTCAAGGTCAGCTTCCCATCTCTAGAAATTTGCTGTTTAATGACTGAGAGAAGGGGCCTCTTTATTACTGGGGTCTGGTGAGTGTGTGTGTGTGTGTGTGTGGTCGATGACCATGGGGTCTTTGCGTCTCTGTAGGCCTCAGGGACCCACGTACTTGGATTCTGCTGAACAGAGGGACTATGGAGGACAGGGAAGCTTGCCCAGAACAATCTTCAGTGATGATACAACTGAGGCCCAGAGAAGCCGGGCAAGCTGAGATGAGCTCTCAGGACTTGTATCTGAACTGAAGGCTTCTCTCTGTCACTCACTCACTCTGCCCTGCCCTCCAAGGGTCTTGCCTCCTCGGCCGGCTCTCCCACACTCTGAAGGAGGAACCTCAGTCTCACCTGCTCCACCCACCCACGGCCACCTTCCCATGCTCTGTGCTGCAAGGCTGGGCTCTGGGAACTGCAGGGGAGTTCCGGGGACTGGAGTCCCAGCCTGGACTTGCTGTGTTGGATTGGGTCACGGACCTGATGGTCATTGGCCATCCAGCGTCCCTGCCCCCTTCCCTGGGGGGGGTTTGCCCCTCGTGCACTGTGGGTGGGGCTGTCCTGGGGCTATCCAGCCAGGTGGCTATGTTCTCCAGACCAGGCCAATGAAAGGCATGGCCTTTCTCCAGGAGTTTTGAATCATAGGAAGAGACTATTAGAGGTCATTCATCGCAGTGGTGGCAACCTGGCAGAGAGGAGAGTGTCCCCCACCCCCCCACCCCTGAGCTGCTCTGACATTTGCTGAGCTCAGTCCTCTGGCTTTCGTTTCATTTGGGGAGCTACCTGACATCCTTCCAGTAGATTAAGTTCCCTCACGTCAGGGTTTAGGGCTTGCAGCCAAGTGCTGTTGATGATGCTGACAGAAACCCGAGTGGATGGTAGGAAAGGAAATGTTCTCTAAAGCCTTCCTTAGAGCAACACAGTGTGCATTAATTGAGCACCGACTGTGTGTTAGCCCTTGTGCTGGGCACTGGGGTTCCAGAGAGGTTCTGATCTCCTTCACAGCCTGGAGGAGCTCACGGTTTGTGGCAGGGGAAGGAGACAGCAGTGTCGGCACGCCGCTCGGCCGTGTCTCCCATGTAATAAACTCCCAGCTGCTAATTCAATTGGCACCCAGGAGGGTTTGCTCCCGCTTCCTCTCATTTCCCTTAAAAAAATCAATAAACTGCTCATAATGTCTTCAATAAAGACTAAATCAGAGCATTTATCACCTTATTACAGGGTTGGCATTTTCTTTCTTTTTTTTTTTTTAATTTTTTTTTTCAACGTTTATTTATTTTTGGGACAGAGAGAGACAGAGCATGAACGGGGGAGGGGCAGAGAGAGAGGGAGACACAGAATCGGAAACAGGCTCCAGGCTCTGAGCCATCAGCCCAGAGCCTGACGTGGGGCTCGAACTCCCGGACCGCGAGATCGTGACCTGGCTGAAGTCGGCCGCTTAACCGACTGCGCCACCCAGGCGCCCCAGGGTTGGCATTTTCAACATCTTCCCCCCGCAGCTGAAATCCAGTTCATGTGGCATCATCTGGGAATCAGACAGTGGACCGAGACAATGGTTTATGATGAATTAACCAATAACCAACCTGAATTTGGCAGTTGACCATTTTCAGAGACTCCCACGGGCATCACATCAACCCTGCAGGTTAGAAGACTAGCTCAGAGACGGAAAGGAGCCTGCCAACATTCACACAGCTAGGATGGAAATGGTAGAGCTGGGGTTTGATCCTGGATCGGCCTGACTCCTCGGCCCTGGCTTTCTGCTGTAAAGAGTGCGGATGAATAGCTGGAGCTCTGGGAGCCGAAGGATGGTGGGGCTGGGTGGAGATCCTTTCTGCAAGCAGAAGGCTTAGGGAAGGGCAATTACTTGCAAGGTGCTGTTAGATAAGCATCCATGTTCCCACACTGCCCCCTGGTGGACTCCTTGAGCCTGGCCTCCGGGCTGTTGGAGGGTTTAGCTGGGAGTTTCAGGCTGATTGCGTCTGTGAGTAGGTTTGGGGAGACCTTCCTGGTGGAATAGCCCTGCTTTTGCACAGCTGAACGTTGAAGCCTTCCAGAAGAGATAAGAGATGTTCATGTATTTACTTGATTGTGGGAAAAGTGTTCATTCATTGATTCAACCTATCTCCAGAGACACCTGCATGCCCGGGGCCGAACAAAATGCTGACGATTTGGCACTCCCCTTGCCAGCAGGGAGGCCCCAGCCTCATGGAAGGGTCAGGCCCGCAGGTAGATACTTATGACGCAGGGCGATGTGGGCACTGTGAAGCCATGCCTAGGGCATCCTGGGAACCCTAACCTGGGCAGGAATGGGGAGTGGTGGGAGGGGCCAGGGAAAGGCTGGTCAAAGAAGGTAACAGGTCAGGTGAGTGTGCTGGGTAGCTGAGGTCAGAAGGCTACAGAGGGAGCAGCAAGCGGCCGTGTGGCCAATGGCCCAAAGCTTCAGGGACCCTCACTTTCAGGGCTCTGACTTCATCATTTTGCATTTATCATTTTGTGTTCTTTTCCTTCAGGACCCACCCCAAGTTGTGTGAGCTTCAGGGGCTCCACCTTACCTGGTTTTGCCAAAGGAGGAGCCAAAGCAGGGGTACCCCAGGGTCGTGGAGCAGGCAGACCAGGCCAGGCAGGCCAGAGCCCTGAGGAGTGCCTTGGGGCAGCAGGGGAGCAGAGGAGGGATGAAATGATAGAGGCGTAGAGCGGCAGGTTGGCTCAACTAAGAAATTCAGCTCTGTCCTGAGGGCAATAGGGTCCTATGAAAAGGTGCTCAGCGGGAGAGTGGCCAGGCTCCCCCTGAGTTAGAAAGGTTTTGACAGAATAGCGAGTTCTCCCACTGCGACCCCCAGACCCTGGCAGAGGGACGCCAGCCATGGTTCCTGGGCTTTGGCAGAGCTGGCCCTGGCCCTCCAGTAGTGCTGTTCTCCCCAGCGACAGGCGAGGAGGAGTCTCTGGGCCAGGAGGAGGTGCCCGCCTAGAGCCCACCAGCAGTCCCCCTTCCAGAACGCACACCTTGGAGAGCTGGGACCTAACCCCAGGATCTGTGTAGGCCTCGCCCCGGCTCCAGGCTCCAGAGGGTGGATGACGGTGTGTGCCTGGCTAGGTCCAAGGACAGCTGTTTTGGGGGTGTGGAGTGGGAGTTGGAGGGTGCCTGGTGGAGGGTGGCAGGCAGCTGGAGCTGCTGCAGAGTAGGGGAGGACACTGCCTCAGTGGTCTCTCTTCGTTGCCTTCATCTCCTCCGCGGAGATACATGAGCACCTGCTGGGTGCTGGGTGCTGAGCTCACCAGGCCAGACCCAGCTGGTTTCCTGGGCCAGATGTGCTACGCAGGCTGGGATGCAGCTGGCGGGAGGTGCCAGGAATGGGATCTGCAGGTAGGTAGTAGAATCCAGAGGCTGGCAGCTGCACGCAGGCGTGAGTGTGTTCTTCGAGGAGCCAGGCTGAGGACCAACACCGGGTCAGACGGGGGAGATAGTGGCATGCCAATGCGTGCCTGGTATAGTGACACGTGGGGGAGGGAAGGGCAAGGGAGAGGACTAAGACCCAGATGCCAGTGCGAGGAGTCCTCAGTTCATATTTCTTGGCTCTTGGTATGTAGCACAGGAGTAGGTCAAGTGGCTTAAGAGTCCAGGGCTGGAGCAAAGATGCGAGGGGAGAGACCACTGTTGGGCCTGGGGAGCCTTATCTGGGGCTTGGCGGGGGGGGGGGGGGGGGCAGATGGTGGCCTCTCTCTGGCAATCTGGTCTCTGGGACATGGTCCTGTTCTCTCCAGAATAAGATTCCCACCATGTCTGCAGCCCCAGGAGGCAGCAGGAGGCTCCCCAAAGGCGGGGAGGAGGCGCTTGTCTGGCCCAGCCTAATTAGACCCTTCAATTGCAATTACTTTTGCAATTAGCTCAGCTGGTAATTGGAACTGGAGGTGGTAATTTCTGTCCTTCACAGAAGCTCCCTCTGAACTGAGCTTTGCTCATCTGTCCAGGGTGCAGGGTAGTGCTCTGGGGAACGCTGGGCTCTTGGGTGGGAGCAACGTGCACACAACCCAGGGCTTGGCTCAGAGTGAAGCATTTGGCTTCTGCCGGACCCCTGGGATGGGAATTCTGGCCACACCAGGTGCGGGCTTGGTGCTCTGCCCTTGAATGTGGGCTGGCCTAGTGACTTGCTTCTTCTAACTAGTAGAATATGACAGAGGCAAGGGGCGTCACTTCCACGATAGGTGAGAAAAGATTGTGTCTTCTCGTTTGCTAACAGACTCTCTTTCCTGCCTCGGGTTTGCACGCTTTGAGGGAGTCAGCCGCCATGTGGGGGAGGACTGGGCAGGAAGGAACAGAATGCTGCCAACAACCAGTGAGTGAGTCTGACAGCCAGTCCTTCCACAGTTGAGCCTTTGGATGAGACCACAGACCTTGGGCTGATGCACTTTGATCACAACCTCTCGAGAGACTGTGAAACAGAAAAGCCAGCTAAGCAGATCCCAGGTTCCTGACCCTAGAAACTGTGAGATAATAAGTGGGGGTTGTTTTAAGCTGCTGAATTTTGGTCTAAGTTCTTATGCAGCAATAGGTAACTAGTACATGGACAAACTATTAAATTAAATATATTCTGTCCTTTGACCTTGACAAAGTATATTTTCAAACTACCTGAAAGGTCAGGTTCAACTCTAGACTCTTTGGACTCTTTGGAGTTCTGCGCCAGAGCATGGAGGGAAGGGGAGAGCTGGAGTTGTGGCATGAGGCCATCCCACTTCTCTTCACACACATCCGTCTCATACACCCCGGCTCTTGTACACGCCCAAGAGTTAAAACTCCATATACCAACCCCTCCCCGCCAGCAAATAACCACGTCTGGATCCAGCCATGCCCACACCATTGGCATGGTCTACCTCAAGGCGTTGGATCTAAGGGAAAGGCTCCTGCAGGCCCTAGAATTGGGCTTTAGCAGTGTTTGGCCAAGGAAATCCAGGGTCTCAAGTGTGGTTTAGAACGGGGGGAGGGTTGAGCTCCTGTTGGGCACATCCTATGAGGTACAGCTGGAGGTCCAGGGCAGAATTGTCTAAAGCTCAGGAACCAGAGCAGGGGCCCTTCTTGCCCGGGTTTGGGGGTGGTCCTGGGAGGGCCCCTTGTTCCAACCTTCGCAGACAGAGTGAGGTACCCCCAGGGATATGGCAGTACAAAAACAACCCTGGAGAGGCAGGAAGGGATGGGGGAGATTAAATAATACCAGTTCAGGGTTCGTCAGGGCCCACTCTGTGCCAACCAAGCACTTGCCAGGCCCAGCCATCCAAGGATTTGAAGGACACAGCCTCTGCCTTCCCAGTTAGTAGGGGAGGACACACCTCAAAACAGACTCAGTCCTTCTCCCCAGGCATACAGATTCTTGAAAACCTATACACAGGAGAAATTCTGGTTCGACAGGCCTTCACTCAATTAGAATGGGTTGAGTACCTATTACATGCCAGGAGCTGGGTATTAAGCAGGAAGAGATTTATTAGCACAGGAGTTGTTAGGAAGCTCCTAGATCCTTGGCAGAACCAGATGCCCTCTGAAGCTCGTTCTGCCCATCAGCCTGGTGCTGCCTGAGACCACCGCTTTCTGCCTGGAGTGGATTTTTATTTTTTTTATTTTTATTTTTATTTAAAAAAATTTTCTTTTAATGTTTATTTATTTTTGAGACAGAGCATGAACAGGAGAGGGGCAGAGAGAGAGGGAGACACAGAATCGGAAGCAGGCTCCAGGCTCTGAGCCATCAGCTCAGAGCCCGACGCAGGGCTCGAACTCCCGGACCATGAGATCGTGACCTGAGCTGAAGTCGGATGCTTAACCAACTGAGCCACCCAGGCGCCCCCTGGAGTGGATTTTTAAATTGAAGGTGCTTGCTGCTTTTGATCAGGAAATCCCGTCACATGTCTGCACCCGAAGGGCGAAGAAGGCTGGGAAATGCAGATGTTTGCATTGGACACCGGGCAGGAGGAATTCACAACAGAGGAAACCCTGAACACGTGGGAGGGTGCTCACAGGTTTGGGCAGCCATGATTGACAGCTGCCTGCATTGCAACAGGAGCATGGAATGATAAGGAAGGACAAGTCGCATGGGAGCAAACCCAGCAGCGTTAACTCACCAACGCACAACAGCAAAGCCTTTACGCTTCCTCCTACTAACACGCCACTTGTCTTTGGAGACTACTGGTTTGAGGAAGAAGAATGGATCTGATCTTACCAAATAAAGGATTTTCAATTCCTTCCAATTCTTTTGCAAGTCCCAGCCTATTGCAATTTTGGGTAAATGTTTAAACAACCCCACGAATGAATGCGCGCTTTGGCTATTGTTGCAATTTATAACCTCCAGCTCAGGACTCCCTCCCACTTTTCACTGGGCTGGTATTCTCCCCCTATCTAGCTTTTGCCAGCATTATTGCCAAAAGAAAAAAGGTTGATTCCAGAATATAAAAAAATAAATAAATAAATAAGACTGCAAAATCAAAACCAATCAATGTTTATATTTAAACATATTCTACAAGCAGTAATATTATGCCAGCTGGTGAACTGCAGTTGAATTCAACACTAACAGAGTCATTTAAGGTGGGGTGTGAAAACATTTTAATGCATTGATAAGATATGGAGTCAATCCTCCCAGATTAGCATATCTGTACCGGAAGGACCTTCATCAAACATCAAACTACACGATTTTTTTCAAACTTGGAACCTTAACCATCTTCATTTGGTGACATGTAAAACAGTTATCTACCTTAAAATTGTGGAGCTTTTGAAGCAAATATTTACTAGGTACCAAGTAGGTGCTGGGCCCTTTGATATATTATCTCATTCCACCCTGATTTGATCCTTACACTAATGGTCACTCCCATTTTACAGATGGGGAAACCAAAGTACAAATGAACGAAGAACAGGCCCTAACTTGAACTGGAACCAGAATTCGGATGTTAGGGTTCTGAGGTCAAGAGAGGAGTGAGGGTCCTTCTCAGTAAAACTCTCAAAACCTTGAGATCCAGTATGCATATTTGCTTTCTCCTCTTACCTTGGGTCAAAATATAACCCAACACTGTTTGTCAACAATGATATGGTGGGCCTGACCACAATTTCAGAGACGTGAGGACAGGAGCCTAATCCCCACGCTGTGGCCACATGAGTGATTTTGATCTGGTTCAGAGTTTCTTGTGCTTGAAATAGGTAGTAATGCTATTTATAACCCCATTGTCCATGGTGGCTCAAAATCGCTATTTCTAGATTACCGAAATCAAAATTGGGAGAGTTAAAAAGATCATTTGGACAGGGAGATATGAATCCCTATTGAGAACTCTTCTTTGCCCCAAGGGGTTACCATGGATACAAACTGGTGAATTGATTGCTCAAAAAACAGCTCAAAACCAGAACATTCTCCGTATTTCCTGGTGTCACGTCCTCACAGACTGCAGCCAGGAGTCGATGAAACCAAAGTGGTTGGACGGCTGTTGCCATCAGGTAATAGAAGAAGACTTCTATTAGTATGCTTTCCCATGAACTTTGGTGGATTGTGCAGAAGAGGAGATGGGTCTCTTGTGGCCCGGATCAATAGCTGGCTTGTTTCAAGGCCCTGGCCTACAGCATGACAGAGGACCACAGAGGCACAGTGCGTTGGTGATATACGGCAGGAATTTTGCCCACACTCTCCCACCACATCCTAGGGAGCCCAGATGGGCTTGTCAAGTGTATCTGGGCTTCTGTAGAGTTGACCCCATCAGAAGTAGGGCAGGTGGGACAGGCTGCCAATCCAAGAGAACGTCCCCAGGTACATAACTATTTTTTATTTCCATTTTACACTTGGTGAAACTGACACACAGACCATGCCTTCCACTTTGTCTTGAGGGATTCCTAACATCAGAAATTATGACCACTGAGGGGCGCCTGGGTGGCTCAGTCGGTTGAGCGTCCGACTTCGGCTCAGGCCATGATCTCACGGCTCGTGAGTTCGAGACCCGCGTCGGGCTCTGTGCTGAGCCTGCTTCCAATTCTGTGTCTCCCTCTCTCTCTGCCCCTAACCCACTGGCATTCTGTCTCTGTCTCTCTCAAAAATAAACAAATATTAAAAAAAATTAAAAAAAAAAAAAAAGAAATTGTGACCACTGAGAATATACCATATTAAAAATAATTTTTATATAATCATGAGTTGAGCCGAAGCTATGGTTGACAAGCTATGGTAGACATCTAAAATGTATTTTGTAGCTATTTAGCTGAGCATCATTCATTTTTTAAGTTTACATTTTCTTATATTTTGGAAGCTCTGACTTGTTCTTTCGGTTCCCAAATCTCTCTGTAGGTCTCAGAACAGCATGTGGTTCTAGTGTCTAATGGATGGAATAACCCTGCCAGCAGGGGGCACCCCTGCCCATTGCAGTGGTTAGAAAAACAAGATTTTTGTCAAAGCAGAATTTTCAAAAGATTAAAAACACAACTCATGCAAATGTATAGTCAACACGTAACAGAGTTTAATTGAACCCATTCGGGGGCGGCGGGGGGTGGGGGGGGAACAAGCAAGGTGGTAAAGTTAGCGCAAAGAAGTATCTGAGAGACAACTCTGTACCTGGAAAGGAAGAACCTTGAAATAAGACTGCCAAGAAACAAAACTGGTCAGTGTCCTACAGCACAATAAACCATAACCTCTGGCATTATCTTTTCTACGGAAGAGAAGTCACTTGCATTTCTACCGGGCCACAGGAAAATCATTTGCAATGATCAATCTTGTACAAATTAACATGTGGCTGCAGACTCTGGTCCCTGATCAATAATAAATAGTCAGCAAAGGGACCCTTCCCCTAGAGAATCATCTAATACTGGTCACGCCTGCTAGCCACGATCCAATATGACACTCGGAGGACACACCATCACCTTGAGCCCTATTTCCATGCTTTGGATACATTTTCTTAAGAATAGAAAAGATGTTTTCTGGGGCAAGTCCTGGCTGGGCTCAGGGCTGGATGTCGGTGCATGGGTACCCGGGCAGGTAAATAGTTCCGCACCCCCTCCAGATCTATGTCTCTCAGTCTCTGTTCTACACTTACTCAGTAGAACCAAGGGAGAAATGATTTTTCCGTAAGAACAACCAGATACAGAAAGAAAGTCACTCATTCACGTCTATGGTCCCAGCGAGTCAGTTCTGAAAATACTCAGCAAAACATTTCTCATTTTTTGGTGGTTATTATTCCTTCCTTAGGTTGCCTTTGGGAGTATCCAAATCCAATAACTAGTGGGGAGCATAGTAAAGAGTTTTAATTTTATATAAGACTTTTTTTTTTTTTTTTTTTTTTTGTAAGCAACAGGAATGACTGGGTTTTAGAATTTCGTTGGGTGTCACTGTGGATGCCAAGCTTGCTCTGACTGCACACGTACACGCAAATTGTATGGAACGGGCAAGTCCATAGGGACTAAAAAGAGACCGGTGGTTGTCAAGGTGTCGGGGAGAGACCGCCAATGAAGTTTCCTTTGGGGATGACGAAAATGTTCTGGATTCAGACAGTGGTGACGGTTGCACAACTTAGTGGATGTGCAAAAAGTGCTGCATTGTATACTTTGGCCACTGTGAGCGAATACTGTCTTTCACACCACCTATGTGACTTGGGCAGGCTGGCTTCCTCCCTGGGGACCCAGAGGAAGGTAAGACTTGGTAGCGCTCATGGAAAGCCTGGGGTGAGCCCAAGGAAAGCTTTGGGAATTTCTTCTAGTTAAATGTCCTGTCTTGCACTCACCGGAGGTAGGGCATCTCTAGGGGGAATATTCTAACTTCTAGGGGATGGAAGAAGCCAAGGCATGATAGAAAAGACAGGTGGGATGGTGGGGCTGTAGGGAGACAGGCCTCCCACCTCCCCAGGGTCATTGGTGGGAGCTTGGATGATCTGTGCCTCTCTGAAGGGCTATTGGGCCACACGTAGAGTCCATTTCCAGAATTAGGACGTATGTTAAACACACATGCACGCCTCCCCCCCCCCCCATACCACCACCACCACCAAAACTCACTTGCATATGTGCACAAGGAAATGTTGTCAGACGATCAGCATGGTATTGTTTAAACAGCTAAAAATTAGAAATGACTCAAATGTTCATGGCTAGGGGGACACCACAGAACACCCTCTGGTAGTTAGCAACAATGAAGGAGCTCTTTATGGGCTAATGTGGTTGACCCTTGGAGACACATTGCTGAATTCAGCTCCTACGGCGGAGTATGGCGTTTATGTTAAAGCAAACAAAACTGAACCAAACACCATGCAGCAGACTGGGTAGCAGAGGTTGCATCAGGGAGAATTGCTAGGGGGAAGGAGGGAGAAGGGTGGTCAAAGGGACTCTGGGTTTCTCTGGAATGTTACAATTTTGAAGACAAGCGGGTCTGGGTTGGAGCCTCAGCTGTGTCACTTACTTGGGTTTTTAACTGCTCACTTTGTGTCCCTCTTCAGGCCCCAGCTGGTGGGGATGTGAATCTCTACCGGGCAGGGCTGACTGGTGGAAGAAATGAGCTGGCGTCTGTGGAGGGGCTGACATAGTGTCTGGGCACAAGAAGGGACTCATAAATGTCAGTTGAAAGATGATAGGGTCGTCTGGGAGCCACACAGAGCCTGCAGGTCCCTCTGGGACACTATTTCCTCGGGAATCCTGCCAGGACCACTGGGCACATGAGAGCCCCGGTAATGCCCCAGCAATGAGGGCTGTGGTCCGGCCAGGCTTGCACAGCGGCATCTCAGGGCATGAGAGGCACGTTGTGCTGTGTGACCCTGAGTGGGGAGGTTGGGGATGTGGCACGGACACCTGCAGTGACCTCCAAAACTAACAGATTATGAACCCCTTAGAGCTACCAGCTGGGTGAAAGGAAGCTTCTCCCAGCCAGCCACTCTTCAGACTATTAGTGACCACGGAAGGCTCCTGAATTGTCCCTGGAAAGCTTGGAATTCTGGGAGGTATGTGTCCTTGGCCATTATTTCCTGCTTTGGTGGCCTGGAAAGAGCTCTCTCAGATGGACAGCGAAGATGGTAAATTCTCCCTCAAAGCTCCAGCTGCAGTCGGGTCAGCAAAGGTGAACCGCTGGCTATGCAGCCGAGATGGGATTCCAAATGGATTCCCACAGTCTCGGCTCTGAGCGCTCCCTCCTCCCACCCACCGCGCTTCTAACCTGCGTTTAAGCACAGCCCGGCCCACGTGCCCCAGGAGCGCATCCCTTCAGAAGGTCATGGCTGCCGCGGCCATGTCCTCCCCACACTCCGCTCTCTGCACCTTCCACCAGGCCTTGGTCATCCCGGCACTGGCCCCTGTGTCCCATTCCTTCCATGGTTCCTTGGTGATTTTAGGTTCAAGCCAGTCTCCCTGGAGGGTGGGGAAGGTCTGTTCCTTTGGGCTCCCAGCATGGAGTCTATGGCCTGCAGGAGAGCCTGTGATAGATCCTCATAAAATGCTACAGTCCGTCCTCACTGGCAGGGGCTGCTCCCTCAGCTCGAGTCTGATCTTTCCATAACACACACGTCATCGTTTTAGCCTCTCTTGATGAAGACCCTTCCAAGCCATGCCATGACTCCTGTGCCCAATGCAGCCGCCTTGGGGGGGCCTCCCCGCGGTCAGCCCTTCCAGATGCCCTGATCTCCTTTTCCTCCCGCCGCCCCCCCCCACCTCTTTGCCTAGTTAGCAATAATGGTTTAGCTTCTCTCCAGCTCCCTATTGGTGGAACCTAAGCTGGTTGGAATAGGATGCTGGAAATTGCGATTCCCAGGCTTCCAGCCCTGGCCGGTTGCCTATGCAGTGCCCCACTATTCGTCACACCCACTAGTACAGTTCGGGGGACACGTCCCTGTCATCTTCTTCCATCTACACAAACTGCTTAACACCATCTATTGGCTCCATTTGCCACTCTCATCTTTCCCAATCCCCCTTAGCACATCTTGGTCTTTTCTCCCCTGAGAAAACCCACATAACAACCCATTCTGAGCCAATCACTTCCCGCGAGCTTTGGCTGAGCTGACACGGAATCCCTTCTCTGCCTCCGGGGACATTCGACAAGGCGCGCGCCTCTGGGCCTTCTCTGCAAGGCCCCACGTTCAGGATTCCACAGCCTCCTCCGGCCTCTTCCCTTCCCTCCCAGGGGACACTGCTCACCCCTGTCCTCAAACGGTGACCTCGACTCTGGTCAGCTCCCCCTTTCACTTTCCAAACCCTCTCATCAGTGCCCTTGGGACTCACTCCTGGCACAAACTCCGTGAACTTCTTCTTGACCTGGTGGTCCCTTGCCTGTGCCTACCCACCCTACCGCAGACTTCCTTGACGGACACGTTTTCCATTAAAAAAAAAATTTTTTTTTTCAACGTTTATTTATTTTTGGGACAGAGAGAGACACAGCATGAACGGGGGAGGGGCAGAGAGAGAGGGAGACACAGAATCGGAAACAGGCTCCAGGCTCTGAGCCATCAGCCCAGAGCCCGACGCGGGGCTCGAACTCACGGAGCGCGAGATCGTGACCTGGCTGAAGTCGGACGCTTAACCGACTGCGCCACCCAGGCGCCCCTTGTTTTCCATTTTAAAGATCTCCTCTTCTCCTACTTCACAAAGGCGTCTCGGAAGCTGGCAATTTCAGAAATACTCCCTTCTATAAACCCTTATCGAGAGCCTACCACGTACCTGGCTCACAGGGCAAGCGGGACAAAGGCCTGATCCTTCCGACCAGCCTGTCCTTCATTGCCAGCATGGTGTCCTATGATGAAACCTTGTTCCCTGAGGACTCTTTTACTTTTTAAGGTAGCTTCCAAGTTGGCTTTTACTGCAGTGTTTTCTCATAACTCTTTTTCTAAATCAAGACACGCCGTACGATGAAGTCTGGGGAGTATTCCTCACCAGGAAGTGAAAAAATAAAACCGCAAGGCAGCATCTGTTTCGATAGCTTTATTGGAACATGGTCGCAACACAGAACATGGATCTGGGGACCCACCGCAGACACTCCTCCTCTAGACAGCATGTGCCCCACTTCTGCAGCCAGCAGAGGCTCTAGGAAGCCTCCAGAAGGGTGGCGGCAGCTCAGAGACAGACCCGAAGGAGGCCCCTGCAGTGGCAGGTGGTGTGTGGGCACGATGGGTTGGAGCCCTGACCAGCTGAGACCGTGATCAGCCAGACCAGTCTTATGCCTCCAACTACTTGGCCATGACTTAGAGACCCACCTGCCTTAGACCCTCAAGAAAACTTGAGGAAGGGATTCTGGGGCTTCCAGATGGAATCCAGCCAAGAAATTGAGCATCTCTGAGGGCCACTGGGGCAAATCATGCCTTCAAATATGCTGGCAGATAAACCACTTAAAGCCCCTGCTATGTGCCAAACGCTCTTCTAGGGGCTAGACATACAAAGGTCCAAAGAAATAGGCAGGGCCCATGACCTCCTGAGTGGGGGAGACGGACAGAGAACCACACAGATGACTGTAAATTACAAACAATCAATGGCTTCTGAGGACAGTTCTGGGGTATGTGGGGGAGGCCTGACCTAATAGGGTGGGTCAAGGAAGACTTCCTCAAGTAGTGATATTTCAGCTGAGGTCTCATGGTCTCACGTCATGGAAACAGCCTTGTGCATGGCCTAGTAGCTGCAAAGAGCAATAAAATAAACAAACAAAAGAGAAGCCAGTGGGGTTGGGGTGAAGCGACAGAGGGGACCATGGCAGGAGGAGGCTGGAGGGACAGGTCAGGGCTGACCATGCAGGGCTGGTGGGCCATGAGAAAGATGGTTTCTTGCATGCGCGACGTGACCATATTAGCGTTTTGCACAGCCCGTTGTGGCTGTTGGGTGGGGAGGCAGGCTGGAGGAAGGCCAGCAGGGAACATGGAGAGCTGTCAGGAAGCTGTCTCAACTGTCCTGACCGAGGGATGGCAGTGGGGCCCAGTGGGGACAGGGCAGGTGCGGAGAATCAAGCAGAAGGTGGGGACGTGTGGAACTAGGGCTCAAGAAAACTGAGCAAGAGGAGCTAGAAAGGGAGGTGCCCAGGCTGACCTCCTTGGCCAGTGGCTTGGGCTCTAAAGCCAGTGGCAGACGTCTGTCTGAGACCGGGAACCTGGAGAGGAGCAGGTGCAGCGAAAAGGTCTAGAGTGTGGTTGTGGACATGCTAAAAGCGAGGTGCCTTTGAAACACCCAGGCTGGAGGTCGTGGCTGGAAAGCCACAGTCGTGGCTGGAAAGCTCCCAGAGGAAGCTTGGGGTCCAGGTACAAATCTGTGAGTCACTTCCTCACAGGGAAGCCTCCTGGTAACTTCGGTTAAGAGGGCGCAGACGAGGTCACAGAGGGAGAGAAATCGCAGTGAGAAGAGAAAGCCCTTGGGACAGGCACACCGGACAGCTGGGGAGAGGACAGTGAGTCGCAAGAGGGCTGAGAAGGCATAGGTGTGCAGGGAGGGGGACACCACGAGGGGGTCTTGGAACCAAGGAAGGAGTGGGCTCAGGGAGGGGCAGTGGTTAGCAGTGAGGGTCCACGCACACCCTCATTTCTCCAGGCTATCATCACCCTCACTGCCTTGGGTCTCATCAACAACCCTGTAAATAGGCCATCTTATCCCCTTGGACAGAGGAGTCAAGAGATGGTCAGAAAGATCGCTACTGACGCACCCAAGGTTACGTATCCAGCAGAGGGCGCTGTGGGGCCAACTCCCCCCACCCGGCAAGGCCACCTCTCCCTCTAGGACTCCGGCGCACTAACCACCACCGCCCACCCCGGACCTGCCCCGAATGTTCGAATGCTCGCTCCGCTCCACACCACTTCTTGATGAAAAGCACCAGAGAGGGTTAGTACTGCAGCATGAAGGGATCCCCTAGGCTCCGGCTCTGAGCCTCGCTAAGAGGCAGGTAGGCTGAGTCAAGGAAATACCTTGATCTCTCTCCTGAGAAGCAGTGCAAGGTCATGGCAAGAGCCTGGGCTTGAAGCCGGGCTTTTTATCCATGCTCCCACTTGCTAATTCCCTGCACAGCTATTTTTCGAGTGCCTCCTATGAGCCGGGAACACATACTAGCTGAGTACCCTGAGGCAGGCCCCGGTCTTCTCTGAGCCTCAGTTTCTACCTCTGTCAAGTAGGTTGGTGATTCTTAACACATGTTATAAGGATTATGTGAACTCATGTAGATGAAGTACCCGGCACACAGAAGGTGCTCATTAAAGGCTAATTTCCTTCCTTTCCTTTCTCTTCTCTTCCCTTCCCTCTCCTTTCCTCTCCTTCATCCTACAGAACCCATGAGGGAGAGACTAACTCTTTATGGCAACGCCGTCTGCTGTGCTCAGAGGGCCTGCGCGTTCCTGCACGTACAAATCCATGCACACACCTGTGCACGCACCTCCAACGTCCAGCCATCTCTGCTCGTGACTCAGGGCCAGCACCAACGTGAGCTCTGAACCCATGGGATTCAGCGGACCCAGACCCAGGAGAGTTCTGAGCATCTGCTGAGAATGCCCGGCACAGGACAGGCCGCACCACACTAGACCCAAGGACCCCGGCACCCCGCTGCGTGCTCTGGGACTCCCTAGACTCGGGCTAGGGCGCATCTTCGGTGGCTCTGGGGGCTTCTGGGTCCTTAATGGCTCCAGGAGTCAAATCTTGGTGACCAGAAGCAGTATCTTCTGTGTCCTGGGCTGGGTCTAGACAGCCTCGGAGGGCAGAGTCCTCACCGCTTCCTGGGGTGGTGTCCTCAGTGGCTCCTCGGACAGTGGCTCGCCTGGCTGCTCCTCTGAGGGGCCTCTCACGTGTCTCTGGAGGAACCTAAGCCCCCACAGACTCTTGCAGCAGCTTAGAAGGTTGCTGGAGCACACAGTGCAGGATAGCGCTGGCTTCCTGAGGAGACACAAGCACAGGTCAGGGCTGAGGTGACCATGGAGCAAGGCCAGTGGGCCCAGGACCTAGCCTCTGGCCTTTGCTTCCTCTAAGCTGGCCTTGGGAAGGGTGGGGTGGGATGGGGTGGGAGCCCTTCCTTTGCCACCAGGGCTGCCCACGTGCAGCCGGGACTTCCCTCAACCCACAAAGGAGAGCATCCAGGAGACGTGCTTTCCGATCTCAAGTCTGCTTCTAACATGCTCTGTGTGCCCCTGAACTCCTCTGAACCCCAAACGGAGGAAAAAATAACCACCTTTCCAATTCTTGGCAGGATTAAGTGTTACACAATATGTACGAAGGTATCCCACACATTGTCTGGCTCACAATAGGAGCCCAGGTAATGTTTGCTGTTTCTGACTCTAGATGAAATGATTCCCGAACAATCTACAGCACGCCTTGCAGGAGTTCGGGGGAAGGCTGGGAGAAGAAGACACACAGATTTATTCAGCCTTGCCTTAAAATCAGTTGCGAACACATCTGTCCATTAGAAAGTGTGCTCCCTAAAGGCAAGGCACTTGCCCCGACAATTATGGCTGGCATATAGTAGTTCCTCCGTTAATCTCTGTTAAGTCAATCTGATCAAAGAATAGATCGCTGAAGACTGAGTTAGCCCAAAGCTTGGTAGGAAAGTTTTTAACAAAGCATTTGGCATACATTTTGAGGAATAAGAGGATTTCCCTCACTTCTGGGCATACAAATTTCCTTGGCCCCGTTGCCTGCTACAGTGTGGATGACAGACCTGCTTTTCTCTTTAGCTGCTCTCAGGGAGTCAGAATTCCCTCATCACTTTTATTTCAAGCTTCATGAAGTCAGAGGGAAAGGCTCAGCGTGGCGCCCCTGTTTTCAGTGCCTGGAGACCTACCCAACACCTGCAGATCTCCCTTTATGACCGAGAACAGGTGGCAGGCTCCGAGCTTTCATCAGGCGATTGGGTCTGGTCAAACTTTGATCAGACCTTGTTTTGTGTCATTGTATCTATGTTCACGAGTTCTTTGTGTTTTCCACAAGTGATAGTACATTTCCGTTTATGGTGACAATATCAAGTTTCCTCGTAAATAAATTTCAGCGCAAAGTGTGTTATCATGCAGGTGGGAGAAGACTATGGGCTGGACTGGATGGGGAAGGGAATGCGCAAGCAGCTGTGGTTTGGGGAGTGCGGTTCCTCCTCCCTGACACATTCCAGCTCACCCTCAGTGCAAACACAGGAGAAGCTAAGTATTGCATGGTGACCTTAGAGACTCTGTCTGGGGTCTCTGTAGCTCCAGGGCAGGACAAAATAGCTCTGTCTAAAGCCATCAATGCCTCCTACTTTCTGGCTTCCCTGCCTAGGCTGGAGTGGTAACTTTCCTTGTCGGTTTCAAGCTGGGAGCCACGCATTGCTTGGTCCTGAGACCCACTGCGGTTCCTCCGGGTGTCCTGTGAAACTCACACCGTGCCTCAGCTCCTGCCATCATCTGTTAAGGTAATCTGGCTGCCAGAGGAATCAAACTCCCTGCTCCTCCCTTCTACATAAAGAGAGCAAAGAGCACCGAGCTCGCCTTTAGAATCCGTTAGATGGGGGTTGTGGGTTTGGATGCCTGGCTTTGTAAGACACAGATGATAGTGCCGACCCCCTAGCTTTCCTAGGTGTGTAGGTACACTCCAGCTTAGCCACTGCTAGAGTCCTCGAGTGGCCCAAACTCTCTCTGTAGGTCTGGCCAGCCCTTCTCTCCCCAGAACACCTGCCCTCGCCTGGACCTCAAGGTCATACCCCTGGCACCTCTGAGGCTCCAGTCCTCCGTGCCAGCCAGTGTACATATTTGACCAAGCAGGCAGGTATCTACCCTTGGATTAACATTCCAGACGCAGCTCTGATAAACTGATTTTCACTGAAATTATCAAAGAAAAGCTAGCTGTGGCTAGGAAAGAACTACCTCCCTTCTAACGAGCTTCCACATCACTTAAAATAATATTATTATGGAAATATCACATGATCCTGGTAAAAAATTCAGGCCGGAGAGACGAACAAAACAAAGAAAATAAACATCTCAAATAACTCCTCTACTCAGCCATATCTTTTTGTTACCTGTCCATTCTGTCATCAAATATTTTTAAATGAAATACATTATACACCCAAAGAGACTACATAAAAAACAAAAATGCATCATTTAAAGAATATAAAAGAATACGAAAATGGATACCAGTATAACCACCTCTCAGGTTACGAAACAGAATTTACCAGGAACTGACTTGTTTCAGCAAATATTTACGTATCCCTAAAAAACATATTGCAGTGTTCTGCCTGCATTTTACTTTTTGGGTCGGGTGGTCGGGGGGGGGGGGAGGCTGTAAATTACAGCTTTTTTCTTTTCATGAAATAATAATTAATTCAGCAGTATTGTCATTTTCCAAACGGGGACAATCCAGATTTAGCTCCCACAAGGCTGTTCACAGATGATAATCATCTTGAAATAAAACTTGAGTGGACAAATGTGATTTATCTGCCCCACATGCTTCCCTTTGGGAACCATCCACTCCCCACAGCATGTGGTCGGGGAGGGAGTGCAATCACTGGGCCCCATCCCCTAGGGGATGCCTTTGGATTAAGCTATCCACGTGGCAACAGTGACTGCTTGAGAGGTGAGTCCATAACTCAAACTGGGAGAAAGAGAGTCCTTTCCACGACTACTGTATCTTTCTTATGAGGCAGAGAAGCTGGGAGCACGTGAAACGAAGCTAAGTCAAGGGCTATCCAACTGAATTACTATCGCTTGCAACCGAAACACTTTTGTCTAATACAACAACACAGAGCATTAGTTGAGGTAGACTATTTCCAATAATAATATGGTCAGCAAAACAACCTTCTACAACATTTTATAACTAAACACAACCAACCTTCTAGACTTTATGATCACAGCAGTGCTCTACAACACTTTACGGCTATAAACAAAACAACTTTTATGATATTTTGGAACCGCAAACGTAAGTTTCACATGCCTGGAAAGACCTGCCACCTATTTGACGTTTTGAGTGCATTTAAAAGGCTTGAAAAAAATACTAGCTTATTTATCGCTTAATACACAGTTGCAGATACTAAAATTTTGGTTATTTAATGCATGTAGTGGTTTTGGGCATACACAATCTCTCAGCATACATCTCAATCATTATCACTTAGGTAAGAAGCATAAACTTATGTAATAACTATAATTTACTCTGGACTGAAAACATGTCACCGCTTGTAAAAAAAAGAAAACAGAAAAAAACAAAGATTAAAACTACAAATCGAACGTATTTAAAATTTAGTATTTCCCTTTTATATAAATGAAATCACGTCTTATGATTGTTTTTCTGTAGCTACCTTTTGTTGTTACTGTTTAATGCCGTATTTTTTTTCAGTTGATTGAAACTGTGTTGATGCATGTCCCTGCAGTTCATTGCCACTGTTGTAAAGTAGTCCATTACATTGCACTCCAATTTATTTGTCCATTCACCTGTCGATGCACATCTGAGTTGTTTCTTTTTTTTTTTTTTTAGTCATGTCCTTCTCATACTTGCTTTTGAATTTATACTATAATGGCCTCATCAAACGAATAGGAGAGTTTCCCTTTTTCTCTCCTCTGATAGAGTCTGTGCAGAATTGGAATGATTTGTTCTTGGAGTACTTGGCAGAACTCCTTTGCAAAACCAAGTACTACTGGTGTTTCATTCATTTTATTTATTTTTAATGGTTACAGGACCATTCCAGTTTTCTCTTTCATTCCAAGTCAGTTCTGGCAAGTTCTATTTTGCTAGAAAAAATTCCCTATATCTGAGTTTTCTGTTGTTTAGGGCATAGAATGGATTACGGCACTCTTATTATCCTTCTTGATCTCTGTAACATCTAAAATTTCTAAAATAATACCCCCCCCATACTCTTATTGCTTATTTATGATGTTCGTGATCAATCTTTGTAGTTCTGTAAATTTTACTTTATGTATTTTTGAAGCTAGTTTATTGGGTATGTACAAGTTGAGAATTACTATCATTCCAGTAAATAGAATCTTTTTCAAAATATGGTGACCATATTTATCTTTAGTAATACATTTTGCTTAAAATTCACTTTGTCTGATATTAATATAGCTACCCAGATTTCTTTTGGTTAGTATTTGCCTAGCATATTGTATTTTTCTTTCCTTATACTTTCAACATTTTTGTTTCCTTAAGTCTATTTCTTGCAAAAAAAACATTTGTTTAGGTTAAAAAAAAAACAAATCGGACAGCCTTTATTTTTCTTAAGCGGTCAGTTTATTCCATCTACACGTATCATGATTACTGATATACCTTGACTGATTTCTTCAATGTGATTTTGTGTTTTATATTTGCCCCACCTCTAACCTTTCCTGTGTTTTCTCGCTTTGCTTTAAATTTTTTTTTAACGTTTATTTATTTTTGAGACAGAGAGAGACAGAGCATGAACGGGGGAGGGGCAGAGAGGGAGGGAGACACAGAATCGGAAGCAGGCTCCAGGCTCCGAGCCGTCAGCCCAGAGCCCGACGCGGGGCTCGAACTCACGGACCGCGAGATCGTGACCTGAGTTGAAGTCGGACGCTTAACCGACCGAGCCACCCAGGCGCCCCTCTCGCTTTGCTTTAAATTGCCTTTTCTCCCCTCATTCTCTTTCTTTCTTGTGGAATCTCTAGCCTCTTATAAAATAATTTTAAGATGCATATTTAACATAATAAAGGCTAGTGGCGTGGAGCCCTCCTCCGCTCCTTAGTTTGCCATCCATGCCAGCTGTAAGTTGGGGTGAGACATTCAGCTAAATTTCAATATTGTGTAGACCGTACTACGTTACAGAGTCCAGAGAGACTGGTAGGGTTATATTTCCTGACCCCCTCCATAGTCCCATGGCCCGTCCCGCCCTGAGCCCTAACCCTTGAAGCTAGGGTGTGAATGGGGTTCTTGAGGGCACGTAACGCAGTGTCCACACAGTAAGTGCCTATGGCAAGCAGTTGTCGTTTTCACCTTTTCCTATCATCGAGTCCCCTTTTCTTTGGGATCCAGCCTTCCTCACTCTTTGCCCACGTGAGGGAGGGGGTTGACCTCTTACTCTTCGCCCTGGCTCCAGGCCTGGGTACAGAGGTAGACACATGACCCCCTCCCCCAGCCAACGAAACGTAGGCCTGTAACTTTTTGGTTGCAAAAGTTGGAACCATAGGAAAGGACACATTTCCCACTGGACCTGCCAAGGTGGTAAGATGTGACCTCGGAGCTGCTGGCGGCACCCCAGGGAGACTCTGACCGAGGCTGAAGTGAACACAGGGTGGAACTGAGTTGAAAGGGGGAGAAGGATAAATTTCTGATGACGTTTGTGCATTTGGATCCAGCCATCCTTGAAGCTACTCTTGTTCTCTGCAGTTTTATGAGCCGGTTCCCCACCTCCACCAATCCCAGCCTCTTTTAACTGGGTTTCTGCTGCTGGTGGTCAACAGCGTCCTAGTAATATTCCTAGAATCTGAATTTGAATTTGAATCTGAATCCCCTCTTTCCATACGGAGGGTGTTATAATATATTCAGCCACCCACAGTCTGGATGCCATTTCAGCGCCACGCTCTGTAGAGGAAGCTTTGCCCAGGTCCTCCCTGAACCTGGGTTTTCTCATCTGTGAAATAAGTTGATAAGAGCAACCTCACAGGACATACAGTTAATGACTGTCAGTGCCCTTTGCTATTACCTTCTATTGCTTATAGTACAAATTACCACACAGAACCACCACGTGCACGCATCCCTCTGCTATTACTTCTACCTGTGTCTTTGCACACGTCCCGTTGCTTGAAATGCCTTTCTCTTCTTGCCGTTCAACTTCTACTTCTGCTTCAGGGTTCTGTTCAGGCATCACCTCCTGTGGGAAGCTGTCTCTGAGGCTTCCCGGGATCGCTGAAATCTGCCCCAGCTCCTGGAGCCCCTCTGCTGAGGCCCTGACCTCCTTGGGTTAACTATCAGTTTCCCTGTCTATTTCCCAGACTAAAGCCAGGCACTGGACCTCTCGTCTGCATCCCACTGTCCAAGTTTGTCGTAGGCGTTCAGCCACGTGTGTGAAAAGGAAAAACCCAATAAATGTCAGTTTCGATAGTGATTCTCCCATGTTCCGACTTCCCCAATTCACAGATTGGCAGAAACAGAAGCACTTCCCCTGCCACTCTGGCAGTGCCTCTGCTGTGTGAGGTAGCCCATGCCGGCTTTATTTCCATATCTACCTCTCTGTGGCTAGCCTGGAAGAGCCTGGTGGGCAGGAACGCCGGGAAGGGCAGCGAGGGACGCCGGCCGTTTCAGCCAGCACCTCTGAGGCTAGCCATGTGCCGGAGAAAGTGTGGCATTTGGGACGAGGAGTCCTGAGTGTGGTTTGAGACTTCCTCATTCTCCTGCCGCTGGGTCGCAGTCAACTCCATGCCTTCTCCTGGGGACAATTCCAGCGAAAGGGCTGGGAGAGGGAGGCCCCCCTGCCCCCTCCCTTGTCTCCCGCAACGGGCCCAGCCATTGGCTGCTTTGTACCTTAGGGTCACCGAGAACCAGCGGTCAGGGGACTGTGTGTTGAGGGTCTGGGCTCACGTCTGAACCCAGGTCCTTGCTCTCCGGTTCCCAACAACACGGCAGAACCAACCACTGCCCGTGTCAGTTTCACCTACATCCTGGGAACTGGGTCACCGGAAGTCCTTTCTCCTCTATGAGGAAATGCAAGTGGAGATTAGAAAGGGGAAGAGGCTCTCTCACATCCTCAGAGCCAGCCACAACCCACCAGGGGTCTCTCCCCTGCCTCAAGTTTCTGTCATAATGAGGGGTGACCCCCCCCCCTCCAGGCCAGACCTAATTTCGGGTTGCTCTGAAGTAAGCTATGAGGTGGCAATTTGGGGACACCACGACGCCCAGACATCAATCAGAGCATTATCTTCCTATACCTGTGTTCCGGCCACAAACTGATAGTGCCTGATAGGCCGAAATGACCGAACTTCAGGCCTCTCTGCTCATGAAAGAAACTAATTTTTCACGCCCTTCTCATAATTTTCTGGAAGCAAACACGGAGAATTTGCCTACACCAGCATCTGCTTTGAAGGGACGGTGGAGAGGTCTTTCTGTCCTTCAGCAGCCAATGCCAACAGCAGACTGGACAGAGGCTTCCTGCAGGAGTTTCGCTCACACGCTCGGTTCACCTTCATGCCAGACAAGGTGAGAGGCTTCCCGGAACTCCCTGGGACTCAGTTGATATAAAGAGGTAACAGTCATAAACCATTGGGCCCTTTTAATTTTCTCCCCATGACAAAGGAAATAGATGGTGACGGTCCAAAAGCTTTAGGCTCCTAAAAGGGATCTTGATTAGGGACCTCACAGGACATGCATCCCTGAGTGCTGGAGCGTCACAGCCTGGGACTGCTCTGGGAACTCAATGACGGAGGGGTTGGCTGAGACTCTAGCAGTCCCCGAGGGGCCTGCCACAGAGCAAGTATCGTGAGTTGTACTGGCGAGTGAATAAGTGATTCACAAGAACTAGCATTTACTCAGTGCTCACGCGCTAGGTCCTGACTGGGCGGTTTTGCATCCTTTTTCTAGTTAACCGCTGGCACTATGAGGCAAGCACCGGTGTCCCATTTCACAGACCAGAAAACGGAGGCTCTGGGCATCTCAGCGATGCCCCTAGGTCACCCCATAGCAAAACTCAAATATGAAACAACGGCCGTTGTCTCCCACCTGCACCCCCTTCCCACTGGGGCACGCTCCTTCTGGAAGACCAGACTGAATGAATTTGATAGAACGAGCTAGTATGAGAGATGTGGAGGAGACGGTTAAGGGCGGGGCCGCTGGTCTCAAGCGACTCACGGGTGAGGGTTGGTGTGTGGACACACACAGCCGTGTGGGTGTGTGAGCGCGTGCCAGGGCCTGAGTGTGTCCGGGCGGGGCAGGTGGCATCTGAGCTGGGCCTGGGGCGATGGGTGGGAACTGAAAGGGGATGTGGGGAGGGGGGGAGGTCTCTTTGGGCAGAGGAGGCAGCCTGAGCTGAGGGCTGTGTTCTGAGAGCAGGGGTGCCTAGTTCATCTGGCGAAGGAGGAGCCCGGGGATGCAGCTGGAGAGGAGACGGCACGGGATCCTATAGCCAGAACATGATGGGCGCGGTGGGCGGGTCTGCATGGGACCTGGCAGGTGCTGGAAGCTGCAGGATGTGGGGGGCGGGGAGGGAGGGGTCAGGAGCCCACCGATGGACAGTCTCAGCTTGTGGCCTGCCCTGGCCCTTCTCCATGATTTTACAACTATGTGGGTCAGTGAGATGGCACCCGAGTGAGTGCCAGGCATGGGGAAGGAGCGTGACCCTTTGTCCCGTGTGCCCACCACGGGGAGGGCAGAGGCTGCAGGGCGTGGGGCTGCGCAGTGTTCAGGGGTGTTCTCTCTAAGACTCTCGGTCACCAGTCACGTTGAGCATTTACTGTGTGCCTGGCCTGCCAGGTGGGCACCACCCACATCTTTGCAGATGAGGGGAGCAGCCCTTCATGGAATTAAGTGACCTGACCAAGGCCACACAGCGTGTGGGTGGAGGAATGGGGTTCTTGCCATGTCTGCTTGGTCCAAAGCCTGTGCTCTGAGCCCTGAGAGAAAGCAAGTGATAGCCGCCATCCCCGGAGCGCCCCCGCCCCCCCACTCTGGCTCTCAGCATTTATAAGTATGAGCTCATTTAATCCACACACCAACCCCATGGGGTAAGTGCTATTACTCTCCCCGTCGATGGAGGAGAAAACTAAGGCACAGAGAGGTTAGGAAACCTGCCCGAGGTCACACAGCCAGTAAGTGGAGCTGGGTGTTACAGCATGCTGGGCTTGTTGCTTGAAAAACCGAAGGCGTGGGGGGCCCTAGTTCCACTCAACCCCTCCTGTGCCTCCACGTTATCCAGTCCTGTGGCTGTACTCGGACCGCCGAATAATAAAGTGCTCATGGGTTGGGCACTTAACCCTGAACTCTCCAGCACCTACATGACACATAGGATATAGTCGTTAACTTCTTATCTCTGACAGACGAGGAAGTCTGGGCCCCGAGAACTTTAGTCAGTTGCTCAGCGACTCCCAGCAAGCAAGGGGCAGAGCCTTGAGGGAGCCCAGTGTGGCCCAGCTGTAAAGCTGGAGACGCCCTGCCCACTCTGCCTCCTTCCAATACACAACGTGGCTCTCGGGGAGGCCGGGCATCCTCCGTCGATCTGGGTCACACTCCGTTCCACCCTGGTCCCAGCCTTGTGCTTCCCCCGCCCTGTTGCTCAAACCCTCCAGTAACCCCCACGAAACTGGCATGCTTGCCCAAGCCTCTCCTTGAGACTACAGAACATTTTGTAAAACTGAAGAAGGCTCCAGAGCCCCTGCCCTCTTACACCAGTGGGTGCTTATGTCGGAAGAACCCAGGGCCCCCGAGTCAATTATCAAAGTCATTTCCTATCACTCGTTCTGCCCTACTTTTGTGAGGCAGGCGAAGTGGCATGCCCATTTTGCAGATGGGGGGACTGAGGCTCAGGCAGGCCTGGCATTTGCCCAAGGTCAGTTGTGGTCACGTGCTGCATCGTGGAGCGAGCTCCCTGCATCACCGTGCTGGTCTCTTCGGTTTGAGACTTGTTTGCTCTGAATGGCTCAGGACCTGGACGTGTGACGGGGCCTCCTCTCTCTGACGGCTCCTTCCCAGCCCTTTCAAAGACTCTTCTCCCCTCTTCCCTGTCCCCTCCGCCCCCTCTGGCCCCTTCTCCTTGCCTCTATGTCCTGCCCTGGCCAGCCCCCCCTTACAGCCCTTCCAAGATGCTTCCCTTATGTGGCTTTGAGGAAGTGATACCTTCAGATGTGGCTGGTGACAGGGAGGCCAACAGCCTGTCTAAAAAACAACCGTGCAAAGTGTAACAAAAGGCTTAAAATCTCCCTCCCCTTCTACCAGTAATGCTCTTCTCAGAAATTCAGTTTCTAGGGAAATAATCTGAAAGACACAAAATATCCTCTGCGTGGAGATGTTCATCACAGGGTTGCTTATAATAGCAAAAAAAAAAAAGCGGATACAACAGCAAAGTACGTAGGGAAACATTTCAGTCAGTGATGAGGCCCTTCATGCACCCCTCCCCCCGCAAGCAAACTGCCATGGGCCGGTGTCCACTGAGAGATACCCCCACATGCCAGGCACTGTTCTCAGGCCTTCATATTTATCCTCTCCTTTAATCCTGACAATTTTTTTTAAGTTGGTACTTAAAACGCCCCCATTTGCAGACAAACAAACTGAGGCAAGGAGAGGTTAGGTAAACTGCCCAAGGTCAGAAGCTTCCAGGCACCCCGACTCCACCAGACTCAACCACTCCCAGAGCCGTGGCGGTGACTGATGACCATCACCAGGAGTTAGTTGTTGAGGGCAGGCCAACGTGCCAGGCGCTTCTCCCTCTTGCTAGTCCCCATTGCCATTGCTGCCCCCCACCATCCAGGCCGGCAAGGGCACAGATGATTCCTTAGGCCCCAGACAGAAACAGCAGTGAGAAAGTCTTAGGGTGTTTGGCATTCAAGAGCCCATGAGAGCAGTCCCCCACCACCCAGAGAGGAGGGACCAGCTGGGGGCTGGGCCAGGAGCCTAGAGTTAGGTGGGAGAGTAGGCCCTGCCCCTGCCGCCCTCCCTTGGGGTCACTGGGGTGACTGGAGGTGAGGTGGGGGTCACTGAAGGACGAGTGTGGGGGTCTGAACGCACAGGGGCTTGTGCCCTACTCCCAGCTGGAAGCCAGGACAAGGGAGGGATCCCTTGCACCCCAATTCCTCTGCTCCCATGGGGGGTGCAGGGGGTCCCCCAGATCTCCTGGACCTACGGTGAGCCCCAGCACATGACTGGGATTTGAGGCCTGCCTGCTGGGAGAGGTCCAGGGGGCTGGGAACCTGCAGCAGAGGCCAAAGCCCCTGAGAGAATGTGGTTGGTCTTCGGCAGTGCCAGATAGAGCCCAGGAGTAGGTCAGCGGTGTCCCCGGGCCCGACCATGGCGCAAACACCATGGAGGGAACCTGGCAGGACAGGTCCATCGCGGTCCAGAGGGTGCTGTGGGGGGTCAGACAGCCCGGGGAACTTCGCTTACCCTGGTGGGAAGGAGATGGTTGGGGGCGGGGGAGGAGAGTGGAGACGATCTCGTATTGAGTTGGTTCAACTTCCGAAGTCACCACGTTTACAGCTGGAAGTGACTGAGCTCTCGCACCTGGAAAGCATGCGTTTCTCCAGCTTTCACGAAATGGTCCACGGGCACCCAGAGCGGAATGCAGCAAAGAATCTTACAGCTGGGCAGGCACAGGGCACTAACAGCCCTGTTCCTTTCTCCAGCCTGGGACAGAGGTGCTGTAAGGACCAGCCTCACTTTTCAGATGGGGACAGAGTCCTAGAGAGGGGAGGACTTGCTCAAGATCAACCAGCCAGCACAACGGGGAGATCAGCCCTCAGAGCTCTCTCAGCAGACCACAGCACTACACAGCATCGCATTGCCCACGAGTGTACCCCTCTCCCCACGCTGTCCCTTTGCCCAGAATGGCACCTCTGCTCCTCAGCTTAGAAAATTCCAACTGTCCTTCAGGAGTCAGCTGAGACGTTCTGAGACATCACCTCCCTCTGGGCCCTTGGTAAAGGAAGAGTGGACGAATGAATCAGTAAGACTTAGCAGCCCCCAAAACAGGAGACATGTGGCTGAGGAACTCAAAGTGTGTCACCTCTTGTTGCCAGGATATTAAAGCCACGTTGGCTCAGGAAAAGCCTGAAGGGAGGAGAGAGCCATGATTTCAGGGATTGCATAAGACGGCAACAGACATGGGGTTTCTCTTTGACTTTCCATTTGAATGTTCCCTTCCAACAATGATTAAGTATTTATAGATACTGTGTTTCCAAAATCAGTGTGGAAGTTCCCTGAACCCTCTGGGCATTGGGACTGCCTTGCCGCCCGTCCCAAATGTCCATCCCTGGGTCACAATGGCACGTGTTCAGTCCCGGAATGAGGAAGACCGGAGTCTCATCCACGGGCCTGTGATGCCCAAGCCTGTGACCCTCCCACCAAGCAACCTCCTGCACAATCCGTACAGAGAAGCGGACCCACCGAGGCTTTGTAGAACCACTTTTTGCTACTTTTTGCCAGTTGGGACAAACTCCCCTGTCCCCTCCTTTCTACCTCTGGGCAGAGAGTAAGTGGTCCACAAACCCCAGGAGAGACTCAGGGGCTGTGGACACCCTGAAATGCACAGTGGGTCTCAGGCATTACCCTACTCCTGTCCCCCAACGCTGCCACACACAGCCCCCTACGGGTTTAATGAACACCCAAAAGCTGAGAAGCCTGTGACCCACTGCTGTTTCTGTAGGAGCAGTGGCAGCTGGCAGAAATCTTAGCTCTCTTTAACAGATGAGGAAACTGGGGCTCAGAGACGGATGCGATCTTCTCACGGCCACACAGCCAGTCAGTGGCAGAGGTGACGAGAAATCCAGATCCCCCGTCTGCCAGGCTGGGGTTCTTTCGGCAGCCCCGCCGTGCACCTGGTCTGCACCCCTACCTGCACTCACCGCTTGGGTCGTGACAAGGACACATTTTCCTGAATTTGCCTCCGTAACTCAGAAGGATTCATTAGTATGAAAAACATGTTCTTCGCTGCCCTTGCCAGAAGATTCTTGACACAAACACACTGGGGGTGTGGCATAAAATCTCTCCCTTGTTAAGCATTTATATATAATGAGGGTTGAAATGGTCCCTTGAGACTGATCCAAGCCCCCCATTTTCGGAGGAGAGATATGAGGCTCGGGGGTCAGGGCCTGATTTGAACAATTCAGTGGCACAGCTGCGATATGAATCCACAAAGCCTGCCTTGAACTTTCCAGCTGCTCCTCTGTAGAGGGGTGAAAGAGAGGAAGGAAGGAAGGAAGGAAGGAAGGAAGGAAGGAAGGAAGGCTACCACTTACTAAGCATCTACTCTATGCTAGGTGCTTTGTATAAATTGATGCTGAGCCTTATTGCTATCCCCACAGGGAGACATTTTCATCCCTGTTGTGCAGATGAGCAAGCTGAAGCTCAGAGAGAGCAGGCCATGGGCCTGGGGTCACAGAGCCCAGCAAGTGCTGGGGCTGGAACTGACACCCATTTCTTTCCCCCACACCAAGGGCTGGCAGCAGGCCAAATCGCCTGAAGGCCAAACCCAGCCTACCAACCAATTTTTGTTGAAACGGTGGTGGTGGTGGTGATAGGGGGGAATCAATAGAAGAATAACATTTCAGGACTCGTGAAAATGATATGGAATTCGAATTTCCGCGTCCATAATAAAGTTTGATTGGGACACAGTCATCCCCATTCATTTACGTGTTGTCTGTGGCTGCTTTCACGACGAAAGAGCAGAGTTGAGTAGTGGCGACAAAGAACATACGGGTTGCAGAGCCCAAACTATCTACTATCTGGCTCTTTGCAGGTAAGATTTGCTGACTCCTGCCTGATGCCGTGCAATTTCCCGGGGAGCCTGGAAAGTCCGCAGGGCTTCCCTTGTCCCTGCGCAAGGGCGTCAGGGCTGAAACCCGGGCCTCCTCCTGTTTGCCAAGCTGTATGCCCTGGGGCTGGATCCCCTGGAGAGGGGACCTTCACTCATTTGTTCACCTGGAGTGTTCACCCTCTTCTTATGGGGAGAAAGCTACTAGCAGTGGCCCCAAATGCACAGTTCCCCTTCCCTCCTCATCACAGCCCCTGGGAAGGCAGCCCCAAAGCATGTCCCATCAGATCTGCTGCAGAAGGAGTGGATAGCGAAGGTGGGGAACAAGCAGGGGTCTGCATGAAGCCAGAGGGAGGGAGGGGGGATGGCCTGGGCACAAGCTGGGGCTTCTAGCTGGCTTCAAAGGCACAATTCCCAGGGAGTGAAATGAGGAGTTCTCTACCTTTCAAGTGACTCCTGGGAAGTCACTATTTATTCTCCTTGACTTTTAAGGCTGTAAAAGGCTTCCCACCTCCTCTCTCTCTCTCTCTCTCTCTCTCTCTGCTCTCCTTCCCCTAACTTCCTCTCTGGGGGTAGAAAGGAATCTCATTCCCCAAATGCTCAGAAGAGACAGAAGATGAAAAGGATTAATTTCTTGCTGTAGCCTGTCTGCTCTCCTGCAGCTGTGCTGAAGCATGAGCACTGCAGGCCTGGGAACGGGTGTTCTGGGCAGGTGGCAGGGACAAGGGGAGTCTAGGGGTCCATGATACAGCCTCATGCCTGGAGCTCCCCAAACAAGGGCTATAAATGGCCAAAAGCTTCCATAAAGCCCAAGCGCTTTAGTGAATGGGACCATGGATGCAGGAGGGGTAGAAGGAAGAAACAGAGGGAAGAAAAGAAAACACAAAACAGAAAGGAAGAAAGGAAGGAAGGAAGAAAAGGCAGACAGAAGGAACCTGGAAGACATCATGCTACATGAAAAAGCAGGGCACGACAGACCACACATTGTATGAAATGTCCAGAATAGGCAAATCTGTAGAGATAGAAAACAGATTAGTGGTTTCTTGGCTGGGGGCCGGTAGGGGATTGGGATCGGGAGGTGATCGCAAAAGGCTACAGGGTTTCATTTGGGGGGTGATGAAAATGTTCTATGATTGGTTGTGGTGATGCGGCACGGCTCCGTGAATACACTAAAAACCAGTGAATTGTATACTGAAATGGCTGAATTGCGCAGTAGGTGAAGTATGCCTCAATAAAACTGTTATGGGAAAGGAATAAAGATGGAAGCTGGTGTCCAAGATGGCGGCGTAGGAAGACCCTGAAATCGCCTTCTCCCATGGACACACCAAGTCTACGGTTGCACATGGAACAATTCCTGCTGACAAAGGATGGAAATGTAGCAGCACATTTCTGTCCACAACAAGGCATAGAAGGGCCACATCAAGACAGGTAGGAGAGACAGAGATGCAGTCTCACCAAAAACCTCAACCCCGGCGGGATAATTCACAATACGGGAAGATCTCATGGGTCTGGACTCTCTCTCTGAGGAGAGAGGGGTTTGTGCTACACATTGGGCACCCCAACCTGTTGCACTTGCACTGAAGAGATGAGGCCCCCCAAACATCTGGCTTTGGAAACCAATGGGGCTTACGTCCAGGAAACCTGGGGTCTGTGGAGACGAGATACTCCTTTGAGGGACTTATGGCTCATGCACGGACTCACTCATCAGGGGACCAGCAGAAAGGCAGCAGTTTAAGCGGTGACTGGATTGTACGTGCAAGAGATGCATTTGCGAACCTAGATTTTTTTTGGGGGGGTAGGGGCAGAGGGAGAGGGAGAGAGAATCCCAAGCAGACTCCGCGCTGTCAATGCAGAGCTCGACGCAGTGCTCGATCCCAGGAACAGTGAGATCATGACCTGAGCTGATATCAAGAGTTAGATGCTTAATCGATGGAGCCACCCAGGCATGCTGCAGCCACCCAGGCGGGCTGCATTTGCTAATCTTACAGTATTCGCCAGAGAGGGCAGAGGTCAGTTAGGACTTTGGGGATGGAGGTGCTGGTGAGCGCCATTTTTGCATTTTCCCTCTACCTTGCTAGCACAGCTAGGTAGGCCCCAGCCTCAACACTCTCTGACAGCCTCATTAAAGCTGGTGGGCAAGTGCAATCCACATGGGGGATACCCCTCGATCACCTGCCCCTTGTGGCCAGAGGTGCTTGTGTTTCCGGGCCCCATGGGACCCAGACAGTTTTGGGAAGGCTACTATACCCAGGGCACTGCACAGACAGCAGACTGAAACATAAGTCCCACCTGCCTCTGAAAAAAGCCCATCTACTTGTCCTAGAGCTTTAACCCGAGGGACAGGCTTTAGGTTTGCCAGACATCTAGAGGCTACCGAGGCACTCTCAGGGAATGTAGGCAAGGAGAAAGCCTTCCCTCGGCCTTTACACAGCTCACTGGCATCTCTTAGAAAAGAGCTTACACACTTGCCTGGAGCCCTGAGTTTTGCAACAGTTGCCCATAGGACACCTCCAGATTTCGTGGTCTGGAGGCCAGCAAGGTTTACAATTACAGTCCCACAGGACTATATATATTTGCATACTTAAAAAGCTGCTGCTTAAGGATCTGGCTTCCAATCAGCCTGAAATTAGGTGTTGCCTATGATTACTCCTTTTGGAACACTGGCAGGTCTGGGCATACCTTCAACAACAGAGGCCTATCAAGAATAAATCAGGATGGGGCCCCTGCGTGGCTCAGTCGGTTAAGCGTCTGACTTCAGCTCAGGTCATGAGCTCACGGTTTGTGCTGGCAGCTTCAGATTCTGTGTCTCCCTCTTTCTCTACCCCACCCCCATTCACGCTCCTCTGTCTCTCTCTTTCAAAAGTAAAATAAACATAAAAAAAATTAAAAAAAAGAATAAATCAGGCTACTCAGACAATCACAAAGGTTTGAGGGACAAGTAAGAGCTGGGGCAAGGTTGAATGATAAGGTTCATTTCCTGTATAAGGCAACTCTTTCAAGACTGGGGGAGGTAGTTGTTTTGACTACTACATGGAAACAAACACAGAGAGGCAAGCAAAATGAGGAAACAGAGGGATATGTTCCAAATCAAAGAACAAGACACAAAATGTCAGAAAAAGATCTTGATGAAACAGAGATAATCATCTACCTGTTAACGAATGCAAAGTAACGATCATGAAGATTCTTAGGAGAAGGATTGAAGTGAGAACTTCAATGAAGAGACAGAAAATACAAGAAAGTACCAAACAGAAGTGACAGAGCTGAAGAATACAATAATGGAACTGAAAAATACACTAGAGGGGTTCAAGAGCAGACCAGATGAAGCAGAAGAACAGATCAGTGACTTGGAAGACAGGGCAGTAGAACTCAGCAAGAGAGAAAAAGCATTTTAAAAAGCGAAGACAGTTTCAGAGACTTATGGGAGAACGTGAAGCAGAGTCACATTTGCTTTATAGGGGTCCCAGAAGGAAAAGAGAGAAAAGGGCAGAAAATTTGTGTGAAGAAAAAATGGCTGAAAACTTCTCTAACCTGGGAGCAGAAACAAACATCGAGGAGGCTTGGAGAGCTCCAGATAAGATAAAACCAAAGAGAATCACATGAAGACGCATTATAATTGAAATGTCAAAACTTAAAAAGAGAATCTCCAGAGGAGCAAGAGAAGACGACTTCCTGCATACAAGAGAATTCCCATAAGATCATAAGCTGATTTCTTGGCAGAAACTTTGCAGGCCAGAAGGGAGTGGCATGATATATTCAAATTGCTGAAAGGAAAAAACTTCCAGCCAAGAATACTCTACTCATCAAGGTTACCGTTCAGAACTGAAGGAGAGATAATGAGCTTTCCAGACAAGCAGAAGTTAAAGGAGTTCATCACCGGTGGCCTTACATGAAATGTTAAAGGGATTTCTTTCAGCTGTAAAGAAAAGGCACGAACTAATAACAAGGCAATACATGAAAGTAAAAATATGACCAGTAAAGGTAGTGGATTAACCATGCATAAAGCTAGTATAAAGGTTAAAAGATAAAAGTAGTAAAACTAACTAAAACTATAATAATTAGTTAAGTGATATACAAAATAAAAGAATGGAAATATGACGTGAAAATCATAAAACATGGGGGAGGGATACGGAGTTTTTAGAATGCACTCAAGTTCAAGTTGCTATCAGCTCAAATGAGACATCTGTATACACTGTTCTATGTGAACCTCATGGTAACCATGCGGCAAAAACCTATAGCAAAACATAATGAGAAAGGAATCTAAACCTAACACTAAAGAAAGGCATAAAACCACAAAGGAAGAGAGCGAAAGAAAAAGAACAAAAACAGTGAGGAACTATAATACATCCAGAAAACAACTGACAAAGTGGCCGTAAGTACATACTTACCAATCAGTGTAAATGGGCTAAATTTTCTAATAACAAAACATAGAGTGGCTGAAAGCATAAAAATAAGACAACTATATTCTGCCTACAAGAGACTCACTTCAGATCGAAGGACACACACACACACACACACACACACATACACACACACACTGAAAGTGAAGGGGTGAAAAAAGATATTCCATGGAAATGGAAATGAAAAGAAAGCTGGTTTAGCTCTACCTATATCAGACAAAATAGACTTTAAAGCAAAGACTGTGATAAAAAACAAAAAAGGGCACTATGTAATGATAAAGGGGTCAACAAAACAAGATGGCAACACTGATAAATATGTATGTGCCAGCAGAGGAGCACCTAAATATATAAAGCCAATACCAACAGAGAAACTGACAGCAATACAATGATTGTAGGGGACGTTAAAACTCCACTTTCATCAATGGATAGATCATCGAGACAAAAAAATCAACAGAGAAACATTGGCCTTAAATGACACATTAGGCCAGATGGACTGAAAAGATATATACAGAATATTCCATCCCCAAACAGTGGAATCCACATCCTCTTCAAACACGTACGGAACATTCTCCAGGGCACATTACATGTTAGGCCACAAAACAAGTCTCAATAAATTTGAGAAGACTGAAATCATATCAGGCATCTTTTCTGACCACAACGGTATGGAACTAGGAATTAATTACAAAAGGAAAACTGGAAAAATCACAAATACATGGAGATTAAAAACGATATTACTGAACAACCAATGGGTCAAGGAAGAAACCAAAGGGAAAATACAAAAAAAAAATACCTTGAGACAAAGGAAAATGGAATGACAACAATCCAAAATTGATGGGATGCAGCAAAAGCAGTTCTAAGAGGGAAGTTCATAGGGATACAGGCCTACCTCAAGAAATAAGAAAAATCCCAAATAAATAATCGAACTTTACACCTAAAGAAACTAGAAAAAGAAGAACCAATGAAGCCCTAAGTTAGTAGAAGTAAAGAAATAATAAAGATCAGAGCAGAAATAAATGAAATAGAGACCAAAAAAAGAAAAAAAAAAAAAAAAAGACCAATGAAACTAAGATATGGTTCTTTGAAAAAGAAACAAAATTGACAAACCTTTAGCCAGACTCATCCTAAGAAAAAGGGAGAAGGCTCAAATAAGTGAAATAAAAAATGAAAGAAGGGAAGTTATAACTGATAGCATAGAAATACAAAGGATTATAAGAGACTGCCAAGAACAATTATACATTAACAAACTGGACAAATTGGAAGAAATGGATACATTCCTAGAAATATACAATCTTCTAAAACTGAATCATGAAGAAATAGAAAACTGGAATAGACCGATTACCAATTGTTAAAGAGACTGAATTAGTAATCAAAATCCCCCCCTCCCACTCCCTCCGAAAAATCCTAACAAACAAAAGTCCAAAACCACACAGCTTCACTGGTGAATTCTACCAAACATTTAAAGATTTAATACTTACCCTTCTCAAACTCTTCCAAAAAATTGAAGAGGCGGGAATACTTCCAAACTCATGTTAGGGCCAGCATTACCCTGATCCAAAATCAGACATGGACACCATAGAGAAAAAGAAAATTACAGGCCAATATCCCTGATAAACGTTGATGCAAAAATCCTCAACAAAATATTAGCATGTCAAATTCAACAATACATTAAAAGGACCACATACCATGATCAAGTGGGATTTATTCCAAGGATGCAACCATGCAAGCATGGTTCATCTCAAATTAATCAATGTGATACACTACTTTCACAAAAAAATGTATAAAAATCATATGATCATCTCTGGGGTGCCTGGGTGGCTTAGTTGGTTAAGCACCTGACTCTTAATTTTGGCTCAGGTCATGATCTCACGGTTTGTGGGTTGAAGTCCTGCATTGGGCTCTGCACTGACAGCATGGAACTTGCTTGGGATTCTCGCTCTCCCTCTCTCTCTGCCCCTCCCCTGCTCATGCATGTTCTCTTCTCCCTTTCTCTCTCTCAAAATAAATAAATAAACATTCAAAAATTCATGATTGGGGCACCTGGGTGGCTTAATCAGTTAAACGTTCGACTTCAGCTCAGGTCATGATCTCGTGGTTTGTGAGTTCGAGCCCCGCATCAGGCTCTGTGCTCACAGCGTGGAGCCTGGAGCCTGCTTTGGATTCTGTGTCTCCCTCTCTTTTTTCCCCTTCCCCACCCCTGCTCACTCTCTCTCTCTCTCTGTCTCTCTCTTTCAAAAATAAATAAATATTAAAAATTTTTTTTAAATCATGATCATCTCAATAGATGCAGAAGCATTTGCCAAAATTCAATATCCATTTATGATACAAGAAAACTCTCAAGAAAGTGGGTATACAAGGAACATACTTCAATATATTAAAGGCCACGTATGACAAACCCACAGCTTACGTCATACTCAACAGTGAAAAGCTGAAAGCTTTTCCTCTAAGATCAAGAACAAGACAAGGATGTCCCCTCTTGCCATTTTTATTCAACACCATATTGGAAGTTGTAGCCATAGCAGTTAGACAAGAAAAAGAAATTAAAAGCATCCAAATTGGAAAGGAAGAAGTAAAACTGTTGCTACTTGCTGATGACATGATACGATATCCAGAAAACCCTAAAGACTGCACCAAAAAACTGTTATAAATGAATTCAGCAAAGTTGCAGGATACAAAATCAACATACAGAAATCTGTTGCATTTCTCTACAGTAATAATGAACTATCAGAAAGAGAAATTAAGAAAATAGTGTCTTTAACAACTGAATCAAAAAGAATAAAATACCTAGGAATAAATTTAACTAAGGTGGGGAAAGACCTGTACACTGAAAACGATAAAACACTGACCAGAGAAATTGAAGACACAAATAAATGTCAAGACATTCCATGCTCATGGACTGAGAGAATGGACATTGCTAAAATGTCCATACTGTCCAAAGCAAGATTCGATGCAATCCATATCAGAATTCTGAGGGCTTTTTTCACAGAACTAGAGCAAATAATTCTAAAATTTGTATGGAACCATGAAAGACTTTCTCCAGCCAAAGCAATCTTGAGAAAGAAAAACAAAGCTGGAGGTATCACACTCGGATTTCAAACTATACCATTATGCTACAGTAATCAAAACAATATGGCATTGGCGTAAAAACAGACATAGATCAACGGACCAGGATAGAGAGCCCAGAAACAAACCCACACCAACCTGTAAGCAGTGGTGGGGTGGGACTTCTACTGGGGCTCCCTAGTTCCACACCAGAAGTAGGAGAATACCCCAGCAGCTTTGCTGGGTAACAGCCAGGCACAGAGGCAGAGGTAACAAAGCAGCCAGTGGGATTCCAGTGTGCAGGGGGGCGGCCGGGCCCCTTCGTTAGGGGGGAGCTGCTCTGGGCACCTCTGCAAAAAGCACCATAAAGGCTGTTAAGAAATGCTGGAATCAGTGTGCCAAAAAGTTAGACTACTTTAGAACCCAAACGATAAGAGTAAACAAAGCGAGGCTCTTGGCGGGGTAAGCTATGGGAAACTTCCTTTCTGAGCAACACTCCTTAAGAAGAATGCGCGCACGGCTCCTGGAACTCTTTCACGCCAGCTGCATCCGCAGAGGCCGAACTTGGAGCAGCAGATGAAGTCAACCCCCCACTCTCTTGCAACGCCAACCTCTGGCCAAACCCGGACATGCCGGGGAGACATCACGGACAGCCACAGAGCAGCAGGCGGTCGGGAACCGTGGCCTCCCACCCCTCTCGGAAGCTCCCTTTCTATGCCCTCGGTGCAAGTTACCTCACCTCTCTGGGCTCCTATGTAACACGGCCAGGGGAAGGGCTGGGTTACCGTTAGGGGTGTCTTCCCTCTCCAACACCTGATTCAGAGCCTGTGGTTGGCTTCTGCTGTGAGGCCCGCCCCTGACACCACTATTTGGAGGGAGGCCCGTTGTGACATCCAAGTTAGAAAAGGGAACCAGGAATTTCTGCCTCCCACTAGTTCCTGGAACTTCCCTCTTTGAGTCTTGGTTTCCTGATCTCTGAAGTGAGGGCAGCATTATGCACCTCTTAGAGTTCTTGGGAAACCAGAACTAGATATTTACGCATTCATGCATTCGTTCATCCAACAAATATTACTGTGCCCATCCTATTAGGGATACAACAGTGGACAACACAGACACGGTCCTGCCCTTGGGGAGCATGCTGTCCAGGGGTGCAGACATTAAACACACAGAAGGCATCAAGAGGAATAAGATAGTCTGGACTGAGGCAAGGGTGCGTGGGGTACACAGCCTGTGAGGTCAGGATGAGACCTTTGTGTTTTATTCCAAGAGCATCAGGAGTGGAAATCTGCTCTCTGGCTGTGGAGGGAGGGAGAGCAGATGGGGAGGGGGGCCTGAGCGGACAGCTGACCAGGGGCCTCGGAGAAGAAAGCACCTTGCCCTCCTCGCCTTCCTTTGCATCTCTTCTCCCAGGGTCTTTCTTGAGCTCTGACTCCAGCCTGCAGGTGCTCTGTCGGAATGAGGAAGCGCCACACCCAAGCGAGACTGTTGATACTCCAGGTGCCCGTGAATATTATCTCCCTGCCCTCAGAGATTACCCAGAGCAAATGAGCATGTAGAAAAAGGACCCAAGAGCCCTGGGCAGGGGCCCAAAGAACTCTGTCTACTCCTAGCTCCTCCAGTATTTGCATTGGACCTCAGATAGGTCACTGGCTTCCCGGTGTCCTCGTTTCCTCATCTGGTATCTATGGGACTAGCACTGAATTCAGGCTAAATTTAAGTCCAGGTAGCATTTTAGCATTTTACTGTGCAAACACCCCAAGCTTTGGGGTCAGACAAGCTCGGGCTGGAATCCTAGATTCCATGTTTGAGGCTGTGTGGCCTGACGCTGGCTACTTTGCTTCTGGAAGCCTGCAGCTGGCTGAGGGCCCACACTCTGAGAACCACTGCCCTAGAATAACACCCCTCAGGGAGGAGGACCTGTGATTCGCTCATTGCTATGCCTCAAGCAGGGCTGGCGTATAGCAATTCCTTGCTGTGTGCCTGGGGAGTCGGGGCGCTGAGAGGTTTGTTTTGGCAATGGCAGAAGTGGGTCGAGGGTGGGTGTGGGCCGTGGGATGTTGGCAAGAAACAGGAAGAGGGTAGAGCTTCTAATGCCAGGTGAGGAGCTGGGCCTTGTGGTAGCTGAACATGGTCCCCAGAGATGTCCACATCCTCATCGCTGGAACCTGAGCACGTTACCTTATGTGGCAAAAAAGAACTTCACAGGTGTGATTAAGTCAAGGAATTCGGGACGGAGAGATTATCCTGGATTATCCTGGTGGACTCTAAATATAGTCACAAGAGCCCTTATAAGAGAGAGGCAGGAGATGTGGCTACAGATGGGAGAAGGGGATATGACAAAGGAGACAAGAGGGACAAGTGATGGGAGAGAGGGGTCATGAGCCAAGGAGAGTAGCTGGAAAAGGCATGGAAGTGGATTCTCCTCTGACGTCTCCAGGAGCAACCAGCCCCATCCACACCTTGATCTCAGACCTCCCAAACTGTTAAGAGAATCACTCTGTGTTGTTTTCAGCCACCAAGTTTGAGGTCATCTGCTACAGAAGCCCTAGGAAACGGCTGCAGACCCCTCTATCCAGGAAGAACAGTGGAGGCCACTGAGTGGGGCGGGGCAGCACATGGGGAGAGGTGACGGGGGTGGGGTGAAGGCAACCAGTCAGGGGCAGGAGAGGCCACAGAGAAGGGAGGACGGGCCAGCCGGGCCCCTCCCTCCTAGAGTCTCCCGTTGGCTGGCACCCTGGCTGACCGTGTCCCTCCCTGCTCCAAGGGCAGGCCCAGGTAGTCCCTTCAGAATTCTCAGCTCAGACCTCCACCCACCTCAGCAGTGATAAGGGCCTTTGGTCAGGTCAGTGCTATCGGTCATCAGGGAAGCTGGGAGCCAACCTGATGGAGGGCCACATGAGGCCCTGATACCCTGGCAGTCTCAGCGTGAAAATCAACCTTCGGCTGTTCTTGGCCTCCTGCGCCCCCCGGTCCCCACCATCGTGTGAAACCCTCCAAGCAGTTCACCATCCTTCTCTGCCAAACCCCTCTGCCCCCCGTTTCCAAGGCCTGGAGAACAGAGCATGGCCACAGCCACACAGAACATGTGCTCTGAAGGCTTTGGCTCTGTGGCCACTAGGCGTGATCGGGGCAGGCGCAGCCTGGCTTCAGCTTCAGAGCCCCTCTCCCAGGGTGGCTGTGAAGGTCAGAAGAAAAGATGGGCATACACAGGGCGCCCAGCACCCAGAGGACAGCCAGTAATGGGGGCTGCTATCTCTCTACTCAGAATGTGGCTCAGAATGTGGCTTTGGCTGACACAGTAGCTTGCATCACTTGGGCCATTTACTTCACTTTCCCGAGCCTCACTTTTCCCATCGGTAAAGCGGAGATTAAACAAGCACCTACTTCATGGGGTTGTGGGAAAAGCGAAATGAGGTCACGAGGCCGAAAGTACCACCCTGGATGAATAAGGTCTTTCCCGTCCCCGTTTAAGGCTCAGCTCAGAGGTCTACTCCCTGGGATGGGCTCCCTGGGCCACGAGCCGCCTCATCCAGGCACCCAGCACGCTGGGTTGCGATCCTTGGCAAGTGCTGCACTGAACCGCTGCCTGTCTACTCTGCAACCAGACCATGAGCGATTACAGGTGGTGAGACCGATGCTTGGGGTGGGGTGGGGTGGGGGGCTTGCTTTATGTCCCTTTGCACCCTTAGCACCCAGCACAAGGGTGGGGACAGGATGCCCACAGAATGATCACACACAGAAACAATGGCAAACATGTAAAGCTGGCACCCAGTGGGTACCCAGTGTCAGCTCTTGTGGCTGAGTACTTACTGAATGCTGTTCCCTAAGGATTAGGGGTGAAGACAGCCTATAAACCAGGGGATCACACGGGTAAGAGCAGTGGCTAGTGGCACGCATGACTATACTGAATTGTGTCAATGGGCTTCCTCAGTGTCTAAGCCCTTTTTCAAGGTCTACGCCCCGTGTTTTGTTCTTTGCTTCACGAGCTAAATTAGCTTTGTACTCGAGGTCGCTTTCTGAATGAGGGAATGTGGATGGACATGGTCAGAAGGGGTCTTACCCATCGGGGCCAGATGTGGAAGTCTTTAGATCTGCATGTTGGAGAGACATTGCTGGGTGGTTTGGGGGACGGATCTGAGACGGAGAGTCTCAAGGTTAGGAGGTTGGAGCAGGAGCAATGAGGCTTTTTCCAGAAGGCTAGCAGTGGAGGGGTGGAGAGCCCAGGATCCAGGTCTATGGTGGGACACTCCATACCTGGCTGCTGCCAGGACCAGAGGGACCATGAGGCCCAGGGGTCCAGTTGGGCCGTTTTGCTCCCACAGCACTCCCCAGGGATCAGAACCCAGAGGGTGTGGGTCTGCAGCATCCGTCCAAGCTTTTCTCAAGTCCGATGCTCAATTATTGAAAGGAGACAAACGTCCCATTGGGGTTGTAAAGCCTGTTCACATCTCTTGGCTCACTTGTGCATCGGGCAACCCTGGGAGGTGAGTAGGGCAGGCTGCATGAGGATGGACCCCACACTCTATGCGATGAGGAAACTGAAGCCCAAGAGGGACAGGGACTTGCTCAAACCGCAGTGCGAGTGAGGACAAAGCTGTGACCGGGGCTATGCAGTTGACTTTCCATCCTGTTCATCGCAATAAATGCCCAAAATGTCACTTCTGCATCTCCAGTGCTCAGCACAGTTCCAGGCATGTGGTGGGAAGTTGATAAATGTTTGCAGATAAATGTATGTATGTATGTATGTATGTATGTATGTATATGTGGATGGATGGATGGATGGATGGATGGATGGACGGATGGACAGGTGTATGTATGTATGTATGTATATGTGGATGGGTAGATGGACGGATGGACAGGTGTATGTATGTATGTATGTATGTATGTACAGATGGATGTATATGTGGATGGAGGGACAGATGGATGGAATGGTGGATGGGTCAGTCACACAGACCAGCATTCTGGCATGGTCTGTTGGAAGAGTAAGGAAAGCAACATCTGTTGAGCACTGCAATGTGCCAGGTGTTCTACCAGTGCCCATTCGTTCACCCCTCTCAACAGCTAGAGCTCCCCCAGACCTGTAAACACCCTCTCCGTGCAGTGGGTGAGCTTCCTCAGAGCCACTCAAGTGTTTGATGGGGTTTCCCTTAATACCCCGCATCGGCTTTGCCACCAGTGCATTTATCTACAGCTCATTCTGATCCTGTTTTATCTTTTCAGCCTGGATACCTCTTGGAGGTGGAATCCTGGGGTGTCCTCTCTCTTGCATCTCCTGTACCCCAACATCCAATGCTCTCCGAGCCTATTTTTTTTATAGCCTCCTAGATTTTGCTCTATTCCCTTCTCCTCTCTCATGGGCCAGTGCCACACCCCTCTTCACCGATGGCCCCTTCTCATCCCTCTTGTCCACACCTTACAGGGAACCAGAGCTCTCTATACAAAGCACAGAATTGCCTGGGTTACCCCCACCCTTGCTTCTAATCCTCCCACCTTCCCCTTAGACCTATGGTATAAGGTCCAAGCTCCTAGCCTGACCTTCAAGGCTGTGCCTTCCCAATTTGGCCAGTCCTCTTTCTCTTCTGACCCGGGTGCCCCTAGCATAAGAGCTGGTGCATAAGAGATGCTCAACGAATGTGGACCGAGCTGGGTTTGTGGTTACTCCCCAGGTGGCAGCATCAGCGCATGGCCATTTGAAGGTGGTCCTGGAAAGCCTGGGTGAACACTTCAGATGACAAACCAAGTGGCAGAGTTGGGCTTCAAACTCAGGGCTCCTGATTGTAAGGACAACGTAGCTAGAAAAAAGGGTCCATAAGTTCTGGAGTCAGAGGGCCTCTGTCTAGGTCCCAGCTGAGTGGCCCTGGTCAGGTTCTTTGAGATTTAATGTGGTCCTTTAAAAACGAAGGTACAAGATTCTACCTCGGGGGGATTTGGGAGGTTTTGCAAAACCCACGAGGTTTGCAACGTGCTCACGAAGAGTTCCCAGCACAGAACGTTCAACCAGCACCTGGTGAACAGCCGCCACCTAAGGGTTACCACTAGCGGGTCCCCCTCCCCATGCACTTGTCCTGCATACAAATGGCTGGGTGGTTACCTGTCTGTGGCTCCTTGAGGGGCTGTGACCTCTGTCCCACTCCACACCTGGAGCTTCAGGGGCTTGTCTTCCTGCCGCGTGGGTTCTCGGCTTTGATTCCTGGCCAGCTGAGAGCTGCCAGACCTCAGAGTAGTGTCGTGGGCATTGTGGCTGGCAGGTCCGCAGCGGAAGAGCTGCTGGTATGCCGTGCGGAAGTCTCTGTTTAGTGTGGCGTACAGGATAGGGTTCAGGGCCGAGTTGGCATAGCCCAGCCACAAAACGACGGCTTCAAAGGCCTCGTTGACGGCATCATCCCCTCTCAGCCCACGGTAAACAAACACAGTGAAATAGGGGAACCAGCAGATAATGAAGGCTCCCATCACGGCGGCCAGTGTCACCGTGGCTTTGTGCTCCCCGATGGTAGCTGCCTTCCAGGAGCCGATCTGGTGGATCCTCTTGGCCTGATCCCGGGCAATCTTGAAAATGCGGTAGTAGGTGATGCACATGACCAGCAGAGGCAAGTAGAAGGTGACCAGCCCATCCACCAAGCCATACACCAAGTTGACCTGGACTTTGCACTTGGGGATGGTGTGGTTGAAATTGCTGGTCTCATTCCTGCTGTTCCACCCCAGATGGATAGACAGAAAGGACAGGGTGATGGAAATGACCCAAATTAAGACGAGAGACACAGCCACTCGGACTGGGGTGACCAGTACAGGGTAGCGCAGGGGGTCCGTGACAGCGCAGTACCGGTCGAGGCTGATCATGAAGAGGTTAAGGATGGAGGCCGTGCAGAGCATCACATCCAGGCTGGTATAGATATTGCAGAAGACCTTGCCGAAGCTCCACCTGCAGGATAGCTGGTAGAAGGCTGAGAAGGGCAGCACCAGGAGGCCAAGGAGCAGATCAGTGATGGCCAAAGACACAATGTAGCAGTTGGTCAGACTGCGGAGCCGGCGGTTCAGGCCCACAGCCAGGCAGACCACCACATTGCCGGCGACGGTGATGAGGATGAGGACAGCGAGGACCACGCTGACAGTGATCCTGCATGGGGGAGAGTCCAGACAAAAGGAAGAGGCTGTGCCGTTAGGTACCATCCTGGAACCTCACGGCTCCTTCCTCTGCCCACGGCCCCTGGCTGCTGCTCGTTCAGCTCCCCCGGGTGCCAGTTATGTCAATCACTGGGCTCTAGGCTTCCGGGAGAGCCAAAAGAAAATGTCCAGACATGGGGAGGCTACGATGACTGCCGCAGTACTGCTTTTCTAGAAATAAATAGAGCCGTCTCCGAGGAGGTATTGGGCATGAACATGAATGAAGAAGAGCGAAGGAAGAGAGAAGGTTCTTGGTTCAAATTCCAGTCCTCGAATTACCCCCCGCAGAGCCAGCTTCCTCCAAGGACTGAAGCAGGTCTCCACTCTCCAGGTCTTGCATAGAGACTGAGGCACCAGAGCATGTGTCTGGAGGTGGCTTTGGTTTTATGCAGGAGAGATCACGTGGAGATGTGGCCACATCGTTCTCCATAGCTGATGGATGCTCCCACCCATGCGACGGGGGTCAAGGACTGCTGCGTCTGCCTCTTAGGACCATTGGAGAACAGGAGCTGAAAATGCAAGGGTCAAGTGTTGAACACTTTGCAATCAGACTAAGAGCGTGACTGATTCAAGGCGAATCCGTCTAGACCTCGATCTCCCGGCGAGGCTCCAGGAGGCACAGGGCCAATCTGGACACCTCTCCTTAGGAGGGACTGAGGCAATCAGGATACACAGTGGGAGGAGGAAGGGAGGCAGAGTGCAAGGGACTGGACCACTGTGTCACCTAGTGAGATACGGCTGGAGTGGATACTTATACGGGAGAAAGAAAGAACTAAGACAGAGACTCTAGACACAAGAACAGGGACTGCATTTGCTGTTCACTGCTGGTCCCCAGTGCCTGACCCCACAGGGAGGCATTAAGCATCTAATGGATAAATGATAAAATGAATGAATAAATCAGCAAACGTAATGAATTTACTCTGATAAAGCACTGAGAACTTGATGCTGTGGGTTTTACAAAACGTCACCACACAGTAAGCCAGGAGCTGACGAAGTTTCTCAGGAGCAGGCCAGGTAGTCAGTATTTTCCGCCGTGCAACCCCCAAGGTCTCTGCTGCAGTGACTCAACTCTGTCACTGTAGCACGAGGGCACCTACACAGACAAGGTGCAAATGAATGAGTGTGGCTGCGCTCCCAGGAGGCTTTACTATGGATGCTGAAATTGGGAATTTCACATAATTTTCACGTGTCACCAGTGTTCCTCTTTTGATTTTTTTCTAACTCTTTTTAAAAACGATTTCCAAACTATTTAAAAATGTAAAAGCCATCCTGAGCTCACAGGTTGCACAAAACCGGGCAGAGGGCCAGATTCTGCCCTCTGTCATAGTTCGCCAGCGGCACCTGCTCTAAACGTCTCTCTAAATCTTACTTTTCTTATATAGCAGCACACGTCGTCGGTCAGCCAGCACAGAGCTCACTCAGCCTCTCCAATGGCTGCACAGCAGCCCGTGGGGTGGCTGGCCATGGTTATTCTATTATGCCCTTATCACGAGTATTTTGGTGGTTTCCAGTTCCTTCCTCCCTCCCTCCCATCCTTCCTACCTTCCTTCCACCTGTCCCCATGCAAACCCCACTTCAACAGAATGGCTGCACACACAATACTTCCTGGTTAAATCCCAGAGACTCCCTCCTACTGGCGGCATCCTATGATCCCAACTGATGAAAACAGCTAAGGCCCTGATGATTCCCTTTCACACAAGCTGATCCTGATTTTCCAGACAGCAGCTAGCAGGCAATCTACCGCAACCTGGGAGCGTGCAGAAATCAAGCTGACGGTAGACCCCCTCTCAGAAGCAAGCTAATCGCCATGTGACAAAAATTAAGCCTCTCTTAGGCTCCGGCCTGGAGCGGTTTTGCAACCTGAATACGAGAAGCATCATTTAATCGTAACCACTGTGTTGGTGCAAGGATCACGGCCTCTTGGTCACCTTCTGCCACTCCAGCTGGTTCAACCACCAGGCCTTGCGAGCTGGGCCTCTGGGTATTATTTTTAGAAGATCTTTTCATTACATAAATAACACAAGCAGCATGGCTCTCACTGGTACATTTAATTAACCGTGGGGGGGATAGCAGCAAAGCTCTCTTTTTTGAGCATCCCTGTCTCCAAAAGCAATTTTTTTCTGAGTCTCTGTATACCTCTTATACAGGTATAGGTATTTGTGCCCTGGGACCAATGTTTTCATTAGCGTTCAGGGTTTTCAAATCTGAATCGAAGCAGTCTCTCACATAATTCAAGCTTCATCTGCCCTCCCTTCTTTCCTTCTCTTCCTTCTGTCTGTTCTTTTCAGCAAATATTTCTTTCAGAACGTAACGTGCCAAATGCTGCTCTAGGTGCTGGGGGCACAATGATGAACAGAGCAGCGGCAGTTGCGTTTTTCAGGACGTCTCAAAGAAGAACCACTCTGCCGAGTTTCTATTTTACAGCCCAGGTCCCAGAAGTTTCCGGTGACCTCTCGTGAAGGCAGGTGAGCATCTGATGGATATGCGTTCGCCTGGAGCTTAATCCATCCTGTGCCTTCTGCGTAGAGTGACTGCCCTAGAGGGCCACGGCACCACAAGATCATTATCGTTATTTTCATCATCACAGCTAACACAAAAAAAAAAAAAAAAAAAAACACACAACACTTTCTTGAGCTTTCCTTTCAAACTTCCAAAGCAATGACATGCTTATGGCAGTAAACCAAGTATACTTGAAGGGTATACAGGAAGGGTCAACGGTTTGAGTTATCGCACACCCAGACTTTCATGCCCAGAAGGTGACTGCTGCTGACGCTTTGGTATGATGGGGGCCTTCCAGTCTCTTCCCCGTGCTTCTACTTGTACACAGGCACACACACTACGCAATCCTGAGCGACCTCCTTTCCCTAATTTCTTCATTGCATAAGGATGCCCCTGTAGGTCACTTAGACCTAATTCGTTCTTTGGAGAACCTAGGCTGTGGCAATATATCCTCTGTCACGCTAAGATGTATAAAGGATTCTGTGCCGGGGGGGGTTGCAAGAGGCAAAAAGTGGGAAACGATCAGAGTGCCCAGCAGCAGGGGATGGCTTGAGACATTACAGCACCTCCTTACTGTAGGATAGCCCTGGGCATGGTGAGATCCCATATTAAATGAAATACCATTTCATCCTCACAATAACTCAAGAGTGAGCGAAATCACTGCTCCATTTAATGTCTGAGAGACGGAGGCTCAGAGAGGCCAAGGGATGTCACAGCCCTAGCAAGTGAGCAGAGAGCCTGGATTCAAACTCAGCTCACACTCCTCAGCCTGCCTTACATGCCTGTGCTTCGATCAGACTTCAACCCATCCTTCCAGCTGGATCTCACCAAACACTCCTGTACTTGTCTCCTAACTTTGCCATTGAGGCAACCCAGGCTTTCCCCAGATGTATTAGCCCTTCTCACACCTGCCTTTGCTGTCTCCCTCACCTGGAGCTCTGCTCTTTCCTGTATTCACTTTAACTACTCTCCTTTCAAGGCACCGCTCAAACACTCTGGAGCTTTCCTGAATGCCTGTACTTTGTACCAAGTTATACCATTGGCACCTGCTACCTTATAGTATAATATGTCTTTGTGTTTGCCCTCCCCACAGGGCCTGGATCTTGCCCACCTCTCTCCACCCCCTATCCACCCATCCACCCACCCACCCGTCAACCCATCCATCCATCCAACATTTTCTATTGTCCATGTAACAGGAGAGGTACAGGGTATGTGGAGTGTGTGAGTGTGTGCGTGTGTGTGTGTGTGTGTGTGTGTGTGTGATTTCCCCACCTTGGAAATCTACAGGTATTCACCTCAGAATTCAGTGGGTCCGGTGAGCGTCTGATGGGCCTATTTCTCCCCGCATTTTATGGTGAAAATTTTCACACGCAAAAAGTTGAGAAAACAACACAATCTTATCTAACACAGATCTTATCCAACTGTTCACGAAGACCAGATAATCATCTGTTCTACCTCTTATTCAGTGTGTGTGTGTGTGTGTGTGAAAATTAATTGAAAGTCATTAAAACAGACTCCAACCACTTCCTCTACTCATCTTGCACGCTGACCGCGGATGTTACAGCTGCGAGTCGCACGGCTTCCTCTCCTCATCTTTGTCTTAATAGCCTTTGAAAAGGCACCTTTGGGAGAATTTGCTCAGGGTGGCAGTACCCTGCACTGCCCCCGGGGAGGCTTCTGACCTTTACCTGCAGTGATCACCTAGCAGATGCAGCCATAACAAAGAGCGAGGCACTGCGGGGGCATGCTGGCCAATTAGCCTTCCAGAGCAGCCCCAGCCCAGCGTGATAAATGCACTCACTGCACTCTCTGATGTCTTTCAAACCCACCGTGCTGGGCTCTGTGCGGGAGGAGGTCTGATTGCTCTCCATTACGAGCTTCGGTTGGTCTCTAAGTTTAGATCCTTGACGTGACATTCAAGGTTCTTCGTGACCTGGTTCTGTCTTCTCTCTTTAGTCTCAGCTTCTGTCTGCCATGTGCAATTTTGTGTCCCAAGACAACACTTTGAGAAATGCAGTGCAGGTGACATTGAATTCCTCCTGGTTTTGAAAGTCCCAGGCCCATCCTGACTCAGTGCCTTTGCACATGCTGTTCTCACTGCCGGGAATGTCCCTCCTCTCTTCTATTGACTGGTGAGTCCTCGGTTTTCCTTCAAGGCCTGGCCTCCTCTGCTATCTCGTCCAGAAGCCCAGAAGCATTTGTTTTGCCCCCTCACTTCTACCTCCCACTTACACCCACCTCTGGCACAGGCTTGTGCTTTCTGGGGCACACTGGGTAGAATGCTGGGTTTTCAGTGTCCCCGGAAAACTCTCCTTCTAGGGGGATCCTTGGTGATTCAGCATCACAATGTGTCTCCCCAGGAACTGAGTTGTGGTGGGTGGGATCCAGAATATCATTTCCCTCTGCATTCCTCCCACACAGCACAAAGAATACGGTCGAGGGCCACCCCACCAGCACAGTGGTAGCCCGGAGACAAACCCAAGTCTACTTCATGCCTCAACTTCCCTCTCACTGTTCCTCACAGAAGAAATGTCACTGGTTGTACATTCTGTTTGCTAACTAGAGGGATGAGGCCATCTAAAAAAGCCACTAGTCTCGAGGCTCAGGTCTCCTCCTTTCAAATTTTATCAAACTGAGTCCAGCATTTTCTTTTCTCTTTTCACTGGGAAGTAAAATGAAGTTCCTCTTTCAAGGTTTACGTACCTGAGTTCCAGGCACAGCCACCTGGGGAGCCGGCATTGTGCAAGCTGCCAGCAATTTGGGGGAGATCAGTTAAGGCTTGGCTGATTGGGTTTCTCACTTGGCCTCACAGATGAATCTGATTTTCCAGGCAATAATTTTATACTAGGAAAAGAAAACGGTATTCATCAGACGACCCCTGTATGCTAGGTACCTTCTGGGTGAACCAGTAGGCAATCCTGTGAAGAAGGGTGATTTGATCCCCTTATTCTGCAAAAGTTGACACACAGAGAAATGAAGGAGAGTCCCAGGGGCTGAGAGCAGGGACTTTGGACAGATCAGGGTTCTAATTCCAGTGCTGTCATATAAAGGCTTTGTGACCCTGGGCACTTTCCTGCAACCTCTCTGAGCCTTAGTTTCCTCATTTGTAAAATTTGTAAAATAATATGCCCTCCTTCACGTGGTGGATGTGGAAATGCACAGTAAGAGTCTGTAAAACACTTACTGTCTGGCACATGGTAGGTTCTCACCAAATGTTATCTGTATTATTGTCTAAAGCTGCACAGCCGGGAAATAGCATTCACGAGCACCTGAGTGCCTTCCAGGGGCAGACACTGTACTGGGCTTTTAAATACAGCAGTGGGCATGACAGAAACATCTAGAAGCTTCTGTTACAGTGGGGGAGACAAATATTAAGTAATTCACTGTAGCATTGCTCATTTAATTACAGTTCTGTTAAGAGTTATATATAGAAAGGGGAGATAGAAAGGCAAAAGCTATATATAGAAAGGAGCCCAAAAGATTATATAATGGGGGAGCTGCCCGGGTCCAGGAGTTAGTTACTGAAAGCTGGAGGAGATATTTGAATTGAGACGTTAGATGCCAACTCAATGAAAATGGGGGGCAAACAGGTTCCAGACCGAGGGAACAGCTCCCACAAAAGCTCCGATGTAAGGCCTCTGGGGTAGAGGGGGAGTGTAAGCGTAGTGATGTGACTGGAGGCAGGAAGAGGCTCGCTGCCCTGCTGTTTACACGAGGAGATGGGGTGTGGCAGTGGGGGTGGGCCTGAGCTGAGCCCTGCCGACCACACCCAGTAACCACTGTGGGTTCGGAGACATAGAAGTCACTGGGTCCTGGAAAGGCAGTTCTTTGTCTTTATGAACCATAATTTCTTAGAACTTTCCCCCTATAACTGGCCATTTCAAATGTCCTAGGTACCTGCTGCTGAGTACATCAGAAAGTGGCCCCAGCAACAGACCCTCAGGAGCTCTGCCCCTGTCAGAGTCCCAAAAGGGCCCGAGGAATGGGGGTTATGTCACGGGGCAACGTTTTATTCTTTAAGGAGGGAAGACAAGCCTTTGCAAGCTCCAGAGTGGCCATACCCACACGGGGTGCTGAGCAAGCATGACTAAGGCTCAGACGGCGGGAATGGAAATGACCTTGGTCCTTCCAGGGTCCTTTTCTTCCCACTTACCGATGCCAGCCAATGCACAGCTCCGCTTAAGAAATGCTGACACGCTAGGAGCCCTGGGGGCTCCTTCTTACCATCACTCGGGAGCCTGAGGCAAGCTGTGGGGCCGGGGCAGGGAATGCAAACCCAGTGGACACGGCGGGTCCCAGCCCCTGCGGTTCGGACACAGCCAAGCCCCATGGTGGGGGCAACAAGGAGCTGCAGGAATTCAAAAAACTGAAGTGTGACTCTGGCTGGTGGCAGGTGACAGCTGTGTGTGTGCACGCTCGCACACATATACAGAAGGCAACATTTTACTAAGCCTGGAAAACCCCATTAGTGTTAAGAACTCAGACTCCTGACCCAGCAGTTGTGCTTCTAGGAATTTGTCCCGTGACTCCCCACGGTGCTGATCGTGTTAGCAAAAGCTGGAACGGTGTAAAAGTGCACAGGACACAGAGCAATGACGCCATCGAAAAGACGGAGGAGGTTGTCTGCGCCCACGTGGGATGGTCTCCAAACATGTGCCGAGTCAGGGAATGTGTGTGTGTGTGTACCCATGCATCCACACGCGGCTGGCTCAGGAAGGCCACCTGCCAAAAGGGCAAGGTGGGCTGCTTCCCGCGGGGACCTGGGGGCCGAGCCGCGTGGGAGTGAGACTTCTTTCGCCATGCACCCTTTGTGACCTTTTGGAATCTTTTGTACCTTGGGTAGGTATCACCTTTTCAACACCTAGCAGCCACACGGTCCGACAGGTGGAGGAGGGAAGGGGCAGAGTACGCTGGGCAGAGGGAACAGCACGCAGAGGCACGGGGGCTGGGTGATCAGATCAGGCTGAGGAGCAGGATCGACCACGTGGTTGGTCAGGGCTCCGGGCCAGGACTGGCACCCGGTCCGCTCGGTCCGCAGGGCCCTTTGTAAGAAGTCCTCCACTCCAAGCTCACGGCCCTCAGGGACCATCCTCCCCCCACTCCCCCACAATCACTGCACAGGTCTGGAGTCAGGCTGGTCATGCCATGCCCTCCGCTGCTTCCCCTGTGGTGAGCTTAAAGATAACCGCGCCTGCCACACCCTGTATGAGCTGGCCTCGGCCAACCTCTCTGGCTGATTCTTAGGGGGTAGGTGGAGCCGGGGCTGGAGGGCTGAAGAGTTTGGACTTAGTTCTGAAGGCAATAGGGAGCCACTGAAGCTTCAATCAGTAGGCTCAAGATTGTCCAGGAAACCGGTAGAAGGTGTGGAACACATCTCTCCTGATCCCAGTCAGCCACCAATCAATGAGGACAGGAGGACACTCTTCTTCCTCGTTACCGCATAGAGAATGCTTACTTCGCGACAGGCCCAGGGCTCTCGATGTTTACACCACCTCATTTACTCTTTATCACATCTTGAAGCAAGAGAGCTTTTCTGCATTTTATAAATGCAGGAACCAGGGCTCAGAAAAGTTCAGGAACTTGCCCCAAGTCTCAACACCATTAGGTGGATTTGAATCCAGGTCTGTCGGACTCTAGAGTCCCTATCGTGGGCCACTGTATATTTAGCTTTTCCTGTGGGGAAAGGAATGATCCTTGGGCTTTTCAAAGAGATGGTGTGATTGGGCATTTGCGGCACAACATTCTTCCTGCTTCGCGATAACATTCGCGTTGGTCTTTCATTTGTGTGGTGGAGATTTCTAGCTCCTTCACAGCAGTGGGCTGGGTGTTTCATAAAAGCCCTGTAGGCAGGAAAAGACTTCTGGTTGAGACTCTTCTTACAGAGAAAGGTCCTAGACTCCCAGTCATCTGAGTTTTGGTCCCAACTTCCATTGCCCCCAGGGGCCCAAAGCCGGGCATTGTGTTTGCTTCTGTCCTCAAGAGTGTTGTGTTCCAGGGGGGCCTGGGTGGATCAGTCGGTTGAGCGTCCGACTTCGGCTCAGGTCATGATCTCATGGTTCGTGAGTTCGAGCCCCGCATCGGGCTCTGTGCTGACAGCCCAGAGCCTGGAGCCTGCTTCAGATTCTGTGTCTCCCTCTCTCTCTGTCCCTCCCCCACTCACACTCTGTCTCTCAAAAATAAATAAATGTGCAAGAAAAAATTTTTAATAAAAAAAGTGTCGTGTTCCAAGAATGGCCACCCCCCTGCCACCACCGGTGGGGCCCCTATGCATCGGCTGAGAGGTGAATGGATCTGAATGTTGTGTGGAATCTGGGGCAGCTTGACACAGGTTGGGGAGAGCCCCACCCCCTCCTTAGTCCAGAGTGGGACGGAGGGAGGCGGGTCAAAGTGGACATTTTATTATGATGAATGTTATCACTCTGGCATCATACCTAGGGAGAAGGTGACCTGGACCAGAAGCTGGGACACAGATCACTTCTGTGTGCTGAGCTCCTACAGATATTCTCCTATCTCTGTGAGGCCAAGATGATTACCGTTCCTGTTTGACAAATGGCTCGGAGCAGTTAAGTCACTTGTCAAGTGCACACAGCTGGTAAGGAGGCAGGCAGCGGGCTTTGAGCCAGCCCTGGTTCTACGGTCTCTGAGTGTCCATAGGTTCCACACCTACCCAAGGTATGTACCTGGTCCAGCTCGTTCCCTATGTGTGTCACCAGTTCTTGCGAGGGTGTCTTCTTCTCAATGCGACACCCTATGCAGCTCGCCTGACCTCTTCCAGGGGTTGATGTGGGAACCCGAGCCACATCTGGTGACAATAAATTCCCTTAGTTATTATCGTTTGTCTGAGAAACTTTATTTCCCGTGTCCTTTTTGTTTCAATGAAGGTGAAGGTCACATCACATAAAGCTAACCATTTCCAAGTGTACAATCCGGTGGCATTCAGCACATGGACAATGTTGTGGCTACAGGACACGTCCATCACCCCAAAGAGAAAGTCCACACCCATTCAGCAGTAACTCCCCATCCCCCGTTATCCTGGTCTCTCCCAACTCCCAGCCTGCCTTCTGGCTCTTTGTATTCACCTATTCTGGATACTGTGGGCACAAAGTGCATGTAAGATTGGGAAGTATGGGGTTGGGGGAGATCCCCAATTCTCCTTTCTACCTTCTGCTTCCCTTTCGTCCACCTAGGTGCTCAGCTAAATGCGTAGGCATCATCCTTGACATCCAGCCTACCAGGGAGCCCAGGGAATCTCCCTCTGAAATATGTGTATCTAGGATGTGGCTACCTTCCTTGGCCCCTGCCGCCATCTTGGTGCTAGTCCAAGCCAGCATCATCTCTTGCCTGGACTTTTACTTTTAAGTTTCTTTATTTGTTTTGAGAGAGAGAGAGTGCGTGCACATAGGAGAGGGGCAGAGAGAGACAGAGAGAGAGAGAGAGAGAGAGAGAGAATCCCAAGCAAGCTCAGAGCTGTCAGTGCAATACCCAACGAGGGGCTCAATCTCACAAACCTTGAGATCATGATCCAAGCCAAAATCAAGAGTTAGATGCGTAACTGAGCCACCCAGCTGCCCCTCTTGCCTGGCCTTTCATGACAGCTCTTGACCGGCTCCCTCCTCTCTTGCCAATGCTATACTGTGACACCCTCACCTTGGCTCATAAGGCCCCGTAGGCTCTGCGCCCTACCTCTCTGGCCTCCTACGTTATGCCCACGGCCTCAGTGGGCACGTGGCCACCCTGACCTTGTTCCAGTGCCTTGGACATGCCGCTTGCTCCCCCTTGGGGCACTGCCTGCGATGTGATGGGCTATTGACCTGGATGTCCCAGTGTTGCCACAAAGATCAGTTCTGCACAGGGGCCCTCCTTGACCCTCAGAAACAACTCTCTTCACCTCTATCATACCCCCTCCACTTGACTTTCCGCACGGCACATCTTTTTTTCCCAGCATTTTTCTTGCTTCCCTACTTGTTCGCTATTTCCCGGTCCCCACTGGAACACAGGAGCCATGAGGGCTAGGATCCACTCTGTCTCGCTCCCTGCAAGCACTTAACGAGGGCTCAATTAATACTCATCGGATTGACTAAATGCACGTTGAAAACAGCCATCATAACAATATCGTATCCCATTTATTGGGTACTTTGAAAGTGCCAACCGATGTTCTAAGTACTTTATATACTTTATCCCATTTAATCTCTGCAACAACCCTATTATGTGCATTCCATTCTTCATTTCCATTTTCTAGATAAGGAAATTGAGATTTATGGTGTTTTGTGATTTGGCCCAAGTCCATAGCCAGCAGCAGCTTGGCAAGTGTGGGAAAGGCCTGGGGAAGGCCTTTTCAGGGCAGGGGACGGACTGGGCTAAATGAAAACTCTGCCTTGGTTCTCCTGAAGGAGGCGAGACCCTGGATTGCCAATGTTTGCAAGGGGGCCCACATCTCTGCCATCCAGGGCAAACTGCCCAGGGGGCCGGGGTGGGGTGGAGAGGGCATGGGGTTGGGAATTTGGACCGTGAGTTTGAGTCCCTGGTACGATTCTGACTTGCTATGTTACCTCCAAGTTTTATATCCTAATTTTCCTCAGCAGAAAGTGAGGACATGGGATGAGAATATCTCAAAGGTTTCTTCCAGCAACTTTATGTATGTGTGTATGTGTAGAGGGGGTGGGAAGGGTGCAATCATGAGCTCCCCAAATAAGAAAATAGGAGTGCTCTGGGTAGAAACAACATTCAGGGGCCACCTGGTGGTCAAGAACCCCTTGTTCAGCATCCCTGAAAGGTAGTCATCCCAGTCACCTTGCATACCTCCAATGATGGGGGACTTACTATCTTACCAATAATTTGCCAACCAGTCACAGCCATTTAAAAACATACAGAGCCCAGGGGCGCCTGGGTGGCGCAGTCGGTTAAGCGTCCGACTTCAGCCAGGTCACGATCTCGCGGTCCGTGAGTTCGAGCCCCGCGTCAGGCTCTGGGCTGATGGCTCGGAGCCTGGAGCCTGTTTCCGATTCTGTGTCTCCCTCTCTCTCTGCCCCTCCCCCGTTCATGCTCTGTCTCTCTCTGTCCCAAAAATAAATAAAAAACGTTGAAAAAAAAATTAAAAAAAAAAAAAAAAAAACATACAGAGCCCAATACATGCTGTTTTGGAGGCATAGCCCACTGGATAATAAGTGCTTTGCAAAAATACGTATATTCCATAGAAAAGAGAATGTGTACTTAGCTATTTAGTATAACGAGCTGCCACTGACTAGCTGTCATAGTGTTACATTTGTAGATAGCCAATTAAACACTCATTACTTGCAATTTTGTGGTTTTCTTTTTGTATGTTGGGTCTGGGACTCGCGTGTGCCTGTGTGAGTTTGCAGACATTTTTGTAGGTTCCTGAAAAGCTCTGAAGCCCCACGGGACAAATCTAAGTCCCCTTTCCCAGGCAGCCCGACAGGGCTTCATGTGCTCCTGAGCTTCCGCTTCTTTGATACAACAGCCCTCGGGCCCTCCGACTGGACTCACCACCATCATCTCTGCCATTGCGGCTGCCATCACCACCACCACCGCCCTGCCCGTCACTGCTGCCATCCTCCTCCTCCTCACCGTCCTCATCCCCATCGCCGTCATCACCTGCACCCGCAGCAGCCGCCGTGGCCACGGGAGCTGGGTGCCAGAACTGCCCCCGCCAACATGGGGCCTCCCTCCCTCTCTGATCTTCCTTCCCCCTGACCTCACTGCAGCTTGCGCCCTCCCCGCAAGGTACAGCTTGCTCTCACAGGCACGCGTCGTCATGTGGCCGGCTGGGTCACCTTTAAGGACCCAAGCAGCAAACAGCTAACATTTGCCAGGAACGTTCACCCACACTGGCTATCTTCTATAATCCTCCCTGTCCTCTCCCACCTTCCATGGCCCCTCCCCCGGCCCATGAACTCATCTGGGGTCCTGCAGAACTCTGTGGAGCAAGCAGTCAGGGCGTTCTCTATTACCCCGTTTTGCAAATGTGACACAGAGAGGCCAAATGCCTGGGCGGAGGCCACACAGCAGGTCAGAGGCGGGAAGAGCCCTCCCAGGTTTCCATTCCCAACAGCGTGCCCTGTCCCACACCCCCTGTGTTCCCCACACCTCATTCGTTCGTGCACCACCTCCACGGCTTTTGCCAAGCCCACAAAATGCCAGTCCTGGTTTGTTTTTGTTTTTGTCTTTTTTTTTACTTGCTATCTTTCTTTAACGTGTTTGAATTTATTGCAAAAGGAATGGTTTTTATCCCTGTAACAATCAGCAGGATCCCTTTCCCTGCAACGGGTCACCCTGAAAATCAAGGCGGCGAAAACGCAATCAGTGTTAAATTCCGTGTGGCTGCTGCTGCCCAAAGAGCCAGCCTCTCTCCCTGTTGGAAAGGCAGGCTGGCGTGCCTGGAGACGTGCTTACGACGGATTAGCACCAAACTGACGCTTTCCCTGTGACACGAGAGGAGGACGTGAACGGGGAAGGGAATCCTCTCGCTGTGGGACTGGATGTGCTCTAGCATCCGTGGAACCGACCGCCCAGGTCCACTTTGGGACCCTCAGGGCCGCCGGCCCCGCCCCCGAGGAAGCATTTTGCCCACCGGGGAAGCCAACCCCGTGTCGGGGAAAGGAGCCGGGAACTTCTCTGAGGCTCAGTTTCCCCATCTGTACACGGGGCGTGATCCCACAGGGTGTGGCGCCGGTCAGATGAGATGCGACACGAAGGCCTGGCATTAGAAGTGAGGCGGCACCCTAGCAAACGTCATTCCCAACCCCCCGGCCACTCTCTGCTCTTCCCTCACTGGATGTGGAGGCCTGCCTTTTCGGGGAGAGAGGCACCCAAGGCGGCCAGAGCGGGGGAAGAAATGAGCGTGGCAAGTGCACACGGGCCTCCACGGGGACAGTCTGGGAGCAGGGGCAGCTCACGGTAGGCCCAGGACAGCCTGCCGGGGCCGATGGACCCGTGTCCCCGGGGAGCACGCTTGTCCTCTCAGCCTGCAAACCTCAGTGAAACACCGGGTCCCCCACAGCAGCCGCAGGGCCTCCTAATTCCAGCCCCGCTACTTATCAGTGGGGCAATTCTGGCCAGGCCACCTGGCCTGGAGCCCCAAGTCCCCTTCCTGCGAAACGGGGATGATAATCTCAACAGCACAAAGGTGCGGAGAGGCTTGTGGGCTTAAGAGCAAGGCACTTCTAGACAGCCAGCTACCCTGCTGCTCCTGTCCGCGGTCACAGCAAGCACTGGCTTGGTGTCTCTCTGCCTCAGCCTCCTCGACGGGCACAACGGAAATGATGACGGGTTCTACACATTTGACTACTGTGAGGAATAAACGGGCGGAGGCGTGGAAAGCCCTAGTAGTTGGGGTTGAGGGGGTGCATGCAAACCCCCTACGGGATTCACAAGCCCTCAGCACCACGCTTGCTGCAGAACCTGCCTTCCTCCAGCTCTCCACTGGGCTCTGTCCTGCCCTGTCCCGTCTCCTTCCACGACCTCACCACGTCCCCTTTCTCAGCTGTGCCCCTAGCAGCACCCCCAGCTCCTACATCCTGCCCTGGGGAACCAACCCACGACCCTTCGGCATCTGACCCAGGCGCCAGGATTCCCGGAGACGTCCGCTCAGCTCAGTCCAAACACATCACACACCGTAGGACCGACTGTATTATTTACGACAGCTGAATACTGGAAATGACTTGCAGGCGTTTAAACCTAGAAGACTGGCTGAGCAAATTATGTCATAATGGAATTCTCATAGCGCTTACTATCACGTTTTGGAAATTACGAAATAATGAGGGGACCTGTTTATATTTAAGTAATAAAATAGCAGAATTGAAAGTGTATATAGAAGATGACTGGAACTCAGAACTCCTACCTTATCAACCTACAGGGGGAGAAAAACAACCAAAACTTATGTCTAGAAGGGCAGGCTGCACAGTAAGAGTGGTTTCCTTTGATGGTGACAATGACTTATTACTGTCTTCTTCCAGATCTCTTTACCAAACTTTTCTACATTGGGAATTAATTCTACGGTGACTAAGATAAAACACAAAGGTGCAGAAGTGTGTATGACATGCTCCTCTCATGTCAAAAACATGCACATACGTATACATGTAAAGCGTGCATGTTTTTGCGTAAAGCAAATTTGAAAGGATACATCACCATGAACTAACAAAAGTGACCTCCTCTTTTGGGCAGGGGACTGGGCGAATGGGGGTCAGGGTGGAGGGAGGCTCCCTTGTATATTGTATTTCTAACCACACGGATGTTTTCTCTGATCAAAAGGTGGAAAGAAAAAAAGCCCATAATCGTCTAAGAGATCTTCAGCAAAGGCGGTAAGTATTTTTCCAAATGGGCTCTGTGGACATTTGTTCAAGTTGCTACTTAAAAAAAGGAATTTGTGGGGCACCTGGGTGGCTCAATTGGTTAAGCGTCTGACTTCAGTTCAGGTCATGATCTCGCGGTTGGTGGGTTACAGCCCTGCGTCGGGCTCTGTGCTGACAGCTCAGAGCCTAGAGTCTGCTTCTGATTCTGTGTCTCCCTCTCTCTGCCCCTCCCCTGCTCATGCTCTGTCTCTCTATCTCTCTCTCTCTTTCAAAAATAAACATTAAAAAAAAAAAAAAGGAATTTGTGCTGGAAGTACAAGGTCTTAATGGTGGACTTGACTTATTTTTCCCATGGAGCCCACCCTACAAATAATGCTCCCCGGACCACTTTAGGGAACGCAGAGCAAGGGAAAACTAGGAAGATTGTCCTGCCTCCCAGGCCCGAGGGTGCCCTGGGCCAGGCAGGCTGTGTGTGAATTGTCTATACCCACTGTGGGACTGTGGGGGTGTGGGCATGGTAACCCAGAGAGAGGATGCGTGCCCCGGCCAGAGGGGTGGCCACTGTGCTCACGATGGGTCAGTGCCACCAGATTGCCACGTTTTTCAAGAGAAGCTGGAAATCTGGATTTTAAATGAAGTCTTCTGGCTTTAAAATAAAATATCTAAACTTTTCAACTTTTTTTTTTTTCTCTAACATCTTCTTCTGATTCCCTGTCAAAGACCTCCACCGACTGCTGGCTATGAGCTCAGCATGTTCCTGGTGTTCTCAGAAAGCTGGGTCTGCCCCGAGGATTTACTTCCATTTCTAACCACCCACCCTCTTTCATTATTACTTTGAGAACTTTGATCCAGATCAACATAAACTCACTGGCCAATTGCTCAGGGAGCTTGCGTTCCTTGTGGTTGAAAGTCAGGCTGACTTTCACCACCTCTGTCCCATGAGTGTGGTAAGGAGTCCCGGAGAGGGCTAACCCTAGCAACCAACTTTCTCGTGGGTCGCGAACGTTCTGCATCAGGTAGTGACAAATGGTGGTGCTGTCGCTGGACTTCTGCTCTGGGGCTCTCCCGTCCTCCACAGCCTCAGTTTCCCTTCCCTTCCTGCCATCACGCCCTCTGTGCACCAGCCAGACGGAAAGTCTCACCCTCCCTTTGACTCTCCATATTCTTGCACCTCAGTGCCTTTGCACATCCCGATCCCTGAGTCTGGATCACCCCCTCCGGCAGCTGCCTCTGTCCTCCGTCCCTCAGCCATCTGGACAGTGCCACATTCAAACGTCAGCTCCTTGTGCCTTCTCTCTTATAGCCAGAACCCCAAAAGGCTGGCATCCACTGTTCTTGCGTCGTTCATTATTTAGACTCCCATTTCTCCTTCAAACCCGCCCCCACCCCCCACCCCCTTGCATATGCCTTCACCTTCCAAACAGCTTTTGAATCTGTTCCCTTCTCTCCGGCTGCAGTGTTCCACCCTTGATCCCAGCTCACCTGGACAAGAGCAGGGGCATCCTGACCATGTTCCAGGTCTCGGCTCTCTCTCAGCCCCACCCGCCTCCGCACTGTGTTTTGGAAAACACAACCTGGTCACCTCAGTCCTCGGCCTAAAATCCTTGCGTTGCTCCCCGGCCTACAGGACAGAGTCCAAACTCCCCAATTTGACATTGTGGGATCCTGCCCTGTTGACTCCTCTGTTACCTCCTTCCACTGCCCCTTGCGCCTCGGGCAAAACCTAATTAATTGTCCTGCGTGCCCTGAGGACACCTGGAGGTTTCGTGGCTCAGTGTCTCTTAACCTCTTTCTCCACCTGCAATCCTCTTTGTCTACCTGCTGCCTTGCCATTGACCTCTGCACCCAGCTCTGGGAATCCTGCCCTGATTCCCCCAGGGCTGTAGGTTTGGAGGCTAGACCATTATTCTTGGCCGGAAAGGTGGGTGATCGCTGAGCTGAAAGTGGCCAAGGCGTCCAGTCCTGGCTGGCGCTGTTGACAATTCTTCCTGCTGCTCCTGGAGGCTGGGCATCAGGTCAAGGCTGCCACATGCTCCTGGAGACTGTCCCCACGGGGCTGGCGGTAATCAGCCACGCTGCCTGCTCCAGTCTGTGACCAACTTGGCTCCAGCCACCTTTCTCTCACTGCCATGGCGCCAGGCCCGCACCCTCCTGGCAGCGCTGTCCCACGGAAGCTGGCATCAAAGAAGGACAGAGTCAGAAAGGATCTGTGAGATCAGCTAGTGTGCCCCTGCCTGGTTTTAGATGGGGTAGCGGGGGGCCCAGAGAGGGACAGTGGCTTGCCCAGGGTCACACCGTGGTGAAAGGTATAGTGGTGCCTGGAGCCCAGGTCTTCCAGATCTTATCAGATAGGAAAGAAAGAAAGAAAGAAAGAAAGAAAGAAAGAAAGAAAGAAAGAAAGAAAGAGAGAGAGAGAGAGAGAAAGAAAGAAAGAAAGAAAGAAAGAAAGAAAGAAAGAAAGAAGAAAAGGAAAACGCCCTTTGGTCTAAGTAAGGGGGTGACACAACGAAGTTTTGACTCTGATCTGAGTGGACAGTTCGGCAAACGAGACGTACAAATGGCCAGCGGGCACCTGAAAAGAGGTTCGAATTCATCAGCCAGCCGGGGAACGCAAATCAAAACCGTAACGATAGCCCGTCATGCCCACAGAACCCAAAAATTGGGTAATAGGGGTTGGTGAGGGTGAGAAGACACTGGAACCCTCATACAGTGCTGACGGGAACATAAAAGGTTTGGCTGCTTTGGAAAAAAGCACTCTAGTAGTTCCTCAAAAGGTGACACATAGTATTACTATATGACTTAGTAATTCTATCCTTGGGTATATCCCCAGAGGAAATGAAAATTTATGTCCTCAAAATCTGTACACAGATGTTCACAGCCGTATTGTTCATAATGGCCAAAACAGTGGAACCAACCCAAATGCCCATCAACTGATGAATGGGTAAACGAAATACGGTGTATCCATGAAGGGAATGTTATTTTGGCCGTATAAAGGCATGATGTACTGATACGTGTCACAACACGCATGAACTGTGGAAACATGCTACGTGAACTAAGCCAGTCACAAAAGGCCACACGTTATTCCATATTATCACATATTATATGATGCCACTGACACGAAATGCCTAGAATGGGCACTTCTATAGACACAGAAGAGAGACTGGTGGTTGTCTAGCCTGGGGTGGGAGTGAGGATTGAACGGGGAAGGACAGTTAATGGGTACCAAGTTTCTTTCGGGGTGATGAGAATGTTCTGGAATTAGATCGTGGTGACGGTCGCACAATATACTAGAAGCCACTGGCTTGTAGACTTTAAGTAGGCGAATTTTATGGCATGACAATTATGTCTGTACGATGCTTTAATTTTATCAGAGAGCACTCCAGTTGCTGATGGCGGCAGAGGGACAGCAAGAGGGCCAGGCGGCCGATAGTGCAGTCACAGCCTCCAGCACACAGGACGTCCCCAGCACACAGGAGGCACTTAGGGACTATCTGTGGGTGCCTCACACAGGCCGATCACTGTTCAGGAACGCCCTTCTCTTCAGCTCCAGGGTTTCTTAACTCTGCACGGTTGACATTTTGCACAGGATAATTCTTTGTTCTGGAGGCTGTCCTGTGCATCCTGGGATGTTTAGCAGCACCCCTGCCCTTCCTCACTAGGATGTGAGCACAGCCTCCCGCCCCAGTTGTGACAATCAATATCCAGTCCCCAGTCCTAAGGGACTAAACTGACCCTGACTGAGAATCACGCCTCTAACCTCTTTTGCCCACCTGGTGAATGCTTGCTTACCCTTCCGGAATCATTTCCAATATCATTTCTTCTGGGGAGCCTTCACCCTTCGTTCTCTGACGTTCCATGGTTTCTTAAGCAAATCCCATCGAAGCCCTGGCACACTGTATACACATCAGTCTTCCCCACAGCTGTGTAGAGATGGCACCTTATATACCTTTGGGTCCCCAGCATCTAATACAGAACCTGGCCCTGTGGGGGTCACTACTCAGCCCTTTCCTCAGCCGTCAAGTAGGGACATGCACGGCCTCCCCCAGGTTTTCTGTGACTAGTGCTCACACGTGAGCTAACTGAATCTGCCCACCCCTCCTGACTCTGCTTAGGGGTGTAGGCTCTGGATCCAGATGGCCTGGGTTTGAATGCTGTGGGGTGCTGGGCCAGGGACTCAATTATCTAACTCTTGGTTACAGATCATTCTTCTCTGTAACACGGGGATATTGATAGTACCTACCTTGCAGGGTTACCATGAACACGTAGTAAGAACACAACCAATATCAGATATTATTGGTAATAACAATGAAGTATTCTTTCTTTTTTCCAAGGGGCCTTCCAGACCTCAACAGAGAGGTGGCCTTGTCGCCAATAAGTGTCCATGTGCCAGTCCTGCCCTGGGTGTTGGCCAGGAGGAGGTGGGAGCGGGTGGGTTATACCGTGCCTAGAAGCCAGAGGGTTCTATGTCCGCTAATGAGCATATTACATAAAATGTGGGAAGTTCAGAAATTACAGTCAGGGAACAAATCTATAATCCCACCACCCACTGGCAAACGTTATTAACACTCTTTGGTCCGTTTCCTTCCAGTCATTTTTCTAAGTGCTTGCCACTAATTTGTGACCATGCCCTACATATGCATATGCATAGGCATGTCCCCATTCATTAAAAACTCTCCATTTTTAGTAGCCACATGGCTGTTCCATAATTTACTTAATTGATCCCCTATTTGACATTTAGGCATTCTCGGATAGTTGATGACTATCTTTGCATTTGAAAGAGCCTTTGTTCACATTCCCATCATTTCATTTGGATGGCCTCCCTTCTTTTAAAACATTTTTGGCAAAGGGATGCCTGGGTGGCTTAGTCTGTTGAGTGTCCAACTTCAGCTCAGGTCATGATCTCACTGTTCATGAGTTCGAGCCCCGCTGCTACCAGCACAGAGCCGGCTTTGGATCCTCTGTCTTTGTCTCTCTCTCTCTGCCCCTCCCCCCCTCACATTCTCTCCCCCCTTCCTCTCTCTCTCTCAAAAATGAATAAACATTTATTTTTTTTTAAAAAAAAAAACATTTTTAGTAAAGGAACCTCTCTAGCCTGCTGAGACACCCACTTTCCCATAGCTGGGTGCCCATTTCCCCATTATCAGGGATTTCCTCCCCAAAGCTGAGCTAAATCCTTGGGATTGGGACTTAATCCTGTTTCCCCTTCTCTGGGCGTTGGTGGAGATGGACCACAGCTGGTCTTGTTTTCCCGTGGGACCCATCAGCTGGGAGGGAGAGTTTGGTTAGTCTCAGCAGAGTACGGAGAACAAAAAGTGTCCCTGAAGCTAGAAGTAGCCTGGGCCGAGGTTACCAGAGACGAGGTTAAGTGGGACTAGGTGGTAGAGGAAATGAAGCTGGCTGGCTGGGGTGAGCCGGCTTGATATCTGCTTCCTATGTGATGTTGATTAATGACCAGCTTTCCTTCCAGAGAAATCACCCCTAGAGTAATCACTAGGCAAACCCCAGCCCCAGTGCTAGACTCAGACTCACTTTCCCCAGTGATGACATAGCAGCTCCTTCCTCTTACACATGGAACAAGAAACCAGCGCTGACTTGGTCCCCACCAGGTGCCAGGCCCCATGCTGGACACCTTCCACGGTCATCTTTTGGGGAGCCACTGTGGTACCATCACAAGTACTCTGGAGTCAGGCAGATCTAGGGCCAATCCCAGCACAGGCACATCCTACCAGTGTGACCATGTGGCAACCATTCACCCTTGTGAGACTTGGTTTCCTTGTCTGGAATTTTGGGGTTTAATGACACCAGCTTCCCAGGATCCTTGTGTAGACTACAGCCAACATTGTGTATACAATGCACCAAGTACAGGTCTGCACAGGGCAAGGGCAGGAGAAATGTTATTTCTCGTTCCATTCAATTCTTGTCGTATCTCAGGGTCAAAGATGTCAATAAATGTAATCTATCTAATTGCCTTTCATAACCTCCAGCGACAGGGAACTCATTAGTAAGTATGAATTTATAACTTCCCATTACAAATAAGATACTGAGGCTCCAAGAGATTCCCCCAGGAGTCTCTCAGGACAGAGACTGTCACCTCACAGTTTTCATGTCTTAGAAAACGATCAGGATGCATGTCTAGACTGGAAGGGACTCCTGCTCCCTATCCCAGTTCCCAGGACCCCGCTTCATGCCCAGCCAGACCACTGGCCACCTCTGGCAAAGGAGAGCAGAAGGAGCCTGGCCAGGACAGATGAGTTCCCAGGAGGCAACCAGAACCAGGAATCTGGCCATGGAAGTTAGGGTATGACAGCTGGGGGACTGGGGGACACCACTGGGGGACACCACAACCTGCAGGTACTTTCCTGCCCCACTTTCTTATCCTCATAGCCTTCTCAAAGGGGGCAGTGGTATACCCCTCTTCACGGGGTGGGAAACTGAGGTTCACAGGGTCAAGGTCAACGGCACTTTCCCTTAAGTCAGCGAACTGGGATTCCTGGTTAGGGCCACTTGCCCAGCATATCCTGGAGGCAAATCGGGCCAGGCGAGGCCAGCTCCGTCCTCGCTACTGGGCATAGGGCAGCAGCCCAGGAGGACGAAGGCCAGATGCCTGGGCTCCCTGAGGAACTCGGAGCCCCCCTTCCCGCCCGCCCCCAGCCCTCCACTGGCTTTCCCTCAGCAGAATGTGACTCCACGCTCCCGCAGACAAATCGTCCCTAGAAAACGCCGCCGCTCAGAGCCTGGGGGCAGGACAGAGGCTGTTTCGGTGCAAGTGGACTTTCCAAATCCACCCCCACCCGGGCAGCTGGGGCGATACACCCCACCCCGCGCCCTGAGCACTGCTGCGAACCCGAACCCGGGCTGCGTCCCGTCCTTGCAACGCCCCCTTGGCGCGCGCACGACCTCGGCGGGTCGCGGAGAAGGAAACTGAGGCTCCGAGGCGGAGGAAATCGCCCAAGGTCAGGAGCAATCAGCGAGCCCCGGGGCCGGGAGCTCAAACCCGGGGTCAGGGTCGAGACGGCGGCGGGGACCCCACCCGGAGCCGAGGCCTCGCGGGGAGGCGGCGGCCGCGTTACCTTGAGCTGCTGCGCCGTGGGGCTCCGGCTTCGGCTCCGGGCTCGCCGCGGTCCTGCGCCCGCGCCGGCTCCGCTCGGGGCAGGGATGGAGCGGGCGCCCGGCCTGCGCCCCGCCGCTCGCGCCCACTTCCTCGTCTCCGCCCCCAACTCGCTCCTCCTCGCGCTCAGCTGCTCCCGCCCTCCCTCCCTCCCTTCTCCCGGTCTCTGCTGCTCCCCTCTTCCTCTCCCTCTCTCCTCCCGCCTCCGTGCCCAGCACACTCTCCCTTCGCTTTGCTCGCTCCCCACACTCCCAGGCCCCCACGCTCCCCCACTTTCTCCTAGACCTTCCTCCCTTCTCTCTCTGGCTCCGACGCTTCCCCCTTCCCCTTTCTTTCGGTCACACTACCCTCCATCCTCTCATTTTCCCACCTCACTTCCACCCACCGCCCCGACAGCCCGGGCTGGGAGCCGGCGTCCAGCTGTGCGGTGATCCAAGTGGAAGGGAACTCCCGGGCTGTGGCCCAGGGGTCAGGTGGCAGCCTTCCGCAGGGGTGCCCAGCGGCACCTGGAATCAGGCTACATGAGAGAGAACGGTCTCGTTTCAAGGGGAGAGCCTGGATAATTCCGGGATCAGAGGAACTTCAGAAAACCCCAGAGTGGATTTGTTCTAGTTGAAGGAAGGGATGGAGAAAAAGAGGTAGAGAGGAGGGAGGGTCTTGGGAAAAGGGAATTTGGGGTATGGAAAATGGAGGTTCAGATGAGAAAAATCTCTCTTAAATATCAAGATGTCAAGGCTGCTGTGCTCACCACGCAGCTCTGGGTGGAGGGAGCGCCCGGATGGCGGGGGAGGGGGGCAGGATGGCCAAGGGTGTTGGCCAGACCTGCATAGTCAGCCCAGGGTACAAGAAGCAGGTGGTCAGATGGGCTGCCCGTGGTTGCTCAAGGAACCTGATATGAGCAAGGGAGTTTGTGCAGAAGCTAGGCCAAGGAGAGCAAAAGGATCCTGGCTCAGTTGACCATACATTTCAGAGCCATGCTGATGATGACTGACAGCACACCAAGCCATTCTGTCACTATGGGCCTCACCCTGTGCTTCTGTGTTGGGATACTGACTAAGGCCACAGACCTCTGCAGCTCTGAGGTCACAGCTTCTGCGGGAGGAGGTTGTAGGCCATGCATCCAAGTCACCAGTATCCTGGAATGACAGCAAGAGCCTCCAAGCCTGTCTGGGGGACTCCACACTTGCTCACCTACAATTCACAAAGCAGCATAGGTCATCTCTAAAAAAAAAGGTGCAAATCACCTCTTGCCCCTGTACTCCCTTGCTTAAAACCCTCCCGTGACTGCCTGTTGTAGTTAGAATAGAATCCAAGCTCCCTACCACTACCAACATGATCTGGCCCACTTCTCTGACCTGATGCCTCTCCACCCTCTGCCTCACTCTGTGTGCCTCAGCTATGGCAGCTTCCTCCTTGTGCCTGGAACAGGCCATGCTGGACCATACCACAGACCATTTGCACTGACTGTTCCTTCTACTAAGAAGGCTCTTCCCCCACGTCTTCCTGGCTGCTCAAATGTCAGAGAGGCCACAAGGCCTGCTCATCTTACCTAAAGCAGTCACCTCCTTACCACAGCGTTTTTCACATCATCCTGTTTTATTATGATGAAAACACTTCTATCTTCAAAAAACATTTTTGTTTTAATGCTTATTGTCTGCTTTCCCAGGATGTCACCGGTGAAAGAGCAGGAACCTTGTTTGTATTGTTCCGTATGTCTCCCCAGAGCCTGTAACAGTAGCTGATACATAGTCATAAATGCACAATAAATGTTGGTTGAATAGGTGAATGAATGAATACTATAACGAAAAGGTCTAGGAAAAAGGAAAGTCTCTTGACCCTGCCAAGGGAAAAAAAGATGGTCTTGAGATAGAAGTGGAGAAGGAGGGAGGGCACAGCTGGAGGGAACAGCATGGAGACAGGTTTAGGGCATCAAACAGCCTGGGGCATTCAGGGTGGGCCAGGTGGAGGGGTGGGGAGCTTTAAGGACACCTCAATGATGAGACTTTGGACTTGATCTTGTGAGCAATGGGAAGCTGTGGCAGGTAATCGGGAGGGGGGCTAGAAAGGCCGGGGTGTGTATCCTGGAAGAGAGAAGCCTCCAGCAATCTCTCTCTCTCTCTCTCTCTCTCTCTCTCCTTCTCTATGAAGGGTTCTCTGAGGGAGCAGATGAGACTCCAGCACGTGGCGCTATGGTGGAAATAGCATGAGACAGATTTGGGCTCTGTAAAGAATTTTTTTTAAAGATCCAAAAAGGAAAATTGCCTCTGTGTGGGTGAGGTTACTGTGCACTCATAGTCGGTGCCTCTCCCAGAGGGAGGATGATATGTCTGTGACCCGTTTGGCTACTGATGTGTTGGTGAAGGTGATCTGTGTCACTTCTATGCAGGAGGGTCTGTGACAGCCAGCGTCTGCCATGTCACTCTTCTGTCTTGAGCCTGGCTCCAATCAGGCAACGTTTCAGGCTTCATCACATTGGGTCCTGGAGTGAAGTCCCAGAACCGGTCCCAGCCCGCAGGGGACATGTAGGGTAATTGAGAGATAAATTTGTTGTAGGCCATTTGGATTTCTGGAGTCACATGATGTTGTGGGATAATCGTGGGCGTTCTTTACTAAGTCGGTTCAGTCAAGCTGGTTTCAGCTTATCACAGCACTTACTAATTATTAGCTGTGATAGAAGGTCAAAGAGGGCCACAGCAATTTGGCCCAAACCCCTTTGCAAAATGGCAGCACCTCCCACCAAGATTCCACCTGTGTGCCTTCCCCTAGTCTGGGCTCGCCTTGTGACAGAAGCCAGCGGAAGGGATGCTATGCAACTTCTGAGGCTAGACCTTAAGAAGCCTTGGTGCTTCAGCTGGCACTGTCTTGGAACAGTGCTCTGAGACTGCCAGGCCGCAAAGATATCTGGGGTGAAGGGTCACATGCAGAGAGATGGCCAGCTGTCCCAGCTCTCACAGCCACATGGCTGAGCACAGGGAAGACCAGCAGAAGAGCCCCGCAGCCCCCACACGGAACTGAGGCAAATGATGCATCTCTATTGTGTTAAGTCAGTAAATTTTGGGGTGGTCTGTTACAAAGCAACGAATCAGATAAGGGGCCTTGGGAGGAATCAGGTCTCTGAGCTCATTTCCTTGACCATCACATAAGCCTAACAGTAATGTCTTCCTCAAAGGGTTTATTTTTTTTTATTTTTTTATTTTTTTTTTTCAACGTTTATTTATTTTTGGGACAGAGAGAGACAGAGCATGAACGGGGGAGGGGCAGAGAGAGAGGGAGACACAGAATCGGAAACAGGCTCCAGGCTCCGAGCCATCAGCCCAGAGCCTGACGCGGGGCTCGAACTCACGGACCGCGAGATCGTGACCTGGCTGAAGTCGGACGCTTCACCGACTGCGCCACCCAGGCGCCCCTTCCTCAAAGGGTTTAGATGAGGCTCAGATGAGAAAAGAAATGGACATTAAATTCATTCATTCATTCATTCATTCATTCATCAACACATATTGACCGGACCTACTGTATTTCGGGCCCGGGGTTGACTATGGAATACAGCAAGGAACAAGATAAGCAAGGATCTGAAATGTGAGGAGGAAAAAGGCAATGAGTAAGCCAGATAATTTCAGCCAAATGTAATTGCCATGAGAAAAGCAAAGCAGGGCAATGTAATAGAGAGGGCCTGGAGGCAGTGCTTTGTTAAGGATGGTTGGAGAAGGATTTTCTTAGCACACGACGATGGTTAAGCTAACCCAGGTGTTTGATAAGGGGGAGCAGCGTCCTATGTAGTAAGAGTCGTAAGTACAAATGCCCCAAGGTACGGAGAAGTTTATCATGGCTGAGTGCATGAGGGAGAGGGGGAAATGGTTGGAGATTGTGTTGGTGCAAGGCCATGGCGGGGGGGGGGGGAGTATATAGATTTCATCCTAAATTAAATGGAGCCAAGGAAGGATTTTAACAGGGAAGTGATACCCTTTGTACACTACAAAGCAAGTTAGTATTAGAGTTCCTGCTGGAGTCATTTCATGGTCAGTCACCCCACAGTCTGGGATGACATTTGCACCCCCTTCCAGCTCTAAAAGTTTCCAGTTCTGTAACAGATCTGAAAAACCTTTGGAAACTACTAAAAGCGTTGATCATGTAGGAAGTTGTCATTATTACTAAGAGGCTCCCCACCTTGTAAGAGGGCTTGGGATCTGATAGCCTAAATTTTCTCCTTGCTCTGAATACTTAATAAAAGCCATCTTTCAAAGGAAACGGAAGAAGCTTCTTAGTCTGAGGAAACCCAAACCACTATTTGACCAAAATAGAAGGAAAAAAAAAAACAACAAAACGTGCCTTCTTTGAATGAGTAATCTCTGCCGAGTCTGACAGCTTAAAATTGAAAAAAAAAATGCAACAATTAAGATAACGAATGACATGGCATAGTGATAACATTTACTAAAGTGGTCTGCGGAAAATTCCAGCGAAACCCACTGGTTTTTTTCATCAGTTATTTCTTGTCTCTGTCCTGGGCTCTCGGGTGGCTCTGGGTTTGCAGTAGGGCACCTGAGACTGTAAGTGGAAGTGTGGGATGGAGTTTCCTGGCCATCATGTGCTCTGAGTCTTGAGAGAAGCTTTGGAAAAGTCTCAGGGCTGAGACTGGGGTACCCCAAAGAGCCCAGATTTGCCAATTTCCCCAAGGTCTCTAAGCTTATAGATGTCCCAGTTCTGGCTTACAAGATAGGAGGGAACACAATTTGTTGGATATATACCATCATCTATATACTGTGCTGGATTTTTTTGTATAAATCATCTCAAATAATTCTCACCCATAGCCCTATGAGGGAGATACATTTATTGTCCCCCACCAGCACCTCCTTATAGATGAAGAAACTGAAGCTCAGAAAGTTAGAGTTTTTCTCCAAGGTCCCACGGCTAGCTGGGGAATTCAGTTGACTGGTTCCAAAGCCCCATCTTTCAACCAGTTGGCTCTCCTGGTGCACTCCACTCGCAAAATAGAAGGTTCTGTGGGAATCCAGAGTTGGAAATGATGTGTTCAGCCTGAGTCTCCAGCCTGCCAGCCCACCTTATGCATTTTGGACTTATCATCCTCCATAATGTCATGAGCCAATTCCTTAAAATAAATCTCCCTCTCTCTTTCTAAGTTTATTACTTATTTGGAGAGAGAGAGTGCTTGCACTCATGAGCGGAGGAGGGGTAGAGAGAGAGAGAGAGAGAGAGAGGAAGAGAGAGAATCCCAAGCAGGCTCCACCCTGTCAGCTCAGAGCCTAATGCAGGGCTGGAACCCACAAACTGTGAGATCTTGACCTGAGCCGAAATTAAGAGTGGGATGCTTAACCGACTGAACCACCCAGGCATCTCTTAAAATAAATCTTTCTATGTCCACATTCTATTACTTCTGTTTCTCTGGAGAACCCTGACTAGTACATAGAATATTACTATGTACTATTAGCCATAATGCAAGGACTTCCTGAGAGCAGCTACAGGATGTATTGGCCCATACAGGCAGCCCCGAACTGGCACTCCAGTAAGAGAACAGGGTGCAGAATGAAGAAAAAGCCAGGGTTTGGAATCAAGCTGGGCTAACCCCCTGGATGCCTGACTGGGTTATTAATCCGCGTTCCAGGAGGCAAGGAGTTGGGATGTGAGGGTCAGAAGGTGAGCCTGGGACCCAGCCAAAGACGACTTGGGCAGCTTGTCCCTGGCCTGGGGGTTGGGGACGGGTGCGGAGGGCTCTGCTGTTGTCTACAACAGCGACTTCCACCGTGCTGTCCCGGCCTCCATTACAAATGGAGATGGTCATGTGACCCAGCATGACCAATGAGAAGGGAAGTCTTTTGGAGGGGGATGAAAAATTTTCCTCCTATAATAGGAGACACAGGAAGCACACCTCCTCCTGCTTTGTTCGGCCACTTCCGTCCTTTGATCCTGCAGCTCTCGCAGCCCTGTTGTGACCCTGAGGGAAAAACTATGAGAACTGCAAAGCAATGGACTCAAAACCCAAAATTATAAGGCTTTTGGACCCACTTTTTCACCTGTGAGATAATAAGCCCCTCTCCCTCTTAAGTCAGGGTTTCTATGATTTATAGCTGAACACATCCTGATCCGAAGAGGAAATACAGAAACACGCAAAAAATATGACCCCATCCCTAATCTGCTGCCCTTTGAGAGTACGGTGACTCAATTTTCCTCTGCTGGGACATTTTCCTATCTGGTCCCGTGTCACACTTAGATATTGCTTTCTCTGCAAGTTCAACCTTAAATTCCCAGGCTGGGTCACATGCCCCTCCTAAGAGCCTTCTTATCCTGGTGCACCCTCACTTTCATAACGCATCCCAAGAGGGGGCAGGAAAAATGGCGGTAGGAAGCAGGTGAGATCTGTTCCCCTCAGCAGGGTTCCACTTACATCTCATTTGCCCAAGTCTACCACGTGGCCACCCCTAGCTGCAAGGGAGGCTTGCAAAGCGACAACCTGGCCCCCCCAGCCTCCAGAGTGGGAGGCAGGCAAAGGGGACGGCTGGGAACGGAAGTGCCAGGTTGGCCACGAAGCAGCATCTGCCACAAATGACAACATTTCTTATTAAGTTCTTGGACGTTTCAACTGTATATTCTTTTTCTTTTTCTAAAGGGAAATACTTTAATTACTTTTTACTGATTCTAAACGTAACAGAGCTGGTTGTAAAAATGCAAACCATACGGGCTGAGTTTCCTGAAATCTTATTCCTCCAGAGATAAGCTTATGAATAATTTGATCCCTGTCTCATTCCAGACTTTTATCTATACGTAAAAATATATTTTAGGTATTTATTTATTTACAAAAATGGAAGAGGGTGTTTTTTTGGTAAGATCATAAATAGATCACACCTTGCCTTACGAAAAATGGAATACCACCCGCCAAAGCTCTCTGCGGCCACTCCCTTCACTGCTCGCTCTCTGGGGACCTGGGAAAGGATACCACTTCTCTCCACCCATCTGTTCCACTTTCATCTACTTCTTTATTGATCAGCTCCTCCACTTAGAGAAGGAAGCTCCCTCATAGCTTCCTTGTAGGTTTCAAAATAAAATATAGCTGTTCTGAGAATGTGAATTACTGTAGATGTGTACAAAGTCATGTGTAATAGTGTGAACTCCACCCCAGTTGGTTCTCTCAGAGTATTGGCAAGTAACTATTTGATGCGTATCTTCCTGGTTTTCTTGCTCAGCGGATGATGATGGTGCACGCCTCTAGTTGCTGAGCACTTAATATGTTCCTAACATTGTTCTAAGACAATACATGCTTTAGTCTTCATTAAAACAACCATTTGAAGATGATACGGTTATTTCCCACTTTAGAAATGAGAAAGATTGAGATTAAGTAATTTTGCTCAAAGCCATATGGCTGATAATGTCAGAGCCAGGATTCAAACATTCAAACCCAGCCACCTTGAATCTTACACACACACACACACACACACACACACACACACACACCATAAACATAAATAAAAAACTATGTTTTTTTAGAAAATAAAAACCCAGTGATTTTCTGCATTGTTTCCTATATATAAAGTTTTACCTGACTCTTTTAAATTCCTAAAAGAGGGGCGCCTGGGTGGCGCAGTCAGTTAAGCGTCTGACTTCAGCCAGGTCACGATCTCGCGGTCCGTGAGTTCGAGCCCCGCGTCAGGCTCTGGGCTGATGGCTCGGAGCCTGGAGCCTGTTTCCGATTCTGTGTCTCCCTCTCTCTCTGCCCCTCCCCCGTTCATGCTCTGTCTCTCTCTGTCCCAAAAAAAATAAATAAACGTTGAAAAAAAAAATTAAAAAAAAAAAAAAAAAATTCCTAAAAGATACTCCATTATATGGATCAACTATACTTTTTTTTTTTTTTTTTTTTTTTTGCCAATCTCCTATTAATGGACATTTAGTTGCTCCCGATTTGTCACTTGACCCTCTTCCTCACCAGAATGTCTGACTTGAGGCTTTAGCTATGTGGAAGTGACTTAGGCCTTGCCCTAAGGTGACCATTCAGCTCATCTTCCTGCCACCAGACCACAGCTATATACGTCATCTCTTCATTCAGATCTTCAAGAGAGAGGATCTGATGGGTCTCAGGCCAGTAGATAAGCACATATGACTCCAAAGGCCGGAGGGAAGGCAGGTCCTTTGGAAGAGGCAGTGTGTGGGGCCAGCAACCTGCCAACACTCTTTGTTTTTTGGTTGGTTTGTTTGTTTGTTTGTTTTTCCCGTGTTGCCTGTTCATGAACTTTGCCTGTTTTTCTATCAGAGTGGTTTTCTTTCCTTATGAACTTATAAGAGTTCCTTGAATATCAAGCTTTGTCTGTGCTGTGGACATACTTTCTCATTTTGTTCTTTGTGTCCATGCCTTGTGCTATAAAGTAGCTTTAAACTGTAATGTGATTAGATCAATTGATCTTTTCTTTAGCATTATTGACCCTCATGTCCTTCTGAGAAAGGCCTTTCTCAACTCAAAATTATAAATCTTCTCCCCCCATGATGGTCTCTATTACTTTCATGAGTTTTTGTCTCACGTTTAAATATCTGATCCAGGGGTGCCTGGGTGGCTCAGTCAATTATGTGTCCGACTCTTGATTTCAGCTCAAGTCTTGATCTTATGGTCATGAGATGGAGCCTCGCGTCAGACTCCATGCTGGGCATGAAGCCTGCTTAGGATTCTCTCTCTCCCTCTGCCCGTCCCCCTCCTGTCTCTCTAAAAAAAAAATCTGGTCCCTTAATTTTGTCTATTGCTTTTATGGATTTGTCTTACATTTAAATATCTAATCCATTTTGGATGTGAGGGCAACCTGGCTGTGACATCCATCACCCCATTATTGCCAGGGTTGATTCGGCTGATCTGGCTGGCCAGGCTGGTGTCCCCTTCCTCCCTCATGGCTCCCTGTGCATCCTCTCAAAGCCATGTGCTGCCGAAGAGAACGAACTTCCCCGATAGAGGAGTACTGCTCTTCGGTCAAGGGTATAGGAGTAGTTGAGCTCTCCCACTAGAACCTCCAAACAAGCTCTCCAGCTCCATTTGTAGGACAACATAGGGTGGTCAAGCTTTCAAGATTCCAGACACATCCAAATGAGGCGCTACATGTGGCAGTCTGCCTTTAAAACAACAGCAATAGGGGCGCCTGGGTGGCTCAGTCGGTAAAGTGTCTGACTTTGGCTCAGGTCATGATCTCACGGTCCGTGGATTCAAGCCCTACGTCGGGCTCTGTGCTGACCACTCAGAGCCTAGAGCCTGCTTAGGATTCTGTGTTACCTCTCTCTTTGTCCCTCCCCCACTCATGCTCTGTCGCTCTGTTTCAAAAATAAATAAACATTTAAAAAATTTTTAAACAACAACAACAAACACAAAAAAACCCCCAATAAATATCTCATCCATTTCAGATTTGTTTTTAAAATCAAATTAATAATCTCTCAAATAATTATCCCAACACAATTGTTTGACTAGACCACCTTTTCTCTACTGATCTGCAATGTCTTGATGTCCTATCATATCACATGTTGTGGTGTTCATGAGCAAGGGACACTAGAGTTGGACAGACATGGATTTTTGGCTCTGCTCTGCCACTTACTGGCTTGTGACCTTGAGCAGGTTCATATCTCTAGGTTTATGCTTCCATATGTGTAAAGTAGTGTTGATCAGGATTCCTGATTCACAGGATTACTAGGGGATGCAATGATACAGCACAGGCAAAGCACTCCATGAACATCCTTATGATTATGATTTCTTAAGTTCCCGCCTTCAAGAGCCTATGCCTGGATCCTCACTGTTTCCTTCCGTCTGCTTCTGCCGCAGAACCACACCATTCACATGACCCTAGTTCTATAGTATATTATCTATTAGACTGGAAACTTCTTGAGGACAGGGATGGTGTTCTATAACGGGCATTCAATAAATACCCACAGAAAGAATGAATGAATAGCGTGAGCTCCTCTCCTTATTCCATTTCTTGAACATTTTCTTGGCTACTCTCGAACATTTTTTCTTCCAAATTAATTTTAATGAACGTGCCAAGATCTTCTTCTAGGCACTAATGGGACTTTTATTGGCTTTACAACAAATCAATGGGGCAATTTGAGGAGCAACCCAGGAATGTGATCTGCAGTCCCTTCACCCAGACTTCCTGCTTTGTCGTGCTTAGCAAAGCGGCATCATGTCTTTGCTACTGGCCTTGCCTGCTTGCCTGAAGATTATTCCTGGCTATTTTGCTATTACTCTTGCTCTTTCGAAAGGGGTCTTTCTCTACAATAGTAACTGAGCATTTAGAATCTTGAGTTGGACCTCGCCTTCCTTCTGAACTTCTGTGGTTCAGAGCACTGGCTTTGGAGCCTGGCAGATCTGGGTGCTAAACCACTTAATAAGCGTGTCACTTTGACAAATCATTTGACCACACTGCATCTCACTTTCCTGGTCTGTGGCAGAGAAGTGGTGTCCGCTCCATGCACGTACCGTAAACATTCAGCAAAATATTGTGGGTCCTGCTTTTAGGGTGTTGCCTGGTATCCTTGCAAATATGCAATAAATGTCTGCTCTTACGATTACTTAGTAATATCACTGACATAAATATTTTATAACTCTTAAGCAATGTATTATTGTGCTGGGCATTTCATTATTGCTACATACAAAAAATATTTCTAACCCCCTCTCCCCACCTCATCTCTTTGGTAGCTGGGGACGCTTCTGTTCACTAAGCACCTGTGTTGAGTACTCAGTCTAATGACCTTTCAGATTCTTAAAGTTGATATTGATGTTGGGTGTGGAGATGCTGGAAGAGCGTGGGATTCCTCTGCCTAAGACCCTGGAGCCTGGAGCTGGGAGGCAGGAAATCTTGGGCAGGATGAGGTGGGTTTGGGGGAAAGATTCTGAGAGAGAGACAGAGAGTGGAGAGATTGAGCATGAGATACACAGGTAATGGGAAAGGAGGGTTGAACCAATGTGTCAAATGTCATGGGGATTTGGGAGGTAACCCCCCTTCCTAGCTCCTTCACCCTTACAGACTCTTACGGCTACCATGTTTTTTTTTTCGCAATGCCACTGAGCTGGGTGTCCTACAATTCAACTCAATTCTGACACTATCTACTAGAGATAGCATCAGATCCTGCCAGTTAAGGGCTCAGTCCCACAAGACTGCCCCCACCCACTTCAGATGCCAGTCTGAAGACCAGATTGCCACCCGTGCTTCTGACTGACCAGACCGATCATTGGCCATTGGGGACTGATTCATCCTCCAGCCTCCCTCCTCTCCCCATAAGTGAGAAAATAAGGGGTTAGGGGTGGGGACCAGAAGTTCCAACCCTCCAATCACCCGGACGCAGACCCATCCCCACTGTCTCCTGCCCTCCTGGCAAACTGCCCACTAGCTGAGCACAATGGATTCTCTTAATAAATCCCTACTAAATTTTCTCAAAACCTGAACTGGGTGCCCAGATTTCTCAATCTTTTTTCTCACATTCTAAGCGTGACTGATGTCTTTCCGGGTAAAGCATGAGCTCCCTAATCTGATTCTATTCCAGCCCAGCTCCAAAGAGAGGGGAGTCTTCCCTTCCAATCCTCAGCCAGAATTCTCAAACATGAAGGGATGCCTCTTTCCAGAGGGTCTGCAGATTCAGCTGGAGTTCTCCAGCTGACTAGATGGAAGATGTCGTATTTTGAATATTCACTGCATACCCAACGTTGAAGTAAGCATGTATGTCTATATAATAAGTTCATTTCACTCTCATAGTTACACAGGTAATCATCCCTGATTTATGGGTGAGGAAAGTGGGGCTTGGAGAGGAGGAGGCCCTTGCTTAGAGTAACATACGAAGCAACCATATGTTGTGCATTGCACAACTCCAGGCAGTGACATTCATAAACCACGTGAATTCGCTAGTAAGAGCCAGTGCCAAGACTTGAACTTGATCTTTCTGGCCACACAGTGAATGCTTTCAATCACTGTGCTACGTGCCTTTGTAGAAAAGAAGACCCATGGGTCCTCAGAACCCACCTCGCCCAGAACTTGCAAACTGAGGAGCCAAGAGTTGTGTCCAGCCTGTTTTATTTGTCTGGTATATTGGAGTCAATGGTTACAAATTTGAAGATGTCACCTAAAAACCCAGACTTTTGTCTTCTAAAAAGTCAAACACTGGGTTAAGGCTCACAAGGTAGCATTGGATGGGAACTGAGGAGTGGCTTTCCCGACAGGGCGTGAGTTCTCTACTTCACTGAAGTCCCCACCCTTCCTTTGGTCTTGGACACTTGTCCACCTCACTCATGTGCATTACCTCCTGGGCCCTGCAGTCACTGGGCTATGTAACTTCTGCTACAAATGTCTAATATACATACGTGAGTCCTTGCCTTCTGGGTACTCCCCAAACCATTGCCCATGTGGATTCCTCCCCTGGGAAGCCCAGTTCTCTTTCTCCCCCGAGAAACTCCAAATCATTCCTTGAGCTTTAGCTTGATGAGCCTCTGATTGTCCCTCAAGTATTGCAATGAGCTGTTCACTTCTCCCTTCCCCCGGTGATGGGCTTCCTGGGGGCTGGGGAAGTGTCTTTGATCCCTTCATCCCTCCTCTTGCCCAGCATGATATCTGGCCCAGAGTCTGTAGACACTAATCAGCTGGTCTATCTCCCTTTCCCTCTTCTCCCTACTGGCAAACCCCCCCCCCCCCCCCCCCCCGCCTAAGGATCAGAAAGGACATGTGACTTTTCCCAGAGCACACAACACAGACCATTTGAAGAGTAGGAAGAGCTCTTGGTGACCGTTTTCTAGAACAGCAGGCAGAAGGGAGTAGCAGCTGGCTTGAGGACCCCCCCCCTACCGCCGCGTCCCCCACAACCCATTGGTCTTCTCCCAATGGGAGAAGTGCTCACAGTCTCTTTTCCACATTCAAATTCTGGCTCATGCCTTGACTGTGGTAGAATCATGAACTCCCCATCCAGTTCTATTCTGTCCCAGCTCCAAAGAGTGGGGTCTTCCCTATTTCCCTACTCTGAACTCAGCAGAAAGAACACCTCTTCCCCAGGCCCTCAGGTTCAACTCCATGTGGGGGACGGCATCTGCCAAACTGTCAGTGACATTCCCTTTGAATTCTATTTCCTAACAGAGCCCGGGAATTTTTCTGGATTTCCAGAACATCTAATGCCATAGCTGGATTGGGCAAGAATGAAAAGTGGGGACCCCTGGCATTTCTCAATTCCCTTCCATCCCTGAGCTCAACGAAGGAACCCCTACTCAATCTATTTTGGAGTTGCTGATGACAGAGTGGAGGAAAAGCTCAGTCCCAGGGCTGGGGAGCTCACCCATGGCCCACCCTTACTGCTGTCCTTATTAGTATATCACAGATTCTGGTCCCAGGACCTCAAGCACAGCTGGATGCCCCCGAGCGAAGGCTATTCATAGACCCTGAGAGGCCCCAGCTCTCAGGCAGCCAGCCAAGGCCTGAAGCATCCATTCTCTTCTTGCATGGGTGCAGCTTTCTTCCAGAGCCAGCACCAGTGACTTTTCCCGTAATCAGGAAGTGCTCCAAACTACAACTTGCACTGTTCTTGTTTGGTTTCCTTTGGTGATGAACAGTCTTTTAGTGTCCTTCTGATTCTGTTTACCGCTCCTCGAGCTCTTATCAGATTTTGGGTTAGGGGGTGGGGTCCTTGCCCTCACAGAGCTTATTATGGTCCGGGGGGAACACAAAAAGACAAGCAAAGAGTTACAGCGCAGCAAATAAACAGTAGAAATAAATACGACAACGCAAATCCTATGATAAAGGAATATATGATGTTTAATATTAAAAAAAAGGAAGCAACAGATTTTCCCATCCAAACAATGCCCTCTTCTGCAGCCATCAAACGGGGTGTTGATATCTGGTGTGGCCGGGATAGAAAGAGGTTCAAGATATGCTGTTGTCCGAGGCCACCAGCCAAAGATCGCCAGGAGCACACCTGTGGTCAACAGGTAGGTTTATTTGGCTCGCTACAGTGAGGGGGGACGCAGCCCAGGGGGATCACAAGGATGGGGTTGGGCTGGGAGAGTTCCTCAGAGAATTTAAGTTTGGGTGATTCTAAAGTGGAATTAAGGAAGTGGGTTCCTTAATTAAGGAAGTGTGTCAAGTCACAAGGGCAATTCGGTCATTGGGTATCTTAATGCATTTTATCTTGGAGGCCGTGAAAAACTGTCAGTCATTCACATTAGTCAAAGGAGGGGGTATTTAGTAACTTCTGCGGCCTCTGAACAGGTTTGTCTGTGTCTTAGTCAAAACACAGATGCAGCATGGGCCAGGGTGAGCCCCGCACCACTGAGGCTCTGTTTGTACCCCGTGAGCATTGAGCATCGTTTATGTTCAGATGGGGACATCACAGTCTGGCAGCCAGCAGAGAAAATTTCTATGTCTCATTGATAATTGGCAAAAAAAAAAAAAAAAAAAAAAACCCCACAAAAAAACCCAAACCGGTTTCCAAAGTTAGTATGCACAAATACATAATATATAAGTACCAATACGTAAGTATGAACTTGCCTCTTTTCTTTTGGGCAGCAGGAGTCAACAGAAGGATGATATAGAAGACTGTCGCCTGTCAGGGTCTTACATTCACAGGTAGTAGCTCACATAGTTCTCTCAACACCCCTGTCGCTGTTCGATAGAGGGAGCAACTAAAGCTCAGAGTGGCGGGGGCGTCATGATTTGAGCGCGGGTCCAGGAGAGGCCACAGCCAGACACTTTTGACTGCCTTAGACCAGCTGAGAGGCAATAATGAATCCCCCCTGTAATTCAGCCACAGCAGGCTCGAATGGCCTGCCCTGCTCCAATGTGCGTGGGGAGAAAGCTGTTCCGAACCCTCATCCGGAGTCTATCTGATCCAAGATTCCCGAGAGAGCAGTGGGGTGGTGTTTGGGCAGACCGCTGGGAAAGTCCAGGGCACAGGCCGTCCTGACAAAGGGCTCAGCTTCCAGAGGCCCCCTAACTGTCAGCTGATGGTCGGCTACCAGGGCCTCTGCCGAACAGGCAACAGGCCTCCCTGTGACCTTACCCACTGATCTTATCTGCCTACAGTAGGAGGGCGTCAGCCACACAATGGCATTCCTTCTGTACCACATGCAAAATGAAGGGTGGGGGAGCCTAGCACAGCCAGAAGAAACCCCGGAACTTGACTAGCAGGTGCCCCCATCATCTCCCAACGGCACCCCAAACCCAGCATCTTGACTGCAGCGTGTCCTCGCGGCCCTCCCAGGCCTCCTGGTCTCCCCGGCAGCCTTTCTTCTCACCCCTGGGGATGATTCCAAAGCTCAGATCCAGTCTGGCATGTCCCCCGTTAAAACCATCCCAAGATCTTTCAGCCTTTTGCTAGTGCCTTTTCCCTGGACCCACCTCCTTTCTTTCTTCCCCAAACCTGCCAGGTGGGAAATTTTGGCAATGGCATGGGCTGAGTTCCCCGTCATTGCAGATATTCAAGCCGAGGCTGGTGAGGGGTTTTCTTTGTGACTCTGGGGACCGAAATTCTAGGAGCCCCCTCATTTCTGACAAGCCCCGCAGAGGGAACAGTGCAGGTCCTCAGACTGGCTCAGCTTTCCTTAGAAGCCATCTGATAGTGGGCAAGCCATTCATTGACTCCCTGGGCCTCCTCTCTACGGTGGGCATGTTGACGCCCACCTAACAGGATAATTGTGGAGATGAAATGTGACAAGGCTCATTAGCTCCTAATGCAGTTCTAGGCACACACATGGCAGGTGTTACTCTGTCACTTGGGCCCCAGGCAGACCTGCTGCCTTGTGCCAGAGCCCGGACCTTGGGTCTGCACTGAAAGCCTTTAGGGGGGCAGGATGCCCACCGGCCCACTAGGAGGGCTCCCTTCTCTCCCTTATTTCTGTATTCCTTAGGTGTGGGTTTGTTGTTCCCCAAACATTTCCTACTTCCTAGCCTTTGCTGTTCCTTCCACCAGCGCATCCTTCTCTCCATGTTTATTCACATGTCCATCCAACAATACGTATTCGTTTTCTGACCCTGATTTTGTGTCAGACACTGTTGTAAGCCCCAAGGATACAACTGTGAACAAAGCAGACAGGGCCTTTGTTTCATGCAGCTTGCATTCTAGTTGGAAGGGAAGTAATGACATTATTAAAACAGGTAACGTTAACTGCAATGTCCCATATGTAATTAGATGATGTGTCTGGTGGGGTGGGGTGGGGTGGGGTGGGGGTTGGCTGCTTTGGGAAGGGAGGTGAGGGGTGGTTGCAAACTGCAGAAACCAGCTCTGGTTAGTGAATGCTGGACAGGAACTGAGTAGGGCACTGGGTAGCTGGATGGCTTTACCTGTATTAGAGAGCAAGACTTGGAAAGGGGGCAGGACCCAAGAGAGACCTCAGCCAGACCAGCCATAGCACAGTCAGCCTAGAAAGCTGCCTGGCACCCTCTCTGCTGCCCTGTTGGGCCCAGGATTTGATTGTTTTCACCACTGGGAATAGTTTCTGGTTGTCCCATTGGAATGGCTGAAGCTAGATCACATGCTTGCTCCATAATTCCCAGGGGGCAGGAGAGAGAGAAAGAGAGAGAGATAGACAGAGACTGGAAATCTATGGTTCTTTGACCTCCGTGATGTGAAGGATGATCTATTGTTGAGTAGCCGAGAAATGATAAGCGCCTGAAGCGTGGACGCCTGATTTGAGGTCTAAATGATAAAGAACAAGTGATGCAAAAATGGGGGTACTAGGCATTCTAGAAAAAAGAAGTAGCAAGTGCAAAGGCCCTGGGACAGGAATGAGCTTGATTTATTCAGGGACGGAAAGAAGGCCATGTGATGGGATAGCAATGAGTGAGAGAGGGACCAGGAGGATAGATGGGCAGGGGGAGCTTCCACGCTTTGCAATGCCGCCACTGCCACAAATCCCCTCCCCCTCCCCCTCCCATCTCCCCAGATTCAGTAGAGATTGCCTGGCTCTGAATTTCCTCCACATCTGAGTTGCAGTATCTCGTGAACACTGCATACTTTCTGTCTGACCTAGCAGTTATTTATGGGCATGCCTGACTCCGAGAGCCCCCAGAGGGTACATATAATGGTTGTATTTTCATTTCTGTGTCTCATGGCCCAGAGAGAGCTTGGCACAGGAAAGTTCTTAGAATAGGCTGAATTCTTTAATCAGCTGCCACAGGGGCAGAGCATGTTAGTAACACAGGAACCTGTGTCGAGAAGCACTAACATTTCTAGCTCTCGTGTAGACCTTGTACCAACCAAGCAGAGTATCCCATCAGGCTACATGTTGCCTATGAGAAAGTTCCTAGTATTCCTATGGTCGCTGAGAGTTTGGTGGTCGGAAACTTTTTGCAACGTGGGTAGACATTGGGGATGCCTGGCCACGGTCATTGCCCCTCTTCCTTGCTACCGAAGCCCCAGTTCTATGTAGCCGGCAGCACGTCTAACCCCAGGGGATGAGGGTGTGGTTGGTGTCAGCGGATCACGTGATCTGGTCATCTACTGCTGTGTAATAAATTACCCCAGAACTCAGAAATCAGATAGAAGCTGCATGTTCTTTTACGACCTAGCCTTGTAAGTCACAGAGTATCACTTCCGCCAAGTTGTATTTTTCACCAAGTTCTTAAGGCTGGCTAAAATTCATGGGGACTTGCCCCTGGGTGGGGAGAGTGACAAGAATATACAGCTATGCCTGGAGTCAGGCACATCCTGTCATGCCCACTCTCGTTTGCCACTGGTTGGTCTAGGGTTGGTCACGTGATCTATTTCTGGCCAATGAGGCTTAAAGGAAAGTCTACGGAGGTTTCTGGGGGAAATTGCTTACCTCTCTGTTTTCCAGAGAGGGAAAAGGAGGGTCAGGGAGGTGGAGCCATGTCGGAAGTCACAGGGCTGGTCAGGGGCAGATTCAGGTTTCTAGGTCTCACAAAGTCAGAGACCAGCAGAGCCTCCTTCCCTCAGGGGCTCTATAATGACTCTTCCTCAGCCTTTGTTTCTGTAGAGACCAAGCCTGTTGAGCTACTCTGAGACCCATAACTTCTCCACATCCTCTGCTTCCTGGTGTCACCTGTCCCCACCCAACCACTCCTGTTAATGCTACTTCGCAATATCCTCCTGAAGCTGCCTTCCCCCCACCCCCAAGGCCACCACCCAGTCTAGGCCACCATGCCCTCTCACCAGGGTCACTGCACCGTCTTTAGGATGGTCTTTCTGTGTCCCATCTTGGCCGCCATAGTGCAGGCAATTCTTTATAAAGCATAAACAGCTTACATCCCTCCAGTGGCTTCTCAGTGCCCTTGGAGGAAAGTGCAAACTTCCTGCCAAGGCTTCCCAGGTCTGAGGCCCCCTCCCGAGCCCTGTGGAGCCCTCCCACTGCTGTCAGAGCCTCAGCCCCACTGCCCAGAGCCCCCTTCTCTTCTCTCTGCAGCAAGGCAGCCCTTCCTTAAGGTCTTACTTCCCCTCCTTCCTCCTGTCTCTGTCTCCTGATGCCACAGAACTTTTCAATCTGTAACTCTGTGTTAGCTTTTGAGGGTTTTCCAAGCCCTGTCCCCATCGCCTAGGCTGTGAGCCCTATGTGGGCAGCGAGGCAGTGTGGACTCGTGGTCAGAAGGAGAGGCTCTGGACTCAGACCGAGTTCATGTGCCTGTTTGCTTCTACTTGTGGGTCTGTCCCTTGGGCAGCCTTCACATTTCTTTCTGCCTTGTTTTCTAGGCTGTAAAGAGGTGAGGATGAGAGAACCCACCTCGCTGGGTTGTTCTGAAAATTAAATGAAACAATTCCACGTAATATTATTAGAGCAGAGCCTGGACATCAGGCAGTGTGAAAACAAATACGACAGACTTATTTCTCTTGTTCTGCCAGCTGCACCGGCCCTCGCTCCTGACACCGGGTGCTCCCCAGCAAGTGCTCAGTCAGAACGTGCTGGTGGAGGAACAAATGGATAATCTCCTTTGCTCCAGATCATAGCCCTGCGAGGCGGGAAGGCAGGTTTATTGTTCTCGTTTTGCCAAGAAGGAAGCAGAGGCACAGAGTTGGGGACCAACCTGCCTGGGGCACACAGCAAGTCAGGAGCAGACACAGAAGTTGCACGGGAGGCTCTTGGCTCCCGGTCAGATGTCTGACCACCACCCATTCAGAGGATGGATGAGGCCCTCAGGAAACCTGGTGGGGATCCTCAGCCTGTCAGCAGCAGAGCGAAAGGGACTTGAGCTGTCTTCTCTTCTGGGGTCAGTGCTGGGGTTCTAATGCTTATCAAGAGGTCCTCGCTGGGCATAGAGCCAGCTGAGTGATTAGGAGGCGGCTGGCCCTGCTGCAGATGTCCTTGGGGACACAGAGGGTTGGAGATGGGGGGAGCGCAGGCCCAGATCAGGAAGCACACCACACTGATACCCAGATCCTTAGCATTATCTGAGTGCCTGCCGTGTGCCTGACCCTGTGCTGAGAGTACCTGCCCAGGCTGCAGCACCAGCCTCCCCTTCTGCATGGGCTGAGCTTCTCAAATCCAGATCTAACCTCATCTCTCCTCTGCCAATGGAGGATTCTCTACCACCTTAGATTCCTGGGCCTGGCACGCAAGGCCCTCTCCCTTATCTCTGTCTCTCTGAAACTCTTTCTTTACGTGTCTACTTGTTTCTTGCCCGTCTCCGTCCTCCACACTTAAAGCTCTGTGGCTTGTTCACTGTTGTCACTGCAGAGCCTAACACAGCACCTGGAATTTTCTGGTGCTCAGAGAATGAATGAATGAATGAATGAACAGTGTAGCTCCAGCCACGTCTCTAGCCACATCTCCTCATGGTGTCCTCACCCTGTCCCCATCCTGGATTTTATGTCCCAATAATCCCAAGTCCCTTCAAGTTCCCAACAATGCTCTTTCATGCCTCTGTGCCTTTGCACGTGCTGTTTTCGTCTAGAAAACCCCCCTTCCCTGGCTTCCCGATTCTCTCCTATTAATCCACCAGGTCTCAGCTTTTTCCTGACCTTTCCTGACCTGGTCTTCAACTTCCAGGTGTTGCCCACCCCCACCCCCTATTCTGCAATGGCCTCTTTCTTACTGCTTTGGGAATTAATGATACCCTGGATCATGAGTTCCTTAAGGATGCCACGTCCAGTTTATTTCCTACACTCAGAACCTAACCAGCCTTACATAACAGACACTTAGTAAATGCTTGCTGAAAGGCGAATTAACTGAACGCTCACACATCCTAAGAGTTAAAGATGCTTTGTATTTGGGAAATGTACTTACTGCTGATGAACAGCACGGACACTGCTTGATCCCAGGCGTAGAGTTAGGTGCTCCAGCTCTTAGTCATGGGCTGTGGAGTCCAGCAGACCTGGGGGTGAACCTCAGCCTTGCTGTGTACCAACAGGGACAGGTCCTGCAGTACTCTGTTCTTCCATTTTTCCAATTGTAAAGTGGGGACCGTAATAGGATCTTCACAAGGAGGCTGAAAGAGTTCAATGAGACGATCCTCATAAAACACTTAGCAAAAAGCCTGGCGTACAGTAAATAAATACTCAATAAGTGTTCGCTGCTGTTATTGTTGTTGTCGTTACCTTGGCTCCGTGTTTTGTGTTCCTTTCCATTCCACTAACTCAGTTACAGCTACGCAAAGCAAACTTCGCCAGAAAAATAGAAAACAAAAGCACTACGTCGGATCATTTTTGCTCTCTGGCTGCAGAGGTACAGGTCCGTGCTATAAGCCCTGCCTATGGCTTTGATTTAAGGGCTAAGAAGTCAGGATCTCCAACCTGGGGAGGTGGGGTGGGGGGTAGTTGGGAGAAATCCAGGGAATACATCTCTGCAAGGCTTGTCTCAGCCAGGTCTGAACTGCCCCAGAGGCCAGATCACTAGGACCTGTCTCACCCTGGCAGCCGGTAAGCAAGAAGACTCCACTATGCAAGAGCACAAATGGGACCCACCCCTCTTATCAAGACCAAGGGGCTCACAGAGCAAAACAGAGGCCCTTTGTGAAATCAGAAGACTGATTAGGGATCATCTGCTGTGTGGCTGGAGTTTTCACATCCATGAGCTTTCTTGAGTTTCCCAACTTCCCAGTGAATCGTTGAACCTGTGGAGAAGGCTGTTGGCACTTGCCAAATAGCACATAGACATCCCCCTACAATCCTTGCAGGTGTGTGACAGCCACGTGAGGACTGTGGTCTAGCAGCTTGTGAGTGGAGGCGACGTGGGTCACTTCTGGGCCAACGCAACTGACAGCCAGTAGACCTCCTCCATCCCTTCTATTCCCACAGCCCTGGTGACATGGAGACCATGTGCTCTAGATGACATAGTTACTGGATACAGCAGTGCTAGGAGTGAGGGTGTGAGCGAGAACGAGCCTCTGTTACATTAGGATGTTATGTTAAGAGGTATTTGTTACTGCAGCAAAGCCTAGCTGAATCCTGACTAACGGAGGACATGTTTCTGTTTTCCAGATGAGAAAACGTGACCTTCTGGACGTGAAGTGATATACTCAAGGCCATCCAACTAGGAAATGGAAGGTATGGAAATGTGCCGTCAGCCATTGGACTTATGCCTTTTTAAGATTCTGTTCAAGCCAGATTCTAGACTTGGCAGGACTTGGCAGGCTCAGGATCTGAAGTTGGGATGAGCCAAGAAAGCACAGCAAGAGGTCTTGGGCAGTGGCTGGGTGAGATGTGGAATCTGGGCAGATCCAAGAGATGATATAAGCAAGTGAAGGGCCTTAGCCTTAGCCTGAGAAGTGGGGTTTGGGGCTAAGGCTCAGGATCTAGACCAGAAGGAGGTTTAGGGAGTCTGGGGTACCTAAAAGTGAACAGAATAAATCCATACGTAGAGAGCGGAATGATGAGCTCAACTCCTGAAGGGGTTATTCCAGGGACAAGATGCCTCCCAGGTTGAAAACAATAAATTCAGAGCCTGGAAAATTCAATCAAGGTTTTGGGGAGGAGAGGAGAGAGGATCTACCCAGGGAGGTGTGGTAAAGTAAAGAAGATTTCTGATTTTTGTCTTGGCACAGAGCTCCAAAAACCTTTGGAATTTCCTGAAAGAAGTGTCTTTGTCATGCTAATGAACTCTAGGTGGGACCCTAGATATCTTCAGGATGGGGGCTAGTCACCGCAAAGACCACCTTTGTGATTAGAAAATTAGAGCTTTGGGCTAGCCTGACTTCGGCGAGTGGGGGGTGGGAGGTGTTGGAGATTGAGTTCAGTTATGTGGCCAATGATTTATTTAATCATGCTCACATGTTGGTGAAACCCCAATAAAAACACTGACATCATGTCATGGTGGGAGCTTCCTGGTTGGTGAACACATTGATGTGCTGACAAGGTGATGTGTCTGGATGCCACAAACAGAAGGCATAGAATCTCTGTGTCTCCCTCTTCAGACCTCGTCCTGTGTCCCTTCACTTGGCTGGTGCTGATTTGTATCCTATATATCAAAACTGTAATCATAAGTCTAGTACTTTCAATGAGTTCTGTGAGTTATTCTAGAGAATTATCAAACCTGAGGGAATCACGGGCACCTACATATTTATCTTCAGCTGGTCAGATGTGCGGGTGGCTCCTGAGATTTGTGGTTGGCATCTGGAGTGGGGACAGCTTGTGGAGGACTGAGCTTCAAACCTGTGTGAACCGGTGCTAACTCCAGGACACCCAGTTGGTACTGGGATATTGGAGATAAATGTGGCCACAACTATTTGTCTGGAAGAAGAATTTGAACAGAGGAGTTGTGTGCAAGGACCGTAGAAACAAGGATTCAGCGCATTGGTGTCCCCATCCAGAGGTGTCAGTATCCACTCCTCTTGGTGGGTCTTCCTTGCATTGGCAACGGAAAGGACTTATGCTCAGGTGAGGGACTCTGGTTATTGGAGCCATCCAATCACTCTCTGTACTTTTTTTTTTTTTTTTTTTACAAAATTATCATCACCATTATCATTATCACCATCATCACCATCAACATCATCACCATCACCATCACCATTACTAACATTGATCTAGTGCTTAGCATGGGCCAGATCCTCTGCCAAATGCTTGCTACACGTCCATGGCCAACTGCCATTTGATGATCACTAGTTGAGTTGATCCAGCTCTTTTCTAGATAAGGAAACTGAGGCTGAGTGCCGCTAAATGACTTGCTGACGGTCCCGTAGATTTCCAACCAGCACTCCGTGACCTCGCCCAGAGCCCACGTTCTGCTACACCTGCCACCGGCTGGGATGTTCGAGCTGCTTCCTTCCTGCAAGTCCTTTCTGTTCCCCTCACACTTACCAGATGAATCTGCAACATTAAAGCAAAACTTGTTACCACAATTAGTTTCAACTCACCCAGTGTTTTCCGTGCCAAAGCCTTCCCTGTGCTTTGTGGCGGTGCTGTTAAGAGGTGCCTGAGAAGGGAAGCCTCAGGGCAGTGACTCCAGCACGAGCGTGAGTGAGCCGTGGAGACCCTGACTGAGTCATCCCCCTCTCTGAGCCTCACTTTGGTAGTGTGGTTAAGTGTGGGGCTCTGTGGGGGCAGGAGATCGGAGTGTGAATCTTGTCCAGTAGCTAAGCCGATTTTCCTATGTCCTTCGCTATGAAATCAGCCATCTAATAATCCCTGCTTCATAGGGTCATTGTGAGAAGTGAAGTTAAATGTGTAAATAAATGCCTTAGGACAGGGCCTGGCAGGGAGCGGAAGCTTGGTGGTTATAAACTGCTACTGACCCAGGCCCGCTCCTGTTCGGCTCCAGGCCCGCTCTGATTACTGGCCTAATGAGAGAACCTCATACGGATCTAGTCCCAACGGCTTCCAACTTGCTGTATGACCTCAGATGAGCCACTTTCTCTCTCTGGCCCTCAGTTTCCCCAGTTGAACTCCAGGGTACCACCCGGCATCCGTTTTTCTTTTTTTTTCCGGAGATTTTTCACTGCTTCCTCCCTTCCAGGCCCTGATTCTGCCAGGGCCTGCCCAGGGTGGTGCCCGTCCCTGGCTGCATGGCCAAGTGGTGAATGTCACCCTTGCCTGCCTGCCAGCGGTTCAGATAGGGAGGTCCTGGGAAAGGTCAGGATCCAGGGGCGGAGCCTACCAGGGCCTGGAAAGGTAAATAGGAAAGGAAGTGACAAGAACAAGTTGCTGCTTACTTAGCTCCAAGGTGTGTCCACTTGCCCAGAGTATCAAGACAGGCCCCAATGGAGAAGACTGAGCCCCTGGAGGATTAAGTCTTCACTGGGCCCCAGAAAAGCAAACGTGTCACCTCTCACATATCTTACAAAGCACATTCACAGCCAGGATGCTTCCTCCTTTTTGTCACTTCCTCCAAAAATGCTCCTCCTCAATTGGAGCAAAATCTGAACCCTGCTCCCTGGCTAATAGGCCTCAGCACTTGCCTCTGCCTGCCTCCCCTACCGGTCTCCTACCTGTCCACCTGCTCGCCACCCCTCAGCCACACTGGCCTCCCTGTCTGTTTTCCTGAGAAGCCAAGTTTATTCCCACCACTCTTGCTACTATTTCTGCCTGGAATGTTCTGTGCAGCTCTTTTAACAGCTGGCTCCCTTTCATTCTCTTTCTTCTTGGAGGCTTACCCTAGCCGCCCCTTAAAGCAGTTTTCCCCAGGTACCCTTGGACCTGTCCTTCGGGGCGCTCTTACTCTGGGAGTCTCCTGTTTATGTTCCTTGTCTGTGAGTTGCATGAAGCCATGGGCCGTGTCCATCAGATCAAGCCCGCATCGACAGGCCCAGGGCAGCGCTTGGGGGAGGGGGGAGTAGGAGGTCTTTAGTAATACATACCCTCTAAAGGACCAAATGAGTGGCATTCACAGACATCATCACTTTCTGTGAGAGGAGGGTGAAGGCCTAGGAGGAGAAATGACACTGAGGGCCTTTTGGAAGATGCTGGCAACCTCACATCAGGTTCTGCAACTACCCCCAAAGCCATTGAGTTATACGCCTTAAGGGTGAATTATATGATACGTGAATCACACCTTAATAAAGCTGTTTAAAAAAAAAAACAAAAAACCTTCACTTATCAAAAATGCAACTGGGATCCAAAAGGTAAGGTTACTAAGTCAAGGCCACACGGTAGCAAGGGATGAAGTAGGGCTTGAACACTTAGGCTGCACGACCTCCCAAGGCTGCCCCATCCCTCTGCCATCAGCTACCTCCCTCAGGACAGGGGGAGCAAGGTGAGGTGTAGAGTTTATCTGGCTCCAAATTAAACGTCTACACAAACAGGTGTTAGCTAATATTTTAGCAGTGTTGTCTGCGGGTGATCAAATAGTCTACCTTTGCTCTTTCTGATATCGTATGAATTTTTCTCCTTTCTGTTTGTGTCTTAAATTGAGGCATCATTGGCCTACAACATTATATCAGCTTTCGATGGATGATATAATGATTTGCTATTTGCATATATTAGAAAATGACCACCACGATAAGTCTACTTTAAAATCCATCACCACACATAGTTACGGAATTCTTTTTTTTTCTTGTGACGAGAGATTTTAAGATCTCTCTTAGCAACTTTCAAATAATGCAATACACTGTTGTTAATTATAGTCACCAGGCTGTACATTATATCCCCAGGACTTACTTTTTTTTTATATAACTGGAAGTTATTGAGTGATTTAATATTAAAAAAAAAATGTTAAATCCCTCTCTGAAAGAAAACATTATTCAAGAAATGTAGGTGTCGTTAGTTCAATTGGCATCCAGAGTAAACAATCGCTCTTGTAACTATTCAGCTAAGACTGAGTGCTTTCTGTGTGCTGGGCACTGTGTTAAGTGCATGCTGCATATTACTGCTTTCTGCTGTCACACCGACTCTGTGAGGGGGAGGTGACGATTGTCCTCCTTTTCGGATGAGTAAGGTAGGGTTCTGAGAAATGAAATGGTGTATCCAAGGTGACACAGCAGGTGATGGCAAGGCGGCGATTTATCCTCAGGTCTGTCCAGCTCCACAGTCTGCTTCTAACCAAGTGTTTCTCGTGGAGACAGATGGTCTAGACCAGTAGAGGCAAGAGTCTGGCCCCTGGTCATACTGCTTGGCCGCAGTGGTCAGTTCTAGACCTTGCATTTGTGAAGGACAGTAGGTAAGGAGAGTAAGTAGAGAGGTGAAGACACAGGGGACCATGTTGTATAGGAACAGCTGGGGGTCGGAGGCGGAGGTGGGTGGTGCCACAACACCATACCGTTTCAATCTCTGCCAGGTGTATTGGGATGGTCTTACTCCGGGAGGCCAGGAAGGGGGGACAGAGGGAGTTGGACCAGTGATCAAACTCAGGTAGGCGATGGGTTGGGTCAAACTATCTCACTCTTGGTAGGTAGAGAGCCCCCTATCGCTGGAAGTGCACAAGCTGGGGCCTGATTTTTAATTGGCAGAAATGGTGAGAAGTTGGGTTGATGCATCGGACAGAGGTTGTACTAGATGACCTTATTAGTCAGTGTATGTTGGATAACAAACAACCCCCCAAAACTCAGTGGCTTACGACAACAAAGGGCTCTTCCCTGTCACTGATCTGTGAGTCAGCTGTGGCTCCGCTGGGCTTGGGTTCAGATCTGTTCCGTGCGTCTTCAATTCTTGTACTTCCTGGAGCAAGCTCTTCTCAAGGCCTATGTTGGGAGCATAAAAGCAGGAACAGAAATAGGCAACGCGTCTTAAATTGTCTGCTCAGAATGGCCGCATTGTCGGTTCCACTCGGCTTCCATTGGTCAAAGCAACTCACATGGCCAAGGCCAAGTCTGTGGGCATGGAGTGTATATTCTGCCCACGGAGCATGGATAGCAAATATCTACTAAGCACTAATGTCATCTACCTCAATGACTTTTCACATGAGCTGCTCCATGCCAATGAAATAGATCTGTGATTTTTTGCAACTGGGTTCCCCCAGGAATGAGTAATGTGATAATGAGTAAACACGTGGCCAACCCCAACTCCAAAGTGTCCCCCGTGCTCCTTCCTGCTTTTCGCTTGGTTTGTGGACTATGTCGTCATCCACCCATTTATCTCTTCACTCTTCCTATCATCTTTCCCTAGTTCTAGGCAGAAACGGGATTGGTGAGATGAGTTAGACGGTCTCTGACCTTGCGTTCCTTTCAGCCCTACACAGGAGACAGCATAGAAAGAAAAACAACGCACAATCCCTGGGATTTCCTTTGTTCCAGGGGAGGCATCCCTGACCTAGAATTGGGTCTCATGAAGGGCACTGGTAATGTCAACGCCTTCTGTGTTTTCGGTGCAGCTCAAGGATGGTGACCAGGAATGGAGAACCCTTTGCTGAATGTGTGGGGCGTGCGGGTGTGCCTCGCTGTGCCCAGGAGCTAAAAGGAGATAAAAGCAGAGGAGGGACCAGAAACCTGAAGTCTCTTAATTGAGAGGGGATTTAGAATGGTAAGACAGGGAACTGAGAGGGGCTGGGGAGGCCGTCATGGAAGGAAAAGAGCAGGGAAAGGAGTCAACAGTGTGGGAGGATGTGGCCAGCGAGAAATTCTTCCTGCTAGGGATTTTAGGATTATACCGGATTTTAGGATAATATTCAAGTTGAGGCTGTCGCCTGTCCTGTGTGATGTGCAATAACCACCCATCATTGCTCTAAACTTTCAGTCACAGTCTGTTACATACAGAGCCTCGTGTGTGTGATAATCTGGGGCAGAGAAGTAATCAGGCTGGTGTCCAACGTGGAGATGGGACAGTGGGTGGCTGTGGGAAAAAAAGGGGGTGTGGAGGAGACATGGGAAGAAAAGATAGCTCGAGGGTGAGCACTCAGAGGAAGTAGGAGATAAGAACAAAGGCTGGCTAGGAGAAATGCAGATATCTAGATTAGGATGTCAACTAAGCAGGCTTAGCCCAGTAGGCTGGCAAGCCTAGGGTCTTTGGGGTTGCCATCTGGCTTACATTTGGGGGCTGAGATCGGATCATCTGGACTCTTTGGAAGACCCTCTGCAGCTTGGGCTAACCGCCAAGCTAGTGTTGACACAGAATGGTGTCCTCACAGCACTGAGACCAGTCCCAGGCTGGGCAGACCCTTAGAACAGAGTCAGAAGGAAATTGTGCAAACAAGCTTGGGGTATGGAATCCCCCAGTTTGAGCCTGGGTGTTGCAGACAGAGTGCCAGGGCACCTGCAGCACTGAGAGAACTTTCTAGAGCCTTTTAGCCGAACAAATCTGCTGAGGGTATGGACTTGAGACACAACAACCTCAGGTGGCTCACTTCGGGCTGTGTTAGAATACATGTGATAGAATGTAAAGGATGTACACAGTCCAGGGAGGTGTGAAGGGAAAAGCCATCAACTCTGCCCTGGATGCCTTTGGGGAAACTCTGTAGAAGACATGACCTTTCAGCTGGGACTTGAAGGATGAAGAATTCCTTAGATGGCAAAGATGGGCTTCTTGGCAGAAGGAAGTAAGGGCGGTAGAATCTAAAGCAGGACGATACACAATTTCACTAGTTAACATGAGCTTTTTAAGCTCTTTTTTCATGTATTTCTATTTTCTGTTAAAAATGAGAAATTTATTCAGATTTATGCTAATTGCACGCCCTGCACCCAGAATAGAAAGAGTCGTAGGCAGGAGGCTGCAGAATCATCAATCCTGTGGGAGCTTCTTGCTGTGAGAGAGAAGTCTGTGGCTTCTGTGGAAGATACCCAGACCCTGGTGCCTTACGCCACTCCGTGGGCAACCACACACTGTGGACACATCACACACCATGCGGTCGCATGGACTGGGGTCCAGTGCCTGACTCCGGCACTCTGGCGCGGGGACTGTGTGGCCCTGGGCAAGTCATTTCGCCTTTCTCAGCTTTAAGTTTCCAAAATCTAAAATAGGGATGCAGATCCGTCCTCCTGTCATTTAGACTTCTCCAGGCTTAAGCGCCAGGGCTATCTCCCTGGTAGTTTGCCAACTGGACTCCGGAGGCATGTTCTTACTTGATCTAGAAGTGGTCTGGCTATGTGGACCAAAGCGTGAGATCACTTTGCTCCCTCTTTCACGCAGTTGCTCAAAAGTCCTTTAAATAAGTGAGAATAAACAAACACACCCATCTTCCCTCCTTGGTGCCCAAGTCAGTTTCCCGGTAACTTCTCACCCAGGATCAATAATACCAGCTCCATCAATGAGGCTGGATTCCTGTGCCCCTGGCTTTAGGGTGATGCCCACAAGGGATATGTTTTCTTTTCAGTCCATGCTGGGCAAGGTGAACCCATCCCTTCTTTGGGTCTGGCGGGTTCTGGAATGTTTAGAACCTGGGTTGAAACCTGTGATGCCTTGGACAAGTCCAGTATCCTCTCTGAGCGACCTTTTCCTAATCATTGAAATGAGGATGACAGCATTGACCTCACAGAATTATGATCAGGAAGATATTAAAGGAGATAGTATATGCAAAGTGGCAGATTATGACAACTGCATATTTGGTTTTTGTCCCCCAGTTCCTGGCACAGAGCTCCTAAAACCCTTGGAGTGTCCAGGAACGATGAGTGTCCTTTGTATGCTAATGAGGTGACTGGTGGTTGGGGCCATCAGATAGCTTCAGAAAGGGAGCTGGCTGCCAGAAGGACCCTGATCGATGATTACAAGGTTGGAACTTCTAGCCCCACTCCCAATCTCTGGGGCTAGAGTTTGACTCAATCACCAATGGCCAGTGATCCGATCAAGCATGCCTATGAGATGAAACCGCCATGAAAACCCCTGAATGGTGGGGTTCAGAGAGCTTCTGGGCTGGTGAACGCATATTGGGGTGGGGGGAAGACGGCACACCAAGAGAGGGTGCAGGAGTCCCCTACCTACCCTGCCTGCCCCCTGTACGTTGCCCTAGGCATTTCTTCAATCTGGCTGTTCTTGAGTTGTAGCCTTTATAATAAACTGGTAACAGTGAGTAAAGCACTTTCCTGAATTCTGTGAACCATTCTATCGAATGATTAAGCCTGAGGAGGAGGTTGTGGAAACCCCCTGAATTTAGAATCGATTGGTCAGAAGTACAGGCAGCGATTTGTACAGGAAGTGTAGGCAGTACAGATTTGCGACTGGTGTCTTAGCGGGGCAGTCTGTGGGACTGAGCCCTCGACCAACGGGGTCTGCACCAACTCCGGGCAGCCTGTTTCAGAACTGAGGTGACCCCCTTGGTGTCCAGAGAGTTGGGATCAGAACTGGTTGCCGGTGTTGGAAAAAAACAGTTCACAGATGCAGACAGTGATCGGTAAACAGTGCTATGCGTCACAAACTGCTAGAATCTTCTGCAATGCTCATCCATTGAGAGTGCTGACTGGGTTTGGAACACTGCTTCATGGTTTATAAAGAGCTTTCACTTACGGTATGGTCTCATTTGCTTCTCCCAACACCCCTGTTTTGTTTCCTTGGACTTTTTTTTTTTTTTTGGCAGAGCAGGACATTGAGGCTTAAAGAGATAAAGTGCAGAGCTGGGGCTCCAGACCACTCTTGATTCCAAATTGTGGGCTTTCCCCCACTCTGCAGCTCCAGTGGGCGGTTCTTTTCAGAGGCCCTTCTGGGCTCAGAGAGGGATGTTGCCCAGGGACTGAGCACGCAGGGTGGGCCAGGGAAGTAATAGGTGTGCATCGTATGAGAATTTAACAATAACAAGAAGAACTAAAAGTCAGTTTGTATTTTTGACTATCACCATAGGCCTGCAATAAAGTATTCTTCCTTGAAAAAGCCTTTTGTTGGTGTAAGCTCTAAATATTGCTGTGGTTATTGAGAGTTTTATTGGTTATTGCTGTGGTTTGTTGGTTATTGGTTATTATTGGTTTATTGCGGTGGTTATTGAGGTTATTGAGAGTTGAGAGTTTTAATAATATACGTCAGCTTCATACTAGCACGTTTTTATTACTTATTCTTTAAAAAATATTATCTTACATGGAAACGGATTCTGAGACCTCTGTGTTATGCAGTCGATGGTGATACCCTCAGACTCAACAATACGCTCTTATTTGAGAGTAAGTTGGTAGCCGTTTGGAATCATTCGAGTTTGCTTTGGGACAGGTTTATGAGGCCATATGCTCCTGTGTTTGAACAATCGATTTGAAATAAATGAAAGCACGGTGATTGCAAAGGCGAGGAAACTGAACTTGGTCTCTTCAACCCTGTTGTTCTATGCGACTACTTGGAGCTCTTATTTGTGCTTGAAATTCGCAGCAGTGGAACAAATTAAAGTGCGAGGTGTGACATTTTTTGTTTGATAGCACACATTTTCATTTACACGCGAACTATATCAATTTCACTGTAGATGATTATTTTATTTCAGATAATTATCGTTAACTACCCCCCTTATGTAGAGGAGAGGATGCTAATGAAATGATCTCCTCTAGCATCAAACACGGTAGGTACATCCTTACTAGGGAACCAATCAGAAGGAGGCCAGGTTCTGGGCGGTAGCAGAAGTAGCTTCTGCCATCCACTCCTCAAATCAGGACGGTCTAAGAATCTGGGGGAGTGAGTCTATGCACTGTGGTCACATGAAGGGGGCAGCAGTAGCTGGAAACACAGGCCTTGGAATCAGAAAAAGCAGGTTTACATTCCCAATAGCTGTGTGGCCCGGAGTAAGTCATCCCACTTCTCTGAGCCTCAGTGTTGTCATCTGTAAAATGGAGATAATGACAGTACCAACCTGCTGGTTCTGTAAGAAGGTTCAATGGGATCATGCGGCCAAACTCTGCCTGGCTCACAGCTGGTGGGCAAGGATTGGTGGCCACTGTTAATGATATAATTTCCATGCACCAAGGGCTGGTAGGGAAGAAAAGACAGGAAGCAGAACAGAGTGTGAGCGTGGACTTTTCCAGTATGACCTGGGGTGGCTGTGGTGACCGGAAGAGCAAAGACAGCTTTGAGAGGCTTGTGTCTGAGTTCAGAGAGTCTGCTTTTTTAAGAGAAGCCGGAATTAGGGAGTTTTAAGTGTAATCTCTCATAGAAAATGTTGGCTCAACTAGTTTTAAAACACTGTGAAGATAGAATAAAACAACTGTGAGCTGAATTTGATCCACGGGCCACCAGTTAGCAACCACAGCCCAGGAACAGATGGACCCCCAAACACAACAAAAAGGAAGTCTATTGCTTGGAGAAACATCAATGGATCTTTCTTTCCCTTTATCTCTGGCTCTCCCATACTCTACTTTATCTGCAAATATCTGATATCTGTCAGTAGTTATCTCTGAAAGATAAGGGCTTTAAAAAAATGTAATCACAATACCATTATCGTACCTAAAAAGTCAACACTGTCTCACATACCAGTGAATGGTTAACATTGCCCCTGATGCCTCACATTTTACAATGTGAGTGTTCTAATTGAGTGTTTTCAAAACGTTTTCCATCATGGCCCTTTGAGGAGCTATTTAAGACATTTTTCCCCAGTCACAACCCTCCCTGCCCTGCTCTGTGAAATTTTAATACCACAGACACACTGTATATTTCCTTATGTACTGGGCCCTTTGGAGGGCCATAAATCATTGTGACAGCTAAGTTTTTCCACCCCTCAAGAAATCAGTTTTGCTCCCCTAGGCGTGATTTCCCCTTGAAATTCCTGTAATGGGATTCAAATATGGCATAGATCATGCTATAATGATTGGTTGGTGTGGTCTCCTAGACCGCTTTTAAGGTTCTCCCTCCATCTCTCTCTCTCAATTTTTAAAAGCAATTTTTGTTGGTGGTGTTGTTGTTGTGTTGAAGAAATGTGCTCATTTGTCTTCTTATGTTTCTCCAGGTCTGCATTTGTTGACTGCAGCCTCCATGTGTTATTTACATGTTCCTCTGTCCCCTGCGTTTCCTGGTTATTGCTGGCTAGATTCACTAGCGTCTGAATCAGGATGAGGATTGAGCCCGATTTTCTTTCTTTTGCAAGACTATGTTTCTTTTCTAAATGGGAGAAGACATTGAATATCATAGTCTGGATCGATTAATTCATTAAGAGTTTCTCTCCCTTTTAAGTGAATGATTTTATAGGGGAGGAAAATTTTTCCTTTCTTCCTTTTCAGGTTCTTTGGCTGGTCTAATAACTAACTTGATGTAAGACAGATCAACAAGAGAAAAACAAATGTAACTTCATACTATGGGAGCTCTTAGTGACCAAAGCAGGTAGCTTTTATGCCTTTTAAACAAAGAGAAACAATTATTTGTGAAGAACTGACAAAAGAATTTGGGTTTGGGGTAGCAAATAAATGAAGAAGTAACAGTTTGTTTATACAGCCCTGAATTCCCTATCTCTGGTGAGAAGAATGCCTTCTAACGTCTAGGTGCAGGGAGGGTAGACTTCACATAGGGAATTTATTTCCTCCTTTCAGGGGACAAAGGTGGTCAAGATACCCTTCTTGTACCAGCTGTTTGCTAAGAAACTTTAATTCAAAATAATCAACATGCCAAAGGGGCGTATTTTAGGGCAGCCTACCCTAAACCCCATCAATTTCTAAGAGTTAATTCTTCAAAAGGCTGAAAACTATAGCCATTTCTTAAGGGTTTATCCATTGCAATCTCTGCAAAAAATATTTTAAACCTGCTTAATCTAAAACAGAAATGCTCTAGTTAAAAGTTCAGCTCTGGTAGCTTTTGGAAGGCGGTTAGATAATACGTGTGAAATTCACACATTTCATAGCCCTCTACAAACATAAAGGAAAAGGATGCCCAGCCGCAAAGGCCTGGTTTTCTGCCTTCTTTCTCCCCTTTCTTCCATTAACAAGTACTTTCAAAGCACCTCTTGTCTGTGTTAGACCCTGTCTGAGGCATTTGGGTGAGCGGGACAGAGTGGGGAGGTTACATGCACAGAATGGACCTTCCTTTTCTTGCAACTCAGCCGTGGATTGCCTTATTATTTTTGCATGAACAATGAACAATGGCATGAACAATGGTGGCATGAACAATGACAACAAAAACCTACCCTGGCCTTGGCCAGGGACACAGAGGCATACTTCTGGAAGAGTCCAAGCCAGGAACTCTGGAGCAAAACAGGAGTGTCCTTTGCCACCGGAGACCAAGCCCCACCCTTGCTCATTCTGTAGGAGCTCGTCCCACAGACATCGCCTCCCTGTCCTCTCTCCTACCTGCACACCCCACCTCGACTGAGTTAAGCAGCAATCAGTGACAGTGGTTTGTTGTGAGAAGGACTGGCAGTCCCTGGCTTATCCTCTCACATGTAAATGCCCTCCCAGGGATATTTTCACCATTTCTCTCTCTTTTTTTAAATGTTTATTTATTTTTGAGAAAGAGAGGGACAGAACACGAGTCAGGGGAGGGGCAGAGAGAGGGAGACAGAGGATCTGAAGCAGGCTCCAGGCTCCGAGCTCTCAGCACAGAGCCCAAGGCGGAGCTCGAACCCACGAACCATGAGATCAAGACCCGAGTCAAAGTCGGACGTTTAACCCACGGAGCCACCCAGGCTCCCCTATTTTCACCACTTCTGACTTCTTGTTCCTTCCCACTTGCAGATGCTGGGGGTCAGGTGGGAGGAGGGTGGGATCAAGACTCCACACTCAGCTCCAAACAAGGATAGCTTTGATCAGCCTTCATCCTGGTTCTGGTATCTCTGGCTACTATAGTCTATTTTCCCCTGTTGCCTTCTCCTTAAAATAGAACCCCAGCTCCCACCTGCCCCCACGAATCTGCTGAGTCAACCCTTTAGGGACAAGCACGCAGAATCTTCAGGGTATTTTCGGAGTGGAAGGGGAAAGGCTCCTTTAAGAGCCAAATGCGAGCTTGGAAAGGAAATGAGACCAGCAAAGCTGGTTCAAGTGTGACCTTTAACATAAAGCCAGATTGTGCAGGGCTAAGCTTAGCCAAAGACTTACTTCCAATGCTAATCAGGCAGAATCTTTGAAGAGTGGAAGGAGGAAGTGTGAGAATCTGAGGGGGGCTGAGAATGGGGGTCTGCCTTCCCTGCTAAGCTGGCATCTCTGGGTAGGTAGTGGATATTCAAAACCAACTCTGGCAATACATGAAAATCAAGTGAGAACCCACATGGAGAAGTGCTTTCGCTATCTGTAAAACGCTATAATCGAGCAAAGGATTGTCTCTATTAAGGTGAATTTTTATCTTGACCTTGGAAAGTGAGAGTGGGGGGAAGGATGTAGGAAGGGATGGGAATATTATATGCCAAGTACTTCCAAAACACGGATCTTGTTCAATTCTTATCATTCTTGCATGAAGTACGATTCTTATTCCGTGATTTGTCAGGCTCTGTCAATTTGTTTTTGATTTTACATATTCCGGAACCATCCTGGATTGGGTACTAAAATGACGAAAGTCTTCCAGACAATTCTCCTAGTCTGTTCATTTCCTTATTCACTCATTCCATAAATATGTATTGAGTGCTTGCCTCCCAACCATTTTACAAATGAGGGTACTGGGGTTACAGAGCCAACGGCTTTACCAGCTGGTTGACCTTGGGCACGTCATCCCTCTGGACTTTCTTCTTTTTCTTTTTCTTAATTTTAGAGAGAGAGAGCATGAGTGGGGGAGAAGGGCAGAAGCAGAGAGAGAGAGAGAGGGAAGCCTCAGCAGACTCCACACTCAGCGTGGAGCCCAGCATGGGGCTTGATCTCACAACTGTGAGATCACGACCCGAGCCGGAATCAAGAGTCAGATGTTCAACTGACGGCGCCACCAGATGTCCCTGGACTTTCATTTCTTTATATGCGTAACGAGGCTAATAGAATGGCTTTCTGGTCTACCGTGAGGAATCACTGAGAACCATGCATGTAGCCAGGACTCAATAAATTAGCAGGTCAGGACAGCCCAACCTGAGTTTTCCCTTACTGTGTTGATCTGGGATTCTTACCTGGATGATACCACTCCCTTTGGAAGTGGGGGCAGTGTTTTTGTTGTCATAAAGATTGTGACCACTAATGGCGTTTGGGGGAGGGGACAAGGATGCTTAAATTCTGCCATGGGCATGATAGTCTCACCCAGTAAGACACAAGAAAGAATTGTTAGCATCCCTCCCAACTTTAAAATGTCCCAGCAGGCTACTCAGTACAAATATAATCAGTATTACTCAATATTACTTCAATATTTTAACAAGGAAAATACAAATATAATCAGTATTAATAAATATTACTTTAATATTTTAATAAGGAAAATACAAATATAATCAGTATTAGTCAATATGACTTCAATATTTTAATAGGGAAAATACAAATATAATCAGTATTAACCAATATGACTTCAATATTTTAATAAGGAAAAGTTTCTACAAGACACTATGTGAAATCCCAGTAATGCGGGAGATGGTTCTTACAGAGAGAGGGGCTTCAGTGGAAGAAAAATTCTGTCTTGAGATTGCTGAACAATCTCTTTTGGTCTAGCTCATCCAACTCATCATCTGCCATAGTGTTTCCAACCTCATAATTAGTTGAAAAAGGCTTCAGTTACTCATTGCCTATTTCTTATATCAGACTCAGAACTAAATTGCACTGAATTAGTGGGCATACATGAAATGCAGAAATCTCATTAAATTTCATTAATATTTTTCAAAAGTATTCAAAATTACTGCTGCTCAATATAAATTTAGATTTTCTTGTAGCCTAAACTATAAGAGATCTATGTTCTGGAATTACACATTCAAATGATCTATCTTGGGGTTGGCTGTCATTTTTCATTTGGACTCTGATCGGGTTTTCAGTCAACCACACAACTTCTCTAAGGTGTCTTGTGTTATTTATTATTATTATTTTTCTTTTCCATGCCATTCCTTGTATCCTGTCTCTTCTCCAAGGGTATAGATTCCCAGGTCTCTGAGACTGGCAGTGTCCCTTGGTATGCCCTGAAATTTCAAAACGGGATATATGTTTCTGGGATACTTCATCACACAGGGTATGATCTGGACATTGTACTTACAAAGGAGGCCCAGCTTCTTGGTAAGACTGTTACACTCCTTATTTTCTGCATTTGTCTTGGCATGTTCACCAAACTTCAATTAAAGTTACTGCCTTTTGGGGCGCCTGGGTGGCGCAGTCGGTTAAGCGTCCGACTTCAGCCAGGTCACGATCTCGCGGTCCGTGAGTTCGAGCCCCGCGTCGGGCTCTGGGCTGATGGCTCAGAGCCTGGAGCCTGTTTCCGATTCTGTGTCTCCCTCTCTCTCTGCCCCTCCCCCGTTCATGCTCTGTCTCTCTCTGTCCCAAAAATAAATAAACGTTGAAAAAAAAAATTTTTTTTAAATAAAAAAAAAAAAAAGTTACTGCCTTTCCTCTTATCACATATAAATATGTCTGGTCTGTTTATACTAATTCTAACACTGTTTTTCAAAATAATTTTTTTCATGTTTATTTATTTTTTAGAGAGAGAGAGAGTGTGAGCAAGGGAGGGGCAGAAAGAGAGGGAGACACAGAATCCAAAGCAGGTTCCAGGCTCTGAGCTGTCAGCACAGAGCCCGACAGAGGGCTCGAACTCGTGAACTGTGAGATCATGACCTGAACAGAAGCTGGATGCTTAATGAACTGGACCACCCAAGCGCCCCATAACACTGGTTTTTAGTGGAAGGTTCACTTTGGCTCTGCCTCGTTTCCCTGCATTTTTTATGCCTGCTATCAGTCATCTGAGCATCTTGTTCCTCTTTATTTTTTTTACTGTTTATTTTTATTTTTATTTTTTGGGAGAGAGAGACAGCGTGAGCTGGGGAGGGGCAGAGAGAGGGGGACACAGAATCCGAAGCAGGCTCTAGGCTCTTATCTGTCAGCACAGACGTGGGGCTTGAACTCAAAGACTGCGAGATCATGACCTGAGCAGAAGTCAGACGCTCAACCAACTGAGCCACCCAGGCACTCCCGTATTTATATATTATAAATAAGAGTCAGTGTCTGACTGTTGGATTATTTCACTGTGTCTTCTACTATGGTCTTGTCAGAGTGCTTGCATATTGAAATGTGCATTATTGTGTTATGAATTATTTTCTTCTATACTATAGGTGGGAGATTTCATATATAAATGTACAGGTGTACATGTGCATATAAAACATGTGTGTATGTATGTAATATTATCTAAACTTTCAGGATAGTAAAGGACATTTTAAAAAAAACAAACCAATTTGGCTTGACCCCAATAGAGAATTCTTTGCAACAGCACAGACTGGATTTGGAAGTTATCCGTTTTTCTGATTCACTTTGAAATGTTTATTATGAAAAAGGGGTCATGCACGTAAGCGGATTGGGAGCCACAGGTCGGGGTCTGGATGCGTCCGCATTGCATCAGTCTCTGTGTGACTGAAGACTCACTGTGGCCATGGTGTGTCCCCTGGGACATATGTCCTCACTGTCGCGGGCCTCTCCTGCTTCACTCCATCCACCTTCCAGAGTGATAGGCTCCCTGCTTCCGTCCCTGCTTTTACCAGTCAAGAAAGGACATTCAAGATAGGCGATAGGGACACTCCTTCTTTTGAGAAGACAGATCTGGGCCCCAGTTCCCACTTCTGGCCCGTTGGCGCCCTAGCCAGGGGAAGGATGCAGACAGCTTCGTACATCCTGCCTCCTGCAGCGTTGGCTGAGGCAGAGGGATGGTTTGCTCTGTGCTTCCCCGAAGTCAGTGTCTGGGGGACCAGCGTCCTGCCCATGTCACGTGGAGGCTGTTGAGAACAAAAACTCTAGATCCAGGCTGCCCAGGCTCACATCCTCCCTCTACCATCTGCTGTGTGACCATGGAAAAATTATTCAGCAACTCTGTGCCTCTGTTTCTTCATCTGCAAAATGGGTTATGAGAAAGGCACCCGCCTTATAGGATTGTTGTAAGGAGCTAATGAATTAATCCAGAAACAGGGAGTAAGCATTATACACTTATTAGATACACAGTGTTTAGTGAATAATTTCTTGTGATCCACTCACTTTAAAAAGACTGAAGTGTAGCATCTCTCTACGAAATGATTCTCCAGAGCAGCACACGTTGGGAGGGCGTATAAGCCTGGCCCTTCCTTCCCAGCAGGGAAGGCTCATCTCAGTCCCCAGCATCCAGGGCCTGGGGCCCAGCTGGCGCTGCTGGGTAGTTCTTGGGTAACTGGTTTGACCGTTGAGGAAAGTGAGTCTGGAGGTTTGTCCCAGGCCCCTCCTCACAGCCCCCTCTATTGTTTGCAGCCCGTCTACCCAGGGGAGAGGGAAGCCTCTGGATTCATCGCAACAGCTCCAAGGCCCCAAGGCGTTGCCAAGGAGACTGTGATCCCTTTTCTGCTGACATCATACATTTTGGAGCTATCTGGCTTGCCTCATATCCGCCCCTCGTGGGGGTGGCTGTGGAAATCATGCTCTGGCAGATAATTAAAATTTCAAGTGAGTGAGGAGTCAGGAGGAGGCTGCATCTCCTGCCGGGGAGATGTGCTAATCAGCTGGAGGAGAGGGCCACAGATGCTGGGCCAGGAAGAGGCCCCACGGGACGTGGAGATGTCCCTGACCTGCTCCTGGGCCGGCTGCCCTCTGCTCTGTTCCCCAGACTGCAGCCTCGTCTCGCCCCTGCCAAGGTTCCTTATCTGCCATCCGGCCTGCAGGCGGCCCTTTCCAAAGAAAATAGGACTCTGCCGGGCACCAGGGTGGCTCACGGTGAAGCTTCCAACTCTCCGCTCTGGCTCAGGTCCTGATCTCACGGTTCACGTGAGCTCCAGCCCCAGGTCAGGCTCTGTACTGACAGCGGGGAGCCTGCTTGGGGATTGGCTCTCTGCCCCTCCTCCACTCATGCTCGCTCGCGCTCTCTCAAAATAAATAAATATACTTTAAAAAAGAAAATAGGACGCTGCCTCTCCTGCTGAACGCCCTCAGCGGTTCCCCGCTCCCTCTCTGAGTGAGGTGCCCAACCAGCTGTCGCAGCAGCATCTGGGAACTTGTCAGAAGAGCAGATTCTTGGCCCCACCCCAGATCCACTGACTCAGACGTTCGGGGGTGGTACCCAGAAATCTGTGTTCAACAAGCCTCTCGGTTGACCCTGATGCTCGCCGGAGGGTAGGAACCACCGGCCTAGGCCAGGGTCAGCCTTATCAGCTGGGCATCCCGGGCCCTGGGGACTTGGGATCGGGCCCCGTCTGCAGGGTGGCGGCCTCTGTGCCCTGGACTTCAGCCACACTCGGGTCAGCTTCCGCACTGCACTCGCTCCGTGTCCACGGGCGAGTCCCTCCTCCTCACGGCGACTCTCCTTCCTGCTTGAGCAAGTACTCACAGGAATGTTGAGACTATATGCAGTAGCTGTGAAAGGTGGCCTGCCCCCTGGCCGGCACAGGACAATTCAAAGATGACTCTCTTTTGAGCAACTACTGTGTGCCAGCCTCTGTTATAGGCATTTGGGATAGATCTATGGACAGAACAGATAAAAGGTCCCTGCCCCTGTGGCACTGATATTCCGCTTGGGGAATACAGACCGCAAACCAACAACAACAACAACAACAACAACAACAACAAAAACCAAACACACAATAAATGAGGACTTTATAGAGAATTTTAGCAGATGATAAAGCCATGGGCGGGGTGGGGGGGACAGAAATAGCAGGGTTGGAGAATCAGGAAGGTGGCGGGCAGGCATGTCTATGTGGTTTCCTCCCTTAAACAGGTGATCAGGGAAAGAGACCTTTCAGCAAGGACTTGAAGGTGAAGCATTAAGCCAGGAGATATCGAGGAAGGGCGTCCCTCACAGCAGACACAGGTCTAGAGCAGAGGCCCTCAGAAGGGGCACCCCTGGCTTGTTGAGCAATGGCCAGGCAGTCAGGAGGCTGGAGCCTAGTGGGCAAGGGGGGTGTGGGAGAGAGGAGCACAGAAAGGGCAGCGGGCTGCACCTTGAGGTCCTGACTCTGAATGAAGGCTTTTCCAGGAGTGTGGTGGGAACCACTGGGAGCTTTTAAGCAGAAAAAGGCCACGGCTCAGACTTCTGCTTGGAAAGGCTCCCCATGGGTGCCGTGTTGGGAAAGGCTGTGCAGGAACAAGGGCAGTGGTAGCTGGGGGGCCTCTGACAAGTGGCTGTAGACCGAGTCAGAGAAGACGGTGGCCTGACGCGAGGGTGAGAAGTCCTGGGCTCTTGGATACGTTCCGTGGAGGCAATAGGATTGTCTGTGGATAGGATGTGGAATGTGACAGGCATGGGAAAGCAGGGATTGACTCCAAGGTCCCAGCAGAGCTGATGGAAGGGGGCCACAGGGAGACTGGAAGGCTGTGGGTAGAACAGAGCTTTGAGGGAAGATCTGAGTTAGGTGCAGGCCAACTGAGTGTGCCTAGTAGATGACCAAGCAGGGACATTGAGTAGGGCTTAGAGACACTAGGCTGGAGTTCAGGACAGTGCTCTGAAGATGTGAACTTGAGAGTTGAAAGACACAGATGATGTTTGAAGCCATGAGTCCAGCTGAGAGCTCCGTGGTCCAGGGTGTGTCGATGGCGAAGAAGCTGCCCAAGGACCGAGCCCTTGAATTCTTCTTGGATCTGCTGTATGATTTTCCTTCTTCCCTCATTATTAATGAGCTAAATCATATCTTTGACACGTGCTCATTTCGTATTTGTGTAACAGTCATGATGTTACTTAAAAAAAAAAAAAAAGATGGGGCGCCTGGGTGGCGCAGTCGGTTAAGCGTCCGACTTCAGCCAGGTCACGATCTCGCGGTCCGTGAGTTCGAGCCCCACGTCGGGCTCTGGGCTGATGGCTCAGAGCCTGGAGCCTGTTTCCGATTCTGTGTCTCCCTCTCTCTCTGCCCCTCCCCCGTTCATGCTCTGTCTCTCTCTGTCCCAAAAAAATAAATAAACGTTAAAAAAAAAAATTAAAAAAAAAAAAAGATCCTTGAACAATTTAATTTGAAAGTGATGGCGAGTGTAGTTTGTGATAAGTAAAAAAAAAATGAGGGCGGGGTTGGAGAGAAAAGAAATAGACTATGTTTGGTTTGCAAGGGATAAAATCCCATCCAAACTAGTCCAGTTAAAGAAAGTTTTGCTACAAATATCCAGGGTCCTCTTACGAACCCAAAGGGTAGGCAGAGTGGCTAGGTCTGGTCTAAACTAGCAAGTGGGTGGGAGGTTAAGTTTGGCTGCATGTAACAATTAAGCAGAAGTTTCTTTGTCTCCTATAAAAAGAAGTATAGAGATTAAAAGCTTTGGGCTAGTATGACGGCTTTTCAATGTCATAAAGGACTCAGACTCCTTCTGTTTTCCTACTCTGTACCTTTAGCATGCTTCCAACCTCAGTCACCTCAGTGTCTAATATGATTGCTGATCCTCTAGCTATCGCTTCCGTGATAGCATCAGGAGGGAGGAAGGGAAGAAAGATTTCCTCCTTTTTTAAGAAAACTCCCAGGTAGTCCCATACAACGTTCCCGTTGACCACACAGTACTTCGATTGGCCAGAACTCAGTCACATAGCCATACCTAAACGCAAAGGAGGCTGGGAAATAAAGCCGATTATAGCAAAATTAGGTGCTCAGACTATGGTTGGAATCCAGCCTGCAGATATATTTTGGTTGGCCTTGACAATTGTGAATTTTTAAAAACATGATCAGCAATTTAAATGTTACAAGATTTGACGTTAAAACAAAAGTCCAGATGTCTGGATTCTCTTAAATAATCAGAAGGTCTGAAAACCCTGGGCTCACATGCCACATGGGAACCTTTGAAAGGTTTCCCCCGTAGATAGAACCTTGCTCTCCAGTTTGCCCCACCTCTTCAGGCTGTGTTCAGGGCTTGTGACTTTGAACTGTAACCTTTTCAAGGGAGGAACTAATGAGCCCGGATAACCTGCTTACAGAAGAGCTGTCCTTGGAATACTATCCACTCCTGGCCCAGTCGGTGCTGACCGCTGGTGGAGTGGTTGGGGGGCCATGGGGTAGTTCTCCAGATTGAGGCATTGTACAGGCATGCACCCCCAAACCTGTCTGATACAGATGACAATTATTTTTTAATATAATTTATTGTCAAATTGGCTTCTATACAACAGACAGTGTTCATCCCAACAAGTGCTCTCCTCAATGCCCATGACCCACTTTCCTCTCTTCCCCACCCCCCATCAACCCTCAGTTTGTTCTCTGTATTCAAGAGTCTCTTATGGTTTGCCTCCCTCCCTCTCTGTTTGTGACTTTCCCCCCCTTCCCCTCTCCCATGGTCCACTGTTAAGTTTCTCAAGATCCACATAGGAGTGAAAACATATGGTACCTGTCTTTCTCTGACTGACTTATTTCACTTAGCATAACACCCTCCAGTGCCATCCATGTTGCTGCAAACAGCATGATTTCATTCTTTCTCATTGTCCGGTAGCATTCCATTGTATGTATAAACCACATACAGATGATAATTAATCTGCATTGGCACTTGGTGACTCTTGCAAGATAGGGGCAGCTGTCAGAACCTTGAGCTGCCCCTCCCTGAGCAGCTACTGAATGTTGCATTTATTGGACTCCAAACCCCATTTTACCAGAGTTTCTCAAAATGGGACACAGAGGCCTCCTGCATCAGTATCACCTGGGGAGTCTGTTTAAACTGTTGACTACTAAGGGCATGTTCCAGAACTCTTTAGGAAGGGGCCAAGGTCTCCGTAGCCCTGCAGTTAGGAGCATGGGCCAGGGATCTGTTCCCCTTGGCTGTCCAGGAAAGGCCCAGAATCTGTAGAAGCTCTTTAACCAGGAGGCTGCTGGCCCCTGCAGGGCTCTGCCCTGAAAAGCAGTTCGAGGCAAACTGGGGTAACTCCTGCCCACAAAGCGACCTCTGGGCTGCAGAGAGGGGGGTTCTTCTCTTGATTTCTATTCTATTTAGGTTGGGGGGTAGTGTGGGGAGGAAGAGAACAAGTCACGCTAGGCTCTACCCTTCACTCTGCTCCGAGGCTCTGCCTCCTCCCTCATAAAGCAGCCAGTCATTACTGTCATGGAGAGCTATTTTTATGTTATCTAAATGCTATCAGTTTCAATGTTATCTATTTCCCGCCCTGCTATCTTGACTTCCCTTTCCGGGGGCGGGGGGGAGCCCTCCACACGCGCAGGCTCATGGTGTGGGTGGGTGGGCAACACCCCCGTCCTGGAGCACATGAGTGAGACGAAGCCAACGGGGCCAGGACCAGGACTCTGGTTGAAACCACGGGGAAGGACATTCTCTTCCTTGGCTGGGAGCTGAGGGGAGATAGGCTGGTGGCCAGCTTGTCCCCACAAAGGCTAGTCCTGCCTGGGAAGAGAGGCATTGTGGGGAGAAGCAAGCTTGAGAGAAGAGAAGCCATGAAAATGTCAAATGACATCCTGGAAGCCTCTGGAACCAGTACAGCCGCAAAGTCGGTCCCCTCCAGGATTAATTTGCCAGTGCGTTTCCTTTTTTTTTTTTTTTTTTTTTTTTTTTGCTACAGTTAAGTTGGTGTTCTCTTGCTGAAGGTGTGGCAGAGGGCCTAATATAACCAGCAGCTACCAACCCTGAGGCCTGTTTGCTGCTAGGTGATGTATCATGCTACCAAATCAGTTTGGTCACTCTTTTGTATCTCCTTTGGCTTCTTATAAGTTGTGCTGGTTATTTGCTCTTTTTCCCTTTATTATTTCACTCCTGACAGCTTGACCCATGGTAACGGCCGGTAGTTAAATGCTTGTGGGGGAAGAGGCCTGTGGCTTTCACCTGAGTGATGACGATTTTCTAACCCGCTGCCTGGAGCTATGGGTTAAGAATCGAATGGGAAAGGATGCAGGGATTGATTAGCAATGTCTGCCACGGAGCAAAAGCTACTGCAGGTGCCCACCTTACGTCCTCGCCATTGTGAATTATTCTTTTCCTGATGTTAGTTTTTCCTAATCAACAGGAGGAAATTATAACGGCTGTGTGTGCTATGATTTCCCAAATTGATGCCAGTTCTCGGCTCAATTCAGAAACTGGAGCATGGGAAGATTTGTGGCCAGAGGTAATGGAGGCACCCCGTGGTAGATGGGAATTCCCAAAGGACTTGGGGAGGTTGGCCAGAGGCCACATTCAGCCTCTATCACTGTCTGGTGATCCTGGACAAATCCCTCCCTTTCCCCGGTACTGTGGCTGAATTTGTCACGAGAGGGAGTTGAGCCAAGAGGACTGGATCATGCAAGAGGCATTGCCCATGCCGTCCTCCCCTGTACTTAATGCTTTGGTGACCTCAACCTGCTTGTCATTCCCCAAATGCATTGTTTTGCCTCTGTACCCTTGAGAGCGCGTGTCTCCTGTGAAATGCCACCCTCACACACTTCCATCCATCCTCAGCACCCTGATCAAATGTCCCCTCCTCCGCCTCCTTGGGCAGAGAGGGTAAGGGCCTCCACCTGGGCTGCTGTTGTCATCTGTCGCCCCCACCAGACTGTGAGTCGCTTGAAGACAAATCCAGGCCTGATTAAGGTTGGCCGGTGACCTGGCACAGAGCAAATATTCAGACAAGGTTCATTAAACGAATTAGTAAACGACCACCTTTCAGAGGCACGAGACTGCCGAGACATTGAAGGAAAGGCCAAAATCCCAAGGGGTTTAATACTTTCTACATTTCTCCCTGGCCCCCTCTTCCCCTCCCTTCTCTTATCTCCCATTGAATTTCCAAGCTGAAAGGGCTGTGAGATCCTGGTCACTGCCTTTGGAGGCGAGACTCCTGAGTCACAGGACTGTCCTGGGCTAGAGGGGGTGGGGAGGCACCCGGGCTCCTGATCTGCCCTAACCTCCGAAGGCTGAGCAGCGGGGCTCTCCAAAGAGGCAATCAGAGGCAGTGTTTACATGCCAAAGCCTGTTTTTCTCTGAACTTCTTGCAAATTGGACTGAATGTGCTAAATACATAATGAATCTGCTAAACTCTTTAATGCACTTGTAGTACTTATTGATTTCCTCGTTGATTACATGTAATTTGCTGAACTGATTTGCTGTGTGACTTGAAAGACATTGGGGATAGATCTCTGTAATTTGTCACTCAACTCATCCTGGACTTCAAAATGAATACGGAATGATACATTTAAAAAGTTTCAGGGTCGTGATCCAGATTCTCTTCAACAGATGGGACCACGTTCAAAGCAGCAAATTTCGTACTGAATTCCAATTATGTGCCAGGCCGTGTGTGAGCTGCTGGGGTTTCACCAGAGAATAGGAGTGCATTTCTGACCTGGGTGCGATCACAGTCTATCGCAGGGGTGGATAGGAACAGGCCCACGATGTTTTCAATTTACAGAGTGGGAGCAGAGAGGAAGAGCGTATACATTCATTTGTGAAGGTCAAAGAAATCTTCAGAGAGAATCTGACCTTTGAGCTGGGTGGTAAAAGATGTGCTGGAGATTCCAGGCAAGCCAGGTACAGCAGGTGTCTGTTGCTCTTGTCTGCCCAGGTTCCCTCCTCCCTTCTTTGAAAGCAGTACCCAAGGTTTTTTGTTTTTTTTTTGTTTTTTTTTTTTTTTTTTTGAGAGCTCCCCTCCCCCCTCCCGCATGCCAGAGGTCTGGGGGAAACAGGTGTGTTCCCAACCACACCCCATGATCGAGATGCGGGTCCTTCAGACTTTGCTCCTGGGACTCTCCACTTGCCGTGGCGTCTTATAAGGACGGAAGGCAGCTGGAGCCAAGACGTCCCAAGATGGTCTTGAATTTCTGCTGCTGAGATTCAGGCCCTGCCTGGGTTCTTTCCTTCTCAACTCTCAGTCTGTGAGCTGCTCTGCAGCCAGGGCTGGTTTCTGTCACTTACGATCAAAAGTCTCCACAGAGAAGTGAAGGGCCTTTCCCTCCACTCCCCCAGTGGAAGAAATTGATTCTTCCTCTTTGGCAAGAGCATGATCCCACGGCCATGCCTCTATGAGGGCCTTGTGGCCACAACCAGCCATTTATATCCCCATTTCTCAGTTCTCCATTGAGTTCGGAACTTGTATATCCAACTGCCTCACTATCACAGCCATCCAGATTCCTCATGTGCATCCAAAACGTGTACCTCGATTCCCACTTCCCTGCCCCCCTCAACAGTGGTTTCCTCTTCCGTCCCAGTAAATGGCAGCACCATCCACCCCCCCAACTCAAGTTAGTCATTATCTGTCTCCTTGGCTCTCTACCTGCCCTATCCTACCCATGTGCCAGTCCTATTGGCTCTGCCCCCCCACTTCCACTTTGAACCCATTTTCTTTCTACATTGACCCCACCAGCCTAGATCCAGGCATCCTCTAACAGCTTCTTAAATCCGATCTCAGACTCCACAACCGTATAGACCAGCTTGAAACCCTTCCATGGTACCCCATGTGATTGAGATGTGATTCAGATTTCTGGGAACTGGCAATTCCTGCTCGATTTGGCCCCTTTCCACCTCTCTGTCTTTACTTCCTAGCCTTCTTTCCTTGTGCCCACCCCTCGGCTGACTGGCCTTCCTGTCCCTGGAACCCATGGAGCACCTCAGGGGCCTTGTGCTGGTGGTGCCTCTGCCTAGGGTGTTCTCCCCGTTGGTACCTGGTGCCTCCTTCTCAGCGTTCCGCCTCAGCCTCAGCTCTGAGGTCATCTCCTTAGTAAAGCCCATCTTTATCACACCAGGCACTTCCGTCCCCCACACCAAGCACCTCTCATTATATCTAGTTTCATTTTTCTCATGGCGCGTAACACTGTCAGATATGGTGGGGTCATTCGTGCACTTGCTTGGTGTCTGTCTTCCCCACCACAATGGGAGCTCTAGCAGAGCAAGGTCTTGTCCGCTTGTCCACTGCTGTATCCCCATCACCCTGCACATTGTGTGCTCAAATATTCCCATTGTGGGAGCAAACGAGTGAGTGAATGAGCAAATGAATCAATAGCACACATTCTCGGTGTTTTACATTTGTCAGATTTTTTTAATGCAACCATCTCTCCTAGTAGACAGAGCTCCTCCAGAACAGGGACTGGGTCTGTTTTTGGTTTTGTTTCTAATTTTTTTTTTTAATGTTTATTTTTGAGAAAGACAGAGCATGAGCAGGGGAGGGGCAGGGAGAGAGGGAGACAGAACCTGAAGCAGGCTCCAGGCTCTGAGCTGTCAGCCCAGAGCCCGACGCGGGGCTCGAACTCACGTACCCGCGAGATCATGACCTGAGCCAAAGTCAGACGCTTAAACGACTGAGCCACCCAGGCGCCCCAGAACTGAGTCTGTTTTTAATCTCAGTATCTCAAGCACCCAGCAGATAGCTGGCACACAGTAGACGGTCAACGAATGTGTGTTAAGAGAACACAGAAGCAAATGGCATTTGTGACAGAGGGAGCTCGATAGGGAAAAGTGTGGAGGGTTGACTTGTGTTAGACAGATTGACATTCTTTTTTGGAGAGGCACCGAACACAGCTGTTTGTGGTCCCGGGAGTGCAGGCATGCACACACATAGTTGCAGGGACTAGATGAGGCAGGGAAGTTCCCGCTGATAAAATCTTTACAATGAAGTCTCCCTTCTCATGCAGAGCAGTACAACAGAAATGAGTTCCAAGGATCAAGGTCCATCGGGAAAAAATATGAAAGTCCAGAATTTCCATAAGAGGAGGAGTGGTGGGAGGGGAAGTTGAGACTTTGATAAACGTCCAGACTTTGTAAGATTGCAGGGTTAAAAGGGACTTAACATTTTTCTAGGCCAGAAGTTTTCAGATGGTAGAAAACATTAGAACCACCTGGAGATTTTAATAAAGGGGCAGAGTCCTGGGGTCCGTGCCCAGAGATTTTGATTCTACAGGTCTGAGCTGAAGTTTCCATCTGTGAATCTATATTTTAATAATTACCCCAGGGTGATTTCTGACACAAGTGGTTATTGCCCCTCTGGACCAGATAAATGCTGAGCTGAACCAATATTTGGTGCCTTGAATTCTTTCTGTAACTTCCCTCTGAGGGCCTTTCATCCTGCCTGTGATACTCATAGTGATGGGAGCTCATGGTCTTTGGACATCCAAGACTATTAGGAAGTTGGGTGGGGTATTAGGGGTGGGGTAGGGGAGAGGAATGCCATTGGAGGCAGAAGGTACAGCGTATACAAAAGCTTCTAAGAAGAAAAAGTGTTGGTGTGTTGCTGAAGGGTGAGTGATGTAAAGCAGCTGGAACATTGGATTATAGGAAGATGTGCAGAGCCTGGAAGTGGAAATTGCAGATTGAAGCCAGGAGTGGGGGCCTTGGATGCCAAATGGTAAAGTTTGAACATTATTATCAGACACTGAGGCTTGTCGAAGAGTTTTCAGGAAAGAATATCTTACCTAAACCAGCATAGCTGGGGGATGATTACTATTTGGCCTGGATGGATCCAAGAAGACCCAGTTTCTTTCTCTCCCCTTCTCTTGATTTGGCTACATCAGTGTTGAGTCTATTACAAGGTCTCATGTCACAAGATGGCTGCAGCAGTTCCAGCCCTTCCACCTTCCTTCTAATTCCTCTCTAGCTGAAAAGAGCCACAGTGTATTTCTGAAATTCGCAGAACGCATCTAAGGACATCTCATTGGCTCTGATTGGGGCCAGGTACCCATCTCTGACTCAATTACCGTGACTAAGGGAGTATGATGTTCAGATTGGCCAGGCTTAAGTCACGTGTCTATGCAAGGGGTAGAATCAACTCTATTGGAAGCAAAGACTGCTCATGCAGGATGAGTGGTCCCCCAGAAAGAGATTTGATAAGTTAGTTTAGAATGATTTATTCAAAGGGCACCTGGGTGGCTCAGTCACTTAAGCATCTGACTCTTTTTGTAATGTCTATTTATTTTTGAGACAGTGCAAGTGGGGGAGGTGCAGAGAGGGGAGACAGGATCCCAAGTGGGCTCTGTACTGACAGGCTGACAGCAGCGAGCCCAAGGTGGGGCTCGAACTCTCAAACCACGAGATCATGACCCGAGCTGAAGTTGGACGCTCAACTGACTGAACCACCCAGGTGCCCCTAAACACCTGCCTCTTGATTTCAGCTCAGGTCACGATCTCATGGTCATGATCTCACAGTTGTGAGATCAAGCCCCGCATTGGGCTCTGTGCTGGGCTTTGAATCTGCTTAAGATTCTCTCTCTCCCTCTCCCTCTGCCTTTCCCCTGAGAGAGAGAGAGACAGAGAGAGACAGAGACAGACAGAGAGAGACAGAGAGAGAGAGAGAGAAGGATTTATTCATTATCTACAGAGAGCCAGAGCCGAACTGTGGAGTGGCACAGGCTGAATGTTTTGGACGAGACAAACTAGATTCCATGATGCTTAGCGGGTCAAAGGCTGGTTCAGCCACTTGCTTCCTGGATGGCCTCGAGCATGTTATTCACTCCTCTGACCCTCATCCTTCATCTCTAAAGATGAAATGTTTCTGTCCAAGAGCTGCTGTAAGAAGCCGATGAAATACGTACGGTCCCTGGCACATATTAACTACTCGGTAAAAAGCAGCAATGACAACATTTCTTTGATTATGTGACAGCATTGATTATAGATGAATCATTGATTTGATAAGCTTTTGGAGAGAGAGAGAAAAAAAGCTGCTCTATCAATTGTTTGAAATACCCTGATTTCAGAAATGTTAAAATGAGACAAAAAAAAAAAGTGTCTTTGAATTCAGGAAGTGGACGGCAATGAAGAGGGTGGCGATTGGGGCAGGTGATCAGTGGGTGAGAGCACAAACTTGAAGTTGACCCGATTGCACATAAACCCTGGTTTTGACGCCCACAGGCTGCCTGATGTTGCGATGCATAAACCATGAAAAAGGACTCATCCCGTAGCTCCCTTTCCTTGCCCACTCTGTGCCTCGGTTTCCCTTCTCACTCTCCTGTCCCGCGACACCAAACTTCACAATTTTTGCCTTCTTATGTGTATTTGTATTCACCTACTTTTCTATATTTTTTTTAAACAATCAAATTGTTTTGATAATTTAGGAAAATCCCTTCTAGAAAATTGTAAGACAAAGATCCTCCTATTTCCTTCCCACCCCCTGAAGATAACTATTTACTATTGAATTGGATTTCTTTGTATGGTATTTTTCTGTGGAGAAGGTTTTGCTGTTTTCACAGTTGTAATCATCCATAATTTCAATTTTGTATCCTGTTTCCTTCCCGGTTATTACCAGCTCTCCCCGAATAGAATTTTAATGACCGTAATATATTTCCTCATGTGTCTCGAAGTGGTTCACTTAATCATTTTCTATTTTCGAACGCCAAGTGGTTTCCAAATTCTTATCGGAGCTGATAACACAGGGATCAACCATTTTCTGCAGAAACTGATTTCATGTATCTGGTGGTACCACGAGGAGACCATCGTGGATGTAGAAATACAGGGACAAGAGGTGGGGGACACGTTCCCAGTTCTTGGTTGCCAATGCGTCTCTCAAAATAGTTTGAACACTGTGTGATCTTGCAGATATCTGTCGGGCCCCCATTTCAAATGCTTGGCCCGTCCTCGGGTGTGCGTGCAGAAATACACATGTGCGCTCATGTGTTTAGCATTTGTGGTGAGTCACCCTTCGGGCTAGGAAGGGTGGGTCTACGTAACCAGGGAAACAGCCCTTCAAAAACCTGCCACCCCCAGCTCAGTGTTAAAATAACCTGAAGAGGCTCCCGTAGGAGCAGACTGGCGTGCAGGTAGCATTTACCTTTCCAGTTCTGGCTCAGATTTTGAATTTAACCCCGGGGCTCCTCCCTTGACTACGATGTGGTCCCAAGACTGAACCTTTCTCCATCCCTCCCCCCCCCCCCCAACCCCGCACAGGGTAGAGTCCCCCGGGGCAATGTTCTCAGGACTCATGTGACCATTTCCCTCCTCTGCTGTCTCCTCCAGCCAGGTCTCCGAGGGCCCTGGGAGGTACCCTCACCAGAGAGACTTCCATACAAATGTGCGGCTTCATGAATTGTCTTAAAATGAGCGTGGTGTAACCACCACCCAGGTCAAGGATTCTCCAGACTAGAAAGTAGAGGCTCGGAAGAGTTGGGCAACTTGACCCCAAGGGAGCACCCCCCGGTAAGCAGCAGATGCACGGGGATTCATTTGTTCACGTGACACGTACTGTTGAGGTCCTACTATGGGCCAAACACTGGGCCGGATCCCTGCTCTCAGGGAGCTCACATCCTAGAGGTGGAGAGAGATTGTGCAGCAGGTAATCACGCAAGTGAACCAGGTGAGGGCAGGCTGTGGAAGCGGCCTGAAGGAGGGACACAGGGCAGAGAAGACCGCTTCGGACAGGCTGGTCATCGTGGCCTCCCTGAGGAGGTGAGTTGGGAGCAGAGGCCTGAATGAGGAGGGGCTGCCCACACAAGGGGAACAGCCATCTTGGCAGAGAGAACCGCAAGCAAAAAGTCCCAATTGAGGGAACACGCCTGGGTGTTTGGGGAACAGGGAGAGGGCCGGTATGTCTGGGCAACAACGATGAGGGACAAGTGGAATGAGGGTGAGATCAAGGCAGGCAGGGGCTAGTCACACAGGGTCCTATAGGCTGCAGGAAGATTGGATTTGATTCCAAGTGCCATGGGAGGTTCCTGGGGGGCCTTTACCTACGGGAGGGGCACAATGAAATTTACAGTCCCGAAGGGGCACTCTGGGCGCTGTGTGGGGCAGGAGAGGAAACAGCCAGGCTGGTCTGATGGCCATGGCTTCAATTCAGGGGTGACAGCTGAGACTAGGATGGGGCAGCAGAGGTGTAGACAGGCCAAGGAAACAGAACCCCTGCACCTCCCAGAGTTTGTTTTTTTAATTGAGGTATAGCTCACATCCCATAAAATTTACCATTTCCAAGTGTACAATTCAGTGATTTTTAGTATATGCACAAGGTTGTGCAACCATGACCACTATCTAATTCCAGAACCTTTTCGTCACCTTCCAAAGAAACCCCATACTCATGAGCTGTCACTCCCCACTTCCTCCTTCTCCTACTCTCTCCCATCACTAATTTCTAAGGATTGGCCGATTTGGGACATTTCATAGAGATGAAATCATGCTATACATGGTCTTCCACGTCCGGCTTCTTTCACGAGCGTAACGCTTTCGGTTCATCCATGTTGTCCCATGAATCAGAACTTCATTTCTTTTTATTGCCAAATCATATACCATTGTATGGATATATCACCTTTTGCTAACCCCTTGGCCAGTTGATGGACATTTGGGTTGTTTCTACTCCTTGGCTATTATGAATAATATTGCTATAACTATTCAAGTTTTTGTGTGGACATACATTTTCAGTCCTCCTAAGTACATTTCTAGGAGCGGAATCACTGGGTCATGTGGTGATTCTGTATTTAATTTTTTTCGGGAGCTGCGGGACTATTTTCCAAAGAAGCTGTGCCAATTTGCACTTTCTCCAGCTGTGTATGAGAGTTGTGAGCTTCCACATCCTCACAAGCCAACCCTCGCTGGCCGTCTTTTTCATTCTGGCCATTCTAGAAGGGGTGAAGTGGGATCTCATTGCCGTTTTGATTTGCATCCCTCTGATGACTAACGATTGGGCACCTTTCATGTGCGTGTTCGGCCATTTGTGCGTCTTCTTTGGGGAAATGTCTATTCAAGTCTTTTGTCCACTTTTTAATAGGGCCCCATGACGGATAACACCCTGCACCACCCAGGTCCTTGCTATTTCTCTAATTCCTTCTCTTACTCCTCTCCTCTCACTCACTTGATTCCAGCCTTTCTGGCCTACTTACTGTTCTTGGAATCTGCCTCGGGACCTTTTCACATTCTGTTCTCTTTGCCCGGAATCCTCTTCCCCAGATATCTACATGTCTCGCTCCTTCACTTCATCTGGGTCTCTGCTCCAGTGTCCCCTCTTCAAGGTCACTCTCTCCGTTGCCTTGCCCTGCTGTGTTGTTATACATGAACTTGTCTGTATGTCGTCAGCTTCATCAGAGCAAAGACTCTGTCATGTTCTTGTGTTCCCACCACCCAGATAGCGCCTGGCACATGGTAGGCACCCAGTACAAATTTGTTAAACGAATAAGTGCAAGAATGGAGACCAAGTCTGAGATCAGACAGCTGTTAGATATCCCAACTTAAAATTTCTAAGCATGCCCTGTTCACAGTGAGGTCAGGAGAGGAGGGTGTGGCAAGGGGAAAAAAGACGATGCCTTGGGTTGGAACAGGGCGGAGTTGAGATGTCTTTAAGACATCTTGGAAAATCAGCAGGAGGGTGGGCTGGGCTGGAGGCGGGCACTTAGGAGTCATTGGCACAGTGATGGTGACAAATCATGGGAGCCTGCCAAGGGAGTGTGAGAGGGTGGGAAGAAATGGGGGCCTGTCCTGCGTGACTAAGGGTTCAGAGAACAGCGGGCCAAAGAATGCCAAGACAGGGCGTTGGGAGGGAGCGGGGATGGAGGGAGAGTCAAGTGTCACAGAGACACTGAGGAAGAGGAAACCTGAACAAAAGTAGTGCTTTCAGACACAGCGAGAAAATGAGACCTGGAAATACATTTCTCAGATCAATTGTTGCCTTAGTCATCCTTAGGAAAATAAACTGGCATTTCAAAAATAACCACAAAGTTTCAAACTAAAAGCAGACAAGTTATTTTCAGTGCAGAAAGGACTGCTTTTGATCAAAGCAATGGAGTTTGGCATTTTTCCCGAAGGTCCCAGACTGGGCGCTCACCAGTTACGATGGATCCACCACAGGCCCCTGCAGGGATCCTTCAAAAAAAATGCAGAATTTGCTGTTGACGTTTAAAAATTGGGAGAGTTCATACAAAAACCCAACTTCAAGCTTCTTTGAAAAACTGGAGTATTTGGACACACTGGCCCCTCATTCCAATGAGGCATCGATTGGCAGCCTTTATTTTATGTCTCGTTTAGGATGTTTCGGATAAACAAATAACTTGATTTAAAAAAATTTTTCTTTTAATGGGTATCGATTCTTTTTTTTTTTTTTAATTTTTTTTTCAACGTTTATTTATTTTTGGGACAGAGAGAGACAGAGCATGAATGGGGGAGGGGCAGAGAGAGAGGGAGACACAGAATCGGAAACAGGCTCCAGGCTCTGAGCCATCAGCCCAGAGCCTGACACGGGGCTCGAACTCACGGACCGCGAGATCGTGACCTGGCTGAAGTCGGACGCTTAACCGACTGCGCCACCCAGGCGCCCCTAATGGGTATCGATTCTTGAGAGAGAGTGTGTGTGAGTAGGGGAAGGGCAGAGTGAGAGAGGGACACAGAATCTGAAGCAGGATCCAGGCTCTGAACTGTCAGCATAGAGCCCCATGCAGGGGCTCACCCACAAACGGTGAGATCATGACCTGAGCTGAAGTGGGACGCTTAACCGACTGAGCCACCCAGGCCACCCTGGATAAGCAAATAACTGAAAAAAAATTTTTTTATCATGAGAAATTTCAAGCATAGTAAGAAGTAGAGATGAGAATAATGTAGGGGCTCCCCCTGTATTATCACCCAGCCTCGACAGTTAAGAACAGTCTGCTTTTCCTGTTTCTTCAGGCTTCATCCCCAACAGCTTCTTTTTCGTGAGGGTCGGCCTGGAATATTTTAAGTCAAACTCAAGACATCATATGATTTCCCCCACAAATACAATAAAACGATTTCCTAAGAGACAGACTTTTAAAAATCATAATCGCAATGCTATTATCATACTCAACAAAATTAATGCTAATTGCTTAATATCATCTTACCGAAACTGTGTTTGATAAGACGCACGCATTACATTTGGTTGTTGTGTCTCTTAAATTTCTTCTCATCTATAATAGTTCCTTCCCTCTCTCCTTTCCCCACCCCCTTCATTTGTTGAGGAAAGTGGGTCCTTTGTCCGGCAGAACTTCGTGTATTCTGGGTTTCACTGCTTGTTTCTTCCGGCTGTATAGACATGCCTGCCTACCCCGCTTCGAAACTGATGTGAGGTCACATTCAGATTCATCCGCTTTCTTTTTTTTTTTTTTTTTTGTTGCAAGTATTACTCAATGCTGCTGTTTCCTTCGTATCGCTTTATATTAAGAGACTCACAGCGTCGGTCCACATTTTTCGGAATGATGAGCAGGTTCAGGTGGTCTCAACAGATCTCACCACAGTCAAGTTCACCCTCAGATCACCAATGACCATTGTCTAAATCATGCATTCTCAAAGGGGTTGATAAAGCCACCAAAGAGGCCAACATTAGTTTGAGAGGAGTTTAGAGAGGAAAAAGTCGTATTCTTTTAATGCATAAAGCAAAGGTATATATATATCTATATATCTATATATATCTATATATCTATATATATACACACTGTATATATATATATATACACACTATATACATATAGTATATATATATATACTATATATATACTACATATATACACATATATACATATATACATATACATAAATGTATACCTATACATGTATACATATGTATGTATACATATATATACATATATACATATATACATACATATACATATATATACACTATATATATATACACACTACATATATATATATATATATATATATATATATATATATATAGTATAAATGGATATGCAGTATATCTGTGGCATTAAAATTCCATGGTGTGGAAGGGGGCACCTGGGTGGCTCAGTCAGTTAAGCAACCGACTCTTGATTTCAACTCAGGTCATGATCTCCCGGTTCGTGAGATCAAGCCCTCCGTCAGGTTCTGTGCGGACAGCACAGAGCCTGCTTGGGATTCTCTGTCTCCTTATCTCTCTCTGCCCCTCACCTCCTCTCAACCTCTCTCTCAAAATAAATAAATAGACATTTAAAAAAATCCATGGAGGTTGTGATTAGGAAGAAAAAAGTGTCTAAAATGTCCCTAGGGGGATGATGATGAAAAGAAGTTTGGGAAACACTGGCATGGATGTATTCTTTCATTAGGGAAGGCAAACTGGTCATTTCCCAATGCTATCATTTTTTTTTTTGCCTGTGAGTCTTCTATAAAGAAGAACTTCTTATCAACAATTTGGCTTTTCTGCAATCCAATCTGTACAGGAAATGAAAGATAAATGCTTGTCCTTTGTTTATCAATTTTCAGCATAATGAGTTGGTGCCTAGCAACTTGCAAAGGAACCAAGGAGGTTTTTTTGTATCATTTTGAACTTACACATTTCATATGCTTTGCATGATTTTTCCATTCATTTTAGTGAGTTTTTTTCTGGATGCTCAAATTAATCTTGCTTTGACCAATGGAGTCCCTTCAAATAGGCTTCTGTGTCCCTTGCTGTGTTCCCAATAGTCTGTATTTCTTTTTTTTGAATGTTTATTTATTTTTGAGAGAAAGAGAGAGAGGGAGAGAATCTAAAGCAGACTCCAGGCTCTGAGCTGTGAGCACAGAGTCCCATGCGGGGCTTGAACTCACGAACTACAAGATCATGACCCAAGCTGAAGTTGGACACTTAACCGACTGAGCCACCCAAGCGCCCATCAATAGTCTGTCAGTTATGACAAGATGTCCCAGATTTATTTTGGACATTTCTTCCCCAGATCTTCAAATCCCTGTTTCTCTGAAGAGCACTGATTCCTTCTAGAGGGGTAGGGGAATGGTGTGCAGACAGCACAGTGTGAGTGCTAAGGGTGCTTCTAGTTATATTGGGCGGAAATAGGAAATAAATACTTTTAGAAAGAGAAAAAAAATAAGTTCATATAGCTGTTTCCAATTCAAATGAAAAATTACCTTTTGTACTGAACAGTTCTGATATACGTATCTTCATTTTTGAAATTATGCTAATTATCTTGGTTTCTGATGGAATTAATATAATTATTTATTTGCTTTATTCTCCAATTCTACATATCCTACATTCTATATATACATATATAAGATATAAATATGTATGTTTATGTATATAAATTTACATACACATATAGGCTTAACAGAACACTTTTACTAAACATAACTAAACCTAACCCTTTTACATTTTTTAACTAAATATTTGACTACCAATTGCAGTTTAAAATATCTTCTTATGTTTTTTCCTTACTTTTAATTTTTTGTAATGTTTTATTTTATTTTTGAGAGAGAGAGAGACAGAGAGAGAGCAGGCAAGTGAGTGAGCAGGGGAGAGGCAGAGAGAGAGGGAGAGAATCTGAAGCAGGCTCCAGCCTCTGAGCTGTCAGCACAGAACCCGACGTGGGGCTCGAACCCACAGACGGCAAGATCACGACCTAAGCTGAAGTTGGACACTTAACCAACTGAGGCACCCAGGCGCCCCTAGTTACTTTTAAAAAGTAACTTGAAATAATTCTTCTGTGAATAGTTCTGCCACTCTCTTCCTATGCAGCGAGGTTTTGTTTTTTTCTTTTTGCTTTGCTTTTTAAAATTATCTAAAACACCTACATCGTTACAAAATAAAACTATAAAATGTGGTATATTCTGAGAGACCTACCATCAGTCCCTGTCTATTTCTTTTGGTAGGATATCCCCCCTTATCCGCAGGGAACAGGTTTCAAGACCCTGGTGGATGTCTAAAATCACAGAACTGAACACCATATACTGTTTTTTCCTATACATACGTACCTCTGATAAAGTTTAATTTATAAATTAGGCACAGTGAGAGATCAACAACAGTAACTACTAATAGAATGAGGACTTATAACAACGTCCTGTAGTAAAAGTTATGTGAATGTGGACTCTCTCTCTCTCTCAACATACCTTATTACCCTGTGCTCACCCTTCCTGTGAGAATATATTATAAAATGCCTATGTGATAAAGTGAGGCGAATGACCCCAGGTGTTGTGATGGAGCGTTAATTTACCATTGATCATCTGACCATAAATCAGAAGAAAGATCATCAGCACCTCTGGATCGTGGTCGACCACAAGTAACCTAAAACCACAGAAGGCAAAACTGTAGGAAGTTGTTGGGGGGGGTGGTGCTATTGCATGTACGAAGTTTTGTATTTTCATTCTAATGGTTACCTTTAGATTAAAAGCTTTGTGTGATATCCGTAACCCTTTCTTTTTCTTTTTTTTTAAATTTTTTTTAATGTTTATTTATTTTTGAGACAGAGAGAGACAGAGCATGAACGGGGGAGGGTCAGAGAGAGAGGGAGACACAGAATCTGAAACAGGCTCCAGGCTCTGAGCCGTCAGCCCAGAGCCCGACGCGGGGCTCGAACTCACGGACCGTGAGATAGTGACCTGAGCTGAAGTCGGACGCTTAACCGACTGAGCCACCCAGGCGCCCTCCGTAGCCCTTTCTTTATCAGTGTGTCTGTATTGGTTTCCTACCAGGACAAATACTGAAATTAATGAGGACCCTTTTTCATCCTTCAGCATCTATTTTAAAGGAACAGCGTATATATTTTAAAGTAACATCGGTTTACTTCCAATGAATACCAATGAGGCCATCAATGAGATTATTCTACTTTTCATACACTCCCTTCTCTCCCCATGTTTTGAAAATTGTATCATATCTAGTTGTCAGAACATGTGACAATTAGATACTAGCCTGTCACTCCTGGCCCCAACACTTAGTGTTTCTTTTATTGTTAAACACGCCCAGTGCTCCCCACCAGCCCTTGTGCTGAATCTTCTTCCTTTGTTTTCTGATTGTCTGAAGTTTATTCTTTAGTAGATTTCTTGGGAAAGGATTATGGGAATAATATTCTCTGCGTTCTTCGAAGTTCATGGCATTTTGTGCTATGCCTTTTTTACTTGGTCTACTTGACTGGATATGAAACCCTTGACTCTCATTTTCTTTCTTTGAACTTCTTAAATATGTCACTCTTTAGAATTCTGATGTTTCTGATGACAAACTCGATATTAAACTGATTTTCCTTCCCACTCAAAGAATTTGTTCATTTTGTCCAGATGTCCAGCGTAATGCTTCTTCTCCAGTCCAAAAATTTTACTGAGATATATCTTGGTGTTGGCCATTTGGGATTGTTTTTCTTGGGTTGGATAATTCAAGCGATTGCTTTTTCCAGAAAAGTTTCTCAGATTATAGTTTTGGCTATTTACTTTCTTGTGGTTGCAAGTTCCCCCTTTGGGAACTATCACATACATGTTGGGCATTTCACTCTTTTGTAACTATCACTCTCTGCCAGATCTTTTCTTAGGGGCCTCTTCATTTCTGTTCTAAATCTTTTTTTTTAAGTTTATTTATTTATTTTTGAGAGAGAGAGAGACAAAGAGAGAGGGAGAGAGAGAATCACAAACAGGTTCCATGCGGTCAGTGCAGAGCCTGATGTGGGGCTCGAACTCACCAACCATGAGATTATGACCTGAACCGAAATCAAGAGTCAGATGCTTAACCCACTGAGCCACCCACGTGCCCCTCTGCTCCATTTCTTTTCCCCCTTCCCACCCCCCCCTGCCCCCCGTCATTCTCTCACTGTGATTTTCTTTTTTTTTTTTTATTTTTTTTTTTCAACGTTTATTTATTTTTGGGACAGAGAGAGACAGAGCATGAATGGGGGAGGGGCAGAGAGAGAGGGAGACACAGAATCAGAAACAGGCTCCAGGCTCCGAGCCATCAGCCCAGAGCCTGACGCGGGGCTCGAACTCACGGACCGCGAGATCGTGACCTGGCTGAAGTCGGACGCTTAACCGACTGCGCCACCCAGGCGCCCCTCTCACTGTGATTTTCTATGGCATCTTTCTATTTTATCTCTAATTCGTTCCTGACCATTTCTAATTCTGTTTTAGGTTTTTCTTTCTTGATTGCCATCCATAATCTTTTTATCCTTTTCTTCTCCTAGGTCAGTTTGGAATATTAGGTGATAGTTTTCCTCTGCTTGGAGCTATATGTTTCTAATGGGTTTTTATTTTTCATAGATGTATTACTCTGATAAGTATCCTGTTTTTTGGAACACTCTTTCATCACAATCTTCTTTCTGTTTATTTATATTTAAGTGAGATGGGTCTCCCCATACTTTTTGGAGGAAGTTCCTGCTGCTAAGAGATAATTTTCAGAAACAGATAAAATCGCACGTCTCATCCAGATGTAAATATGAACACATGTTAAAAATTGCATTCTGTTAATCCACCGGGGAACCGGGCAGATGTTGTGACTAGTTCAAAGACAGGGCCAGAAATGTACCAATGTATGTGGAGCAAAAGTGTGTCCAAATGAGTTGTAAATGAAGGCAAACTTTGTGTGTGCACAGAAGGGGTGACACGGGACAGAACCTACCTGTGTGTCAGTTACACACTATTTACGGGGCTGTAAAAGAGCCCCCACGAATCAGAATCTAATAAGGCGTAGGGTGAGCTGTAGACGATGCAGTTTTCCAGGGAAGAACCAGACGTCGTCGTCCCTGTGCAGAAGGTGGGGGTGGGTGGGCCAGCTCCCCCGCGACTCCCGCCCAGCACAGAGGACTTGTCCATGCTGTGCTAAGAGACCTCACCCACCTGTAGCCGGGCTTGCACCCACACTAGGCCACGTCTGCAAAGGGGACCCCAGGCCCCGCGCTGAGTCTCCACTCAAGAAAACACAGGGTGGCCGAACTACAAAACGTACATTGTCCCAACCCACGCTGCCAAACCGGTGAGTAATTCTCTACTTACCTTCCTCCTGTAATTTCCCATTTCCTCCTGGCCCCTTTTAACTCCCCCTCCGTTCTCCCTTTAAGAACCTCAGTCGCCTTTGTTCTGAGTCGGAGTTGGGCTCAGTTTATACCCGAGCCTACCTGCCCCGCGGCTCTGGTCTGAATAAAATCTGTCCTGGCACCTCCGACCCAGGGCTGAGGTCCAGGGCTGTTCCAGGGCTCTGGTCTGTTGTTGCCACAACAGTCTCTCAGTGCAGCCAGCTGGCTGTACTCACAGAGCTGTCTCTTCAGGCCCCCTCCCCCAGAAGCATCTACACCTTTTTCCACCTTTGCCCACAGACTTCCTGTGCACGAGGTCCTTCTGCGTACTGTTCTCAGCGTTTTTCCCCTTCTGAGGGCGTTTCCCCTGCGTTTTGGAGAGCCCCGAGGGCCCAGGCCGTCCCAGCCCCCAGACCCCCTCCAGCCCCTTGGACTTACCTGCAAGTCGCAGCCTGTATGGGCCCCTGCCGGTCCTGCATTCACGTTTACTCCCCAGTCCTCCGGACCACCTTCGCCAGGTGACTAACTTTCAGCAGTCTGTGCAGGCCCAGCTCTTAGGACTTCTGGAAGCCCTCGCCTTCCCCTCCACCTGCTCTCACACAGCTGCAACCCAGACGTCTCTGCCCCCATCAGCGGCTTTGCTCCAGCCTCCCGCATTCTGGGATACTTGGTCACCAGGCTGTGTTAAATATGCCATCTGTGGATTCTTTTCTTTTGCTCCCCTACTTTTTCTGTGCATGGTTTTAAGAGGAGTTGGGGATGCTAAGAAATGACACTGTCACTATCTCCACGGGCTTTGGCTGCACCTTTTAGACAGGACATGTATCGTCCACAGAGCCAGGCAGGGTCCCCACCAGGCGGCTTCCCTTCCTTACTCATGACATATCACCTCTGGCCCCAGAAGTCTATTTCCACACAGCCTGTATTTGTTCTGGCTCTATTTCTAATACTCCGCTTCTGTCTCAGTGCGTTGTCTCAGAACCTTTCCGCTTAAATTTTTCTTTATTTTTTTAATATTTTAGATTTTTTTTCTTTATAATACCTAAGGAATCTTTCCTCTCTCTGTGTCTTTCTTTCTTTCTTTCTCTCTTTCTTTCTTTCTCTCCTTCTTTCTTTTCTTTCCTTCTTCTCTTTCTTTCTTTTCTTTCTTCTTTCTTTCTCTCTTTCTTTCTTTTTCTTTCTTTTTTCTTTCTTTCTCATATCTCATTTTGTCTTTTTCTATACTATTTGCTTTGCTTTGTATTAAAAAAGGTGAGATTCAATCTCTCCCTCAGGCACTTTCCAGGTACCTTCTTGAATTCGCTAAACCTCAGTTTCCTCATCTGTGAAGTGGAAATGATATAAACACATCAAAGACTTCGAGAAGACTAAGCCTATGGTAGGTCCTCATCAGTGCCCAGCAGCCTCTCTGACTGGACTGAGCACTGACAGTCAAGGACATTTCCAAGTGACCTGTTGCATTTATCAAACAACTTTATGGTTTTTTTTTTTAATTTTTTAATGTCTTTTTATTTATTTTTGAGACAGAGAGAGACAGACCATGAGCGGGGGAGGGGCAGAGAGAGAAGGAGACACAGAATCTGAAGCAGGACCCAGCCTCTGCACGGTCAGCACAGAGCCCGATGCGGGGCTCGAACTCACAAACCACGAGATCATGAGCTGAGCTGATGTCAGCCGCTTAACCGACTGAGCCACCCAGGCGCCCCTTGTTTTGTTTTTAAAAACAGATGTGTATTCAGAGTGTTTTAAAATTCCTCTTTGAAGAAAGATCCCCTGTTGGGAAGAAAAAGAAGAAGAAAAGAAAAGGAATCCAGGAATCCAGATGGTTTTTCTTCTGCCTCCCCGGCCCGTCAGTCACTGCTTTTTCCCTGGGTCAGGGCTCCTCAGAGGAAAAGAGAAAGAAAAAGGCTTTCTGCCCACGATTCACATTAACCCCTCTTATGACCGTATTTTTTCCTTCTGAATTGATATCTCCCTGTGCCACATTTGTTAGTCTTCTAAAAAACTGCCAGAAATGATTAGACAGGAGAACAAAAGGATTGGGGACTCTGAAAGGTAAAGACTCCACACGTTTGAATTCAATCACCTCTTTTATTATGCAAATACGCCCCCCTTTGATTCTGCCTCCCGTGTGTGGTTCAGTGGAGACTCCCAGGATAAATGGGGCACAGATGCAGAAATGAAGGTTCCACATTTCGCAAGCCCCCTTTCCTTAGAAATCGCCTCCCCACAGCCCCAACTGGTTCCTTAAAATGTGGTCCATATTCCTGGGGAGTGGGGTGGGGGGTATAAATTTTGAACCATTGTCCCTGGCTAAGAACAAAACCCAAACCCCCATTCGCTGGTGGCCTAGAGCTGCTGCCTCCGCCGTCCAGGTGCAGATCCGGGTGGTGTTTCCTGCCTGGGACAGGACATCATGGCTTTTACACTTCTGCTGAGCGCTTCCTGTTTGCCAGGCAGGGCGCCAAGTACTTTCCGTCCGCCCGTTGTCTCCGTTCACCCCCCACAGCTGCCTGAGGTGAGAGCTCGCTCCGATGATCTCGTGTCGCGGATGAAGAACCCAGGACTTAGGTGGAGTCACTCTGGGATGGAAGCCCAGAAGCAGGTTCAAAGATCTGGCACTGCGACACAAGGTGCACAGGGACCGGGTGCCCATGCCTGGGGTTCTGTGTCGTTCTGGACACGGAGTTTGTAGAAACACAGCCAAACGAGGAAACTGGCACCATGTGCTCAGAAGGAACAAATGAATGAGTGAATAAGCAAATGAATGGATACCGATCTAAGAACACTGCGGGACGGAACTGCAGAAAGAACAGGAACCGTGGAGCCCGGCCTTTGGGTTTCAGTCCCAGCCGTGCCGGTCGGTGGTTTGCAGGGTGGTTTTGTGCAATTATCTACCTGTCTGGGTCTCATTTTGCTCATCCGTCAAATGGTGCCAGAAACAGCTTTATCTCAAGGCCGTGGGGAGGATAAAAAATTTTAAATCCACAGGGAAGCTCCTTGTTAACAGCATCCTATAGAGGGAGACCTACAATTTATTGTCAAAACCAGATGTTACATGTTGATTTGTTATGATTCCAGATCCACTTGTTCATGGCTTAAGTGGAGTTGTTTTGTTCGGGGGGTGAATTTGTTTACCCTGGGGAAGCGGCGTCAGGATAATGTCATCAAAACGGTTGTGCCACTGAGCGTTTATCCGTAGGAACATACGGGGTTGACATTAGGACTAACGGACAGTGAAACCTTAAATACCGGGAATCTGTGAGGACGTACCGAGAGCCATCAGGTCTGGGCAAAGCTACTCTTTGCTGATCTAAATAGCTCTTCGAAGACCTTGGGACATCAGTTCCTGCCATGGCAAGGCCACTCTTTGCCGGCGGTGGTGAAAACCATACAGTGGCCCCCGTGAAGGAGATCATCTTGCCTGCCAACACTGGGGTCTTTGTTCCGCTAAAGCCTTGTGCCCCAGCAACAGCCGGCTTTCAATTCACGCTGGCAGCTGGACGTCAGCTGTTGGTTGGCTAAGCCAGCTCTTCCAAGAACTACGTCTTAGAAAGCTATACCTCGACCACACCTGGGCTTTCTTTCTTTCATCTCCCCTTTGCCTGGGAAAATGGTGTAATTAACCTATCAGGGGAGTATGGTATTTCTCCATTGGTTTATTAAGAGACATTATCCTGCATGCTATTGATTGTGAAAAATTATCATACATTATAATTCCCACAGTGAACCCGTGTTAAGTAAATTATTGGCAAAGACGCTCTCAGTCTCTGAGCATGATTTGGACAAAATACCAGGGAGACTGGGACCGGGAGGGGGTGTTATGCAAAATGACACCTCGTCAACGCAAATGAGGGGTCACTCTCCTTCCCAGTGTGCAAACTGTGACTTCGGCTTCCCCAAGAACAGAAGAGCAATGCTTCAGGAGGAGCCTGGAAGTGTTTCATCAGGTCACTAACCTAGCCTTCTTGGCACCTGACTTTGAGTACCCGGCTCTGTCTCATCCGCTCACCGGTCTCAAGGGGCACTTCATAAAATCATACTGTTTTAGGTGTGTGGTTTTGTGGGGGTTTTTAGCATGCTGTTTCAGTTTAATTGAGCAGAGATCGAGATGATGGATGCCAGGAGTCTTATTGTGTGTTGGAGTCCCATTTCTGCCTCTTACAGGCTGTGTGATCTTGGGTACGATACGTCACCTCTCTATGCCTCAGTTTTGTTCCCTGCAAAATGGGGATGTTAATCCCCACGCTTATGAGTTGTGTGAGGATTGGGTGCTGAGCACAGCCCCCTAGCACCCAGAAGCCCTTGATAAGTGGCAGTTCCCCTCCTTCCCTTTGCATGAACCGGGGGGCCGGTGTGAGTACTGGAAATTGACAGTGAAATTGGATTGCGTGGCTGTGTGAGAATATATGACCAGGGCAGAAGCAACGGGCACTCTGCTCCACGTGCCCACGCCCCCCCCAGGGGGAGCCCACTCAGAACAATACCTTGCACTGGCCTTTCTGCCTTCACTTTCCTCAGTCTCCACCGTACCTCCTGGCCTCACCTATAAATAAACCACCACCCCAAGACCTGTTCTTTAAAGAACCCAAAGCGAGAAGGTAGCTGGTACCTGTTATAGTCTGCATGCTTATGGGCCCTCCAAATTCATACGTTGAAATCCTAACTCCCAAGGTGATGGTACTAGGAGGTGGGGCCTTTGGGAAGTGATTCTGTCCTAAGAGTGCAGCCCTCATGATCGGGATAATGTCCCTCATAAAGGAGACTTCAGAGAGAGAGTCCCTTGCCCCTTCCACTGTGTGTGGATACGATGTGAGGATGGCTACGAAGGACAAAGCACACTCTCTCTAGAGGCCAAAGCTACTGGCACCTTGATCTTGGGGTCCAGAACAATGAGAAATAAATTTCTATTGCTTATAAGCCACCCAGTCGATAGTATTGTTATAACGCCTCCAACAGACTGAGACGATAGCTGACATGCACTAAGTGCTGGCTGTGTGCCCAGCGCTGTGCTGAGCACTTTGCAAGCACCTTTTTATGCAATCCTTGTAAAAATGTTACGAGATAAGTATTATTATTACGTTCCTTTTACAGATGAGAAAACTGAGGCACAAAGAGGTAAGTGATTTCCCCAGGTTCTTATGGTGACTTAGTAATTTTCCAAGACAACGTACCTGGGCCAGAAGCCAGGTTTGCACTGGTTGATTTAGAGGAGTGGAAAAAATGTTTCCCTCTTCCCTTCTAGGTTCTTTGGCTGATCTAATAATTAAATTGACATAAGACAGATTAACGGGAGAAAAACAAATTTAATGTGTACATACAGGAGCCCCATAAAAATGTGAGACCCAGAGGCAATCAGGCAACGGAGGCTTATATACTTTGTGTGTGTGTGTGTGTGTGTGTGTGTGTGTGTGTGTGTGTGACAGGGCGGGAGGATTTGCTGGCAGCAGAGGAAGGACAAGGAGGTCGACAGAAGTGTACAAGGTACCAAGGGCAGCAGAGAGGGCATTCCTGTGGCTCAGGCCTCCCCACCCATCTGGGGGTGCTTCTGCCACAGCTGGTTGTCCAAGGTGGCACCCGGGCCAAATGACATGCCGCGGTGGCGACACGCAGAGTGGGAGCTGCCCGGCCCCAGACTGCGCATGCGGTAGTGGTATAGAGCTCACTGCTCTGGGCGCAGGCGTAGGATCAGAGCTCGCGTGTGCGAGCACCAGCGCACTGTCAGGTTGCTGCTGTTGGTAAAATGCTTCCCATACAACTCACAGACGCCCCCAGGCCCGCGGCTCTTGCCCCCTGGCTCTGGCATCTTCTTGGGGGGACGTCTGGCTCTTTGCAGGTTCATTTCTCTGTTCCACGGTGGTAGCTCCCCAGTTGGTCCCCCTGGGGCCTACCTGAGCCCCACCATCAGAAGGAGCCCCAGGTTCCTGGACCCCCGCTGTGATTGCGGCTCCAGTGCCTGTCCACCCCCCCCACCTCCCTCCACCACCTGTGGCATGGGAGTGTGCTGGCTTCAGAGGGGCAGTGGCAGAGGCCTGTTCCAAGGTGGCCCTGCAGGGCTCTGAGGCTGCAGCTGCCCGTGGGTCTTGGGCAGTTGAGCTTGGTGCTCCTTGGTACAAATATGGGGACACGGGTCACAGGCGTAGGGCCACTCGTAGGGCCTGTATGCAAGCACATGTGCACTTGGAGATTAATGAGGGAGCCGAGGGTCTTTGCATAGACGGGGCAGGTGGGGTTCTGCTCACTCGGGGGCCTGTGACCTCAGCTTCTGACTTCACCTTTGCCGAGACAGCGGCGGCCACCTCTGCCAGGCCCGGCAGCCGGGCCTCGGGGGCCTCAGGTCCTGTCTGGTGGAAGGACAATCCTTGGTCCCACAGGGCACGTGCAGCAGCTTCCAGGCCCCTGTGAACGGTCTCTGGCAGCTGATGCAGCTCAAGGCTTTGGGGTTCTTGCATTCTAAGTCCTGGCAGGGGTCGGACGTCTACGAAGCTGACAGTCAGGCTTCTTGTGTTCCGTGAAAGCAGTGATGGTCTCCAAAGGAAAGGCCAACAGGCAGCGGCCGAGGTCAACAGATCTAGGTGTTTGTCAGTCCAGGACTGGTGGTGGCGAGGGCGGTGGATCAGTGGCATTGACAGCACCCGCTCACTCTGCGCGCTGAGGTCACCTGTGCGTTGGGGGCACCCAATGGAGTGGCAGGGTTCGCTCCGGGACCGCCCTGGTGCAGGCACTTCCTTTCCGGGAGAAGGCTCCAGCCCTGGCGCCAGTAGGGGAGGCGCATCTGGCCTGGGCTTCACTGGATGACAAGGCCCGGCCTTTGCATCTCAACGTCTGTGCTGGAGGCTGGCGGCTGGGGCCCGGTCTTCTTGGCAGGGCGTGCAACTGGCCTTGTGGCGGGAGGGACATAGGGAGAGGGCCAGGCGGGCTGGCCGCTGGAGGTGGCCTGGGCCAGGAGCCCTCAGACCGAGGGGTTCAGGTGAGTTAGCAGCTTGGGGCTTCCAAGGGGAGAAGAGCAGATAAGCACAGATGTATGGTAATGAAACGTTTGCCCTGCCATGCAGATAAGTCTTTCAGATAAAAAGGTTTCTTTGGCAATAACTCTCCTTCTGACACAGGACCTTTATCTAAATTCTTTCAGGCGCGTTAGGGAGAGGTAAAAGTTTCCCTGAGTCGGGTGGGTCTTGATTGCCTTCAGCTCAAAATAATCCCCGCGTCAAAGTGGCACATTTCGCGGTGGCCTGCTCTGCTCCCTTTCGATTCTGTTCCGCTATGTCTGTTTCATTCGTTTGATGTGAGCAATCCCTGCAGGGAGTTTGAAGGATTCCCCCTCGCGGGCGGTAGCGGGCGGATATCTAGGAGGATATCTAGGCGACACAGATGTATGGGTCAGGCGTCACGGATGGAATGAGGATTCTGACCAGTGGAAGAGTTTAGCGGAGGCTTAGCGGGAGGCTGTCAATGTGTTCTGATGACACTACTCGAGGGGTACAGGAGTTGGTTCCCCACCAGAGGCGTTCTCGGTCCTCTTGACTCATGGTGAGGGGCTGGTCCTCCCTGGGGCAGGGAACCCTGTGCTTCTGTGGTGAGGCGGGCGCCGTGCGGGGAACCCCACCCCCCCGCCATGTCATTCACTGGGGTGCATTTCTGGTGCGAGGGGTCAACAGACCTCTCCCTTCCTCGAACCTGCAGCATCCACCCAGCTCGGGTCTTTTGGCTTGTGAGTCCCTGCCGAAGCTGGGGAAACTGAGCCTCGCTCATGCTCCACGCGCACGGGGTGCCTTCCTTCTGACTCAAGTCAGACTCAAGTCTCCGTGGGGGCCATTCTGACACAGGCACGCTGAGGAGAAGCCTTTAATTTTAGCTCTTGCTGATGAATGTCTGACCCGAGTCCCAGGAAACTTCATTCCAAAATTAGATTCCAAGAACTGAAGTGTGGTGTTTTCAGTTTGGAGGAAATGAAAGTCTAGAAAACCTGAGGCTGGGAGGCCATAGAAATGAGACTGCCCAGTCGCGGCCCAGGAACCTGCCCTCCGGAGGCGCAGACTCAAACACCTGGCCTGGCCTCGTACTGGCCGAAGGCCTCCGGGCCAGCCGTATAATCTCTCTGCTCCTCAGTTTCCTCACCCAGAGAATGGGGATGATATCAGCCCCTGCTTCATACATTGCCGTGGGGACTAAACGGCAACGCGCACAGATCACTTAGCACGGTGCCTGGGGCATAATAAATGCTCAATAATCATAGCAGAGCAGAGGGCTCAGGGGGCAGAAGGCCCATGAAAGATGAGGGCAAGGGGACGACTCAGGGAGACCCTCAGACGGTGGTACAGCTCTGACATTTGGCCAGGGCAGCATGCAGTTGTAGAGCAAAGATTGTTCTTAGAAGACTCACACTGGACAGAAATGGCCGGGCCTGAGTGCCCCTGCCACGCCCAGCCACTGGCGGGTACTTCCCAGGAAGAGCGTGGCCTCAGCTAGAGCTGGTCCTGAGCTCTGTCTCCCAGCAAGAGGCTGGCAGCCAGACGCACGTCTTGGAACTAAGAAACTGTCAGGCCTCTCTCCAGCTTTTGGAAACCACTCCCCCTTCCACGGGGACTGGCTTCTCCCCAGGACCCACCTTCCTTCCCCACCACAGTGGCTTTCCTCAAGTCCTATCCTGTTTAGCACTGAGGCTCGGAGAGCCTGGGGACTAGGGGACACCCAGGGGTGGTCTTGGGGCTCTAGCTTCCCTAGTGCAGGCCCAGGTGTGGGTGTCATCCACATCTGCTCCCTTTTTATTTTAATTTTTTTTTAATGTTTCTTTATTTTTGAGACAGAGAGAGACAGAGCATGAACAGGGGAGGGTCAGAGAGAGAGAGGGAGACACAGAATCCGAAGCAGGCTCCAGGCTCCGAGATGTCAGCACAGAGCCTGACGCGGGGCTCGAACTCACGGACCGTGAGATCATGACCCCTGAGCCGAAGCTGGACGCTTAACCGACTGAGCCACCCAGGCGCCCCCACATCTGCTCCCTTTGACATCTCCCCACCTATGGGTGGACACACCCATCTATAATCTCGCTGGTCCAGCAGCTAAGTGGGGATCCAGCTTTGTCCCCTCTGCCACTGCTCCCATCGAGGGGCAGGGGCCAAGCCTCCTCCCCAGCTGACGCTACTCTTGGCCAGGTGACCTGCTTTGGTCAATGGGATACCAGTAAACACTGGGTAAACAGAGGCTTCGTAAGTGCTTGGGGGACTGGGACCTTTTCCTCTTAGAACACCGTCCTGAGGCCCATGCAAGGAAGCCGGTCTAGCCTATTGGAAGATGAGAGGCCATACGGAGGGGCACCAAGGTGTCCCAGCCAACAGCCAGCCTAAACTACCAGGCAGGGGCCATCTTAGACCTTCCGGCAACCAACGCAGCTGCATGAGGGAGGCCAGGTGAACCAGCCGAAGATCACCCAGCCAACCCACAGAATCAGGCAAAGTAACGAACCCTCACTGTTTTAAGACACTGCTTGGAATGTTTATTATGTAGCAATAGATAGCCGATACACAGGTACCCATACAAACACCGCCCGAGGAGAGAAGCGAATTCTCTGAAACCTTACAAGTCCCCAGGAAGGAGACACGTGGTCCCTAGCCGCCTAATTTGTAGAGGTTGCCCCTCACACCTAGAGTCACGCGAGGGATCAGAGGGGGCAGAATTTGCTCCCAGACTGTGCCTTCCGCATTTGGGAGTGGGACACGGGCCCATCCCTGAGTCACATAGATGATGTCTGCTCTCTTAGACAGCAAAGACTCAGAGGAGCCCTGAAATTGTCACACATCAGGGCTTGCTGGAGGATCATGCCCATCTCTAGTTTCTGTGGCAGGGGAGCCGAGGGGGGAGACTTCTTTTGAATGCATGAGGGGCTTATGCTTTAGAAGTCAGCCAAGGTGTGTGTGAGGGTGTGCTTGACTTGTTAATTAATCAGTGCATTCAGCAGCCACTTATTGAGGTTCAACTATATGCCATCCACTCTGGAAATTTTCTCAGAAGGAAAGGACACCTACTTTGACCCCAATATAAACCAAAAAGCACAGACTAAAACGTTTCAGCTGAGACGTGTTCGAAAATTAGAGTTATTTTATTTTTCCTACTTATGAAAGTAATGGTTACTCGTTGCAAAACATTTAGAAAAAAAAGCATATAACAGAAATAAATATCACTTGAGTCTCTGTCACAGATAACATTTTGGTATTCTTGGTTTCACCTGGATTTTAAGAGGGGCCATTTTGGTTGGGCTCTGAAGGATGAGTAGGGGTTTTCTGGGCATATCAAAGATGGAAAGGCCGTTCCAGAGATAATGGCATGTCCATGTGGAAGTACGTGGATGTGGTTTGTGAAAGCTGATGGGAAAGGGACAGGAAGGCCAGAGGGAAAATGCTGACTTGGACAGGCTGGCAGGGCCTCAACGGTCAGATCCAGGAACCAGAACTTTGTCAAAGGGCTTCAGGAGAGGGTGAGCCTGTTCAGACAGTGTGAAGGATGAACTGGAAGGGGGAATCCTGGCAGCAGGTGCCCACAAAGGCTCTGGTCCAAGTGAAAGAGACGATGGTCTGAAACAGGGTTGTAGTGACAGGGACCGCAGAAGGTACGCAACCTCAAGGAGTAAGAAGCAAACCCAAAGAGAGGTACCTTTTGATTGTTACTTCGCACAGAGACCATTACATCCTCTGTTGGGGAAGATGTGAAGAAAGGGGTCCTGTTGCTACAGTGGAAATTGGCATCACCTTTTTGGAGGACGGTCTGTTTACTGGCCATGTGATTTGGGGCAAGGGAGCCAACCTCTGTAGGCCTCAAGGTCACTGCATGAGAAATGAGGACAATAAGAGGATGTATCTTATAGACTTGATAAAAGACCTCAATGAAATAGTGAGTAAAATGTGCTTATAATGCCTGGCACTTCAAAGTCAATGCTAAATGTAGTCAGCTTCTATCCTTATCGTCACCGCCATCACCATCAAAATTTGAAAAGGTCACAGCCTACGACCCAGCTAATCTCACTTCTAGGAATTTCTCTTAAAGAAACAACAGTGTCAGGGGAATAGAAAACTACATACAGGAATATTCACCACAGCATTTTTTTTTTTTTTTTTTAAATAGAAAAACCACGGAAATAATGGCACTGTCGATTGATTGGGGAAGGGTAAGTAAATTCTAGGAATTATTATTTCGAGCTTCTGTAAAACTCCTAACAAGAATGAGGAAGACCTACCTTTGTCACCTTGAAAAATGTCCACAGTGGGGGCACCTGGCTGGCTCAGTCAGAAGCCCAGGTGATTCTTTTTGGTCTTTGGGTTGTGAGTTTGAGCCCCATATTGGGTGTAGAGATTACTTAAAGAAAGAGAAAATTTTTAAAAAGTAAGAAAAATACCCACGGTATATTTTTAAGGGGAAAGAATGAGGTTGCATGTAATTTAATATGTATACTAAGATTTCTTTGATTTTTATTTTTAAGTTTTGAGAGAAGAGAGGGGCGCCTGGGTGGCGCAGTCGGTTAAGCGGCCGACTTCAGCCAGGTCACGATCTCGCGGTCCGTGAGTTCGAGCCCCGCGTCGGGCTCTGGGCTGATGGCTCAGAGCCTGGAGCTTGTTTCTGATTCTGTGTCTCCCTCTCTCTCTGACCCTCCCCCGTTCATGCTCTGTCTCTCTCTGTCCCAAAAAAATAAATAAACGTTAAAAAAAAAAAATTAAAAAAAAAAAAAAAAGTTTTGAGAGAAGAGAGAGCACGACCAGAGGAAGGGCAGAGGGAGAGAGAGAGGATTCCCAAGCAGTCTCCACGCTCAGCGCAAAGCCCGACCCAGGGCTCAATCCCATGACCCTGGGATCGTGACCTGAGCCAACCAGGCGCCCCCTAAAATTTCATTTTTATAGACAAAGCCAAACCACACCCATTACAGGTGAGCATGCATGTTTGCATCCGCACATACGCGGTCTGGATAAACACAGACCACGTTATTCTGCAGGTTTCCCTCGGAGATGCAGTGTTGGGAGCTGGGACTGGGAAATGAGAAGAGGGAAGCTATCACTTGATCCATTTCCGTGTTCTCTTAGTCTATTCTTCGAAGCATGTATTATTTTTGCAGTGCAACTTAAAGAGCTCTTTAGGCCGGAGAGGTTGAGGCTAGACAGAAGGCAGGGGGAGGGGGAGGAGAGCAACGTGGAGCCAGGGCGGTTGCTGGGATGGGAATGAACAGAGAAGCAGGTGCGTGCCCAGAACTGAGCACCTGCAGGGCTCCAGAAGCTTCATTTTTTTTTTTTTTTTTTTTTTTTTTTCAAAAAGCAAGCTCCCTTCCTACTAGAGTCTCTACAGAGACATCCTGTCCACAACCCACACGTTGCCTTCTTGGGGGCATCTACTGTTTGCATGCAACGCTCTTCTGGGGTCCTTTGCACAGGCTGCTCCGAACGGAGTCTTAGTGGTGGGGTTTGGGGTCAGAGGCTGGCTCCGTCCCCTCCTTCGGGTGGCAGGCAGGCTGAGGGGAGGGCGGGCCCGGGCAGGACACGAGGCGCAGCTGCTGTACTGGCTCAGTTCTGCCTCTGCCACGTATTAGCTGGAAGCTCTCGGGCCGGGGCCTGAAATGTCACACTTGCATCTGTGAAGCGGTTATTTCACAGCGTGTCGTGAGATTCAGTGAGGTGGTGAAAAGGCAAAATAATTGCGCGGGGAACGTTAGCCATCTCCGTAAATGGGGGCTCACTGGTGTTTGGGTGGATTTAAATTTTTTTTTTTTTCAACGTTTATTTATTTTTGGGACAGAGACAGAGCATGAACGGGGGAGGGGCAGAGAGAGAGGGAGACACAGAATCGGAAACAGGCTCCAGGCTCTGAGCGGTCAGCCCAGAGCCCGACGTGGGGCTCGAACTCACGGACCGCGAGATCGTGACCTGGCTGAAGTCGGACGCTTAACCGACTGCGCCACCCAGGCGCCCCGAGTTTGGGTGGATTTAAAGGATAACACGCGTCCGTCCGCAGCGTTAGCTCAGCGGAGGACATTCATACACTGCGGTGCCTTAAAAGCCCCCCTGAGCACCCCCAAAGTCATTAAATTATTTGCAAGTAGTGGGGTGCCTGGGTGACTCAGTCAGTTAAGCATCTGACCTCGGCTCAGGTCATGATCTCACTATTTGTGAGTTAGGGTCCCGCATCGGGCTCTGCACTGACAGTGTGGAGCCTGCTTGGGATTCTCTCTCTCTCTCTCTCTCTCTCTCTCTCTCTCTCTCTCTCTCCTGCCTCTCCTCAACTGTCTCTCTCTCAAAATAAGTAAACTTAAAAAAAAAAAATTTGAAAGTACCCTCGATCTCCAGAACAGTGGTTCTCAACCCTGGCATGACCTGGGGAGCCTAAAATGCCAGTCTCCAGGCCACCCCCAGATACTGATGCAATTGGTTTGGATAACACCTGAGGCATGGGAACTGGGGAATGTTCCTCAGGTGGTTTTGGAAACCGGGCGTGAGAAACCCTACTCAGATGGGGCGCCCTCTTAATACCCAGCTGACTTTTACGGACGCATCTCCCCATGGCTGCCTCTCTCTGTGCCCAAACCCTCTCTTTCCTACTCTCAATTCGCCGACTTAGAGCTGTGGTCCACGCTTCTCTGTCCTCTGCCTCTCCTTCCTCCCTCCACTTGACATTGTCAGTCTCTACCTGCAGCTTGGGATTCCTTCCTGTTTTTCCTCCACTGTCCAGATTTTGCCCTTGCAAAATGGGCACTCATTCTTCTGGCCAGAGGGAAACATCTGCTGTGTTCCTGTGCTTCCTGCGTCTGTCCCCATCTGCACCCACCCCAGAAAGCGCCAGCTGATGGGACTGTGCCCGGGAATGGGGTCCCGGTACCACCCCGCCCCTTGCATTCTGAGCCAACATTATTATTCGATCTGTGCCAGGAGGTTGCATCCTTTAGCATTTCAATACAGTAGCTGGTTTAGTCTCTATTTTTAGCTTTTTATTATGTTTTTCTTTTTTTTTAAAGAAAAACTGTTCTCTGTGTTACCATCTTTCCTGGAGATTGCACATGATTAAAATACATTTCATTATAAACGGGAATAAGAGGGCAGAACGTGTTCTTGATTGCAATCACACACGATGAAGTGATTTCCTGGCCACTGGAAGCTAGCTGGGATGACCCCCCTGGACTACTAATGTTTGCCAAGCCGACACCGTGGCCATACTGGAAATGGCGTTTGTCTGGTTTTTCCATTCGAATGCTCTTGCAGAAAAAATAAAAAGACCAGGGAAGGAAAGTCATGATTTGGGGTTCTCCGTTTACCTCTTTAAAAAAATTTTTTTTTAACATTTAATTATTTTTGAGAGAGAGAGAGACAGGAGTATGAGCGGGAGAGGGGCAGAGAGAGAGAGAGAGAGAGAGAGAGAGATACACAGAATTGGTAGCAGGATCCAGGCTCTGAGCTGTCAGCACAGAGCCCAACATGGGGCTCTAACCCATGAACTCTGAGATCATGACCTGAGCCGAAGTCAGAGGCTTATCCAACTTAGCCACCCAGGCGCCCCAAGCGTTTACCTCTTTTAAGCTTCGCAAGACCAAAGAGTGGGTTTTACTGTCTCCGTTTTACAGATGAGAAAACTAAGGCTCCGAGAGGGGAACTGGCTTTTCCCATATCATGAAAATAGCAAGTGGCAGAGCTAGGATTTGACTACTGTTTCTCCCCTGCACAAAACCCTTCAGAATGAGCCCAGGCTTTCAGGATGAACATGATGCTCCTTCTCTGGGCACCGAAGGGATCTCACTACTCTACCCCACCCCCCCATCCCCCACCCAGGAGCTGGCATCTTCCTGAGAGCGCTGGCCTTTGCACAGCGTATTTAGCCACCCTTTCTCCGCTCTCCAGGTCCTCCCATTGACTGTTCCCTCCAACCAGAAGCCCCCATTTTCTTCATGGCCCCTTTCTCTTCCCCATCAGTAATTCCTCCTCATCCTTCTGATGTCAGATGATGTACCATTCCCTAAAGTCCCCGCCCCCCATTCCCAGCTCCCCTCCCGGAGCTTTTAGGGTTCATCCTCCTGGTGTCACTGGCCTGTGTCACAGCGCTGATGGCCCTGAGGGTACACCCTGCGTCCGTCTACCATTGTTCTGTGTTCTGCCCCACCCCCACCCGCATCAGGTGCTTCCACGGATAGATCCTTCCCTGCCTGTCCTACGCCAAACCTGGCCATCTTTCCAGCTTGCAGCTGGAGAGATCGTCTTTCTCAAAGCGTCCTCTCCTCTCTTCCCGAGTTGGCCTCGGAAATTCAGAGATGCAAGTTCTCCTGCCACCACCGTCCCTTGCCTTGGGACACCTGCGGTCAGCTGCGGGGAGCGTGGGGGGCTCAGCCGCGCGATCTCGCAGGCAATGCTGCGCCCTAGTGGCGCGTCTTAGCGCTGCAGCTCTCTCCCACCGGAGCTCGGAAACCAGGGGAGCCCGCTTGGGACTGGCAATGATCCTATGAGGCAGATAAAGCCAAGGCATTATTCAGCAGCCTGAACTTGACGTTCTTCTGCTTATAAAAGGAATACAGATGCATTCCAGAAAATATGTGACACGGAAAACTATAAAGAAAACAAGGATTGCCTGTAAACCCAGAGACACCAACTGTTCACCATTTTGGTGTATATGCTTCTAATACATCTTTTATACAGATCCGTGCATTTATTATTAGAAAACTGGGGTTGTCCTACACAGAGGTTTTAAAAAATAGTATTTAATGTGTCCTGAATTCCGGAGCCAAAGTCTGAAAACTCAGAAGAGCATAAAGGAGAAAATTTAAAAATCACTTATGGGGCGCCTGGGTGGCGCAGTCGGTTAAGTGTCCGACTTCAGCCAGGTCACGATCTCGCGGTCCGTGAGTTCGAGCCCCGCGTTGGGCTCTGGGCTGATGGCTCAGAGCCTGGAGCCTGTTTCCGATTCTGTGTCTCCCTCTCTCTCTGCCCCTCCCCCGTTCATGCTCTGTCTCTCTCTGTCCCAAAAATAAAATAAACGTTGAAAAAAAAAAATTTTAAAAAAAATCACTTATAATCCCATCATCCAGAGATTGACTTTCTTCTCGACTTATTTATATTAGCGACAATGGACTGTTATTAATCCATTTATCTATCTTGCAAGAATCCCAATCAGAAAATTTTTTTAAAAAGTTCCCAAGGAAGGGGCACCTGGGTGGCTCAGGATGTTCAATGTCGGACTTCGGCTCTGGTCATGATCTGAGTTCGAGCCTCACATCACATTGGGCTGGCTGCTGTCAGCGAGGAGCGGGTTTCAGATCTTCTGTTCCCTTCTCTCCGCCCCTCCCGTACTTGTGGTCTCTCAAAAATAAATGAAACCTTAAAAAAAATGAAAAGTTCCCAAGGGAAAACGTATTGTTATATTTTAGATTACCCTACAGTAGAGTAACTTTTTTTTCCCTGCCTAGTAATTTCTCTGGAAATACCCCTCAACCTCCCCCTTCCTCCAACCTCCGCCTGACCTTGCATCCATATGGCTCCTGTGGGAGTAGGCGGGCCTTCCAAGAACCTGAGTGTGCTCATCTGTGGGATTAATTCTTAGAAGAGGAATTGCTTAAAACAGGGCATGTGCTTTTGTAAGTTTTCATAGATACCGCGGACTGTCTTGCAGGGAAATCATAGCAGGTTGCACACCCACCGGCGGTCATGGGAGTGCCTGTTTCTCACCAGGATCCCCCACAGAGTGTTGTCAAACTTTCAGCCCCTGGGATCCGCACTTGAAGCTTAGCTACAAAGTGCTGAGGGCGTGTGCCCCGCGCCAGGCACCCGGCTAGTGTTGTCTCTTTATGAACACTCCCCGAATTCTCACAAGTAGCCCGTGAGGGAAGCGGTGTTATTTTCTTGCTACAGAGGAGGACACTGAGGTTCAGATTGCTTAGCCTGCCTCAAATCACAGAATGGAGCTGAATTCGACCTCAGCCTTTCATCCTAACAACACCGTGGTGGTTCATTAACGTTGGATGCATCAGAATCGCGCGGGGGAGGCTTGTTCAAAGCTGGCTGTGCCCCACCTTCAGACTTTCTGATTCAGTACTTATGTAAAGGGCCTGAGAACACGCATTTCTAGTTCCCAGTGTCGCCGCTGCTGGTCCAGGGAATGCATTTTAAGAACCGTCGCTCCTGATTCTTATTTTAATCTGGGACTTTATCTGGAAATGACCTCGCAGACCTACATGTTCCACAAACCTTATGTGTGTGTGTGTGTGTGTGTGTGTCTGTCTATGGGAATGTGAACAATCTTTCATAGTTCTTTGAATGAACCAAGTTAGGTTTGTGGCCAGTCATCCCACTTCTCCAAGTCTCTTTTCCCACCTTTGTTTTTTTTAAAAAAAATTTTTTTCAACGTTTTTTATTTATTTTTGGGACAGAGAGAGACAGAGCATGAACGGGGGAGGGGCAGAGAGAGAGGGAGACACAGAATCGGAAACAGGCTCCAGGCTCCAAGCCATCATCCCAGGGCCCGACGCGGGGCTCGAACTCACGGACCGCGAGATCGTGACCTGGATGAAGTCGGACGCTTAACCGACTGCGCCACCCAGGTGCCCCCTTTTTTTTTTTTTTTAAATTTTTTTTTTATATGAATTTTTTCCAGGTTTAATAAAAATCATAGCAGAAAAAACAGTCTCACAAAGGTGTGACTTACAGGAATGGAAGAACAGATTTTTTTTTTTATTTATATATGAAATTTATTGTCAAATTGGTTTCCATACAACACCCAGTGCTCATCCCAAAAGGTGCGCTCCTCAATACCCATCACCCACCCTCTCCTCCCTCCCACCCCCCATCAACCCTCAGTTTGCTCTCAGTTCTCAACAGTCTCTTATGCTTTGGCTCTCTCCCACGCTAACTTTTTTTTTTTTTTTTTTTTTCCTTCCCCTCCCCCATGAGTTCCTGTTAAGTTTCTCAGGATCCACATAAGAGTGAAACCATATGGTATCTGTCTTTCTCTGTATGGCTTATTTCACTTAGCATCACACTCTCCAGTTCCATCCACGTTGCTACAAAAGGCCATATTTCATTTTTTCTCATTGCCACATAGTATTCCATTGTGTATATAAACCACAATTTCTTTATCCATTCATCAGTTGATGGACATTTAGGCTCTTTCCATAATTTGGCTATTGTTGAGAGTGCTGCTATGAACATTGGGGTACAAGTGCCCCTATGCATCAGCACTCTTGTATCCCTTGGGTAAATTCCTAGCAGTGCTATTGCTGGGTCATAGGGTAGGTCTATTTTTAATTTTCTGAGGAACCTCCACACTGCTTTCCAGAGCGGCTGCACCAATTTGCATTCCCACCAACAGTGCAAGAGGATTCCCGTTTCTCCACATCCTCTCCAGCATCTATAGTCTCCTGATTTGTTCATTTTGGCCACTCTGACTGGCGTGAGGTGATACCTGAGTGTGGTTTTGATTTGTATTTCCCTGATAAGGAGCGACGCTGAACATCTTCTCATGTGCCTGTTGGCCATCCGGATGTCTTCTTTAGAGAAGTGTCTATTCATGTTTTCTGCCCATTTCTTCACTGGGTTATTTGCTTTTCGGGTGTGGAGTTTGGTGAGCTCTTTATAGATTTTGGATACTAGCCCTTTGTCCGATATGTCATTTGCAAATATCTTTTCCCATTCTGCTGGTTGCCTTTTAGTTTTGTTGGTTGTTTCCTTTGCTGTGCAGAAGCTTTTAATCTTCATAAGGTCCCAGTAATTCACTTTTGCTTTTAATTCCCTTGCCTTTGGGGATGTGTCGAGTAAGAGATTGCTACGGCTGAGGTCAGAGAGGTCTTTTCCTGCTTTCTCCTCTAAGGTTTTGATGGTTTCCTGTCTCACATTCAGGTCCTTTATCCATTTTGAGTTTATTTTGGTGAATGGTGTGAGAAAGTGGTCTAGTTTCAACCTTCTGCATGTTGCTGTCCAGTTTTCCCAGCACCATTTGTTAAAGAGACTGTCTTTTTTCCATTGCATGTTCTTTCCCGCTTTGTCAAAGATTAGTTGGCCATACGTTTGTGGGTCTAGTTCTGGGGTTTCTATTCTATTCCATTGGTCTATGTGTCTGTTTTTGTGCCAATACCATGCTGTCTTGATGATGACAGCTTTGTAGTAGAGGCTAAAGTCTGGGATTGTGATGCCTCCTGCTTTGGTCTTCTTCTTCAAAATTACTTTGGCTATTCGGGGCCTTTTGTGGTTCCATATGAATTTTAGGATTGCTTGTTCTAGTTTCGAGAAGAATGCTGGTGCAATTTTGATTGGGATTGCATTGAATGTGTAGATAGCTTTGGGTAGTATTGACATTTTGACAATATTTATTCTTCCAATCCATGAGCAGGGAATGTCTTTCCATTTCTTTAAATCTTCTTCAATTACCTTCATAAGCTTTCTATAGTTTTCAGCATACAGATCCTTTACATCTTTGGTTAGATTTATTCCTAGGTATTTTATGCTTCTTGGTGCAATTGTGAATGGGATCAGTTTCTTTAGTTGTCTTTCTGTTGCTTCATTGTTAGTGTATAAGAATGCAACTGATTTCTGTACATTGATTTTGTATCCTGCAACTTTGCTGAATTCATGTATCAGTTCTAGCAGACTTTTGGTGGAGTCTATCGGATTTTCCATGTATAATATCATGTCATCTGCAAAAAGCTAAAGCTTGACTTCATCTTTGCCAATTTGGATGCCTTTGATTTCCTTTTGTTGTCTGATTGCTGATGCTAGAACTTCCAGCACTATGTTAAACAACAGCGGTGAGAGTGGGCATCCCTGTTGTGTTCCTGATCTCAGGGAAAAAGCTCTCAGTTTTTCCCCGTTGAGGATGATGTTAGCTGTGGGCTTTTCATAAATGGCTTTTATGATCTTTAAGTATGTTCCTTCTATCCCGACTTTCTCAAGGGTTTTTATTAAGAAAGGGTGCTGGATTTTGTCAAAGGCCTTTTCTGCATCGATTGACAGGATCATATGGTTCTTCTCTTTTTTTTTGTTAATGTGATGTATCACGTTGATTGATTTGCGAATGTTGAACCAGCCCTGCATCCCAGGAATGAATCCCACTTGATCATGGTGAATAATTCTTTTTATATGCCGTTGAATTCGATTTGCTAGTATCTTATTGAGAATTTTGGCATCCATATTCATCAGGGATATTGGCCTGTAGTTCTCTTTTTTTACTGGGTCTCTGTCTGGTTTAGGAATCAAAGTAATACTGGCTTCATAGAATGAGTCTGGAAGTTTTCCTTCCCTTTCTATTTCTTGGAATAGCTTGAGAAGGATAGGTATTATCTCTGCTTTAAACGTCTGGTAGAACTCCCCTGGGAAGCCATCTGGTCCTGGACTCTTATTTGTTGGGAGATTTTTGATAACCGATTCAATTTCTTCGCTGGTTATGGGTCTGTTCAAGCTTTCTATTTCCTCCTGATTGAGTTTTGGAAGAGTGTGGGTGTTCAGGAATTTGTCCATTTCTTCCAGGTTGTCCAATTTGTTGGCATATAATTTTTCATAGTATTCCCTGATAATTGTTTGTATCTCTGAGGGATTGGTTGTAATAATTCCATTTTCATTCATGATTTTATCTATTTGGGTCATCTCCCTTTCTTTTTGAGAAGCCTGGCTAGAGGTTTGTCAATTTTGTTTATTTTTTCAAAAAACCAACTCTTGGTTTCGTTGATCTGCTCTACAGTTTTTTTAGATTCTATATTGTTTATTTCTGCTCTGATCTTTATTATTTCTCTTCTTCTGCTGGGTTTAGGCTGCCTTTGCTGTTCTGCTTCTATTTCCTTTAGGTGTGCTGTTAGATTTTGTATTTGGGATTTTTCTTGTTTCTTGAGGTAGGCCTGGATTGCAATGTATTTTCCTCTCAGGACTGCCTTCGCTGCGTCCCAAAGCGTTTGGATTGTTGTATTTTCATTTTCGTTTGTTTCCATATATTTTTTAATTTCTTCTCTAATTGCCTGGTTGACCCACTCATTCGTTAGTAGGGTGTTCTTTAACCTCCACGCTTTCGGAGGTTTTCCAGACTTTTTTCTGTGGTTGATTTCCAGCTTCATAGCATTGTGGTCTGAAAGTATGCATGGTATGATTTCAATTCTTGTAAACTTATGAAGGGCTGTTTTGTGACCCAGTATATGATCTATCTTGGAGAATGTTCCATGTGCACTCGAGAAGAAAGTATATTCTGTTGCTTTGGGATGCAGAGTTCTAAATATATCTGTCAAGTCCATCTGATCCAATGTCTCATTCAGGGCCCTTGTTTCTTTATTGACCGTGTGTCTAGATGATCTATCCATTTCTGTAAGTGGGGTGTTAAAGTCCCCTGCAATTAGCACATTCTTATCAATAAGGTTGCTTATGTTTATGAGTAATTGTTTTATATATTTGGGTGCTCCGGTATTCGGTGCATAGACATTTATAATTGTTAGCTCTTCCTGATGGATAGACCCTGTCACTATTATATAATGTCCTTCTTCATCTCTTGTTACAGCCTTTAATTTAAAGTCTAGTTTGTCTGATATAAGTATGGCTACTCCAGCTTTCTTTTGGCTTCCAGTAGCATGATAAATAGTTCTCCATCCCCTCACTCTCAATCTAAAGGTGTCCTCAGGTCTAAAATGAGTCTCTTGTAGACAGCAAATAGATGGGTCTTGTTTTTTTATCCATTCTGATACCCTATGTCTTTTGGTTGGCGCATTTAATCCATTTACATTCAGTGTTATTATAGAAAGATATGGGTTTAGAGTCATTGTGATGTCTGTATGTTTTATGCTTGTAGTGATGTCTCTGGTACTTTGTCTCACAGGGTCCCCCTTAGGATCCCTTGTAGGGCTGGTTTAGTGGTGACAAATTCCTTCAGTTTTTGTTTGTTTGGGAAGACCTTTATCTCTCCTTCTATTCTAAATGACAGACTTGCTGGATAAAGGATTCTCGGCTGCATATTTTTTCTGTCTAGCACCCTGAAAATCTCGTGCCAATTCTTTCTGGCCTGCCAAGTTTCAAAAGAGAGATCAGTCACGAGTCTTATAGGTCTCCCTTTATATGTGAGGGCACGTTTACCCCTTGCTGCTTTCAGAATTTTCTCTTTATCCTTGTATTTTGCCAGTTTCACTATGATATGTCGTGCAGAAGATCGATTCAAGTTACGTCTGAAGGGAGTTCTCTGTGCCTCTTGGATTTCAATGCCTTTTTCCTTCCCCACTTCAGGGAAGTTCTCAGCTATTATTTCTTTAAGTACCCCTTCAGCACCTTTCCCTCTCTCTTCCTCCTCTGGGATACCAATTATGCGTATATTATTTCTTTTTAGTGTATCACTTAGTTCTCTAATTTTCCCCTCATACTCCTGGATTTTTTTATCTCTCTTTCTCTCAGCTTCCTCTTTTTCCATAACTTTATCTTCTAGTTCACCTATTCTCTCCTCTGCCTCTTCAACCCGAGCCGTGGTGGTTTCCATTTTGTTATGCATTTCGTTTAAAGCGTTTTTCAGCTCCTAGTGACTGTTCCTTAGTCCCTTGATCTCTGTAGCAAGAGATTCTCTGCTGTCAGCTATACTGTTTTCAAGCCCAGCGATTAATTTTATGACTATTATTCTAAATTCACTTTCTGTTATATTATTTAAATCCTTTTTGATCAGCTCATTAGCTGTTGTTATTTCCTGGAGATTCTTCTGAGGGGAATTCTTCCGCTTGGTCATTTTGGATAGTCCCTGGCGTGGTGAGGACCTTTCTCTCGCACGCCGGACGTCCGCGCCGCAGGGACCGCGGCCGGCGACAGGGTCGGGGGTGAGGCGAGACGACGGGGACGCGTTCTCGCAGGTTCCGGCGGCCCCTGGGCCTCGGCGCCGTGCAGCGCCGCGCCTCCAGCCGCCCGCTCGCCAGGCTGCGCTCCCCGCTCCCGCAGGTAACCTGTGGCCGAGCCCGCCGCGCCCCTAATTTTTTTTTTCAACGTTTTTTATTTATTTTTGGGACAGAGAGAGACAGAGCATGAACGGGGGAGGGGCAGAGAGAGAGGGAGACACAGAATCGGAAACAGTCTTTTCCCACCTTTGAATGGAGATGAAACCTTTGGGGGAATTCTAAGGAGTGATATACGCAAAAAAAAAAAAAAAAAAAAAAAAAGCACGCAACCACTTGGAATATCATAAAATGCTATTCCAAAGTCCGTTATAATTATTCCTATTAATGGAGAAGCTGTGAAATACAGTGGGAACTACTTGAGTTTGACAGGCCTGGATTGAGATGGTGGCTGGGCCACTGTGTGACACTAGACAAGTTAGTGCACTTTGCTGAGCCTCAAATTCTGTTTTTTTAAAAAGTTTGAGAGAGAGAGAGCGCGCGCATGTGTGCACGAGCGGGAAAGGGGCAGAGAGAGAGGGAGAGAGAATCCCAAACAGGCTCTATTCTGTCAGCACAGAGCATGGGGCTCGATCCCACGACCCCGAGTTCACGACCTGAGCCCAAATCAAGAGTCGGACGCTTACCCAGCTGAGCCACTCAGGTACTCCTTCTCCTTCTCTTTAAAGAGATGGGGATATGATGGGCTCCTTGAGGATTAAATGTGCATCGTCCCAAGTGTCCTTTCTGCTCCAGAGGCTTTAGGGGCAGTGATGTCCTCAGTGACAAAGGAATGCTCCTTTGTCAAAGGAACGCAGCGTCAAAGGAATGCAGCTTGGTTGCTGGCAGCCATTTCCCCACTCAATTTCCAGGGACGATGTTTGTTTTGGGCTCTAGCCCCAGAAAATCGTACTCCACTCCTGACACATCCTGGTGATGACACAAAATGGATTCTTTTCTGCAAGGAAATGGGAGGCCGCGTTTTCAGATTCCTGGAAAGAGTCCAGTTTGAACCCAATGATCACACGGATCCTTGCCTGGTACCGGTTGTTCTAGGTGCTGGAGATATGGCAGTGGACAAAACAGAAATCCCTGCCCTCATAAGCTTATTGATACTGGTTTCCTAAGTACGTCAACACTGAGCCTTGAACTTTCTCGGAATCTGGTGGGGGGCAAAATATGCAAGAGGTTCGGCTACAGCCAGAACTTGTCAAGCTGTCCCTGGGGCTCCTGTTATCCTGCAGATTCTGGTTTGGGAGGTCTGGAGTGGGACCTGAGAAGTTTCCTTCCTTCCTTCCTTCCTTCCTTCCTTCCTTCCTTCCTTCCTCCCTTCCTTCCTTTCTAATGTTTATTTTTGAGAAAGTGAGAGCGAGAGCGAGAGAGCGAGAGAGAAGGTGTGTGTGGGGGGGGGGGGGGAGAGGAAGAGAGAAAGGGAGGCACAAAATCCAAAGCAGGGTCCAGGCTCCGAGCTGGTAGCACAGAGCCCGATGTGGGGACTGAACTCGTGAACCAAGGGGTCATGACCTGAGCAGAAGTCAGACGCTTAACAGAGCCACCCAGGCGCCCCAAGAACTTGCATTTCTAACACACTTGGATATTCTGGTCTATGGACCACACTTTGAGTATCTACATTTTAAGTGACGTCTTATATTCATCACAACAAACATGACCTTATTTTTCTTCAGCTTTCAGTAAAATTCTGCATATGCAAAACAAAAACAAACCTAATTTTGAGCATTCCAGTGGTTTACTTTTTCAGACAGGGCTGGAAGTCTGGGTGTCTGATCTTGGCTGCCACCGCAGTTTTCTAGTGACCAGGAGCAGCCCTGGGCATGCGCTTCACCATTGGAAGCCCCGCTTTTCTCATCTGTGAGCACAGGCTTTTCCTACCTTGGTCTCGTTTAGGCAAAACCTTGTTAGACATTTGACAGGATGGATCCAAGTGTCTCCGTTTGACCATTTTAACCTGGGAATTGCAGTTAGGCTGTGGGTTATCTCTGGGAAGGTTGGTGGGGTTCTAAAATCTTACCATGAATACCGAGGAACTGGTATTCTCCGTGTCTCTAGAACTCGCAAATATACCACGGGCAGCCATTCATTGAATGTTCACGAGGTGCCAGGTGATATGCGAATTGCTGTACGGGGACAGTCTTGCTCATGTTTACAGCTCTATGAAGTAGCTTCAATTATTTTCTCCACATAACCAAAGCGAACAAAGAAAACTGAAGGTCACAGAGAATGTCAGCTGCCCAAACACGTCGATTGCCACAGTGGGTACGACCAAGATTCTACCAGCTGTGACTTCTGGACCCACGTTCTTGAGTATAATTAATCTAAGTGATGGACGGAGGGACGGTAGCAGAACAGATGCAGAGATGTGAACGACAAGGTTACAATGCGCAATCTTTTATTAAGTCTGTTAATAAGGCGCTCCCCAATCTTGGGTTAACTTAGATTTTCTCTCTGAACGACAGAAAATGCTAGTTCCACATTAGCAGCAGACAAACAGTATGAAAGCAAATTCACCTCACCAACCATGTGCAGTGGGACATCCCCCCCCAACACCCCCGTGCTCATAACAAATGTTCCTGGAATGACACCATGGGGCGGGGGGCAGAGGGTGGGTGCCCGGCGCATATGGTGTTCGAGAAGGTGGAAGACTGGTCGCCCCACACAGGAAAACATTTCCTGCCAAAGGCACCACAGAAAACTGTTTCCTCATTAGGAGTTCCTGATGGTAGCCAGATGTTAAGTCTGAACGAAAGTACCATCGACTGTAACACAAAAACTGCATCGCCCTTTACATACAAATAAGAGAGATAATTTATTTTCATTCTGAGTTTAACATTTCATCCAGTTGAACGGAAATAATACATTGACTCCAACACTGGCAAAGACACCGCGCTAATACTGAAGTAATAAGATCTGCCAGTCAGTAATATGTACAATCATAATTATCACGTGACTAGAAATATGAACAACTATTTACCTTTATAAGCTCATTGCACTTCATGTGGACTTTTCTCCAGAAAAGATATTTCTAAGAGATCAGCGAAATTGCCAATCTTGGTTCATTTGTTCCTTTTTATAAACCATGATTAAATGATACAGTTAATATTTCTATATAAAAGCATCAGGGGTTGGAAGCCTCAGTAAGTGTTTAAAAAGACACATCCCCATGTTCATTATCCCTTCTACAACAGTGCTTTGGTCCTACCTTCCTGGTGTGTACAAAATTTTGGTTAGTTCATCAAGCGTCAAGCCAGTTGCTAGTTGATTTCTCAATGAAGGTTAGGATTCTTAAAGGGACCTAACAGTTAATGGGGGAGGGGGCGGTGAGAATTCTGAGATTAGCTGGGGCAGGTGGGGTTGGCGTCAAGCGCTTAGTTAGGTTAAAAACCACCCTTTCAGCACCTCATGGAGATCTGCCTTCAATTTCAGGCTCTTACCGCTACTTAAAGAGAAGCATCTACGGCAACAAAATACATCAGAATGTCATGGGGAACCAATTTGCTTCAAATGGTTTAAGACAGAAAATCTCAAAGAGAAAATTCTGGTGGCACAAAGGAAGGCTCGAGGTGCCCCCAAGCTTCAGATCCATAATCCTTTCAGAGAAAAAGAGAAACACGGACACAAGGCACACCATTTTTTCTTTATGAGGAAATACAGACTGGTCACATCGTCGGGAAAAATCTGTCGAAACTAGCTTCTACATTTTCCCCCCCACTTACAAGTCTCTGAATTACAAGTGAACTGAGTGGTCTTCACTCAACAGAACAACCACCTAGCATATGCCTGGAACATCTACAGACGTGAAACATAACCTGTTACCTTAAAAACAGGTGAAGCTACTACAGATGATGTAAACAGTGGCCCATGGATTCGTTATTTTCAAACAGGGTAGAATGCAATAGACAATATTCAAGGAAAATTCATTTAGTCACTGATTCACATACACAACATTTCTGCATCTTTCTGAAAGCCAAGGAGATCTAGAAGAATGACCAACACATGTAGCTAGCTGGAGCTGGGCTCTCACTCCTAAAGAATCAAACAAACCAGATCCAACCCAGTCACAGAGCACTGGTATTGAATATACTTCCAAAATCCGACACGTGTAACATTTCTGTGATTTGATTATTTGGTGTAAATAACCGAATCTAAGGTCAACAAGTGCAAGGTAAGATGAACTTCGTAAGAATGTAAAACAGTATAAATTTAGAAGTCAACCAAAGAAATCCCCCAGCAATGTGAATGCACATAATCGTGGCCGGCAGGAACAGCTCATGGCACTTGTCTATTACCGTGCCTTTCGGGAAGTACATGGGGGAGCTTTCAATCCTACAACTCCAAAAGATATGTCACTTAGTTGGGGTTGCCCACTGCCCAGACTGGAAGTAAAGTTCCCTTAATGTTTATGAGTCCAGTTTTTTACAGCTTAGCCTCAGAGCTTTGTGTTTTCCCAAATCACTGCTGAGTGATTTGAAACAAGAACAGGATAAACATTCAGTATTTCAAACAGATTTCCTTTTCGCTCACTGATAATCAGTAAGTATTTATTGAGTATATACTGAACATCTACTCTATGCCTAACAGTGCTTTTTAAAACTCTGGGGGAGGGCTGGTATATTGTCTTTGAAAAACAATTACTATAAAAGCTACAGGAAGGGTATTTTTGTAAATTACACCGTGATTCAAATGTAAGGGAGCCAACGGGTGTCGGGCGCCAGGCCCACACCAGGTGCTGTGCTGTAGGTGGCAGCTTGACTCTAAAAGGCTAATGTGGATCTTGAAAAGGTTTCTGTCACTGGGAGAACCCGGGTTGAACAGGCTTCTCCTCACCAGGTCTGCAGTAGGCGGGACAAGCTGTAGAGTTTCTTCCCCTATTTTATAATCCCTTGTTAAAGTACACGCGCCGTAACTCAGGATAGGTCTCTCGGATCTTGGCTTGCAGCTCAGCCTCCAAGCTCGTCACAGACATGGAACTGGGATAACGGAGAAATGACAGGATTATTACATGGGCAGAGCAGGGAACTAGAATCTGCAGACGGCAGAGAAGGGACCTTTCCGTGCCACCCCTCACCACCCCCCCATCCCTCCCCGCCATGACTGGTATTGTAAAACAGGGTCCTGTTTGAAAATGCTTCCTGGGCCCTGAAAGTGAGTGTCCAGCTCCTTTTAGACAATTAGTTGTTGCTAAAAATCCAAGAAATACACTTAAGAACCCAACAATTCTTAGTTTTTTTAATGTTTATTTATGTTTTGAGAGAGAGAGAGGGAGAGAGTGAGTCCTAGAGAGACAGAGAGAGAGAGAGAGAGAGAGAGAGAATCCCAAGAAGACTCCATGCCTTCAGCGTAGAGCCCAATGTGGGGCTAGATCCCATGAACCATGAGATCATGACCTGAGCCAAAATCAAGAGTCAGATGCCTAACTGACTGAGCCACACAGGAGCCCTAAGAACCCAACAATCATTAAAGCTTACAAACTTCTTCGCTGGGAAAAATAAGCAACACCACTCTCAGACCCTGCTGGTATTGGGAAACGTGGTAATATGCCACTGCCCAAAGAGAACAATCTAATGTTCACCATTAATAAAAAAGACATGTATTTAGTGGATTTAAAAAAAAATTTTTTTTTAACGTTTATTTATTTTTGAGACAGAAAGAGACAGAGCATGAATGGGGGAGGGGCAGAGAGAGAGGGAGACACAGAATCAGAAGCAGGCTCCAGGCTCTGAGCCATCAGCCCAGAGCCCGACGCGGGGCTCAAACTCACGGACCGCGAGATCGTGACCTGAGCTGAAGTCGGACGCTTAACCGACTGAGCCACCCAGGCGCCCCTAGTGGATTTTTTTTAATGTTTATTTATTTTTGAGAGACAAAGAGAGAGCATGAGCAGGGGAAAAGCAGAAAGAGAGGGAGACACAGAATCTGAAGCAAACTCCAGGCTCTGAGCTGTCAGCACAGAGCGAGATGCAGGGCTCAAACTCACGAACCGTGAGGTCATGACCTGAGCTGAAGTCGGACGCTTCATGGACTGAGCCACCCAGGCGCCCCCCGATTTAGTGGAATTTGTAACACTAACAATTCACTGGCACTAATATGCTTTTGTCCATTGTATAATAACACGTTTATTGCAAAACTTTTAGAAAACACTAAAATGGGGGCGACTGGGTGGCTCAGTCAGTTGAACATTCGACTTCAGCTCAGGACATGATCTCAGTTCGCGAGTTCGAGCCCTGAATCAGGCTCCCTGCTGTTAGTATAGAGCCTGCTTTGGATCCTCTGTCCCCCTTCTCTCTCTGCCCCTTCCCTGCTCATGTTCTTTCTCTCAAAAATAAATAAACATTACAAAAAAAGAAAATACTAAAAATTGCAAGAGAAAAATATCACTCACAGTCACACACCGAGAGATGACCTCTGTTAGTCTTTGATGAATTTTAAAAAAGTACTTGAATGTATTATATGCGTATATATATTAAAGCTTTTTTTTGTTATAAATGCATATTTATTATACAGAAGTACGAAGAAAAACTGTCCAGAATACTTACTACAGAAAACCTGGTAATATTTTGATATGTAATTAATCTTTTACTTTTAAATGTTTATTTCTTTATTTTGAGAGAGAGAAAGAGAAAGCATGCGCTGGTGAGGTACAGAGAGAGGGAGACAGAGTCCCAAGCAGGTTCCGAGCTGTCAGAGCAGAGCCTGACCTGGGACTCGATCTCACGAACTGTGACCGAGCTGAAATCAAGAGTCAACACTTAACCAACTGAGCCACCCAGTCGCAAAAATAAATAAACATTTATAAATAAATAAATAAATAAATAATAAATAAATAAATAAAAACTGGAGTAATATGTTTCTTGGCAGCTGAGTAAACTCCACCTGTAAAACCACCTGATTCTTGTGTTTACTTTGTAGGAAGAAGTTTAAATAATCCTTCTGCTTCCTTAATGGTGATATGCCAATTCAGACTTTCTAATGTTTTAGCATTGTTAACATTTTCTAGGAACCTGTCCGTGTGCCTGTTTCCAAATCTACTGGTGTAATGATGTCGATAATATTCATTTACCTTTTTAGACTCTGCAAGGTCTCTAGTTATACCTCTTTTTCGTTCACAACACGACTTGTTCCGACTGGCGTCACAAGATGACCATCCATTACTACTTCCAAAGAACCAACTTTTGACCTTTTGTTTCTGGGCCTACCTCCTTCCTTTCTCTTTCCCCGGAGTTTATTCTTTTTGTTCCTTTTTGAACTTCAGTTGGACATTTAGCGCATTGATTTTCAGGCATTCTTCCTTTCTAATATAAACATTTAAAGCCAATCATTTCTCTCAGAGCAACGTTTTTGCTGCTTCCCACAAATTTTGATAAGGACGGTTTTTATTACTTCTCATTTGTACAGTAGAATGGGTAACTGTAACATATTTATACAACAGACTATTATATAGCAGTCAGGTAAATGAACTTAGCTACGTGCAATAATGCGGAGGAATCTTAGCTGTAGGACATTGAATAAAAAAGAACGAATACCAGAAGACTCTACATAGTAATGACACCCTTGTCTAAAAAGTTCCCAAAGAGGCAAAACTAAACATTAGTAATACATATATGTGTGTGTATATACATTATATATATAAAATAAAAAATTTTAAGGGGCACCTGGGTGGCTCAGTCGGTTGAGCAGCCGATTTCGGCTCAGGTCACGATCTCACGGTTCATGGGTCCACAGGCCCCATGTCAGGCTCTGTGCTGACAGCTCAGAGCCTGGAGCCCGCTTTGGATTCTGTGTCTCCCTCTTTCTCTGCCCCTCCCCTGCTTGTGCTCAGTCTCTCTCTAAGATAAACATTAAAAAAAAATATTTTTTAAATAAATAAAAAATAAAACATTTTAAATGCAATTGTATGATAACTATGAAGTTCTGCATAATGGTTAAATCTGCAGAGGAGGCAGGGACATGGGCCGGGAAGAACCTACAAAAAGATGTAACTGACCGGTGATCTTTTTATTCATGAGTGGGCAGTGGGTGCACGGATGTTCATTGTATCATTAAAGTAAACAAAATAAAATAGGGTCATGCTTGGACCAATAAGAACAGTGTGTAAAGAACCAAGGAATAGGAGTAATCCTATTCTATGGAACTTATGAGCAAGAAACAAAAAAGAAAAATAAGCAAATGTAGAAGCAAAAAAAAAACCAGAGTGATAAGCTTCATTTTTAGATAGGGGAACACAAAAGAGTGCCCTTGGTCTCCCAAATGTGGAAACCACGTACTCTCCAAGGACAGGTGACCTCATGGCACCAGTAGTTACAGAAAAACTTTTAAGGTCCAAACCTAGAATTTAAATCAATCATAACAACAAATGTTAGAACAAATACAGTGTTTTTTCTCATAACACTTAAACAAAACCAAGGCCTATGTAAGGAGCTCCTTTATGGATTTTCAAATCCTTTAATCTCACAATTACAAAAGCTATTATTTATTAAGGGTTTACTTTGTATCAGGTGCTCTCCTCGGCATTTGACATACACTATTTCTGAGTCACCGAGTACAAGGTCAACTGTTGGACACTGGTATATACTGGAGAAATAAACTTTTCTTGCGTTAAGCCCTGAGATTCTGGGGTTTGCACAAGTAAATAGGTATGATTACCCCTCTTAGGAGATGGAAAAAAAATGCATCTGCCTGGGCTTAGAAGAGGTTCTAAAGGTCCTGCCCTCTCCCAGGGGAGGGCAGGGCTCTAGGCATCAAAGTGGTACAAGGCTCCCTCTCCTGGAGATTTAGTGCCCTATTTAGTACCAGTAGGAGCCAAACACAGAAGTGAAAGAACAGGTGAAAAGTGGAGTTCTCTCTCAGGTGGAGGGGACCTGATACAGTTAGTTCCAGAACACTTCATCATGCTTTGAAAGCCTAGGGCATTAAAGACCCTACGTTTGAAGCCTGTCGGCCCGTGAAGGTGCCACAAAGGCAGCAGCAGCCTGGTAATCCTCAGGCAAAAGCCAAACAACAAAACGCTGCTCTCTGTGCTTTCATGTTAGACCAGGAGGAGGCTGAAGACCTAGATTTATCCGATGCTGATTTAATGCCCGTCAGTCCCGTTCTTACATCAAAAGCAGGATCGAAGGGTGGCCTGGGATGAAGGCACACGATAAGGCGTTTGAGGCGAAAAGCCAAGTAGGAAGAAGGGAAGCCAATATACCAATCACTGAGACTAAGTGTGTGTAGCTGCTGTCCCTGGGGCGGATCTCAAATTCTAGTGCGTCTGTGTTACAGCTGCATTTGCCAACGGACTGGGCGACCAGGAGCCGTATCTAAAGTTTTCTAAAAGCACACTTGTACCAGGAGTTAACGTGATTCTTACAAAAGAATAAAGCATTTTCAAATGTGATGGTAGAGCTGGATCAAGAGAGTTTTGAAATTAAGCAGATGTGTGTTTGATTTCTGCCTCTGTCTTGTCCTTTGAGGGACGTGGCTTCATTCATCTTTGTGAATCTCAACGTCCATACAAATGAAATGGAACAGCAGCACCTGCGTCTTCAAATGGTTTTTAGGATTAAAGCTGGTGATCACTCCGAAGAATAGCAAATACATACCTTTTCTGAGGAAACAGAGCACAACACAGCGGCGTAGCAAACACCAAACTTAGGAAAACAGAAAAGAAAAAGACAAGTCAGAGCCTTTCCAATGGCAACTTTCAGATCCTTTGTCTCACTTTTATAACGATCCTTCAAATATTACATTTCCTCCCAAAAAATACGTCCTGTTTGTGTAATTTTATCACCAGGGACTGTCAAAATAAGTTTAAAAAAAATCAGAGAAATATCCAGAACTTAAAAAAGAATCACACAGAGTCCCAAATGTTGTAGGTTTCCCTTTGCTTCTATCCAATTGTTGGGACCGTAAGTTCCCTAAGTTCCGGGATCTGTTCTGGGTCTCACTTTCAAAACCTGTGTCTCACATTATCTACCCATTGCTTTGCCTTTCTTATGCTGTATATTTACCTCCAAAAAGGAAATTAAGTATGTAAAAGTGATTCCACTCACCAAAAGCCAACTAATCCAACTTGAATAGGTGCACTCATCCACGGGAACCTCTGTGTGGAGAAATAAATTACTTTGAATGCTTTTTATACAGGCTCTTCGAGACAATTTCTCCTGATTAGCGGGAAGAAAACTCTCCACACTACAAGACCCAGATTAGTGAAATGTGGGGGGAACACTGCAGCAGGCACGTTAGTTCTGACTTACTGCAGCCTCCTTGATCTGTCAGTAAATGCCCATGCAGAGATCAAGTGGCTTCTCATTTTTTTCTCTTGCACATATAATCTGAGAGATGCTTGGCTCTAAACAGGTGGAGAAATCATTACCATTTAATTGTAATTCACCTCTTGGCTGGGGAGGCTATACAGCCTGGTGTCAAGGTTGGAAGACAAACAAACCTGTACTCAAATCTCTGCCCTGCCAGTTCGCTCCTGACAGTGGGGGAAAGACAGGCAGAGCCCAAGTGCTCCAAGCTTTTGGTTTTCTCGTCTGCAAAACGAGGATCACAGCGGGTTTCCCAACAGTGAATGAGAGAAGGTATGTCAGGTATCGGTCATAAGGCACCTAGAACGGTGCCTGGAATGTAGCAGAAACCCAACATTTCCCTCCTCCCCTGCATCTTCCCTTTCTTGCTTTTAGTTGCTGTCAATATGGTTAAAACTATTGCTGGCACAGAAAACTTGTGCCTTTCACATTTTTTTTTTTTTATATGGAAACGAAGGAGTTGGTTGGTCTTTCAGAGAATAAGCAGTTAGCTTTTTAGTTTTCCAAAAGAAGTGGTACCAAAAAACACAATATAAAGAACGGTGGGGTATATGGTTATAGAAACAAGGCCACTGAAACGTCTGCAACCAAGTTGTGAACCGGTCGTTATGAAATCAGCCAACTTAGTGAAGAGTCAACACAAGCTGTTAAAAAAATCATGACCCCCAAGATGCTTGCATGAGAGGCATACCCTCGTCCCCGAGAAGACTCCTCTGGAGAACAGGTACATCACGCAGGGTAGTGCGGGGGGGAGAGAGGCATGTACTAGAGAGGAAGGGAGAAATGTCATCAAGAGAAGACACACCCACCCCTCCAAGGACAGTAAGAAAAGGACACACGGTATCTTGGGCAACTGGCTTGGAGTGATGATGGATTTTCATCAGGAGATGTAAATCCTCGCCCTGGCACTGCCCAGACTTGTGACGTCCGTGCTGGGTGACAGGAAGGCAAGCTCAGCAAGGAGATTTTGTGAAGGATGAACTTGAGCCCCTGAGAGCAGCCTTCTTATTTCAAGTGGACTCTTGTCTGAAGCGAAGGGGGCTAACCTATTAAACCAGGGAGCAGCTGCAAGTAATCTCCAAGGACGTGTGCAAGTGAGAGGCCGACTGTGCCTCATGCCAATGGTTTCCATGGAAAGGCTCTCGGTAGTGACAAGGATCCTGGAGAACTCTGACTTCATCCAACCTGGATGTCATCCTCTCTCCTGACTCCTCTCCAGCACCCCGTCCGCTCAACTCATCCCCACTTTCTAAACAGCACTTAGCCTGAGACTCAGGGAGCTGTGGATGTTTGGTCTTCCCTTATATGCTCCCACACCTCGAACTGTGCCAACAGAGGCTATCCTAAATAATAGTTTCAATGAATTAGAGACACTACCCATCAATTTAAAAGGTATATATTCATGAGGCCAATGTGCAAAAAGTTAATATGACTCTAAAATCTTCCCTCCGCCAGGATCGTGATCTTTTCCCCAACAGCTTTGCTGACTTATGGTAAAACGCACATATTTGACGTATAAAGTTTTGATACATGTATTTGGCTGAGAAGCCATCACGACGATCAAGATAATGAACATATCCTTCCATCCCTAATGCTTTCCTTGTGCCTTGTGCCCTTGGCAATTTCTGTTTCTGAAACCGCCCCCCCCCCCCCCCCCCCCGCACCCCATTCCCTGGCAACCTCTGATCTCTTGTCACTATGTATCGGTTTATATTTTCCAGCATTTTATGTACAGAATATATTCTTTTGTGTAATCATTTTGAGGTTCATTCAGGTTGCTGCACGTTATCAATAGTTCCTTACATTTGCTTGCTGAGTTAGGTCTTCTATTGCATGGATACAGCACAACTTGATAACCTATTCTCTTGCTGATGACCATCTGGGTTGTTTCTGGTTTTTGGAGATTGCAAATAAAAACAAAGCTGCTGTGAACATCCGTCTTTTATAGACACATGCTTTCATTTCTCTGAGGTAAATACCTAGGAGTGACATGGCTGGGTCAGGTGGTAAACATCTGTTTCACTTTTTAAGAAACTACCAAACTATTTTCCAAAGTGGTTGTACTGGTTTTCATTCCCACTAGCAGGATATGAGAGTTCCAGTTTCTCCACATTGCCACCGACATTGGCTATGGTCAGTCTTTTTGACTTTAGCCACCCCTGGAGGTGTTTAGTGGTAGCTCATGTAGTTTTTACGTGAATTTCCCCAGTAACTAAAGACACTGAGCATGTATATGTATATAAACACATATATACATGTATATATGTATATATTTGGGGAAACGTCTGTTCAAACCTTTTGCTCATTTTTTTAAATTGGGTTGTTTTCTTGAACGAGTGTTGAAGGCTCTTTATATCTTCTGTATAGAAGTCCTTTATCAGATACAAGCTTGCATAGATTTTCTCCCAGTCTGTTTGCCTTTTCAAAACTATAAAGTTTTCAAAAACAGAACTTTATCATTTTGATGAAGTCCAGTGTATCAATTTTTCTTTTATGGACTGTGCCTTTGCTGCTGTGTCTAAGAAATCTTGGCCAAACTCTCAAGTCTCAAAGATGGTCTCTTCTATATTTTGCCAGAAATTTTACAGTTGTAGATTTTTACGTTTAGAGTCTATGAACCATGGGGAGTTAATTTTTATATATGGTACAGTCAATTCCCTATACATAGCCCACAACCTGGCCATCTGGAAGTTTCCCAATAAGCCATGCTGTGTGTCCTCTCTGAGCTTCTGTGGACCATGTATCCTTGGCCACCATTCAAGTCTCTGCCCACCTCCTGCATTTGGGGGAGACATTTCTAATCCCTCTGTGCTGCATTCTGTAATCACCAAGTGTTGGAACCACTGCCTTGTGCCTCTTCCTGTCACTGTGCTTTCTGGCTGTTGAGAGCAGGGCTCTGTCTCTATGACTCAATTACCCAGCACATTGCTTGGATTGTAACAGGGCATTCAGCAAAGGGCTGCTGAGTAAATACATGAGTGAATGAACAAATAAACGCTACACTCACACTTAATTAACAGAAAATCCTGAAAATACACTGAGTAGACAGAGCTGTCCACCTTTGTTAAAAGGAATAAGGAAGAAGCAGAACTAAGGGATGAGGAACTATTATCTGATCTAAACCACAGTAACTTTATTTATTCCTAATGAAAGTGCCAGCAAGGTAAAGAGACCACAGGAGTTATTCTTCAAGAATACCATTCTTCAAAGTGCCAGATTTTAGGCAGTGAACTTTCTTATTTATTGCAAAGATTTCTGTGAGTCACCTGCCCACAGCTGATGCTTTTTTCTAGCTAGCACTCCACTTGGAAAAAGATAAAGCGTAGGGGGGACGGATGAGTCATACCGAATGCTCCCCAAGCTCACCATTAAAAAAGCCAAGAACGTCCAATTCGTTTCATGTTGGCAGAGGAGTTTGGTCATGTCCAAGGTAAAAGCCCAGGCAAGTGCATCCTTACAGAGGGGCACATGCGGCCGCTAGAGCTGTGGGAACAAACAGGGGGCCAGGCGAGGCAGACATCACCCACATGGACGATACGAGCTGCTGAAAAATGATCTCTGAAACCTCTGTGAAAGGAGCATGGTAAAGCTTGCCTTTCAAGATGCACATGAAAGTGCTCCGAAGATGGAAATGTATGGCTATTAACACAAGCCACCTCTGCCTATGTTTTAGTAGCAGCTACACTATCCCTTCAGTCCCATGGGAACTCTCTACTGCGCAAAATGCAGGACTTCAGCCTAACAGCAACCCTGCACTCTTTCGGGGAGTGGAATGTGTGCATGAATAGCTCAACATTTAGCCACTGCTTTTTCAAAGCAACGCCCTCCACTGAGGTCTGAAGGGGTGCAGCCACAACCAGACCCCCGGTAGCTAGTGAGACCCTGGGACTGATCCACGAGCTACTCTGACCGCCTCTCCCAACCTCACCCGGGGGATCTGCAACCAGCGGCCTCTGCCAGCTCCAGGTGAGGGGCGGAGGGGCAGGCTGGGGAGCGGGGCAGGCAGAGGGCTTCTCCGTGAAGGATGTGTGAGGTGGCATACCTCCAAATTATTATTAAGTACATGATATCCAGCGAAGCTAAAAACTGCAAACTGAGGTGGGGGAGGAAAACAAAATATGTATTCATTTATTAACGTGAAAAAGCTTAAAAGAGAGTGGCAATGGGGGGTTAACTGCCTGGCTCATTTGCTGCTTCTTTCATGCAGAAAATGCTGTTAGGACGAAACAAGAAAATGATGCAATATGCACAACTACGTCCCCTGTCCAGTGTTTGTCACTCAGAGTAACTACGGCAACTTTTCCAACAATGCCGAGACCCCAGGAGTGCCAAGGCACGACTGAACTGGGAGAATGATGTACCAGCCTCATTTCCATGCGTTTTCTCCAGTGACCTAACTTTTCAGCATTAATGTAGCTTCCAATGCAGACTTTCCTTGAGAATTTCTGGGATCCCTAGCCATGATCGGGATACGTGTCAGCAGCCACAGGGCACCACGTGCCCCCAGGCTGCAGCCAGACTGCAGAATTGAGTCCCACCCGCGGTGGAGGCAGTGAGACTCGGAGCCCCTGCTCCAGAGCCAGGCTGCCGAGATTCTTCTGCTGGGTGGCCTTTGAGAGACAGAGAGAAGAGGATGGGAGGGCTTCGGAAGTGGGGATGCCGTCACTGAAGGTGGCCTCCCAACAGCTTTCACAGTCACCTGCAGATTCATGACAATCATAACCTGGTGACACGATCGGCAGAATGAGCCACACTGATGACCCATCTCTTACAAAAGCGTCACTTTTATCGTCAGACGAACTATATAAGATGACAGCTTCCAAGTCTTGTAACCAACCTAGAAATTTGGTCTTGCTTTAAAAACCTGATTGTTTCTTCAGTTCAGCAGGAGTGGGGGGTTAGATTTATTTTGATCCTCCATTGCTCTTGAAGTTGGCACGCCAAGACCTTAGGAGCCAAAAAGGCTGCCTGGGCCGATGTATGCCCTTGCAGAAACAGTGGGATCCTAATGCCTTCCCAGAGCAAGAGCCGGCAGAGAAGAACACAGGGCATCAATTCAACGTCTGCAAAGTTAGGCATGTACTGGATGGGCCACTCACCACTAGCACCCTGAAGAGTGATGTTGAAAAACCCTGTTTAAATGAACGTCATAGGTGTTTTCCTTCAAAGCCAAAATCACTTCCCATAAGTAAAGCGGGGATCGACAGAGAAAGGAGCACTGCATTAGTTTTTTTCAGATTTTCTGAAAAGCACTGAGATGTCAAAGCTGATGAATTCCAGATGTGTATATAATCTGGTAGTTTTAGGATACAGTCACTGTTCAAGTACCTAAACTAATCCATTAGCAGCTTTTAAGAGTCCATCTTCTCTAAGCTTTGCACCAGAAGGAGAGATGGGCAAATTTTTTTCATTAATTCTTAAAATAACAGCTTAGTGAAGTAGGTAAAATGTCACGTGAATCCACAACAACACTTTGGTCTATACCGATACCTTTACTGCTTAAATACATACATATCTATCTATATATATATATATAGATATATATAGATATAGATGGGCATCTATATCTATATATATATAGAACTGTTTTGTATCTGGGGACAGTTCAATGGCTACAGGGCCACCATGACATGCTATTGCACAATTCATACTGATGTGCAAGACTGCTGTGGGAGGGTGCTCAGGAAATACAACTCTTTCATGTGCCCACAGCTCCCGAGAAAGAATACGAGAGAAGGTGCTGGAGAGAGGGTCCCCTTTCCCTAACACGGGGTTGATGCAGGGACAGGCCACAGCCTGGGTACATGGGTCAAATGAGGCACTCGACGTTACTATCTCCTCATGGCATACTTTCTGGTTTCCTTCTCTAAGAACATAATTGTATTGCAAGTGTTTATGAAGTGTTCACTTAGCGGTGACTGTAGCTTTCCTCCTGGGGCCCATTAGAATTCTCCTAATCGTGAGATTAGGATTAGGAAACCATTCAGGAAGTGTTTGGCCTGTGAACTAGGTCCTTTTTCAAAGCTTTATAGTGTCTCTTCGATGCTACGTTTCTGTTTCTAAGACCCAAAACGATTCACCCCAAGACAGCTGCGGTCTTCCCCACGAGACACCTGTTCCTTCAGCGAGGAGCCTGCCTCCTTTCTCCTGGTAGATCTAACAAAGCCACTTTCCAAACCGCATGAGCCACATGAGTCACCCGATTCTACCATATCCCACTTGTTAAAGCAGTGGAAAATGAAGATGACGCGTGAACACTATTGCTTTAAGCCGCAGATGCTACAAACAGCAGTGTAGGAGCATCGAGAGTCCTGGGTCACAGTTTCATCCCGCGATATTCTCAGACCTTGAAGGGAGGTGGCTGAGAGACTAACGAATTACTAGATATGATCACCAAAGAAAAATACACGGGGCACTATATTCAGGGTTCAACAAAGCTACTACTCCAAACGACGTTTCCATTTCCGGTAGTCGGCATGGTAACCTATCAACACATCACTCCAAATTCACACCATGTCTTCATTATCACCTAGCTAGGCATCCCAGTGATGACGAGGATGAGTGTGTCATTCATCCCGAGGGTGTGACCTCTCGAGAAGTGAGCAGCCACCTTCCATTTATGAAAGCTTTTTCAAATATCTGAGATCACAAGTAAAATGTTCCTCGAAACATCTTTTTAGTTACGTGAGTGCCCAAGTGCCAACGGCCTTCAAACTCTTTACTCGCTGTGTAGGAAATATTCTGCACAGTTTGAAATCCGAAAGGGTTGAGGCAGAGATAGAAGTGGGGCTTACCTTTAGGAAGGCTTTCTTCTCCAAAGTGTTCATGATAAATGGAGGGATGGCTGCGAGTAAAGACAGATCCACCTAAGTCTTAATATTTATTTTCAGCTTACGTTTTTTTCAACAATTTCACAAAACGCTTATGTCACTTTTAGGCTATTTTCACTGGCAGAGTGCAATTATTTGCAGTAATTCTTTAAAATACTTTAGTATTTAAAAAAGATTTTAAAAATAATGTGATGGTCTTTACCAGCCAGAAAATTTTATAATCTTGAAGGGAACTTTAGATTTTACTCTAAGTACGCAGTAGTACGCACATCAGGAACTTTTCTCTCCTGTGTTAATAAAACACATGCAACCTCCCCCAGGCATCCATCCCACGTGGGGGGAGAAAAAAGAGAAAAAAGAAAAAAAGATTCCTGCCTTGAGTGACCCTAGAAAAGTTACCTAACTTCTCTGAGCCTCCGCTTTCTGTTTTCCTCATTGATAAAGTGGAGAAAATTCTATCAAACTGGCTGTGACGGTCAGATACAATGATGCACATAAAACTTCGGGGAGTGGTAGTTCATTTATTATTTACTCACGATTTCCATCAGACTAAACTGTCACGTCAACCACTTCAATATGGCAATTACCTCTATAGATTTCACTGGGAAAGAAAGATTGTGTTTCTCCTCTGGGGACTAAATAATGTTTAAAATAACCAAGCCTCTAGAAATAGATCTGTTGGGCTGGCTGAACTCCAAAGGGGAGCCTTGTATTTCAAAATGAGAAAGAACAAAACTAAAATCAAACACAGATACGGGACAGAAGCAGGAGTTGCAAGCTTGATTTTGGCAAATCTGGAAATCCGGGCCCAGCAGGCGCGTTGGGGAGGGCACCGCGGCCCCTCGTAGGTTGGGGACAGTGTGTTGGTGCCAGACTCGGGGGGACTCTTGGCCTGTTTCAGGACTGCGGTTTCCACAGTGCACCCACCTCCAGAGCATACACTGCTGTCTCGTGAGGGTCCACGAGGGTGCCTCTGTTGAATGAATTAATGGTGGCGAAATCGGATAATCCCAATTGGCTGGGATGCCACTACCATGTTCCTCAGAGTTTTCCTTCAGGCCCTTTTCTTCAACTTTTGCTGCCTACTCCTACTTATCCCCTGATGAGATTCACAATGACAAAACGAACTTAAAGACAACAAAATATACTAGTGGGACAACCTGACAGCAGTTGATTAAGTAAGTGGGCTTCCCCGGAGAGCCTGGTTAATAGCCAAGTGCTTTCTGCATTCAGTTTAGATGATGAAATTAATCATACGAGTTTCCATTTGCTGCTGTAAACAGCACTAGACCTTCCAGACCATCTGGTTTCTGAGTAAGTCTGAGAATCTTCTCTCGGCCTTTGGTCTGAGGGTAGCTCTAGAAAGCCCTAGAAGTGGCCCAGAGTTTCTCAGAGGAACTAAACACAATGCAGATTTTGGCTGGCGCTTGTGTTGACTCCAAGCCCTGTGAACAAAACTGAGTAGAAGCTTGGTGCACATCTTAAGAGCTGCTCTAACCAACCCGACTTGGTGTGTGTTCTAAAGGGTCTCCAACTGATACAAATCAACCTCCAGCAGAAATTATTCTGATTCAAGAACTTTTCGAAGTTTCTTTTTAAGAGTGATGAAAATCAAATTCTTTGCCTTCAGGTTCTCATAACCCATACTGTCACCGCCCAGGTCCACACCTGTGCCCAACACTGGTCTGCTGTGGTGGGCCAGCTTCCCGGCCAGTCTCCCCAACCATCCCACCACCACTGCTGGCTCCCTCTGGCCTCCACGGGGCACCCACAGCGCCAGGTGTCATGCAGCAAAAGCCTGAGAAAGATGACCCCACGCCCCCGCCCAAACTGCCCCGTGGCCGCTCACACTACGGTCAGGCCTCGCTGACTGAGAGCTACTAACCCATGCCCGGGGCTGCCATGAGAATCCTGGAGACGACCACCTGTGCGATGGCTTGTTTTGCAGCATTGGCCGACTCGCCCAAACGGTCCCCACTCTCATCTGTCACGGGAATGCCGACTTTGAGTTCCCTGCCGAGCAAAACACATGCAAAGAGGTTCACAGACGCCCTCTCGTGAAAAGGCTGGAAACAGCACTGTGCCGTGGAAGATCAAGTCCCCACTTAATCCAACTAGCCACTCAGGTGTCATTTTTGGCACTAAGGGGCCTGTTTTCAAATACCACGGACAAGCTGTATGACGGACACAAGAGTAAAATAACACTAGCGAACTCCATTACAGAAAGTATCTCGTTTTTAGGAACGATAGGACTCAAAGGGCAAGTATGCTAACTTAAAGATAAAGCTAATTCCTATGCTCACGTGCAAACCTGAGCAACTCTCCAAATGAGAGACACATACATGATATGTGCCATCAGTGACCTAACTGCCTAGACTGACGCAGGACTCGCCAGTACGTGGCACTACTGGGTATTTAACTCTACTTACTAACAGTACAGCTCCTATTTGTTACCCTTCCTCGTTATCCATTCCAAGCTGCTTTTCCTTGTCCTTTCTTCTCTCCTAATTTTTTGCCAGTGCTATAAAATACTTTCAAAAATAGACACGAATATTATTTTAAAGCCAAGAAGACGGTTCTGGGCTGTGGTGGGGGAGAACCTATTTTAGAGAATACGCTTTCAGTGCAGAGACCTTCTCTCCCTAGCCCTAGCACAAACATTATGTTAGCTTGAGATCCACGTTTTAAACGTTTTACTACACATAAGCAGAAAGAATATTCTATCCCCCCACATGCCCACAGCCTACTTTAGTAACTAGCAGGTCATGGCTAAGCTTGCTTCATTAATGGACCCATCTCCGCGCCCGTGACGGATTATGCTGAAGCAAACCCCACGTCTCCCGTAGTCTCCCGTAATTCCGTCTGCAAAGATTAACATGAACTTGTAATAAAAGTTCCGACAAAACTAATTATTCCAAGCGGCTCCACTGTCAAGCACCAGTCCTTTCGACGACTGCACGTGGATCTTACCTTTGCCTCATTAACGGGATATTAATGCAATTAGCAGCAGCTACCGCAGCAAAGGGAACAAAACGTCCTATGAGTGGTGAGACGTGCTGCAGAAAAGAGAATTCCAAAAGCATTACCTTACTTTGCCCGGATGACTAAATGCAAACACTTATTTCTCCCTGAAAACCGCTAAAAACCCAGAGCCTTCTTTGCACGGACGCTCAGGCCAGGAGTACTTTCAAAACTCGTGGCCTGGTGGTGTCCATCTATTTCCCACATGGGCGCACTTCCGGGACACGTGACAGCTTAGCCTGGCTGACGGACTGGGGGGCTTTGGAGTCGCAGAGTCTGGAGTCCACGTACTGGCATCCCTACCTCTCCGGAGGTGTGGGCGCAGGCACGTTCTTCTGCACACAGCCTCTAGCGGGCAGTTAGGGTCAGGGGACACTGGGCACAGTGCCAGGGACAGACCAGGGGCTTGGCAGACGGTGTGGGTGACGGCACTTCCCAAGCTCACTGGAAGACACAACTGGACCTGAACTATTCTGGGAAATAACTGAGAGGCTTGGAGCCAGGCAGGTGAGAAGAAATTCAGAAGCTCTGCTACAGAAATGAGAATCTGGGTACCTTGGTCAATGCATTGAGTCCCAGAGCTGTTGCTACGGCTCCAGTTGTGGCGGAAACGTAAGCTGTTCCCAATTCACTGAAAAGAAAGAGAAAGAACGGTGCGTGAGAAAGGAGGGCACGTCAGGAAACTTGGGCTCACCGTTTTCTAAAGAAATGAGGGAAGATGTGAAAGAGCGTGACTAAGAGCGGAGAGCCCCCCAAACACACCCGCTATCGGTCTACACATAGAAACGCTGAAGGGGAGCAGGCGGACCCCGGAGAAGGGGCACCCCTCGCACACAAGCCGACTGCCACGTACGACGAGCGGCCACAGGGAGCCGGTTCCAGGGTGGGACGCAGGGGCTGTGCGTGCACGACGCCACAGTGCGGGATGGAGGGAGGAGCAGCCGCGTCTGCGTGTTGGCAGCACGGCTGCTCAAGCGAAAGATACTTCCCCAATATAAACATACACACCGAAAGCAAACCTGCGCCGCTGTCGTTCTTAAAACGATAGAACCTGTCGTATGGAACTACTGAAAGTCCCGTCCTCGACAGGCAGCCAAGCACAGCGCTTTTCTCTCACTTTAAAAGAAATTTTAGTTCAAAGGGTTGGAAGAAACGAAGGTGTGATAAACACTGCTGGTGGCGGATTTCCACAGCCTTTGTTCCATTTGGGGAAAGAAGACCGTGTGGACCGTCAAAAGCCATCTGAAGTGATGCGACGAAAAAGAAAACACTTTGAAGTGTTGTACAAGTTGAGCTGAAAGCTGTGGTTAGCTACAGGACTGTGGTTGTTTACAAGACTGGCTCTGTAGATGATTTATTTTAAAGACAAATCCTGGGGCGCCTGGGTGGCTCGGTCGGTTAAGCATCCGACTTCAGCTCGGGTCATGATCTCCCGGTTCGTGAGTTCGAGCCCTGCATCGGGCTCTGGGCTGACAGCTCGGAGCCTGGAGCCTGCTTTGGATTCTGTATCTCCCTCGCTCTCTGCCCCTCCCCCCGCTCATGCTCTGTCTCTCTCTAAAATAAATAATAAAAACATCAGTAAAACCCCAGAAAGACAAACCCTGTATGAGAGTCCCCCTGATTTCCGCAGAGATCGCACTACTGAGCCTGCTACTTTGGACACTGCTGTCTGGCCACAGGCTCAGGGTAGGTGGGGGCTGTCTAAACTTGCCACAGGCGTTCTGCAGGGGGAGCTCGAGGGTGTGGGAGACAAACCCACCTACCAGCACCACTAACAGCACGAGCCCTGAGAAGGGAGGAGAAGAAACACTACTGAAAACTATGCCCCGTGATATTCCGAACAGTATCAACAATTCGTACGGCACTGAATCAAGGGCACGCTGGAGAAGTCAGGGAACAGTTAACTCTCACAGTCTTACTTTACAGTGAGGGGAGCGTCTCCACTTCTGTTGGTGTAATTGACCACGGCATTGAAGGACTGGTTAATCCACTGCCAGAACAGCACCGCCGGCGTGGTCCTAAAACAGAGCGATCCATCACACACCGGCCATCGCCTGTGACCTAGCCGCTGTGCAGAACAGAAAATGTGAACACCAGTAACCAGAGGGGAGATGGACTGCGGAAGGAGGACGCTAGGGCAGAGACCGTGCATTCTGGGTCGAGGGCTTCGGACCTGTACGGCGGGGCAGATGCTCGCCCTCTGGTTCTCAGCTCCCTCGTTCTTTAGATACGAGTAACACCAAGCTCAAGGGGTTACAGTGAGGAGCAAGTTATCTTCCTTACATTTTATCTTAAATCTGTAAAGAGCCTGGCATACATACAGTAGGCACTCAACAAATGTCAGGTTCCTTCTCTTGGGGAAAAAAGAAGCCATTTGTAGGCAAAGTAGCCCTGATGCCTCCTAACCAACCACATGCACAAGCCTAAGTGTCCACGTCTACAGCTGCACCTACACCGTGTGTCATACGAACGGATTCAAAAGAGAATCTGCTTAGAGCGTTTTTTAATTTTCTTCCCTCCATCTCATCTCCTTTTGGGTCTAAGATTTAGGGAAACATTCAGTCTCCTTTTGAACAACGAAGAGAATACTGTTTATTTAGCACAGGGAAAAGTTAAAACAACCCCCTAGAGTTACAACATCTATACGAAGTGGAACTCAACGTGAAATGACATTTCTTCCCATAAAACTATTCACATATAAAACTGTACTTGAAGCTTCTGTGATGTAAAACGAACTGCTGTCACATTTCCAGAACTTACCTATAAAACGTCATCATACAACCTGTGATGGTCATGTTCATTGGAACCTGAGCTGACATTCTGCCTATCAAAATCATCTTTTCACCAGTGTCGGGATGAAAAGCTGAATCATAGATGTATTTTGCTCTCCATAACTCATTTTCTGTGAGACCAGGAGGAACAATTCCTTGCCTAGGGAAACAAGAAATAACAAGGGAAATTTCATCTTAATTATCTCACCAGTGCTCTAGAGATGTGTAGCTAGAAAGTTCTTGAGTTTCCGCTTACCTGAAACAACCGTGCCTGCAAGTTGCTAAGTGAGATTTTAGTAACACAAAAGACAGTAAACACAATGTACATTTCACACCCGTATATCTCAAATCGTCTGTAATTTTGAAAAACAAAAACTTACCTTATATCTTGAAGTACTCAACTCTGAAATATCCTTTGTTTTAAATGATGTATTTAAAAACGTATCTTGAGGGGCGCCTGGGTGGCTCAGTCGGTTAAGCGTCCGACTCTTGATCTTGGCTCAGGTCATGATCTCACAGTTTGCGAGTTCAAACCCCACGTCGGGCCCTGCACTGACAGCACAGAGCCTGCTTGGGATTCTGTCTCTCCCTTCCCTGTTCTCCCCCCTCTCTGTCTCTCTCTCTCAAAATAAATAAGTAAAACTTTTGATAAAATTAAATAAATAAATAAAAATGTATCTTTAACTTTGCAAACTCTAAAATATTTTTAACCAACTAGACAAAAGCCGCGGCAATCAAGAACATTATTTTTATTTATTTATTTATTTATTTATTTATTTATTTTTAAATGTTTTTTTATTTATTTTTGAGACAGAGCATGAGCAGAGGAGGGGCAGAGAGAGAGGGAGACACAGAACCCGAAGCAGGATCCAGGCTCTGAGCTGTTGGCACAGAGCCCGATGCGGGGCCCGAACCCACAAACCGCGAGATCGTGACCTGAGACAAAGTCGGAACTCTTAACCGACTGAGCCACCCAGGCGCCCCATTAATTTATTTTTAAACCTACAGTTTGAAACCCTAGGTTAGAAAGGCTCATTGTCTTGTTATCAAAGAAACGCATGTTCGTTGCTAAACATTTAGAAAACGCGGAAATTCATTACTGCAATGAAAACCACTCAAGCCTGTAACTCCTCATTCCCACGGGCACTGTTGTGGTAAACGTGCTGCCAGTGTCTTGCAGGACCTGAATACGCCACTTAGGACCTTTACAGAACACCACACCCACTGCTTTATGACCACCTTTTTAAAACGAGAAGTATTTTGTAAACATTTCTCTGGATCTTTCTTCTTCTATATCATCTATACTGGGTTGAATTCATATCCACCCAGAACCTCAGAATGTGACCCTATTCAGAATCAGGGTCTCTGCAGATGTAACAATTAAAATGAGGTCATGCTGAATTAGGGTGGGCCCTAAATCCAATGACTGGGGCCCTCAGAAGAGCCATGTGCAGACAAAGATGGCGGTCCCGTGGTGGCAGAGGCAGAGACTGGAATAATGTAGCTGCAAGTCAAGGAACATCAAGGAATGCCTCGGGCCACCAGAAGCTGCATGAGGGGAAGAAAGATTCTCCCCTACATCTTTCTCAGGGAGAGGGAGATGGCTCTCCCCACACCTTGACTTCAGACTTCTAGCTTCCAGAACTGCAACAGAATAAATACATTTCTGTTGTTTTAAGCCACTCAGCTTGTGGTAGTTGGTTACAGCCGCCTGCCTTAGGAAACTAACACATCATCCTTTCAAATGCTACAGCATTCCACTGAATCTCAGATAGCAGATTATCCCAATCCCTTATTGTTGGACATTTTAATTGCTGCTAATCTTTTCATTTGTAAAGGATGAGGAAGTTAATCTTCTTATAAATAAATCTTTTCTGGGGCGCCTGGGTGGCACAGTCGGTTAAGCGTCCGACTTCAGCCAGGTCACGATCTCGCGGTCCGTGAGTTTGAGCCCCACGTCGGGCTCTGGGCTGATGGCTTGGAGCCTGGAGCCTGTTTCTGATTCTGTGTCTCCCTCTCTCTCTGCCCCTCCCCCGTTCATGCTCTGTCTCTCTCTGTCCCAAAAATAAATAAACGTTGAAAAAAAAAAAAATTTAAAAAAAAAAAATCTTTTCTGCATCCAAGATTATTTAGAAACGAGTACATTTGCTGTGGCAAAAGTTATATGAAATATTGAGACTCTAAATATGCCTTTCATCCTTTTCTTTACTTGACTGTTTTTTTTATTATCAGTGGCAGCAGCAACCTCACTGTTTAAGCAACTCACATGTACACTTAACACACTGTGGTTGATCTGCTTAGTTGTGTTACCGGCTGCCCAGAACATGTTTATCTTTATGTGGTCAGGTAGGAACAAATACCTAGAAAGGCCTGACCCACTGCAAGGTTGTACAAACATTCACCTCTACGTCCTATACTTTCAACATTGTTTTGTTGTTGTTGTTGTCAATGAAGTTTTTAGTTTACTTGGAATTTATCTTCAGTTATGAAAATGTGAAATTTGCTTAATTTTGCTTTCCCCCTGGCTGGTCTACCGTGCTAACACCAAGATTTAAATGTTACAGTCATCATCTGCTGACATCCTGTGAATGCCAGGCTTGGTTTTGGGGCTTTCTGTGCAGTTCCCACTATCTACACCTTGTGGGGCCGATCCCCACCCTTTTACAGACAGTCCATTTTATGCCTGGTAAGAACAGAGGTCTCTCCTACCACGACTCCTCATTTTCCTTTTCAAAAGCCCCTGAATTATACTCATTATTCTTCCAGACAATGCTTAGAATTATTCTGTCAGTTTTGGGGGCGCCTGGGTGGCTGAGTGGGTTGAGCGTCTGACTTTGGCTCAGGTCACGATCTCGCCCTTTGTGAGTTTGAGCCCTGCGTCGGGCTCTGTGCTGACAGCTCAGAGCCCGGAGCCTACTTCGGATTCTGTCTCCCTCTCTCTCTGCCCCTCCCCCACTTGTGCACACACGCATGTGCGATCTCTCTTTCTCTCTCTCAAAAAAATTAGTAACTACTAAAAAAAATTAAAAAGAACTATTTTGTCATTTTTCAATATTGATTTACTTATTTTAGAGAGAAAGAGTGGGGGGAAGGGGCTGAGAGAGAGGGTGAGAGAAAAACCCAAGCAGGGTCCAGCACAGAGCCTGATGTGGGACTTCATCCCATGAACTGTGAGATCATGACCTGAGCCGAAACCAAGAGTTGGGATGCTCAGCCGAATGAGCCACCCAGGTGCCCCTATTTTACCAATTTTATATGTGAACACAATTGTATTTGGATTGAAACTCTGTCCAGACTGACTGCATGTTTCTCCAGTTACTCAAAGGCTTCTCTTAATGACCCTCTGTGGTCATCTAACTGCTTCACGCCTCCGGGTAAGTATATGCCCAGATGTTTCATATACAGGTATATACGTGTTTTGGTCTTAGGAATGATATTAAAAAATATTGTCTTATTATTGCTGGTATACGGCAAACTATTAACTCTTTGTGTGTAGCCCACTCATATTCTCTTATTTGTTCCACTAGCTTTTTAGTTGATTGGTAAGAGTATCGAAAGGAAGGAAGGAAGGAAGGAAGGAAGGAAGGAAGGAAGGGAGGAAGAGGGAGAGAGAGAGGGAGGGAGGAAGGGAGAGTGGGAAGGAGGAAGGGAGAGAAGGAGGGAGGAAGGGAAAAAAAGAAATTGTCTCATGTTTTTAGATCTCTACATCTTTTTTTAAGTTTATTATTTTTTTTAATGTTTATTTATTTTGGAGAGAGAGAAAGAGCATAAGTGGGGAGGGGCAGAGAGGGAGACACAGAATCTGAAGCAGGCTCCAGGCTCTGAGCTGTCAGCACAGAGCCTGATGCGGGGCTCAAACTCACGGACCCCGAGATCATGACCCGAACCAAAGTCGGACACTCAACCGACTGAGTCACCCAGGTGCCCTTTAAGTTTATTTATTGAAGCAATCTCTGCATGCAACACAGGGCTTGAACTCAGGACCCTGAGATTAAGAATCACATGCTCCAATGACTGACCTGGCCAGGTGCCCCTCTTCCTCCTTTTTTTTATGTTTACTGAATTAGTTAGAGCTTCTAGAAAAATACTATACAATAGTGAAGATACAAGCATCCCTGACTTGCCCCTGACTTTAGAGAGAATGCCTTCTAGTGCAGGATTTTTAGGAGTGTTCTCCTGGATGTAAAAAGGGCCCATGTTCAAGTTTGAGAAAAAGGATTCAACAGCTTTCTTTAGTCCAAGACTTTGTGGAATATTTAAAAAGTCAATGGGATAGGACATCCTCAAGAATGGCATGCAGGGGCATGCCTGGCAGGCTCCATAGGTGGAACGTGCAACACTTGATCTGGGGGTTGTAAGCTTGAGCCCCATGTTGGGTTTGGAGATTACTTAAAATCTTAAAAAACAAAAAAAATGGGATGTAAACTTATTCCAATTTGACTACGGAAGCCACCTTGTCTCTCCCTCTCTGGGTGTCTCTCTCCTTCTCTTGGTCTCTGGTGTTGGGGGGAAATATTCCACAGGATTGCTTTTCTGCAGAACTGTCTGGGAAGTTCAGTTCTCCTGTTTCATCATTTAGTGCGATGCTGGCTGCTACTGTGGAATGTGTATTTTTTACCATATTAAAGACACACTGTACCTTATTCCCAGCTGAGAAATTACTTTCTGAGAAACACATGGATAATTTCACCTTCTTTTGGGCATCTATCAAGATGTGACTTTCCTGCTTTGGTGTGATAGATTATAGTGATAGATGCCCTAAAGTAGATCATCTTTTTTATTCCTGGAATAAACCCTACCTGTTCAGGTTTTAACGTAAGGCTGGATGTGATGTGCCAGGATTTTATTTCGGAGTTTTGCCTTATGAATTTGTAAGATGGGCCACTGCTTTCTTTCAGCACACTTCTGTCATTTACAGTACCAGGGTTGCACATGAATTGGGAAGCATCTCCTTTTTTTCAGGAAATTACATCAGCTTTATTAAGGTATAATTTAAACGCAATAAAAGTCACCCATTTTAAATGTACGATCTGATGAGTTTTGGAAAACGTACACAGTGGTGTGGCCACCTCCAGAATCATGGTATGGAATGTTTTCATCTCCCCAAAAGTTCCTTCTGTTCCTTTCTGCCACTTCCTGGCAAACCCCAGTCAGCTTCCACCTTTTCCTCTGTATCAGAACTGGCAAACTACAGCCCATGGCCTGCTTCTGAATGGTTTGTGTGCTAAGAGTGGTTTGTACATTTTTAGACAGTTGTTAAAAAAAAAAAAAAAAAAAAAAAAAAGGCAGGGTGCTTGGGAGGCCCAGTCAGTTAAGTATCTGACTCGTGGTTTCGTTTCAGGTCGTGATCTCGTGGTTTCGTGAGATCGAGCCCCACATCAGGCTCTGTGTTGACAGCGCAGAACATGTTTGGGATTCTCTCTCTTTTCCTCTCTCTCTGTCCCTCCTCACTCATGCTCTGTCCCTCCCTCTCAAAATAAATAAATAAACATTAAAAAAAAAAAAAAGCAAAACAACACAGAAGAATATGTAAGAGAGAATATGCAGACTGTATGGCCCGCAAAGCTGGAAATATTTACCACCTGGCCCGCTGTGGGAAAGGTGGGCCACCCCATGCCCTTCACCACTGGAAGAGCACCCTGGTTCGCTCCCCACGTCTTTGTTTCTACTCTCTCACCAAGCCAGCTCCGTCATTAATGCCCTGCCACTGCCTCCCGGGAAGCTTCATCATGCTCTGACAAAGAACTGTTAGCTTCTTTGCAATGTGTTTGTGCCCTTTCAACCCCTCTGTCTTTTCCTCTCCACCTCTCCTCTTTTTATAGCGCTTGTTCCAGATTCATAGGACACCTGCTTTTCTGAATTCCTGACTGTGCTTCTGCTGTCCTCCTTGCCTTGTTCTTCAGTACTTTTGTATATGCTTCCAGGACTGCTGTCCGGCTATTCTCTCTTTACGCGCAAACACATGCTAAGATCCGGCCAGCCTCAGAGCTTGTCACAGAGTTTATAGGCTGCCCTTGGTTCCTTCCCCAACCACCCACGTGACCAACCATCAAACACCCACCTTGTGTATGCGGCTTGTGGCCCGAGTGCCCACTGCTCCGATTCTCAGCTTCCGGCGGACTCTCCCCGAGAGCAGGAGTCTGTAAACTACTGTTTCTGGCTTGTCTGCCTCACTAGCTAAGAGTGGCTTTTAAGTTTTTAAAAGGATTGTTTAAGAAACAACAACAACGCAAACGCCAAACTAAGAAAAACAGACGACAGAAACCCTTTGTGGCCCACAAAGCCCGAGATATTCTTATGTGGTCTTCGATGGAGACAGGTGTGACCACTGCCTACTAGAGCATCTCTCTTCTCTGACCTCACGACCGACTCTTTGAGTTGATGAACTGCAGCCCAAACCTACAAACCTGCCACCAGCATCTTTCCATCTGAGCTCCTGCCTGTGCGGTTTATTCACTGAGGTTCCAGCTCAGAAGCAACCAACCTACCCTAATTCTTAACAACTTGTTTTCTACACGATGCTGTCTCCATCTGGAGACAGAAAGATACACAGGGGGCTACAGATGCTGGGGTGTACTTAAGAGGAGGAGGCAGAGCGCTGGGAGAGGGGACCTCACAGATTGGTACTTAGGGAGCTAGAGGGATGGCTGTCTTATTTCCAGGTTACTGTGAACCCTGGATATCTGCCTTCACTCAGCATAAAACAGGATAAGCTGTGTGTTCCTATTTCCTCTTCTTTTTGGTTAAAAAGAAAGTTGTAAAATCACTAAGTGAAGGTTTAGAGACAATAGGTCACGTGACAACCTATTACTATAGTCACCAAAAAGCATAGCCATTAACGTTACCTGTAATCATGCACCACTCTTCTAGCATTCTCTAGTTGTTCGTTGCTTAACAGAATATTCCTGGGGTCTGTCACAGTGAAGAAATGATTGGCTCGTCCAACAAATGTGCTTTGATCCCATCGAGGTTCCTTGATGTTAATGTTTGCTGGAAGTTCTCCAGACATCGTCCTGGACTCTGCAGAGGGTCAAAAAGACAAGTCTAGTCAAGGCTCACGATGTTCCAACACGTTTTACAAACTTAGAGTCACATCAGCCTTCAGGCAAAAATTTATGTACATTCCTATTTACAAAAATAACTTGGCTATAACTGGCAGAAGGACCATCTACACCCAAAGCTTACTTTGTCCATAAATCCCACCTGATCTTAACCAAATTTCACTAATTTCCCACATATTTCTCTTTATAAACACATAGTATTTCATCACTCCTTAGCTTTTGGAAGCCTAGAAATACTCTAGAAAAAAAAGAAATATAAAAAGTTAAAATTAACATCAGCAGTAACAGGGTCTGAAGTTTGAACCCCCTTTTCTCAAACTACTACTGCACTCTGGCCTATTAAATTTGTTGTTTCTACCAGTAGAAGTGACTAATTATGCAAAAAAGGGTTAAGTAAATGCTAAACATCCTACAATTAGAACAAGATTCAGATTCAGGCAGGCTTGTTGAGCATATAAGCCACCAATCAAAAAGACAAGTTATGTTCTTCAATCTAACATAGTGGAAAAAGCACAGTGACACAATCCCATGAATAAGAGTAACACTGTAGCATTTAGTGTAGTTTGTGGCTAAGGACCATTACTATTTTCCCAAAAGTAAATAATTTCTTTCTCTGAGTGATACACACTTATTTTTAAAACTGCACTGTATTATTAAAATGCATGCTTATGGTAGTATTCTGAATAACATAAGCTTATTGTAGAAAACACAGAAGAAACAAAACCTCTGCTAATTTAGCCACACTAAAATAAACATCTTTAATGTTTTGGTAATTCCTTGCAGGCATTTTTTTATACATATTATCATATAAATAAAAAAATAAAGTTGATATCATACTCTGTATTTTAATTTCCTGATTTTTTTTGTTTTGTGCTTATTTCATGAGCATTTCCCATGGCACTAAATATTCATTTTGGGTATATAACAACACCTTTAATGTTTAAGTTATTTCCAGTTTTTCACCATGATAAATCATGTTGTATCCTTGTCTCTGATCTCTTCAAAGCTGGTGATCTCCTTAGGCTTGATCTCTGCATGACATTAGCAGATTGAAGGACTGGATCACTATGAAGGCTTCAAACCATTGCTTTTGTATTCCTGTCTCCTTCCCCTACATTTCTAATACCAGTTCGAATAGCAGCTTTCTTTTCCAGGTGCTTCACAAGTTCTTAGGTACGGTAAGATGCCAGGTGCAGACGCTAGGCACTCTGGTCACCGGGCTTTATCAAACTCTCAATACGTATCACAGCCCACCGGATCAAAAGCGAACGTGTTAGGACAACAGACGTGAGAAATCTAGTGTGTGTGACATAGCTGGTCAGGAAGAGTGAGAAGGTAAAAATCAGGTCTGCTGTTCATAAAGCCAGCTGGACTAGCAAACACAGATGAAGCCAACTGCAAAGTTAATGGGAAACCATACTTCTCCCAAGGTCACGATGCAGCTGTAAAGTGTCATAACACTGTCCCCTTCTTTGAGTGACCACTGCTTTCTTATCTCACCCAGACACCTTGTTTTCTATAATCACAAACTGTTAGAAACTTTGCTATTGGAAATCCAACAGAAAGAACAAAACATTCCACTCTTCACAAAGAAAAGGAGCCTGCTAGTATCCAAAATCTATAAAGACCTCACCAAACTGAAAAAGACCTCACCACACCTGAAAAACAAATAATCCAGTGAAGAAATGGGCAAAAGACATGAATAGACACTTCTTTAAAGACATCAAGATGGCCACCAGGCACATGCAAAGATGCTCAACGTCACTGCTCATCAGGGAAATACAAATCAAAACCACACTGAGATATTACCTCACGTAGGTCAGAGTGGCTAAAATGAACAAATCAGGAGACTACAGATGCTGGCGAGGATGTGGAGAAACGGGAACCCTCTTGCACTGCTGGTGGGAATGCAAACTGGTGCAGCCTCTCTGGAAAACAGTGTGGAGGTTCCTCAAAAAATTAAAAATAGATCTACCCTATGACCCAGCAATAGCACTGCTACGAATTTACCCAAGGGATACAGGAGTACTGATGCATAGGGGCACTTGTACCCCAATGTTTATAGCAGCACTTTCAACAATAGCCAAATTATGGAAAGAGCCTAAATGTCCATCAACTGACGAATGGATAAAGATGATGTGGTTTATATATACAATGGAATACTACTTGGCAATGAAAAAGAATGAAATATGGCCTTTTGGAGCAACGTGGATGGAACTGGTGAGTGTTACGCTAAGTGAAATAAGTCATACAAAGAAAGACAGATACCATCTGTTTTCACTCTTATGTGGATCCTGAGAAACTTAACAGAAGACCATGGGGGAGGGGAAGGAAAAAAAAAAGAGAGAGGGAGTCAAAACATAAGAGACTCTTAAAAACTGAGAATAAACTGAGGGTTGATGGGGGGTGGGAGGGAGGGGAAAGTGGGTGATGGGCATTGAGGAGGGCACCTGTTGGGATCAGCACTGGGTGTTGTATGGAAACCGATTTGACAATAAACTTCATATTAAAAAAAAGGAAAGAAAAGAAAAGGAGCCTGGATTCCCAGCCTAGGTGTGGAGTTTATCACAGAGTTTCTGGACACGACATTCCACAAATTTTTAACTCTGTAATTTCCAAGGAAACAGGGCAGTGGGACCACTTCAGGGTCTAGACCTTAACACGCAGCCCTGGTTGAAGCCAATCAAAATACTGTTTCACTGAACTTCATCTAAAGTCCACTGTTCTCCAAGATGCTCTGTAAGATTTATCTCCTCCTTTGTTGGTTCCTCTGGTGTGTGGTCTCCCTCAATGCAAGAAGCCAATGAACGTGACTTTGTGGACTACAGCTTTGTCCCTGCTGGGTTTTGGCTGACTGGGCTATGGTAAGAGAAAACGTCTTAAATTTCAAACTAGAACACATCAAAATCAAGGGCTATGTAGTACACATCAAAGAGTTGTGCCACTGTTATGAGAAATGTCTAAATTATGAATTCGAATACATCAAATGTGTTACTTACAAAACATACAAAAAGCAAAACAAAAACTCCAATTCACACCCAGGAGAGCAGTAGCTTCCAGACCTGTCTGCTGAGACACCTTCGTGCCCTGCAGGGAGTGGAGGGGATTCAGCAGGTGGGGCTACAGCAAAGGATGTTGACAAGGAGTGACCAGCATGAGGAAAAGCAGGACAGGGTGGTGTCCTAGAAAACACGTCAAGTGAATCCCTTGGTAGTCCAGCTGGCCAAAATGAAGAACACCTTGGTAGGTGGTTACTCCCATTTTGGGAATGTGAAGACGGGAGAATACGGCCCCCTGAGGAGCCAGTCTAGGGGGAGGGGAACACTGCAGAACTCTGCACGTTCTAAAAACTCTCAGCAATGGTGGCTGCAAGTAGGGAGAGATGGTACACACACGTTAAGTGTTCCTCCTTAGGGAACGGTTTGTCCCCGCAAAGGCAATTACTATCTCCTGTCTAGAGATTCTGACCCAGTAGGCCTAGCAGAAGGCCAGGCATGAGATTTTTTTTTTTTTTTTTTTACATTTATTTGTTTTTGAGAGACAGAGAGACACAGAGCACAAGTTGGGGAGGGGCAGAGAGAGAAGGAGACACAGAATCCGAAGCAGGCTCCAGGCTCTGAGCTGTCAGCACAGAGCCCGATGCAGGGTTCGGACCCATGAACCGTGAGACCATGCTCTGAGCCGAAGTTGGACGCTTAACCGACTGAACTACCCAGGGGCCCCTGACTCGCCATTTTTAACTGCACCACACAGATGAGGAGACGGAGGCCCAGAGGCTGCAAATAACTTGCCCGGGTTGTGTGACTGGTGCTGGTGGCTGAAGACAAGCTGGACAGCCCAAAGCAGGACTGCACTCCTGGGCACTGGTCTGCCAGCTCTCTCTACTCTACTCGACCGCTCTCATTTAGCTATTTTTCCCCTCAAAGTACATCAATTAACGCCTGCACAGAACTGGTATCTTTGAGGCCCTCCTTTTTTGTTTAAATACTAACATGTCTACGGACACTATGAAGTTCTGCACTACAAGGACCCTGTGGTGACCCTAGAACATGTGAGCAAGAAGAAAGCTGTGGAGGCCTTCTTTGCCTAAAGAAGGAGTCCTTCTTTAGGCAAAGGAAAAGGGGAGAGATGGAAGAAAGAAACCCCAACACGTCTGGAGTTTCTATTACATGCCAGGAACTGGGCTAGATGCTAGCCTAAGAGTGCCAGCTCCTGCTACACGCTGTGGCAGAAGAGTCTACCTCAGCTCTCCTGACAGCGTGCTCAACGAGGAGGAAAGCAAGATTCTGAGATGCTACTCACAACTAATCCTCACCTACCCAGCAAGGGAGCTAGGAGGCTGATCTTCAGACTCCCGGCCAAGCCCACCAAAACCCCAACCCTGAAAGCTTTTAGTGATGGGCCCTGTAAGGACCTGTGGTTGGCAGAATGATGCCCCTCCCCAACATGTGCACGTCTTAGCCGCACGCACGGTCACCTTCTGTGACCAAGGGACTCTGCTGCTGTGACTAAGGCAGGGCTCTTGAGACTGGGAACCACCCGGGCTTACTCAGGTGGGTCTGATACGATCACAAGAGCCCCCACGAGAGAAAGAGGAGGGCAGGTGAGGCAGAGCCGGAAGAACAGATGTGAGACGAGCAGAGACTGGGGTGACGTGAGGCGGTGAGCCAAGGAACGTGGGCAGCTTCTGGAAGCTGCAAAAGTCAAAGAGCCTCCAGAAGTAACACAGACTCATTTTAGACCACCGGACTCCAGAACTATCAAATAATGTGCTGGTTTACAAATATTAATTTTGTCGTGGTCTGTTATAGTGGCGAAAGAAAACTAATACAGCACCGTTCTCCCTACTTAGAAAGGATTTCAAACAGCACTGTACATTGGCATAAGAAATACCAATTAGCCTTCATAACCTGTCTCTGCCCCTCATGCATTTCAAAAACATGAAGCCTCATCAGGAATGTCATATTAACACACTTACCAAGACAGCTGGTCTCAAACCAGGTAAATTTTTAATTATTAACTGTGATGCCCATGTTTCAATTAGACAAGCCTTTTTCACACATGAACCTTCAAGCACACTTCCACTTTCTCAACTTTAATCAACCAGTGTCTAGAATCAGGAGTTCCACTTTCGGGTTTTTTGGGTTTTTTTTTCTTTTCAAAAATGTATTTCCTATTCCACATTAAAAACCAGTAGGGCCATGGGGCACCTGGGTGGCTCAGTCAGTTAAGCGTCTGACTTCAGCTCAGGCCATGATCTCACAGTCCGTGAGTTCGAGCCCCGTGTCAGCTCTGCACGGACAGCTCAGAGCCTGGAGTTTGCTTCAGATCCTGTGTCTCCCTCTCTCTCTGCCCCTCCCCTGCTCATGCTCTGTTTCTCTCTCAAAAATAAAATAAAAACATAAAAAAAGGGGGGGGGGGGCCAGGAGTGGTCCTGCCACTGCCCTGGGGTACTTGTCTCCCCTCCTGTCCACGCCCGGGCCTGGGTGCTCTGACTGCAGACCAGACAGCAGCACTTTGTGCACCGAGCCAGGGTGCTGGGGGCTGCAGGCTGAGGGGGCACCGAGGCGCTGCTGGGGACCCCTCTTATCATTACCCCAGGCACGCTGCATTTTGTACCTGGAGCTGGCTAAGGGAGGGGGCCGAGACCCATCTGGGCCTCTGATCACGCAGCCATCTCCAGGGTGAATGAGCCAGCGTGGCCTCTGCCACCACGCGGGGGTCTCTGAGGCATGCCCCCTTTCTGCCTGCTTGCTGGGCCATGACTGGGCCTGACCGCTTGGTCAAACCACCACATCTTGGGTGCCCACTGACTGGCAGATGGCACTGGCCCCCACATACTGAGTACTGACCAGCTGTTTGCGCTGGAGGGTTGGGGGTGCCCCCCTTGGGCACCTCTGTAGGGAGGAAGCCGAGTCCCCAGGGGTGGGAGGAGAAGGAATGAGCTTGGTTTCCTTACAGTCTGGTTTACCCATAAAATGAGCAGTCATCTGAAGGTTTGGGGTTCCTGGGCTAGCTCCCTCACCCTGACTGGCTTGAAACTGGTCCAAGATCAGACACCTTTTTATTTATTTTTTTTTTCAACGTTTTTATTTATTTATGGGACAGACAGAGACAGAGCATGAACGGGGGAGGGGCAGAGAGAGAGGGAGACACAGAATCGAAAACAGGCTCCAGGCTCCGAGCCATCAGCCCGGAGCCTGACGCGGGGCTCGAACTCACGGACCGTGAGATCGTGACCTGGCTGAAGTCGGACGCTTAACCGACTGCGCCACCCAGGCGCCCCATATCAGACACCTTTTTAGAGAGATGTTCTCAAACACAGCTGAGCACATGGTTCTGACAGTTTTTCATGAACAACGGATGCTGACAGTTTTATGACAGATACTCATCAACTAGGAATTTCTGCAGAGAACACCGGAGGAAGTCATCATGATGTACAACCTTGTGATACTGGTGGCAGGAGGAATGATCAAGAAGCCAAAATGGTTCAGAAGAAAGTTTCAGAGAACAAGATGTACATCTCTGGACTGCCAAAGCAGCACGGATGAGGAAAAATGCAATACCTTAAAGGGATGCCTGCACGGGACGCCAAATAATGTGTTCAAGAATACGTGAGTTTACCGGCTTTATCACACCTGAAGCGAATGAAAGAGTCATCTCGAGAATCAGAAGGCAGCAGTGGGGAGGATGTCCCCTTCGCACGTCTACCTGAGGCCTTCACAGTTACGCAGAACTGCTGAAATACCTTCAGAAATGATGCCACGGAGAGAGAGACAGGACTGTGGAACATCACAGCCACGGAGGCAGTAAGTGAAGACCTCCCCCAGCAGGAACTTACGAGCCAGTTCCCGGCCACTGTGACAACTGCACATGCCCAACAGCAAAATGTTACGGTTTACACAACACTATCTTGGCACACTTCTGATGTTCAACAGACTCAGCTTGCACGATCTGAAATGATGGAATAGGGGTTGCTGAGGAGGGAAGGAGGCTGTGAAGAGTCCAGAACAGAGATATTATGGGGGAACGGCTGGTGAAGGTGACCTCTTTATATGTTTAAGTAGCTGTAAGGAGCTTCCTGAAGCCTGACCAAATGAGGTATGAACTCTTACTCAACAATCTTTTCCATGAGGGGTGCCTGGCTGGCTCAGTCAGTTGAGCGTCTGACTCTTGACATCAGCTCAGGTCATGATCCCAGGGGGTTGTGGGATTGAGCCCCACGTTGGGCTCTGCACTAAGCATAGAGCCTGCTTAAGATATTCTCTCTCTCTCCTTCTGCTCCTCTCCTCAGCTCATGTGCTCTCTCTCTCTTAAAAAATACATACATACAGGGGCACCTGGGTGGCTTAGTCAGTTAAGCATCCGACTCTCGGTTTCAGCTCAGGTCATGATTTCACGGTTTGTGAGTTTGAGCCCCACACCTGACTCTGTGCAGGCGGTGTGGAGCCTGCTTGGGATCCTCCTTCTCTCCCTCTCTCCCTCTCTCTCTGACTCTCCCCCGCTTCTGCTCTCTGTCTCTCTCAAAATAAATAAATTAAATAAGCAATTAAATAATAATTTAAAAAAATTTACAGACAGACATACTTTATAAGTTTTCTGTGGATGACTGACATCACTTTGCAATTAAAAGAAAGCCAAAGCTTTATCACTTAGAGACAAAATCACTTGGAATGAACTCAGGATGTGGCTATCTGGCACCATTAATAATTAGAGAATTAGACCGGATTTAAATGACATTTCCAAAGAGATTATTTTACAAATTATAAATGTTGATTCATTAATTAACCCCTGAGAGGGAACAGAAATAATCTCTTAGGAGGAAAACTGTCAGGATTCAAACCCTTGGCTAAGGGTTTGCATAAATATAGTATCAGGGAGCCTCATCAAAATAAATTTCTCCAAGCCTTTTTATTCATTAATTCACAAAAAAAATTACTTGATATATTCAGTATCCACTGAAGGCCTCCCTTGTATCCAACACCGGCTTGGTCTTGCGTTTGGAAAGACCCAATATATACTGTGAACAGTAGTTGAAAAACAAACATTTTAATGATCACAACCTAAATTTCCCCCCAAAAACCTGCAGACATCCTTCGTACACAGAGCTTATTATGCATGGACATCGCCCAACTCTGCCGATAAAGTCTTTAACTGAGTTATCAGATCACAAATCTTGCTGAGTGGCTCTGGTATCCAAATCTGTACATAATTCTCAAGAATATCCGTTATATGGAGTAAGCCTGCTCTGAAGTACACAATGACTAAGTCACAGAATCCATAAGCTTTTAAAGCCAGAGTGGCATGACAAAGTTCCTCTACTCATAACACAGGACTACATTAACTATCATAGGCCTACTGGCAATGTTAATGAACTCCATCTCCTTCCAAGTCATTATTCAAATTACATCACAATCTTCATGAACAATTCTGGGAGGGCATTTCTGTTAGATGTCACACAGTCAGTGCACAGCTATACAAAGGCGAAAACCACCCCCCGGTTCCTAGAACCAGGACCACCTTCTACTACATATAAGCCTTCACGGCTGCTGAAGTCTGCACCAATTAGGCAATGGTGATCTGTTTGGTTTCCATCCGTCTGGTTGTACTTAACCAACCGTCTTATAACTTGGGATCCCTGAATGGAAGGTATAGTGGTTAGGAGACTGTGTTTGTGGAGGCAGCAGATCTGAGTTCAAATCCCAGCTCCACCAATGACTCTGTGACCTTGTATGCATTAGCCCACTGTTCCAAGTTTCTGGATCTTTATGGATGAAACTGGGATATTACCTAATAACCACCACTAATATTTAACAACCATCTGTTCTAAGAGCTCTCCTTAGATTACCAACTCTTCTAACCCTCACAACAGTTCAGTTTCCTGAGCTAACTTGCTCAAGTACGTAGGGGCGTTGGAATGTTAACCTAAGTCCTCTGGCTCCTCCAGAACCCTGCTCCTGGGGGAAGGGGTTGTAACCAGGATAGCATGTCCCCGGAGATTCCGATTCAGTAGAGCTGTGGATGGGGCCTCGGAAATAGATTTTTAAGAAGTACACCAGGGGAATCCTGTGATTAGGTAAGTTTGGGAAACACCATGGGAAGAAGATAAAAAATAATAAATAAATAATGACCAGATGCCCTCCCAGTTAAGGGAAGATGCTTACCCTTTTGGAGGGCCAGTGTAGACATTTAGATGACTCCCTGGCCGTTAATACTGGTTGCTGGGTCTGTTCTTTCTGGCTGGTTCCTGATGAGAGTAGCTTCCTGCCCTATGGCCTGGTCCTGCGAGCACTTACCCTGACAGTGTATGGAATCAGAACGGGACTGGACCAAATGCACTGTGGACTAGAGTCCTGATTCTGTCACTTCCTTTGTAGGCATGTCACTGGGTGACTCACTTCACATCTCTGAGCCTCAATATTATCATCTATAGAATGGAGATAAGAGGTGGCTCATAGAGCAAGCTGAGGTACACAAGAGAGCTTTAAACCTTTATTAATTGCAAAATGCTAAATAAAGGTAGGAAACATTTCTAACAAGCCAGTTTCCTGTGAGTGGATGTCCTCACTGGCTGAAGTCCTGCCCATAAATACAGTCACTGGCAATGGTGGTGGTGATGGGGTTGGGAGAGAAACGGACTGGAGCTTGGCTGCCTGAAGATGATGATCGAAAATGTCTATCAAAAGTAACTTCCCTCCAAGACAAACTTTGTTTCAAACTTTTAGCTGCATGCCAAGAAAATGCTTAAATATTGGAAAAAAATTTTTTGCCAAAAACTTTGCAGGAAACAAGTTAGCAGAGAATATGCTTTTTATCAGGGACTTAGTAACAAAGACCTTTAACCCTGGCTAAAGATTAACGATGGAAATTAAATTATTAAACTGTACCCTTGCTGTTGATTAAAACAACTGCAGTTTGAAAGAGGTAAGAAAGCCTAGTTGCCCTGGTTTAGTTAGGGCCAGGCAGGTGTGAGACACCCCGTCAAAGTCACTGTCTGGGCGATGTGACTGAGTGCCCACTATGCCAGATGCTAGGTGTTCCGGGATTATTCGATGCCAAACCCTCATTTCTGTTCTCCAAGAAAACGTCCCCAGTTTTGTAGAGTTGCTCAGAAAAATCAAGTTCCACACCCAAGATGGCACAACCTGGAATCAGTGCTTCTGTCTGACTTTCCACCACGTTTCTGACCCCGGGGGGCCCACAGGTGATGTGCCTGCCAGGGGCAATCACCCTAACTCAAGAAGCCTAAACAGCACATTTACTAATTTGTTTGGGCTGGTCGTCCAGGCACAGGGTTCCTTTCTCGAGGGTGTGGCCACACAGGAGACCAAATTACAGACCAGAAAGTTGAATCCTGTGCAAAGAACTAGATTCCTTCAAAGCGCATTTCCACTCATCAATGGCTTTCTGTTGCACACTCTCCTCTATTCCAGGGGGCTTTTCTAGAACCGAGGGAAGACATGGAGAATTAACGCCTTCTGCCTATCTCCCTGTCAGCACCCTCCCCGCCCCCTACTTCCCACCCCACAATGCAGATCCCACTCTTGGATTAACTTTAAAACATCCCAGTGACAATACAATCATCAGTCATATTCCAGGAGTCAAGATCAACTTTGGGTATGGGTTTCTTAATCAATTTCTTAGGATGGGGTGAAGTTCTCATCCATTTTCTTTCTTTTTTTTAATGCTATTGGTTTCTACTTGAGATGGTGGCATCAGCCTATACAAATGTTAACATACTATTTTAGACATATTCAGTTGAATATTTTACCACCTGCTTTAAAGAATCAAATCATGGGGGCGCCTGGGTGGCTCAGTCGGTTAAGCGTCCGACTTCAGCTCAGGTCGTGATCTCGCGGTCCGTGGGTTCGAGCCCCGCTTCGCGCTCTGTGCTGACAGCTCGGAGCCTGGAGCCCGTTTCGGATTCTGTGTCTCCCTCTCTCTCTGCCCCTTTCCCCGTTCGCGCTCTGTCTCTCTCTGCCTTTCAAAAATGAATAAATGTTAAAAAAATTTAAAAAAAAGAATCAAATCATGTTATAGATACTGTACCTGAAAATATGTGACAAAGTAACAGTTAACTAAAATGTCAATAACTTTGAACTTTGTATAATTACATACAGGTTTGATACTTACTTTAATTTTTCACTTTCCAGATAAGTCAGCCTTTTTTTTTTTTTTTATTTGATTACTGCTACCGATGTCTTACCTTTAACCTCATACAAAAGGTCGGTTCCACCCGTGATTATACTCCAACTAAATACATCTGACCACTGCCTGCATAGGAGGATGGACGTAGATGCCATCCATATTTTTATTCTAAGGCACTGGAGGGCAAAGAAGTTGGACGATGGACCGATTCGTAAGGTCACTGCTGCTCTGGTCGTCCTCTAAGATTTCTGCCCAGGAAGCGAAGAGGGGGAGGGATGTTTCCTCCCTGTTGGCATCTTCCTACATCCATCTGCATGAGATTTCATGAGACTTCTACAGAGCATTAAGAGCATTCTAAATATATGACCACCTCTGAAGTCCAGCCAGACTTTGCTTTGCTATGCAGGTTCCTCTCTGACAACTACACCAGATACCGTCCCTTTTCTGAAGGCCCACGGGGCTTAAAAGCCTGCACCCTCAATCTAACCCTTGAGGGCATACTTAGAGCAATTATACGTAGGGCTAAGACAGGATCTGATAGATCTTCCCTTCCAAACACTGTCATTTTCGCAAGCCGGACACCTGCAGTCCTAGGGAGAAAGGACCTGCTAGAGGCCCCAGAACTTCTTGGTAGAGCCTCCACGCATCTTTTCAAAGAGATCCCCCCCCCCCCAATCCTGTATACCTTGTATGTCAAGTCTGACTCCAGCACCGTTAGAGTCGCAGAGCCTCCTTATTTCCCTGCATATCCACCTCCCACCTACTGCAATGCCTGGAAGCAGCTCAGCGAACCGGGGCTAGACCAAGGAAGAGAAAAGCAAGAGGCACCCGAGGTCAAAATCTAGAAGGCGAGGCAGAAGAGAGATTATGAGTTTGAGAGAAGTACAAACAAAATGCAGTGGGGGTTCAGAAGGCAGCTGTCCATGAGGTGGTTAAGTGCTTACGCTCCGAAGTCACTCGGAGGTAGGCGTTGTCATTCAGGCACCCAACGCATATTCATTGAGGGTCTACCTGGTACAGGAGATTGCTGGATGTCGGTAGGGACAGATAGGTGAGCACGACAAACAGGCCCTGATCACAAGATGAGAGAAGAAAACGAGCAAGTAAACACAGTTAATTCCAACTGGTGACAAATGCTATTGAAGAAAACCCACAGGGGTAACCTAACAAAGAATGGATGCGTGAGGGGGCAATTTTAGACAACACAGTCATGGGCAAGTAACACTTAAGCTGAGACGTGGCCTTGCTCTACAGATGGCCAACTGTGCGACCTTGTGCTGGTTACTTAACCTCTCTGAGTACCAGCTTCCTCATCTGGATCATGGACAACACCACCAAGCACCTCACGGGGCTGAAAGAATGTAAAAGTAAATGGACCGAAAGAAATCACTGCACAAGCTTAGCAGATACCGTGGTTGTCATTCCGGGGAGGCTGGAGACCCGTGACACGTGGGAAAGATCAAGAGGGCATGGAGATGCAAGGTGGGGCCAGGACCACTCGCTCCCCTCTTTCCTGCAAGATCGCGAGTTCTAGGGCAGGGGCCGGGTGGTCTCTAACAGGATCAAGGAGCCCTGCTCTGCGCCGGGAGGAGAAACCAAGAGCTAAGAGTGTGGGGACATGAGGGTAGGGTCGGTAACACCTGGTCACCAGGCAATCACTCGCGCCCGTAGCGCGGTGGCCTGTCCCCGCGGCAGCCATTTTGGGTGTCCTCACCGCGGGGAGTCTGGTCACGCGGCCGAGCACAGCGTGGCAGGGCGCGTGCGGGCGTGGATGGCTGAGCCCCTTCCCGTCCGGGGCGAGACCGCACTCCACCGCCGGGGCTCAGGGGGCCTCGGGGACAGGTCGGGCTGCTGCAGGTGGGGGGCGGCCAGACAGCGGGAGGGCAGGGGTCCCCAAGGTGCCGGGACCCCTGGCCCGGGAGTCCCCGGCACGGCGCGGGGGTTCCCGACCTCCGGCCCGGAGGGGGAGAGGGGTCTCCGCGCAACCCGCCTGCCGGCCCGCGCCGCTCCGCCCCTGCCCGCGCCCCTCCGCCGGGCTCCCCGCGCGCTTCCCACCCACCCCGGCTCGGCCCGACGCCCGCAACTCACCGCTCCCCGCCACCCGCCGCCCGCGCCGCCGGCACTCCCCGCTCAGCGCTGCCCGCGCCGCCACCGGAAGCGATTCTCCCGCCAGGGCGGCCCCGCGCGCCGCCGCCGCCCCGCGCGCGCCCTCGGAGCGCGTCCCCGCGCGGAGCCAGGCGGCCGCGTGGAGCCCCGGACCCGCCCCCGACTCGCCGCGCCGTCCGCCTGGCCTCGCGCTGCGCCCGGCGCGCTCCCTCGTGCCCGCGCTCTCGCTTCTGGCCCCTCCCCGCTCTCGGGCCCCGCGGTGAAGTCCCAACTTCGACCTGCAGGCGGTCGGGGGCCCTCTCTGCTCAGGCCGGTGCCAGCGCTTCCCATTTGGGCTTCCCAATGGAAATTGGGCAAATCATTTCTTCAAGGCCAGCGTCTGGTATAGAGTTCGCAGCCGCTCATTCAGTCGCTCATCCATTCATTTAAACCCGTGTCCCCCCGAGTGTGGAGTTAGCCACAACTGGTGCCACAAGGCCATTTTAGGTGGTACAGGTGCCACGGTCTGACTTACGTCTTTGAAAAGACTCGCTCTGGCTACGGTATGGAGAATAGGCTGCAGGACATGGAGACAGAAAGAGGTCGGTAGGGTGGCTACCCTGGTTAGCCAGGGAAATACGATGGCGGTTTGGACCAGGTTGATACAAGTGAGGCGGTGAGAGTTATTTGGTTCTGGGTATATCTTGGGGATAGATGAAATGCAGTATATGGTGAATTACATCATGTTCATGGAGAGGAAGACTCCATTTTTTAAGTCCTAAATTCTTCCCCCAAATAACCTATAAATGTAATGCAATCCCAAACAAAATCCTGACAAACCCAGTGGGTGTAAGAGTGTGTATGCACAGCTAGATAAAAGGACTATAAAATGTATAGGGAAAAACAAAGAACCAGAAATAGCCAAAACAATTTTGAAGAAAAAGAGGAGGGGGGAGTGATTCATGCTATAAATACAGAGAGGTAGGGCGCCTGGGTGGCGCAGTCGGTTAAGCGTCCGACTTCAGCCAGGTCACGATCTCGCGGTCCGTGAGTTCGAGCCCCGCGTTGGGCTCTGGGCTGATGGCTCAGAGCCTGGAGCCTGTTTCCGATTCTGTGTCTCCCTCTCTCTCTGCCCCTCCCCCGTTCATGCTCTGTCTCTCTCTGTCCCAAAAATAAATAAACGTTGAAAAAAAAAATTTAAAAAAAAAAAAAATACAGAGAGGTAGTATGTTTGTGCAACAAATAGCTTAGTGCAGCCAAACAGCAATACCCTACACGGACCCTGCACGTATAGAAATGTGCTCTGAGCTGGCATCCCAAGTGAGGGGCGTAGGTTAAATATTCACTAAATGATACTGGGGCAATTGAATCTTTACTTGTACCATACACAAAACTCAGCTCCAGGTGGATTAAAGACCCAAGTATGAGAAACAAAGCTCTCAAGTTTCTAGCAGACAATAGAGGAGGGTATGTTTATGACCCTGGGAGGAGTCATTCTTAAGTAAACACAAAAAGTACAAAATAGAAAGGCAAGATTGAAAAGTTAAACCTTATGAAAACTCAAAAATTCATGCTCACCAATGATACCATAAAAAGTGAAAAGTTCACAGACTGGGAGGAAATATTTTCAATGCATGGATATGGTAAAGAATACCTACCCAGAAAATATTTTTTAAAAATTTATGAACTAATAAGAAGAAACCACCCAATGGAAAGACATACAAAAATCATGGCTATGCAGCTCACAGAGAAGAAAAAAGAAATCGTCCCGATGCATAAGTAAAGATTTTCAAGCTGGTCAGTAATTTATTTGGACACTCAGCACGGGTTTCACAAAATTTTTAAAATTTTTTTTTTCAACATTTATTTATTTTTGCGACAGAGAGAGACAGAGCATGAACGGGGGAGGGGCAGAGAGAGAGGGAGACACAGAATCGGAAACAGGCTCCAGGCTCTGAGCCATCAGCCCAGAGCCTGACGCGGGGTTCGAACTCCCGGACCGCGAGATCGTGACCTGGCTGAAGTCGGACGCTTAACCGACTGCGCCACCCAGGCGCCCCAAAATTTTTGGTAGCACTCCTTATCCACAGAATTCCTTCGAATGTTGAAGCAGTTTATTATGTTCCTTACCAAACCCTGTGCAAGTGTTTGGCTCAAAAAGATGGAAAAAAAAAAAAAAGAAAGAAAGAAAAGAAATGGTTCCTTCACAGGGCTTATTGGCAAGGAGATAGAGATGTAAACAAGTAATTACAAGAAATGATTACAATTCAATATAAGAATTGCAACAGTATAATGCGGGCTGTATAGCTAAGTGCTGAGAGCTTGGAGGAGGGACTGACTAGCTTGCCTGCAGAATGGGGTTGCAAGAGAGGTAGAGTAGATACAGAGCGTATCAGTTATCTGTTGCCACAGTGATGTTCCAGCACAGCCACGAAACCTCAGGAGTATACAACAATGAACATTTATTTTTGTGCCTGAGCCTATGTTGACTGGAAGTTGTGCTGATAGGAGCTGGGCTCAGCAAAGCTTACTCATGTCTGGTCAGCTGTGGGCTGTCAGTGGCTTTGTGGATCTTAGCAGGGCTCTTTTACATGTCTGGGGACTCAGCTGGGACAATTGGACCGGCAAGGGGGTGGAGGGACAGAGATAGATATAGAAGAAGGAAACTCAGTGCTTCTTGAGGCAAAGGCTTAGGAGTGACACATCTTCAGGATGCCTGGGTGGCTCGATAGGTTAAGAGTCTGACTCTTGATTTTGACTCAGGTCGTATCACAGTTCATGAGTTCGAGCCCCGTATTAGGTTCTTCACTGACAGCCCACAACCTTCTTGGGATTCTCTCCTCTCTCTCTCTCTCTCTCTCTCTCTCTCTCTCTCTCTCTCTCAAATAAATAAATAAACATTAAAGAAAAAAAAAGAGAACTGACATGCCGTCACTTCCAATTCATTCCCCTTCTTGTTTCATTTGATCCTTGTCAGATCATCAATCTTTTATCTTCTCATACCTACCACGTTCTGGGTACGAGACCCAAGCTGGACCAAACAGAATCCTGTCCTGTGTTTATATGTAGACTCGTTCCCCTCCCTCGCCCCTATTAGAGCTGCAGAGCTGGGAGAACACGGATAAGGGGCTATTGGTCAGGGCGGACTTTCTGCCAATCTACAGAAGAGAAACTAAGCTGAAAGATGCAAGGGAGACAGAGTTCAGATGACATCATTTCAGGCCTTGGAAAGCTACTCACATACACTCTTTTCTTTTTCTTTTCTTTTTTAAATCACAAAGTTCTTTCAAGTTAGATTTCCATTCCTGATTGATTTGGGGGAAGGGGACTCCCAGAGATGGTTGCACTCAGCTCAGATTTGAAAAAGTAGGAAAAGGAGGCAGAGGAAGGAAGTAGAAAGGAGCTGAGGATGCAGAAATAAAAAGTGTCCGTTGTATCAAATAAACGGCCTTTGGAAACAGCTTCCATGGAAACTAAGATGGTAGTTTTCAGTTTTGTTGATAAGGAAGCTGAGTGCTTGGGAATTCTTGCGAGGCTTGCATCAACAAAGGTTGCAAAACCCTTGCATTTTAATGCGGACTTTGAACTGTTCAAGGCATGGCAAAAATAAAACAATGCTTAAGTCAGCAAAGAAGGGGGTACATTTCTGAGCATAGTAAAAGTTCAGTGAGCTGGAGAAAGATCTTGCTGAGTATCTCACAAGATGACGTTTTCCTCACGGTAGAACAGGGAATTTGGTGAGAATCTTTTTTTTTTTTCCTTTTATGTTAACATGCTAGTGAAAACTTTAAGCTCCAGATTATATCGGCAAAGTTATTTATGATGATAAACTAAATACATAATCGTATGAATGTGGAAAGAATGGAAAATTCTTGTACACACTCCATGCTATTCCCCAACGCTCTCCCTGACAGACTTTTTTTAGTAAGTTTCCTTCCAGTATTTCCTTTTCTTTTCTGACCCACCAAACTTCGGTTCATCCCTGCTTTGGCTTCTGCTTTCTGTCCATATAACAGAAGCATGTGGCCCAGTGCTTAAGAACACAGGCTCTGGACGCAGACCAACCTGACTTCTGGTTCCATCTCTGCCCTGATGGGTTACGAGACCCAAAACCAGTGGGGACCTTAGCTTCTCTGTCTCTAAAAACTTCGCGGTGCTGCTCTGAAAATGACCTGAGCTGATCCTCTCCTGAGAAGGAAGGACCTGGAGGCTGTGTCTCCAGCAACTCAGCAGAGCCTTATCGAAGGGAGGAAGGGCAATAATAGTAGTTGTGTGCCCACTGTGAGCTGGGCAAAGAGCAGTCCTTTTCACAATGCTCTTCTCTAGTCGGCACAGAAACCCTGAGGGGTGAACTACTTGTAGCGGTCAGGGTTCACGAGTCAGAACCAAAAGGATACATCTCTCTTTCTTTCTGCCCCCCCTTCCTTCCTCCTTCCCTCCCTCCCTCCCTCCCTCCCTCCCTCCCTCCCTCCCTCCCTCCCTCTTCTTTTTTTCTTTCTTTCTTTCTTTCTTTTTCTTTCTTTCTTTCTTTCTTTCTTTCTTTCTTTCTTTCTTTCTTCCTTCTCTCTCTTTTTTTTTCTTTCCTTCCTTCTTTCTTTCTCTTTTTTTCTTTCTCTTTCTTCCTTTCTTTCATTCCTTCTCTCTCTCTTTTTTCTCTTCCCTTCCTTCCTTCTTTCTCTCTTTATTTTTCTCTTTCTCTTCCTTCTCTCTCTTTTTCTTTCTTTCTTTCCTTCTTTCTCTTTTTTCCTTTCTTCCTTCCTTTCTTTCCTTCCTTCCTTCTTTCTCTCTCTCTTTTTCTTTCTCTTTCCTTCCTTCTTTTTTTCTCTTTCTTTCTTTTTCTTTTTCTTCTCTTTTCTTTCTTTCTTCCCTTCCTTCCTTCTTTGTCTCTCTTTTTCTTTCTTTGTTTCTTTCTTTCTTTCTTTGTTTCTTTCTTTCTTTCTTTCTTTCTTTCTTTCTTTCTTTCATTCTTTCTTTCTGATGAGAGTTTCTGATAAGGAATTAGCTCACACAGCTGGGGGGAGCAGGCAAGTCTGACGTCTGTAGGGCAGGACAGCCCCAGACAGGAGTTGATGCTGCCGTCTTTGAGAGACGGAACTTCTCTAGGGAAATCAGTCTTTGCTCTCAAGGCCTTCAACGATTGGATGAGGCATACCCTCATTGTGAGGGTCATCTTCTTTATGTAACGTCACCTGCTTGTAGGTGTTAATCACATCTACAAAGCACCTTTGCAGCAGTATCTCGAATTGTGTTTTATGGAATAACTGGGTCTATAGCCTAGCCTAGTTGGCACTTTAAACTTCATACTCCTCTTCACCTGATTTTACAACTCCACTTCCACTCGTGCCGCTAATAATCCATTCTCTGGTCTTTTGAAAAAGTGAATCAGATCATGTCATCTCTTGTTTTAAAATCCTCAGCATCTCTCAATTTTACTAATCATAAAATATGAACTCTTCACCATGGCCTGTGGGCCCTCATGCTCTGTCTTGTCCTATTTGTCCAGTGAGACCATATGCCATCCTTCCCCTTGTCCGTGTTAATATTGCCAAACTTGGGGCGCCTGGGTGGCGCAGTCGGTTAAGCGTCCGACTTCAGCCAGGTCACGATCTCGCGGTCCGTGAGTTCGAGCCCCGCGTCAGGCTCTGGGCTGATGGCTCAGAGCCTGGAGCCTGTTTCCGATTCTGTGTCTCCCTCTCTCTCTGCCCCTCCCCCGTTCATGCTCTGTCTCTCTCTGTCCCAAAAATAAATAAACGTTGAAAAAAAAAATATTGCCAAACTTGCTGAACCCTGAACAGGCCAACTTATTCCTACCTCAGGACATTTGCATATGCTGTTCTCACTGCCTAGAATGCTTTCAGGTTAAATGTTTCCTCCTCAGAGAAGCCTTCCTTGGCCACCTGAGTAGCCTCTCCTACGCACACTGGAGCTCATCGTTCTTTTCCTTCCTTTCCTGTATGGTCACTATCCAAAATGACCTTGTTTATTTGTTGACTTGTTTCTTCTCTGTGTCATCTACCATCAGAGCAAGTGTTTTATCTGCCGTATTCTCCACTGAATCACTCCAGAAATTTCCCTCATGCCCTTTCTTAGTACATTCCTACTCCAAATGTAACACTATCCTGATTTCTCTTACCTACTTTCCATGATTTCCATCACTTGTTTCTAACTGGTTTTGTCTGTTCTGAAACTTCATCCAAATGGAATTATACAGCAAATGCTTGTGTGTGTGTGTGTGTGTGTGTGTGTGTGTGTGTGGCTTCTTTCACTCAATATGTTTTTGGGATTTATCCGTGTTGTTGGATTTAGTTGTAGCTAGTTTTTGCTCATTGTGTAGAATTCTGTTTTATAAGAATTTACCACAGTTTTGGGGGAATGAACATTTACAGTGTTTCCAGTTTTGGGTCATGAAGAAAGTTGCTATGAACATTCATATGATTAACTTCTTATGGATATAAGAACAGATTTTTTTTTTTTTTTTTTGCATTTAGTTCTCAATGTGCTTTGACCCATAAGCTCTGCCTCCGGGGTGATATTTCCAAGATATGAAGCTCATGTTACACTGCAGCTGAAAGCCTGTTCTTGCCCTCCAGTTAAGTTCAACCTCCTTGGTATGGCATTCAAGGCTTTTTGACACTGACCTCAACCTCCAATCAGTTTCACCTCCTGCCTTACACCTGCTACAGGCACATCTTCCAGCTCACTGTTTCCAGAATGCCCCAAGCTGTTTTCCTCCTCCTGCCTTTGCATACACTTTGGCCGGAATAACTGTCTCCCAGAGAGTCTTGATACGCGGACAAACTGTTACACGTCCTTCAAAGCCCAGCTCGAAAGACACCTCCTCCAGGAAGCTGCCCTTCATCTGCCAGGCACTTTATTGTACTTGCCATTGGGTGCTTTAGTGTTAATCTCTGGCATTCATCATGCTTTGGTTTTAATATTGTGAAATCACATATATTTCTGTAATCGCGGTCTGTTTCCTCTTCTTGTCTGTGAGCTGCTGGAAGGCAGACAAGGAGCTCGGAGTTGTGAAGTGACATACCTAAGGCCACGCAGCTGCTGTGACGCTAGGTCGGGTGCTCTTAACACTACAGCACACGGCGGAGTGCGGGCCAGTCACCGCGCATGAGGCTGAGACCGGGGATTGGAGCTCAAAGGCCCTCGAGGGTCAGCTGGGTCGTGAAAGCAGCAGCGAGTATGGAGCTGAGCCCAGGGAACGTGGCAGAGTCTGCCCAATCCGGCAAATTATTGCCACGGAAATATGGGCTTTGGGGGGGGCTCCCTGTCTGAGAAGCCAAAAATCTGTAGAAGCTGTAGAATTTCCTAATTGTTGAATGTTGACAACTAAGTTCTTATTTTATTTATTTTTAATTTTTTTTTTTTTAATTTTTTTTTTTCAACGTTTATTTATTTTTGGGACAGAGAGAGACAGAGCATGAACGGGGGAGGGGCAGAGAGAGAGGGAGACACAGAAACGGAAACAGGCTCCAGGCTCTGAGCCATCAGCCCAGAGCCTGACGCGGGGCTCGAACTCACGGACCGCGAGATCGTGACCTGGCTGAAGTCGGACGCCTAACCGACTGCGCCACCCAGGCGCCCCTTATTTTTAATTTTTTAACAATTTTGTTTAAATCCAAGTTAACATAGAATGTAATAATGATTTCAGGAGTAGAATTTAGTGATTCATCACTTACATGTAACACCCACTGCTCATCGCGGGTGCTCCCCTTAATGCCTGTCATTAAGCCTTTAGCCCTTTGGCCCTTCCCCCCTCCACCTCCCCTCCTGCAACCCTCCGTTTGTTCTCTGCATTTAAGAGTCTCTTATGGTTTGTCTCCCTCTTTGTTTTTATCTTATTTTTCCTTCCCTTCCCCTATGTTCACCTGTTTTGCTGCTTAAACTCCACATATGAGTGGAATCATATGATACTTACCTTTTCCTGCCTAATTTATTTCCCTTAGCGTAATACATTCTAGTTCCATCCGTGTTGTTGCAAATGGCAAGATTTCATTCTTTTTCATCACTGAGTCGTATTCCATTTTATAGGCACACCACATCTTCTTTATCCATTCATCAGCTGAGGAGCATTTGGGCTCTTTCCATAATTTGCCTATTGTTGATAGCACTGCTATAAACATTGGGGTGAATGTGCCCCTTTGAATCACATTTTTGTAACTTGGATAAATGCCTAGTAGTTCAATTGCCAGGTCATAGGGTAGTTCTATTTTTAATTTTTTTACGGAACCTCCGTGCTGTTTTCCGGAGTGGCTCTGCCATTTTGCATTCCCACCAAAAGTGCAAAAGCGTTCCCCTTTCTCTGCATCCTCACCAACATCTGTTGTTGCCTGCGTTGTTCATTTTAGCCATTCTGACAGGTGTGAGGTGGTATTTCATTGTGGTGTCGATTTATATTTCCCTGATGACGAGTGATGTTGAGCATCTTTTCATGTGTCTGTTAGCCATCTGGATGACGACTAAGTTGTTATTTTAGATACAAGGTAAGACAATCAGCAGACATCTGTGGGCTGGATTAAGGCCTCTGTTCACTAATTTGCTCCTTGCACGCAGAGCCTTATGGTGCTAAGCCTGCCATCTGATTTTTCTTACCATTAGGATGCTAATCTTTAGAAGGCTAAAAACAAAAATGATCAATGACTGCTTGTGGCCCAAGCACAGATTCCCCTGTAAACCAAGCGAAATCTCCTGGTTCTCCCTGACATCCCATTCGTTTATTGGTCTGCTTGCCACATTCTCTGATGCTGCGTTGGGTTGGGGCACAGGAAGGTGCTCTGGGCACCAGGACGAGTTAGACAGTCTTGCCGGTAAGAGGCTTCGGGTCCAGTGAGCCAGTGAGCACAACGCAGGCAGGGCCAGGTGGTCTAAGCAGCCGACCTAGAGCCCAGAGGGAGGAACAACTGGCCTGTTCTGGGCACACGTCAGGGAAGGGCTCCCGCAGAGGTGTTAGGCGAACCAGGGCTTAAGCGACAAGGAAGAGAAAGTGAAGGGGCTTGAAAGGCTGTTCTCTGCAGAGGGAATAGTATGTGCGACAGTGTAGAGGCCCAACCCGTTGGGTGCGGATGAGAAAGCTGCAGCTCATGTGGGCAGTGCTGTGCATGGGGTAGGCCTGGGGTGGCAGATCTCAACGAGCAGGGGTGGGTGGAGAAGGGGCAGGCCTAGCCCTCTCCCCGCCCCCGATGGGGGTTGTGTAGCTAGGTGATATGCGGGAATTCTGCCTGGGAGACGGGTTGAGGTCAAAGCTGGAGGGAGTGGGGTCCCCGAGGGGCTCAGTCGGTTGGGCGTCTGACTCTCGGTTTTGGCGCAGGTCATGATCTTATGGTTCATGGGTTCGAGTCCCGCCTTGGGCTCTGCACTGGCAGCACAGAACCTGCTTGGGATTCTTTGTCTCCCTTTCTATCTCTGCCCCTCCCCTACTTGTGGGCTCTCTCTCTCTCTCTCTCTCTCTCTCAAAATAAATAAATAAAACATTAAAAGAAGAAGAAACAAAGCTGGAGGGAGTATCCTCATGGGGTTGCTTTACTGAAGAAGTTAGGAGAGAGTGGGGTCAGGGCCAGAAGTCAGGGACCAGGGGTCGTCAGCAAAGCAGAGAGGCCTGAGTAGCGAAGTGGACAACTGGGGAACCAAGGGCATTTCTCCAGGAAGAGTACAGGCAGCATGAGATTTCACGTTGTTTTGCCCAAGTCCTATGAGGGACCTTTTAAAACAATGACTTTCAACCCCGGCTCCAGCTTAAAATCACCTCGGAGCTTTGGAAAATTCTCATTTTTTCCCCTATTCCTCGGACAAATTACATCAGGATCTTAAAAGGTGGGACCTGAAATCTAGATTTTTTAAAAAAAAAAGTTAATGTTTATTTTTGAGAGAGAGAGAGAGCACAAGCAGGGGAGGGGCAGAGAGAGAGGGAGACACAGAATCCGAAGCAGGCTCCAGGCTCTGAGCTGTCAGCCCAGAGCCCGACGCGGGGCTTGAGCTCATGAACCCGAAGATCTGGGCCGAAGTCAGATGTTTAACTGACTGCGCCACCCAGGCGCCTCTGAAATCTGGATGTTAAAGCTTCAAAGTGCAGCCAGGGATGGAAGCTGTTGCTCTTAACAGGATGAACCAAACACCAAAGAACCAACAAAGTCATCCTTCAATTGATTCAAAGCGGCTCTCCATTCTGGAGACACAGGGGGTCTGCCTCAGGATGTAAAGTGGTAACTGTAAAGACTTGACCTGCTGTCCCCCCCTCCCACCCCCCCATTAGTAAGGCTGGATTGTGGTCAGCAGGCGAACAAGCCTTAGGCTCCTGCTCCTCAAATGCGCAGACAATAATCCTAAGAGCATTCCTGTTTGGGGGTGAAAGCCCAGCGTGTGTCACATACAGAGCATCTGAAAAACACATCATGAATTGGCTCTTTGTTTAAAAATAAAGCAACACTAAGTATCTCTTGGAAGCCAATTATGTCTTTAAATAGGTCCTGGAGGCTAAACATAATGTTGATTATTCTGAGAAAGCTGACTCACTCCATTATGAGTTTTAAGGGACTGCTTCATTAGTCAAATTAATCTTAACATAATAGGGCAGAAGTGAGGAAGAAATAACACTTCACATTTCTTTTTGCTCCGGTGAAGTACGTGCTGTTCCATTTCTTTAACTCTTCAATGAAGAATCCATATCGTGCTTACTCTTCAGATCCGATCCATTCATTCGTCCGACTTCTACTGAGCACCTGTTCTGTGCCGGAGCTAGACAGGCACCCGTGAGACTGAGCCCTTCCCTTTGTGCAGTTTACTTTCCCACTGGGGAGAGGGGCACTGAGCCAATACATATGGGATTTCAGGAAGTGAATAGTGGAATGCAGAAAGCTGGTTAAGAGGACAAAGCAAGGTGAGGGGCACCTGGGTGGCTCAGTCGGTTAAGTGACCGACTCTTTGATTTTGGCTCAGGTCATGATCTCACGGTTCACGGGTTCGAGCCCCACGTTGGGCTCTGCACTGATGGCATGGAGCCTGCTCCGGATTCTCTCTCCTCTCTCCCTCTCTGCCCCTCCCCACTCATGCTCCCCCCTCCTCAAAAATAAATAAACATTAAAAACAAGAGATCAAAGCAAGGTGAGGATGGGGTTGGAAATTCAGAGGGGATGTTCAAGGAAGGCTTCTCTTTGGAGGTGATGTTGGAGCAGAGACCTGAATGAAGGGAGAGAAGGGGCCATGCGGAGGTCAGGGGAGGAGCATTCCAGACAGGTGAGGGCAAGTGTGAAATAGCCTTAAGACTGAACTGAATGCAGAGGCTGCAAAAATACCTTTGAGTCGATATGTGAATTTCCGAGAAGAATATCGATGAGGCAGACTCAGGGCTCCAGCTGGCACATACAGTGCCTCTGTAGGAATTATAAAAAGTCACCCTCTTTGGCAAATGAGTTGCAAAAAGCCACTCCTACCTGTGATTGAAGGAACCCCAGGTCAGCTGGCTTATAAGCAGAGCCCCTGCTGGATTCTAGCTCCTCCTCATTCTCTTGAGTGGGGAGGCATGTTTGTGCAGTGCACACACTATACGACTGCACATAGCAGCCCTCACTGGGACTCATTTAAAACTAACCTAAGTTGCAGGAAAATGGCAAGACGGAATACTTTTTTTCTGGTTATTTTTTTCTGGGTTTTAAAACTCTCCCCGAGAAGCCTGAAACAGTTGCAGTAGAATAATATTTTGAGAGTTTAGCTGGTTAGCTGATTAACTGATCTCTATACCCAACACTCTTTGCTGTCTCCCTCACTTCTCTCCGAATGACCCGGCTGTTCTGCGTTAATTTCCTCAGTGGAAAGTTGCCACAGGGCAGAAAGGAAGTTTTTCGACTCTGATCTTCAGTAAACCTGAGCTCTTAGGGTAATGCAAAGAGGTTGAGTTGGAGACACTCTGTTTGGATTAAATATACGCTTACATTTATTCACTTTATCCCCATTCTCTGCTTTTCATTTTCCTTCCCTTGGTAGGCAACAGTTCTAACATGTTACTATGTATCCCGGTAGAAAGTGTAATGTTGTTTTGGCCCTATGGTTTTTAAATGATACAAATGGTGAAATCGTGCTCTGCTGGACACCTCCTTTGGTGTCTGGCTTTGTAACTCAACACCAAGTTTGGGGGCTCTGTTTACATCGTTTTGTCTGCGCCTCGTTTGTTCCTTCTACCTACAGATAAATTCTGTGGTGGAGAGCCACTCGCTATATTTTACTTATCCAGCACCCATTGCGAATACCCAGGGTGCCCTCCACGTCTCGGTGCCGTAAACAAATCTGTGATGAATATCTTCTCATGTGTCCAGTGATAGTCTTGCTTAATAAAGACTCTGGGAACGCGCTCAGGGGGAAGGTTTCTGTGCGTACAGGCATGCTCAATGTGGACGAACACTGCCAGAGGACCCTTCCTAACGGCGGCAATATCGAAACACGCCAGCGGTGTGCAAAAGGGCTCCTGGTTCTCCACCTCTCACCACGAACTGACGTCATTCTTCTCTCTGATCTTTGCCCCTCCAGTGAGAACAAAGCACCGTGTCGTTGTTTTAATTTGTATTTCTTTAGCTGTTGATGAATTTGAAGATCTTCTTATCCATTTATTAACACTTGCTTGGGCATATTCTCTGCCTATTTTTTTCAAACAATTTCAAAAGCTTCCTGCTTTTGTTACTGTGCAGATATTCAGTGTCTGTTACACACACGGCAAGTGCCTTCTCCCAGTCCGTCATCTTTCTCTTAACTCTGTGGACAGTGTGGTTTTCCGAGCAGAAATGTTTAATGTCAATGTAATTAAATCCATCAACGTGTTACCTTATGTTTTGAGCTTTTGAGGTCTTGATTTAGAAGGTCTCCCCAGATATCCTCCACTATCTAATTCTTAAGTTGTGTGGTTTTATGCTTCACATGTAGGTCTTTAATCCATCTAGGATCTACTATTGTATATAGTGTGAGGTAGGGATTCAACTTTATTTTTCTATACATCCTTTGTATCATATAGGGGTGTGTGTGTGTGTGTGTGTGTGTGTGTGTGTGAACACTTGAATCTGTTCACTTCATCCCACTGCTCGGAATCCTTCAGTGGCCTCCTGTCACACATGGAATAAAATCCAACCTTCTCACTTGGCTCTTGAGGTCCTTATGCTCAAGCCCACATGTCTCTCTAGCTTCATCTCTCACCACTCTTGTCCACTCCAGACGCTCAGGCATTGTTTCCTCAAATGTGCCAAGTTCTTTCTCACCTCAAGGTATGTGCATGGGCTATTTTGTCCTTTCTGGAAAGCTCTCCTGTCCCGCTCTTTACCTAGCAGAATCCTTCATTCAGGTCTCAGGCCCTCTGCTACTTCCTCAAAGGAGTCTTCAGGGACCCACACTCTGTTAAGAAGGTGTGTGAGTTAGGATAGGTTGTGTTATGCTGCACTAACAGATCGCCCCCAGATCTCAGTGACTTATCGCTACAGCATGTCCATCAAGGGTCAGCTTGATCCACAATGGCTTCACTCTGGGACAGACTGATGGACAGCCTCTACCTGGGACATTGCTGGACTTAGGGAAAAGAGAACAGAGATGATGAACCATGAGCTGGATTAAAGGAATCCGTCTGGGGCGCCTGGGTGGCGCAGTCGGTTAAGTGTCCGACTTCAGCCAGGTCACGATCTCGCGGTCCGTGAGTTCGAGCCCCGCGTCGGGCTCTGGGCTGATGGCTCAGAGCCTGGAGCCTGTTTCTGATTCTGTGTCTCCCTCTCTCTCTGCCCCTCCCCCGTTCATGCTCTGTCTCTCTCTGTCCCAAAAAAATAAATAAACGTTAAAAAAAAAATTTAAAAGAAAAAAAAAAAAAAAGGAATCCGTCTGACAAAAATGCATGTCGCTTCTAGCCACATTCTAGTGCTCAAAGTAAGTCATACGGACACGTGCACAACAGGGTGTGGATGCTTAATGTTCCTATATGGAGGGTACCATGAGTTCTATGGACAAGCTTGAAGTCAGTGAGCTGGAGAAGTAGAATCTTCTCCCAGGAAAGGGTAGGAATTATTTTGAACGATAATATAATCTACCAAAAAGGTTGTTCCCAGCCTATATTCTTATTTCCTCCTTTTTTTTTTTTAATTTGTTTATTTTGAGAGAGAGAAAGAACCTGAGCAGGCGAGGGGCAGACAGAGAGGGAGAGCGAGAATCCAAAGCAGGCTCCACGATATCAGTGCAGAGCCTGACACAGGGCTTGGACTCAGGAACCGTGAGATCATGACTTGAGCCGAAATCGAGTCAGACGCTTAACCGACTGAGCCCCCCCACCCCCCCCGCCAGTGCCCTCTTATTTCTTCTTTTTTGTTTCTTTCATGGCAAGTTATAGTTGTCAGTTTTAAATAGATCCACACTTATTTAAAAACTGTGAGGGGGTTCATGGAAGGTTTTCGATAAATCATTATGGAATGAAAGAACACATAAATATGAAAAAACACAGAAAGAGCCCACCCTTTTCAATCAGATGGAGTTAGGTGGGAAGCCCAGACCTGTCTCTTATTAGTATGTGATCTGAGGCAAACTGACAAATATTACTGAGCTTTCAGTTTTTTCTTATTTAAAATAAAGACAGTAAAACTTCCACCAGGGCTGTCCCATAGATGGCGCTAAAGACATCAGTTTCTTTCCTACATTGTTGCTTTAGTAGCTATCATTCTTCTGGTGTGTGTTTCATTTTAGCCCACCTGAGCATGAACACGACCCACCGTTATTATACTGCAGCAAATACAAAAGAACATTTTATACTGCTTTGACTCAGAAACATCATTGATTTGGCACTGGCTGTGCTTTGCAATAATTTGACCCAAGTGGATCTTAGTGATCTATGGCTTTGCCACTGTGTCTCATATTCTCTAGTTACCCTGCTAACTCTGGCTTTAAAAAAGCAATGACATCTGGGGCGCCCGGGTGGTTCAGTCGGTGGAGCGTCAGACTTCGGCTCAGGTTGTGATCTTGCAGTTCAAGAGTTCGAGCCCCACATCGGGCTCTGTGCCGACAGCTCAGAGCCTGGAGCCTGCTTTGGATTCTGTGTCTTCCTTTCTCTGCCCCTTCCCCATTCATGCTCTGTCTCTCTTTGTCTCTCAAAAATGGATAGACGTTAAAAATTAAAAAAAAAAAAAGAAATGACATCTGGTAAAGAAAAATGCAGTTTAAAAACCTTCCAGGAATGATACATGCCAATTTGAACAGTGTTCCCTATGATGGCCAGTGATTACGAAAGGCCTTGTGTGAATGAAGGTGTATTACACTGGCACGACCCTGAGCTCAGGCATCACCAAAGAGACTTTTATAGATACTTGAGGCCCCTTGCATGGTCATTAAACAGAAAACTGAGTTAGATTCTTGTAAATATTTCCTTCCTCCAGCCTTATCTAAATGTGTTTCCCCAAAGGCTGTAGTGTTTAGGATTTCTTCCCCTGAGTAGAGCTGTGGGCAGCTATTTTTTTGTTCCTTTACCTTTAATTAGGAGGGCTTCCTCTGCAAGCCTGAAGATAAAATTCCTCTTGCTAGGATTAAATCCGACAGGGTGATGCCTAAAGAAATATAAGACCTGGGGCGCCTGGGTGGCGCAGTCGGTTAAGCGTCCGACTTCAGCCAGGTCACGATCTCGCGGTCCGTGGGTTCGAGCCCCGCGTCGGGCTCTGGGCTGATGGCTCAGAGCCTGGAGCCTGTTTCGGATTCTGTGTCTCCCTCTCTCTCTGCCCCTCCCCCGTTCATGCTCTGTCTCTCTCTGTCCCAAAATAAATAAAAAAAAAAAACGTTGAAAAAAAAAAAAAAGAAATATAAGACCTAATAAAATAATACATTAGGAAGTAATAGATTTTTTTTAAGGGGCAAAGGGTGAATAATAGTTGCTGTGATATCTGGTAGCCTCAGGTAACAACATGGAGGGAACAATGAAAGATTCTGCTCATCCCTGCCAATCCCAGTTCACAAGGTGGCTCTGACGATTAAAGCTATATAACCCATGACTTAAAAACTGGTGTCCTAGGCATATGATTGGGAGGCTGGCTGTGGGAACCAAGTGAGAGATGTTGAGACCTGAATTAGAAGAGCATTTGCAGAAGTCGAGAAAAGGGGGCAGATGTCTCCGTGAATCCCAGAAGAACGGGCAGAGGTGTATGACTTTGAACATCCAAAGTCATATATGAGATGAGAAAAGACGACAGGTTACGCATAGGTTTCTGTTGTGGTACCTGGGAGGGCAGAGGTGTCTTCGACCAAGAAAGGAATCACAAGAAGAGCAGCAAATCTTGAAGGAAGATGACGAATTTAACAAAGGACGCAGCCGTACGACCTGGTGGAGATGTTGAGTAGACGGTTTGCAGCACAAGAGTTTCCGAGAGGTGGGCGGCCAAACCCTGGGGCTACACGACGTATGTATGGGCAGTAAGGAAAGGAAACCTGTTCCTGAGGCCCCCAGGATTCTGGCTGCAAGGTTATTGGCCATTCTCCCAGCCCTTCTCAAAGTTCCTTATCTCTTCCAAACTGGAGCCACTGAGACATATGGGGCTTCTGCGTCACGAACACAAGACCTATTGGATATGCTTGAGACTCCCCCTCCCCATAAGCCTCTGAATGAAAACATATTGGCCTTAAAAATGCTTTTGGGTTGGGGCGCCTGGGTGGCGCAGTCGGTTAAGCGTCCGACTTCGGCCAGGTCACGATCTCGCGGTCCGGGAGTTCGAGCCCCGCGTCAGGCTCTGGGCTGATGGCTCGGAGCCTGGAGCCTGTTTCCGATCCTGTGTCTCCCTCTCTCTCTGCCCCTCCCCCGTTCATGCTCTGTCTCTCTCTGTCCCAAAAATAAATAAAAAAACGTTGAAAAAAAATTAAAAAAAAAAATGCTTTTGGGCTTCCAAAGAAGGGGTGGGTGCTTTTTACATGTCTTCCGATAGTCCGACTTCATCTTTCATTTCTTCTCTTCTCTCCCCGACCATCACTTTCTCCAAGTCTTTGCACGTATCGTTCCCTCGGCCAAACATACCTTTCCCTCCTTCTTCATCCCGATGATTCCTGCCTTTATTTTGCCATGAGATTGAGTGTTGTCTTCTCTGGGAAGTCTCCCTTGGGCCCAATCCAGCCTCCAAAAGCTGGGATGGGAGCTTCTACTCTTCGGAGAAGCAGTCAATCAGTTAAAAATCCCAGTGTCCAAAAGTGGGGGTTTAGTGAACGTTGGCTCCAAGGGTTCCAACCCTTCCAGTTCCAATCACTGGAAGCAGGTGGGTACGCTACATTGTTCACGGAATCTACTGAATGTGATTGTTGGAGGGAATGACAGCTTTATTTATTTTTTTTAACGTTTATTCATTTTTGAGACAGAGAGAGACAGAGCATGAACGGGGGAGGGTCAGAGAGAGGGAGACACAGAATCCGAAACAGGCTCCAGGCTCTGAGCCGTCGGCACAGAGCCCGACGTGGGGCTCGAACTCACAGCCCTCACGGACCGCGAGATCGTGACCTGAGCTGAAGTCGGCCGCTTAACCGACTGAGCCACCCAGGCGCCCCGGGAATGACAGCTTTAAATGAAATAAGTCAGTGGGAGGACCCACCACTATAGAGAATATACAGGCTCTTCTGTTAATTAGGAAGATTCAGGAACTTCCTGTATCCACTATTTCTCCTTGTAGGCCAGGCAGGTAACACTGGTGTCTCTCAATGATTTGAATCCAAATAAAACACAGAATGCGAGTTTTGTTGGTTTTTTGCTCTTTTGTTTCTCCCATCAGATAGAGCTCCCTGTTGTAAGTAACAGAAATGCACTATGGCTAACCTCAATGAAAACAGATTCCCTGGAAAGTTAGCACTGGACAGAGGGCAAGGTGGCAGAACAAGCCTGGGAGTGGATGGGGAACAAAGCGTTCTCCGGGGGCAAGAGTTACACAAAGTCTCACAGCAGACGGTCAGGGTGGTCCCGATGGGATGGGTGACTGCCAAATGCTTGCAGCCTCTCTGTCCTCCTGCTTGCGAGTCAAGTCTCAGGGAAGAAGCATCCTCAGGTCATTGCCCACCCTTTCTGCTACAGAGGGTCAACCGACCTTATCACACCAGCAGAACGTGATCAATAGAGAACAGGAAACTCCCTGCTACAAATCTCGATGCTTCTACCGGAAGAAGGGGGACCGGTTGCTGAGCTGCCGAAACCCAACAAATGACATTCGACCAACAGCGTGTACTAAGACAGAATGGAAAGTGAGGTGACATTTCCTGATCTCCGCCTGCCTACCTACCTGGCATTTCTTGGCCGGGATCCCATTTAATCTCAACAACCTTGTACGGCAAATAGTAGCGTTTGCATTTTCGGGGCGGGGTGAGCGAAGGAAGTCAGAAAGGTGAAGGCACTTAGACTAAGTTCCCACAGCTAGATTCGAATGGAGCCAAGATTCAGGGCCAGGCCTGTCTGACTCCTTGTCCCTTCTCCTGCAGTCCACGCTGTTTTCTTGCAGAGTTGGGACACCTGAAGCTGGGGGGTAAGACTGACTGGTGATTACGTCCTGAGGAGGGGACATAATGTAGCCAATGGCAGAGGTAGGCTGGGAGACGGGCCTCCGCTCACAAAGTCTGTTCTGAAGGATTCTCTGGGCCTTTCCAATCATACATTGTCTCATGGACCCAACAGACAAATCATCAGCTTTTGTTCTCCACAGAGCATCGATTTACTGCCTTAAGAGCCTGCTGAGGCATTTTCTCTGCAAAGCGTCTCCCCTGGGCTTCGTGTTTTCTGTAAATGGCCTAAAGAAGTATCTTTAAGGTGACTTAAATAGATTCTATATTTACACAGTATAAACAATTTTCTCAAATTAGGCTGTCTTTCATCTTAACTTAGTTTATAATTTTGCCAGCAAGAGCATTAATTTTTTTTTCCACGAAACTGAGACTCCTAGCAAGGCTATATTGTGTTGTGTGAAATGTATCTATCATTTATCACAGAAGTATAAACTCTGTGAGGATAAGAATGTTTGTTTTGTTTGCTTCTGTATTCCCAGCACCTAGAAAAGTGCTTAGCCAATAATAGACACTCAATAAACATTCATGGAATGTGTGACGGCATTTGTAAACATTCCGTCTTTTCTCAGAGAGTTGGCTCTGTCCACAGCCCCAGAAGACCATGCTTGGCCAAAGTGATTCCTTGTATCCCTCAAGACTGAGGGATTTAGGCAAGGGGAAGGGAAAATTCTGTAGCTACAATAACAAGTGAGCCAGGGCTAGATCTGGTGCTGGTGGCAGCCCAGAGCAGTGGGTCAGTAGCAGTCTTAGGGTGCAAAAAAACACAGGAAAAAAAAAATCAGTACTGTTTAACAAGTCTCCACTGCCAAACCCAGTTTCCCTTGCCGATTCCTTTGCTTTTTTAGATTTGAAATCTAAAATGTCAACACTTCTATTCTTTTGGGATGAGCACTGGGTGTTGTATGGAAACCAATGGGACAATAAATTTCATATATTAAAAAAAATAAAAATAAATGCACTTTTGCTAAAAATAAATAAATAAATAAATAAATAAATAAATAAATAAAATAAAATGTCAACACTTCTATTTCCAAACAAGATGGCATAACCGGGCCTGGATCGATCCCGCCCACTGAAGCAGCCAATAAAATGGGCAGAATCTACAAAACGAAACAGTGGTTTTCAAGACAGCAGACAGCAGGGGACAAAGGACAGGGACCCCAGAGAGACCGGAAACAAATAAGGTCAGCCCGACAACCACCCTTGCTTACTGACTCGGGATTTCCGGGCCATGGCGCGGGGCGGGGGTGGGGGGACACAGGTGGAGTCTGGTGGACTCCTTGAGTTGAAGAGACAGAATTGCAAGTCCAGGAACACCAAGGCATCTAGAGGATCTAGAGGTCGTAGAACAGAGTACTGGAGAGGAGAGACATGCAGAGAGAGAGACAGAGAGAGAGGGAGAACCCCAGATTCCTTCAGAGTCCCTTTGAGCATTCGGCAGAGAACCCATCAGTGCATGGTATGAGGAAATGGGAGTGTGATGATTATAAGGGACAGTATCTGGAACTCATACAGGGCCAGGAACAGCACTTGTTCCCACCGACCAGACTGGAAAATCTCAAAATTCGCAAGGTGTCTGGTAGAGTTCACAAAAGAATCTGGCCTCAGTCATGGCAAAGAATTAGCCCTGGACTAAATTCTGCTCTGGTTCTATCTAAAAAGTCTTCAAAGCAACACCTGAAAGGATCAAACTGGTCTTAAGTACAAATGGGTTCTGGAGCAAAGCTCAAGGATATTTGTAGGAGTATTAAAAGACCTAGCTAGCACCCAGACCAGATAAAATTCACGATATGTAGCATCCAATCAAAAATTGCCAAGCGTGAAAAGAATCAGAAAATTACAACCCATACTGAGGGGAGAAAGCAATCAATTGAACTGACATACAAGTTGGAATTAGCAAACAGGGACGTGAAAATAATTAGAGCTGTATTTCACAGAGTCAGAAAGTTAAGTGGGGGCATGCGAAATGTAAAAAAGACACAAAAGGAACTAATAGAAATGAAAACTACAAAATGTGAATGAAAAATACTCTAGGGGCGCCTGGGTGGCGCAGTCGGTTAAGCGTCCGGCTTCAGCTCAGGTCACGATCTCGCGGTCCGTGAGTTCGAGCCCCGCGTCAGGCTCTGGGCTGATGGCTCAGAGCCTGGAGCCTGCTTCCCATTCTGTGTCTCCTTCTCTCTCTGTCCCTCCCCCCTTCATGCTCTGTCTCTCTGTCTCAAAAATAAATAAACGTTAAAAAAAAATTAAAAAAAAAAAAAAGAAAAATACTCTAGATGAGATTAACAGTTTAGATGTCAAAGGAAAAAAATATAGCGAACTTAAAGATACGGCAATAGAAACTATCCAAAATGAAACACGAAGGGAAATGAGTAAATAAAAGAGAATGGCATCAGTGAGTTGTACATCAACCTCATATATACGTCCAATATATACGTAATTGAAGAACCCGAAAAAGAGGAAAAAAAAAGGGAGGGGGGAAGACAGAAAAAAAAATATTTGAAGAACTAATAGCCCCCAAGTTTCCAAATGACACAAGAACTATAACAGGAACAAAGACATCTCTCAAAAACGAAGGGGAAATGAAGACTTTTCAGAGATACAAAGGCTGAAAACGGCACTCACCAGCAGACCTGCACGGCCACAACGTTTGGAGGTCATCCTGCAAGTGGGAAAGATGATACCAGAGAAAGGAGGGGTCTACGCAAAAGAATATGAAGAACATCAGAAATGATATACAGGTATTTTCTCCCTACTACTTAAATCCCTTAATGATATAATTGGCTGGTTAAAGAAAAATGATGATGTATTGCTGGGTTTATATCATGTGTAGAAGTAAAATGTATGCTAATTGGGGCACCTGGGTGGCTCAGTCGGTTGAGCGTCCCACTTCAGCTCGGGTCATGATCTCATAGTCCGTGAGTTCGAGCCCCGCGTCGGGCTCTGTGCTGACGGCTCAGAGCCTGGAGGCTGTTTCGGATTCTGTGTCTCCCTCTCTCTACCCCTTCCCTGCTCATGCTCTGTCTCTGTCTCTCAAAAAAGAATAAACATCAAAAAAAATTTTTAAATGTATGCCAATGGCATAAAGACTGCCGGGGAGACATGGAAGAATATTACCTTAGGAGTCTTAACTGTACATGAAATGACATTGTATCACTTGAAGACAGGCTTTAGACAGGATGCATGATGTCAGATATAGATATGTACCCTCTATGGATACAAAATACGTATCATATATATTCATATACACCAGTGCCTTATATAGATACATAATATATATCATGTAACTTGCATCATAAAACTCTTACCACATATATGATGTCAACTCTAAAGCAACGGTGAAAATAACAAAGAATGGGAGAGCATAAGGCAATGCAGGAGATAAAATAGAATCTTAAAAACTATTCAGTTAAGCTTAAAACAATTTTTTTAATGTTTATTTATTTTTGAGACAGAGAGAGACAGAGCATGAATGGGGGAGGGTCAGAGAGAGAGGGAGACCCAGAATCCGAAGCAGGCTCCAGGCTCCTAGCTGTCAGCGCAGAGGCCAACCTGGGACTCGAACTCACGAACTGTGAGATCATGACCCTAGCTGAAGCCAAGAGTCGGATGCTTAAGTGACTGAACCACCCAGGTTCCCCTCTAACATAATTCTTTTCTTTTTTTTAAATTAGTTTAGTGTTTATTTATTTTAGAGAGAGAAGGACAGAATGCAAGCAGGGGAGGGGCAGAGAGAGAGGGAGACAGGATCCGAAGCAGGTTCCAAGCTGTCAGCCCAGAGCCCCACGTGGGGCTCCAACTCATGGACCGGGAGATCAAGACCTGAGCCGAAGTCGGACGCTTAACCGACTGAGCCACCCAGGTGCCCCAGTTAAGCTTTAAGAAGGCAGAAAAAGAAGAGGAAAAAGGGGACCATGAACATAATGCAGCAACAGCACAAAATAGCTTGCTGAACTGCCTCTCAACCATTACACAAAGTAGTATGTGTTGATTTAAAAATTTTTAATAATGTCGATTTTTGAATTCCGTAATAACTACAGGAGAAGAAAATTTGACATGGGATTAGAAGTTTCAGAGATGCTATATTTCTGCTCGAAAACAAGCATTCTAGTTACTTAGTCAAGGGCAGCCAAGCTTTATTATACTTTTTTCATTGACATTATAAACAATCATTTTTGGTACAAAACCAGCTTTAGTAATCCTAAAGCCTCCCAAATATATCATTTGTTATACCTGACAGTTCAGTTGTTTCATTTATTCTTTTATGAGCTTAAGACACCCCCGTGATAACGTGCCCTTTGTATTGATTTACTTTTACAAACTCTAAATAAAAATTTGTTTAAAAGCATCATTTTAACTTCTTCCTGCAGTGCGTAAATTGCAGCAGAGCTTAAAAGACATGCCAATTTGGGAAATAAAGGTGCTTTTGTGTTTGGGTTTACATTCTCAGCATGATCTAGTTGCTAATACCTGCTTGCATTTATATTCCTGTTCTTGATGTTTGTGGGGGAGATTTTTTTAGAACAAAACGGAAGTCTTTGTTTCACCTTGGCTTCAAGAGAGAAAAAATGGAAGATAGTCCAAATCTCCAGCCAAACTGTAAGTTCCTCTGAAATTCACCCTCTGCAAAGTGAAAAAAACAAAAAACAAAAAACAAAAAACCATGAGATTTAAGCTACATCTTACTCTTTCCTGTTCCCTCTGCAATCGTATTCAAAAATCAGTGAACTAAGTCTGCTAGAAGGAGAGCTCAGGTGTTTTGTCTTGGAATCCTAAGAAATGGTTCAACCCTCTTGTTTTCCTGATGACAAGAAGTAAAATCACCCCCTTGGGTATTCCTCCCTTCTGTAGCTGAGTTCCTGAGTTTTTTTGTGTGTATTGTGGGTAAGGAGGAGATTTGATGGTCTGACACTGAAAATGGCAGACATTTGCTTGTAGACAGAGAAATACCTCTCAACCACCCCAGCAGTATTGTAGGTTGATTTGATCACCTAGACCCGTTGGGTGAATGCACTGAGAGAAAATGACAAAGGTCCGCGTGGGCTAGTGTGGAAAGAATTTGAGGGATTTTTCAAGCAAAGAAAGAGAGATTTTTGTTTTTCTTTTTCTGGAGCAGCTGCCTAGCTTGGGAGAAGCGAGGGCAGGAAGGAGTATGTTATGAATGTCATTTGTTTCGAACAAGCTTTTGGGTGGTAGGTAGATTTCATATCAAATATTCCATATCAAATACCATGGAACTGGTATTTCATTAAATGTGATGCCACCTGAAACCTGTCACCACCGGGCTTTATTTAGATGAGACCCCCCCCCCCCCGTGTTTCCTTGTGGTTATTGTCCTTATTTTAATTTTAAAATATTTTTTTTCAACGTTTTTTATTTATTTTTGGGACAGAGAGAGACAGAGCATGAATGGGGGAGGGGCAGAGAGAGAGGGAGACACAGAATCGGAAACAGGCTCCAGGCTCCGAGCCATCAGCCCAGAGCCCGACGCGGGGCTCGAACTCACGGACCGCGAGATCGTGACCTGGCTGAAGTCGGACGCCCAACCGACTGCGCCACCCAGGCGCCCCTTTATTTTAATTTTAAAAAGCAGTGGGCCTTGCTGGGGCTATAGGCTCGGGAGGACTTGGGCATCGGAGGCACTTCTCAAGGGCTATCACTAGACAGAAATTTCCCCCCTCAGATTGGCCTTATCTTGACCCCTGTTACCTCTATCTTGGTAGTATGTTCTTTTGGGGGGGGTCTTCCCATATGGAAAATGCCAGGGATGCTCTCCCTCCCCTAGTCCAATCCCATCTACCCCTTATCATGGGAAAAAGACCCCACTCTTTCCAATGTTCCAGGGCTCATGCTGAATTTCTCCTACTCATGTACTTCCAGGTAGAAAGTATTGGAAACATTTCAGGATGGGGTGGTTAGAATGGGAGAGTTAAATGTTCAAGCTCACATGACCATCTTGCATCAGAAGCCTATCCTGTAATTTGGACTTAGTAGTAAAAGGGAAAGGAAGAGGAAATGAAGTCAACAAGGGACTTGGGGGAATGACTGCTTTAAGGAAAACGATCTGGAAGTATTATGTTAAGCATGGCTTAAGTCTCTACAAGAATGTGGTTTTGGGGGCGTGTATGTGGCTAAATTGTCTGTGACCTGGGCTCGCGGCTCATGGTGTCCCTGTGTGCGTGTGCGACAGCGAGGCTGAGGGTGGGAGCACAGAGGTGGGGGCGGAAACACCCCCAAGGTCTGTATCAGAAATACAGTCCTTTCACTTAAAGCCAAGGTGCAGGTTGTACTGATTACTTGAATGGAATTATTAGGTTCTGGATTTTTGCAGAGAAAATTGCAGCTTCCGATGTGGTGCTGGGTTCTCACAGTGGAGCTAAGGCTGTTGGTTTTCTAATGAGCCCTCAGGGATTTCTGCCCTGGAGGACTGAGCAGCAACGAGGCTCAGGACCAAGCCCTCTGTAAATATCATCTCATTTAATACTTAGAACCATCCTGCTCTGTCATCACCGTTTTAAAGAGGAAGAGTCCAAGCTTGGGGAAAAAAGAGAGCACACACAGCCAGCAGTGGCAGGGTAAGGGCGGGAGGCCAGACAGTCTGGCATGCAAACCCCCTGCACAAGAAGGCATGACGATAGCGCCATTTATGTACGATTAGCTGGAAGTCTGACCTGTGAGGCATAGTCCAGGGCAGCTGGGAAGGAGCTGGGGAGATCCTTCTCCGCTAGGCCCTCTTGCCTCCATCCTGTGCCCTATTTTAGACCTGTGGGTAATTACTTATTTAGCTTGTTGGCTCCGGCACTGGACCCGGAGCTCCCCGGTATACCGGCAGTGACGCATAAGTGAAAAGAACACGCAGGCGGGAGTCAGGCAGCCAGCACCTTCCCTAGCCCTGTGACTTTGAACACCTTTCTGAACCCCATTTTCCATTTGGGCAAAGTGGAGGTGAGCGGGCCTATGAGGAGGGATTGTTTTAAGGGGTGAACAACAGAAGGCGGGCGCCCGGGACACAGAGGCTGCTCAGCCAATGCCAGTTCTCTCTGGTCCCCTTGAGAATAAGGCTTGCATCTTGCTAACCCTATCTATCGCCCCTGCTCTTGGCACCTAATGAGTGCTCAGGAGAATATATCCATTCAGTGAATGCAGCTCCAGCAAAAGGAATTTTTCACCCTTATGAATTTTTAGGGGTGTCTGAAGCCCAATGAACCCTGAGTGAGGGATATTGCGCATCGCCTTTTCCAGATTCCGGCAGCGCTGGTCGAGGAAGTGCGGGTCCCGCGCGAATCCGGGAGGGAGCCGGGGCGGGTGAGCTCTGTACCTGCGAGGGCGCAGCCGGGCCTTGGGTTGCCGCCGCCGCCGCCGGCAGAGGGCGCCCCGGACCCGCTGAGCTCGTGGCGCTGGGGCTGGGGCGCTCGCCCGGCGCGGGGCGCAGGCTGCAGTCCGGCGTTGACCGCAGCCCGCGACGCGCCCGCCGCCCGGGCGGAGCTTGAAGTGAGCGCCCTCGGGGCGCAGCGGCGCGCGCCTGCCAGGCGCGCCGCTGCGCGGAACCCTCTCGGAACGGTGAGTGCAGGCGCCGGCGGGGCACCCCTCACCCTAGTTGGGGGACACTTGGAGACGCAGGTCGGACGGACGCGGGCTGTTGCAGGGCTTGGTATGCGTGGGAGAGTGGGCAGGGTCCCTGCTTGCGTCGGTCTTTGGGAAGGGCTTGGGGTCGTGCCCGGTGGGTGTCCAGCCGAGCTGCGCTTTTTGGAGACTCGGGCTTACTTGAGGTTCTAACACAGGGATCTCTCTCGCGGGCCCTGTCGCATGCTCTTCGGGGGTCCGGGGGTCCGGGGGTTGGCGGGTAACCCAGGGCGTGCTAGCGCTCACCTGGGCGTTCCCCACCCCGTCTCGCCCGCCACATCACCCAGGGAACCACGTGCAGGCTGTTGCCCGCAACTCTGCCTGTCAAGCGAAGCCCGCCCCCAGGGCAGGGGAGGGGACGCGGGGGCGGGGTGGGCTGTGCCCCGCGGGAACCTGGCTGGCCCGTGTGCCCTCCGGTGCCAGCTCGGCTCTCTTCGCCTGGTGTTCCCACGGGCTCCCGGGAGGTAGCGGACAGTGCGGTGGAGAGGCGCAGAGCCCTGCCCCGAGGGGCCGGAGGCCAACCAAGGGGGCGCCCGGGCGCTCGGCCCCGGGGGAAAGGCAGCGAGGAAGAGAAGCTGCCCAAGTGACTAGTCTTGGAGGTGCCCTCTCTCGAGGAGGAGCTGAACGCCCGGGAGCCCTTTTCCCGGGTGTCATTGGCTTGAACAATCTCTGGCCGCTGGAGAGGTAGGGCAGCGCCGGCTCTGGGGGACCTGGCCTTGGATCATTTTCCGAACCTGCCCCGCGATTTTTGCGCATCAGGAGCCAGACCCCGGCTGCGCGCGCCGGGCAGGACTCCGGCGCGCCTCCTGGGCGTTGTGGTGCTGCGGCGCCTAGCGAAGCCCGCTTTCGGAGCTCCGGGGGCTTTTGAGAGACACAACCTCGAAGCAAGGTAGGTGGCTCGCCCAGGCGTTGAATTGGGGTTGATGTGGGTAAAGCTGCGATCTGCTCAAGGCTTGGCGAACGACCTTTGCCGCCTTTTCGCTTTCTAGGGCGTATGGAGGGCTGCTGTGGAGCCAGGGACTTGGAGGAGTGAGGCGTGTATTTTCAGCTGCACCTCAGAGAGGGGAGAATTCTGTCACCACCAGAGAGGCAACCGCCCCAAAATGTGACCGCGATTGACTAGATCCGCAGAGGCCTGGGAATCTCCGGATTGATAGCCTAGAATATGCTAAAAAGCCAGTGCTTTCCACTGGGAACTGAAGGGTCATCTGGTGAATGCAACAGTGACCTGGAGCAAGGGAGTCAGAAGACAGTTCTAGAGAGCAGGGAGGACCTTCCAAGGGGCTGACTTGGGTGGCCAAGGGTAGGCTCCTGCCCCGCGATTGTTGCAGCCCTCTGATGGGATGCTGGTGAGGTCCTGCGGCCCCGGGAGCCGGTGGGGCTGTGCGAGGGGCCGCCCAGTGGGTGAGAACTGCAGGTTTGACTGACCTCTCGTCCCTGCTTAGGAACTGGAGGGTGTCAGAGCCCCCCGCGTGCACCCCCTCAGCAAGATGAGGACTCTGAACACCTCTACCATGGAAGGGGCTGGGCTGGTGGTGGAGAGAGACTTCTCCTTCCGCATCCTTACAGCCTGTTTCCTGTCTCTGCTCATCCTGTCCACGCTCCTGGGGAACACGCTGGTCTGTGCGGCTGTCATCAGATTCCGACACCTGCGGTCCAAGGTGACCAACTTCTTTGTCATCTCCTTGGCCGTATCGGATCTCTTGGTGGCTGTTTTGGTCATGCCCTGGAAAGCAGTGGCGGAGATCGCTGGCTTCTGGCCCTTTGGGTCCTTCTGTAACATCTGGGTGGCCTTTGACATCATGTGCTCCACTGCGTCCATCCTCAACCTCTGTGTGATCAGCGTGGACAGGTATTGGGCCATCTCCAGCCCCTTCCGGTATGAGAGGAAGATGACCCCCAAAGCAGCCTTCATTCTGATCGGCGTGGCATGGACCTTGTCGGTACTAATCTCCTTCATCCCAGTGCAACTCAGCTGGCACAAGGCCAAACCCACAAGCCCCTCCGATGGGAATGCCACTTCCCTAGGTGAGACCATGGACAACTGTGATTCCAGCTTAAGCAGGACATACGCCATTTCGTCCTCCCTGATAAGCTTCTATATCCCCGTGGCCATCATGATTGTCACCTACACCAGGATCTATAGGATCGCCCAGAAACAAATACGGCGCATCTCGGCCCTGGAGAGGGCAGCCGTCCATGCCAAGAATTGCCAGACCACTACAGGTAATGGAAACCCCGCGGAGTGTTCTCAGCCAGAAAGCTCCTTTAAGATGTCCTTCAAAAGAGAGACTAAAGTTCTGAAGACCCTGTCGGTGATCATGGGGGTGTTTGTGTGCTGCTGGCTGCCTTTCTTCGTCTTGAACTGCATGGTGCCCTTCTGTGGGTCTGGGGAGACCAAGCCCTTCTGCATCGATTCCATCACCTTCGACGTGTTTGTGTGGTTTGGGTGGGCTAATTCCTCCTTGAACCCCATCATTTATGCCTTTAATGCTGATTTTCGCAAGGCATTTTCAACTCTCTTAGGATGCTACAGACTTTGCCCTACCACGAATAATGCCATAGAGACGGTTAGCATCAATAACAATGGGGCTGTGGTGTTCTCCAGCCATCACGAGCCTCGAGGCTCCATTTCCAAGGACTGCAATCTGGTTTATCTGATCCCACATGCAGTGGGCTCCTCCCAGGACCTGAAGAAGGAGGAGGCGTGTGGAACGGCCAGACCCTTGGAGAAGTTGTCCCCGGCCCTGTCTGTCATATTGGACTATGACACTGATGTCTCTCTAGAGAAGATTCAGCCCATCACACAAAATGGACAGCATCCGACCTGAGCTCTGAGATGAATCCTGCCAGACAGGCTCACCCCAAAAGCCGGAGGAGACTTTCGGTGGCTTGTTGTTAGGAAACTAAGGTGCGGTGAGGCCCTGAGACGTCAGGCAAGCCCCCCTCTGCTGCTTTCCCTCAACACACAACTAACTACGTTTTAAAATACATTCCAGTGTGTTTTCTGTGTTGTTCGTAGTGAATCAAAGAGGGGCATATGTGAAGTGAACGTTCACAGGGACATGTCTTTGGCTCCAAAGTTATTTTTAGAAACTGATACTTATCTTAGGACTTAAAATATAGGGCAAAGAATCAACAGTGAACGGCATCGATTTAGAAAATTAATCCTTTCCAGGACGGAAGGAAATAAGAAGGGTTGAGTTTGCTGTGTACAAACAGGTGCTAACAGATGTCCAAGCAAAGTTTTCCGATTGTAAAGGTAGGTGCATGCCTTCATAAATTATTTCTGAAACATAATTAAGCCTTACAGTAGGAATGGGATTTTTTTTTTTTCCAGACTTGAGAGATGCTTTGTTGATACTGGTTTTATTAATTTATTGTATTGTGTGGGTATTTTTAATTTATTACAATAAATCTATATTTATCATATGTCATAGGATAAACTTATGAGTTATCTGAGACCTTGTTCGTCCATCTAAGTAGTACCTTATTGGCCAGTGAAATAAACACACAAACTCTCTGAGATGCTAAATGCCCATGTATCACTTCCAGCAACACAGCAAAGACTGATAGGAAATGAAGTTGTGATAATTCCTTAAAGTTCATGGGCATAAATAAATAAGGAGGGGAGAATTGACAAATGCCGTGGATGTTTTTCTGGAAAGATTCTGAAAAACTTAAAAAGGCATAGCTACTACTGTGTTCAAATGTTTTTTAATGACAGAGACTTTCCCAGGAGAGAGATTTGCAGTTCTGTAAATATCTTTACTAAAAGCCAGCTTAAGAAGAACCTGACTTGAAACTCATGAGCTTAGGTGGTAATAAAAAGTATGTGCCACTTTGTATTTATGTAAAATAATTGGCCCTCTGTGTCTTTTCTCATTTCCATGTCAGATAGCTTTTCCGAACCAAACAAATTGCTGTCCTGGTTAAACATGTGTAGCGAAGACAGTAGGTTTCCTTAACTCTCGCGTGACAACAGTCGCACCAATGGACAAAGGTCAAATCCTGCATTTCTGTCTTACCAGGTCAAAGCGCACCACTCAGTGGGGTGACTTTTTGTAGTGCTTTAATCTGAAATTAGAATTGATTTTTTTTTTTCCTAGTCTAGATGTTAATAGTGTACTAACTAACGAATAGTGCCTCATTATCATCCTCGAGTTAGACACTTCTCTGGGTGGAAAAAACAGGAGACCCCTTCTGGGTGGGTGTGTTAAGTGCCCCAAAGCCATCAGTATCTCTTGACAAATGCTAGCTCCTTCTCTGTGCTTCAGAATCAAGTTCCTATCTCATCATCTCAACTGTATAAAGTATCAGTATAGAGTCTCTCTTGCCAGATACTCATTCAAGTGGGGCGTTTCAAGAGGATTTCTTTGAAATGTTTACAAAGTATTGTTGACAAGCAATTTACTTAACATTTAGATGACATGGGTCACAAGAAATAAATTGACTGAAAAGTATCTCCTGCATCAGGTCCGTGTTATTTATGCATTGTGAATGTTTCTTCCTTTTATTGCCTGTATGCTTTCTTACATATAATAAAATTATTTTGTGAACTCAAATCAACCCTGAATGGGCTGTGTCGTGTTTGTTAAATGTATTTTAAAAACTAGGCTCCTTCAGACCTACAAGTAAGAAAACATGAGCATTTTTGAGGATAACCTTACTTTTGTTTTTCTTTTTAATGGAAATTTCTCCTGTTACGTAGGTCACATGTTGCCTTTGAATATTTAAACAGGAAATGTTTTTGATTTCGACTATATACTCTCGGGGTGTTTTTTTTTTTTTTTTTCTGTCATAAAACATTTTTTAAAAAGAAACTCTCCTCACGTGAGGGATTACTCTAATTTTCGTTTCACAGGTTTGAAAGCTTTCTAAAATCTCTGCTTTTTTCTTTCGAAGAGCCCAGAGATGTTAAGTAACATAAAAATGACAGAAAAAACTGTGGCTCGCTGTGGGTTATGTGGACCCTCAGCTTATGTGGCAACCACTGTATTTATGGGTAGTGCTTGTGTTAAGAGTAAAACATAGCAAGAATTTCTTTCTGGAGGAAATACACAGGTCGTGATGTTGGGCTTATCAAAATACCTTACAGGGCATATCCCTCAATCCTGCTTAACCTGCTTAGTTTTTTTCATCCGGAAGAAGGAGAACGCCTGAACAGCAGGGGAATGTAGAAATTAAGGGTTAAGTTTATAATTTGGAACATCACACAACAGATGGTCTCTTTTTAAATTCCATATTTGCCTTCCCCAGGCTTTGGCATATAATGAACATATCTAGAATAAACACCATGAAGCATGATGCCTCTTCTCTCTGCTTCCTGGCTTTCTGGATATCTTTATTCTTTGCAGTTTGATTCTGTTCCTTAATGAATAGTCTGGCAGCACCAACTGTGACACTCAGGGTTGTCGTTGTCCAACCACTGGAACATGGCACAAAAGCCATCACTGTTTATTTCCTCGGCAGAGCGAAAAAGACATGACATGTCTAGAAACGGTATTGAAGAACTGTAAAATTCAGTACACCGTGGATGAGACGGTACTTTGGGTTCCTGGCACGCAGGATTGATGGAAGTATCTTATGATGTATTGGTTCCCCTGGCAGAATCTTTCAGAGAATTTCCTGTACAACCAGAAAAGTGAAATCACCTGATGATTTTCATTTCATTTTTAGCTAACGTGATAAGGCTCGGTAATGCTAACTGTACGTGAAATACTTTAGCAAGATAGAGACAGTTGAGAAAAGGCGTGCTTTTTCCCTTTCTTTCTAAAAGAAGATGCCTTTCCTGGTCACATAGAGGCAGGACTTTAGCTGGTGATAGAACAACAGGGAGTCTTATGGAAGGGGGACCGAGCACGGGGCTCCAGTGGGTAGATGTGGGGTGTGTGTGGCAAAGTCACTGGTTTCTCTTGGGACCTACGCAGGCACAGTCTCCAAGGCTTCCTTGTCCTGATTTATTACCCAGGAGGAGCAAAACCTGTGCATCAGCTTCTTCAGTGGAGGGATCAACCCCCGAAAGCAAATCGATATGTAATCTAACTTCAGGGACTTTCTGAATTCTCCACTCTCGGGGGGGGGGGGGGGGGGGGCTCCGACGTGACTCCCGCCCCAGCTTGTTCCAGTATCATTTCACCTCGATCATTCCACCGCCTGGGAGCCAGTTCACGGACAGGGGCCTGGAACGCAGAAAACACAGGCTTTGTTTCCGACAGACAAGGGTTCACCTTGCAGCTACCACTTACAAGCTGTGTGAGAGTAAATAACTGTCTGTACCTCTCTGAGCCTGTTCGCCCATTTGTGACATGGAAATAAATACACAGGCTCTCGTGAGGGTTTAAATGAAGCTAGTAAGGTCCATAAGGGTCCAGAGCAGTGAAATGTTGGGCTCACTGGGTCTTTACGGGATCTCTAATTTGAAGGAGTTGATGATGATATTTATTGCATTGGTAATAACGGACCTGCTTTTCATTTGTGTTCTTGCATGTTTGCTCGAAGCAAATGGAAATGTACTTGTGGTTTGGGATTTTCCCAGACACTATTCTAGTTTGCTGTGGTTCTGTGGTATTCCAGAAGCAGGCAGCTGTTAATATCTGCGTGGTTAAGACAACTGCCTTAATTTATCATGAGATACTGACTTAAGAAACCTTTATCCATGATGTTTCAGTCTATGAGACCGACTTACCTTGCAAAATTTGTTACAGAAATAATGAGCTGATGGCTGGTTGCCTCTGGGCTGTTAAAACTAGGACCTGGTCCTCTGCAAGCTCTGGTTACTGTGGTCATTTGAAGGAACGAACCCAGTGGATCATGAGATTGTAGCATTATATAGATTAGATGCACCTCTGTGGATTTCTTTGAGATTTCCTGGATGGAAACCTGATATCATTTATTTTTACAGAGGATTGAGGGGTGGCGAGTATTATAGCACAGAGAACCCCTCTGAGATTTTGTTACCAGGCCAATCTAGCCATCTTACCTTCTGTCATGTTAAGTAACTTCCATGTGATGTATAGAATTAAAAAAAAAAAAAGCAGCATTTGGACTTTAGACTGTTACATCATTCAAGATTTGGGAGTTGTAATTTAAATAGTATTAGAAGCTCAAGAATAATCTCTGGTTTAGAAGGGTTTAACTTTTTAATCACTATGTGACCATGTACAAAACCACTTAAATTCTTTTCTCGTGCTCATGGAATAGATATCCTACTAGCTCTCACAATTGGTAAACGTTTTTAGCCACCAACAAGGAATTTCCCTGAATTCTGTCCGCAGAAGTGACCCCACGTAGCAGAAACGCTAGCAAAGTGGCGGGTGGTAGTGGGACCTAGGAGGACTGAATTGAGGGGCAGAGGTTTTTTTTATTTCATTTAAAAAGAATTTTAGGGGCGCCTGGGTGGCTCAGTCCATTAAGCGACCCACTCTTGATTTCAGCTCAGATCATGATCTCACGGTTCATGAGTTCGAGCCCCACATCTGGCTCTGCACTGACAGCTTGGAGCCTGCTTGGGATACTCTCTCTCTCTCTCTCTCTCTCTCTCCCTCCCTCCCTGCCCCTCCCATGTGCACCCTCTCTCTCTCAAAATAAATAAATAAACTTAAAAAAATTTTTAAAAGGTAAGTAGTTTGGATAAACTACTTGAAAATAAGTGTTTTCATCTCTATGATAACGGGGTTAGAAGAGATGATTTCTGAGATATTATTTTGGGTTGACAATACTAGATGTGAGATCCATCATGGACAAAACAGGGGTCTGGTGGGTTTCCCATGACGCATTTCCCAAACCTCCATTCTCTTGGCCATTAGAGTGATATTTATAAAATGTAAATAAGACTGTGTTATGCCCTTGCTTAATATTTTTCAATGACTCCCAATTACTTGCAGGCAAAAACAGTCAAGGTCATGCAAAGCCCGTCGTGGTCACGCCCCTGGTGGCCTCTGAACCCTCATCTATTGCCATTACCCCACTAACACTGTTCCTACAGACATTCCAGACTTTGTATACAGTCTGTGTCATGTGCAAAGTCCTTTCTTGTCTTTTATGCCTTTGCACAGGCTGTTCCTTCTGCCCAGAACACCCTTCCCTGCTGCTTTTGTCTGCCTGATCCTACCAATCTTTTAAGATACAGTGGGACACACTTGCAGAAGGCCTTCTTTGCCACCTTCTTCTTGCCTCTACTTCTCTTATTTCTTCCCAAGGGCTTACCTTGCTGTAATGAAATAATCTCCTTGCTTCCCTATCTTTCTCCCTAGATGATGAGCATTTTGAGAGCAAAAGCTGTTTGATTTTCTTTCCCTTTCTCTAAATATTTCTAAGCACCCAGCTCACTGTCTGGCTTACGGGATTTGCCCAGTAAGCCCTTGTTGAATGAAAGAATGAACACGTCAAAACAGGATATTGGAGCCACATGTTTAGTGAAGTTTATTTCGGTGGGGGGGTTGGTACAGATGTGTAGGTCTGCCAGTCTCTCTCTAATGTCTTTGGTCTCTCATCTCCATGTGGTCTTTGAGGCTTGCAATTCCCTGATGTCTGACATGACACGTGCACACACACACACACACACACACACACACACACAGACACACACACACACACAGAGTGTTTTGTATGTAATTGATGCTACTTGCCATCAGTAACATTTTTTGAGCGCTGTGATTCAGGTCATGTGCCAGATGCTAGAAATGAACCCGACGCCGTCCCAATCTTTGAGGAGTTAGAAGTAGAGACAGATAGCCAAATAAGCCATCACCAAAGAATGTTTTAAAAGTAAAATGTATGGAGAAAGAAAACGGCTTTTTCCAGGCGGTGCCCATAGCTTCATTCTATTGAGTGCCGGTAACCGTCTGCCCACATCATGCCAAGCACTGTCCATTCATCGTCTCATTCTGTCCTCACAGCCATCCTGTGAGGTGGGCACCAGTATCATCGTCCCCACTTTACAGGGCAAAATAACAAGAATTCAGAGAGGGCATGCAATGTGTCGAAGGTCACACAGCTAGTAAACTTTTTTTTTTAATGTTTAGTTTTGAGACAAGGAGAGACAGAGCATGAGCGGGGGAGGGGCAGAGAGGGAGACACAGAATCCCAAGCAGCTCCAGGCTCTGAGCTGTCCGCACAGAGCCCCACGCGGGGCTCGAACTCACAGACGGCGAGATCATGACCTGAGCCGAAGTTGGAAGCTCAACAGACTGAGCCACCCAGGCGCCCCACACGGCTAGTAAATGAGGGGGAGGATTGAATCTGGGCCCCACAGGCTGTCAAATTCATTGCTTTGGGGTGGTCTCCACCCTCTGCAGGAGCCCCCTCCAGTGCATCTGGAGGGTTAACCAGGTGGTCTGGTGATAATTGTCGGGCATGCATACAAACCCCTCCTTCACATCCTCCCTGCAGCTCTATGTACCTGTTTACGGCTCTCAAATAGACTCTGATGGCACCCCTTTGCTCTTCCTACAATGGGGACACCCTTTCTCCTGTCGTCTTCATCCGTTGGAGCCTCATCTCAGGTGTCAGCCTGACTGGGAATCCTTCTCTGGCCTTCCATCCCCAGGCTGGTGTCCTGCAATGGGGCACGCATTCTGTCGTGTGCTGTCGTGTCTCCTGTTTCTCAGGGCAGCTCCCGGAGGCACAGACTGTGTCCTTTTCAACCCTCTATTCTCAGTGCCCGGCACAGCCTGGCACACAGGAGGCATCTGAGTTAATATACTTTTTCAGCGAACGAATAACTTTATGAAAAGGCTTAGGTAACTGCTTATCCACACACCTTAATTTTTACTTAAGGGTTGAGCCTGCTGAAGTTATAAGGGCCGATCTCTACTGAGTTAGGTTTCTCCGTCAAGGACACAAGCGCAGAAAAATAATTGGAACGGTCTTTAAACGGCAAGCTCGGACTCTCTCTTGCACCGATGTGCACGGATAGTGGGTGACCAGCCCTTTCACACGGGAGAGGAAATGTCAACCAAATGTCACCAGTGTGTTCTGAGATTATCTAGCCGCATGCATGCTGTTTTGAGACTCAGTTTTTAGGTCAGATGTATTTAGCATCATAAACATGTTGACTGTAATTTAGATAATGTCCAGTCCCATTTGTAAGATGCTGCTTTAACACACATTGCTGTTGGCTGTTAAACTGGGGGCGGGGCGGGGGGGGCAGGAGAGAGCACCTCGTTAATTCTGCCAAAAACAGCTGTGGGTTTTTCCTAGCTTGATGGTGGGGTCACCATAAAATAGCGCTTCGGTTACAGGGGAAGATTAAAGAGGATCTGCTCTGAGAGGGGACCAGGGGCAATAAGGTGACAGTTTGTCTAAAAAGCTGGGCCGTAATACTTTCAAGGCGAAAGCAAATTTTAATGGCGTTTTAAGTAAGACTCCATTGCACCCATATTGAAATTAAAGCCTCCTTGTTGGCTCATGCAATTTAGAATGTCGTGCCGGGACGAGGCTCCATCAGCCGGGTAGCAGAACCTCTGGGCTGGGCTGGCCAACAGGCAGTTTCCTGCTCTGCTCACAGGAGTGTGAACTGATCTGGCTGATAGGAAGGGGAAGTTGGTAATAGCAACCAAACTTACAACATGCACACGGTCTGATCTAACAGTTCCACTTCTGGGAGCCTGGCTTACATCCATCCTCACCTACGTGCTCAGGGATGCCCGTGTGAAGGGCGCACCCCTGCTTGTAAGAGCCTGCCAAAGACAACCTAAGGGTCCCGTGAGAGGGGAACGCATACCGAAGATGTAGGATGTCCGTGGGGCGTGGTAATTAAAAAGAAAGTGGATCCATATGCACTGTGACAGAAGGGTTTTCACGAAGGGGAGAAGCGAGTTACGAAATTGCATGGATGATACGATCCCTCGTATTTAAAATACAGGGATTCTATGTTTCTTATGTAACGTCATAGAAAAAGATGTGGGAAAATGCCCACCCTGGTAAAAACAGTAGTATCTCTAGGGAGAAGAGTGAGCTTTGGGGACAGGTTTCAATGTTTTCACTTTGTATATTTCTTGGCTTTTGTAAGAAGCGTGTGTTCAGGTGTATTAGGCCCGCAGTTAAACGATGTTTGAAAGACACAGGCTGAACTGATGTGAGGCGTGTTGAGTTCTAGTTGTGGCTGCGGGGGGCAGGAGGGGAGGCTTGGGGGCGTCCTGGAAAGAATGACCGGTCATTGACCACCTTATGTGCTCACGTGTGAACATTTCTGGATTGATCGGCAGGGCCTGATCTGGCTGAGGCTGGGTGAGGCTCTGGACTGATTCGTGGATGCTCAGGGCCCCGGGCAGGGTGGGAGCTCCTGATCTGCCAGCTCCAAAGCCCCTTCCCTCCCCTCAATCCCCAGACACGACCCTCCTCCACTACACGGGGGTCTTTTCCACACAAATCTCCTTTTTTTACTGAGCTTCCCCGGAGCTCAAATTTGGAATAATTTTGTTGATCAAACGCATCGCATTTAGAAAATGATAGGATGTGTGGACTTTCGATCGGAAAAACAGAAAGCATTTTCTCTGTTCGGCTTTTGGGAAATGATGAAACCCCGGCTTGGGGGTCACGAGTGAGAGCCCATCCGAAGTCCTGGGAGCTGACAAAAAGCAACCCTTTCCGGAGCCTGGGCTGTTTTAAACCTTTGCAGACCCTATGCTACTCTTACATGCGTTGTCCTGTCACACATCACATCAAACGTATAAAGTAGCTCTCATGTCCTCTTAAATACAATTTTTCTTAATGTGGTTTTGAAATTATTCACGATTTCCATCTTGGAGTTATTTGGTCATATTTTGAACCAATGCGTTCCCCACCCCCCCCCCGCCCCGACTGCCCCAGTCTCAAACATTTCTGGACCCCTGGCAGAGCAAGAGAGGCCACTGCAGCTGAAGTCTCTTGCTCTCCAGCTGAGTTATCGGCACACAAGCGTTTTAGGGCCTCTTCTAAAACGCGGTCTACAAGGTTAATACAAACCACTTCAGATTATTTTGAAACTGAAAAACATCCCATCGTTTGTTCTCAGGCTTAACCTTTTGGGAGACTTTCAAATTCTATTTTTCTCATCGTTGACATACATATTAAATGTTTTAGTGATATTTTTACGTTAAATGCTCCCACAGGCTCATTTTAGATGTTTCCGGAGAATAGATAGGAAGGCTTCAGGTGGTAAATTCGAAGTTTGAGGATAAAAACGGTTAGGGCAGGTTTGAAGGAAAAGACAGCCTTCCTCAGTGGATCTTGTATTCTTTTTTTTTTTTTTTTTTAATTTTTTTTTTTTCCCAACGTTTTTATTTTTATTTTTGGGACAGAGAGAGACAGAGCATGAACGGGGGAGGGGCAGAGAGAGAGGGAGACACAGAATCGGAAACAGGCTCCAGGCTCTGAGCCATCAGCCCAGAGCCCGACGCGGGGCTCGAACTCACGGACCGCGAGATCGTGACCTGGCTGAAGTCGGACGCTTAACCGACTGCGCCACCCAGGCGCCCCAGTGGATCTTGTATTCTAAGAGGAGGAAGAAATTGAAGTGTGAGAACTCAGAGTCAATAACCTAGAAGAGGAAAAAACAGCAAGTCAGGCGCGCAGGGGAGGCCGAGGCTAGATATTGATCAGGGACAGTGGCTAATGTTCAAATGTGGACAGTGGCCATTAAATAAGTTATTTCAGGCACAAGGTTTGTATGGGAGAGGGTCTTTGGGGACCTGGTACGAGGATCAGTTCATGTTAATGGCTGATTTCCTTGGGGAGACCGAGGTTACTTGTCACATGACCTCTGCTCTGACTTCCTCCGGCTTCACAGTAAGGCGCAGTGAGGGGTAGGTGGTCAGCTTTATTTCTCTTGTTTTTCTGCCCGGGAATTTTCCAAATTCCAGAGAAGGGGGTAGGGGGAGGAAGGAGGGAAGGGACGGAGGAGGAGAAGGAGGAGGAGGAGGAGGGGAGAGCTGGCAGAGCACCAAGTTTGAGATTTGTCAAGAAATAAGTACTGACATCTCACTTTTTAAAAACTCAAAACTGGGGGCGCCTGGGTGGCTCATTCTATTAAGCGTCCGACTTTGGCTCAGGTCACGGTCTCACGGCCTCATGAGTTGGAGCCCCACATCAGGCTCTCTGCTGCCAGCATGGAGCTGGCCTCGGATCCTCTGTCCCCCCACCCCTCTCTCTCCCCTCTCCTGCTCACGCTCTCTCGCTCTCTCTCAAAAATAAACATTAAAAAAAAAAAAGAAATCCTGAAAAAACGTTGTTTTAGAATAGTTTTCGATTTATAGAGAAATTGCAGATAGCACAGAGAGTTCCCGGGTACCCCACCCCTGTTTTCCTGTTAATGCCTCACATTAGTATGGTTACAATGAATGAGCTAATACTGATGTATTCTCACTTACTAAAGTCCGTGACTTACTCAGATTTCTTTAGTTTTTACCTAATGTCCATTTTCTCTTCCACAATCCCAGCTAGGATACCATGTTACATGTGGTCACTGTGTCTTCTTAGGCTCCTCTCGGATGTGACAGCCTCTCACACTTCCCCTGTGTTTGATGGCCTGGCAGTTCTGAGGGGCATTGGCTAGGTATTTTATAGACTGTCCCTTGGTCGGAAACAGCCTGTTTTCTCTCTTCCTTTCCAAAGGCACTTAGGTCAGCCCTTTTTGTTCTCCACCCCTTTCCATGAGGTTATTTCATACATTGACACTCCAGTTACATTCTTATGTTACAGTCTGCATTTCATCCTGGAATCCTCTGACATCACGTTTGATTTTTTTTTTTTTTTTTTTTTAATTTCCATACACTGGGAGCACCTGGCTGGCTTAGTGGGAGGAGCATGGGACCCTTGATCTCAGGATCATCAGTTAGAGACCCATATTGGGTGAGGAAATTACTAAAAAAAATAAGTAAAAAAACTTAAAAATTTTTCTATACATTAAGATGTGTTCTTTGTGCTGTTCGAAGGGATGTGAAAATGGCATCATGGCTTGTATCTGGCAATCGTTGTTTTATTTTTCCTTTTTTTTTTTTTTTTACATTTTTTAATATATAATTTATTATCAAATTGGTTTCCATACAACACCCAGTGCTCATCCTAACAGGTGTCACAATAGTTTTAATGCCCTTACGGGCATTTACTTATCCAAGCCTCCCCCTGCCAAGCTGTTGGTAACCACTAATCTGTTTCTCTCTAGGTTCACCTTTTCTAGAATATCATATAAATGGAATCATACAGTATCTGGCCGTTTCAGACGGGCTTCTTTCATTTGCTGAAAGATGCTTGGTTGCTTCTAGTTTGGGGAAATTATGAAAAAAAGGTGCTATAAATTTTTGCATGGAAGTTTATGTGTAGATGTAAGTTTTCAGATCAGTTGTATAAATACCTCGGGATGCAATTGCTCATAAAATTCATAGAATGAGCTAGGAAATATTTTCTCTCCTTCTGTTTTCTGGAAGAACATGTAAGGAATTGGCATTACTTCTCCTTTAAATATTTAATGGAATTTAGTAGCGAAACCATCTGGGCCTAGTGCTTTCTTTTTTGGAAGGTTACTAACTATTGATGTGATTTCTTTAACAGATAAAGGGATTGTCAGGCTGTGTGAGTTTGCGTCTTTCCAGAAATCGGTCCATTTCATCTCAGTTATCAAACTTGGAAAATAGAATTGTTCATTTATTTTGCTTTTAATGTCTGTGGAATCAGTCGTGATGAACTTTCATTTCTCAGATTGTGATTTGTGTCTTCTCTCCTTTTTTCTTGGTTTATCCTTTTTTTGTCAATTTTATTGGCCCTTTCAAGAATTGCCTTTTGGGTTTGTTGATTTTCTTTAAAGCTTTTCTGTTTTCAATGTCATTGACATTGATTTCTGCTCTCTGTTATTGTTTCTTTCCTTTTGTTTACTTTAGGCTCATATTACTTATGGTTCTCTAGTTTCTTAAGGTGGAAGCTTAGGATATTGATTTGAGACCTTTCGTTTTTTTTTTTTTTTCTTCTTCTTCTGGTATATGCATTTAATGTTATAAATCTCCCCAGGAGAACTGTGTTTGCTGCATCCCACACATTTTGGTAATTGTACTTTCTTTTTAATTTTTTTTAACGTTTATTTATTTTTGAGACAGAGAGAAACAGAGCACGAATGGGGGAGGGGCAAAGAGAGAGGGAGAATCTGAAACAGGGTCCAGGCTCTGAGCTGTCAGCACAGGGCCCGACGCAGGGCTCGAACTCACGGACCGCAAGATCATGACCTGAGCCGAAGTCCCCCGCTTAACCGACTGAGCCACCCAGGCGCCCCTCGATAATTGTATTTTCATTTTCATCTAGTTCGAAATACATTTTTTTTCAACGTTTATTTATTTTTTTGGGGACAGAGAGAGACAGAGCATGAACGGGGGAGGGGCAGAGAGAGAGGGAGACACAGAATTGGAAACAGGCTCCAGGCTCTGAGCCATCAGCCCAGAGCCTGACGCGGGGCTCGAACTCCCGGACCGCAAGATCATGACCTGGCTGAAGTCGGACGCTTAACCGACTGCGCCACCCAGGCGCCCCTGTTCGAAATACTTTTAACTATGCTTGAGCCTTCATTGACCCATGCATTCTTTAGAAATGTGCTGTTCAATTTACAGATATCTGGGAGCTATCTTTCTGTTCTTGCTTTCTAGTGTAATTGTATTGTGGTCCGAGAGCATACTTTGTATGTTTCTATTCTTGAAAAATTTTTAAAGAGGTGTTCTGGTCTATGGGCTAGGAAATAGTCTATCTTCGTGAATGTTCCATGTGAGTTTGAGAAGAATGTGTACTCTGCTCTTGTCTGATGAAGGATTCTGTACGTTCTACACATAAAAATCGGCTAAGTGGCATAAACAGACTCAGAACCAGGTCTGTCTTTCCAAGTGCAGTAAGTTTATGTTATGCTGCACCTATAAGTCAAGTTTTGCCCTGGAGATTTTTCAGGTTATTATTATTATTTTTTTAGTTTATTATTTGTTTTGAGAGAGAGAGAGAGAGAGAGAGAGAGAGAGCGCACATGGGTGGGGCAGAGAGAGACAGAGAAAGAGAGAAAAGAGAGAAAGACAACCTGACACGGGGCTCGAACTCACAAACCATGAGATCACGACCTGAGCTGAAATCAAGAGCCGGACGCCTAACCAGCTGAGTCCCCCAAGATGCCCCTTTTTTTCAGGCTATTTGCAAATTTGTCAAAAACCTTAGGACTGATGGCATTGCAGGGGAGCCAACTGAAGCACATGAAATTAAAATCGCTTGCTTGAGATCTTTCTGCTCGTAGGTGCCACGTCCCAGGACTGACAGCCGCACTGCTGTGCTTTCTGCCAAACGCCGTCGCCCCAGTTGGTCTGGTTCTGGGATGATTGATTAATTGGAGTTTTATGGAGGAAGAACTCGTCCTCTTTTTCAATCTAGCTGATTTAATCAGTGTAGGTGGCAGCAAGACTTACACAGGTGAAAAGAAAAAGTCATCTTTAACATGAACAAAAGGAATGTGGGAGGAACCAGGCAAGAATGGATTAGTAACAGGGTATGGGGCTAAAAAATGTGACATTTGAAGTCAAGGGCAATTAGAAAAGAAGTTTTAGTTCCAAAGAAAATTAAGTAGTCTGAGGAAGAGGGAAGAGAACTGAAGTTTATTGGTGTCTATGTGTCGGGCACTGCTCTGGGCACCTTTGCATCCATCTCCTCCCGTAACGATCAGAACAAGCCAATGAAGGTACCCACAGCCTGTAGAGTCTCCTTCCCACTTCATAATAATGCTTTCCAGGAAAGAAGGGGAGGATCTCGGAAAACAAGGTGGTGGAAAATTTGGAAAAGAATACAGGATGGTGACTGGGCATCTCAGATTGGAGGACATGGGCCATTATCAGTCTTTCGGAAGACAGGGATCAAGAGAATGGCCATTCCAACAACCAATTATCACGGGGCAGGATGTAGATGGGCCGGGTCTGGGGGGAGGGAGGGACTTCTTCTAGACCAGACAGGGGTGTGCGCAGAGGCCAAGCCGGGGTTCTGGTGGTGGGATGAGCCCCTTGGCCTTGTGAAGAACCAACCATTGGGCCCAATGATCTGACTCACCTGCTTCTTTGTGTAAACTCCCCTGAGAATTTAGAGGAGGACTAGTGCTACGCAGAGCACATGGCGTGATACTTGGATTTTTCTAACACAGACTTCTTGGATCATGGATAATGCATGGAAGTGTGCACACATGTGGTATTAGAGAGAAATGCGTCCCCAAGAAGCTTTGCTCAGGACAGTAGAGGATTGTTGCTACCATCTAGCTGACTCATAACACTTGGGAAGAGGGGATTCTTTATGCCCCATTCTCGCTTCCCTCCTTCTTGTGCATCTGGAGAAAGCAGTAGAGGCCCAGCCGTGGGGACGCCTGTCCCAGGTAGAGATGGCCCTGATGTCAGGAAGCCTGTGTCAGATTTATAGTAGTGTGGCCCCGTCAGCTACAAAAGCTAGACAGCCCCAGTTAGGCCAACTGTTAAGCCAAGCAGGGATTTTTGTTTTCTGACCTTTTGATGATGGCTACCAGACCTGTCTCCTGCGACTGAACTGACTTCCTGCTGGGTCATCCTGGGAGGGAGGAAGGATACTCCCTGAGAAGTAGGATGGGAGGTTGGTCCAGTTTCACCTGAATATTGGGAAAAATATGTATGTCTCAAGCTAGTGAAGTGGGATGTGTCAGCTGTAGATAGAACTAGTCAATTTGCCTTGGATGAAGATTGATAAATGTCTCATGAGTAATCCTTCGCTGTTGGGGTGTAGTAGACGTAGAAGGTAAATGTATTCTGGATACTGAAAATAAAAGGTGTACGTTTTGTGTTAAGACCTGTCAGAATCCTTTTATGCCCCTCTAGCACCTAGTACAGAATTCAGTCTGCACTTCAACCTGGTATTATTATAAAGATTTTGGCAGTTTCACCAGGAGGAGGCAAAGAGAAATGTTTGTTGATGGGTGGGTGACTGGGTCGATGGATGGATATATGGATGGGGGGGGTGAGTGGATGGGTGGGTGGGTTGATAGATAGATCTATGGATGGGGGGGTGAGTGGTTGGATGAGTGGGTGGATAGATGGATATATGGATGGGGGTGAGTGGATGGATGGGTGGGTGAGTGGATGGGTGGGTGGGTGGATAGATAGATCTATGGATGGGGGGGTGAGTGGTTGGATGAGTGGGTGGATAGATGGCTATATGGATGGGGGTGAGTGGATGGATGGGTGGGTGAGTGGATGGGTGGGTGGGTGGATAGATAGATCTATGGATGGGGGGGTGAGTGGTTGGATGAGTGGGTGGATAGATGGATATATGGATGGGGGTGATGGATGGATGGGTGGGTGAGTGGATGGGTGGGTGAGTGGATGGGTGGGTGGGTGGATAGATAGATCTATGGATGGGGGTTGAGTGGATGAGTGGGTGGGTATATGGATGGGGGTTAAGTGGATGGGTGGGTGGGTGGATAGATGGATCTGTGGATGGGGGGGTGAGTGGTTGGATGAGTGGGTGGATAGATGGATATATGGATGGGGGTGAGTGGATGGATGGGTGGTTGAGTGGATGGGTGGGTGGGTGGATAGATAGATCTATGGATGTGGGGTGAGTGGATGGGTGGGTGGATATATGGATGGGGGTTGAGTGGATGGGCGGGTGGGTGGATAGATGGATATATGGATGGGGGTGAGTGGATGGATGGGTGGGTGAGTGGCTAGATTGATGCAGGGAACCATGTTACTAGAATGCCGAGACTCAGAGGCAATAGCAGAATTGAACAAGACCAAACTCTTGTGTGTCTGGTTGTCAGCAGCCTTTCACTACTGTCCTATGGTGATGGCACTTCTGAATTTCTACTTGTGGGACACGATTCAGCTAGAGCATGAATCTCGTAGGCAAATGTGGGTACAGAGCCCAGCGGCTAAAAAATGAATTAAGCTGGGCTAAATGCAACTTTTCCAGAGGCTTCCCCAGCCATAGTCGCTTTGTTGCTCTGAGCCTCAGTTTCCCCATCCCCCAGAAGAGGACAAGAACCCCTCAACCACAGGATGGATGTGAGGCTTTGATAAGGCAGTAGTAATAATTACTCTGGATACTTACAGAGAGACTCTCACTGTGTGCCGGGAACTGTTTCAAGTGCTCGACATGTCCTGCCTGGCAATGATCCGATGAGGTAGGTACTGTGCGCCCTCATTTTACAGAGGAGACACTGAGGCATAGAGAGGCTAAGAGACTTGGCCAAGGCCTCCAGCCAGTAAGCAGATGTGGGCTTCAAACCCAGACAGGCGGGTTCCTGAGCGTGCACATTTAGCCCTTTTGCTATGCATCCTCTCAAACGTATGCAGTGCTGAGCACAGCCCCTGGCATGTGGTGAGTCTGAAGGAAGGGGTAATCCCTTTCTTCTTGGTTCATTAGTTGCTCTGAAATGGCAGTGGTGGCCTGTCCCCCATGGCCAGCGCTGACAGGAGACTCGAGCGGCAGCTGGTGAATCTGTCTTGGCCAGCCAGGCAAAGCCCCTCAACCATGACTTTTCTTTTTTCTGCTTTTAGCTTGATCCTTAAAAAGTGAAAGGCGTAGATTTCAAGATCATTATGAATACAATCAATATGCCTCACCTCAGTCCAGGCCTTGTTAAGGAGCAAGGAACACATCCGCTTCCAAAAGCATTTTAAGACAGTTCTGGATGGGGCGCCTGGGTGGCTCGGTCTGGTAAGCGTCCGACTTCGGCGCAGGTCATGATCTCATGGCCCGTGAGTTCGAGCCCCTCCTCGGGCTCTGTGCTGACAGCTCGGAGCCTGGAGCCTGCTTCCGATTCTGTGTCTCCCTCTCTCTCTGCCCCTCACCTGTTCATGCTCTGCCTCTCTCTGTCTCAAAAATAAATAAACGTTAAAAAAAAAAAATTAAAGACAGTTCTGTGAACTCTTCTGCAGTTTGGGTGCACAGGCACTTTCAAACAAAGTCATAAGGAAATTTCTTTTTCAAGCGTGTCAAGGGTTACGTTCAGTAGTAGTAGTCAGTAATAGTATATCTTGTGTGTGTGTGGGAGAGATACGTGGGGCAGTGGTCAACTTTAGATTCTTTGCTACTGTAAGTTCAGTGGATATATATGATAATGAGATTAGTCATTCAGAATCGGAAATCAAAGATGCATATCAATCCAGGCGGGAATGAAGCTCCTAGGAAGCCAGCGGGCAGGGTATCCGAATGGTTAGGACCATTGTCTTAGAAGGCTGGATACAAACCTTGCTTCCCTTCCTCGCTGTGTGACCCTAGGCCAGTCACTGTCCCTCTCCAAACCCTACCCTCTCCTCCTGGAACATGGCAATGGTTTCGTGGGGAGTTGCTGTGATGATCAAACAGGATACTGTTACGTTACTATGAATCAGAAATGCTGGAGAAACAGAAGGAATAGCAGTCATTTCTGGAAGGCACCAGTGTCCGGAGTCAGGTTAGATCCAGTTTGAGTTCCTGCTCCGGCACTCTCTTGCCGAGCCTTGGTTTTCTCATCCTCAAAACCCAGATGGTGATACTCACAGAACAGCGTATTTTTTTTTTTTTTTAAAGATTCAATGAGATTAATAAAATGCATAAAACGTTTGGCACAGTACACGGTGCACAGGAAATGCTCGGTAAGTGTTAGCAGTTATAAATGGATTATGACCGCTGCCTCAGAAAGGATGCAGTGCAAGGAAAGAAATAAAAAAGAGATTCAAACTTTGATCGCTCCCCTGAGTGTTCTATTTATTTCCTCCTGTGTGTGTGTGTGTGTGTGTGTGTGTGTGTGTACGCACGCACGCGCCTTAGCATGGCTAATGACACCGAAGACATGGTGAGAACCGGATGTGTCCCAGAATCATTTGCAACAACTGAAAACACCAGGAAGCGAGTCCCCCTTCTGGAGGCCATGCCCACTCTCGGCCACCTCCGTTTCAGCCGGCCTGCTAGATGGACCCTGACTCTGCTGTAATCTGTCACTCTACCAGTGTAAGTCGTGCTGCCGGCCCCTGCAGTTCCCACTGGCTGCGTGTCCTTGTAGACTGGCTCTGCAGGGGAATGTCAGAGAGCCACTGGACGCACCTCTTTCTTCCACTCAAGGGACACTCACTAGAATGCGCATCTCACCCAGAGTAGGCATATCGTCCTCACGCGCGTCTGCCTGCCTGACTCCCGGCTCCTAATGGTCTGTAGCTGCCACCCCACGATCACACCCACTGTTTACTCACCCCTGTCTGATCATGGCCACTCCCCAGCCCAGCCCCTTTCACAGGATCCCCGTCACTCTCCAGGGAGAGTCCTGGCGGCGGCACAGTTAACAGACTTTTTCTGAGTTGTCCTCAACTTGCCTCTTCAGCCCCAGTCCTGCAGGCCCTGTCAGCTGTAATTATCTGTGCAGGCATTTATGTATCCCACTCCCTAAAAAAGACCAATTTAGACTTAGATGAAATAAACAATTTTCCAGGGAAGTGTGATTTTTCAAATCTTATCTTAGAAGAGATTAAAGTCTAAATAAACTGAATATAAAGTTTTGAAAGAGCTATCATCCCTTCCATGGGGGTGGGGGGGGAAGCTATGAAGTTTCTAGAGGAATTTTTACCAAACTATTTAAGAACAGATACTCTTTAGGGGGAGGATCTGGTAGACACCACATTCATCAATGATCAAAGTTAGCATGACTTGTTAACAGACGATTCGTGTGTCTCCAGATACCATGCACTAAAAAGGACACAACCGCCCCTCCGTGGCATTTCTCACACAAAATGCGTAACTTGAATCTAGTCACGAGGAAGCATCAGACAAACTCCGGTGGAGGATATTACGCAAAAGAAATAGCCTGCACATGTCAAAATGTCAGGCTTGTCGAGGACAAAGACTGAGGAATTGCTCCAGATTAAAGGGGACTCAAGAGAGGTGACAGCTAAGTGCATGTGTGATGCCGGGCTGGCACTAACTACAAAACAATATTTCTATGAAAGACACTTGAGAAAACTGATAACACTTGAATAAGGCCTGTGGATTAGATGTTAGCACTGTATCAGTGTTAATTTCCTGGTTTTGACGATTGTATCGTGATCGTTGTAAGGATATATCTTTGTGTTTAGAAAACACACACCGAAGTATCCAGGGTTAGAGGGATATATCTATAATTTACTCTCAAAAGATTCAGGAAAAAAAATGATATATGCATTTCGGGAATCTGGGCTTATGGTAAAGTCATACTCTTTTTTTGTTTTTGTTTTTTTACAATTTTTCTATAAATCTGTAATTCTTTAAAACAGAAGGCTACATAAATAATGGATCGTTCTGATTTTATTTGAGCTAATCTAGAGCAAAGAAACGTTTTCCATTTTTTAATGCAATAACATTAGTAAATATGATAAAAATTGAGACAAAAAGAAAATTACAATGGCACTTATGAATAATAATACAAAATTCTGAAGTATTAGAAGCCATACTGCAACATCTAGTTAAAAGTGAAAGACTTAAAAAAAAAAAAAAAAAGACCTCTCAGAAATGAAAGAAAACATAAACAATATGATAGGACCAAGTAGAGTTTATTTCAGGAATTCAAGGGTGAGTTCATATCAGAAAATGACTGATACTAATGACTTAAAGAGAAAAATCAGGGAGTGCCTGGGTGGCTCAGGTGGTTAAGCAGGTCATGACTTTGGCTCAGGTCGGTGATCTCACAGTTTGTGAGTTCAAGCCCCAAGATGGGCTCTCTGCTGTCAGCACCAGAGCCTGCTTCGGACCCTTGTCCCCACTTCTCTCTGCCCCTCCCCTGCTCACACGCTCTCTCTCTTTCTCTCAAAGATAAATACGCATTAAAAAAAAAAACCCTTTCAAGAGAAAAGTCACGTGATCACCTCTCTGACTGCTGAAAGGTCTTTGCCGCAATCCAATGCTTAATAATAAAATAGGAATTCACCAATTCTTCCTTAACGTGATAAAAATATATTTATCTCAGTTCCCAAGCCAGTATTATGCTGAATGGGGTAATGCTTCCAGCATGCGAACGTAAGTGAAAGGGAAGGCTACCCTTCACCGCATGTTGATTACACCCTTGATGCTCTCCATGCAAGACTTAATTTGTCTCCATTTTAGTGAATTAATTTCTGTTCTTTATTATTTCCTTTCTTCTATTTCATTTGGGTTTAACGTGCTCTTCTTTTTCTAACTTCCTGTGACGGATTCTTAGAGGAGGGTCTCCCAGACTTTCTTCTGTTTAAATATAGGCATTTAAAGCTACGTATTTGCTTCTGAGCACTGTTTGAGCTGTGGCTCACGAGCAAGTAATATTTTCCTTAGCATTTAGCTCAAGGTGGTTTCTTATTTCTTTTTTTTTATTTTTTTATTTTTTATTTTTTTTTTTCAACGTTTATTTATTTTTTGGGGGACAGAGAGAGACAGAGCATGAACGGGGGAGGGGCAGAGAGAGAGGGAGACACAGAATCGGAAACAGGCTCAATGGTGGTTTCTTATTTCAATATGCTGTAAAGCAAAATAAAATGCCCAAGATATATTTGTGTAAGTTTTTTTTTTAATTTTATTTATTTATTTATTTATTTTTTAAAATTTTTTTTTTCAACGTTTTTTATTTATTTTTGGGACAGAGAGAGACAGAGCATGAACGGTGGAGGGGCAGAGAGAGAGGGAGACACAGAATCGGAAACAGGCTCCAGGCCCTGAGCCATCAGCCCAGAGCCTGATGCGGGGCTCGAACCCACGGACCGCGAGATCGTGACCTGGCTGAAGTCGGACGCTTAACCGACTGCGCCACCCAGGCGCCCCAGTATTTGTGTAAGTTTTGATTTCGTGTTTTAAGCAAACAATTTCCGCTGCCAATTGCTTTGAATAAGGTAGGAAACTTGACCACCTCTCTGTCAGTAAGAGAATAAACAAAGCGCAAACTAGGGCCACTTGTAAAGTGTTGTTGGAACACAGCCCCACCGTCTGTTTACCGATTGTCCCTGGCTACTTCTGTGGGATGTTGACTAGGATGAGTAGTTGTGACAGAAGCCAGGTGGCCTGCAAAGTCTAAAATACTTACTATCTGGCTCTCTATACAGTTCACGAACTCCTGCTGTAGATCAGGAGCTACTTAGGGCAAAGGTCAGGTCTCCTGGAGCCCTGTCCCCAGGCTAATCGCTAATAATCTAATGACTAATGACTAGTAATGGCTAATGCCTAGTAATCAGTGAGTGTTGGGGGATGAGGGGTGGGCCTGCATGGTGGGAAAAACAGCAAGTCGTTGACTTGCCCACAAAAGTGCAGGCCGCAGCTCAAGTTCAAATCCAGCCACGCTCCCCTCTTGCTCCTTTCTGCCACGCAGTATTTTGATAAGACGTGACCTTTTCTCATGTGGCTCAGCTGATTTAAAAATGAATTATCTAAGTACTGCTACCCTCTGGGAATCCTGAGTGGTGCTGGGGAGAAAAAAAAAAAAAAAAGTCCCTGGCTTAGTGTTGATTTTCAGAAAGTGGAAGCATTTGCTTCATAATGAAAAATTCCGATGCTGTAGACGCATCTGGGGACCTTGCAATGCTGGCTTTTGTTGCGATCTTGTTATGAAGCACTCATTACCGGGCTGTTTTAGACCTATAAACTTTACGGCACCGTGAATCACAAAAGAGCAGCTAATAGGAGTTGAGCACTTGCTGTATTGTGGGTATTATCTAGTGGCTGATATGCATTAGAAGAATATTACGAGGTAGTTCTGGTTCACCCTCATTTTACGATTTGGAAAACTGAGGCTCCGAGAGGGAAGGGACTTGGTCAAGGTCACGTGGCTGCCCAGTGGGGGAGCAGGGCTTGACAAGCTTTGTTAGGCTGCAGATCCAATGTTCTCTCTATTTAATCAGGAGATTAGTAGTGATAATAATAATGGAGTCGGCGTGTTTTCTGGAAGCCAGATTCCAAAGACCAGGCTCCTTTTGAATGAACAAAGAGCGTAAGGAGGTTTCCCCAAACTAGGAAATGAGATTCCCAGGTTTTAATGACGTTCAAGGGAAATGGGGTTGCTTTCAGGGTAGAACTCATGCACGAGAGTCCCCCTTGAAGCTCTGGTCTTTGCGCCATCTGTCCAGTCCACATGTCACCTGGCTGTCTTGCTTGCCTCCCTCTCTGTTCTGTCTCCTTGCCCAGCACAGCCTGATCATTACCCTGACTCTCCCAAGCTCCCTCCCAGTTGTCTTTCCACTCCCTCCCTCCCTTCTATTCCCAGGGCTACTGCCCAAGCTCAGGAACTAACCCCGCTCTCCACCCCCACCACCCGAAGCACTTTGAAAGTTCTATCCCGTAGAAAGCCATCAATTCCTTGGGGCGCCTGGGTGGTTCAGTCGGTTGAGCGTCCGACTTCGGCTCAGGTCACGATCTCGCGGTCCGTGGGTTCGAGCCCCGCGTCGAGCTCTGGGCTGACGGCTCGGAGCCTGGAGTCTGCTTCCGATTCTGTGTCTCCCTTTCTCTCTGCCCCTCCCCTGTTCCTGCTCTGTCTCTCTCTGTCTCAAAAATAAACGTTAAAAAAAAAATAATAAAAAAAAAAAGAAAGCCATCAATTCCACTCTCTGTCATCACTTTACTTTGATCACATACTGCTCTGCCTTCCAGAAACCATTCCCTCTTCTGTTGACAGCAGCTGAATGTCCTTTTGGAGAGCCGCACCCCTCCCACTCTTTCCCATGGTGTTCAGGGGGCTCTGACACAGGCCCAAACTCTGGGGGTGAGCCATGGCCCAGGGCTGTTTGGACATCCCTGCCCCCCACGCCTACCTACAGGGATGGGTTCAGAGATGGGCGCAGGACTCAAGACATACTAATGGGACTCAGTTCTGAGACTTCCGCTGCCGCTGCTGGAACACTGTTGTTTTGTTCACTGAACTCGCTAGAAGGATCAATGATGTAAATCTGAATCTGAATAAAGTCAGCCTGGAAGAAGACGGAACTGAGAAGCAGGAAAAGCCCCCAGCTCCAGCTATTCTCAAAGATAATACGCTCCCTGGACTCCCAATTACCAGAGCCAATAAATTCCCTGAACTCCGTTTGAATGGGGTTTCCATCCATTTATAAGTTGTGACTAATAAGTAAATTGGATGATACAATTTTTCTCTCTCTATTTCAGTTTCTGCAGCAAGAACAAAAATGATGATTCTTTGCCCACTGAATTGAGACGCTGAAACTCGAAGCTTAAAACCAAAACAATTTTGCAGAATTACTTCATCGAAATTCACGTTCTACATACTATATAAATGTATAAAACGCCTATTCTTTTACATGTTGACCCAGTCATATACATATTTCTATATTCATGGAGTTACATATTTATGTGTATGGTCAAGTATTGAGGTATTAATGTAGCCGGTTTCCTTGCTCTTTTTCTCCTGCCTTTCTTTCCTCCACTGGGTGCCAGCTATGCGCCAAGCATGTGTTAGGCTTAGCCAGATGAGTCAGTGTGATTCTGTCCACAAGGAGCCCTTCATCTGGTGTGGAAATACAGACCAGAAATCCGCAGGTTGCAGGGGGTGCTGTGATAGAGCAGGGTGGAGGGCAGGTGTCTGAACTACACCGGGGTGATGGTGGAGAAAAGGAAGGCCAGACTGTTCAGAGGAGAAGTTTTTGTTTGTTTGTTTGTTTGTTTGTTTGTTTAAAGGATGAGGAAGTGAAATCCAGTTACTGGGAACAGCATGTGCTAAAGCAAGACATGACTGAATAAAGACCAAGTCCCTGAAGGTAGCTGGAGTCACCCTCTGGGTCATAGCAGTTACCATGTGACCCCTGCCAGCAATATCCCCAAGCCCACTTCCGGAGCTGCAAAGACACTGGAGGATTTGCTCTCACAGTTCACTGTTACCAAAATGACGCTCTGGTTGCAACACCAAATTCTGAAAGTGTCCACCTCCAAAGGTGCCCTTCACCGAAACACGGTCTAGGAGTCTATGCCTGACACGTAGATGCTTCACAAATATTTGTTGAGTGAGGAAAGCTGAGGATAACATTCAGAAAATTGTTCTAAAATTAAACTTCATTAAAATTCATACCTTGCAGCTAATAACTCCTTTATAGTCACCCTACCTTCCTTTCTTACCTGAAATGTACAGCTGAGAGATTTTAAAGGAGTCACGGATAGTTATTCAGGTCTTAAACTCCTCTGCTGAGTATCTCATCATTGTGACAGATGAACAATGTTACATAAAATAAGAAGGAAGGGGAAGAAACCTTCTACGGACTTATTAAACATGAGCGTGTGTCAATCTAGGGATGTTATCTTTTTTAAAGTGATTTTTTTAAATTTTTTTTTAACGTTTATTTTTTTTTAATTTTTTTTTTCAACGTTTATTTTTGGGACAGAGAGAGACAGAGCATGAACAGGGGAGGGGCAGAGAGAGGGAGACATAGAATCGGAAACAGGCTCCAGGCTCTGAGCCATCAGCCCAGAGCCTGACGCGGGGCTCGAACTCACGGAGCGCGAGATCGTGACCTGGCTGAAGCCGGACGCTTAACCGACTGCGCCACCCAGGCGCCCCATAACGTTTATTTATTTTTGAGACAGAGAGAGACAGAGCATGAACAGGGGAGGGGCAGAGAGAGAGGGAGACACAGAATCGGAAGCAGGCTCCAGGCTCTGAGCCATCAGACCAGAGCCTGACGCGGGGCTCGAACTCACGGAGCGCGAGATCGTGACCTGAGCTGAAGTCGGACGCTTAACCGACTGAGCCACCCAGGCGCCCCTTTAAAGTGATTTCTACCTGCAGTGTGGGACTCTAACTCACAACCCTGAGTTGGAGAGTTGCCTGCTTCACTGACTGAGCCAGCCAGAGACCCCTGTTACTTTAATTTCCCAGAGGTGAGGAGTGTTCTCGATTTGCAGACAGAGAGATAGAAGGAGCTCAGGGACTCAGCTGCGAAGGGGCAGGGCTCGCTTAATCTCTGATTTTACTCCAGAGCCCCTTTCTCTAAACCTTGGGAAGGAAAATTTCACTCAAATTCTCCAAATAGGGGCACTTACAAATAGGCTCAGTGTTTGGCTTGGATCACCTTTATTCATGGTTTGTTCTGGTTTTATTCACTTCCTCAAGTTGATGTGTACCTTGGGGTACAAACTTGAGCTTTCTCAGATACCTTCCACTGTTTCTTTCTTTCTCTCTTGGTTGACACCTCCCCTGTGCTGGGCCACCTCTCTGCTTGTGAATTTGGGTGTGATATCACGTCACAGGGTGTGGAACCTAGGGACGTGGCTTTCTAAGCAGCCACCCAGGGGCCCGAGGATGCGTTGGGAAGTGTGTGAAAAAGGCTTCTTCACCTGATTGGTTCTAGGCTTCAGCAGAAGACGTTAGAACCTTGCAGTAACTGGTCATAGTAGCATAAGACCATGAGGCATCAGAAGGTTGCAGAAGGCTGCAGACAGCAGACATTGGTCCGCAGTGACTCTCGCATGTGGAGTGAATTTACAGAACCCAAAAAGTTACTGGGAACAAACAGTCAGCAAGACCAACGACAATACCTTGGGCCAGGGAAGGCCAGCAGTTTGGGCAATTTAAAAAATTTTAGGTTGGAGGATCCCGTTAAGTCACTCAGCCTTACCTGATGATTGAGGGTGACAGGGACAGTGTCAGTTCCAAGGCGTTTGTAAGGTTTTTGTTAAGGCTTGTATGATTTGTCCTGTGCAGCAGGTGCCTTGATCACCGAAGACTCTGGAATGTATGCCCCAAGTGGGAAACATATTCTCTAACACTTTAAAAATTTTTTTTTAATGTTTATTTATTTTTGAGACAGAGACAGAGCATGAACAGGGGAGGGGCAGAGAGAGAGGGAGACACAGAATCGGAAGCAGGCTCCAGACTCTGAGCCATCAGCCCAGAGCCCGACGCGGGGCTTGAACTCACGGACCGCGAGATCATGACCTGAGCCGAAGTCGGATGCTTAACCTACTGAGCCACCCAGGCGCCCCGCTCTAACACTTTTTTTGCCACCGTCACGGCAGGGGAAAGCTTCAACCCATCCGGAAAACATATGTGCAATCACAGAAACATATTGACGATCCATACTAGGTGGCAACCGAATGAAGTCAAGCTACAGGTGTTCAAAGATCCACAGGGAGGTCCTGACGCCTCTGGAGACAAAAATAGTTTTTCCGGGATCACGGACCTGACAGGTCAGACATTACTGATAGACCTTTTTTGGAATTTTACAGCTGGCTCCCTACCCATGTCTGCTCACAACCCGAGTCATCTGAAATGCACTGTGGCTGGTGAAGGAACGCGAAAACTGGTAATTTCTCAGATTCAGGAGCACGCTGTTGTCCTGTTGCCAGGATTTCAGGATGACAAAGGTCTGGCAATGAGGGGACGTTTTTGCAGAAGCAGAACGAACTCCATCCACATGTGCCACAATCTTTATGGACTTCCTTGATGTTGCCTTTGTATAAAAATCAGCTGAGACACTTTCTGGATTCTTGGGGTCAGTCTGTTTAGTGTGCGCCTCGATTTTGATGACAGCAATTTCAGAAGCCAAGCGAGTAATAATTACAAGTGATGACTTTGTACCAGGACATATCAGATTTTCAGGACTTTCACATACTTTTTAGAACTCTTCTATGTCTATACAAACACAACAGAAAGAGATCACAGAATCGTTGTCTTCTAAGTAGATCCCTTAAAAGGTACAGAAACTTTCACAATCTGTTATCAGAAGGAGACCAAAAGTCCAAAAAAGAAAACAAATAGGAACACCCGGGTGGCTCAGTTGGCTAAGCGCCAACTTTGGCTCAGATCATGATCTCGCAGTTCGTGAGTTCGAGCCCCGCGTCGGGCTCTATGCTGACAGCTCAGAGCCTGGAGCAGCTTTGGATTCTATGTCTCCCTCTCTCTCTGCTCCTTACCCACTCGTGTTCTGTCTCTCTCTGTCTCTGTCTCTCAAAAATAAATAAACATTTAAAAAAATTTTTAAAAAACCCAAATAACTTTGTCCTTTTAACAGAGAGAAAACTGAATTCTAATTCTGCACTAGCTTACTTTTGATATTAAAATGTATTCCTTTCAACCTTCCTCCTGACCAGGCATAAAATTATTTTCCAAAGATTTCTTTTTTCACAAACTCACTACAACTTTCTTTTTCCTCAAAAAAAAAATTGCATCTCCATTCCTCATACCTTCTTTTCCTGGAAGCACACATCCTAGTTTTCTTGCATATGGAAGCATTTTCTTCATCATTTTTAGTAGCTCTAACCACATACATTAATTACAATTCTTAACCCTGGGAAATTTTAACTCCTAGTGAAATCCAAGCAGTAAACAACTGTGAACTATTATGTGGGCATTCTTTAGGTTGGCGAGTATACGGACACATTTCATAATTTCTAAAAACGTGCTTTTTTTTTTTTTTTTAAGTTTATTTGCTTATTTTGAGAGAGACAGAGACAGCACAGTCAGGAAGGGGGAGAGAGAGAGAGAGAGAGAGAGGGAGACAGAGAAGCCAAAGCAAGCTCCACGCTGTCAGCGTGGAGCCTGATGTGGGGCTCGAACTCTCTCAAAACCGTGAGATCATGACCTGAGCCGAAACCAAGAGTCGGATGCTTAACCAACTGAGCCACCCTGGCGCCCTTAGAAACATGCTTTTTAATAGCATAGTCTTTTAAGAAAGCACACACATACACAAAATGTTTATCAACAGACCCAAATTTATCTTTGGTCTCTCTGTAGTAAGGAAGCCCAAATTAGATAAACCTATGTTCAGTAATTAATGATTCATTATTGTATCTTATTTGGAAATGATCTGGATAGTTAATGAATTTAACAACTCTTGACTTCACCTAAATCAGTAAAACTTTAAGGTTTTAGATTACCAAAAAAAAAAAAAAAAAAAAATGGGAAACTATTTAAAATTTTACCTAAAACTTTTAAAAATTTTATTTACATCTATTCAATTTACTTGTTCTTAACAATTAGGCTGAGATTACCCATAAAAACTTCATGAGACATCAAACAAAGCCAGTCATTGTTCCAAGCTACTTTTAAAAACATTTTGAAACAGGGACGTCTGAGTGGCTCAGTCGGTTGAGCATCCAACTCTTGATTTCAGTTCAGGCCTTGATCCCAGGGTTATGGGATCGAGCCCCAAGTCTGGCTGATCATGGAGCCTACTTGAGATTCTCTCTCTCTCCCCATCTGCCCCTCTCCCCCTACTTGTGCTCTCTCTCTCTAAAATAAAATTAAAAAAAAAAACAATTAAAGACATTTTGTAACAGAGATAACACTGACTGGATGGACTTCAAGTAGACCCAGGCGGAAAAAGTTTTAATGTTCATGCTGAAACTCTAAAGACATGTCTGTTTTAATTAAACCAGCAACCTTAGGTTAGCTTTGATAGTATGTTCCCAGATCAGGTGAACTTCAAAAACATTTGTGTTCATTTCTGTCTTTCTGAGAGTTTTACGATCCTTACAAGCACATGCCTTCAAGCCAACTAAAACAGCTCTTTTACAAATCAATTTTCATCATACCGTCCAGAGGCAGAAAAAAATATCTCACATTTACAACATGTATGGTGCAAAGGCATCAAAGACAGATGCAGAGACTTTATAGTTGCGAATATTTGTGGAGAAGATACTCTTTTTTTTTTAATTTTTTTTTTCAACGTTTATTTATTTTTGGGACAGAGAGAGACAGAGCATGAACGGGGGAGGGGCAGAGAGAGAGGGAGACACAGAATCGGAAACAGGCTCCAGGCTCTGAGCCATCAGCCCAGAGCCTGACGCGGGGCTCGAACTCACGGATCGCGAGATCGTGACCTGGCTGAAGTCGGACGCTTAACCGACTGCGCCACCCAGGCGCCCCAGCAGTTTGTGTTTTTAAAAGGCCAATTCCCCCCGCCCCCACTTTTTTTTTTCTTTTTTTTACCTTCAGTCTTAGGAGGTTGTTGGGCCGTGTTTACGTTTCAAAGAGAGGATAAGATTTATAACCTCAAGGGACAAAGAAAGATGCAAGTTTCTCCAAGAGGGACTTTGGTTTTCTGAAGCTGAGAATTTACAAGACTTTTGAGATAAACAAGGATAGTTTGGGGATTGGTCAAGGAATAGGGGAACTTTGAATTGCCTCTGGAGCTGCCTTTTGTTTACGGTCCTGTAAAGGCCATTCAGCTAGAGGATAGTTTAGAATGAGTATTCAAACAAAAGAAAACAGTAAGAATTAGGCAGTCTTGTAACCTTTCGTATTAGGTACTGATGTGGGGAACGAAGGCAGGAGGACACGTAGGTAAAATTAAATTTCCTTAAAATCTGCAGCCCGTTGGCAAATACTTGAGGCAGGCGGAATATGACATTTTTCCGGGAACTCCCAACTGTCTTAATGTTAATGCTTTGCTGCAGGGAAAAACAACCTTAGCTCGACAGCAGCCAAGCCTCCAGGATCCTGTGAGTCTTTTCTAGCATCTGAAAGTCCTTTTGGAAACCTCCCTTGCCTTTACCTCCATCACCAACCCCCCAATATATAATCAGTCACTCTGACCTTGGGTCCTGTCCCTGTGCTTTAATATAACCACCTTTCGAATTGAAGATGTCTCAAGAGTTCTTTCTTGGCCATTGGCGCTGAACCGTGAAAAAAAAAAAAAAACACAACAATTTTTTTTTTTTTAATTTTAGAAAGAGAGAGAATGAGCGTGGGTGGGAAGAGAGGCAGAGGAAGAGAGAGAGAGAATCCCAAGCAAGCTCCGTGCTGTCCTGTCGGTGCAGAGCCCCATGTGGGGCTGGAAGCCACGAACTGTGACATCATGACCTGAGCTGAAATCAAGAGTTGGACGCTTAACCAACTAAGCCACCCAGGCGCCCCCGGAATGAAACTTTCAATGAAGTTATTTTTGGAATTTTGAAACCTTCTCTTTTAAGTGCATTTCTTAAATGATCTGATCTAATTGGAACGTTCCTCCTACTGGCCATTGTAATCCTAGGCTGTGATGTCTCTGAGATCTGGTAGCGGTTTGGTGGGACCCTAGCCACAGCCGGAGTTCAACTCACATTTCTGTCCAGCCACATCTAGTCCCAAATAGGATGCAACTCTCACATTTCTGCCTGGCCTTATTTTGCAGCCCTCAACTTGATGGTTACCAAGCCAAGTTCCTACGGTCACAAAACAAGCTTCTAGATTTTTACAGTTTCTGGGACTATAGTTCTGACATATAAAATAAGCAGGTGTGCTGGAAGACGGAATGCTTAACTCTCAGATTTTAAGGATCCCATTCCATTATTATTTATTTATTCATTCGTTATTTTTCTTTTAGCTAAGCCTTTACCTCCTGTGCACATGGACGGAAACCAGCAGTGCTGAGGAAGCGGACTGTGGACACTAGGACAGCCGGAGAAGTAGGGACAGGGGAGAACTGAAGCAGCGAGCCCCGGAGAGTGGGGATAGTGGATTGATTTCCAGCAAGTGGAGAAGTGCACCTGCCCCCAGGCGTTCCCAACACGGAGTGCTAGGACCCAACCAAGGGCTGGCTTTTGGAAGCCGCTGCAGGCTGGCCAACAGGAGGCGCTGGGGCCACCAGTAATTGTCAATGTGGGCTAAACCTGTAGATGCCATTAAGGGACACTGGGGACTGGAAATGGGGGAAGGACTAAACCAGGGAACCCCAGTAAATGGGCACTGTGGCTGGAACTGGGGAGGGGATTCGATGTGGAATTGAGGAGGGAGCATGAGGCAAGCGGACATCCCACAAACACCCTCCCCCTTCCCCCCCACCCAAGGTGGGATGTGTGTGACACTCCTCAGGCGCTCCTGGCTGCCCAAGAGCAAAGCAAAGGGGAGAGCAAATGGTTAACTGATGGAGATCACAGTCACGAGGGCCCGAGTCTCCATCAGTTTACAAATATCTTAATAAATTACAAGAAAAAGGCATTCATTTCAATAGCCTCATCTCCAGAAACCTATAGACTCTGTTTCCTGGAGCCCCAACATCACCTTCCCCTCCATAGTGATGTGGGAAACAGAGGCAAGAAGGAAATGGCAGGGAAAGGTAAATTTCCTTATAACCTGCAGCCCATTGACAAATACTTGAGGCAAATACAGAGTATAACATTTCTCCAGGAGCCCCCTACCGTTGTCATATTAATGCTTCACTAAAGGGAAGACTGCCTTGGCTTGGCAATAGCAATGCCCCTGGCATCTCGTGAGTCCCCTTTGGTATATCAAAGTCCTCCTGGAAGCCTCCCTCAACTCCATAGTATACAACCAGTCATTGTTCACGACCCCCGTGCAGCTCTTTCTGCCCCTGGGTCCCGTCCCCCTGCTTTAATAAAATCACCTTTTTTGCACCAGAGACACGTCAGGAATTCTTTCTTGGCCGTCAGCCCCGGACTCCCGATCCCTACAAAACCCCATCAGAACCGTGGCCTGAACCAAGGGCCGTGGGCCAAGGGCGGGTGCTCTGTCAGAGCCTCCTGTCAGCTCCGACAGACCTGTTCACGCCGGCCTGGAAAGCCAACTCTATCCAGAGCTTGAATGTAAAATGAGAACTCCAACCAAGAGGGACTCGCCAACTGCCCCCGGAAACACAAAGACGGTGAGCTCGGAACGACTGGTTGGGCGCCACACCTGTGTCCCTTACTGTCCCCAAATGCCAGCAGAACTGCACTTTGGATCCCAATGCCATCACCGATCGGTTTTAAAACAAAATTCAACCGGGGCGCCTGGGTGGCGCAGTCGGTTAAGCGGCCGACTTCAGCCAGGTCACGATCTCGCGGTCCGCGAGTTCGAGCCCCGCGTCGGGCTCTGGGCTGATGGCTCGGAGCCTGGAGCCTGTTTCCGATTCTGTGTCTCCCTCTCTCTCTGCCCCTCCCCCGTTCATGCTGTGTCTCTCTCTGTCCCAAAAATAAATAAACATTGAAAAAAAAATTTAAAACAAAATTCAACCAAGTAAATTTGAAGATCTAACAGCTGGCTCTTCCTCTGTGGCCCTTTCATGTACTTTCCAGAAGCCCCTGCTGGTCCTCTCCCCCCCGTAGGTCCTTTTGATGTAGTTTGAAGTGTTGGGGTTCAGAGCCGAGGGCCAAGAAAGAAGTCTCGAGAAGTCTTTGGTACAAACAGGTGGCTTCGTTAAAGCACGAGGACAGGACCCATGGGCAGAAAGAGTTGCACTGGGGTTGTGAACAGTGACTGATTATATTGGAGGCTGGGAAGGGGTTGGGGATAGAGTAAGTCTCTAAGGTATTTTGGAAACAAGGTTTCCAGGGCCTTGAGGGGTTAGCTGCTGTTAGGAACAGGTCATTTATTACTATTTAGTTAAAACTCAGTCATGAGACCCTTCAGATGCATATCAGTGGGTCATAAGCTTGGAGTACGATTGCCAACATGTATCTTGGAGAGGCAGAGATAAAGGACGTTTCCAAAGGACTTTTTTTTTTTTAATTTTTTTTTTCAACGTTTATTTATTTTTGGGACAGAGAGAGACAGAGCATGAACAGGGGAGGGGCAGAGAGAGAGGGAGACACAGAATCAGAAACAGGCTCCAGGCTCCGAGCCATCAGCCCAGAGCCTGACACGGGGCTCGAACTCCCGGACCGCGAGATCGTGACCTGGCTGAAGTCGGACGCTTAACCGACTGCGCCACCCAGGCGCCCCCCCAAAGGACTTTTTACATGTTAACGTAGATCCTGGGGATCCTGGGGGGTCAGGATAATGTTTAAGCTAAGGTTGCCTTTTGCCCTCAGCAAAGCGTCACTGTAGAGGCTGCTGAGCTCCCAGAGGAAGGTCACTCTGCCTGTCTCAAGGACTTGTCAGTGGGCTGTAAGTCATAAGGAAATGAATCTTTTTTCTTCTGCCTTTGTTTCCCACATCATGTTGACTCTTCTTTATTTGGAGGGATGGCTTTCAAGTCCTTCCCCACTCTCTAGGAATTCAGTCCGGCTGCTGGGGAGACTTGGTCCCTCCTCACTGCCTCATGTGACAGGAACTAAGACGAATCAACTGCCTGTGCTCTGTCCCCTCTATGGACTCATTTGGTTCAGAGGAAGCCACCCAGCCGTCCCTGGCCCTGACCACCCTGCAGTGAGGTCACCAGCCCATTCCTCCCTCCCTCAACTTCCCAGGCAGGAGTCAGACCCCAGACCCCTGAAATCCCTAACGCCTCAGTCACGTCTGAGTAGCCCTGTGGAAGGAACCCCCTTACCAGGTGAGGGAGGAAATGAGACCTCCAGGCCAGCTCTCTCCACAAGGAGCCTCCTCCCAAAATTCTCCATCCTCCGCTTTTCGACTCTTGCATAGCATCCAAGTAGGTAAGGGGTCCAGGACACGTTCTCAAGAATTTCCCTTGACGTCTGCCATCGTTCCCTGTTTGGGAAGGTCATGCCTGTTGTATATTGGCTCCTGGTTGAAAAGTCAGCGGTAACACCTTGTCACGTACGTACATAAAATTGTGCTAGAGAGCAGGGGTAATGTATTAGGCTGATTGAGTCTTGTCTCTGTCCCTTCCCATGAGGCCTTCAGCTGCTACAAACTCTGGGCTTTGATTTGCTTCTTTGAAAGTTGGGAGTCATATTATTTTTTTTTTAATTTTTTTTTTTAACGTTTATTTATTTTTGAGACAGAGAGAGACAGAGCATGAAGGGGGGAGGGGCAGAGAGAGGGAGACACAGAATCGGAAGCAGGCTCTGGGCTCTGAGCCGTCAGCCCAGAGCCCGACGCGGGGCTCGAACCCACGGACCGCGAGATCGTGACCTGAGCTGAAGTCGGACGCTCAACGGACTGAGTCCCCCAGGCACCCCGGGAGTCATATTATTGACCACACAGTATTGTTGTAAGGACTAAGATGAGGCAGAGTTCCAGCCGGCAACCCAGCACATCCTAGGCACTCAAGAATTGGAGCTGCAATTATCTACTGGATAATAGCCACCGGAGGATGTGTGCCCCATGATACAGGCAGTGACAACCAACGTGTCAAGAAGAACCAAAGCGTTCGCACCTCGCTTCCTTTTCCCATTAAAAAAAAAAAGTCATAGGGGCGCCTGGATGGCTCAGTCAGTTAAGCGTCCGACTTCAGCTCAGGTCACGATCTCGCGGTCCGTGGGTTCGAGCCCTGCGTCAGGCTCTGGGCTGATGGCTCGGAGCCTGGAGCCTGTTTCCGATTCTGTGTCTCCCTCTCTCTCTGCCCCTCCCCCGCTCATGCTCTGTCTCTCTCTGTCCCCAAAATAAATAAACGTCAAAAAAAAAATTTTTTTTTAAAAAGTCACAAACACAGGGGGGCCTGGGTGGCTCCGTCGGTGAAGTGTCTGACTCTTGGTTTCCGCTCAGGTCGTGATCTCGCAGTTTGTGAGCGAGAGCCTCGTGTTGGACTCTGCCCTGACGGCATGGAGCCTGTTGGGATTCTCTCTCCCTCTCTCCCTGCCCTTTTCCTGCTCTCTCTCTCTCTCTTAAAATAAACATTTTAAAATAAGTGAATAAATAAATAAATAAATAAATAACTAAGGGGCACCTGAGTGGCTTAGTCGGTTAAGGGTCCAACTCCCGGTTTCGGCTCAGGGCATGATCCCGTGGCTTCAGGGGTTCGAGTCCTGCATCATGCCCTGCGTTAGCAGCGAGGAGCCTGCTTGGGATTCTCTCTCTCTCTCTCTCTCTCTCTCTCTCTCTCTCTCCCCTCTCTCTCTCTGTCCCGCCCCCACGCATATTGTCTCTGCCTCTCACAAAATAAATAAACCTAAAAAAAAGACAAACTTAAAAAAATAAATAAAAATAAAAACCCCACAAACACAAAAATCAGCTTTCTTCTTTTGAAAAGAAGACCAGTATAATTCGTAAAACATTTTAAATATGAAAAACGAACCAAAAAAACATAATCCCTAATAATGTTATTGCAAGCGCTCGTATGTATACTTTTACATAGCTGTAATCATACTGCGTATAAATTTCACACCATGGCTTTTTTCACAGCTATCACATTATAGACATCTCTCCGTTACTGTGTATCCTACTGACCATAATTTTTTTTTTAACGTTTATTTATTTTTGAGACAGAGAGAGACAGAGCATGAACGGGGGAGGGTCAGAGAGAGAGGGAGACACAGAATCTGAAACAGGCTCCAGGCTCTGAGCCGTCAGCACAGAGCCCGACGCGGGGCTTGAACTCACGGACCGCGAGATCATGACCTGAGCCGAAGTCGGCCGCTTAACCGACTGAGCCACCCAGGTGCCCCGCCTACTGACCATAATTTTTTAATGACAGCATAATATGTCTTTGGATAAACTATGCTTTGCTATGCTGTGTTCTAATTCTTTGACACTTAGATGGTTTCTGTGTGTTTTTCTACCTTTATAAATCAAGTCCGTTAGGGGTCTTTACCAGCAAGTAACAGAAGCCAAGTCTGGAATGCTTAGACAGGAAAGGGATTTACTTGCCGGGTATAGACGGGCTTGCGGAATTCACAAGGGGAGTGAAGATCCCAGTGACTTAAAAGTCCAGGAATTGAAGAAGTTCCGAGGTTCTGTGTGGCGAGAACTACTTGACCGTCTGGATGCAGCTCTCCTGTTAGGCTACATGTCAGCTGTGGTTTCCTTGCGTTACTGCTCTGCAGAGAGAGAATGTGATTTATCTAACCTGGGTCATGTGCCCAGACCTGACCGATCAACCAAATTGCTACGGGAATACTCTATCTTTGCACATACAGCTTTTTCTAGATTTTTAAAAAGGTCTGTTTATTTTGAGAGAGAGAGAGAGGGAGTGTGAGCTGGGGAGGGGCAGCGAGAGAGGGTAAGAGATCCAAGCAGGCTCTGTTCTGTCAGAGCCCAATGCAGGGCTTGACCTTACCAACTGAGATCATGACCTGAGCCGAAATCAAGAGCTGGACGCTCAACCGACTGAGCCACCCAGGCGCCCCTTTTTCTAGATTTTTGAATCTTTTTTTTTTTTTTTATGTGAAATGTCTCAGAGCGGAATGACGGGACAAGAGGGTAGAACTTTGGAGGTGGCTCTTGATGTACGTTGTCACATATATGGGAGTATAGGAGGAACCTTTAGAAGCAATCGGAGTGGTAGTTCGTTGAAATGGGGATTCAGGATTAAATGCATTACACAAAGCATTTTATTCGATCGCTGTCCGTGGCTGTATCTATTACACTGCTAACCCTTGATATAGAGCCCTGGCCCTTGTGTGTGTTCTCAGATTGGTCTTTTGTGTCGTCTTCCCTGCATGAGCATCGCTCACAATGCATGTCCAAAATTTTCGGTTTAGGATTCTGTAAAAGGGAGCAAGAACTCAGAGATCTTTGGGAAATGATCGGAACGCCTCATCCTTTTGGATTTTTGAGATTCCTACCCACTCTGATCCTTTTCACTGTTGGCTCGCCCACACCTAATTCAACATCCATACTTTTGTATGTGCGATTTGCTTTTTTTTCCCCCCGAACCTTTCCGAAGACTTCAATTTAGTTTTCATTGAAACAGCAGGTCCCTTACTTATCCCACTCATACTTAATTGGTTTTTATTATGTTTATTTTAATTAAGTAATTAGAAAAACAGTTCAAGTGGTCCCAACAGGCTTGAGAACAAATACTACTTTACTCCTGGTAAATAGACAGCTCACCTGGTGGGAGCATTAGCACACAGATGCTGGAGAGTAGCCTGTGGTGGTGAGTGATGACATCCCAGGGGGCGTCAGTCCATGCTTTATGAGGTGACTGACCTGGCTGAGTGGAGCTGTTTAGGAGAAATTCTATCGTGCCAGTTTAAATGAACCCTCTCCATAGCTTACATAAAAACACAATATCAACACCATGAATCTGACATTGGTACAATGTGTGTGTTTCGTTCTATGTCATTTGTGGATTTGTGTGACAATGACTGCAATACAGACCCAGAGCCAGTGCGACGCCACAGGTGTCCTTCTGTGCTTCCATTTTGTAGCCACACCTACTTCCTTCCCCTTCACTCTCCCAACTCCTAACAACAGCCCTGCTCAGTCTACATGAACACAATTTTCTCATCCGGGGAACGTTGTTTAAACGGAATCACACAGTATTTTCCCTTTTGAGATAGACTCAGTATAATCCCCTGAGATCCATCCAAGTCATTGTATTTTTCAATAATTTGCTTCTTTTCTTTCTTTCTATCTTTCTTTCTTTCTTTCTTTCTTTCTTTCTTTCTTTCTTCTTTCTTTCCTTCTTTCTTCCTTTCTTTCAGGAAAAACAGATCCCATCAGAGCAGGGGAGAGGGGCAGAGGGAGAGAGAAAGATCTCAATCAGGCTACACGCTTCGCATGGAACCCAACAGAGGGCTCAATCCCACAATCCCGGGATCATGACCTGAGCTGAAATCGAGAGTCAGCCGCTTAACCGACTGAACCACCCAGGCACCCCAATAACTCACTTCTTTTTATTATTGAGTAGTATTTCCAGGTGGGGATGGACCAGTTTGTTTAACCAGTCATCAACATAAGGGCATTTTTGTTTTTTGCGGTTTTGAGCGATAGCTGTTCTAACAATTGTGTGCAGGCTTTCAGGTGGACATATGTCTTCATTTTGCTGGGATAAATGTCTAAGATTCCTCGCAATTCCTTGGGTTGCTTGGTGTGTGCCAAACTACTTTCCTCAGGGGCTGTGCATTTTATATTCTTTTTTTTTTTTTTCAACGTTTATTTATTTATTTATTTTGGGACAGAGAGAGACAGAGCATGAACGGGGGAGGGGCAGAGAGAGAGGGAGACACAGAATCGGAAACAGGCTCCAGGCTCTGAGCCATCAGCCCAGAGCCCGACGCGGGGCTCGAACTCACGGACCGTGAGATCGTGACCTGGCTGAAGTCGGACGCTTAACCGACTGCGCCACCCAGGCGCCCCATATTCTTACCAGTACTAAGCAAGAGATCTAGTTTCTCCACATTCTAGCCAGCAGATATTGTCAATATCTTTAATTTTAGCTATTTTAATAGGCATATGGTGACAGTTCATTATCTTAACTTGCGTTTCCCTGATGGCCAGTGATATAGACCATCTTTTCATGTGTTTATCTGTGTCAGGGGTTTGAGGGATTTGGGGAGGATCAAGGAAAAAGGTATGGTCGTGAGAGGTAGTAACGCACAACCAACTTCATTGGGCGGTGCTTGGACAGAGTAGTGAGGGAAGTGCCTCATAGTGGGAGTCTGTCCAGAGGCTATGGCTTGAGAGGTTGTTACTCAGAAGGGGAAGAGGGCAGGAAAGAGGAGGATCAAAGAAGAGGATTATGCGTCCAGACGGTGTTGGTCAGCAGCATGGAATGGCCTTTCTGAATCACAAAACTCCTAAGGGCCAAAGTAGCTTGGAGGTTTTACAACCGCAGGCTCCAGCTGTGGTCAACAGGTATGGCGTGAGGTTTTTCGGGGAATGCCAAGCAAGCAGGCTCTAAATGGCCAAAAATCTGCTCGTTTGGGCCATGATTAAAGCAACCAGACTGACACAAATTTGAGTTTGGTGCCAGCAGGCTTCGAAGCTAATGGATCTCGTCCCGCACTGAAGAAATAAGCAACACAGAGGCCATCTTGGCCTTATTTATGTAACAATTTGCCATGTGTCTATTCTCTTCTAGGTAATACCTCTCCGTGTCTTTGCCCATTTTTTAACTCAATTGGCTTTTTTTTTTAATCTTGAATTTGGGGAGTTCTTTGTACGTTCTAGATATGAGTTCATTGTCGCATAAATGGTTTGCAAACATTTTCTTCCAGTTTGCAATCGATGGTCTCGTTGCCTTACAGTGTTTTTCACAAAGCAAAAGCTTTTCATTTTGATGAAGTCTGATTTATTGATTTTTTCAAAAAAAGATTTTATTATTTTTAGGCAATCTGTACACCCAGCATGGGGCTCAAACTTACGACCCCAAGATCAAGAGTCACACGCTCCTCTGACTGAGCCAGCCAGGCATCCCACATTGACTTTTTTTTCTTTTACGGATCACATTTTGGATGTTGTATCTAAGAACTCTTCACTAAGTCCCAGGTCTCAAAGATTTTCTCCCATGTCTTTGTTTTTCTAAAAGTGTTAGAGTTCGATGTTTAACGTTTCAATTGACGGCCGATTTTGGATTGATTTTTGTATAAGGGGTGAGACTTAGGTTGTGATTTATTTATTTTTGTTATGGATATCCAATTTTTTGAAAATTTGACAATTTGAAAATCTGGCACCATTTTTTTGAAAAGACTATGCTTTCTACATTCAATTGCTTCTCAAGGACCCTTCTTGAAATCAGTTGTCTGTACTTGCATGGGGCTATTTCTAGGCTCTGTATTCTGTTCCACTGAAGCCTCCCTTTCACTTCATCCTGTTAATATTTTCTAACTTCACTTGTGATTTCCTCTTCGACCCATGGATCATTCACATGTATGCTGCTTAATTTGTAAATATGTAGGGTTGTCTCAGATATCTGTTTTTGTTATTGACTTATCACTTAATCCCATGTGGTTAGAGAATATTTCCATGTGGCTGCAGTCCCTTTAAAAATGTTAAGACTTGTTATGACCCAGGATTTCATCTAACAGTGTTTTCCATCTGCATTTGACCAGAATGTACATTCTGAAGTTGTTGGGTGTTGTCTGGGGTCTCTCCTGAATGCCCTCAGTTTTTTGTGACTTCTCTCCACTCTGGCTGGTGGGAACTCAAATGTCTCCCAGCTGTGTGTGGGCAATGGAAATTGTTCAGCTTATAGCTCTGTTCTTTGCACAGCCTTGTAGAGTCTCACCCTGTGCACACATACATTAGTATTCATCCAATGACAGGAAGGGGAACCCTACACAGATTGTCGAGGATGCTTCTCTGTTTAGTTCTGGTACTCTTCCAGAATTCTTTCCAGTATTCTTCCTTACAAATTCCAGTCACCTCTGTCTTCTAGTGTTTAGCAAGATTTTAGTCTCCGCTTGGGCTTCTCCTCCCTATTCTGATTGCCAGAAACTAACTCCAGACAGAAGGTCAACGCATTTGTAAAACTCGTCTGATTTGCTGCCCTACTCTTAGTTAATTTTTCACAGCACTTTTCTTCTTATTGTCCAATGTCTGAAAAGAGTTTCTTGTATTTTGTCCAGTTTTTTTTAGGTGTTTATGGTGCAGATATTGAACATTTCTTTTACACGTGAGCTTTGGACCAAGATTTTATTTTATTATTCATTCATCATTATTACTTTTTTTAAGTAGGCTCCATACCCAATATGGGACTTGAACTCATGACCCTGAGATTAAAGGTCGCGTATTCTACAGACTGAGGGAGCCAGGTGCCTCTGGACAAACATTTTAATGAAATGAGCAAGCAAGCCATGGAGATAAGGTGTAGGAAAGAGCATACTAGGCAGAAGGAACTATGGGTCAAAGTCTCTGATGGCTGAACCATGTGTGGCTTGGGTACCATTATCCCTACTTCAGAATGAAGAGATTAAATATCGTAGAGGTTAGCTCTTTACCTAAGACCTTATAGGGTAGGGGCAGATTCAACCCACACTTGAAAAGAGCATCTGAACTCCTTCCCCTGGGTCTCACCACCTGCCTAGAAGGCTGTTGCTTCAGTGAAGAGGAGATTTATGAGCTATGACTAACCAGTGCAACACGTTATCTCAGGAGATGTTACGAATAGAAAATACAAATTGCTCAACGCGAGCTTAGACAAATGCAAGTCTGGAAGATTTGTAATGGCTTGGGGGCACCAAGGGGATTTCCAGTGAATGTTTGTTAGTTCTGGTAACGGCGTTCCACAGGCCATTTTCCTTCATGGAGCTTCCAGCGTGTTCTCCTCCGTCGGGGAAGTGTGCTCTCTTGTCTGACGCAGCCAAGTGACTTCTCTCACTCAGTACATTTGGGAGCCGTCAAGGAGGCGTGTGTGCTAACAATAGTTCCCATTACCCGAATGCCTAGTATACTCCAGATGCTTTACATACGTTATCTGAAGTCTACACAACCCTATGCAGTAAGTATTCCTATGCTATTTTGTTGAGCAAGGATGGAGAGCTTTGAGAAATAACGTACCAAGTCCTCTTTGTTTTCACTACACATTGCTCTAGTGTGGGCTAAACTTTGGGGGGAAAGGATCTAATGTGGCTGTTTTTTTTAGTCACTTGGTTAGATAGGAGTCCTTCTCTTTTCTTTCTTTTTCTTTTTCTTTTTTTTTTTTTTTTTTTGTGGTTTCCATGAGAATGCTAAAGAAGAGAAAAATAGATGGCAAGGTCAAGGGACGTTGCAGAGAGGTGTGGAAAACCCTGCAAAAAGTATACCAAATGCTATCGTGGAAAACAAAAAAGGAAAAATTGGACCTGAGCCCTAGATGTTGCCATTAGGGGCCAGGCGGGGCCTTTACCCAAGACCCAGCTCCATACCAGGGAACAAACATGTTTCTGCAGCCTAGAGCAGAAAACCAAAGCGGTATGGATTTCTGCTTCTTCATTCCAAAGAAGACCAAAAAAAAAAAAAAAAAAGACTTTAGGTCTATCCCTTACTATTTCTATGGGTGTCAAGCACCATTTGTTCAGGAACTCAAGGATAATCCAACTTTTTTGCTTTTGACTTGTGTAGGTTGAGTCTGAAGGTGGCACTTATCTCATAATACATTTCTATCCCTGACTCTCTTTGTTCTAAGAATTTCCTAGACAAATGAAATCACTTTAACAAAAACAGGTTCGGTTAATTCCTGATCATTTAACATGACTAGGTAGGCAGTTTTACATCCCTGACTCCTACTCAGACAAGTGTCACCTGCATCTGGCCCCAGAAGTGCCCCACAGGTTTATGTCATTGCAGCTGTGGTCAAGACTTTTGTGTCTCTAACTTTGATCGTGGGAAAAATGTCATCCTCTAGGTTGCTGAGGATTTAAAATAAGTTCTTGGCTTTCTGGATCATGAGGCCTCCCTTATTCTTCTCTCTTTGTAGAAATTCCTCACATTGGTGCTTGGTGCCTATCAATGCTCAGGGAAATTAGACGTTTCTGTGGTTACCTTGAGGACTCGACCAAGTTCATACACGTCGCCTGCTCATACAACAACACGGCCGGTCTGAAACAGACCTCCCGACTTCCACTGCCAAGGAGTTGCTCCCCAACTCTTCCCTAACCCCATTCATTCAAGCTCAAGCTCAATCCTAAAAGTCATCCCTGACCTTGACTTTTCTCTTTCCCTCTCCTCCACATCCGGTCCATCAACAAATCCTGCTGGCCTACACTCCCAGTATAGATCCTAAATCTTACCACTTGGCTTTGCGACACCATCCTCTCTCAAACAGACCAGTTCTCTCTGAACAGTTGTTTAGCGCTTAGGCCTGCCATCACAAAGTACCACAGACTGGGTGGCTTAAACTACGGAAATTTATTCTCTCATAATTCTGGAGGCTACAAGTCTGAGATCAAGGTGTCGGCAGGGTTCTCCTGAGGCCTCCCTCCTCAGCGTGTAGATGGCCGTCTTCTCCCTGTGTCCCTACGTGGTCTTCCTCTGTGTGTGTCTGTGTCCTAACCTCCTCTTCTTGTCAGGACATCAGTCGTGTTGGATGAGGGCCCACCCTAACGACCCTTATTCTGACTGAATTACGTCTGTGAAGACCCTATTTCCAAATGCATTCTGAGGTACGGCGGGTTAGGGTTTCAGCCCACGAATTTTGCGAAGATCCAATTCAGCCCTTGGCACTGGACTTCCTGCTTTCATTCTTGTCTCCCAAAATCTGGTTTCCATATTTAATCAGAGTGATCTTTAAATACGGTGAAGCAGATCTTGTCACACCTCCCTGCTCAAAACTTTCCGACGCTTTCTTATTGCACCTGTGTGTGCATCCCAGATTTCTATCTGGGCCCAGGAGGCCACCCCTACACCTCTCCAACCTCATTTGTTACGACTTCTGTTTGCTCGGCCCCTTCACCCTTCTTTCTACTCCCCAGGCGCGTCACAGTCATTCCCACCTCAGGGACTTTGCACGTGCTGTTCTTGTTGAAGTGAAACACTTCTTCCAGGTCTTCCCCAAGGCTGGTTTCTTTTTATAGCTCAGATTCACCCCCAGAGTTACTTTCGCCTTCCTCAGTGCTCCCCTCTCCTGCCTGCCCGGCCAACCCTCAGCTCCAGCACCTTCCCTGTTTATCCTTTAAACAGACCTTCATCCTGTTTGGTTTCCTTCTTAGCATGATCGCGAGCTCAGTTTTTCCAGGTTTTAGACCTGATATTTGTATTGTCTATCTCCTCCACGACAATGTGAACTCTAATATAAATTCAGAGTCCAGGAACTAGTATTTGTTTAATTGCTGAAGGAAAACTTCTTCAATGTGAACCTAGCACACACTGCCGTGCAGTTTTTTACTTGCCAATAAACTGACATCCTTTTACCTACGCTGTTCGCAACTGACATACTCCCTCGTTCGTCCAATAAACATTGATCGGATGCAGGCTCGTCGAGTAGGAAGAACCTGATCTCTGCCATAAGCAGCTGGGAAATTAAATCCTGTCTCTACTACTTACTTGCTGTGCGATCATTTTGCAAAACGTTTAAGCGTTCTGAAACTTTGTGAATCTGTAACATAGGGCTTAAAAATATACTTGTGCTTCCTTTAAGATGCATCTAAAGGGCGCCTGGGTGGCGCAGTCGGTTAAGCGTCCGACTTCAGCCAGGTCACGATCTCGCGGTCCGTGAGTTCGAGCCCCGCATCGGGCTCTGGGCTGATGGCTCGGAGCCTGGAGCCTGTTTCCGATTCTGTGTCTCCCTCTCTCTCTGCCCCTCCCCCGTTCATGCTCTGTCTCTCTCTGTCCCAAAAATAAAAATAAAACGTTGAAAAAAAAATTAAAAAAAAAAAATAAGATGCATCTAAAACTAAGGTGGACTGACAGATGTACAGAGGGACGGACGGATGGAAAGAGGTGTGATAATGCAAGTCTCATTAAGATTTAGTTGTAGAATCCAGGTGGTGGGCAAATGCGTGTTTACTGTAAGATTTTTTCGATTTCTCTGCATGCTTAAAACTTTTAATAATAAAACGTTGGAGGTGAGGAAGAAAACGGGGAAAAAAACCACCCTTGCAGGTTTGTTCTCAGAACGAAATGATATGCTATTTGTCACATACGTCCGCAAAGGGGGCGCTGCAGGGTTCGGTGAATGCAAACTGCTCTTGTCACTGTTACGTAAAAACATGCTAAGTATTGTAGGAGGATCCAAGAGGAATAAGACTCCACTTCCTCTCCCAGTGGGCGAAGCAGATGCAAACTCTCCTAACACCATGAGGAATTGCTCTAATAAAGCCTCTGCTCAGGCAGGAGGTGCTGGATCGCAGAGGACGTTGGGTGGAGCCTTCCGGAAGCATCGTGCCTTCAGGAGAGGCGGACTGAGGGGCGCCTTGACGGATGGGGGGGCTGCTGTTCAAAGTGGGGGAAAAGAAGCTTTTGTTTAGTGGTCAGACAATGTGACATCCCTCTCTAGCTTGCAATGATTAGGGCTGTCCTTTCCACAAACGGTTCCTTGGGTTTTTAAGGAACTTAAAACTCCTTAAAAAGTTAAGGAACTTCACCCTTTGGGTTTCAGATATACTATTTCATTTCCTCTTACAGCTCAACTGGAAGCCCTATCTGGGGACACAATGAACTTCTGCAATCTTGCACTCAGAGTGGAAACTCAGGTGTTAGAGAATCTACCTTTGTTCCTAAGTTCCTTCTTGGAACAAAACCTGTGTTTTGTTAGGATTACATTGGTGCCTTAGCATACATACAGTCTCCTAAGAAGATATGATGGGTCAGACCTTCCAGAACCAGGATGGCAATCAGTGGGACTGATTTTCTATGCCTTTTGCCCTCTAAACAGGAAGATCGGATTTGATCAAATCAACAGAAGTTTCTGTTTTATTGTGGAGGAGTGTCTTTCTCCCAAAACACTTAGGACTTGCAAATAAATTAAATATATTCATTCTTGCAACTGGTGTTATTTCTTCCTAGGAAACTCAGGCTGGAGAAACCTCTAAATGCAGCTTAAAATTCAAGGCAGCCAAACTGTCGGCCCATAACACAGAGAAGACAGGAATCGAAATCTTTCCAAGTCATGCAGCTGTAGCCACGTTCCGGTCGTTCCTTCCCTTCCTCCCTCAACAAACTTGCACGAGTTCCAGTTGTGTGCCAGGCCTTGTGCCTGCAATCGGGGATGTAAAGATGATTTAGACACACTTCGGTTCCCCAGGAGCTCACAGGCCAGCGGGAGGTGATGAGGGAGCGTGGGGCAAGCTGGGGGCAAAATACAGGCTGCCCTCCCCCCCCCCCCCCCAGTGGAATCTGTGTGATGATCCTCAGACACTCCTGGCTCCCCAAGAACAAAGGAAAGGGGTTTAAGTGCTTGCCACGGTGCTGTGGGAAACTAAGGCAAATGAAAAATTAAATTCCCTTTCTGCCTACAGCCCGTTGACAAGTCCTTGAAACGGGCAGCGTGACCTCCCCTAGGACCTCAGCTGCCTCCACGATGACACTTGGCTAGGGGCAAAACAGAACCTGAACTTAACATTATCCCAACCTCGAGGATCCTGTAAATCTGCGTCCTTTCTCTCAACTGCCCCAGGATATATGCTGGCAATCATACTCCATGCTTATGCACACCCCCCCCCCTCCCCCCCGGCCATATGCATCTGAAGGGTCTCGTGACTGAAGTTTTATTAAATGGTAATAAGTGGTATTTCTCTAGCAACAACTAGCCCCTCAAGGTCCTGGAAACCTTGCTTCCAAAATACCTTAGAGACTTACTGTATCCCTGACGCCGTCCCAGCCCGGGGGTATATAATGAGTTACCCGTCACGACCCCAGTGCAGCAATTCCTGCCCACGGGTCCCGTCCCCGTCCTTTAATAAAATCGTCTTTTTGCACCAAAGACGTCTTCAAGAATTCTTTCTTGGCGTGGGCTCCGGACCACCCCACCATCACCCCGAAACTTCATCAGGAGGCACTGACATTTGCTACTGTGATCGGGGCCAACTGAGATAGAGATGCTGGGGTCTGGGCGCCCGGCAGGAAGAGGGACAGAATGAAACAGTCTTGGACACATAGATAAGCCACAAACTCCCTTCACATGAGTCAAAAACAGAACGCCTTTGCTTTGTTCTTTTCCTTAGAAAATTGCGAACACGGAAGGCTTTGCGCTTACTTTTAAGCAAGTAACGTCAAAATGCCAAACACAGCTGTAAATCCTGAAGGACTTGAAAAGAGATTTCACTGAGGTTGTGTTGATAAAAGATGGGAAGGGAGAACTGATGAATTTGGAGCAATTATCTCAGGCCAGCACTTACAGAAAGCATTTCATTTAATCCTCGAACAGCTCTGGGGCACATCACTGGGGACAAAAATGACGCTCGAGGAGCTTGGGTGATTTTCTCAAGCCACAGGGAAGAGAGGTGGGAGGTGAACCCTAATTTTAGATTCCTCTACGCCCGTGCTCATTCTGAAGACTTGCGTCCCATTTCAAATGGGACCTGTTTTGTTCAGGGAGAGATGCTGGGGGGCTTCTGCAGAGAAGGGCACGGACATCTCTCCAGGGGACAGATCTATGTCGTCTGTGGCAGCCGGGGAGGTCAGGACCAAAGTGTTTGACCTTGACCATAAACCGTGATAGCCCCTGGAGCCCGAGGGGAGGAGGTAAAGGGGCAGTCAAATGGCTACGCCTTTGGGTGGATGCGTCTCCAAGCTGAACTGGGATTTGAAGCGCCATGCACCTGTTAATTTCTCTTTGGTACTTCTCTGAAGAGCCCCAGGTAAGTAGATGATGAAGGAACCACCAGTTAGTTGGAAACGTCATCTTAGTCACCTTTTGGGGTGAATAGACACGAAGGTAGGGCAATGCTGATATGGAATGGTATTATGAAAAAGGATCCAAGAGGGTTCAAATCCTGCTCTGCCAATCAGCCTCCTCCCCCTGAGAGCGTATTTATATACCTAGTACGAGAGCACGATTGGAATTAAAGTACCACCGCATTTTTTTTTAAATTTTTTTTTTCAACGTTTATTTTTATTTTTGGGACAGAGAGAGACAGAGCATGAACGGGGGAGGGGCAGAGAGAGAGGGAGACACAGAATCGGAAACAGGCTCCAGGCTCCGAGCCATCAGCCCAGAGCCCGACGCGGGGCTCGAACTCCCGGACCACGAGATCGTGACCTGGCTGAAGTCGGACGCTTAACCGACTGTGCCACCCAGGCGCCCCAAAGTACCACCGCATTAATATCTGGGCAAGTATCTTAGTAGCTTTCTGGGACAAGATTTTCCAAAACACCTCCCCTCGGCAGATCTGGATGAGGGACCAGAATGCCCTGTGGGTCTGCAGGGGAAGAGGGAGAGCCCTGGGCCCTAGGAGGTCTGCTTCTCCACCCAGCCCCACTGATGGGAAGAGGGAGGGGGGAGGGTGGTTGACTTGCCCTAAAGAACTAGCCGGGTCTAGAGTGAAAGACACAGGGTGGAGTGAAAACCTTCAAGGTACACTCACCCTACCCAGACCTCATCTCACACTCTGACTGGCAGTTGGCTGATCTTCCTTCCTGTGGGGAGCTATGAAGGAGGTCGAGAGACCTACCTGGACAGGGAGGGGGGTTAGAGGCTGGTAAAGACCAGCCTTCCACTATGTAACTATCTCTTTTCTGGGTAGTGCACCCCAATCCACAGGACATGAAGGGGGCCACTGGCAGTTACGTTGGTTCCATGTGGGCCTGTCTTTCTGGTCATACGGACTGGGATGCACCGGCCAGGGTTCTTGTCTTACGAATATGGAATTTGCTTTGATGGGGAGTTGGTCTTACTACACAGCTAGGCTTATAATATGTGAACTTGAGACTCTAGATGGTGTCTTCTAAATAAACTCAAGTACCAAGTTGCAGAGAGAGTAAGTTTTTCCAGGAGAAACAAACAAACAAACAAACAATTGAAGCAAATGCACAGAGAGAAGCAGGGAGCATCCTGATAGCTTACTTTGGCTCCGTTCTAGATCTTTCTGAGGCTCCTGCTGCATCTCTGCCCTGGGTTTTTATGAGCTACATCTGCTTCCTGTGAATATATTTCTTTTTACTTAAGCTGAGGACTTCTGTTCCTTCTAACCACAAGAATTATGTCTAACACAGTTAGTAAATAAGCTTAAAAAAGACAAATTATTTCATGCCATGCAACTGTTCAGTGTTCCTTCTCTAACACTATTTTTATTTTCTTGAAAAACCTTGTAGCCTGGGCCCTAAAATATAACAGGACTGCATTCATCAGCAATCCCATTCTGGGTTATTTATCCTAGAGACATGAAAACCAGGTTGACACAAAAACCTATACGCAGATGTGCATAGAAGCCGTCTTCATGATTTCCAAACAGTGGAAACAAAACCCGGCTTTCAACAAGTGAACGGGTAAGCAAAACGTGGCCCATCCCTGCAACGGAATACTATTCAGCAAGAAAAACGTACAGGCTGTGAAACACGCACCACTTTGGGTGCATCTCAAAGGCACTGTGCTGCAGGAACGAATCCATCCTTGAAATGGGGGCACAATTTCATTCAGCATCATCAAAAGGACAAAACCACAGGGACAGAGAACAGATTGGGGGTTGCCAGGATGTAGCGTGAGAGAGACTATGCTGGATAGTAGGCAGGAGTTTGCCCCACTGACGGACGGGATCGTTCTCTAGCCTGGTGGCGGTGGCGGTTATGCGAATGAACGCGTGTGTGAAAATTCACAGAAATGGGCACGGATGGAAAAAGGTCAGTGTTACTGTCTGATTATTTATTTATTTATTCATTTGGGGAGATAGAGCGCAAGCAGGGGAGGGGCAGAGAGAGAAGGAGAGGCAGGATCCCAAGCAGGCTCCACACTGTCAGCGCAGAGCCTGATGTGGGGCTTGAACTCACAAGCCAGGAGATCATGACCTGAGCCAAAATCAAGAGCTGGACGCGTAAGCCACTGAGCCACCCAGACGCCCCGACTGTCTGGTGATTGAAAAGTAAGATAAAGGGGCACCCGGGGGGCTCAGTTGCTTACGTGTTCAACTTCAGCTCAGGTCACGATCTCCCGGGTCGTGGGTTCGAGCCCCACGTCCGGCTCCGTGCGGACAGCTTGGAGCCTGGAGCCTGCTTCGGATTCTGCGTCTCCCTCTCTCTCTGCCCCTCCCCCACCTGCGCTCTGTCTCTGTCTCTCGAGAGTGAACAAACGTTAAAAAAAATTAAAAGTGAAATAAGAAAATACAACAGGCTACGCTCAGCCGTGTTGGCCTATTTTCTGTTCTGTGTTGGTGGCAGAAGTCATGAACATGCTGGGAAAAATCAAGCACAAATCAGGAGTCTTTGGCCTTATAGTGATGTCATTCTTCTCTTTACCGGCTGCATAGGTACCAAGCGGCATCCACTCCGACTGAAAGAGCAGTCGTCGTTGGTGGGAGGGGGTGAGAGTTGATGTGGAGGGGACACCTGTCCCTCTCCAGCACGCCCTCTGCCGAGTCAGCCCCTCCCTTCTCCACACCACCCTCTGCTCACGTGACTTCCCTCCATCGCTGCCTCTGGGAGCACGGTCCTCCCTCCTTGTCTCCCAAGAAAGATTGGGTATCAACTCCCTTTAAAGCAGCGATTTTCAGCCTTGACTGTCCATTACAACCATCCGGGAAGCTTTTCGTTTTGTTTTGTTTTAATGTTCGTTTATGTATCTTGAGGGAGAGTGGGCGAGCGAGAGGGCACGAGCAGGGGAGGGGCAGAGAGAGAGAGAGAGAGAGAGAGAGAGAGAGAATCTCAATGCTGTCAGCCCTGAGGGGCTCAGACTCAAGAAGTGTGAGATCATGGCCGGACACTTAACCGACGGGGCCACCCGATTGCCGCTCATCTGGGAAGCTTTTTAAAATCCTGATGCTCAGGCGAGGGCCCAGAGAAAAGAGCTCAGACTCTCTGGGGAAGGGCTCAGGCAGGAGTATTTCCAAATCGGCCTCCTCCAAATGTGCAGCCAAGCCTGAGGGGCACTTGCACGGGGCTCCGGACACAGTGCTGCTCGGGCCAAGAGGGGAGGTCAGCTCCTGCCACTGTTGTCAGTTCTGGATGCTTCTGCCCGGGGGTTTCTTGCTCTTAGGTGCTTTCCTTGCCGCACCATCCTGGGCACTTTATGTTACCACCACCCTTCCCCTCCGCTCAGCCCCTCCGGACGGGTAAGTACAGTGATGGTCTGTCCGGGTCTGGATTTGCTGCTTCCTCAGGGTGCTGCCCCTTAGAAGCCAGCCAGCTGAGAGCTCCGGAGGGGAGGGGATCTGGCTTGTAGGAGCTGGGTCCCGTCTCAGGGCCGCTCTGGTTTGGAGCGTTGGGAGGCAGACCTTCCCCGTTGCAGACACGGGGCGGGCAGAGGGGCTGCTCTGCCTCTGAAGTCCTGCCGCACCTTGTCCGCTCCTCCATCAAAACACCACGCCCCACTGTATTTACTGCCTTTGTCTGTCCCCCATCTGCTCACTTTGAGGGGAATTGCTTCAGAGGTTGACGAGGACCGTGTGATTTACCCCGTCTCTTCCAGTCCAGCCCAAGACCAGGGACAGGGCAATTCACAATACGATTTTTTAGAAATGCAATCTCCACGCTAGGCCTAATTCTCACCAGCCCCTGTCCTGGGCCCTGGACCCCCTCTTGTGCCCCTGCCTACCCGCTCACGTGTGATCACAACTGCTACATGACAGTCCTGGGAGTTCCGGCTGCTTCGGCCCCTGCTGGCTTTGGATGCTGGCTGTCCGGTTATGGTCACTGGGTCCTTCTTTGATGGCCTTGCTCCCCATCTCCTTCCTGGCTTCCTCCCCTTCCTCCTGCTCCTCCTAGTCTTTGTTTTCCCTATGGGGACCTTGGGACCCAGCCAGACCGACGGAGGAATTCATTTCTTTTTTTTATTTTTGGGACAGAGAGAGACAGAGCATGAACGGGGGAGGGGCAGAGAGAGAGGGAGACACAGAACCGGAAACAGGCTCCAGGCTCTGAGCCATCAGCCCAGAGCCCGACGCGGGGCTCGAACCCACGGGCTGCGAGATCGTGACCTGGCTGAAGTCGGACGCTCAACCGACTGCGCCACCCAGGCGCCCCAGGAATTCATTTCTTGAGTGTGACCTTAACTGACTGGTAAGAACTCTGTCCTTCCCTTCCTTCTTCCCACATTCCCTACTCTCTCGGGGCTCCCCATCTGCAGGTAAATGAAAAAACTGCACTGCAGCCCGCAGAGGGTCACGAGAGAGGACCGTATCAGCACCAGAAGATGCCTCCGCAGATGTGTGTGTGTTGGGCAGGAGGAGCTCACGCTGGATGGCATTCAAGCAGGGTTCTGAAGGATGAAGAGGTCATCAGTTGATAAGAGGGGAAGGGAGTGCCAGAAACGGGACACAGCGTACCTATTTAGAGGGGCGCCTGCCTGTTTTGTCCCTGTCTGGTTTCTTTCCAGAAGATACTCTTCCCTTCCAGATCATCACTGCCTTTGGATTTTGTCGGGGGAAAACTACCAAGAGAGATGGTTTAAAATGAAAATCTTGGGGCGCCTGGGTGGCGCAGTCGGTTGAGCGTCCGACTCCAGCCAGGTCACGATCTCGCGGTCCGCGGGTTCGAGCCCCGCGTCGGGCTCTGGGCTGATGGCTCGGAGCCTGGAGCCTGTTTCCGATTCTGTGTCTCCCTCTCTCTCTGCCCCTCCCCCGTTCATGCTCTGTCTCTCTCTGTCCCAAAAATAAATAAACGTTGAAAAAAAAATTAAAAAAATAAATAAATAAAATGAAAATCTTTGTTACCTTCCTCCTGAGGGGTCGGTGGCCAGCAATGGCAATTTAGGCAGAAGGCTTTCCCAAAACCAACATTTGAAGAATTTTGGGCAGGGAGCATTTGGGCAAAGGATAATTCACGGATTATCCACACCAACCTCTGCTCAGTCTTTGTCTTTCTTGTTGGTTTGCCAATTTTTTAATTTATTTTTGAGAGAGAGGAAGAGAGAGAGAGAGAGAGAGACAATGAGCAGGGTAGGTGCGGAAAGAGAGGGAAACAGAGGATTCCAAGCGGGCTCTGTGCTGTCAGCAGAAATGGGAGGCTTGAGCTCACAAACCGCGAGATCACGACCTGAGCCAAAGTTGGATGCTTAACAGACCGAGCCGCTCAGGTGACCCTGCAATAGTCTTTGTCTTAACCCTACTATCTAAGAAGATGTACCTTGTCCTAAAAGGAAATAATCATTGGCCTTGGAGTCGGCTTGACAGGTGTGCAACCTTCCAGGTGCGTGTTGACTACGGTGGCCGCTGTTCTTTTATAACATAGCCGCGGCCAATGCCACAGTAGTAAAGCCCAAGCCCAAGCTGTGAACCCATAGCTTCCAGAGACAAAGGATGGGTACAGGGTTGAATGGACAGAACGGGTGGATGACCATCTCCAGAGAAAGGGGAGAAAGGGGTCCAGGATAAGCCCCAGACTTGCATGAGGCGGTGGGGGAGGGGGTGGGGCCAGTCACTGGTTGGGGGAATCCCTTCTCCGGGGCACGTTGATGGGAGGCTGGAGGGGGAGGCTTGGAACCAGGCAGAACCCAGGGATCTCTGAATATTAGGAAGCAGGCTCCATGACAGTTCCTTGAAGCAGGAAATGTTCTGGGCTGGGAGTTGTTGCTGGGAGCTAAGGATGATGGAATAGCATTCTTTTGTTGCAAACAGTAGCAACCATTTTATGCCTGCTTTGGAAAGAGAACACATTTTGATGTGAGACGTCAAGGATTAGCTCATTAAATTCAAAGTTTAGGATGAAAGGAATGTGTTGGAAGGCTCCGGGGAGTTCCCCATTAGCCGTGGGGTTGCAGGGAGAGTTGGTGCTCAGCCTGAGCTCTGCTCTCTTCTCTTTCACTCGTGGCTCCATCCAGTGCCACAACGGGCCTTGTACACTCTCATGTGGATACACCAGTCTGCGTGTCTAAGCCGTGTTTACACTTCCCACAGATGGCCACTTTTGGATACCCTGTGGGCCAGAGGTGTGAATGCCACCAGTACAGATGCCTCTTGGAAACACGGCACTAGGGAAGAGGGCCAGGCAGCCTTGGAAGTGGACTTGGGCTGTTTGGGTCCTAATTCCAGGTCATGATTTCACATCTCTAAAGCATGGTCTCGATGTGGGAGCGTAGCCCTGGGGGGTTGTGTGTTCCTCACCCCTCAGGGAGGGCTGTGGCCAGAGGACAGCTGTATAGGGCCCCCAAAGTGCAGGGCTCAGGGTAGGGGCCCCTCTTGCTCAAATCTAAGAGAATAGTACTTGGAACTGCTCTGACCAATATGGTATCCATTAGACACGTGTGGCTATGTACACTCAAATTCATTAAGTACAATTTAAATTCACCTTCTCGGTTGCATTAGCTACATCTCAAGAGCTCCAGAGCCAAGTGTAGCTCATGGCTTCCGCATTGGCCATCACAGATATGGGACTGTGCCATCATCACAGAAAGTTCTATCGGACAGCACTGGTCCCGGAGGCTCAGGGAAGTTGAGGCGATTTGTCTAGGGTCATCTAGCGAGATTGGTCTGGGGCTCAAATTTGGACTTACGTCTGTCTGATTCTAAATACTCTGTTCATTTTCTTTCCTGGACCTTGGAAGGGCCCACCTGGCCTCTCCCAGTCTGTTCCTTAATCTGTAAAGCAAAAATAAAACCCTCAAATGGCTGTGATGAGGACTACAAGACATCATGCCCATAAAACGCCCTGTAGATTTGTCATTGGGTCTTCGTAAATTTGCTTTCCTTCTCCAGCTGGAAAACGAAACAGAAAAATGGCTTGAAAGTGGATGAAAGGCGTTCCCTGGTAAACACTTCCATGATTATACACCTACATTGGAAAGACAACTAATTTTCATGAGAGATAGAGGGTTAGCTAATTAAACTCCAAAGCTAGCATTTTTGTTTGAAAGATAAAAATAATTTCACATGAAACTGGGATTTTTTTTTAAAGGTGTGGGGAGTATATTCATTCTCCGATTATTTATAACCAAGAGACAGGGAAGAATCCATTAGACAGTAAAACTCCACACTTAATAGCTGGATCCGTTTTCTTATAAATGCTACTTTCGAGATTAAAAAAGGCTTGCTTTTGAAAATGTGTTCTCATAGAATATAAAGTTAAGTATCCTTGACTAACTGCGAGGATGCTGGTCCAAGCCTTCACCCTCCTGTTCTGTGACCTCGAATTTGATCTTCTAGACTGAAAGAGAATGTGTGGATCCTTCATTGAGGGAAGCTTTCTAATGCCCCCAATGCTGAAGATACTGCTTCCTTCCTTCATTCACTGATACAAAAAATATTTATTTAGTGCCCACCACTGCGGATGAGGCCATGAGCAAAGAGGACAGAACCTTTGCTCACAGAACTTCCATTCTAGGCTGCGAAGACAGACCATCAACAAACAAAGAAAGATATAGTGTGTCAGGTGATGATAAATACACTAACAAAGCATGAATCCAACGTGAGGTGATAAAACACAATGTGAGGGGGGAGATGGTGATATCTCAGATCCGGGGGATTCGAGAAGCTTCTTTGAGAAGGCACTTGAGTAGATTCCTGCAGGAAATGAGGAAGTGAGTCTGGTGCAAGAATAGTCCAGGCAGGGGGCCTCGCAAAATCAAAATCCTGAGATGGAGAAAGTCTTCACAGGTTTGAAGAACAGAAGGGCTGACCGTGGCTAGAGCTGGGATGGACAGCTGAGCAGGCCAGAGAGGGAGAGGAGGAAGGGGTGAAGTCGGAGAGCTGACCAGAGACTAGATCACAGAGCTGCAAACTATGGCCTGTGAGGCAAATCCAGCCCGATGGCCGAGTTTCTAAATCGTTTTGTTGTCACACAACCACACCCATTGGTTTGCTCTGGTCTGTGGGTGCTTTCACACTGCAGTGAGAGATAAGTTGTTGTGACGGAGACCTTACGGCTTGCAAAACCTACAATGTTTACTATCTGGCCTTTCACATGGAAAACGTTCTGTCTCCAGCTTTAGATTGTTATCTGACTAGGGCATCGTTTACTGTATCACCTTATTTTCAATCTGGCTGTGCTATGATAACATGTCACAAAACAGAATATAGCTAGATTTTTTTCCCCCAAACAATGTAAGCATCTCTGTTTTGAGTGACTTCTGTTTGAATATATTTCTACCAGGTTTTCCTTCCCATTTAATCTTTCCTTCTTTCTCTCTGCTTATCTTTTTTCTTGATTACTCCATTCTTTTGTAGTGATACTTTTTTCCCAAGATTTTTATTTCTAGGTAATCTCTACATCCAACATGAGGCTCGAACTCCCATCCCTGAGATGGAGAATTACACATTCTACTAACCGAGCCAGCCAGGCACCCTGATCCTTCCCGCCCACCCCTCCACTTTCAGTTTGTGGATTTATTTGTAAAAGAGGGCACAGATAAAGTTGACGTGTCTTGATAGGGTTCTGGATTAGCAATTTTCCTACTAAAAATGTTTCCTAATTTGGAATTTAACTCCTATTATGAGCGCTTGCTTTGTAAGCTAAAGAATGTATAGAAAGCAAAAATGCAAGACAATACCAGACTTAAGTAAGAATATAATAACTGAAGCCTGTAGTGTCTACAAAGTATCTGAAATTGGTATCAGTTAGAAGTTATAATCTCTGCTTTAAAAGATTTTTTTAGGGGCGCCTGGGTGGCTCAGTCAGTTAAGCAGCTGACTTCGGCTCAGGTCATGATCTCGCGGTCTGTGAGTTCAAGCCCCGCGTCGGGCTCTGTGCTGACCGCTCAGAGCTTGGAGCCTGTTTCAGATTCTGTGTCTCCCTCTCTCTGACCCTCCCCCGTTCATGTTCTGTCTCTGTCTCAAAAATAAATAAATGTTAAAAAAAATTAAAAAAAAAAGATTTTTTTATTGTGGTATACAAACATAAGATTTAACAACTTAAAAAAAATTTATTTCTTTTAATGTTTACTTTTGAGACAGAGAGAGACAGAGCACGCGTGGGGGAGGAGCTGAGAGAGAGGGAGGGAGACCCAGAATCCGAAGCAGGCTCCAGGCTCTGAGCTGTCAGCACAGAGCCCAACGCGGGGCTCGAACTCACAAACCGTGAGATCATGACCCGCGCCGAAACCAAGAGTCAGAGGCTTAACCAAGCGAGCTACCCAGGCACTCCAGAGTATTGACATTTTTAAGATTCCCTTTTCCCCTTCAAGTCAAATGTACACAGGATTTATATGTCGTAATGGGTTAACTTTGCAAACATTTTTCCTGGCTGAGTCATGTAATAAATCCCAGCGAAAAGATTTCCCCCGAGAGCTAATTTCTTGTTGCTTGATTGGTTTTTTTAAGTAGTTATCACCCCGTCAAGCCTGAACACCCGCTTCCTGCACCCTGTCTCCCTCTGCCTTGGCTTGCCACCTCCTTTTGAAACAGCACTCTCCAGCTGCTTCCTGACAAAAGGGTGCACGGGAGTGCCAGACCGTGCATTTCTGAAAATATCCTTAATCTACATTCACACCTGATCAGCAATTTGGCCAGTTCTAGAATTCTCCGCTGGAATATTTTATTTACTTTTGGAACTTTGAAGACATTCACCATTGTTCCCTGGTTTGCAGTCGAAAAGTCCAAAGCGAGTCTTACACCTGATCTTTTGGATGTGACAATTTTCTTGCTGGAAGCTTGAGAGATCTCTTTTCCCGTGATGTTTTCAAATTTCACAATCACAATCACGCGCCTTGGCGTTAGTCTATTTTTGTCCACTGCATTGGGCCCTGGGTGGGTTCTTTCAATCTGGACTCTCTTATTCACCTGGGAAATTTTCTTGACATATTTTGAATAAGACTTTCTTCCTTCCATTTTTTCTCTTTCTCTCTTTTTTTCCCTAAAGTTCTTATTATTTGAACATTGGGCTTCCTGGACTTTTTTTTTTTTTTTAATTCTCTACTTCTTTGTTCTATTTTGGGGAAGGAGGGGGCAGATTTCCTCAACTCTATCTTCCAACCCTTTTACTGCGTTTCAAATTTCTCCTTTTTCCCCAGATTTTTTGTTCTCTGTTTCTTTTTATAGTATCCGATTTCCATATCTTTGCGTGTGTTTCTGAGGGTATTAATGATAGCAAATGGCATAGGGATCTTCAGCAGCAAGGCCATTCGGCCGACTTCTGCTTGGAAAACAAAACACCTGCTGTGGGGAGTGGGTGAGCAAGAAGGGGGTGTGCTTCGGGAGAGGGAGTCTTTTGGGAGGGAGGAGTGAGAAAGAAAGAGAGAAGATGATGCAGTTGCCGAAAGTAATGGATTTTGGAGACAGTGGTGGGCACAAAGATTTTAAAGGAAATCTTGTTTGGTTTTGTGTCATGCAATTTCCCCTTTTTGCATGCTTGTTAAGAGATCTTGGAAATCAGACCTGCTTTGCTTTTCAAGGCTTTTGTAGCTGTGTTTTATATTTCTTTTGGATGTGACCCAGTGCCTGGGGCTACCTTTAGGGCAACCCATTTTTATTTGGATGACACCGGATTCCCTGGGGCAATCTGATTCACCTGGGACCTCGTGTGGGAAGTTACTCTTCTCTGCGGAGGGGGTAGAGTATTACTATCCTTGTCAGAAAGAGAAGCTTTCCAAATTAGATGGAGAATTACAGGTCCAGGCAAGCCAAGTAGCCGTTTCTAGGCCATTATTAAATAGCATAAGGCATTCGGGGCGCCTGGGTGGCTCCGTTGGTTAAGCGTCCGACTTTGGCTCAGGTCATGATCTCACCGTCCATGAGTTCGAGCCCCGCATCGGGCTCTGTGCTGGCAGCTCAGAGCCTGGAGCCTGCTTCGGATTCTGTGCCTCCCTCTCTCTCTGCCCCTTCCCTGCTCGGGCTTTGTCTCTCTCTCTCTCTCTCAAAAATAAATAAACATTAAAAAAAGATAGCACGAGGCATTGTTCAGAGGCCCTCAGAAAACGCAGAGCTTTGTAAGAAGAGACTTGAAGAGGTTGTCACGAAAGGAAACCAGGAAATCCAAGGAGAAAACAAGACCCACATTGGACCTGACCCGCCGTGAACAGAAACAGTCTTTTGCTTCCCAAGATATATGGTTTTACCTGTAAGATTTTGCCTGTAAGGTTTTACCAAATGCTTCAGAAGAAGAAAATGAGAGTTAGTGTCAGAACTCTTGTGATTCCTGAGGACGAAGCCCAGAACAGATGGCTGGCTGCCGGTCCAGAGCAGAGTCAGGAATTCTGGAGGGGGGTGGGGGGGCACTGGCCTGCTGACACTGGGCCCGGACTTATCCTGTTCACGCTCAGTTCAGTTCAGAGAAGGGGCATGCTGCTGCTCAGATCTGTGGTCTTTGTAAAGTCTCCCACTAAAGAGCTCACTGACAAAGCAGCGTGAGCAGTATAGTCCCATTTTTGAAACTTTTCGCTAGATAGACCCAGATCTACCTGCATAGAAAAAAAAGATAGAAATTGACGACATAAACGGTGCACAGCACCGTTTGGAACAGTGAGGCTCTACGTGGTTTGAAATTTTTCTTGCCCCACGTCTGTGTTTTCCAGATGGTTTAATAAGAGATGGTTACTTTCTTTATCCAATATTAATTAATTAATTTATTTTCGAGAGAGAGAGAGGTGGGGAAGAGCAGAGAGAGAGAGAGGGAGACAGACAATCCCAAGCAGGCTCTGCACTGTCAGTACTGAGCCCCACACGGGGCTCAAACTCGCAAACCGTGAGCTCATGACCTGAGCTGAAATCAAGAGTCCCATGCTCAACCAACGGAGCCACCCAGCCTCCCTGATATGATTACATTTATAATAAAGTAAAAAGTTAGTATTTCAGTAATGATGATAATGGCTGCGGTTACGCTCTCGGACATGTGGCAGACAGGCTCTATGTGAGGGTCCTCACAGGCATTATCCTATTTCCTCCTTAGGGCATCTGGGCATCCGGCGAAGCAGAGACCTTCCTTACTGCTCTTTCTGCAGAGGAGAAAACCCAGATGTGGACGCACAGACCTCAGCTCCTGCTGCTAGTGAGAGGCAGCATCGGAATCTTGGTGGCTTCCAAAGCTCGTGTTTGTAAATTTTTTGTTTGTTTGTGTTTACCCTCGCGACATGTTTCCTGAGGAAATGCCCCGCGAGGAAAGATGTTCAAAGTAGACATTTTTTTCCTCCAGGGATGTTGTGCCTTCTAAAATGACAACTCTATAAGAAATGCGTCGGCATGTGTGGAAGAAATTTGCATGTGTAAATAATCCTTTTAGGTTGGGCAGGTTATAAAGTATATATATATATATATTTTTTTCTTTTGATTTTTCCTATGCCCTTTGAAGATATTTTAGTCCTAGAATAAGAAATGCAATAATAATAATAATAATAATAAAGAGATCTGTCTGAAAAGCCAGTGTTTCCTTGGCATGTCAGCAGGATGCCAAATTCTTACCATTTTAAAACAAAAATACGAAAGCCTGTTCTGGCAGCCTTCACAGCCCAGAGCCATAATCTCAGGTTTGGAAAAGTGAGCGAGGAAAATGCTATTCAGGCCTTTGGACCTCAGATGCGATTATATTTCCTGTATCCCCAGGACTCTGATGGGCTTGTGTTGTCATCAGGGCTCCCCAGAGCCAAAAAGGTCCTGCCTTCCCAGTATCTGCGGCAGCTAAGCCTGGCTTTGCTGTAGGATTGCCACAGAATCTTCGTTTCTGTCTGGACCATGATCACTTCTGAGCCTCAGATACAGGCATTAGAAAAACGAAGCTGGCCTTTTTTTTGGGAATCATTTTCTTAGAACATCGAAATTATTTTTCTGCGGGGGAGGGTATTTGGGTCTTTCTGACCAGGTCATATTTCTTTTTTTTTTTTTTTTTTTTTTTTAAACATTTATTTATTTTTGAGACAGAGAGAGACAGAGCATGAACGGGGGAGGGGCAGAGAGAGAGGGAGACACAGAATCGGAAGCAGGCTCCAGGCTCTGAGCCATCAGCCCAGAGCCCCACGCGGGGCTCGAACTCACAGACCGCGAGATCGTGACCTGAGCTGAAGTCGGACGCTCAACCGACTGAGCCACCCAGGCGCCCCGACCAGGTCCTATTTCAACCAAGAAAGGGATGCACGTGAACTTGAAAAGAGTACTTCGGTTCAATGGTCAGGAGTCAGGAGACGTTGTGCCACATCACCCCATCCTTATTGTCCTCAGAGCTTATTACCTTTCCGCTTTATCAATCCACTGTCTACACATCCCAGAGTGAAAAGAACCCTCATCAGATCAGCCCTGCGTTTTACATCATTCAGTGGCTCCCCAGTCCTCCCACGACCAAGTCCCCAGTCAAGGCCCTTCCGCTCGGCCTTCTTTGCCAGCTTTGCCTGTAACAAATGGCTCTCCTCATTCAACTGCACTCCATTCACTGAAAACTGCGTGTCTCCCCTCCAATATGCCATGCACCCCGAAGTTCTCTCTTTACTCATCTTGTTTCCAGTGCCTAGAATGCTAGCCTGACTTCTTGTGCCCCTGGAAAACTCGCCGGGGTTCTATTAAATTGAGCTCAAATGCAACTAACTACTTCTTTTTTTTTTTTTTTTTTTTTTTTTAATTTTTTTTTTTTTCAACGTTTATTTATTTTTGGGACAGAGAGAAACAGAGCATGAATGGGGGAGGGGCAGAGAGAGAGGGAAACACAGAATCGGAAACAGGCTCCAGGCTCCGAGCCATCAGCCCAGAGCCCGACGCGGGGCTCGAACTCCCGGACCGCGAGATCGTGACCTGGCTGAAGTCAGACGCTTAACCGACTGCGCCACCCAGGCGCCCCGCAACTAACTACTTCTAGGAAGCTCTTCCTGACGGTCCCTGCTTCCTTCTTCTCTGTTTCATGTTTTCTGTTGACTTACTTCCTCCGGTACCCCGGGCCGGGCCTCCATGTACTCTCTACCCGCCTCCGGTGCAGCACTGGGCACACGGGTTTGTGATTAGGAATAAGGAGTGGTTGCCGGCATGGATTTTGAAGTCAGATGCACTTGGGTTAGGATTCCAGATGCCCCACGTGTTGACCGTGTGACTTGGGGCAGGTTATCACACCTGTCTCAGTTAGTTTCTTATCCACAAACTGGAAAGTAGTAGAACCTCCCTGCAAGGTTGCGAAAGTCAAAGGAGATCATGCATGTAAAATTCAGCCATGGTACCCGGAATATTGAAACTTTCAGTGAGCAACCCCTGCTGTTCTTATTTCTATCGCTGATTGGCTCTGGGTCTGTGATTACAGGATCTTCAAGAGTAGAATCGTGGCTGGTTCGTTTCTCTAACGTAAGTGCTCAGCATGAGGCCTCGCTCAGCCAGGCGTCGGTCAGAAGACTTTCTGGATTGCTGACTGCAAAGTCCCTATGGAGGGCTGCTATCCTGGAATAATGGAAAATCAATATTCCAGTCACAATGTGAGTTGATACGGGTACCTAGCACCATCCCAAAGCAGAGCCTGGCCTCAGATCCCAACGGGAGCTCATATTTGCAATGCTAACTCCACTTCTCCACTACCCTGCAGGCTCCTTTGCAAATTTTATGCCTCAAAGACTAGAGAAAACATGTGCAAATTCCCAGGGACTTGGGAGAGACTCTCTTCTCGCGTCTTTCTGTCTTGGGGCCTGGGCAGGAAGGCAGGTTCGTCTTTCTGTCTTGGGGCCTGGGCAGGAAGGCAGGTTTGAGGGGGCCGGGCTCTGCCCTTCGTGGGCCGCAAGGTTCGGCTTCGGCCACCTATGACGTCTTGAGCCTTGTTCTGTGAAATGTGGGTGGAACTGTGACTCCCAGGGCCGAGCTGCCTGGCAGAGGGCAGGTGCTCCATCAGCGAAACATTATGAACAGTAACGTTGGATCGGATTGAACGCACTGGGAGTCATTTCGCCTGAAAGGCCACGGGGTGACCTGCCTGATGGCAACGCATTTGTCAAGGGGCTGGGGGAGTCCAGGGAGGAAGAGACCAGGGGTGGCCAAAGCGGTTGCCCAGTAACCAAGTCTTAGCCATAAGAGGGGAGTGTGTGCTATTAAGTAGACTGTGCTATTCCCCATGCCCCTGGACCAGCGGCCTGGGAGCTCAGCTGGATTCTGGCAAGAGAACGCACGCACCGTAGTGGGGAAAGGGCGCCATTCTCCCATCCCACTTTGCTAGGCATTCTTGTGGCTTGACCCAGGGGCATCTCTCCTGGGCAGCAGACTGCTCTGGCGCCCAGAACAACGGAACACCCGGGAGAGCTGCCATGACAGAGGCAGAAAAGCTGGCGTGGGCCTGCGACAGGGTCTGGAGGCGCAGAGGTGGCACCCACTATTTCTGCCGCAGTCGCTCTGGGGCGCTGCTTTCCCAGAGGGGCCGCAGGAGGGAGGGACACGCCACGCAGAGGGCAGGCAGGGAGACACGGCAGCCCTAGCGGGAACCCCCGGGGCCACCCAGCAGCCTTTGCGGCTGGTACGCGCCTGCCACCCGGGGAGGCCCACGGGGCAGGGGGCGGAGGGGTTTCTGTGTCCGGGAGAGTGGCCTGGGGCCCGTAGCCCCCGACACAGAGGGGTGCCTCCCGCACGTGCACTGAAGGCCTGCAAAGAGGATGGACCCGGGGTGGCGTGGACCCGGGGAGCCTGGCTGGGAGAGCAGAGACGGCGAAATGGCAGAGGGCACACCGTAGGGGGGGTGGCCTGGGGCCTTCTGGGACGACTTGGGGTGCGCCAGCCCTGGTGGCCCACGAGCCAGGGCAAGCGGAGTCACCACCGCTCTTGCTGACTCGTTCCCACGCACGAGCTGGGGCGGCTGCGGGGAATTTGGGGTTACAAACCCGGGTGCTGGCAAGCCTAAGGTGCTGCTGGGGCAAAAATGAAAACAAGCAGGGGCCTTACCCTCCACGGTGTCCGGGGTGCATGTGGCATTTCAATGGGATGAATCCCCGAAGAGCTTCCCTCAGAATATTAGCCGAACTTCATACTCCAAAACGTCTTCCCTTCTGCTCGCAATTCATTATAATTACCTTTGTTCTCTCCTCTCTTGTCGGCCTTGCAAACGCCGAGATGAGGAGCTTCGATTACCATTTGCATGCATTAGACTCTTGAAAGAAGGCTTTCTTCCCTTGCAGGCTTTGGCAGGGGGAGCCCCCTCCTCCCTGGACTCCGGACCTCCTGACCCAGCTGGGTGGGTGGGTGGGCACTGGGGGGAGGGGGGGAGCGGAGGGATGGAGAGTGGCGAGGCGGGCTGGGACCCGGCAGGGCAGTGAGAACACGAGCCAGCTGTACCCACCTGACAGCACCTCTGCCCCTTGCCTGCCCCAAGGCACTGTTTGATCTTTGGCTGTCCTTGGGTCCCTTCTTTCTGCGGCCCCTCCCTCTGATGTCAGCTCAGCTCTCCTTTTTTTTTTTTTTTTTTTTAATTTTTTAAAATGTTTATTTATTATTGAGAGATAGGGAGAGACAGAACATGAGCAGGGGAGGGGCAGAGAGAGAGAGAGAGAGAGAGAGAGGAAAAGAGACACAGAATCTGAAGCAGGCTCCAGGTTCTGAGCTGTTGGCACAGAGTCCAACTCGGGGCTCAAACGGCTCAAACCCATGAACCCCGGGGGGATCATGACCTGAGCTGATGTCGGGCGCTTCACTGACTGAGCCACCCAGGTGTCCCTGCTCTTCTCCTTTTCTTATCTGCACTGTCAGATCAATCCGCACGCTTTGTGGCTGGAGGTTAGGAAAGCACTGTGATTGTCTGGTTAAGTCTGTCCCACAGGTGGGCAGTGGGAGAGGCAGGACTGTCCTTGGATGGGTCACAGGGCAGGACTCCGAGATGCCAGTTTTGGGGTCAGGTGGGTCGGTCTGCCTTTGAGAGCCGCATCTCCTCATCTACAAAGTGGGGCTACTTATGTCCCCTTGCACTCAGCGGATGCCTCCTGACAAAAAACTGGGGTGAGGGGGGAGACAGCCATGCAGCATGTGCTGAAACCAGCTGGGCCGACAGAAGACCGCCGTGCAGTGGGGACAAAGCCAACAAAACTCTCCTATCGGCTGCTGCATCTGTAGCATCTGCTCGAGGGGCGGGGGGCATAATTCACCTGGAGCAGAGCTGGTCTCTGGTGAGGGGAACATCGTTGTGGGCTTTGGGGGTTTGCAGGCGAGACAAGCCTGCTCTGGGGACGAAGAGGCGGTTGTGGATGTTAACCGGCTTTGGGAGCAGGTGGGAGCTGAAGGCAGGCAGCCGGGAGCCAAGTGGCTTGGTGAAGTGGGGAGCAGGAGAGAGGGCTTGGGTCTGAGCGGGAGAAGACACCGGGCAGAGGCAGCAGGCTGGACCACAGACAGACGTGGCTGTGCTCTTGAACGTCTGGGCTCCACTGAAACTTCAGTGTTCACTTTCTGGAAAAAATACATACATGTAAATCCACAGACTATCTCTGGAAAGATAGATAAGGAGCTAAAAGAAATGGTTCCTTTTTGGAATAAGAGACTGGTGCGTGAGGAATCTTCACTTTTGAGCCACATACTGTTTTGTGTATGTGTGCTAATAAAGTAATCTCAAATACCAGTTCTCTTGTTTTGCTCTGGAATTTGTCTGTAATAGCCTCAAGTCCAGTAAACTCCAAAGGACTCAGCACTCAGCTCCGTGCTGCCCCCAGCATGTGAAAGGAGGGGCCGGTTTCTCCCCATCTGGGAGAAGGAGACCCCGTACTCCTGTGCCCCAGGGGAGAAGAGGGAAGGTCTTCTGGGTGAGAATAAGTGACAGTTGTGCCCAGGGAGCCCTCAGAAATGTTCGGGAGGAAGCTGGCTTTCCCATAGTCCAACAGGATGGGGACTTGGGTTACTTGGCTTGGCAGTTACGTTACAGAAAGGGTGATCTCTTTGACTTTGAGGACGTGGAAGCTGTCAGAGTAAAGCAGATTGCCATGTGAGAGAAAGAAAAAGAAGAAAAGATCAGGCACACTAGCTCGGAGCTAGGGGTCATCACATACTTAATCTTGCAAAACCCTCACTCTGCTTTATGGGGTGAGTCGTCGTATTCCCATTTGATTGATTAAGATACTGAGGCTCGGAAGTGACGTAACCTGCTTAAGGTTTAGCGATCTGACTCCAGGTTCAGAATGCTTTCCAGCACCTGTAAGCACCTCCCTGGTGGGAGGGCAGGGGAGGAAATGGGGAGATAGGGTGGACTCTGGAGGGGGCAAGCAGGTGGGACTGGAAGATCATTGAGAACTGGCTCATTAGCCCAGTGGGTTTGAATAATTCCAGGACACCTCCAAAATCCCTGATCTCACTTCCAAATTAGAGCAGAGCACCTCTGAAAAAAAAAAAAGTGCTTTGAAAGTTGGCAAGAAGTCTCTTTGGAAGCACAGTGGCAGGGGAGGTGGAGCGGGTCAGGGAAGACTGCAGATGGGGTCATTTAGGGACTGCTCGCATAGCTCTTGAATACGAGTATGGCGGCCAAGTCATTTTCTGTAATGGCACCGACTGAGTCACGCCCTGCTGATCTGAACTGTTCGTGTGGCAAAGAGCAGAAAATCCGAGTGAAACTAGCTCAGAATATTTATGGAGTCATTTCACTAAATAGTCCAGGGGCAAGTCTTTCATGTGGTGAGACCCAGGGCTCAGGGGCCAGTTGACGTTACTTCATCTCTCAGCCCCATTCCTTGGGGACGATCTCGTCTCAGACCGGCTTTTGCCTAGGGTTCGTCCCATGATGGTGGCCAGAAATGCCTGGGGTTGCATCTTCATTAATGTCCAGCAGGAAAAAGAGAGGGCTTCTCCTGAGCTCCTTTGCATGAAGAGAAAACTTTTGCTCATTGGCTCCTTGGGTCTAATTGGGAAACCGCCCAGTAGGCAGTTGGGAAGCTTGATGCAGGTTCAATGTCATCCGCACCAAATGATCCGAAGGGGAGAAGTGGATTCACAGACGCTTGTTGGTATTCTTCATGACTATCACGGCTGGCAAGCTGAGAAGGGGTGGAGGGACGGACACTTTTTTCTTGTGGACAGACTACCTACCCACTGATGGGCCTGCAGCGCTTGTCAATGGGGTGTGGGGACAAAGGTGAAGTTCTGAGTGGGAACCCCAGCCTGTTCCAGCAGCCGAACCAGAGGCAAGGGTTGCTTGAAAAGAGCGCTGGTGGATATTTAAAAAAAAAAAATTTTTTTTTCAACGTTTATTTATTTTTGGGACAGAGAGAGACAGAGCATGAACGGGGGAGGGGCAGAGAGAGAGGGAGACACAGAATCGGAAACAGGCTCCAGGCTCTGAGCCATCAGCCCGGAGCCCGACGCGGGGCTCGAACTCACGGACCGCGAGATCGTGACCTGGCTGAAGTCGGACGCTTAACCGACTGCGCCACCCAGGCGCCCCTCGCTGGTGGATATTTTGAGGTCTCCTGATGTTGGCAGGGGAAGCATGATGGGTATTTGAACAGTTTATTTTTCTTTTCCTTCGACTATTTTAATATGAAAAATTTCAAACATACAGAAAATGATGCAATGATCACCTGAATATCTAACACTTCAACAAGAGGGAAGTCCAAGCCTTTTACAATGCTTCTGGAGAGAGAAAACACTGGACGATTCTCTGCCTAATTTGGGCACGTTTTATGGGGGTGGAGTTGGTAATGGTGGTGGTAAGTCTTACCTGCTAGACACAACTTTATACTGTTTAATACAGCTTTCAGGGAACTTTGACATAGTCATTTCGTATAGTTCTAGAAGCCAGCAATGAAATGGCTTTCCATCCCTTTCCTACGTAGGTAATAGAGGTTCATGCAGGCAGTAATGTTCCCTGTTCCAGTTTCTAGGAGTGATATATTCAAGTGGGGCTCCTCCTCATGAGTATTTCCCCAAGCTGGGAGATTTTACATAACCTCTCTGACAATTTAGGCTATTTCCATGAGCTATGTGCATTACGTTGCACAAAGTAAATGAAAAAAAATATTTATTTCTTTTTGAGAGAGAGAGGAAGAGAGAGAGAGAGAGAGAGAAAATCTCAAGCAGGCTCCATGCTGTCAGCGCAGAGCCCAAGGCGGGGCTCGATCTTACGGACTGCGAGATCATGACCTGAGCCAAAATCAAGGGTCAGATGCCAAACTGAGCCACCCAGGTGTTCTGATACTTTTCTTTAAATAGACTTTGAACAACTCCTGCTTTTGCTCAACCCATCTCCTGGCTCATGGTGGTTTATTGAGCATCTTTGGTGTGCCTTGGCTTAAGGGGGATCACGTCAATCCCTCCTTTTATTTTAGTCGATGTTCTCCCTGTATGGCTGTGTCCAGATTTCTCCTTTTCATAAGGACACCAGTTGTGCTGTATTAGGGGTCCGCCTTACTCCAGTAGGACTTCATCTTCGTTTAACTAATTACATCTGCAATGACTCTATTTACAAATAAGGTCACATTCTGAGGTACTGGGGGCTAAGACTTCAACATGTCTTTTGGAGGAGGGCATAGTTCAACCCATAACGGGTTGTCACGGAATCCTGTGACATCTAACATAAACTACACCGTAATGTATCGCACACAATTTCCAAATCCAGCTTCTTTAAACTAGGGTGGGAATGCAGGCCTCCGAATTCTAAATCTCTAAATCTGAGCGTAAAATTTCCAGGATTTGTTTACTTTTCCCTATTCTTTTTACAGCTGTCTTCTTGCCCACCTAACTCAACAGCAGAATTTATCATGTTGTTTTCTAGAAAGTTACCTTTATCACATCTCTCTAAAGCATTCAATCTGATTTTCATATGATTTGGCTTTTCTTTCTTTTCTTACTCATATTTTATTGATTTCCGTGTTATTTAAAATTTGAGGCGCACCTGGACGGCTCAGTCGGTTAAGCATCCGACATCGATCTCACGGTTCATGGGTTTGAGTCCCGTGTCGGGATCTATGGTGACAGCTTGGAGCCTGGAGCCTGTTTCAGATTCTGTGTCACCCTCTCTCTCTGCCCCTCCCCTGCTTGCTCTCTGTCTCTTCTCTCTCTCTCAAAAATAAATAAATGTTAAAAAAATAAAAAAAATTTTTTTAGTTGAATCACATACTTATAATAAGAACCCAACTGGCATTACTTGGCTTAAGAACAGACCCATGTGTCTCTTGGTGAACAAGCAGAAGTCCACGGTTGGGTGAGAAAGTTAGTATCCACAGCGATGAAAGTATCAGTCAACCAACATGATTGAGGAAATGGAGAGTTTGGGAAAGTGGATGTTGGGTAAGAGACCCTCTCCTATACATAACTATTGGAAAGTGTGTGCCCCCCAAACCACCTTACCACCAGTGGGATGTACCATACTTTGGAAAACACTCTCACTTAGTCCTTGGGTTATTGTTTTTAAAACGTTTGTAAGTGCTTACTTGGAGTCAGGCCTGTATTAAGTGTTGGAGGCAGAGAAAAGTGATTAAAACTCAGCCTTAATATTCTCAGCATGGTGGAGGAGAAAGTAGCAATGGGTGGCAATTCCATTCTACTCATCTCCCCGAGCCACAGAAGTTGTTTGAAGTATATTTGGAAAGAATGTGACTGTATGAGTCAGGTTTCTCGAGAAAGAGAACCAACAGATTATAGGATATGTATGTATGTATGTATGTATGCATTTTAAGGAATTGGCTCGTGCGGTTATGGAGGTCCGGCCAGTCCAAAATCTGCATGATGAGCCAGCAGGCTAGAGATGCAGGAAATAACTAATGTTGCCGATCACGTCTGAAGGCCATCTGCTGGCAGAATCCCTTCTTGCTCAGAGGAGGTCAGTCTTTGTTCTAGTGGGGTTTTCAACTGATTGGACAAAGCCCTCCCACGTTATGGCAGATAATCTGCTTTACTCAAAGTCCACCTATGTGAATGCTAATCTCATCCACAAAACACCCTCACGGAAACATCCAGAAAAAGGTTTGACCGAATATCTGGGTGCCGTGGCCCAGCCAAGTTGGCGCAAAAAAATGAACCATCACGGTGTCATAAGACAGTCCTGCTAGTTCAAGTTCTTCCTCTTTGACAGCCCTCCTTTATCCCTGTCTCAGAGACATAGATCTTTCCAGAACAACTGTCTGCTCTTTACAAGCCACCCATAACCCCTTTGTCTATAGAGGAAATCCAAACACTCACCTCGGTGTGGTCCTGCTGTTTCTAGGCTTGTCTCCCTTACTTTTGGCCACGTGCCCATTGTGCAGCCTTCTGGGACTTCGGACTGTGCCTGGACCTGACCCCTGAATGTTGTCCTCTGTGCCCGGAGTGCCTTCCTTCTCCCCATCTAATGTGTAGCTTTCAAGGTTCAGCTCCACGGTGTCTCCCTTGGGGAGTCTCCCCAAGCACATGAGCAGAATGCATCCCTCCTTCCTTTGGGACTCCAGAGCACATCATGTGTCTCTTTGTCACTGCACTTGTCCTGCTGAATCAGGACTGTCATTTATATTACCCGTTTCCCCACTAGAAGGGAAGTGCTGGGAGGTGAGGGCCACATTCCTTCTTCCTCATACTCTTCTCCCTGAGGCCTGGCACATAATAGTGGCTCAGTAAATAAGAATGATGGAATGATGGCTGTCGGGAGCCGGTGTTCCTCTTTATATGTGTGGGGAGCTTGGAGGTGAAGATCGAAAGAAGGGGGAAAATTCTTCCACATGTTCCTGTGTTCTATAGCCAACGGAAGCAGCAGAGTCAAATAAAGAAAGTTTCCTTAATGGAAATGCGTCCAGTAGAATCTTCTTGAATACATGAGAAAAAGCATTAGGGATAAGACACCCTCAGGGAAAGCAAGGAGAATTTTTGGGGGTGCTGGAGATTTGGCCTAAAGTTTCCCTGATGCTCGCTCTTCCTGGGCCATGGTTTGGGGAATGGTCAGGCCTGAACTCTGCGTCCAGCAAAGAAGGTCCTTGATTACAAACTCCACCCAAATCAGCTGCAGGCCTCTATCTGCTGAGGAGGTTTCAACAGGGCCCTGAGCAAGGGCCGATAGTGGCAGAACGGGAAGGAAAAGTGAGTCCGGCACCTGAATGCCATTTTCTTAGAGAATGCTGTTTCAATCAGAGGCCCCCAACATTTCCAGGGAGGGACCGCTGTGTCTCTTACGTTATTCCCGAAGGAATGCGTCAGACAAAACGCTTCCGTCTCAGCTGAAGAAGATGGCCTTTGTTTGAATGCCACCAAGCAGCTCTCGGGAAACCAGTGGGGTGTCCTACAATTCAACTCCTTCTGACACCATCTACTGGGAAAATGATGCAGCACTTTTAGAGAGAGTAAAGGGGGAGTCCTAATTTAGCTGGTGCCTCGGCCAGGTCCTCTGCTGTAACAGAATACCACTGACTGGGTGGCTTGAACAACACGGTTATTTCCCACAGTTCTGGAGACCGGAAGGCTGAGATCAGGGAGCCAGCGTGGCTGGGTTCCGGTGAGAGCCCTCTGCCGGGTCTGCGAAGGATGGCCTCCTGCTGTGTCTTCACGTGGTGGGAGGAGAGAGAGGGAGAGAGAGAGGAAGCGAGCTCTCTTCTTACAAAACAGCTAATCCCATCATGGAGGACCCCGCCCTCATCCCCTATCATCCCCCAAAGGCCCCACCTCCTAATACCATCGCACTGCACCCTGGGAGGACGCAAACACGCAGCCGATGACATCTCGGATGGCCAGGGGGAGCCCTCTTGAGGTGACATGGGACCTGAAACCCCAGAGATGAGTTTGCCAGGTAGAGAGGGGAAGAAACACACAGATCAGGGAAGGTGGAAAGAGAAGGTGACTCTGGAGTTAGGTGTTAGAGGGTAGGTTGGTACTTACATGGAGGGAGGGGAAGGACGTGGCAGTAGGGGGTGAAAACAGGCTCCCAGGTCCTCGAGGAGAGGAGCGCCCCAGTCTGGTGGCGGGCAGCGGGGAGCAGGAAGTGATACTTGGAGGAGACAGGGGCCCAAGCCACCTTAGCCCACACTCGGCCACCTTCACGGGCGCTGAGCTGACTTTTTGAGTTCTTCCTGGGACTTTACGAAGCGGTTGCTGTTGATTTTAATGGAAATGGGCATAAATTATTCAGAGAGTTACAACTGAGAGTTAGTCACTGTTACACAAGGAAGAAAAATAACGTTCACGGAGCACTGACCACAGGCTAAGGAGTGGACACAAGCTGTTCACTCCTTTGGAAAAAGCTCTACAGCTACAGAGCCTTTTTTGGGGGGGTTCTGGAACATTCCAGCGGCTTCCTGCCCCACAACCTAGGCACCTGCTTGACTGGGTAGCTGTTCATCACCACCTTCCATGTTTAGTTTCTGTTGACCCTTCAGATGTGGGGCAGGGGGGGAGGGGGATCTTAAACCTCTCTGGAGAGGCTTCCCTGAGCACCCGGCCTGAATCTGTGCCTCTCTCAGCCACGCTGACTTTCTGTCATTTCACTCCGGTTTTGAAGGATTTCTTTGCACTTCCCACAACTTGTGATTTTTTATATTGCTCTTCCCACTGCACTGCAAATTTTGCAAAGTCAGGGGCCATTTCTGTGCTGCTCATCCCCAAGGCCCCGGGTCTGACTGAGCCCCTGGCACATCGTCGGTACTGAATGGATCGTTTGAAATGAAATGAACGAAAATGAGCTAGGCCCCACGCTAAGAACTTCCACAAGCAACGGACCATTTAATCTCCACAGCAACCTGCAGAGAAAGAGGGTATTATTGGTATTGCATAGATGGGGAAACTGAGGCCCCAGGTCTCACAGTCTGTAGGAGTGGAGCTGAGTTCAAGTCTACCTTTATCTGGTGGAACAAGGCTCTTCCTCTGATTTACTAACAGGATCTGAAAACAGCAGCATACGCTCTAACCGGCCGTGTGCACACACTGAAAAGGACACACACACACACGCATACCCACATGCACTGCTTTGTTGTTGATTTTTTCCAAAGCAGCTCCTTTGTTCCAGGGCCTGAATACAGCCTGGCCACCGCCCCTCTTTATAGCCTTGGTTTCTGCCTCGATAGTGTTCATCCTCTGTGAATCTCACCGAGCTTCATAGGCATGACTGCCGTGACATCTCAAATAAAATGGCAGTCTGTTCAATGCGGGAAGATACCCTAGATGATACAGAACTGCTTGAACACAGCGTCTTGACGATTACACTGTAACACATCTCAGAATGTATTGCATGTTATGGCCAAAAGGTTTGTGACCACAATGCGCGTATCAACTGATTTTTTTCTTTTGGGCTTGCAGGGCAAAGCTGGTATATCAGTCAAGTTTCCTTAAAATATAAATCACCGGCCTAGCAGCCGAACCCCCAGAACCCTTGGGAAGTACCATGGAAGTTCGTAGCTATTTTCAAGATCTTTGAAGACACGATAGAAACAGTACAATTTCCTTACAACCTGGCTGCCGGGCTCTGTGGTCCTCTGCTCTGGCTCGCACGGTAACGTTCCCGTGGCGCCTTTTATAATTCCTTCTCTCTTTGGAAACATGTATTTGGGAAAGATTCTGCTTTGCCAGATGAACTGTGGGTAGTGTTGGAAATGCATTTGTTTTCTGGGTTTCTGCTAATCATGAACACAGAGAAGAGCTTGCTAGAGCTTTTGATCAGAGGGAGGGAGATAACGATGATGGTCCCAGGGCACAATATTCCCGGATCCTCAAAGGATCTGGAGAGTAGTTTTGTAACAAAATAAGCCAGGGGTTAGCAACCTTGACCGCTGTGACCGAGACCCCATGCCATTAAAGCCCGGATTGTTTCCTACCTGGCCCTTTTCTGAGAAGTTTGCCAACCCCTACCTTCGGTGGCTAAACCTGAACTTCATGAGTGTGGCGTTCGTATATATATTTCGCCGCAGACGTGTTTAACGATGGGGTGCGGTCCCACACCCACTGGTACCATTCACACACAACGTATGACTTTCCTAATTTCTGAAAATCCGGTGGCACGTCTGGCGATGGGGTTCCAGAGGGAGCAAGTTGGAGCGATAGTAACTCACACTTCGTGCTTCCTGTGGGCCAGCGCTGCTTTAAAGCAGCAAGCGTGTAGTGACTCAATCCTCATGCGACTCTTCTGCGTAAGTCATGTTATGACACATCTGAGCAGTGAGAGCACCGAGGCCGGAGAAGTTCGTGCGCCGGGGTCACGCCTCTGGTAGAGGGCACCGTGAGGTCCTAGCTCCCACCCCTGCATGGACACCTTCTCCTGAGCAGCCATCTGATGTAGTGACGCAGATGTGGGAGCCTGAGGACAGGACACGTGGGCTTTGAGGTCAGGTGCACCTGGCCTTACCACTCGCTAGGTATGTGACCTTGGACAAATACGTCACCTCTCCAGCCTCCTTATCTGCAGAGTGGGAACGTAACAAGCTACCTCCTGGGCTTGTTCTGGGGCTTGCTAATATCGTTAGTCACGGCAGCTCATATTTACATAGACCTCACCATCTGCCCCGCACGATTCGAAGTCACTTAGATACATTAACTCCGTCCTCTTAACAATCTAGGTGGCAGCTATTATTCCCACTTTGTAGATGGGGAAACTGAGGCACAGAGCAGTAAGTGACCTGTTCACGGTCACCCCACTGGTCAATAGTGAAGCCGGGAAATGAACCCGGCTGACTGCTCCAGGCTCCATGCCTGTAACAACCACCCTCTGGTCACAGGCCTCAATTTCCCCAGTCCTAAAATGGGGTCCATGGTTGATGCCTTCCGGGATTACAAGAGATCCTCTGTGTAAAAGAGCCTGATATATAGTAGATATTCAGCACAGGTTAGTCACGCAAATAACAGGTGTCGTGAAGAGATAATCTTCTCTTTTCGGAACACATTCAGACAGTTGCGAGGAATCTATTTGTCCCACATTCATCACGGGAGCAGAGTTTGGGCTTCTGCAGAGGGAAGAACTAGATAGTCATTGTGTTTACTCCACTCACAGCTTTGTCCACCTGCGATCCGTGGAGACGATGCCCAGTCTTTTGGTCTCTCTACAGGTGTCGCGTCTGTTACCGCTGGCCCATCAAAAGATTCCTCTCTGCCCTCTACCTGTCCCCGATCAAGCCCATCCCGGACAGGGCTCGGCAAAAGCATCCCTCCCTCCTGGTGGCCCTCCTGACTCTGGTCCAGGCTGGGCCCCGAGGCGTCGGCTCTCACAGCTGTGCTGTCCTTACACATTCCGGTAAGTCCTGTGCGTGTTCCCTCGTCAGCCGCCAATGGTGCACCAGGAGCTCCGGGAAGGCAGGGTTTGCGCGATGACCCAGGAGGGTGCTTCTCAAGCTGCAGTGTTCAGAAAATCCACCTGAGGAGCTTTTTTTACACATACAGACACTGGGCCCACCTCTTGAGATTCTGGTTCAGTCGAGCTAGGACGCGCCCCAGGAATCAGCATCTTCAACAAACGAACTCCTCTCCCCCATCCCTGGTGGAGACTGAAAGCCCTTGGGGGCAGGGCCGGGTCTGCCTGGTCCCCCACTTGGTCCCTATCCTCAGCTCAGGTGTGTGTGACGCAGACCGTCCACTTATATTTGTTGGAATGGCTGGGGAGTGAAAGTGCTACCTTCCACCTTAAAACAGTTTCCCACGGCACCCTGCTTTGAAAGCACCTTGGAGGCGGGGGAGTTGTTGAAAATTTAGCATCCTGGGATCCAGCCCCTGTGGAGTCAAAATCGTTGGGGATCGAGGCTTTTTTCTTCTTCTTCTAAGCAATCTCTCTGGATGCTTTCTCTGCAACCCAGAAGCATTGTGGGTCACAGCTGTCGGCCGGGAGTGGACATTTGAGCTGCCTGGATTGGCGGTTGCTGGAGGGCAGGACCTGTGTTGAAGTTTTCTCCTAAATCTTTCCTAGTCCTGGGCAAAGGGCACAGATGAGCTGCAGACTTCCTCGTCGCATTGTTGAGAGGAAGGTCAGCCCCCAGCAGGCCCTCGGGGTCTGTTTGTTGTAGCTGATACTTACAATGGATGCGACTTAAAATGTCATAAATTCACTCTCACAGAATTTGCCTCAGTTGAAGAGGCAGGAAAAGGAACTAATGTTCCTGCCTCGCCTGTGAACCAGGCGGAGCGCAAAACACTGCCTATGGGGTGTGCCATTTAGTTTGTCTCACAGTCCAATGGGTTGACGACCACCTCCCCATTTTACCGCTGTAAAAACTGAGGTTCAGATTTGCCCAAAGACGCAAGCTGGGACCGGAACCCCAGACCATCTACCTCCCAAGTCTCTGCCCTTGTTTCCCCTTTGTTTGGGCCACACCGCCTTTCCCCCCTGAGACCCCCCGTGCTGTAAGTTGTATTTGTGCCCTCCAGAGATGAGGAAACTGAGGCTAGAGAGGCTTCACCATCACCCAGCCGGTGGATGCTGGAGCGAGAACTCAGACCTGAGATCCTCTGACGCTCCATGCTACGTGTTTACCACCCTCGCATGGAGGTGGGGCTGGTGTCAACCCTGGCTGGATTCCTAGGTGACCTGAATGTATGGCGGAGATAGTCCTCCAGAGCTAGGTGTTCTGGGCTGACTGGGGGCACAGGCCTGCTGTGGCGGATGCAGCCTCGTGTCTCTGGATTCCTACACGGAAGCCGCAAGCATTCAGGGCGAGATGCTATGCAGTAGACACGGGGGCTCTTGCTGCAGAAACCGCAGGCGGCTGAAAGAACCAGGCAAGCGTTTTACCCCAAGGCAAAGCGGCCCTAGAGACGCAGACCAGCCCGCTCAGAGCCCAGGCTAATAGCATAAGCCCAGCTAAACACCGCTGGTCAGCGTGGGGCTTTCATCATCCCCTCTAACCAAATCGTGGTTGCTCAGATGCAAGCCATCCTTTAAAGGAGCTGGGGAAACCTGCTGAACTATTGAGTCACGGGGGTAACAGAGTAAGCAAATAATACACACGAGGGGAATTATTCATGCGGCAGTCAAAGAAGCACACGGTTAAGCAAGTTAGCACACAGTCAAGCTACGTGCACCAAGAGGTTCGTCGCGACAGTGTCTACAATGGCCAGAAGAAGAAAAGAAAAGAGAAGGCCACGAATGCACCCCTAGAGAGTAGGCATGGGGACCAGACAGGGGCCTGAAGCAAGAGCCTGGTTGCAGCGGCAGCTGGTGGTGGGGAGGGCTGGCGCCTGGTGGTCTGGGTGCCGAGACTGGGTTAATGTTGGAGCCTGGGGAGGAACAGCAATAGACAACAGTTGGCGAGCACTGAGCCGTTTGTTGTACTGTTTTATTTATTTATTTAAAAATTTTTTTTAATGTTTATTTTTGAGAGAGACAGATACAGAATGCGAGTGGGTTGGGGTAGAGAGAGAGGGAGACACAGAATCGGAAGCAGGCTCCAGGCTCTGAGCCGTCAGCACAGAGCCCGACGCGGGGCTCGAACCCACGGAATGCGAGATCATGACCTGAGCCGAAGTCAGACACTCAACCGACGGAGCCACCCAGGCGCCCCTGTTGTACTGTTTTAAAAAAATTTTTTTTCTTAATGTTTTTATTTATTTTTGAGACAGAGAGAGACGGAGCATGAGCAGGGAAGGGGCAGAGAGAGAGGGAGACACAGAATCGGAAGCAGGCTCCAGGCTCTGAGCCATCAGCACAGAGCCCGATGCAGGGCTCGAACTCACAGACTGTGAGATCATGACCTGAGCTGAAGTCGGACGCTCAACCAACGGAGCCACCCAGGCACCCCTGTTGTACTGTTTTAAACAACCCTACGAGGTGGGCACTTTCGCTGTCCTCACAAAGAATAAGAACCACGGAGAGGTTAGGTAAGCCATGTCCGTATGGTTAGTAAGGCCACATCCTTCGGAACACAGAAGGATGTGTACCTCTAGAGATTGTGGGGAGTCTTGGATATTTTATGGCTAAGAAGACAGGCTCAGGGAGGACGAAGTAACCTAATAATTAATGATTTCCTTATTAATAATAGTATTCATTAGTATTCATATCCAAATAATAGTCATCACGATATAATTAGTAGTGTGGTCTCCGTGTCAGCCACTGTCTCGCCTAACCCACCCCCCCGTGTCACCTCAGTTGTACTAGGTGTGATTATTATTTTCCTCATTCTGTAGACGAGTAAACTGACGTTAGAAGCATTAAAGCCATTTTACCAGGACCCCACAGCTAGTTAAAAATTGAGCTGGGATTCCAAGCAGGTTAGTCTGCCCAGGGGCCAAAATCTGATCACCTTTCTGCTTCCAAGGGATAGTGGGACAAGATGTTGAGTCCCCAGCTGGATGCAAAGATGCCCAGGTTGTTCCCAACAGGAGGTATTCGGGGGGAGGGGGACGGCGGCGGCGGGAATTCTCCCAGCCAAGCCCAAGTGTGAGCCCTGGGGGATGGCCAAGCCCTAGAGGTTGGTGGCCCAGGATGCAGGTTGACCGGGCATGGCCGGGAGCTTCGCCAGGCTAGCTGGGCCAGGCTGGTCTGCTTTCCTGCGGCCGCTCCCCTCCCAGGACCTGGGCAGGAGGCAGGAATTCATTGCCAAAACTGCCTCTGTTGAGCTTACAAAACGAAGACGAAAAGCAAGATGCCTGGGGTTGCGGTGCTGGATTTGGAGCAGAGTCAACGTAACTTTTTGGAGTTTGTAGCACACTTGCCGTCGCCCACGCTCGTCTGGCAGGTTGGAGCTGGTGTGTGTGAGCCAGCCCAGTGGCTGCAGTGATATTTCTGCTGCTGGCAGGCACAGAGCCCGCCTGGTGCCAGGGAGAGGCAGCCGGCCGTGCTCGCAGCTGACAGTCCCCACAACCAGCCGGTCCACATCCCTGACGTGGCCCGCGTGACGGTGGTGCAGATGACTGATGGTCTGGGGCCTCTGCTCTTGTGTCCTGCAGAGGAGGCGAGAGCATGAGATCGGGAGTCAGGGCTCCATTTGCTGTGCCTTGGATGACCTTGGGCAGTCATTTCTCTGAGCTTTGCTTCCCCCACCTGTAGAATGTTATCCACAGGCGATTGTAATTTCCACCTCACAGGGGTAAATTAGACCATGCATATGCCACGTGGGCCAATCCTGAGTACACGGTACTTTTTTTTTTTAAGCTATCGTTAGCTCTTCTTATCAAAGGTGATTGGCCAGTTTGCCTGGGTCCCTCTCTATGGCAGGAGGAGAACGGAAGGAACGGATGCTAATTGGCCGCCTCTACCTCAGGGCTTTTGCTTCCGCGCAGTGTTATAGAAGTTCCGTTTCTGGGGGACTGGAGCTTTTCAGTAAAAGAAAGCCACCGATGCTGGAATGTTTCCTCTGGGTGGGGGAACGCTCAGCAGGGAATGCTGGCCCCCTCCACACCGTGCAGACCTTGCCCCAACGTCCACTGAGCCCGTGGAGGTAGTCTGGGAATATCGTCTCAAGTACACTGCTAAACATCTGGGAGAAGAAACCTGGAGACTCTACAGCACGATCACAGGGGCGGCCCTCCCTGTTCTCGTTCTAGAGGTCCTCCCAGTGCCCTGGGTACCTGGTGGCAGGAAGGAGCAACAGTCTCCCCCTTCCCATGACGGGTTGGTTGTGCATGGAGAGCTGCTGTTAGTTTCAGTCTGGCGGTCTCCACATGATCAAAGAGCGTTCATCAGATGGATGAGTGCACAGAGTGAGAAGAGGATTTCATTTACAGAGGAGGGGCTGCAGACTGGGTTTCCATCGAACCTCATGCCCTCTGACAGTGCAGAGGGCAGATGGAGGCAAGAGCCCCCACTATGAGAGCTCTGGGGTCCCCCCTAGTTTGGAGCCGAGAGAGCTACTTAGCTACGAGTCTCTGGACTTTCCTAGTGCTTCCATGACTCATTATTTTAGCACCTTCTCCTTTATTGGCCCAGAACGCCTGGGATCCCATAGGGGAAAGTACTTGTTCAATAGATTCTTCAAATTTCCAATGTTAAAGTTACAAGCCCCCCACCCCGCCCCCCCCGCCCCCGGGGCCTTTGTTTCTCCGTTTGTAAAATGAGCTGGTTGACCTCGATGAACTCTCAGTTACTTTTAATCTCTGATAGAATTCTGAGATTTTTCTGCTTCCCTAGCACTTGACAAGGTCCACGGACAGGCAGAGATTAACCAGGAGCTGGTCTACTCCAAGGCTGCAGGGAACTGTGTGCCCTGTCCCACTTAACAGCTCTTGGCACAGTCCCGTCTCAGACACCACAGACCCACTGACAAGGCTGCAAGAGACAGAAACGCAGGAGGTAAGGACAGACTTGATTAAGTTGATTCAATTTCATTTCCAGTCCTGGAGCCTAGGGGAACAGACTTAAAATTTTGCTAAGGGCTTTTTGAAAAAAGAAAAAGGAAATAAACTAACTTATTTTCAGCTTCCCTTCTGTTCCAGAACTGTGTATACATTGTATCTTTCTACCGTAGCAGTAGCCCTTCTTGGCTGGGTTATCTCCTTCCTTTTCCAGCCAAGCAAACGGAGGCTCAGAGAAGGTAAATGAGATACCCAAGTTCCCATGGGCCGTTGGTGAAGGAAGCAGGCCTTAGGGTTCTCTTCCTTGTCTGTGCCTCGGTTTATCTGGAAGGACAAACCCTATCAAACTGCAAGGATAAAACACAAAAAAAAGTGCCTTTCACATAGTAAATGTTAATAAACGTGAGCCTCCCCGACGGCTAGTGATTCCAGATGCCTCAAGTTCCCTCCCAGGGAATACCAAAGCTCCTCACCTATCACCAGCCTCACCTAAATCACGTGATCGTGCCCTAGCTTGCCCACTTTCAAAGGATTTTAGTGCCTCAGTCCAAGCAAACTTCCCAGAGTCATTCTAACTGGAGCTCCTGCGGCATCAGCCTTGACCTTTAGTAAATTCACCTGCAGGGAATTTTGTCGTTGACCTGTTTTTGTCTAATGCCAACTCACACAGGGACAGAGGGCACAGTTAAGCTCACACATGTGTGGGCGCTGGCGGGTCCTCTGAGAAGTGTGGGATTTCCGCTTTTTTGGTCAGAGCCTCCGCTGACGACCCCGTCGCACTTCTGTGAATATAGGTGCATACCCAGGTGCGTGCACAAACTCTCAAAAGGTTAACGGTGACTAGTTAGGATGGTGGGCTTGTGGTTGGGTTTTTTTTTTTCCCCATCTACATCATTTGATTTTTCTTCAATGAACACATACTGCTTAATAAAGTAAAATAGAATATGACAGCTGTTGTTTGGCAATCCTTCTTTTTTGTGTGCCAGACATTATACAACATGTTTTTTCTATACGTTAGCTCTATCTGAAACCTCACAGCCATCCTGCAAGGAAGTGATTATTACTTCTACGCATCTAAAGAGGAAACTGAGACTTAGACACGCGAGGGAATAAAGGTCATGTGTTACCTCTCCCCAAAGCGGCCCCCAGATCTTTCCCAAATTTGGGGTCCTTCTGTGATTTGTCACCAGAGGCCCACTGATTACCTCTGGTGCTCTCCCTGTTTGTGAAGCAGTTCATGTGGTGGGGAGCCCACCCTGCCTCCCTGACCCCCTGGGACGACGTTTTGGCAGTCTTGGGGGCTCAGTGACAGGGCTGCTTTGCTAACGCCTGCTGGGCCCGGACACCACGGCCTGGCTAAGGCTGTCCCGGCGAAGGGAGCTGAGGCATGAACAGCCTGTGAGCACAGAGGCCTGGATTTCCAAGGATGCTGCCTGAGACTGGGCGCAGGGGCGAAGGTGGGAGGACTGGGTGGGGGTACCCAGAGCTGGCCTGCCCTCACCTGTGAAACTCTAGATGCAGAGACCTAAATCAGCTGGGGTTGAGAACTGGCACCTTACTTTAGGTTTCCGGGGCTGCTATCAAACGATTTTTAAAAGGCTGGTAGAGATTACAGCTGATGTGGCCGGGTGGGGAAGGGAGACGTTTGGGGTTATTTCGTGTATTATCTAAATGGAGCCGCCATAAACTGGGAGCACTCGCCCACGCTCCCCCCGGGGGCTGATGGGAGGGTCGAAGGGACAAGAGGATGTCAGGGGTCTGAGTTAGTATCTGGGTAAATCTGGGGGCAGAGTAGAATCTGCTTCATGCTCACTGCCTTGCAGGGGCGGACAGGCTCACAGATACTCAGCGGCTTGCAGGGTGAAACGTGCCATACAAAGGTCTGTGCAGGGTGCTGGGGAGCTCAGAGATGGGAATATGGGGTAAAAGAATGATTTATTTGGGGGGGCATGGATAGAGGCCTCATAGAAATAAAAAAAGAAAGCTGGCCTGCTAATCATCTGCTGAGCGCCTGCCAGTTCTAGGCAGTGTCCTGACCCTTACAAACATCATCTTATTTCCCTTGTCACAAGCCCAGGGCTTGATATTATTTTCAGAGGCAAAGGTCACAGTAGAAGCCAAAGGACAGAGGTGGCCTACAGGGGACTCTTGAGGGGTCCGGAGCTGCCTTCTCCTGTCTATTAATAATCCCTCCTTAGGTGGTACAGTCTCCAGGCTCTCAGTCTTGGAACCACTGGAATTTGGGGGTGGGGTAATTTTTTGGGGGGGGGGCTTCCCAGTGCATCATAGGCTGTTCAGCATCCATACCTCTCCCCCCTAGAGAACATTCCCCCTCCTCCTACCCCCAGTAGTGACGGCCAAAAACGTCTGCAAAACTGCCCTCTCTGCCCGCCCCAGACCTGCTGCTCTAAGCACAATCTCTGTGTGAATGATGTCGAACGGATGTCCAACCCAAACTGAGCCCCAGGTTCGTATGACCAGCTGCCTCTGTGACGCCTTCACTCGGGTGCTTCTCAGCGCTCACACTCAGCATGCTCGAAATGGGACCCCTGGCCCCCCTTCGATCTGTTCCCCCGCATCAGTTTTGACCAAGACCTTTCCATTCGCTCGTTTGCTGGAATGAGAAACGTCAAACGCATCTTCCTTTTTCCGGACCTCACATCCGATATATCAGCAAGGTCTGTTCAATGTCCAAAATATTTCCTGAATCTGTGTGCTTTTCTCTATTGTACCCCGCCCTTCCTCATCCAGCCAGCCTCTTCTGTCACTCGGAGCTCTGACTGTTCCCACTGCCTGCTTCCTCTCAATCCCTTCTCCAAGCAACAGCAAACGTGGTCTTTTTCAAGCAGAAATCTGAATATATCACTTCCCTGCCTAAAATCCAAACTCTTAACCGGCCTTTGGGGCCACCCCTTTCCAATCTGGGATTTTGAGATTCTCCCAGGCAGCTCGTGTAAAAGTGAAAATAAGTTCATTTATTTTCCCCATGGTCTTTCCACGGTGTCCCACCCTCGAAGGTGCTCAGTCTAGCAGGGACATAGCAAGATAACATACAGAACTGTGAGATCAGTGATAGAATGGCACAAAGGCTCGGAGGTCCCTGAGCACCCTGACAGCAACCAACCCAGCCGAGGGGATCAGGGAGGACTTCCTGGAGGAGGTGCCCGGAAGGCAGGCACAGCATGCGTAAAGGTATGACCCTGCTGGAGGAAAGGTAGTTCGGTGTTGCTGAAACATAAGTTGTGAGAAGGAAAGTAGGGGCAGGAGGGAAGACTGGGGTGGAGGGGGCAGCCGAGGACTTAGTCATAAAGGGCTGCGGTGCCCTTTCCTCGCGTAGAGTGCTCAACTCCAAAGAGTAGTCACAGTCATGCTGAAAGATGAGCAAACCGAAGCTTAAGAAAGCCACGCCACTACCGAACGCCACAGAACTAGAGCGTGGCAGAGGTGGGGATCGCCCCCAGGCCGCTCAAGTTCCAATCCATGCGCTTCCTCCTCTGTCACTGACACGGAAGTTGTATTCGCCGACAGGACAGGTGGAGAGGCTGCGTGAGGGGTGTGCAGTGAGGGTCGATACCATTCGTCTGTATAAGAAAGAGAATGCTCAGAATAGCGGATTTCAGCTTATAATACAAACATAAATCTAGGTCTCTTACAATAACGTAAAATGAAAATGCCGGACCTTTTTTCTCGGCCCCCCTTGTATGTCGTACTGGATTTGCCCTTCACGTAGACCCACCCCAGAGTTCGAGTGACGAGCTAGAGACACAACAGGGCAGGATTGTGCCAAATCTTTTATGGGGACGGGTGGTAGTAAGAACGTCCGCGTCATCCAAACTCTGGTTCTATCGTCATCCCCCACAATATTGGCAGTGTAAGCCACAGGGCCTGTCCCCAGCGGTGACAGCTATGATCTGGTGTCTTTACTGGGTCAATGATGTACAGTGACTTGGAGAAATTGTCCTTGGCTGTGTCGCATCTGTCCCCAGCTCTCTAGCCATCTTTGAGATGCAGGAAGTATCCGATATCCCTGTAACAAATCTTTTTTTGTTGTTGTTTGTTTATTTGTTTCAATCAGAGCCAGTGACCATCCCAGGTCCCTGATCCCAGAACCATAGAAAACATACGGGAGATTACTCGGAGCTTTGCATGGTGATTTTTCTTCTTTCAACACTTCACTTGCCTGTTTTCCATTTAAAAATTACTGACAACAGTTTTCTGATTGCCCGTGATAATGTATTCTGCCTATTTACGACTCCATCTGTGGGGAGAAAAAAAAAAATCCTCCTGAATTCCTTGAATGACGGCCTTTGCATAATTTTGCTTTGCCCTCTCGTTCTTATGATTGCTCCTCCTTTAAATAGTCACCCAGTGCTGATTGTCTTTCTTTCCAGATCACAGGAGCTGAGTCTCCTCTTCAAAGTCGCCTCGTTTTCAGAGAACGTAGATGGCTGCATAGCTTCGGTCTGCTCTTTCGTTAGGTATTTGTGTCTTCTTCGTTTTCTAAAAAATCCTTCTTTGGGAGCACTATACCAGTCAAGACAGGCTAGATCATGTTATGGGAACAAGCGATCCTCAAATCCCAATGTCTTTATGAGAGCGAGGGTTTATTACTGTCTATCCTGAGTCAGCCAGGTTCTACTCAGTCTTCACTCTGAGACCCAGCTGATGGGGAACCTCTGGCTAGAGCATTGCCAGCTGTACAGCAGAAAGAAAAGAAATATAGCCAATCGTGTGCTGATTCTTGAAGTTTCCCCCCAGGAAATGACCCAGTGCTTCCCTCCCGCTGTCATGGCCCAAAGAAGTCACATGGTTTACTTCTAAGTTCAAAAGAGTGGAGATATACTGTCGCCCCATAGGGAAGGAAACATAGAGAGAAAGTCTGGTCACTAGGTATTAAGTTCCTTTACCTCAAGCAGAAACACTCTACTCTCTCTTTTTTTTTTTTTTAATTTTTTTTTTCAACGTTTATTTATTTTTGGGACAGAGAGAGACAGAGCATGAACAGGCGAGAGGCAAAGAGAGAGGGAGACACAGAATCGGAAACAGGCTCCAGGCTCTGAGCCATCAGCCCAGAGCCCGACGTGGGGCTCGAACTCACAGACCGCGAGATCGTGACCTGGCTGAAGTCGGACGCTTAACCGACTGCGCCACCCAGGCGCCCCATCACTCTACTCTCTCTTAAGGGAGACAACTCAAGAGACCCTACCACACCCCACCCAGTCACTGCTTCAAATGCACGGTCCAGGATCTCTGGAGGATGTGTGGTAATTTCCTGCATGGTCTCTACCAGATATGGAACTCCTGGGTCCAGGGAGCAATTTTCATAGGCAGGTGTCTTCAGAATGGGACCTTGGGCTAGGGAATCAGGTACAAGTAATTTATCTGGGAAGTGAAGGAAACTGTTAGAGGATTGGGGAGGGGAGACAAGGACCAGAAGGTAGCCAACCAAAGGCACGGCAAAATGGAACTAAATCTCATTGGAGAAATTATGGGGCCAGTGAGGGGACACACTTCAGGATTATCCTGCTTCAAGGACAAAGAACCTTGGGTACTTACACGCTGACTCCCACCAGTGACTGGTTGGGGGCTGCTCCCAGGGAAACCTTGCTCCTCACTACACCTGGACCGCCACTTGGGCAGTGAAAGTCCTCAGGCGATACAGTTGTAGCAGTTCAGTAATCCTGTATGACAGATATTATCAGATTTCTAGCTGGGGATGGGACAATCCTCGCCCAGTCCTTGACCTTCTAGGATTCCTTTTATATCATCTTTGTAGGTGCAGCTGAAGAGGGCTTTGCAGAATACGTTCTGCTTGGGGGCTGAGCAGCTCTCTCACCTGTTTCCTCCTGTAGAAGACTGAGGACCCACAAGTCATTTTAAGTGTGGCACCATCACAATATATATATATATATATATATATATATATATATATATATATATATATATATACATACACACACACACACACACACACACACACACACACACATATATATATATTTTGTCTACAATGATGGTTCTTTTGACTTAAAACTCTCTCAAACACGTAGCTGGTATCTTTTGGTCAACAGCATGTGCCAGAAGCACCCAGAATTATTTTTGAGACATGACTTTTGCTCAAAATGTAATTGCGGGAGTCTTGAATTTATCAGTTTTCTGAGCGAGAGCCACACCTTTTGGGTCTTTTCTTTGAGCCATTTGGTCCAACTGAAAAGATGTATTAGACGCCGCGTTAATCGTCTATTGTGGCCTAATGGATGACCAGAATCTTACTGGCTTCAAACAGCACACATTAGCTCACAATTCTGTGGGTCAGAAGTCCGTGTGTGGTATGGCTGGATTCTCTGCTTTGGGTCACATACGAGGCTGACCTCCAAGCTTCGGTAGGACCACGTGCCTTTCTGGAGCTCCTGGTGCTCCTCAAGGCTCCTGTCGTTTGGAGAAGAATCCAGTTCCGCGTGGCTGTAGGAGGGAGGCTCCTGTCTTTTTGGTGACTGTTATCCGGGGATCACTGTCAGCTCCTAGAGGCCGTCCTCACTTCCTCACCCAGCAGCTTGCTTGCTCAAAGCCAGCAACCGAATTTCTCTGTGTCTTTAAGTCTCTCAAACTCCCTTCAATCGCTCACTTGATTATCGGGACCACCCGGGAAAACGTCTTCTATGACGAAATCGAATTCTGTTGGTGAGGGACCTTCATTACATTTGTAAAACCTCTTTGGCCATATAATTTAAGAAAATTGTGGGAGTGAGCTCTCATCCGATTCACAGTTGCTGCTCACGATTAAGCAGAGGGGATTATTCCCTGTATGAGTCCACACGCTGACTTAATCAGAATGTCCACTTAACTCAGAGGGCCTAGCGTGAAGGTGTGAAGACTCCGTTCTTGAGTTGGCCCCGCCCGGGAGGCTATGTTTCAATCAGCCTCAGATGCTCAAAGACCTCAGCTTTATCTTTTCCTGTTTGGGTCCGAGAGCGAGGAACTCTTCAAGATCTAAGGATCTTGAATTTCTGGACTCTTTATCGTGGCTTAGTCTTGACAAAAAGTGGACTGATTTTTTTTTTTTTTTTTTTTTTTTTTTTTTTGTGATCTCATCTCTTTTTTGTACTATTTGTCACTTGCTACGAATAGGCATCAAGGCACGCGGCTGAAATTCTGTCTGCCTCCCTTTTAGTCTAAAGCGACAGCCCATCAGGGCGGTCACCTGTCTTCCAGGTTATGGCCGGTGAGAGTTTTACCACGGAATTGCACGAGACTGCCATCCTTCTGGTTTCAATGCTGAGTATTTTAGGTTTCGTAGCAGACACCCCACTTTGGAACAAATTCCTTTTTTAGTGGAACAGGCTGGGTGTGCCGCAGTGTAACAGATGACTTAAAAATCTCAGTGGCTTGCCGCAAGAAATTTTCGTGACTCGCCCCTGCATCATGCTTATCCCAGGTCGGCCACATCGTTGCTCTGATACCCGGTGATGGAGCAGCCCGTATAAGGGACAGTTCCAGTTTTGTGGCAGAGGGGAAAAGAGACACGGGCGCTTAGAACTTCTGCCTGAAGTGACAAATATCACTCCTGCCCACATTTCATCGTGAAAGGCAAGTTAAATGGACACCCTCTGTTCAACAGGGTGGAGATGTGAGGGTGATGGAGAGGTGATGGAGGGTCGGAGAGAAATTAGTATATGAGCAAACAGGAACGTAATCTAATACTCCCATGGCCCCGGTTTGAAAGGGTATTTTCACCTCCCTTCAGGACCTCCCCCTTCGTAGCTCTGTTGAGAAATATGCTTTTGCAACCTGGGAAGCAGGACTGAGATCCTCCTTCAAGGAGGGGGTAGAGTCATCTCTATGCTTTGACTGGCATTTCCTAACCTCGTTTCCCACCCGGATCTGGGCACTGTTAAACCCTCCGACTCTTTATCCACCTAGCAAGGCATTCCCAGGGATGCCTTACCACCTGTGTCTCTCCTTAGTCTACATGTAGGACTCAGGTAATGGGAAGCATGGCTGATTTCAGGAGGACGAAATACAGGTGTCTCACGGTGGATGGGGGAGCTCTGTCCACACCGATGTCTGAACTGAGCCTCAGAGTTTGAGGAGGAGTCTGCCAGATGTCAGAGGTAAGAGTTAGGGAGGCGGGACTGGGAATTCTGAGCCCAGAACAATGAGTATGAAGACCTGAAAAGCAGTGTAGTGTGGTGGTTGAGAGTCTAGGTTTTAGAGCCAGACCGTTTTGGGTTTGAATGCCAGATCCGATATTTACTGGCTGGGCGGCTTTGGACGACTCACCCCAGTCCCCCGAGCCTCTGTCTCCTCCCGTGTAACGTGGTGGTTTCTCTTTTCTTCTCTCTCTCTCTCTTTTTTTTAATGTTTATTTATTTTTGAGAAAGAGAGAGAGGGAGAGAGAGCGGAGAAGGGGCAGAGAGAGAGGGAGACACAGAATGTGAAGCAGGTTCCAGGCTCTGAGCTGTCAGCACAGAGCCCAACGCGGGGCTCGAACTCACCAACCGTGAGATCACGACCTGGGCCGAAAACCAAGTGCCGGACATTTAACCGACTGGGCCACAAAGTGGTTTTTGGCCTCGAAGGAGTATTATGAAAATGAAAAGAGAGACCACGTATAATTTGTTACTTGACACATCGGTATAAGTGACCAAAATCACTCTTAATAAAGGCACATAAATATAACAAGAGTAAGGTGTTACTAGGAAAAGGGAGTAAACTGGTGTGTGGATGGGATGAATGTAAGACATGATGCTCCAGAGTGGGAGGAAGCAGGGGATAGAAGATGAAGCCAAGCGTGTTAAGTTGTGAAGTCTCGAGTATCTTTTTTTTTAACGTTTATTTATTTTTGAGACAGAGAGAGACAGAGCATGAACGGGGGGAGGGTCAGAGAGAGGGAGACACAGAATCGGAAGCAGGCTCCAGGCTCCGAGCTGTCAGCCCAGAGCCCGACGCGGGGCTCGAACTCACAGACCGCGAGATCATGACCTGAGCCGAAGTTGGACGCTCAACCGACTGAGCCACCCAGGCCCCCCTCGAGTATCTTTTGAGAGGGGAGTTTTGGGTTTTATATAAAGACGAAAAATAATGATGGGATGAGGTGACAAGAGACATAGCGTCATCAGATTTGGGCCTAGAGAGCTCATTCTGTAGCAGGGCAGAGGACAAACCACAAGCAGGGACCAGTTGGGAGACTGGCATCACGACCAGGTGAGAGATGAACTGGCTTGATCTGGGGCAGGGCCATGGCCATGGGGATGCTGACACACGGGAGCTTCAGAGTCATTTGTTGTAAAATCAAAGACTGATGAGAGGAAAAAAAACACCCCACTTGCGTCCCGTGAAGGGGTCCCGGGGCTCTCAGCTTCTAGAGGCCACCATAGTCCCCTGAGGCCACGCCCAGCTTGTGGATGCACGGATCACTTTCACAACATGGCCGCTTACTTCTCCAGCATCATTCAGGGAGAGTCTCTCCCACTTCAGTCTGCTAACATGAAGCTCCCAGAATCACACGAGTGACATCCCATCACCTCTGCCAGGTCCTGTTGGTTAGAAGCAAGTCACGGCTTCGTCTGTACGGAGGGGAGGAGATTACCCAAAGGTGTGACTCAGCGGGAGTGGCCCCTCAGGAGGTATTCACCACACTCTGTCACAGCGATGGGACATAGTAGGTGCACAATAAATGCATATTGAAGACGTAGATGAGGAAGACTGGATCTGGTAAAACGAGGGGCAGGGAAACCTAACAGGGCTTGTGTTTCCGTATGTTTGCAGCACTTAACTCCCGTGGGCACATGAATTGGTTTAGAAGAGAGATATTAGAATGGACTCGTGTTCTTGGATCTTAATTCTCATCCTGGATTTCCCCCTGGATATAGGATGATCACGCACAAAATTGGGCAACTAGGCCTTGGGGTTGGGATAAAGGGTGCAGGCTGCCTTGCCCGGTGAATAACCTGTCCCACCCAGGTAAGTGCCAAGGGAATGGGGTGGGGAGGGGAAGTCTTCTAATATTTCCGTGCTTGCTGTGTGCAAGGGGGGGATTTCTGCAATTACCAGAGCAGCTCTGCCTGTTGGGATACGAAAGCCCCAATGCCGAGGGCGACCCAATCCCTTCTGCTGCTGATTTCTCCTCTTCTCTACCCAAATGAATTTTTCTCTCCGTAAGCCCTTCCTGGGAAAGTCGGTTGCAATCTTGGGTCCCATCTGTCTTTCTGGCTTCAAGCCAAACAGCTTCATTAAAAATTGGGGGAAGGCTTTCCCGCACTGTTCTCGGCTTGCACCATAGCAGAGGGAGAGGAGTTGGCGAGGAGGGGCGTTTTGGAAGCAGAGCCGGAGGCAAAGACTTCAGTGCACGTGGTGTCGGGGAGGCGACCCCAGGAAGCACCAGGAGGGGAGTGGAGAAGTGAGACAGGGAAAGGAAAGACGCGCAAACAGGGTGTATTTGTGAGCCCGTTGCCACTGTCGGTGGCTGCGGGATAATCGCACTGGTAACCCTGAGGGACTGTAAACATGCTTCAGAGTGGTCTCGGTCAAATGGCAAGGACGTAAGGGCGTTTATCACCAGTTCTCGGCCATGGATGCTTGAGGGAGGCCTCCAAGGACGTTCTTTCCCATAGTTCTGCGGCCCACGTGTAGGACGAGAAGAAGGCTGCCTTCAGGTGCAGGTGCTTATAGTAAGAAGTCCAACAGGTCAGTATATGACAGGTCAGTAGCAGCAGGTGCTAAAAGGCATCTCAGGCGGTCAATACTGAGAGTCTTGCTAAGCCCGTAGGCACGAGGAAAGCACGGATTTGTAGAAAACACCTTTCCATTCGTTGCTGGATTCAGTCTGCCAATATTTTGCTCGGATTTTTTTGTATCCGTACTCACGAGAGATTGATCTGTAGTTTTCTTATGATGTGTTTGTCTTGCTTTAACATTGAGGTAGCACCAGCGTCCTTAAATGAATTATGAAGTCTTCCTTTCTTGTCTGTTTTCAGAATTTTCTTCCTTCGATGACTGATAGAACTCAACAGCGAAGCTGTCTGGGCCCGGGCTGTTCTATGTGGGAAGATTTTCAATTGTTAATTCAATTTATCTACTTAATGTAGGTCTATTCGGATTTTCGATTCCTTCTTGAGTCACTTTTGGTAACTTGTGGCTATCCAGGGACTTGTTCATTTCATCGAAGCCTAATTTGTTGGCCTAAAGTTGTTTATAAATGTTCCATTACAATCTTTTTAGTTTCTGTCGGTTTGCGATTTTCCTTTCTTCACTCCAGACTGATAATTGTGTCTTCTTTATTTTTTTCTTAGTCACGCTGGCTACACGTGCATCCATTGTGTTGATCTTTTTATTTTTAATTAAAAACAATTTTTTTTACTGTTTATTTTTGAGAGAGGGAGAGAGACAGAGCGCGAGCAGGGGAGGGGCAGAAAGAGAGGGAGACACAGAATCAGAAGCAGGCTCCAGGCTCCGAGCTGTCAGCACAGAGCCCGACGCGGGGCTCAAACTCACGAACCATGAGATCATGACCTGAGCCGAAGTTGGACGCTTAACTGACTGAGCCACCCAGGCGCCCAATTTTGTTGATCTTTACAAAGAATTGATGTTCGGTTTCATTGGTTTCCTCTATTTCTCTAATGTACTGATTTTTGCCCTTACAGTTACTAATTCCTTTTGTTTTATTTATTTGTTCTTCCTCTTCTAGATTCTTGAGGTTGAACCTTAGGCTATTGATTTTTTGGTGTCGTTTTCTTTCTCTGTATTTTTAGCTATAAATTTCCATCGAAACACTGCTTTGGGTGCATCCAATGTATTTTGATTTGTTGTGTTTTTCTTTTTTTTCGGTTATTGTACCTTTTGGGGGGAATTTTTATTTTTCTCCTGGGATTCTCCATTTGTTAAGCCATTGCCTTCACATCTCCCTTTAAATTTTTTGTACGTAGTTTCCATTAAATTCTTTGAACATTTTTTTATGGTAGCCTTTCTGATGTCTCTGTCGGGTAAACATATCTAAAATAAGTTTCTACTTACTGTTTTTTTCCTCTGAAAACGCGTCACAGTCTGCGATTCTTTACATGTCTCAGTGTTTGGTTGAAACTAAAACACTTGAGATAAAATATTGTATGATTCTAGAATCTGTTTTATTTTCTGGAGAGTGGTTAGTTTTTAAAAAGTGATTTCCCTGGACGAAGCTATGGAAGCCAGCTCTCCTGCAGTGGGCAGCCACAACTTCTTCCTATTCTTGTTTTGATTTATTAGCCTTGCTTTCCGGGGCCACGCCTGTGTCTGCAGAGCTGAGTGGTCAATGATCTGGGTACAGGTTGTCTTCAAATACCCGGAGCCCCTAAGCTCCTAGTGTATGCTGACTGATACGAGGGTGGGTTGAGGAATGCACTCAGAGGCGCAGGCAGTTGTCAAGTTTCTCTTGTTTTTTAGTTTGTGCTGTGCTTTTTTGGTGTCTCTTGAACATATGTGTAGTTTTTTTCCATCGGCCAGCGATGCGTACAGAGCTCATTTCCACCGTTCTACAGCTTTCTCATTGTCAGGATTGTTTCTGTCTTCTTCGCTGTTACATGCATCCCATCCTAGAAGGATGCCTGACATGTGAGAGGTGTTCGGGAAATGGTAGCTGAATAAATAGATTACTGTTTCAAAATTGGATCCGGAAAGAAAGTTGGTTTTTGCCTTTGTGCGTCAGCAACTCAAAGCGTAGAACGTGACCCAGAGGGGTCACACGCTCATTCGTTAGCGGTAGTAAAACTATCCCTGCTCCTTGATGAGCAACTGTTCAGAAGGGTTCTATGGGCGAGCTGTACCAAGCATTCAACTAACAGGTGACGTCCATTTTGTATAATAACTTCTAGAGTATTGTAATATCAGAAGAGCGAATCAACGCACTTCACAAGCCTGGAATGACCGTGATGTCGAACTGAAAAGAGTAGTTTGAGAAAAGAAAACGGCAGGCTGGCTGGTCTCACTTTATTTATTTATTTATTTATTTATTTATTTATTTATTTAAAAAAAAAAATTTTTTTTTAACGTTTATTTTATTTTTGAGACAGAGAGAGACAGAGCATGAACGGGGGAGGGTCAGAGAAACAGACACAGAATCTGAAACAGGCTCCGGGCTCTGAGCCGTCAGCACAGAGCCCGACACGGGGCTCGAACTCACGGACCGCGAGATCGTGACCTGAGCCGAAGTCGGACGCTCAACCGACTGAGCCACCCAGGCGCCCCATGGTCTCACTTTAAAAACATAAATGTAAGTGGTCCCAAGCAAAACATTAGTCTATGAATTCTAATTAAAAAAAAAAATCAAATTTAAACATCAAACATTTTAGAGACACGTCCAGGATCACCTCTGCCACTTGTAGCTGTGTGGCCTCTGGAAACAACCTCTCAGAGCCTCGGTTTCCTTCGTTAAAAAATGGGATCCAGAGGCGCTTGGGTGGCTCACTCAGTTAAGCGTCCGACTCTCCATTTCAGCTCAAGTCATGACCTCACGGTTCACGGGATCGAGCCCCGTGTCCGGCTCTGCCCTGGTAGTGCGGAACCTGCTTGGGATCCTCTCTCTCTCTCCCTCTCTCTGCCCCTTGCTCGCTCGTTTTCTCTCTCTCAAAAATACGTAAAGAAATATTACAAAAATAAAATGTTGTCTACACAACGGGATTGATAAAGTCCCTCTCATTCCTCCATGCTTTCATTCATTCCATTTTTATCAGAGGTCGCACGTGCCATCTGCTGCCTGTGGCATCGGTGACCAGCGTCAGCACAGTTACTGCCACGGTGGCCCGTGTGGAAGCGTATTCACGCAGCACCGTGCCTGGCGCGTAGTAGGTGCTTAGAAAGGGTGGATTCCTTGCCCACATCCAGTCTTCTAGCCAAACTCAGTGGTACCACTAGCTCATTTGCATTCTCATTCTCACCTCCCAAGGGAGCCCATCCCTGCTCATGCTTCCCATCTCATCCCATTAAAGAGGAGCCCGTCCCTTTGGATCTGATCACCCCATCTGCTTTTCTGTCACAGCACTTGCCAATTTCTAAACCGACCTTTGAAGTATTTCCCCCTTTTACCGTCTGTGTCCCTGTCTGAAAGCTAAGCTTCCTGAGAGCAGGGACCTGTTTCCTTTATTCTTTGCTGAGACCGCAGCTCCTGGAGGGGTGCGTGGCACACAGAAGTGCTCCACAAATAGGGAGTGAGATTACCGAGTGCCCGTGTCTTGTCCCTTCCTGCAGCTCCCTGCCGGGCCCAGAGGCTGGAACCCATGAACAGTGAGATCGTGACCAGAGACAAAGTCAGACGGACTCAGCCACCCAGGCACCCCTAATACGGTCATTTTAAAGGATTTCTTGAAAAGCGGAAGAGGGAGAATGCATGTTGAAAGGCTGAAAACTGCCTCTAATTTACTCTTTTAGGTGGAAAAATACTATGTGCTCTATATATTGTATCCGGAACTGACATTAGATAATCTGTCAAGAGAGAAATTTAAAAACTTTTAGTAAGTAATCATGGAATGTTTTTAACTTGCCTTTTAAGACCGAAAGTGGAAACTTTGAAGGGGATGCAAAACACCCCAACAGATTTGGCAAAGCTTGAAAAAAAAAAGGGCTGACATGGAAAAAAATTGCAACACCCTTTGGAATAGATCACTGTTATTAAGCAATTCTATATTCTAGCTCACTGCGTCCAAAACTCATTTAGTGGGCACAATATCTTGCAAAGTAGGGATCCTTCTCTCCCACGTTAGGGAATTCTCTCCATTTCTCCGAGTTGACTTGAGCAGATCTGAAGTGATTTGTTTGAGGACACACGGTGAACAGACAGCAGAGCCAGAATTTGAGATGCTCTTTCGCCTGTTTGGGTGAAAGCATCGTGGGCCACGGGGAATAGACCCAGCCCTTAACCCTGGGTTCGCAGTGTGGATTTGGTGGTCGCATTTTGGTGACGTGGATTAGAGGGCATGCAGAAGAGATCCAGAGGATGTCAGACTTGGGCAAAGGAAAGGGGTCAGGACGAGAGCTTTGGCGGCACCCACGTTCTTTGGTACGGTGTGCTTCACTTTAGCAACATCCCATGGTGAAGCGTTTGGTTAGATCAAAACGTGTTTACAATCTGGGGAGTGTATGCAGTGCGCATGTGCATGTGAATGGATACATGTGAATCCAAGTGCACGCGCATGCACGCACATATGGAGACACAGACGCACATTCGTGATCAGACTGCTTAATAAATTATTTATTTTTATTTCTTTAGGGTGGTGTCAATTCTCATTAGTTAATTTTTTTTGGGGGGGAGGGGTTGCCTGGGTGGCTCAGTCGGTTAAGCATCCCATTTCAGCCCAGGTCATGGTCTCGCGGTTTGTGAGTTTGAGCCCCGCGTTGGGCTCAAAGCCTGGAGCCTGCTTCGGATCCAGGGTCTCCCTCTTTCTTTGCTCCTCCCCTGCTCACACTCTGTCTCTCAAAAACGAAATAAACATAAAAAAATAAAAATAAAAATAAATATTTTTTAAGGGGGAAGGAGCCCAACAGAGGGGAGTGATATGTAAATTTTCAACCCTCTTTAATGAAAGTGGGAACTTCTACGGAAAAAATGCTCAGTACCAAACACACAGGTAGTCCTTTGTTAGCTCAAATTTGTCTCGCAGTTTCAGATGAGGACAATTGCTCATGCTAAAGTCGATCAGGACAGCAAGGCAGACTCAGTGAATTCCCAATTTGAAACTGGGGCTTATGAATGGCTACCATATATCGGCCTCAGCACCCTGTCTAACGCCGCATTTTGTTTTATAGTTTAGTTGTTCAGTGTTGAGAAAGTTTCAATTCGTACAGAGAATTAGCTACAAACGGCAGTCTTTTTTTTTTTTTTTTTTTTTTTTTTTTTTTAGCTATGACGTCTTTCCTTTTTTTCTAGAGATGTGACATACAGGTTTTCATGAGTAATGTTCTACGCAACATTGTACTAAAGTAAAGCCCGGACAGATGGCCAGAAAGCCGACCGCCCCTACTCATGCTGCACTGGGTCAGTGCAACGCCCACTCGGCAGAGGAGATTTTGAAAGGAAGAAGTGATTCAACTCATCTTTTTTTTTTTTTTTTTTTTTTTAACCAAATGCACTCCCACCCCAGCAGAAAACCATCAAGCTGAGTTGGGCGGAAGGGATTTTGAGCAAACCTGCAAACCTGCACAAACGCACCTCTCCCATGCTGTCTTCACCCCGCTTTGGGCCACCTGGTCCGAAGTGCTGCAAGTTCGACCCAAGCGCGAGGGCCGGGGGTGTGGAGAAAATGTGAGTCACGCCTGCTGTGGTCTTTAGGCCAAGGCGGGTTCGCGATGACACCTTTGTGACATACCGACATGCATGCCACCGGAAGGGGGCCCGCAGTTGGAATGCTCAACATTGGCTTGCCCCAGAAGTCGGACTCAGAAGTAGCAAGGGGGGGGGGGCGGTTCTCCCTTGGGGGGAGTATTGAATACAAGGTGCTTCGGGGGCAGAGAATTTTCTTTTTGCCTCATCAACAGTTGATATGAATGAAGAGCTGCAGACAGAGTCAGTCTTTCCGCGATGCATTCTGCTGGCATCAGTAACCGAAACCTCTCACAGCCTCTCGGGTCAGCCATGTCTGGCCAGGACACCATTGCCTGCAAGGGGGGGAGTCGGGGCCACGGACTTTTCCGCGAAGCCACTGAGCCCCTGCTGATGTCTTGCTTCTGGCTTTCCTCTTCCGTCCTGTCCTCCAGAAGCGTGCCTTCCAAAGCCTGAAATTTGGTCAGTGTGCAGGCACCTACTGGGGGCCCAGCCGGCCTGTGCTTTCTAGGCTCTGGCCCCAGACCCCTCAGGCCGCGGTCTCTGCCTCGCTGACTTCACCACTGCTCTCACTACCTGCCCAGGTTTGCTTTTCACAGCTCCCTGAGTCATCTCAGGCTGTTTGTCAAGTGAAGCCGATCAAGCGTCTTGAAAGCACAGTACGATGCTATTTCGGCGTTAAATCGTCAACAGCGTATTGGCATTTCTCTCTCTCTCTCTCTCTCTCTCTTTTTTTTTTTTTTAATATTTTTTAAGGTTTTTATTTTTACTCATTTTGAGAGAGAGATAGAGATCAAGTGGGGGAGGAGCAGAGAGGCAGGGAGGCAGAATCCCAAGCATGTGCCGTGCTGTCCGTGCAGAGCCCGATGCCAGGCTCGAACTCACGAACCGTGCGATCGTGACCTGAGCCGAAATCGAGAGTCAGGTGCTGAACCGACTGAAGTACCTGGGCGCCCCCATATTGGCATTTCTGAACTGCAAGTGTACAATCTGAAGGAAGTTAATGCCTAGACATTTGGGTCAACTTAGAATCCCCATTGTTCAGTATTTTATACCAGGATTTAATCATTAAAATGATAACCATCCTATGAGTGTCAAAGTGGCCCAACTTCTTGTATTTGGGACTGCAGCTTTGAGTTTCAGTTTCATTGTGGACATTCTTTGTGCGGGGAGAAGCGTGGTGACCTTGTGACCTGTCCGACAGGACTTCATCACAATGGGAGGGGGGACCCCCACCTCCTAGGTCCCACCATCACCCTAGAAGGACACGGAAGCATTGTGCCATGTGACCCTTCACCTGGGGTCGCACATCTGGCTTGACAGCTTGAAGAGCAGGTGATGGCCCTTGATGAGACACCCTGATGACATTTGCACTGAGCAGATCTATTCAGCACTTACCCAAGGGTGCTAGGCGCAGATTGGCCCTAATATATTCACTTGAAGAATTTCATGTGAGTGTAAACGTGTCCAAGCCAAGCCTGGTTTTTTAAAAAGGAGCACTTTTAATCCTTCTAATGATTTTCCATGTGTCTGATGGTGCATACAGAGGTGGCAGGAGAATCCTTCCTTGGGGGTCTGCAGGGACGTGGGTCAACGTGGAAGGGCACTGGAAGGCCCTGGAAGGCTTCAGTGTGCTACAGTTTGGTGAGTGGGCCAATTGGATGTGTGCTCGTCTTTGTGATGGCTTTGAAAATTGCAAATGTGCATGTAAGAATGATGTTTGAGTCAGACTTGTGCAGCACCTCAAACACCACCATCGTTTGGGAGCCACCGGCATAGAGGCAAAGGAACTCTTTTCCTGAACCCTGACTGCTGTTTGTGAGCCGTCTGAACGCGATTCCACCTCTTTAAAAGTCAGTCTTCTCATATCTCAGCCGGGATGGCCCTTCGCGGGGTGAATGTAGCGATCCGAGGAACACAATGTATGGAAGGTATGCTCCTGCACCCTTCCTGCACGTGGAGGGCACCCAGCAAATGCTAACTCGTCTCTCCCTGATTTTTTAAAATCCCAGTTTCCTAGAATCGAGGTATTGCCAAGGCTGTGAGGACCACAGCAGAAAAAAAATCCATGTCACGTCTGCTATCAGCCTCCTGGGGTCTTCTGGGACCAGGAAAACGCGGTGCTCAAAGAGTGGTGGCTGTCAGGCTGGGCACGAATCACATAGGGAGTTCTGAAAAAATGCCCACCCCCAGAGGATCTGATCTCATGGTCTAGGACGGGGACACTGCCTAGACGCTGGCGGTTCTTAGAGGTCTCCAGGTAATTCTGCCATGCGGTCAGGGTTGAGAACCACTGCTCTAGACCGAGGGCTATCCACCCGTAGCATTCCGCCATGGTTTTGGCACAACGCTCTGGGCTCATCTTGTCTCCTCCCCAGTCCTCTGCAGGAGTGTAATTTGTTCTCCGAATTATTCCCATGGCCAATCCCCCTGGCAAGGTGCCACTGCCACCATATGCTGCGCCAGGTGCCTCTCCTTCTCCGTTCTGCTGCTGCCTCTACAGCTCCTCCCTGAGCTCCTACAGCAAGATGCTTGGCGCGTTCACTGAATGCCTGGAGGAAAGCTCCAAGTGCCTCCTGTAGGCTAAAGCCAAATCTGGGATCCTACAGTGCAAAGGAACATGCTTAACACACTCCTGCTTACTCTGCAGGGGGAAGTAACAGAATGGAGAATGAAAGAGAAAGGGCTATGGGTTTTACACGGCCGGGGGGTCCTTAACATAGCAAAAGGTGGCAAACAAGTCACGTCTGGCCACACGCTGCACTCTCACCTCCAGTCACTCATGGAATGTCTTCTGAGATGAGCTTGAGGGAGAGGGCATTTGCCTGTGCCTCCGGGAGACAGAGGAGTATTCATGGAAGAGGTGACACATGATTGGGGTTTGGAGGAGGTATTAGAGATTGGCCGGATGTTGGACGACATGTGACTAAAGACCAAGAGTGATCAGCCTGAGGGGCGCCTGCGTGGCTCAGTCGGTGGGGCGTCCGACTTCGGCTCCGGTCATGATCTCCCAGTTCGTGAGGTCCAGCCCCGCGTCGGGCTCTGTGCTGACGGCTCGGAGCCCGGAGCCTGCTTCGGATTCTCGGTCGAACTGAACAGCCACGTTGCGTGTGCAGAAATCATATCATGTGGAAAAGTGACGGGGAGGCCAGCAGTGCGTGGGTCAGAGCGGGTCGGGTCGCGTTGCAGTAACAAATAGCTTTCAAATCTCAGCAGCCAAACACAACACATGTCTACATCTCACTTGTGCTAAAGATCAATCATGGGTCAATGGCGGTGAGAAGGTCTTCTCTACATTGTCCTGAAGGTGATGGACCCTCTACCACCTGGATCATCATCATCATCATTCACTGTGGCAAGGGGACAGGAAAGTGATGAATGGACTGGATTTGATGGGTCTCTGTGACCCTCCCACTCCCCTGCCATTGGCCAAAGCCAGCCACATGGCCTTGAATAATTTGAAGACAGCGGGAAAGTATAATCCTTCCAGAGATACAAAAAGAGAGGAATTGGAGGCACGGGTAAATAACTTTGATGGCCACCACACGGAGGAAGGACCTTAAATATCTCACTAGGGAGATTGGATTGGATCTTGAAGGAAGAGGGGAACAGGCCAAGGTTTGTAAGTGGGAGAGCCATGGTTAGAACTGCAGTTACACGGAACTGCAGAACACTTATTCCTTTGCCTTTTTCTCTCTTACTGCTTTTTAGATCTGTCTGTCTGCATAAAAGTCACAATATTTACCTGCTCTCTGCCTTTTTGTGAGCTTAGCGGAAAAGACTGCCCTCTAATCACCTACCCTGCTGTTTTGAGGTTCCAGGCAATTCGGGAGATCATTGACGGCCTGCTTGCCCCCACGTCTAAGCCCTGCCCTCCAGCCTAGCTTTTAGCAAAAGGAACAAAGCTGACGTGTTAATCACCATCTGGCTTTTGAACCTATTTCTCAATTGGTGGGTTCTTCACTTAGTCGGGGAACAAAGGGGCTTTCTCAAACTCCAAGATGGGTTGGAAGGACAGAGAGAAGAGAGAAAGGAAGACCAGGAAGAAGTTGTGAACAGAGGCTGGGCAGGGGAAAAAAAAAAAGGTCACAAAACAAAACAAAAACAGGGCGGAAGAAGGAAAGAATTCATGAGAGAGATTTTAGAGTGGGCAGAATGTGGGAGTGAAGGGGAGGAGCCCAGGACCCAGGCTGCCCCAGTCTTCAATGCCAAGAGGTTAAGTAAGACAGACCCTGGACAGGTTACTTTACCTCCCTCTGCTTCGTTGATCAACTCTAAAATGAGAGCAAATGAACAGAACCCAAATTATAGTGTCCTCTTGAGAAACAAAGGGAGCGAATTCAGGGCAAGTGTTGAGCATAGTTGACAATTAGAGTTTTGCATATAGAAGTTACAACTGATTTGCGTCCCATGTGTGTGAAGATATTTGGACTCCTTAAAGTTGAAAGGCCATATCCTCACTCCAACTAGTCTCCTTATCTTTTGCCTCTTGTCCCCAAAATCAAATTCCTCCTGCTAAAGAGATTTGGTGGCTTGGTACAAATGAATAGAAGGAACACATTTCCTCCTATCTTTCTGCTTCTAGTCCTTTCTGTGGCTCAAAGTCTATTTTTTCCTTGGAACTTTAAAAAACTTTTTCTTATTTTCATTCTCACTGGACTGATTTTTATTATTGTTATAATTTCTACTTCCTTCAGCCTCCTCCTGTTGGCCCAGGTCACGATCTTTCCATGAGTTTCTCAATGGATTATTATGACATTTGCTCGTGGTGGTCGTTTGGGGGGATAAAGTATGATGGTCTCACAAGATTATTTTGTGCCCCCCACTGGACTATGGCATGTATTTTTTAATATTCTCTGAATGCAGGTTTATTTTCACGTCAGAATTTTCATTTTTTAAAATTCTATGGACGTTTACCTTTGGCGGGGTGAAGGTTTCTTTAATTCATACACCTTGGTTTTATTTTCTTGTGCCCTACAGATTCCTACAGATGTGAACCTGAGCCTCTGGCTAAAAGCCAACATTCCATTTGTGAGGCTGGAAATAATTTAAATGATTAAAAATTAAATAATTTTTAATAATTATTAAATTAATTTAATACATTAAATTAATACAAATATATTAATATTCCTCTTGCAAGGAAGCAAGAGAAGACAAGATATTAGGTGACGAGGCTCTTTTCAGCGAAGAAACAATTTCTGGAGAGCGACACATCTCTGAGCCCCCAGTACCACCATTCCCAGGTTGGGGACAATGAGTGCCTTGGTCCTGAAGGGGGAACCTGGATGGAACACCCCAGTACATGCGATGTGGGGCATTTCTTCATAATTATAACACCGCTGGGACTGCTAGAAAAGGTTGACTGAATTCTTTTTCTCTGGGTGTGATTTTATGAGTTGCTTAGGGTACAAACTTGGCAGCTTAAAACAACAAATTTATTGCCTCACAGTTCTGGAGGCTAGAAGTCCAAAATCAAGGTACTGGCAAAGCCATGCTCTCTCTAAAGATCCCGGGAGATGAATGTTTCTTTCCTTTCTCCTAGCTTCTGGTGGTTGCTGGCAATCTTTGATGTTCCTTGGCTTGTAGATGCTTCACTCCAATCTCTACCTGTGTCATCACATGGCATGTTCCCTGTGTGTCGCTGTGTCCAAATTTCCCTCTTTGTACAAGGACACCAGTCATTGGATTAGGTTGCACCGTAATCCGGTATGACCTTATTTTAATTGATTACTTTTGCAAAGGCTCGACTTCCAAATAAGGTAATAGCTATAGGTTCCTGGGGTTACAACTTCAATATATTTGGGGCAGGGGGGTGCACAATTCAACCCATAGCAGCCACTAGTTGAGTAAATATATTAATTCATCTATTGAACCATCATCCAGACCACATCGCCCCATCTTGCTCATAGAGGTATATCTATACAGGTATATCTATATATCCCTCTATCTATACCTCATAAAGGTCTATATGGAGAGGTATATTAAAGATACTTCCATTTCCACTGTCCTTTATCAGGTCTAATTATCTCTCTCCTGGACTATTGTAGAGTCTCTGCTGTTCGTCATCCAGTCCCTTGTCTCCTCATTACCCTAAGGGACCCTTTTAAGACCCAGTTTTGATTGCGTAACTAGGCTACTCAAAACCCGTCAGTGGTTTTCGGTGACTTACGTCATGAAATACACTCTTTACTTTGATATTCGAGGTCTTGTGTTACCTGAGCTTGTTGACCTATACAGCCTCATTTCTGACTGGTGTTTACTTGGAACTTTACACTTAAAAAATAGTAAGTTGCTTCTGTGTGCCTAGCACACAATAGGCACTCGATAAATGGCAGCTCTCTCTCTTCCTACACTTTGCAAAGACTTTCCTCCTCCAACGATCTAATGGAATTTCCACGTTCACCTGGTGATGTAGGTATTTTCATAGGTAGTAGATGTAGTTGATGAGGATACTGAAAGTCAGAGAGGAGAAATAACTGACCAGCTAATGGTGAAGCCAGGAGTCATACCTGGATTTGTGACTTCCAGTATGGGGTCCTTTCTGGTTTCTCTGCAGTTCATACTGACAAACTTGACCTCCCATACATTTACACTTGTTGCCTGTTTCTCATACCAATTTTTGTGCAAGCTGCAAAGATTGAATGAGGGGACAGATCTCTCCGATGTCACACCAGGAACAGAAATAATTGTGGAGGAAGAGATAGATTTTCACAAATTGGGATACAGTGAACGTTTAAAATAAAAATGCATCTGAACTTGGGGAGACTACATGCCTCTCGTAACGTCTCCCTTATTAAAAGATAAATGCATATCATTAAATGTCCCCTCACTGAATATCAGGAAGGCACAGTTGGCCCCAGGGATTGAATAAAAGCATCAGTTGATGTCTATGTTTCTTTAAGATACAGCTGTGTGAGTCAGAGGTGCTATGCCAGGTGTTACAGAGGTTCCCATGGCAACCTCATCTTTAATTTGCTTCCTGAATAGCACTGTTAATGACTTTGAGTCAACATCCATTTGAGATTCTCCATTTTAAAGGTTCTCTTCCATTGTAAGATGCAGTTACGCATCTCCAAATAGAGAGGAGAGTTGAACAAGTTCTGGAGGAACTGGGAAAATATGCACCCTTCTTCTGATTTGAACTATTTGCCTTGTCCTATAATTACTATGATTATTCAAAGGATCCTAGGTTCACTTTACTCTCAACTTGTTTTTTTTCTTACTAGAAGCAGTGGAAGACACTTTAGACCCTCACTCGCATGAAGGAGACATTTCTAGAAATTATTTCCCGAAAAGCCAGATCAGGCAACCAAGGTAGAAAATATTGCAATGTTTGGGCAATCAAGAGGGAGTATATACAAAGTATCTACAAGAGGGAGTAAGAGTAGCAGTGAGGGAGGTCATGTTTCATATGTCGCATCGCAGACCATGGGAAGGGGTTGGAATGCGTTAAACACAGTAACTGCTCAGTCTTGGGTGGTGCTGAATCGCCCATTCCTTCTGATAATACCATAGGAGAAAAACTTGGCAGTGGACTTCTTATTGACAAAGATCTTCCACAAAGATATCTCTGTAGACAACTGCATGCTGTTCTTCTTGGTCAATGTTTTCTTCTAAGACTGGCCCTTAATGTCTCCTAAGTGGATTGCAGTCACTGGACTCCAGCTGAGGCAAGGACAGTGGACAGGGATGTGTATGAGGAACCAGGAAACCTGATTCTTGTTAGAACTCGGTCACTCATTGGCTCTGTGGCTTGGGTAAGTCGCTCAACTTTCTTTATTTATGAACTTGAATTAATAATATTTCTAGACTCTGACCTTTTAAAGTAACGTTAAGAGATTTCCATCCAAGGAAATCATAGTTGCATTTATCGTGTACATAAACAAACAGTCATCTGGGCCATTCATTCATTCTTTCATTCATTCACCAAGAGCAATGGAACAGTGGTTAGTGCTGCAGTCAAGACTGGCAGACCTGGGTTTGACGTCACTTCTTAAAGTCTGTTTCTTTATTTTTCTTTATTTTTATTATTATTAGTTTTGTAATCTTTATTTTTGAGAGAGAGAGAGACAGAGCGTGAGCAGGGGAGGAGCAGAGAGAGAGGGAGACACAGAATCCAAAGCAGGCTCCAGGCCCTGAGCTGTCAGCACAGACCCCGACGCGGGGCTCAAACTCACGAACCGCGAGATCATGACCTGAGCCGAAGTTGACGTTCAACCAACTGAGCCCCCCCCAGGTGCCCCACCAGGCCCCATGTTTCCTTATTTTTAAATTGGGGTCAAAAATAGTAACTTCCAGAGGGGTATTGGGAAGATTAAATAAGAGAATGCACATAAAACGTGTAGCACGGTGCCTGCTCATCACAGATGCCCAAGGGATCTTTGCTGAATGCATGACTGGGAACATCCACTGAGTAGCTGCTTCATTCAAGGCTCTTTCTGAAGTCCTGCTGTTAGAGAGGACTCAGACATGATCCTGGCCTTAGTGACAGTCTACTAATCCTGGCCCTAGTCACGGACTAGGCCTACAGCACTAAATGGCCTACCGCACTTACACTTAGGTTATGTGCAAGTGTTATGAATACGAACAGGGCTGCAACGGACGTCTTTGAGTGTAAGCTCAGAGTTCATTTCAGATTGCAGGTCCTTAAGCTAAATTCCTGGAAGTGGAACTGGTGAGTCCAAGGGTGTGATTCACACACCACACCAGAGGCAAGGCTGGGTGGGGGGAGGGGGGTCCCGAGAGTGCTAAAAAGGGCAAATGGCACTTGACCTGAATAGATGGAAAAGGACAGTGAGTGAAGTCTTCTGGTTGCGTGTGAAAGGATGAGGTAACACAACCAAGAATAGTGGGAGATAAGCCCCACGATCGCTGCCATTTTACAGATGGGGAAACAGAGACAGAAGAGGCCTGGAAATCCGTGGAATCCATGCAGTGTTCCACAGTGAGCATGGAGTGCAGCTGTCCTAACTAGGGCTATTTAATTCTGCTCACTGTGTGGTTGGGGAGAGGGGTAATGACGAGTAGATGGGAAAAGGAGGGAACGGGAAAGGAAATTCCAAACAGAAGGAACAGCATGTGCAAAGATAAGAGGGTCTTAAAAGTCAGTTCTGGAAAGGTAGGAGACATTTATTGTTGTGAAAAGTAGGAATAGTCCCCACCGGAACCCTTCTGGGGAACGGCTGACTGTCTCCGAATTATTTAAAAATTGATTCTCAGGGCGCCTGGGTGGCTCAGTCGGGTAAGCGTCTGATGTCGGCCGAGGTCATGATCTCACAGTTCGTGGGTTCGAGCCCCGCATCTGGCTCTGAGCTGACAGCTCAGAGCCTGGAGCCTGCTTTGGATTCTGTGTTTCCTTCCATCTCTCTCTGCCCCTCTCCTGCTTGTGCTCTCTCTCTCTCTCTCTCTCTCTCTCAAAAATAAAGAAACATTTAAAAAGTGGTTCTGAAAAATCCCAGCAAAAGCCACTCTGTTCCTTTGTTGTTCAGATAAATTGAGACAGGTGCTTTGAAAAATGCAAGATTCTACAAAAGTATGACTATTTATTACTATTGAGGACAAACTGGAAGGGATTCAATTTATACTCAGTTTAATTAATTTACTTTGACTTGCCCATATGGTTCTCACACTAGCTGCTAGCATGCTCCTGGCTGGTGAATAATTATTTTGTAGATGGGGTATCTGCGGCTCGCCTGGCCCACGGCTCAGTGCTTCATGAATAGTGTTTCTAATCCTTCTAATTACGTTCCAAGGTAGATGTTTTCAACCCCAGTCCACGGATAGATAAATGGAGCTCAGACATGCTGGATGGTTTTCCCCATGGCCCGGTGTGGTAGCGTGGGGAACAGGGGACATGGTCCGGATTCCCAGAGCCGGCCAGAGAAGGGACTGAGGAGCCTCTAACTTCTCCCATGAGCCCAGAGCTGCCTCTCTGCCCCTCAGTTACACCCGAAGGCTATCCTGACCTTCACGTCTTCCACGGCTAACATCCCGCACGGTCCTCCAGCACGGCCACGTTCACATCTCTACCTGCCCGCCAGCCCCACAGATGGCCCATGGGAGAGCTGGGGTTTGGGCACAAACGTGCCTAATCCGATGCCACTTTCTTGCCTCTGGCCCTCTGATCATGTGGTTCCCTCCACCGAGACCACCTTCTCTCTGTATTGTCTGTTGAAACATCGTGGGGCAGAAGTAATCGGCCCTTCTCGGAACCTTTTCCTGTCCCTTTCTGAAGTCACTTTCCCCCTTGTTGTCGTTGACTGTGGGTGCTTCTTAAGTTGCCCACCTGTCTATTCCTTGAAGTAACCGATGTGTTCCATACCCTTGGCCAAGCCCACAGAGGCGGTATGTGTTAGATAAACATAAAATGCCCATTCTATCTTTGTGGCTGGGCTAAGTTACCTCCTTACACTTGGGCCAGATTTGTCCTGTAAGGTAGAAATCCTGAGGCCTGCCACATAATACTTACAAAGTGGACCCAGCCAGATCGGTCTTTCTGGCGATAAGCTATGACTGATTCTTGGTGTGTTCCAAGCCCTATGTCACATACTGGGGACTCAGCAATGAGTGATACGTTGCGCCTGCCCCTAAGGAGCTCAGGGTGAGAGAGTGGTGGGTGGGATTGGCAGAGGGAGCTAGAGAGTCAGTGATTGCTGTCCACGGTGACTTTGAGTGCACTGGCACAGGTCACCTCATCCAACCTGGCACAGGAGGTGTCCCGGAAAGATTCTCAGGAGAGGTGGCCTTTAGCTGAACTGCGACGGAGCAGAATACGTTGAAGAGGTATGGGGGAGGGGTCCTTGAGTATTTGAGGTGGAGAAAACAGCATTATGAAGGAGCCCTGGGGGGTGGATCATCCTGGTGCCTTTGAACTACCTGATGTCGCTAACGATAAAGTAGAAGGAAGATCAGATAATGTCCAAAGATCCTTGAAAAACTCTGACCGGATAGATGGAGCATTTCTTATACCTCTCCCCTCAACAATAACTTACATTTCAAGCACAAAATGGATTGTAGAAAGAAGTGAATATTTACTCTCCATCATTTACAAACACCCGTGCAGAGTTTTCATGGGGCTGACGCCTTTCTCGGATTTTGAGCTTGAAGATCTTGTTTAAAAGACTAGTCAGTTTCGTATGAGGACTGGTCTCATTAAGCATTCTGAGGGAAGTAAGATACTTCTCATGGACATCAATATTCTCATATCTTATCTCATGTATTTAGACCACTTTTTTTTTTCTTTTAAATGAGATCATGCATTTTTTGCTCCAGGATCTCAGCGTAAGTAGAAGTGTTGAATGCTAATGCTTTCCAAATAACTCCAGAATCACACTTGCTTTAAGACAGAAACCATTTCCTATTCAATGACATATTATGAAAGATGGCCTCGGTTTCTGCCACTGGGGGTGCTTGGTTAAAGCTGTTTATTTCCAGGCCAACGTGGCGAGCAGAATATTGAGCAAGCATCTGCTCCTTGCTGGTTTCCTTCAACGCCTTGCACTTTTTTTTTTTTTTTTTTAAGATTTTATTTTTAAGTAATCTCTACACCCAACAGGGGGCTGGAACTTACAGCCCTGAGGTCAAGAGTTGCATGCCCCACAGACTGAGCCAGCCAGGCACTCCAGCATCTTGTGCTTTAATCTTCACAGTGGCCGTAAGAACTGCTTATTACCTCTGGGCGGCTCAGCAGCATCACTTTGGAAATGATAGATTAAGTCTGTGCAACACTGCGCCCAGCGCTCTTTCTGCCACGTTAACTCTTGTAGCGGACATTGTTTTATTTGCCCACGATATCCCTTTTCCTCCAATAGCAGAAACCTGATTTCCCTCTGAGGACCCATCTCTCTTTCATTCTCAAGTCTGTTCATTTTGGTCCAGCTGATTCTAAAACTCAGCCCTAGAGGTGGGCATGTGTCCCATGCCTGGTCAATCAGTGTCTCATTTCACTTGGCCACGGGAATTGGCTCAGGGACTGTCCTCTGATCCAGGCCAGGGCACTGAGACACAATTCTGAGATTCTGATGAAACCATTGGGAAAGAGAAATTCTTAGGGCGCCTGGGTGGCTCAGTTGGTTGGGCGACCGACTTCGACTCAGTTCATGGTCTCACCGTTCGTGAGTTTGAACCCTGCGTCGGGCTCTGTGCTGACAGCTCGGAGCCTGGAGCCTGCTTTGGATTCTGTGTTTCCCTCTCTCTCTCTGCCCCTCCCCTGTTGGCACTGTCTCTCTGTCTCTCAAAAATAAATAAACATTTAAAAATTTTTAAAAAAAGAGAAAGAAGTTATTTTTCACAAGAATTGTTCGTTGTAGAGATACCGTAAGCCTTGAGATGCCAGACCACACAGAGGATTTGGCTAAAGATGGCACTAACACAGAGGGAAATCGAACCAGGAGGTGGGGGATAAGGTGACCAACCTGTTTCGGTTTGCCTGGGACTTTAGCACTGAAGGTCCCCATCATGGGAAGCCCTCATTCCCTAGCAAACTAAGACTGCTGATCACCTTATGGAGAAAGACATCAAGTTTTGGTATACTTTTTTAGTCTTATGGATTGAGCCATGTCTGACCGCTGAGTACACGTGGACTTTTCTGTGACATTTAAACCAAGATGTTTCCTTTTCTGCTTAAGCCAGATCGAGTTGGTTTCTATCACTCGTAATTGAGAGGATCCTCATTAATACATGGGGCCAAATTCAAGGTTCCGAACCTTCTCACAGGAGCCTAGAGGGTTTTGTAAGAAAACGAGGGAAGGCAAGATACAGAATGTTACCAGAGAGGGGTTCAAGATTGTTGCTTTAATGCAAGTGTTGTAGGAATTCCAAGGCAAGGGATGTCAGGGAGGAGACTAGGTTTTACTAGGATTTTGAATAAAGTTCAAGATTGGAGTTGCACCAAGAAGGAGAGAGGTGGGGGCACCTGGCTGGCTCAGTCAGTTAAGCATCCGACTCTCGATTTTGGCTCAGGTCATGATCTCACTCACAGTTGATTTGTGAGATCGAGCCCCGCATTGGGCTCTGTGCTGACAGCTCAGAGCCTGCTTGGAATTCTCTCTCCCTCTCTCTCTCTCTGCCCCTCTCCTGCTCTCACTCTCTCTCCCCCTCTCAAAATAAATAAATAAACATTAGAAAAAAAAAAAGAAAGGGAAGGTGGAGGAAAAAGAGCTCACCGAACAACAACAAAAACTCTTCAATTAAAAATAACGCTTCTCCCTAGGCAATAACAGCGATACAAACTGCATAAATCAATCCTACTTTGAGGTTCCTAGTTCAGGAAGGTAGTCACCAGGGTCTGTGAGCTGTTTTTAATTTTAACACACATCGATTATAAATCCGAACAGGCTGTCAGAAGAGGTGTGTGCCTTTGCTTTTGCATGGGATCCTACCAGCCCTTTCCCTCTGGGGGACAGTGCCACAGCCTGTGACCAATGGATGCTCAGTAGAAGCAGCGAACCATGAAGATAGGGTCTTTGAAAGACATCCGTGGAGGTGGGAGGGGTCTCAGAGGAAATCTTGGTGCTGAAAGGATTAAAGGCTCTTGAACCCCATATCTGGCCCGAGATTTGTGAGATTTGGAATCGGATAGATTGGGACTCAAAATCACACATTAACTGTATGATCTTGGGTAAATTATTTGATGTTGCTGAGCTTAGTTTCCATACCGGTCAAATAAATCGGGATATGGAGGCTGTGTTTTCCCACGGAGATCCATTATGCCAAGCACTGTGCCTGGCCATAGCGAGAGTTCATCCTGAAGAACTTCAAAATGAAGAAGTTGATTCTACAATCTCTTCAAGCGGATCGATTCTTCTTGTGTGTCGCCAGGGATGGAGAGCTCACTATCTGACAAAGTGACTCAATCTGGGACAGCTCAGATGGTTCGAAATTCTCTCCTTACTTTGAGCCAACATTTGTCTCCTTGTAACTTCTCACTGATCCAAGTTATGCTCTCTGTAGTTATTTTAGCAAGTTTAAGTCTTTATTCCTTGTGACAGTCCTTCAATATTTGACAACAGCTTTCATGTCAACACCTTCTGGATGAATGTGCTGAGGATCCTGTGCAGTAATGATAATGTGAAGAGCTCAGCACAGTGTCTGATGTGTCAGAAGACCTCAGGAAATGGTAGCTCATCAGACTTCGGGCTAGAAAGTCCTGGGAGCAAATCTCAGCTCCACTACTTTCTAGATGTGAGACTTGGGGCAGGTTACTTAGTTACTTTTCACCTCATTTTAGGTCTCCGTACAATGGGGATAAACAGCTACTTCATAGAGTTGCTTTGTATTAGTTGTAAGTGAAAGGCATTATCATAATTAATATAAGTGATTCCCTTACACCCCTAAATTTCCCATAGGATTCGGGAAAGACAGGAATCTTCACACTTCCTACAGGACTCGGAGCCAAAGGGAACAAGCCCCAAATGAGGATGACGTGGGATTTGTAAAATGGTGGGTCCAACCCAGGGAAGAGATCATGGGAAGTCACAGAATGTCTGGGCTAGAAAAGGACCAGGCTAGAGAGGAGCAAGAAGCAAGAAAGAAGGGCACTCTAGAAGGGCGGGAACCTTGACAAAGGGGTCTTATTAGCATATCTAATGTGATGGAGTTTTAACATTTTTATAACAAATTGCAAGCAGTATACAAGGGTCGCTAGAAACTCTAGGGACAACACAGACTTGCACAAGGAAGAAAACATAAGCACCTTTTGAAGCGCACAATTCGATGAGTTTCGACAAACACATACACTTGTGTAAACACCACAATCAAGATGTACAACATTTCTCTCATCCCCCCACATATTCCTCAGGTCCCTTTGCGGCAAATCCGCAGGCCCACCCACGTCCCAGGCCACCGCTGATCTGCTTCCTGTCACTGTAGAAGAGATTCGCCTTCTTCAGAAGGTCGTACAAGTGAAATCAGATAATATCTACCTTTTTACGTCTGGCTTATTTTGCTCAGCCCATTGATTTTCAAGTTCAACTCAAAAATATGTCCTGATACTGTCCGTATCAGTTGCTTTGATTGAGGTGGGCCATCCCGTTGCGTGAATACGCACAACTGTTTATTACGAATAAATCTGCTGTGAGCGTTCAAGTACGAGCCGTTGCGCAGGCACAGGTCTTCCTTCATCCTGGGAAAACATCCAGGAGTGGAATGGCTAGATCAAATGACCTGTGTATGAGTAACTTTTATTTATTATTATTTTTTTCCTTCAAGTTTTTATTTAAACTCCAGTTAGCTATCATACAGTGTAATGAATAGTTTCGGGTGTACAACATAGCGATTCAACACTTCCCTGCAACACCCGGTGCTCGTCACCCCATCATCTATTTCACCCATCCTGTCGCCTACCTCCGTTCTGGTAACCATCAGTTCGTTCTCTCTAGTTAAGAGTCTGTTTCTCAGTTTGCTTCTCTCCCCCCCGGCCCCTCCACGTTCCTTTGGTTTGTCTCTGACATTTATGGCTCCCTTTGCGAAACAATCAACGGCCAGGCTGTTTTCCAAAGTAATTGCCAACACTTGCTGAGTCGACCTTTTTTTTATTTTTATTTTTATTTTTATTTTTATTAAAAAAAATTTTTTTTTTAACGTTTATTTATTTTTGGGACAGAGAGAGACAGAGCATGAACGGGGGAGGGGCAGAGAGAGAGGGAGACACAGAACCGGAAACAGGCTCCAGGCTCTGAGCCATCAGCCCAGAGCCCGACGCGGGGCTCGAACTCATGGACCGTGAGATCGTGACCTGAGCTGAAGTCGGACGCCCAACCGACTGAGCCACCCAGGCGCCCCCGAGTTGACCTTTTTCATTTTAGCTGTCCTGGTAGGTGTAGTGGTTCCCCACTGTGACGTGACCTGTAATTTCCCCGGGGACTAAACCCAGTGACCGTTCCCGCATCTTCTACTGTGACGGTTTCTGTTTAAATATCTTGCTCGTTTTTACTGGGATGTTTATTTTGTAGTTAGGGAGTGGTAGAGGTGCCTTATAGAAAGAAGTCTTCCGGCTATCTATCTACCTAACCATCTATCTTTCGGTCTGTCTATCTACTTCTAGTCTGTGTATCACCATTTCATTTTCTTACTAGTGTCTTTTGAAGAGTGACGAGGCTGCCGTAAAGCCTAACTTACTGACTTTTTACTTTATGGTTTGTTTTTTGTACCCTCGCTAAGAAATTTTGGCTACCCGAATATCGCGAAAATATCTCCTGCGCTTTCTCTCAGAAGCTGTAACTTTGTAGTTTTAGCTCTTCGACGTTGGTCTGGGATCCAGTGGACGCGTTTTTGCACACGGTGAGGCCAGGGTCAAGTTGGCCAGTTGTTCCAGTACCATTTGTTGAAAAGGTGATCCTTCCCCTCATTGAATTAACTTTGCCCTCGTGCCAGAAACCAATCGCATGTAGATGTTCGTCTGTTTCTGGGCTGTCTTTTTGGTTCTATTGATCGACGTACCCATCTTCATGCCACACCACACTGCCACGTTCCCTGTAGTGTTATACGAAGGCTTAAAATCAGATGTGAGTGTGAGTCCTCCGACTTTGTCTTTCCCTTTCAAAGTTGTTTCAGCTGGTCATGGGGAGGCAGCATGAAACATATCTAGGGGTCACGGAGCCTCCTGGAAGAAAAAGGTTGGGAATCCCCTCTCTTTTTGAGGTTTAACGCCGTTAGAGTTTCACAAGTAGGAAGACACAAGAGCCTAGAGAGCCACTCACCAGGATGGAAGAGAATTTCTCAGTGGGTGGGTGACCTGAGTTCAGCTCAAAGGGTCTGAGGGCTGGGCTGCTTCTAGCACAGCTCATGGCTACAGCTAGAAAGCCCATCCAGCCTCAATGGCCCTGGCCCCGTGGAAATAAGGGCGACATGACAGAGATACTGAGCTATTGGCTAAAGAGGCATTAGGGGAACAATGAACCAGAGCCTAGAACTGTGTCTCTTAGTGGGGCCCTTAAGTGGTTCAGTCGGTCGCTTAACCGCTCTTGTCTGCGGCTCGGGTCATGACCTCACACCGTGGGACTGAGCCTCACATTGGGCTCTGGGCCGTCAGTGTAGAGCCTGCGTTAGGATTCTCTCTCTCCCTCTCTCTGCCCCGCCCCCGCTGGTGCTCGTGCTCTCGCTCTCTCTCAAGATACATAAATCAACATTTTTAAAAATGGGTCTCTTAGAACAGCAAGCCACTGACTCTCAAACGCGCAAGGAGAACTGGGCATTTTAAATGGCCCTGGGTGGAGAAAGATGTGGTGTACGAGCGGTGATAGTGACAGTGTTATCAAAATAGCCTTCCAAATGTCAACTGTCCCGCGGTAATGCTGTTTGAAAAATTGGTCGCTCGAGAAATACAGGGATAATTTTGTATTACGCAATCTGTCACGCAGTAGACGCTTTCCGGGAAGAATGAATGGGTGAGTGAATGAGTGAACGAATGCACGCATGCATGCAGACGACGATGAGACAAGACGTTTTCCAAATATGGTTAGATCTCTATTGCTTATGTTTGGAATATCTAGCAAAATGTAAAAGAGAGGATAGGGACTTGCAATTTAATTTTAATCATTTCAGTTAAAATTGCTGGGCTTCTTAAAGCAAGCTTTTGGAACGCAAAGCGTTCCTCTCAGGATAAAGTGGCACTAAAACCTACTTACTCAAGATGTCCAGAGAGGGGCGCCTGTGTGGCTCAGTCGGTTAAGCTTCCCACTTCCTCTCAGGTCACGATCTCGCAGTTTGTGAGTTTGAGCCCCGCGTCGGGCTCTGTGCTGACAGCTCAGAGCCTGGAGCCTGCTTCAGATTCTGTGTCCCCATCTCTCTCTCTCTGCCCCTCCCCGGCTCACACTCTGACTCTCTCTCTAAAAAATAAACATTGAAAAAAAATAAAAAAAAAAAAAAGATGTCCAGAGAAAGACATTTAGCTCAAACCCTGCATCCTGAGAAAGGACTGTGGTTATTAATATAAATATAACTCTTTAAACATGAATTAATTTGTCCCACATGGTTTTGCTGAAGCCCTAATGGTGAGGCAAATGTTATCCACTTTTATTTACAATGCCTGTCAATCGTGACCCCCCATGACATAAGTTGCATCTTGAGGCTCTGGGACACAAATAGCTCTGTTTGGTGACCCTGGCAGTCTTGTCTTCAAAACAGGAAACCCCAGTGGGAGCATTTCTCTACTTCTTTTCTTTTTCCAATACAATTCGATGATATTTACTGAGTGGCTACTTCATCCCAGGATCTGATGGCTGGAGTCACAGAGAGGGGCTGATTCATGGACCCTGCTCTCAGGGACTCACAGTCTAATGGGGAGACGGAGATATACCCAAGGATCCACAAATTGTACGAAGCGCAAAGAGAGGATGTGCAGAACGTCTTGGGAACAGACAGAGGAGCAACTCATATTTGCAATCGAGGAAGGCTTCATGGAGAAGACAATACATGAAGTAGATCTGTTTTTTGTTTTAGAAAAGTTTTTTTTAACGTTTATTCATTATTGAGAGAGACAGCATGAGCATGGGAGGGGCAGAGAGAGGAGGAGACCCAGAATCCGAAGCTGACTCCAGGCTCTGAGCTGTCAGCACAGAGCCCGACACGGGGCTCGAACTCACAAGCCATGAGATCATGACCTGAGCTGAAGTCGGACGCTTAGCCGACTGAGCCACCCAGGCGCCCCTACACATGAGGTAGATCTTGAGGGATGAATGGGGCTTTTAACAAAGAAGAGGAAGAAGAGGCATTTCAAACTCATGGAACAATAGATATAAAGGTGTAGAAATGCGGACGAGGTTGTAGAAATCTTGGGGACACTGTGTGGTGTCAGTTAAGGGCTGGAAGGCCCCTGCTGACATCTGGGTGACTTGAGGGGAAGACTCGGGTGCCAACTCTGAGAAAAAAAATTAAAACTTCAACGTGGGGTTAACAGAATCAGCTTCTCTGGTTCCAGGTTGTTTCTAGAAAAATCTATCTCCAAATAGGGCGTGGGGCCCACTTCCCAGACTGGTGATCAATAGAAGGGCACATAGTGAGGTTTTGTAAGAGGACGCTTGTCTTCTGTCCTTTGTTTTTTCCGTAACAGAGTCTCGAACACTTGAGATGCTTGGTTTCAAGGAGGCATGTTTGCGTTCATCTTGAATGTTTTAGATGCAAGCGACAGAAAGCCAATTCAAACAACCTTTTGTCTGCAAGAGGTGGAGGTCACTGGAGAGCCATCTTAGACACTGCTCACAACGCCCATGGACTATATCCAAGAGAGTATGTCCAAGCTGCACATCAGGACAACCGACTCGCTTTTGGTGCCAGCAGGAGCCCAAATATGGACACCAGGAGGTGGGGAAGCTTGGAGGTCACTCCAGAGTATGTGAGCACAACATGTTTCTCAGTCGGAAAGAAACAGAGGGAAACCAACAAGGAATGAAAGAAAAAATTCAAGTATCTACGCCCTCTGGGAGACCTCCCCAGGCTCCGCCTTCCTCCTTTAGGGAGATGGCTTAGCTCCTTCCAGGGGCCCACAACCCTTGTGCTTGTCGTGGCCCTGGTGGAGGTAGAGGACAGCTGTCTCCCTGTGTTAGAGGGTCTGTTCTGATGTGCCTCCACCATCAGACTGTAAGCTCCTAGAGGGCGAGCACTGTGCCAAGCCCAGAACATAGTAGTGAACAAAAGACGGGCAAGGTCTCATTCCCCATGGAATCCCAGTCTGATGGGAGACGGAGGCATTAATGCAATCATTATAAAACAATTGACTGTGTAAACTGAGGTAAGTGCCATGAACCCCAAGTTCAGGTGCAATAAAACAGCACTTAGCAAATGCTTGTTACAGATGGGAATGAAATAAAGACAGAATCATTTAAAAAGTATTTTTGTTTAGCTTTCTTGATTGGAATATGAATTCTTTGCACATGGAGGTTGTTGCCTAACTGCATATAGTCCATATAATTTGAGCTCAGTAAGCAGGTTGAGAATTTGACTTGGCCTATTATTTAATTATTAGGATTGTTATTTGCAGCATGTGTTTCAGGATATTTTTTTGTTGTTGTTATTGTTGTAAATGGCAGAATTCCAGGTCAGACAAGTTTCAGTATAAAAGGGAATTTATTGTTTCTTCTCACTGATAATTGGCAAGTCCGGGGCTGGCACTGGTTTAAGTCGTGGGGTCCTTATGTCCTTAGAACTTGACGGCTCTCTATGTCTTGAATCTGCTTTCTAAGAAGGCTCAGACAGGCTCTCTTCTAGGTGATGACAAAGGTGGCCACCAGCATTGGCAAGCTTAGTAACTGGAACGCACGGGGAGCAACTCTTTCCTGAAACCTCCAGCGAAATCCCAATGTCGATTCCCATTGGTCTGGCTTGGCTGTCCGCTCTCACCTAAAATCCACAACTTTAGCCAAGGGGATACAGGATCACCTTGGCCCGGCCTGGGTCAGGTGGCCACACTGAGTGCCAGGGATGGATGGGCTCCCAGCCCCCACCCTGTACCCCAACTCGTAGACAGAGGGAAGGTCAGAAGTGGTGTTGTGGAGAGATACCAGAATGTCAAACATATCTGCTCACCTTCACGGAGATGAAAAAGAGTAGAGCTCTTTAGATTTCAAAATCCAGGGCTCAAAAAACACTTTTGCATCAACAGACAAAAGAAAAGCCTCTCTGCTCTGATTGCAGAGTCGAGTCTCATGTTCCACAAAAGATCTAAAAATGAAGACTGAGTTGGATCGCTACATTTTATAACCTGCCATTTCCAGACAATGGATAAGTAGTAATTATTTCTCCCACAATCCCTTAAAAGGCAAATAGTGTTATTCAAATAAATCTCTCACAGATTTGAAAACAGAGAGGTTGTGACATCTACGGCAGAGACTAAGACTGGCGTTAATGGTTTCTTTAGAAGTTCTGGAGTCATAAAACCCGAGTTGAGGCCTTTGTTCCATCTCTAACGGGCTGTATGGCATAGACAAGTCATCTCATCTTTTTGGGCACTGTGGAAAGCTCTCTCAGAGGCCTCTAATGAGCGCTGAAACCTATTCATAAAGTGTAAAACTGACAGGCAATTCATTTCATTTCTTCAGCCAGCCAGTCAACGTTGTGTGTCCCCGGGGAGGCGGGGGGCTCTGAGGAGGGAGGAGCTGATTCTCCGAGTGGGTGTGAAGGCTGGTTCGTGGAGCCATAGAAAAGGCTTTAAAGCGGATTGGGTCCACACCAAGAGAAAGGTGAGAGAGGCACAGGGCACAGACGTGGAGGCAGGTGCCCGCTCGGTAAAGCTAGTGGCCCTTCTCCGTGAGCGGGCCCACCGCAGCCATGTTTCACAGCGTGTGGCCCCCTCTCCGCCTGGCCACAGCTGATTGGGCCAGAGGGGACAGCTGACCCAGGAGGCACACTCCATTGGCTGAATAGAGCCAATCAGATTCTCTCCTGGGAACTTGGAATTGGGAGAGCGGGTCAGAGGGGAGCGAGTGCTGGACCCTTTAAGGTTTTATCCACTTGTGGGTCAGACTGCGTGGAGGCAGCCCTCTGGAATCTTCTACAAAGTTGATTAGAGACTGCAGATTTGTGGAGAAACCTGGAGAATGAGAGTGAAGAGAAAAGCAGAGTGAGAGATGGGTGGGAAGGGAGTGTCCCTCTTACAATAAATCGCCTTTAACTAATGCTTCGGGGTTTTTTTTTGTTCTTTTACTTTGTTCATTAACAGGCACTCCAGTTCCAGGACACTCACATAAGCCAAGTCCTGGAGATGCTCTTCCTTAATTTTTGCTACTCTTCGCCCCTCCATTTACTTCGTTCCTTCAGTTCTCTCCTCCTTGCTGCTCACAGAGCCAGTTTTCTGATCTTCTCTAACAGTTTTTGGGGCTTTTCCTGAGAGTATCAAAGAGTAGCTTTCTGCTGCCTGCCTCACCATTGCCGTCACCACCACCTTAGTTTACAAGGTCAGGAATAAAAAAGATCACATTTCTTTATTTTCTTTAAGCTAAATTCAGGCTGATTGGGAATCTCTATCTACCTGGTTAGTGGGAAATTTAACCTCAGTCACTACTGGGTCAGGGATCAATCCAGGCTGTTGTTCCTGCGTGAGGCCCTGACCTCCCGAGGTGCCACCAGCCTCCTACATCGCCCGTCACGACTTGTTCCGTCTACGAGGAACCCTTGCCCACTTTAGAAGCATTGCCTTCTCTCTCCTCTCCCTGCATGATCTCCTTAATGGGTACCTCTTCTGGAAAACAAAGAAGGCAGTTCCTGGAGGAGAAATACAGGAGTAAAAAAGAACACGTGTATAAGTTATTATGCCACTCAGATAACTTTGCTTGAATAGTTAGTTGAGCACTTACCACAGTTCAAACATTGTTCTAAGAGGTTTTTTTTCCCTTTAGTTTAAAAAAGAATTTTTTTTAACATTTATTCATTTTTGAAAGGCAGAGAGACAGAGCACAAACGAGGGAGGGCTAGAGAGAGAGGGAGACACAGAATCCAAAGCAGGCTCCAGGTTGTAAGCTGTCAGCAGAGAACCCCACATGGGGCTCGAACTCACGGACCGCGAGATCATGACCTGAACCGAAGTCAGCTAATTCACCAACTGAGCCACCCAGGCGCCCCTTTTCCCTTCAATTTTTAACAAAATTGTAGTGCCATATATATACATATGTGTGTGTGTGTGTGTGTGTGTGTGTGTGTGTATATATATGTGTATATATTGTATATATACATATATACAATATATATATATGTGTATATATTGTATATATACATATATACAATATATATACATATATATGTATATTGTAGTGCCATATATATATAAATTATTTATTTAGTGCCATATATATATATATAAATTATTTATTTATTTATTTATATATTTATACTGTAATATGCTGGATCTACTGCAATATTATCTCCATTATAGATGAGGGCATTAAGTCTTAGGGACGTTAGTTAGTATTCCCAAAGTCACCCACGAGGATGTGACAGTGCAGGCATCCCCATATGGGGTCAGTCTGATCCTGGCGTCTTCATCCTTGCCCGCTCCCTTGGTCAACCCAACTGAAGGACATCATAGAAAGTGGCTGTCGCCTCTGTAGACCCGAAGTGTGTGAGCCCTCTGAATAAGATGCTCCTTACAAGCTCCGTTTCCTCGATCTGCTGGTGCCATTTCCGGGGCTATTCAGAGAAATTTGAAATTAGAAGAGAGGGAAGCTTTAGATCTCGAAAGGCCACTGTGTCTAACTTGGGGCGATGCTTGCCCGTCTGGAGAGTAATAGCAGAGGATGTTTTGTCAGTGTTCCATTAGGAAAGGTCAAAGTCCCGAAGTGAGGTCTAGAGAGAGCATCCGAACATGAAGCTCGACATGGGCCTGGGGTCAATGTGCCGAGAAGGCCGGCCAGCCTGGTAGGCTTGTCATAAACCAGTGGTAAAAGATTATGATGTGTATTTTCTCCAGGGAGACATGGTTGATGAGATGAAGGGACTCCCGTAATGTGACTGGAGGTGGCATCTTGGATCAGAAGTCATATCAGGATCTCAATTGTGGGCCACGGGTGGGACGACCTACAGGGCGAGAACACCATTATGGACCGAACGTTTTGCAATCCCCCCCCAAATTCATACGTTGAAACCCTAATCTCCAGTGTGATGATATTTGGAGGGGGGGCATTTGGGAAGGAATTAGGTCACGAGAGTAGAGTCTTCATGAATGCGATTAGTGCCCTTGTGAGACGTGGGAGAGATGATCTCTTGGTCGGTAAGAACACAGCGAGAAAGTGGCCCTCTACGTGCCAAGAACTAAGCCTTCGCCTGGAACCGAATCAGCCAACCGCTTGATCTTGGACTTCCCAGCCTTGAGAAGTGTGACGAATAAATTTCTGTTGTGGAAGCCACCCAGCCTATTTTTGTTACAGTAGTCTGAGCTGACTAAGACAGATATGTTGGAGTTGACCCTGACACAGACAGCATTGACCGGGAGCGTCCACGGAGCCAATAATGAGGGGCCAGCTGGCAAAGTTTGGGCAGCGTGTAGCACAGGACTGATTCTTTCTCTCCCTGTTTTAATTCAAAATACCCTGAGATCCTGCTGCTACATGATGGATGGTGCCCAGTCCCTGCTGTCGTGGAGTTTCCAGAGGCTTGGAGAGGCTGCTCCCGTCCATGAGGTTCTTGTGTTGATTCAACCCAACCTTGCCCACCTAGCCCTGGTGAGGCAGGGCTACGACAGTGGTCCCGAGTCACCAGCATGTGAGGGCTGCACTCAGTTCCGCCGCCTCGAGCTATGGACTTGCTTTCCAGGTTGAGACCTTGGCCCGTAGCTCCCAGCTGAGCACAGGGTAGAGGCCCAGGAAATGGTTTTTTGAACTGAACTGGGAAGGAAGGGGGACAGACAAATTCTTCTACCAATGGCTTCTTTGAAGTACCATCCTTGCCAAACTGAATAGGTGGGTCTGTCAGGATAAACCCTGGCCGTACCTCTATTAAAATAAAAATGCTGACAAAAATCTCTGCTTTTCTTTTCGTGTTTACAGGAGGCCAATAAATTTGATTTTTTTTTTTTTTTTTTTTTACAATATTGCTTTGTTCCTCCCCATTTCCGTATTGAGAGGACAAATCACATGGGTTTGCCAGGAAAGGGACAGAAATCTAGGATTCATGGGGCCCAGTTCATAGCCGCAAACGGAGGCTGGAAAAAGTTGTTTGTGTGAATGCATGTGAGCGTCTCTTCCAACCACCTCCCTCCCTTCCCTCTTCTCTGCATCCCTCAGCTTCCTGCTTTCCTTCTTTCCAGAATATACTGAGAAGGCACTCTAAGGTGGGTCTTGTTGCTGGCTATGGATACAAACGTGAATATGATTCAGTGCCTGTATCACTGGGGTTTTTAACCCCCTAGGAGTCTATTGATAGAATTGGGAGTCTTCGAAGCTTTATGGGGAAAATACACCTTTATTTTTCCTTACCTTCTGCCTTCTACCTGAAATTCAGCGTTCCCTTCCACTAGGGATGTTATATACCCGTGACTCTGTCGTTAATGAAAATCACAGATATTTTCTTATTGATTCCTGCCAACGTCTCAGAATGATATTTATTCTTGCCATTCTGTCTGCACCCTGTGTCCACAACGTGCAACTTTTTGCAGGTTGGAGAAAGGGGTGATGTTCTCAAGCGGTGCCCCTGGGATAAGGTTTGAGGAAGGAGATTCCTGAGAAACACTGGGTGCGGACTTCGAGAGGGAGGAAGCAAGAGGGGGAAGGACAGAGAGACAGCCAGGCACAGAGGCACAGGGACAGGCACAGCGACGGGGAAGATGTAAGCTGGGCAGAGATTCACTAAAGAGACGGGAGACAACAGAGCGAACACCCAGAGGGACTGGCCTGGAGCCCAGGGAATGGCCTCGTTGGAGCCCAGACTCTATTCCCTGTTGGTTTTGTGGTTTGTGCAAGTTACTCTGGCCGCTCAGAACGTCAGTTTCTGCCTAAGTTTGCTAGGCCTGACACAACAAAGTGCGTCAAGCTGGGTGGCCTCAATGAGGAGGCTTGATTGTCTCACAGTCCTGGAGGCCACGCGTCCTAGATCAAGGTGTTAGCAAGGTTGGATCCCCCTGAGGGTGTGAGGGAAGGAGGTGCTCCAGGCCTCTCTCCTTGGTTTGTAGAAGGCTGTTTTCTCCCTGACTTTTCATATCGTCTTCCCTCCCTCTCTGCATGTCTGTGGCCAAATTTCCCCCTTGTGAGAAGGACGCCATTCACACTGGAATAGAGCCCACCCTACTGACCTCATTTTAACTCGATTACTTCTGTAAAGCCCCAGACGAGGTCGCATTCTGAGGTACTGGGGGTTAGGACTCCAACGTATCTTTTTAGGGGCCCCTAATGATTTCCTCATCTTACTTTGGGGTGACGGTTCACGTCCCCGCCCCCCCCCCCCCAGAGATATTGGGAGGATTGCAAAATTGAACATGCGTTCCTTGTTTGGTGAAACCCTTCGGGAAGGGTAGCTCCTATCACTACGCTATTCCTAAGGACTGGAGGCGACAGGGGGACAGCAAAGATGGGGATAGGAGAGTGAGAAGAGGGAAGAAAAGCACGTTTGGGGCTTAGCCAAGAGAAGTAACCAGCTGAGGCGCCAGGCTTCCTGGGGGGGAAGGAGCATAATTCTTCATTGAAAAGGACCGAGCGCCCTCTCCATCTGGGGTGTTCTTTCAGTGTGGGCGAGGGTGCCAAGGGCCTCCCCAGGCCTGCAGGAGCCAAACAGGCTTCGCTTGGTTGTGGCCGCAAGGGGTGGGTGCTGCGTGACCGGCGTGGTGGTGGGAACCTGGGCATCCCTGGAAGGTGCGATGCTAAGTGAGGAGGAGGAAGCCTGTCTCTTGGGGCAAAATAGGGCCTGTGACCAGACTCTCAAGAAATACGAAATTTGACCAAAAAGAACTCACTGTGCTAGCAACCAGCCACGCAGGACTGACGACATAGCACGTGGACACGAGGAGGGTGCTGGGAGCACACGAGGTCCGGGCTGACCTGCTCACGGCCGCATCCTTGACGCCTAGAACACGGAGAGGGCGCTCACTCAATATCTGCCGAACGAACACACCATGAGTGCTCAGCCAAGAGCCTGAATAGACAAAGACCAGGAGCCAGACCACATACGACGACAGGGCTGTGACCCACAACCTCCGCGGGAGCCGGTTCGAGAAGCCAACCCGAACCACCTGTGCACATCTTCCCAGAACGGTCAGGACTGGATCAATGACCGCCAGTTTCCCTATTTTCAGACCCCATTTCCCACCCGGGACCGGCCAGAGAACGCCGAATATGCTCCCCAAACCAATCGCACGAGGGACCCGGCTTCTAGGGAGCTCCCTTCCAGCTTCCACTGACGTCCTGTGAGTGGAGAATGCCTGAAGCCTTCCGTTTTTCCCACGATGAAGCTTTTCCGCTTCCCTGTCTGCCTTTGGGTCTCTGCCAAATGCCAGTGGTGGTGGCTGAGGCCTGAATACATAGGCTCTGTTTGTTCCCATTGGGACGATCTGTGTTTATTTCACGGGAACGGCATTTATCCATCGCTCCTCCTCTCCCTCTGCTGGCTGCGCGTGTCTAAACAGTTGTGATCGCCCCCCCCCCCCCCCCCCCCCCCCCCGGGCAGTGAATTCGCACAGCAGTCCTCAGAGCAGGTGACATCACTGCCATTTTCCTTCTGACACTGAGGCTCAGAGAGGTGAAGGAACTTGCCGCACTCTAAAACCCAGGGACACTGGACTCCAATGCCCTGTGCGCTTTCCCCGGCTTGATCTAAGACCCTCATGCCATATTGCTTTCCGCACGGAGTTCCCAGTAGTTTTCTTTCAGCTCTTCCCAGCCCCCTCTCATCTCCACAGTGACAGCATAGACGAGCTTAAAATAACCGTAGCATTTGTCCTTGGGGAGGTCTGACTAACGTCTCCAGATTGGGTGGATGCATCTGAGCCCTTGGCCACCTCTGTGGTGTGAAATGGGTAGAGATATTTTAGGCAGCCACAGGTTACTTCCAGAGGCATTCTGGCCAGGCAAGTAGTATGGAATTGATTAATTTGATTCCTTCATTCGTTGCTTGCTGGGCACTGGCTGTGTGCCGGGCCCTGTCCTGAGCGTGAGACACTTGAAGTCTGCAAAGTGTGGCCAACAGGCCTCCTGAAGCAGAATCCTGGGTCCCACCTCGGACGTTCTGAGTCAGAATGTCGGTCCGACGTCTGAGCAGAGGTCAGAAACTTCTGCTGGGAAGGCCTAAAAAGCTCTCAGGGGATTGATACGCTCTCGAAAGCTAGACAGCCGTTGGCCTCAGGAACGGGCCAGTTGAGAGGCCCACACTGAATTACTCACCCAAGGTCATCCGACTAGTAAGTGGAGAGAGCTAACTCTGAATCAGTTAGGTTGGCCTGGGTCCCTTCTTACTGTACCAGACTCTGCCCAGATACACCTGGCTCTCCTCGTGCCTCCCTGTCTGCGCAGAAGGTTTCTGCCATCTGGAAAGGCCTTCCCTCCGCCCTCCGCTTGGTAACTTCGTATTATCCTCTAATATCTATCTCTAATATCCTCTTCTCCAAGAAACCGTCCCTGATTGCACCCCACCTTCCTCGCCCCAGTAGCAAATGCTCGTGGTATTTTCTGCGACTTTCTTTTCGAAATGGACCTATTCTAGCCTCATGTTCTTCCAAAGCCTCAAGGCAAGAGACGTCGTGCCGCAAAGGGAGGCGCAAGACCGCTCTGCTGGATTTGCAGAAGAGGTGGTCAGAACCCGGTTCTGCCTCTGTTAACCCTTCACTCCCAGCAAAGGTAGAACGCGTTTAGGAGTTAACTAGGTTCTGTCTGGTGACTGAGTGAGCTCAAGGCTGAGATCACCGGGGCTGTAGAATACGGTCTGCACTCCCCACCCCAACAGGCCAAAGACATGGGGTTGCCCCACACTCTGCCCTAGAGGATCCCCAGGAAGGGCGAGGTGAGTTCAGTCAAAGCTGAGGGTGGACCCCTGCCTGGGAGTGAGGGCTGAGTTATAACGTGTGGCAGGAACAATGGCATTTGCCCCGTCAAGGGAATTACAGGACAGAGCTTGCTAACAGTGGGTGTCTCCAAAGAACCCATAAGGACTATCCGTAAAAAAACAATACAAGGGGTGGGGCGCCTGGGTGGCTCAGTCGGTCAAGCCTCCGACTCTTGATTTTGGCTCAGGTCACGATCTCATGGTTTGTGGGATCGAGCCCTGCATTGGGCTCTGTGCTGACCGCGCAGAGCCTGGTTTGGATTCTCTCTCTCCCTCTCTTTCTGCCCCTCTCTTCCTTGCTTTCTCTCTCTCTCTCTCTCTCTCTCTCTCTCAAAAATAATAATAAAAAAATAATACAAGGGGATTTAAGGCTAGATTGGGACAAGACAAGTAAAATCTTTGCTGTTCCCACTGTCCTTCTGCCCCCAAGCCCCAGCCCCAGAAGGCTCAGTTGGGTGAGATAAGAGAACAGCATAATGGTTACTAGACCAACCATGTGCCGGGGACCACGTTGAGCTCTGCACGCGCATCGTTTCTTGTTTCCCTTATTTCACAGAAGAGGAAGTTGAGGCATGAAGGCGTAAAGTCATTTCTCCTGGGATTAAAACTACTCATAGAGAACTATTATACCAGACACTTCACATCCCAAGTTTGTGGTTTCTAGCCGGTGGTCAATGCAACTGCCCAAGCAAGAGGTCCCTGACCTCCCATAAGCCACAGTGGTCCTTAGCGTTTGGGAGATCATGAGCTTTTTGGACCATCTGATTCCAGCTACAAGCTCTCCCCCATAAAAATGCTCTCTCTCTCTCTCTCTCTCTCTTTCTCTCTCTCTCTCTCATACACACACACACACACACCCACACACACACACCCACACACACACACACACACACACACACACACAATGTTGCATTTAAACAAGACCTCCTGAGCTGGAGTGCTGAGAACAGATGGGCTCCAAAGTTATCCTCCCCTCCCTGAGCAGGATTTGGATTCACATTAACAGGTTCTGAAGCCGAGCCAATCCCATTCCTTCCCATCGTCTTAAGGGGGTTTCGTCCCATTTTACAGATGAAGAAATGGAGGCTGGGAGGGGTGAAAGTCCTCACCCAAGGTCACACCATGACTCAGTGGGGGAGCCTCGATACTAAGCCACCTGTGTGATTGCAGAGACCGCCTCCAGGTGCCTGGGAAGTGAGAACCAGTGACCTAGGGGCCAGGGAGAGCGTTACGGGGTGGCGGGGTGGGGCGCAGTGATTAGGATGCTTCGTCATTTTTGCGGTTGGCTGCACCCATGCCTCGTGCCTCTGATAGCTCCTGGAACACTATTCTTCTTCTTCACGAAAGCTTGCTGTAGCAAGACGTACTTGGCAAATTACTGCCAAAGGAGTTTGTTCCATTACGTTGTCAAAACCACTGAGGGTCTGGAAAAGTCCTAGCCCCGGCTGGAGATGTTAGCGGTATGTCTCCCAGGGCAAAGAGAGCATCAGAACGTCAAATAAATCCACTAAAGGTGGGAGTCAGGCGGGGTGGGGGGGGGTGGGGAGGTTGCAACCACACCTCCCCACTCGGAGCGGGGGCAGCAAGGCTTGCCTCTCTCTCTTCCCACCCTCTTCATCCTGCCCCACCTCTTTTTCCTTCTTTGCCAAATTGTGACCACATGAGTATTTATGGAATGTCTACTATGTCTCAAACCCTGTCCTCACTCATAATAATGATCCCAACTATCAGTGACCATGACTGCAGGCCAGGTGCTTTACACACGTTATTTCCTTCAATCCTCAAGAACCCCAAGTTCAAGTAGTTTCCTCTCTCGCTCATGCCCTCGATTTATTTTTAATTTCCTACACCATTCTTCCCTTTCATCACAGTGTTTTAAGTAGACAGTGATGGGATTAGGATTGGGCTTTGTGACTGGGGCAGGATGATCTGGGGTCTGGGGATCAGCTCTGAAAGGGAGGCACAGGCTTGTCTAGCGAGACTCTGAGCTGACTACTGCACCCCTATGGGCAAGTCCGGGGCTAGCTGAGTCTCATTTCATTTCTCCGTAATGAGGGGACTCATGGTTCCCTCCACACAGGGTTGTGTGGGCATCAAAGGAGCTGATAATGTGTGCGATAGTGGTCTGCGTTCAGTCCTTGCCTCCCTCTCCTCTTCTTTCTCTCAACCCTCGGCCAATAGACTTACTTCCTGCCTTCCAGGGTTTTCTGGAAACCCTGCAGAGCCACAGTGCTCAATTGTGGCTCCAGGCCCAACCCAGGTTCAGTGAGTGATGCGGCCCACAGTGACACAGAAGCAATGTGGTAACACTGCCTTGGGCCCAGCCGTCCAGCTTGGCTCCTGACTGGCGCTGGCCAGGGTCATTGCAGACTCAGCATATACCTGTTGGAGGTGTCCGAAGCAGAAAGCCACACCATGGGATTCCGGAAGGTTCTGCACGGCAAGCAAACACCTCTGGCCTTCCTTGAAGTGTTTTCATTCTCATGTACCATGAGTTGCTCATGGCCAATTTCCTTACACACCTGCCAGGAGTCTTTCCTTACACTCATGTATGTTTTCTCTGGTTCCCAAATGTGCCAGGGTCCCGCCCTTCTTCCTGCATTGCCGTCCACATTCCCCTCCGTCCCCAGGCTTCTGCTCCCTCCCCGAGTCTTCCCATCCCCCATGTCTCCGGGATGCTTCCACGCCCCTGCTCCCCTGCTATGGGGAAGATGGGGGAATTCCTGCTCCCCTCCCGCGCTCTCTCCCATCACCCTGCCCTTTTCTCGCCAAGTATCGGATCCCAATGACAATGACAAATGTATGCTGCGATCCCTTGTATAAAGTCTCCTTCATCCTCTGCCTCTCATGGTGCCGGGCTCTGACCACATCAAGAGTTTGTGTCAGAACGTCAATCCCAACACCTCCTTCACTGAGAAGGTCTTGCTGGGGAGAACCTATTTGCTGGCCTCCGCAGTGCACATAAGGAAGCCCCAGGCCACAGCGGGTGGCATGGATGGGGGGGCTTCACGAACCCACTCCGAGTAGCGTAGCCCCAGACCACAAACTGGTGTAGCTGCTGGTAAGGGTTCAGTTACTGGAGCTGTACTCCCTGGGTTCAAGTTCCGGCTTTGCTATTCACCACGTAATTTTGGCAAGACCGCTTAATCTCCCTGTGCCTCTGTGTCCTCTCTGTCAAATGGGCCTGGTAATATTTACCTTCCTCATAGCTTTGTTGGGAGTATTAAATGCGCCCTCAAGCATGACGTGCTTAGAACAGCGCCTGGCAGATAGCTGGTGCTCTGCGCTTTCGATGTTATCGCAGAAGCTCTGGAAGACCAGGAACGACATCCGCTAACGTGCCCGGCAAGTTGTAGATGCTCAGTTAGCGTCTGTCCGATCAGCGGATAAGTAAGTGAGCGCCTCGTTGGCTCAGATCTACCAAAGCACGGACTATCCCCAATGTCGAGTTCTTGCACTGGCGTCGATCTGGGTGTCGCTGCCAACCCAGGTCATAAAACCCAAAGCCTTCTTTCCCTTGGATGGCTCCGTTTTCCTCGCGAGGGAGGACTGGGAATAACAGCAGCACCTACCCCATCGGGTTGTTGTGATTACCCAGTCGACACAACGTGACCCCCGCGTAGGTAATTCTACTTTATTTCTATATTATCAAGGAGAAGACTGAGTCGAACGAGCTTAAACCAAACTGCCCGGTGGCTACAGCCTTGGGGACCCTTCCCAACCGGGCTCCTCCCTGCTCCTCCAGCCTTTCCGAGAATGCTGATGTCTGCCGTCCTCCTCGTCATCGCTGAGGCCGGTGCGCTCTTTCAGGTCTCGGGGGGTTTTGCCCATTCTGTTCCCTGCCCCTGGGATACCCTCTCCCTTTTCTTTGTCTGGAGAACTCAGCTACGTTATTGAAACCTCACCCAAAACACCACCCTGAAGTGCTTCTCTGTCTTCCTCTCCCCGTTGGCACTTACTCCTTCCTCCTCTGTAGCCCTTGGACGGTTCTTCCCGCGCCGTGATTATTATTCATGTTCTAGCCTTGTGCTTCCTGGCCTGAAAGTTCCTCTGAGAGAGGGATCGCGTCCTATTCCGTCTGTGCCCCCAACACCAAGCGCAAAGACAGGCGCATATAAAGCGCTTGCGAAAGGGTCGATGAACATACGGGTTAATCCATCCTCCCACATTTAAGCGCGAGACACAGAAAATTCATACGATGATGAGACCGTCACTCAATACCTGAAATAAAAAGACAAAACTGAATTTACGGCTTACTGTAGCGAGGGGCGGCCATGCTGGAGGGGCAGTCTCTTTGCACACAGCAGATGGCCCTGATGACTCTGTCCGGGGCCTTGGGGAAGCATGGAGTACAGGGATTGGCGGATTTTCAGAAGCCTGAGCAGGTTGATATTGTCTACAGCGAAGTAGTTACCTGAGTTTGACTGTTGGTGGTTGGTTGTTCTCACAGACATTTTCCGGCGTGGGTTTGTCCCTGTTTGGCCGAAGCACGGGGTTGACATCGACTGGTTGCAAAAGCAGGTTCACTGAGGATGCTTTTTTTTCCCCTCAGAGAATGCGTTTATGGCCCAATGGATGATATTCATAGTTTTCTTTAATGCAAATAACTTTGATGGGCTCTAGATTTCTCAAATTCAGGTAACAAACAGAAACAAACTCTGTCATAATCATCAAATCAAACTTCCACATCAGCGTTTATATATTCAGTGTTTCCAAGAAGCTCAGTTCCAATGTTTCCCCAAGTTAGTAACTTCTTAGAATCAACCTCCAAGTGTTATTTGTAGCTTTGACAATTTGTTTCATGCTGTTGGCAGGTCACGAATAGAAACAGGGTGCTTGGAGTCTTTACTTTCAGGGAAATACTCAGACTAAGTTGCTTTTTTTAAAATAAATAAACATCATGTAAGAAAGCCTTGGGGGAATTTCATATAAAATGCGACTTGGACCAGAAACAAGTAATTATTTTATTCTGAGTCAGTCTGCTTTTGCCCCACTGGCTGGGAACATTCCCCAAATTCCCCGGGCCGGGCTTGTGTGGGGAGAAAGGATGACAGAAGGGCCCTGTGATGGATGGCAGCCCACATGACCACAGAGCACGTGGGGCTTTTCCTGAGGCCACCTTCTGTGGCAGGGAGTATGGCCGGAGTCACCAAACTCACCAACGATGAGTCCTCAAACAAGGTGCAGTTAAGTGAAGGTTCTCATACTCAAGTCGGAATGAGACCCTGACTCCAGAATGAAGCTTCTTTTTATTAGGATAATTGCTAACGACTACGTGCATAAAGTCAGCTAAGCAAGTACGTTAATCAACCTGATGGTTTAGCTTTTCAAGGTTGAATTTCGAGTTAATTGGTGTCTATACCACTAGGAAGGGTCAGGCGTGGAGGAGGATCGGGGGGCTCCTTTTCAGTCTTCTTTTTGGCTCCCTCCCAAACCTTCTCCAACCCTCTAAGCTAGAGTGCCACGCGGCCCTGTTTTGGGCCCTCTTCTTTACATACTTTCTCACTTTCAGTGATCTCAATCAGTCACATGACAATGACCCCCGATTTCGTGTCCTTGGTCGCCACATATCCTTGAGCCTGAGACTCAGATATCCAGTTGTATCTCCAGAAGCTCCACTTGGAGGTCTAATAGGTATCTCCAGGGTAGGTAGCACCGCTGAGCTGGAGACCTCCTGATTCCTTCTCCAGCTCTCCTCATTCCTCCCACACCCTATGCCTCTGCCTCTTTCCCATCAGCGGGTGGCTTGGCTGAGAACTGGGAGTCACTGCTGATGCCCCACATCCCCTGAACCCCCACATCCAACCCATCAACAAGCCCTGATGACTCCCCTTCCAGACACATCCCGCCCTACCCACACCTCTCCTTCTATTTCTCGATCAGCCAGGCCACCTCTGTCTTCTGCCTGGACTATTGCAGTAGCTTCTCCATTAGGTTCCCTGCTTTTACTCTTCCTCCTTACAGTTTGCCTCCACCATGGGATCTTAGAGCCGTGCGAACCTTCCAGGGGCCGTCACTTGCATCTGAATCAGACCCAAACCTTATGCAGGCCCACAAGGCCTGCTATAATCTAGTCCCTACCTCTGTCCCCAACGTCTTCTCACATCATCGTCCCCATGCTCATTACAGTCCAGACACATGGACCTTTTTGTGTGTTTGTTTCTCACGCATATCATGCTTTTTTGCTTCCAAGATTTGGCCGTGGCTACACCCTCTGCCTCAAGCACCCTTTCCCCAGATCTTTGCACGATGCGCTTCTTTTCATTCAGGTCTTAGTTCAAATATCACCACTTCTAGGGAGGTCTTTCTTTTTTTTTTTTTATTTTTTTTTTCAACGTTTTTATTTATTTTGGGGACAGAGAGAGACAGAGCATGAACGGGGGAGGGGCAGAGAGAGAGGGAGACACAGAATCGGAAACAGGCTCCAGGCTCCGAGCCATCAGCCCAGAGCCTGACGCGGGGCTCGAACTCACGGACCGCGAGATCGTGACCTGGCTGAAGTCGGACGCTTAACCGACTGCGCCACCCAGGCGCCCCCTAGGGAGGTCTTTCTTAACTGCTTCATCTAGAGTAGCTGGCTCTCTGTCACCTAGGTCTCTGTCATATTGCTCCGTTTTATTTTCATCATAGCAATGATCACTGCTTAACATTCTTTTCTTTCTTTCTTGGTTCGTTGATTATCTCTGCCTACCAGAAAGTCAGCTCCAGAGAGCAGGAACTCATCTGTCTTGTTTACTGCTACGGCGCGTACGAGCTGGGCCCATGGAAGACAAATGATAAACGTTAGTTGAATAAACCGTGGAGTTACGGAATAATGGACTTTTTGTTTTTGTTTTTCGAATTTTCTAATATGAACTGTCATTATGTTATAAAAGTAAAGGAAATTTTAAAATTGAGAGAGAGAGAGAGAGAGAGAGGCTCATTGACCAAGTTATTTGAAGTCTAGAACAAGGTTACAATGTGAGATGCCATCTCGGGTTAGGGAAGTACAAATATAGCAGCCCTTGGCCAGGTGTGGGTTAAGCTGAAACCGTTCTGCCCCAAACTAAGAAGCCCCGTGCTTCATCTTTACATCTGTCCTTTATCTCATTTAATCCCGACAACATTCTTGGCGAGAACAACAGTTTCATGCTTATTATGCATGCTCGCCCCTGGCCCCCCGGCCCCACTACCATTTAATTCATAAGGAGGCCAAGGCCCAGAGAGGTAAGGTCATTTATCCAAAGTTGTGTTATCCGTAAATGGTGGAACCAGGTGTTAAACTTAGATCTTTCCAGATGGCTTTAACTGCTCAATGTGATATTCCAGGTCTTAATGGAGGCTGTGAAACAACGAAGCCAACCTCAGTTTCCACCTACCACTTTTAAGCCGTGCAGCATTGCTATGAGTTGGTGGCAGTAATTCTCATCCCTCAATCTTGATCAATTTCAACTAAGAAAATTGTTGTCCTGGGTGGTAAAGACAGTTTCCCAAGGTCACCCAGCTGGTGAGTGACAGAGCCAGGACGGGGTACGGTCCTGGTGTTTTCTCTGCTGCTTCGAAGCCTCTGGATGGACGTACCTGTAGTTTTGGGGGGCTGACCTCTGGCTTCCAAAATGATGAGGCTAACCGAGCAGCTTTTCCCATATTGCGACATTACATCTGATGCCAATGCCTCCTTGAATTCACATCCAAGGAGTATCAAGGGGGAAGAAGAAGAAGGTCCCATTTATTGAGTACCTACTATGTGCCAGAGGCTTCTGCACAGCATTCTGAGGAAGTTTAGCAACAGGGTTGAGAATTCTCTATAATTAGACACTTAGGTAATTAGACTGGATCTAATTATTAGATTAGATCTAATATTTGATTAGATCCTTCGACTGGCTTTGCATAACAGCCAGTATGGGATGGAAACAAGTTTGGACTAGATTCCTGTGGAAGGAGATGAGTAAGTTGGGGGTGGGGAGACATGCTGAGCCCTGGAGGGAAGATGCCCTCCAGACAACTCTACCGTCAGAGTGAGCAGGAAGGACTTGGGGAGGACCAGAAACACTGAGCAGGGCAGCTCGCGGTCACCTGCCGTGTAGTGTGTGATGTAAGGCCCAGGCTCACCTTCCTCTGAGCCTCAGTTAAATGCATATTGCTCATTGTCACTCCAGGGCCATGGGTCCGTGCACTTCAGGGCACAGGGGTAGGTACGTCGCAGTTAGTTCAGGATGAAAATAGCCCCTTCCTGGAGATGAGTTGACATAGGGTTCCACGTATTGTCTTCAGTCCTCTTAACACATTTGCATGGGAGACATGATGACTCTCATAATAGACAGGAGGCAAGGGGGCTCTGAGAGAATTTAGAACTTCCCGCAGCTCCCATGCTGGTGAGCGGTGGTGGGATTGATATCCCAGAACTGAAGCCCATCCGGAGGCATTTTACCGTTCAGACTGTGACGGGGTAGCTTGAATTTTGCCAGGTTTCATCAGCTATGGATATAAAAGATGCCAAAGAAACCCTAATGATCGGACTCCATTGGTGAACTGCCCCCAGCTGCTGACAGTTTCTTGCAGAGAAATTATCCCTCATCCCAAGAGATTTCTTGGGGTTCCCAGGGGGTCTCTCAGAGGCTCGCATACAAGTGCCCTTCTGCTGACCCTCCATACCTGCTCCGTGCCAGGCCGCACGCTACGGGGCACCCACTGCCACCAGGCATCGCATTTCCCAGTGTGGTCACCAGTGATCCATGGAGGCATAGTAGGTGTTTTAGAGCCATGGTCAAAAGAAGAAACCTCTTCTCTGGGCTCAGTCTCACTTGGGGATTCTTCCAATTGAAGTGACACGAACGTTTCAGAACTCCATTCCCTGGACCATTCCTATTCTGCTAATCTTGGTTTCAGCTCTCTGCTAAAGATGGTGTGGTAGTTAATTTTATGTGTGACCTTGACTGGTCTATGGCACACCCAGATAGCTGGTAAAACAATATTCTGGGGTGTGTCTGTCAAGGTGTTTCTGGCAGAAATTAGCCTTTGATCTGAGAGATTTAGTGAAGAGATGCACACTTACAGGAGTGGGCGTTCTTCGTCGAATCTGTTGGGGGCTTGGATGGAACAAAAAAGGTGGAGGAAGGGCGATTCCTCTCTTTCTTCTTGAGCTGGGACATCTACCTTCTCCTTCCCTTGGATATCAGAGCTCCTGGTCCTTGGGCCTTTGGACTCTGGGAGTTGAGTCACTTGTTCCTGTGGTTTTCAGGCCTTCGGACTCAGACTGAATTATTCCACCAGCTTTCTTGGTTCTCCAGCTTACAGATAGCAAGTTGTGGGACTTCTTGGCCTCCGTAACCACACGAACCAATTTCTTTAATAAATATCCTGTTATATATCTATATATATCCTATTGGTGCTTTCTTTGGAGAACTATAATACAGATGGAAGGACAGCAAAAGCCTTAAGGTGGCAGAACTCACTCAGACAAAGGAATGGATACAAGAGTGTTTGCCCCCAACCCACAGACAATCTTGGTGGACATAACCGTGGCTGTTTGGAAAGAGCCATTTATTAGCTGTCTCTCTGCCCCAGCCCAGGCAAAAATGGTGGGTCAATGATGACATCCAAGCATTACTTTCTTGCCTCTTTGGAGACACTAACAGCCAACTCTGTTTTCTAAGAGAAAACAAGCCACTCTGCCTACAAAATCAAGGGGCTTTGCGTAGGAAATCTGTAGCGATGACCCTTTTTTTCTTTCCTCAGTGTGGCTCATCTCCTGAGAGGAAGGGATACAGGTGGTACCGCGACTTACTTAGGAACAATTGAGAGCTGTCGTTATTTTTCAGTGTTACTTTTTCACAATGGAGAACAAAATAGTAAACTGTGAGTGGCTCTTGCTAGAGGCGCTTTAATGGAGGGTATCACAGAACAGGTGCTCCACTGCCTGAGCTCAAGACAGATTTATTCGTTCGTTGATTGTTCCACACATATGCGCTGAGCATTCGTTACGGTGGGTGCTTCACTGTCCTGAAGAACACTTCTCTTCCCTGACAACAAAGATCAGGGATTTGCCCTGGGTCAGCCCAAGATGAGTTTTCTTGAGGGTGCTTCATGCTTCTCCTTCTTCTTCTGAAAATTGTTGGCCCATCATTCTTCCGTGGCAGACGTGTCCAGTTGTATACCCAACCTACCCATGGACACAGCTTGGGTTACCTTCTAGGAGACCCCCCCCCCCCACCTCTGCAATTAGGGCTACGACATCTGTCAGCCCCAGGGCTAGGAGCTACCCGACAGCTAGGTCATCTTATGCACATCTGACTCTCTCACACGCAAGCTAAGACTTCTACTTGCCGTGTTAAATACAGGCAGACTCGAAGAAGCTCAGTATTTTGTAGTTTATCAAAGTGATTCCTGCTCCCCGTGCTCCTCTGCAAAGTTCTTCTGAGCTAATCCCTTGGGAGTCTTTGGACTTGCATCTCAGAGCAGGGCCAACAAAGGCTCTGATGAGAAACTGGCTCCCGTGACAGCCCCAGGGCTCCTTCCATTCAAGGGCACTGTAACTGGCTTCCTCTCATTATTCCTTGCCTGCCTCAGCTCCTCTGCGACTGTCCTCTCTGGACAAGTGAGGTCTCTGCAAAGTCCACCCAGTGGACTTTGAAATCCTTGTAAAGGATTTCATTGTTTGTAAATTTATTTCATTCTTTACCAGTCACTTGTGTTCCTCCTTTTTCATACTTGCCACCCATATACCTGGTCATACCTCTGAACACTGAGTCATAGCTCCGTCCTGCCAACATGATTTACTTACTTAGTTGACTCCCTGGGAAAAATAAATGCATTTATTTAAGAAGGACACTTTATATAATCACCTGATATAAAAATGAAGCCCCATTGGCTATTCGTAGAAGACACTTATAAAAATACGTGTGGTGGAAACGAAATAATGCCTGTGGATTCTAGCCACAGAGTGGCCAGGAAATCCTTACATCTGAGATTCTAGCTCATAGGATGTAAAGCATTAAAATACAGCCCTTGGGATCTCTGCTGAATGAGTTCCAATGGTTGGCATGGCATAAACGTCTAGAAGAAACTTGGATCAAAGATACTGTGTGCAGAGGCGAGGAAAGCAGGCGGGTGTCTCTGTGGCACCCATGAGGTCTGTGTGGCCACTCTTGGCATACAGTTTCTTACCGTGGCTCTGACCTCTTGTTCTCACTCTCGTGAAAAAAAGAACGGCAGAGGAGGGTGCGGAGGATATTCGCGCCATATTAAGACCTTCTGTTTGAAGTAATCAGAAAGTCTGTTAATATATTCGATACAATCTGGAATCATTTGTCCTCCACGAATGTCCTAGAGCCTGTGTATTGGGAAATGCGGCATTATCCCATGTGAGCCTAGGACCATCCTGGCTGGCAGGTGCTATCACCCCATTTTATAGGGTGATAAATATAAACATGAATGAGTTTTCTGGAGGGTGCTTCATGCTTCTCCTTCTTGGAATGAGAATGCTGAGGAGACTGGAAAGAAAGCGATTCACTCAGCATCACAGACCCCCCCCCCCCCGTTTTTTTTTAATGAAGTAAGATTTTACTCCATTCGTATGACAAGGTGTTTGAAAAGAAGCAATCCAGACAGGGTGCGGTTGCACAAGGAAATGAAGCAACAAGGCTCTTTCAAGCTTATGCCTCCACCTCTGTAGCATGTGTTTTTGTTGTTGTTGTTGTTGTTTTTAATTTATTTTTTTTTAATTTACATCCAAGCGAGTTCGCATATAGCGCAACAATGATTTCCGGAGTCGATTCCTTAGTGCCCCTGACCCATTTAGCCCATCCCCCCTCCCACAACCCCTCGTAACCCTCAGTTTGTTCTCCATATTGATGAGGCTCTTCTGTTTCGTCCCCCTCCCTGTTTTTACGTTATTTTTGCTTCCCTTCCCTCGCGTTCATCGGTTTTGTCTCTTAAAGTCCTCATCTGAGTGAAGTCCTGTGATTTTTGTCTTTCTCGGACTCATCTCGCTTAGTGTGATGCCCTCCAGGTCCGTCCACGTAGTCGCAAATGGCCAGATTTCATTCTTTTTGATTGTAGCGGGTGTCTTTGGTCCTCAGAGCGACAATATGGTGGCTCCACCTCCACGTGGCCTGTGTGGCTCCTGTTGGAACTGCAGCTCCGTAGAACAGAGAAGAAGCTTCTCTCTCTCAAGAGTTTGCATTCTTACTGGTCCAGGAACTGCAGCTGCCACCTCTACCGCCGCTCACTGATTGCCTGGGGGGGGTGGGTCCCTCTGTCCCCATCAGGACTCCATCTCAGAATCCCGCAGTGAACTCAGTTACCCGGCAGACTTGGGGCCTCTTCTCTGGGCCCCGCCCCCACACTCCCAGAGAGCCTTCCCCCCCCCCCCCCCCCGCACCCTTCTCCCAAGCCCCTCGCACACTTCAGACTTCACTCACTCTGTCCTCCGTGGTGGATCGGAAGGCCTCCTCCTGGGCCCTTCTGTTCACTTTCCCCTCCATCCTCAAGGGAGCTCTGGGGGTCTTTCGAGACGTCCTCGTCCCCAGGGTGTACAGAGCCGTGTGGACTAGAGGGTGGGGTGGGGGCCTCGCAGACAGAACTTGACTCGGCCAGGCAGTCACCCTGCGGGGACAGGCCTGAGCGCCACCCAGCGATGAGACAACTGTATCTCAGCCTCCCTAGCAAACCACCATTGTCCAGACCCCAGTGTCTCACGCCCAGCTGGACAGGTGGAGGCAGGTAGGGGGGTTGTCGTCTTCAGTAGATCTCGGATCACTCCAGGCTGGCAAGGCCCCCCTCATCTCTCAGGTCCACCTCTCCCGTCTCACCACCTTTACTCCCGGTGCCCTCCATGTGCCTGCTGCCCCTCCTGTGTCTCCGCAGCTGGCATGACCGGGACTTGTCCTCTTTTCTTCTGGCGGAAACGTTCAAAGACTATGAAACCTGTTCTTCTCCATAAGGTCTTCGCAGGGCTCATGGTGATCAATAAATTTCCCTTTCTTCTGCTCCCACAACACCTGGTATGCACACCAGTGATAACACCTACAGCCCCGAATCCCTGGGACAGAGCATAAGATTTAACAGAGAGGAAGGGGCGCTCGGCTGGCATCTGACTCTTGATTTCGGCTCAGGTGATGGTCTCGTGGTTCATGAGTTTGAGCCCCACTTCCGGCTCGGCGCTGACAGTGTGGAGCCTGCTTGGGATTCTCTCTCTCTCCCTGATCTCTGCTCCCAAGTTTCTGAACGACCGCAACTAGAGGCAGACCCTTAATTCTATTTATTCCGATAGATTACAGTTCCAGGGCAGTCTCATCATCTGCTGGATTATGTTGAGTAAATAGTTGTCGAATTGAATTAAACCAGGTAGATAGCCTGCACAGCCTGTGGACATTTAAAGATAGCTTTCAGGAGTGTGTTGTAATTAATTTCCATTCAACCTGTTTCCCAGACGTTCACCAAGCGCCTCTTCGATGCTCGACATCGTCCCAGGTGTGAAATACAAGAGAAACATGGCTCTTCTGTCCCTAGGGGGCCCATATGCAAATATGGGAGCCAGGCACACAAGGAAATAAATACAGCAGAGTGTGAGGTGGGGGAAAATAGAGGTAGGTGCAGGACAGAAAGATTGCACACCTAAGTCAGCGGTTAGCTCTGATGGGCGATTGGCAGGAGAGACTTTATGGAGAAATTGACTCCTGCACTGGGCTTTGGAGAAGACTAGGAGTTTACTTGTCTTCCAGGACCTCAGAAGGGGGACACTCTAGGCAGACACAACAAGACAGAAAGGTAGGGCTGAGTGAGCCTTGTCACATTCTCTCACCCCTTTCTCATCCCTAAATTGTAGAGATTCCTTTACCTTTATTCAAAGATATTTACTAAATGCTTATAAAATGCAAAACACTGTTCCAGGAAGGGACCGCAGCAAAAGAAACAGGTAAGGTTGTGACATTCACAGAATTTCCGTTCCGGAGGGGGAGACCACCAACAAATCTCAAAACCAACAACTGAAACAGGGCATTTCCAATAGTAAACGTGCTTTGAAGAAAACAACGCGTATGATAGAAAGTGAAGGGGGAAGGACAGCAGCATTCACCAGGGTTTAAGGAAGGCCCTGGGAATGGGACATTGGAACCCACACCCAATGGCAGGAAGGATGTTGTCCTGTGAGGGACAGCTGAAGAGCATTCCGAAGGGAACAGCAGGTGCAAAGCCCACGAGGACCCATCGGGCTCGGTGTGTGATTGGAGGGAGGTGAGCCCCAACGCACAAGATGGGGTCGGCATGGTTTAAAAATTGAAGACATAAAATCGCTCCCAGACCGTGCTCAGATTCTTGGGTTATAATCCCAATGCAGTTAGAAAACATTTTGTTATAAAGTTCTATTTTGTCTTGATTGGTTCCTTAAAGATTTAAGTGGGGCTTCCTTAAAGCCCCACTCCACCTGGGGCAGGCCAAAAGGGCTACACATTGATGTAATCATTTTCAGAAACAACTGAGCACTTGACTGCTCTCCGCCGTGACTACCTTAACATTAGCGCCTTTGGCACCACGTTCTGTTCATCCTTCAGGACGATGTAGTCCGTGATCAGTTTCTCTCCAGGATCCTGTCACTCGTGGTGAGAAACTTGACTCTTCTGAGGCTCAATAAGGTTTTTATCTTGCTAATCTTTTGAGTCCTAAAACAAAGTTACCAGGTGGGCTGGAGAGGGGCCGTGGCTGAAGGGCTCGGATGCTGGCTTCAGGGAGTAGAACAGGGCAAAGGTTTGGGGCTCTAACAGTCTTGAGTTCAGACGCTGGCTTTGCCATTTACTAGCTGTGCGACTTGGGGCAATTTATTTATGCCTCTGGGATTCAATGTTAATACATCCGGAACGGTGCCTCGCGCATACGGGGCACTCAATAAATGCTATTTTCTTCGTGGTCTTCTCCTTTTTCCCTTCCCCATAGAACAAAATATGTTTCTCTTCCTAAACAGAAGCCACTTTGCAAGTTGGCCTTATGGCTCTGAATACGTATTTGCTTCCAATAATAAAGACTTCAAAGAAAATAGAACAGGTTTGCAATTGCTACATTTGGTTAGCTCTGTCAACGTTCAGTAGGAAAAGCACTGCTCTGAAGGAAAGTTCTGTTCTTTTTGCCACGGGGCTTACGTACAGCCTCATAACGACAATTTGCAACAGCTTCTATTTATTATGAATTTACCCCGTGCCACACGTTTTACAAACATCATCTTATTTAATCCCTACAAACTTAAGAGGGATGCAGTCTTCCCATTTTTTTTTTTAATTTTTTTTTTCAACGTTTATTTATTTTTGGGACAGAGAGAGACAGAGCATGAATGGGGGAGGGGCAGAGAGAGAGGGAGACACAGAATCGGAAACAGGCTCCAGGCTCTGAGCCATCAGCCCAGAGCCTGACGCGGGGCTCGAACTCACGGACCGCGAGATCGTGACCTGGCTGAAGTCGGACGCTTAACCGACTGCGCCACCCAGGCGCCCCTGCAGTCTTCCCATTTTCCAGGTAAGGAAGTTAAGGGCCTCAAGAAGGAAGTAACCTGCTGAGTATCATAAAGCTGTGACTCAACCCGGATTTCTCACTCCCCGGTCCTCTCTTTGCTTCCCCTTTTGAAGGTACTCGTGGGGACACAGCCACGTGGCTTTCATGGTAATTACCATCATCCAAGAGCTCTTTCCTGGATGCTCAAGCTCTTTCCTGGACCTAACTAATCAAGGAATTATTGGCCAATTAGGGAATACACATGCCGAACCTGAAATCAAGTTACTAGGTCGGTGCCAACTCCTCAATGATATATAATGGGAACCGTGCTGGATTTATTAGGTCTTTTTTTTTTTTTTTTTTTCTTTTTTAACTTTTGCATAATTCTGTTCGGTTGTTCTGGTGGAGGGTGTGCTTACAAATCCACCCCAAATCTTTTCTCCTGCTTGGGTCCGAATACCTTTCAGGCAACACCAAAGCTGCTACTCAAAGATAGGACTGTGGAGGGTCATGCCCACTGTCACCCACATCTTTTCGTTTCACTTTTCTATCTCCTCCCCACATGGGCATCAGAGGAATGGCACAAAGTGTTTTGCTTTTCCATCACTACTGTTTTGATTAAATAAATCACACAAAATAGAAAGCATTCCAAGGAGTTTGTGTATTTGGTCCCAGATGGCCGAAATCTCAGGGGCGCCTGACCCAATCGATAGGTTGGCTGCTTTGCTCCTCGTGGCAGTTCATTTAATTCTTCCGGCTCCTAATTTCCTTATCTCCAGAGGTGAGGCCAACAACGTGGTTGCCGGAAGAAACCATGGGCTGATTGACAAGCAGTCCGTCATTGCAAATGACCACAGGGAAGTCTGGAATCGATTTCAGCCCTTGGACCAATTTCATCCAGGTTTTTCTGATGTGAAAGGATAAAGCACAATCTTTATTCCGTCTTAATCCATGGGGCATTAATTAGTTTCAAAACAAATGTATCGCATCCTTTTGCCTTTCCTCCTGAAATTTTGGCTTAGAAATTCAGACCTTAAGCTCTTTGGATATTTACTTACGCCCCTCAATGTCTGATCGTTTGTGCCCATCTTTCCATCCTTTGGACTTACCTTGATGGCCAAAGCAAAGATTCTGTCAACCAAAAGAAATTATCAGCAGTACAAGTTCTCCTTCAACCTGTGCTAATAATATAACCAAACTCTATAACATAGATGCGGACCTTATTTTCATCCCTGTCTTGCAGGAGGGGAAGAAGAAGCATAAAGAGGTTGATTAACGTGCCTGAGTCATTTTTTAAAAAATGTTTATTTATTTTTGAGAGAGAGAAATGTGTGTGTGGGAGGGTTGGCAGAGAGAGGGGGGGGACAGAGGATCCCAAGCAGGTTAGGCGCTGACCGCAGAGAGCCCGACGTGGGACCCGAACCCACAAACCATGAAATCACGACCTGAGCTGAAGCTGGACACCTAACCTAGCCATCCAGGCACCCTGCCTAGGTCCTTAAAGTAAGTCACAGGACTGGGATTTGCTGTTATATCTGAGTCCACAGTTGTATTCTGACCACCACCTTCATTACTGTGACCACTGACTAAGTATGGAAGCTTGTGGAAGTGAAAAATAAGTTCCTTTGGCGTGTTCCAAGGAAGGGAAGGGAAGGGTCCTGAACACCCCTACCAGACAATTTGATTGCGTTTCCAGAGTCAGAACCTTTGTCCCCAGTGGCATTGTGGGGACTTTCAAACACAGTGGTGCCCACTCTCAAGGGCCCAGACCCTTCTCTGGGTGGAATCTTCTCAGCGGCTTTAAACCTCCCTTTGGACACAACAGCTGCTTCGGGGTTGAGCCCAGAAAATACAACAAAAATAAAACATGGTACAAAGCACTCAACCTTATCAACAGGCTCACATATCAAATTCACTCTCCTAGATAGTGAAATGGCAGGGCTTCTGGCTTTTGCAAGGAGAAGAAGTCCTAGCCTAAAGGGGCTGTTGGTCCCCCTGGGGAGAACGGATGGATCTTCAGTCTTCACTGTGTGACTCAAAGCGTTGGTCTCCATCATACTGACAACGGTAATAACAACTCTTTATTGAACACATACTAAGTGCCCAGCACTGTGCTAACCCTTTTGAATGCATTATTTTTTTTTTGTCCTTCAGTAATTCTGTGAGACAGATAAAACCAACCTTATTTTATAAAATGAAAAGCTGAAACTGGGAGACAGGAGATGATTTGCCTAAGGTCACACTGATACCAAGTAGTGGAACTTATTCGGGAATTTCAAGAGAATTTCCAGGAATCAGGATACAACGTCCATTGCGTCTTTTGATGCTTAAGAAGCACTTCCTTTTTTTTTTTTTTTTTTAATAGTCTTGTTTCCTTTTCCAACACCTCTCATCAGCTATAAGATAGAATCCTAACTTCTAACCTGATATGGTAGTCAGCCTTCAAGATGGCCCTCAATAATCCTGGACTCATGGTATGTACTTCCTAGAATGATCTCTTATCACGCTGAATCAGAGCTGGTCTGTACGGCCAATAGAACAGAGTGGAAATGATGGTGTGTGACAGCTGGGGCTGGGTCATAAAAAGCGTACCTTCTATCTCACTCTCTTCAGTCGTTCCACGCAGGAGGAAGCAAGCCTTCACCCTCTGAGGACACCCAGACGGCCCTGCGAAGAGGCTTATGTGGAGAACTGAGATGCCCTGCCAAGAGCCAGCACCGACTCACTAGCCATATGAGTGAGCCACCTTCAAAAGTGGATCCTCCCACCCCAGTCAAGCCTTCAGATGACTGCAGCCCTGGTTGACTTGGATACAGTCGCATGGCAAGCCTTGAGCCAAGAGCACCTAACCACGCCATTCCCAAATTTCAGGTCCACAGAAAACACGAGAGATAATAAGTGATAGGTTGTTTAAAGCCAGTCAGTCTTGGGATGATTTGTTATGCAGCATTAGGTAACTAATACACCTTGCCTTTCAGACCTTCGTGACTTGGCCTCAGGCCATCCCTCCACCCTCCTTTCTCTCCCCAATCCAACCTACACAGTGCCCTCCAGATAGAGCTTCCAGCAGGGTATCAGACACACCCTCTTCTTGGACTCCTTTTGGCCTCTGCATATTCTGTTTCTTTTTGTCTGGCATGCACGTTTCCCCTTATTCTTTGGGAAACCAGCCATCGATTCTTGGATACCCAAGTATCCCCACACAAGTGATGCTTTCTTTGATTTTTCTCTTCAGCTACAAGTCCTTCCTCCTCCTCCACGTGATCACTATACTCCGCACATAGAGATTCTGTCATTTTCTTCGGAGCCCCCAAATTGTTCCGTGCCTTGTCTATCTCTTCTGCAAGACCGTGAGACCCCTGAGGACAGGATCCGCAGTTGACTCTTCTCTGAGCCTCCGGTGTCTGGCCCACCCAGAGCCTGATAAGAAGAAGCATTGGGTGAAAGTTGGCTAATTAAATGAATAAATACTGGATGAATATGCTAGTTTTTCTGTGGCATGCCAGTTGGATACGTGCTAACTATGTGCTATTACAACCAGCTCATACCTTTGCAGGCTAAAAAGTGGGCGGGCACCTGTCAAGTATGGAAGCACTTCTCATTAGTGGAGACAGAAATAACCCCCCACCAAGAGCACAGCATCTTCAATAGGCAAGGGACCAATTAAACCTTACGTGACATTACCAGTCCGGGCACTTTCAGCCCCGGGGAAAGAAAGACCACTGTGTTAGGATGAGGAAAACTCTTTTCACCGTCTGTATTTTTCCCCCTAAGTTTCCCCAACTAACAACAACTAAGAATTGAGAAGAAACATCTTCCAAGTGTAAGTTAGGCAGTGGAATTTTAAAGGCTGGTCAACTGCCTTTCAGGTTAAAAGAGAAAAAGCCGTGGGTTTGTAATGTGTGCTGAATTCTGTGGTATAAACACCCCCTATGACCAGTTCCAGGCCCCCGATGGTTTAACAATCACCAGTGGTTTCAACAATGGATAACAACCAGCTCTCATGGATTGTTGGGCTCCAACACGCCACTGAAGTTAGTAAGAACAGCACAGCAGGTGGGTAGGAACCGCCTACGGGTGCATCCCATGACCACGTAAAGACACGTTGGCCTTGGCCGTGTTGCTTTCATTTCTCTGGGTCTCAGGCATCTTATCTGTAAAATGGGGATAATTATAGAGCCCACTCAGGACCGTCTTGAGCGTGAAAAGAAAGAATACATGAAACGTGTTTGGCACTGTGTCTGGCAGTGGGGAAACGCTCAACAAAGGGTAGCTGTTATAATCATAGACTAGGGAGAGCAACCACTCTGGAGCAAAAAATCTTGGATTTTAGTCCTGGTTCTGATACTGACTTGCTGTAAGACCTTGGGCAACTGACTTCTGCTCTCTGGGAATCACGTTCCCCACCAGCGATGAGCATGGGTGACTTATAAAGGTCACTTACTACGTGCTGGGCACTATACCAACTCTTCCATATCAATCCCCTGCACCAATCACGACCGCACGCCTGCTGTCGTAGATTCTTACGTGATCCCCATGTTACAACTGAGAAACAGAGGCTGGGAAAGGAACAATAATTGGCCCAACGTCACGCCTCTCGTAAGTCTTAGAATTCCAACCCCGATTTTCTGACCCCAGAGCTTGTGCCCCAACCTCCCCCCACCCCCCCGCACCGTGTGAGATGCGGTAAGTATGAAACTTATTCATTCACTGGCAGTAAGTATGAAACGAGATCATGTGGCAAAAACATCTTGCGAACCGTAAAGCAGCAGCGAACAGTGGGCATTGAGGTAGCTGTTCTGTGAGTGTCAGGAACATACTCACGGAGGCTTCATGTCGTGCCAGGTGTGGGACACCTTGGGGGACAGGGCAGATCAGGTCTCAGGCCTTGGAGAGCCTACCGCAGAGCCGGGGTGATAACCCGTGCTTATCTGGCCCAGGGGCTGGCTCTTGCGTCTCCTCACCGGGCCACCAAGCCTCCTTCTCCCCAGCTGTTCCCAGCCCGGCATGTCAGCAAAGGGCGCGCAACTCCTCGTCACCTTGGATGCCCCGATGCAAAGGGACCCAAGCGGAGGCAGCACAGGACGCCTCGAAGCCACCTTCTCCTTCCCTATCAGTCACCAGTCGCTGGTGGCTGCTGGTGCTCTGAGTTGTAGACACGTGGCCTCATCCTTTCTCTTCTTCCAAATCCTGAACTACTAGCTCAGAGTAGTAGGCAGCAGCCTGCCTGCCCGAGGCAAAGGAACACGCCTGCCTTCATACCCTTGTCCTTGTCACGCTGCATGAAAAACGCCACCTAGTTGTGTGGAGTGTTTTTTTCAAAAAGACGATTTGATGTAACCTGCCTTTATTCTGAGACTTCCTGGGAGCTTCATCTGGAAAGAATCTCTCCCTCACTCAGCCAACCTGCCATTCCCCCCGCCCAGGAACCTGTCCGTCTATCAGATGTTTTCTGTTCGCCTGCTCTGTGCCAGGCCTGGAGCCGAGGTCAGAGAGGACAAGAGAATCACGTCATTGTCCTGTGGGGCTCACAGTATGTGGCCCCGAGTCTCTGGGTCCAGAGGGGCTGGGAGGAAAGGCAGACAGTAATTGCACAGTCCTTCCCCAGCTTGGCTGGGACCGAAAAGAAAGCCCAGCTGCTGGGAGGCAAGCCGGGGTCATGGGACACTAGTTTTGGGCTGGGGCGCCTCGGGCACATTTGGAGGTGGGAAGAAAAGGCAGGGCCTCGAGGAACGGGAGGGAGGAGGGGAGCTCAGGAGGAGTGGCGAGGAGCTGGGCTTCTGGCTGGGGGAAGAAGCAGCTGCCTCCGCTTGTCTTTAAGGGGGTGGGGGGAGCGATTACTGAATCAAAAAAGATCAGCACTTTCTTGATATTTACTTGACACTTACTAGGGGCAGGAAGATTTTGATCTGGTATTAGCCGGATTGGGTTTTGGATCCCACAGGGAAGGGCCTTGGCTTTTATCACCAGAATCCCTGCTCGCCCCCAAAGCTAAGATGACAATCATTTTCTAGCTGGGGAAGGCGTAGCGCCCTTCAACCTTCCTCCATCACGTTTCCGTCACTCCTGCGTACTGCCAGACCTCCCAGGCTACACCTCCCTGGGTACCATATTCTCTCTATTATCCCTGCTAATGACGTTCTTTTCTTTTTTAAGTGCTCAGGGGGCTGAACATAATGTCCCCTAACACTTATCCTCTGTGCAGATTCATTCAATGTATATAACTCCACAAACACAACATTCTTCACAGATGATGTTTCTCTGCTAATGGTTTAGGGGGGGATCCGCAAGATGGCAGATGTGATGAACAGTATATTCTACCACTGGATAAAGGTAGATGCATTACTGTTTTGTCATATTGTTGAAGGAAAGAAAGAAAGAGAAAGAAAGAAAGAAAGAAAGAAAGAAAGAAAGAAAGAAAGAGAAAGAAAAAAAGAAAGAAAGAAAGAAAGAAAGAAAGAAAGAAAGAAAGAGAAAGGAAGAAAGAAAGAGGGAGGGAAGGGAAGGAAGGAAGGAAGGAAGGAAGGAAGGAAGGAAGGAAAAAGGAAGGAAGGAAGGATGGAAGGAAGGAAGGAATTACCAACCTGTTCTTTCCTTTGCACCTGAGAGAAACTAAAATGTAACTAGTTTTCAGGTTAAAGATGTTCCAAGAAATTAATTCAGCACACTCGGAGCATTTGGACCAAACCTGAGGTTCACAGGGGAATGATCCCAGTTACACACTTGTCTTTTGGGGGATCGAAGACCATTGGAGAGACTGGTGATTACACGAGGCAATATTCTGAGACCTTAGCCAAAGCTGCCTCCCATGGCATCCCCCTCCACTTCTTTGTATCTATTCCATACCTGCCACTACTCGGGGACAGCACACCCTGCACTCAGGGTGAGAACACGCAGCGCCAAGAAAAATGATCGGTAAACGGTTCCAAAACAAGCTCTGAAAACATCAAACAGGGTAATTTCTTAAAAACTGAGGCTTATAATTGCCAAGAATCTGGAACTTAAAGAGAGAAGATGCTTTAAAGTTTGTTTGTTTTTGTTTTGTTTTGTTTTTTAGTTAACAAATATAGCTTCATAAATTAAAAGCCTGTCTGCCCAATGACTTAGTACCCAAGGTCGATTCGTACACACAGACTGCGGAAGCATAGTTTCCATGTCAGACTTGGTAAACATCCGGTAGGTAAAGTGAGGCAGAGAAACAGGAGAGGAGAAAAGAAAGTGGGACGGAGGCAGATGTTTCTAGAAGATCCTCACCGTAGACCTCCTAGCCTCGGCGCTAGGATGGGAACAATAGAAACGTCAGACGATCTATAGGCACCGAGATCAGAAGGCTCCCACTCCTGACTTTGCATCTGAAACCGTGGGAAGAAGAGTCTTGCGAAGGCTGGAGACAGGGGAGCAACCATTGTGGCAGGACCGGCGTGGGCAGCTCAGAGGCCCCACTGATGCCTTGTGGTCAGGCTAAGGATGGTGAGGAGGGACTGGTGTGGCCCTGCCGCTGGGAAGCTGAGGGAGACCAAGATGTCAACTGGGTTCTTGAAGAATAGAAACGTCGGGAATAAATAGAGCCAACAAACCAAGTGCAGGCAAGCACTTCTTCGTGTCAACAGAAGCCCCAGCGGGACAACCCTGAAGACTGACGCCTTTCCTTGGATAGCAGGGCGACCTGTAAGTTCCCCAAATTTAGATCTTCTTGGAAGAAGGAAAAGACAAGAAAGAGCGAGAAAATCTAAATGGATGCGAGTGAGATTGTGGAAATTCGTGAGTACCCGAGTTTACCTTGAATTTGCAAGATTAAGTTTCCTGCTACTCAGAGGAAGTGGGGGCTCAAAGACCTATCAAGCTGGCAAGATTTCATTTTTGCCTGCCTGGGTTTGAGGCTGAAATTCATACCCTTAGAGTAGGAGGATGCTGAGAGTCCCGCATACTGACCGTCACCTCTTAGGGAAAAAGCAGAAGAAGCAGCAGACACATTTTCTTTGGAGGAAAGTAGTGTTTCTGGCCATTGCCCAATTCACCGTGGTCCCCAACTACAAAAATTCAGAGCCTGAACGTTGTTAGAGATGACTCAATCCTGTTCCCTTTACAGGTGAGAAACCTGAAGTTCGTCGGGAAAGGATGCGTCCAAGTTTATAGAAGCGGCCCACACAGATGAAGTCTGGATCCTGGGTTTCCTGGCAACGGGTAGAGGGCTGTTCCACCTCACCATGCTAACAAAACCCTTTTGGGGGGTTCCTTCCTATTCTCCCTTTGGTAGTTTTGGAGAGTGAGAGGATGTTGAGAAATTTCTCATGAGGCGAAGAGAAAGAGAATGGACAGTGGGGTAAAAATGACCTTTGCAGGAACACAGAACCCCATTGGAAAGTCAATCTGTGCTATGGTAGAAAAGGAAATTGACTCTGCAGTGTTTTGAGATCCTCTTTAATACCAGAAGCTCTACCAATACCCAAGCTCTATGCTTTACCCAGGGCACAATCGGGTAAGAAAGAGCACGTTAATTGGGGTGCTTGGGTGACTCCGTCCGTTACGTGTCTGACTCTTGGTTTCGGCTCAGATTATGACCAAAGGTGTATCATACAGAACAAGAAGGGGAAGGGATAATCCCTGGTTTTCCCTGCCCCTCAGTGTAGCACAGAGCTTGGAATAGTCTTGATGTTGGTTAGTATTGGTTGAATAAATAGTCCACAGTTTGGATTCTGTCGTTCAAGGGTGAACTTCAGTTCCATGTGCTCTGGGACATATCTATAGGTCTCATGGTGAGGTAGACAGAAACTTCTTGAAATACCAAGAAATACTGGCTGTGTAGATTTCTTTGGTGATATGGATTTCTCTAGATTCTCTGTGAGAAGTGTACCTGCCTCAAATTTTGGTAATTTCCTATGATTTCATTACTATTTGAAATAACAAGGTATTAATAACACATTAACACATTAACTTAATGGTGACATTTGCATGGGGCTTTCATGTCCATTGTCTAAGTTGACTCTGACAATATCCCTGTGATTGAAGGAAACTGTAACGGGCTTTTCTCATTTTATCTGTGTAGCGTCGTTCACTTCTTCCAGTCCCAAAATGCCCATCTTTGGTAAATCATGTCTCACTTCCTCCTACCAGCCCCTAACAGGTGGTCCCAAGGTGAGATGGGCCTATTGGCCTCTCCATGGCATGGCTGAGAGTGATTATCTAGGGATAGGCATGTAACCCAAACTAGGCTAAGCAGAGTTCTTCCCTGAGAACTAAGGGCAAAAAGTCTCTGCCTCTCTGTAAGTGAAGATGGGGAGAAGTGAGCCTAAGAACTCTAAGAGCCATCATACCACCTTCCAAGAGAACATCGATTCTAAACAGCAAAAAAAGCCAAGAGAAGTTTAGATTGGAGAAAGAAAGACAGTTGTGATAATGCTTGGATCCTTGGATCCAGTAGCCTCCTCTCTGCCGGGAGTATGAAAGGCCCAATCGATTCCTCCTTCATCCTGAACCACATTGAGCTGGGTTTCTGTCACTTGCAACCACCAAAGACCTAGCTAACAAAAAGAGATATCCCTATTTCACAGACAAAGCTGAAGGTCAGACGGCTTTGGTTACTTGCTCAAGATCGCAGCCTCTCAGCGCCAGAGTTAGAAATCAGGAATGGAAATTACTTGTGTCCTTCAGATGTCAAGTTGGGTCTCTCCTCACTAAGTAGTACATCCTTCCTCCAGAGGTCTTTTCTATCCGTGGGCTTTTCTATCATCAAAAAAAAAAAAAAAAGAATACTTCTCTTCCCATTGACTTTCTCAAGGCAAACTCTTAGCTCTTTGCCTCCCAAGACAACTTCGCATCCTCAGACATTTGACAACATATTTGGCTCCTACTCCCATTTCTTTTGTTCGATTAAGCTCCAATGCAGTTACCCTTTAGTCACCAGGACCAAGTAAAAATGCAATATGAAAGGAATATCATCTCCTGCCTGGAAATGTCCTAAGAGCTCAGGGGAAACTCAAGTTCCAAACCAAATTTGGACACAATGTTAAGCTAGGTGGGTGCTAAAAGAGGCTGAACATCTGTATCTAAAGCGAGTCAAGATATTACTGCATTCTGAGGGTGATGGGCCCAAGCCACGTGAAATGGTCATGATGAAATAGATCAACTGAAAACTCTTGGTTCTCTGTGTCCTCATCATCTTTGTTCTGTCTTCCTTTTCCAGGGTATTCGTTGCTGGAATAAGTGGGCATTCCATGCACTAGGAAGAAAGTATCGTTATACTTGTTAATGTAAGTTGTTTGTTTGTCTCATCATCTGAATTGTATCAATGGGGAGACAGCCAGAAACCCCAGTGTGAAGCGGAATGTAACATTCTCAAAAATCCTCTGAGAAAGTATTATTACTCTCATTTTCCATACAAGGGAAAACTGAGGATCAGGGAGGTGTAGTTAATACTAAAATGTTACACTTCTAGCCCAGAAACTTATTTTTTGCTTTCTAGGTCCATGTGTTCTCCCACTTCTTGGGACATGGTCACCATCCCTTTATCCAGGGGCACCACAAAGTCAACATTTCCAAAGCTGAACTCATTATTTTTATCATCTAAAACTTTTCCCTCTTTCAGTTGATGATTCACCCATCTACCCATCCATCCATCATCCATCTATCCATCATCCATTCATCCATTCATCCATCCATCCATCCATCCATCCGTTCATCCATCCATCCATCCACCCATCCACCCATCCACCCATCCACCCATCCACCCATCCACCCATCCATGCATCCATCCACTCATCCATCTATCCATCCATCCTCTAGTTGTTCATTTAAAATCAGAAACTTGGGTGAATACCAGGGGTGTTAATGATAGATACAGGGTTGAGTTTCAACTTTGCTCTTCCCTTAATATAACTTCTCTTGCTTCTCTATGTACCCATCTTGCTTTCAATGACTTCATCTGTAAAATTAAGACTGTGATTCTGAGTCAGACATCTGACACTGGATAGTAACCCTGGGTATTTTTGATAGGATGGAAAAAATTATGCATGTGTATACTATGGCATGGTGTTTGGCACTTAAACATTTAATGAATGATTATTATTATCGTTCTTATTTGTATTAATATTAATGACACATCATACTTGTGCCTCTGTGTGAACCTCAAAGCGCTCTGTATATGTAGATGTTTACATACATGTGCATATATATAAATATATGCATTACATGTTCACGAACACACATATGTAAATGTGCATACACACGTGTGTGTGTGTGTGTGTGTGTGTGTGTGTATTTATAGTAGATAAACGGGCAGGTTGACTAAATGAGATTGGCAAGGGAATATGTCATTTTGTCTCTGGGGAAATCCTGGCAAGGTCACATTTGTGGAAGAGAATTAAGGTATTATTTAGAATGTTAGATATATAGCTTCAGATATTCAGAACGAATTTTTCTGGGTCATAAACTTAATCATTATTAACAATAACTACTGATTCTGTGCTGGCACAGGGTTAAGTGCTTTATATATGTCAATCATTTAATCTTTGCAATAAGGTTGAAAGGTAAGGTCTGGAGTTTCTGCAGCGCAGGTGAAGACAGTGACATTTAGCAAGGTTAAACTCCGGCTCCAGGTCTTACAGCCTGTCCCGGGCTGAGCTGGCCAGAGCCTGGTTCTTGTTCTCATTCTGCTGTCCTCACACGACTGAGGGCCATTTGTTATTTACAGACACCTCTGCCTTCAGGGTCCTTTTTAATCGGTAGCTGTCAGTGGTTTTCCAATGCTGTGTGTCCCCAAGGTCACAATAGCACTCTCATGCCTCTTTGTGATCAGGGCCAGCTGTTGCCAAGTGATGGATTTTCCAGGTCTCTCGCTTGGCCCTGGAGGTTAGACTTCACATCCAAAATGGCAATGAATAGCACTTCACCTCCCGAAGGACCCCAAAGCCACTTCTCAGCTTTGCTTCTGTGGGGGCTGCCTTGGGGGCCTGACCACCGTCTGGCAGCTAGGCTGAACGCCCTATGCACCTAGAGAGAGCTAAGATGGCAATGCCACTCGCTGTACCCCAATGCTGTGGTGGCACGGGGACAGTTCTGAAATGAATCAACCAGATCCCTATCCAAGACATCCGGCGTATACATGTTTATGCACACCCCTGGCTCTTCGTGATGGAGAAAGATGTATTCGCCAAAGCTACTTTCAAGGGCATTCTGTAGACACCATGCCTGCGAAGTTGTCCTCTAAGTTGGTCGTGTCCATTCATTGATTCATTTACTAAATACATCTCACTCGAAAAGCGTTGCTATCAAGGGCTTGCATCAACTCTCCCACTGACAGTTCACACAATTCTATGGCAAGCACCGTTATCTACGTTTTACAGATGAGGGAGCAGGTGCAGAAAGGTGAAGTCACTGGCTTAAGGCCATATCGTCAGAGAGTCTTGGAGCTGGGTATTGAACCCATACTCTGGACCCCAAAATCGGAGGTTCAACCCCTCTGCACTGCCTTTGGTACCAGCATGACGAGGAAAGACGACTGGGGAAGGGGGTGTCTTGGTGACTTGGGGTCAAGGGGAGACTTGGGAACGTCATGTCCAATGGGCACTTGCGAACGTGCCAATGTTGTGTGGAGGGCAAGGGGATCTGCCCTGGGATGCCAGAAATCTTGAATTAGAAATCACAATAAAAGCATCAATACGTTTCATGTGCTGGCGTTTTCTGGGGAAGCTGGTGACGCACCTGACTTTGTGCAGGGATTGGTGGGGAGTGAGGGGGGAGAAGGAGTCAGTAGCTACCCGGGTAATGGGAATGGTGCCAAACGAGGGTGAAGAGGGCACCGGTCCATCCCATTGTGCCACCTGACGTGCCCTTAAATCCTTTATTAACCAGGGGCTTGCACATGGCATGCTCACTTAGAAAAGCCTTCCCTAACTAGTTTAAGCTCAGCAGAAAGTTCATGACATTTGGGATTTGAATTCCATTTAAGTGTTGCCAAGAGGAAGGTAAAAAACACACACAGAGCTCAGAGCAGCCCTTCCACTCCTACAGCGTCAAAGCATTTTAAAAAGATCTCTAAAGAGACTCTGGGGGGTTTTGCAAATTTCTCTTACAAAATAGCATTTTTTTTGGTGTGAGAAACGGGAGTATTAGCAATGCATGCATTAAAATCCTCCTGAAAACCAGATGGATTTTAAGATTGAGGATGGGAGATCGCTTCCCTAAAAGCCAATGAAGTCGACCGTGGAGGGATTTTCTTTTTTATCTTGGGAGGGGGGAGAGCATTTCTATAGGAAGTCAAAGTAGCCATTAGAAGTTTTAAAAAACGTGATATAATAGGGGTGCCTGGGTGACTCAGTCAATTAAGCGTCCAACTTCGGCCCAGGTCATGCTCTCACGGTCCGTGGGTTCGAGCCCCATGTCGGGCTGTGTGCTGACAGCTCAGAGCCTGGAGCCTGCTTCTGATTCTGTGTCTTTGTCTCTCTCTCTCTGCCCCTCCCCTGCTCATGCTCTCTCTCTCTCTGTCTCTCTCAAAAATGAATAAAGGCTAAAAAAAATCATGATATAATAGGCTTTAGAAAGCCCTGCAAATCCGTTTACTCTTTTTGTTTAAATCGTGTCTGTTTCCGTGAAATTTTAGTAGATGGTCTCGTAAGCGATTCCCAAGTTGTGCCAAGACCGGTCTTGCAACTGTAGGTCAAAATCTGCTCTCTCTGATCATTTTATAACAAAACTGTGCCAGACAAACGTCTGTTGACATTGTGAACAGCCCCTTCTGGTCTATTTATTTACCAGGGCATGTCCTCGCCCAGTGGCCTTCCAGTCTCAGGGATGGGGAGGCTACCTCATTGGTGTCCTACATAGGTCTGAAATACCAAGATGACTATTCCAGGATCAATCTTGTTTACTCCAGCCTCCTGGCTAAATAAACTGCCAGCCGGCCTCTGAAGGTTAAGGCGACATCCCTGAGAGGGACTGCAAAGGAGTTGCCCCAGGGCTTCGGGGTAAAGGGCTCTCTCCTCTAACAGACCTTTCGACCACCACCTCAATGTTCCTGGAGGAGTCCAGAGCCCTACAACTGGGATCCTGTTGTGTATACAAGCTGGGGGCAGGGGCGGGGGACTGCATTAGGCCATAACTCAATCAATCCCTTTCAATTATGTCAGCGGAGAGGAGAGGTTAATTTAGGAAGCAGCCATTCGATGAACCTTTATTGAACCCTGCTTCAGTTGCCTTCATTTACGCTGTTTTATATTTAATCCTCTTAAAACCCAGGAGCCACTGGGGTTATTCCCCATTTAAGGTTGAGGAAATCGGGCTCCAAAGAGAATAACCACTTGTCTGAGACTCCTGGGACTTTAGATTCTAAGGTTCAATACGGGTCTATCTGCAAAGCTGCCTCTCAGTAAATGTTGGTGGGGATTATATAGATACGGTCCTTGAAGACAGAGATATACAACATCTCAGGGGGTTGGTTGGCCAAAGGCAGCCCTTACTAAGTGCCTACTGTGTGCCAGGAATTGTTCCAAGTGCTTCCCATGTAATAACTCATGTAATCTTCAGAATAACCCAATGCTTTCACTCCCATTTTGCGGATGAGGAGACTGGGGCACAGCACAGGGAGACTGAGGGACTTGTCTAAGATCACAGACCTAAGAAGGGGTGGAGCTAGGATTCAAACCCAGGTAGTTAGGTTCTGGATACTTCCTTCCCCCATCATGCGGTCAGGAAAAATGTCACCTATACCAAAAATCTGAAAGAAATTTACAGTGAACCCCTGTGTGTCTACCCTCTAGGTCCTGCGATTGTGAGCATTTTGCTACATTTATTTTGCCACGTATCTATCCATCCATCCATCCATCCATCTCATTTTTTTCAAGTAGGTTTCATGCCCAGCACAAAGCCCAGCATGGGACTTGAACTCATGATGCTGAGACTAAGACCTGAGCTGAGGTCAAGAGTCGGATGCTCAACCAACTGAGCCACCCAGGTGCCCTGATCCATCTCATTTTTTAAAAATTTATGATTTATTTTGAGAGACAGAGAGAGAGCAAGTAGGGGAGGGGCAGAGAGAGAGGGAGAGAGAGAAGCCCAAGCAGGCTCTACACTGCCAGAGCAGAGCCCGGTGTGGGGCTCAAACTCACGCACTGTGAGATCGTGACCTGTGCGGAAACCAAGAGTCTGAACCTTAACTGACAGAGCCCCCCAGGTGCCCCATCTCATTTTTGATGCATTTCATAGTAAGTTGACCAAATCTGCACACTTCACCCCTAAACACTTCCGCATGGGCATTATTACCTAGAGTTCTACGTTTATTAATATTTTTTAAAATTTACATAGAAAGAAATGCACAAATCTTAATTGTACCATCCGATGAAATTCAGCAAACATATACACCCGTGTTACCCAAACCTTATCAAGATTTAGGACATTTCCATCACTCCAGAAATTTCCCTCACATTCCTTCCCAGGCAATACCCACCGCACTGGCCCCCAGGGAATCACTGTTCTCACCTTTTCCATTATAGGTATGTGTTTTTTTCCTTTTCTAGAGCTTTAGATCAATGGAAACATACAAGATGTTCTGTTTTGTGGCTGGCTTCTTTTGCCTGGCATGATGCTTTCCAAACTTGTCCATACTGTTGGGTATTAGAAGCCTGTTCCCTTCTGCCGCTGAGGGGTATCCCGCTGTGTGACTATACCACAGTCTGTTTATCCAGTCTCCTGTTTAGGGACACGTGGGCTGTCCCCCAAACCCACCCACTTTTAGCCATTTTGAATAGTGATGCTATAAACATTCATGTGCTAGTCTTTCTGTGGACATAGGCTTTCTTCTCTTCGGGTGAAAGCTTAGGATGGGTCAAAGGGTAGATTCATGTGGAGTTTTAGAAGAAACTGCCAGACTGCTTCCCAAAGTGGTTGCACACTTTGCCTCCCCACCAGCGGTGTGTGAGAGTTCCCACTTAGAGGCTAACAGGCCAGGCAATATGCTCTAAGCTCTGCTGCCTCTCCCAGGAGGAGGCCAGTCAACAATTGCACTCGAATGGGTTCCTAAAGGTCAGAAAGAAAGGATTTGGCTTTGGCAGAGATGACGTCACAAAGGCAAAGCCAAGGTTTGATCCCGCTTTACCATGACTTCAAGGTCTGAGCGTTTTCGACCGCATTCTAATATCTTCTGCTGCAAAAAGGGACAGATTTGGAGAACCCAGGGGTGGCTTAGGGGCGGAGCCCAACGAGCTGGGTCCCAAGGGGCCCCGATTCCTGACAAGTCTGCAAGATACAGAGGCATCTGAGGACCAGAGTGATGGGTGCAAATCTCCTTGGTAAACTTGTTGCTGAAGATTCCGTCCTTAAAGGAAACTTGGCGCAGCAGCACTTGGAGAAAGAGAAAATGTTGAGCAATTAGCAATTAACCTGCCGGAGGAACTCTGCAGCTCTGATACAAAGAAGTGGCCACCGTGGCACCGATGGGGGAGGAGCAAATAAGAAAATAAAAGCAGCATGGGGCACACAGAAGAGGGCAGTCATGTCTCTCTCTCTGTTTAAGTTTACTTATTATCTATTTTGAGAGATGAACAGGAGAGAGGCAGAGAGAGAGAGAGAGAGAACCCCAAGCAGGCTCCACCCTGTCAGCACAGAGCCCGACTCAGGACTCAAAACTCTCAAACCGTGAGATCACGGCCCGAGCCGAAGTCAAACACTTAATCCACCGAGCCACCCAGAGAGTCGTGTATTTAAAGCAAAAACTGGAAACGGAAGATCTGTTCAAGGCCCTGGCCAATGTTAACATCAGGAGCCTCGTGTGCACGGTAGGGGCAGATGGACCGCCCCCAAAGCAGGTGCTGCGGCAGGAGGAGGTCCTGTTCCCTCCACCACGGCTGCCCCAGCTGAGGAAAAGAAAGTGGAAGCAGAGAAAGAACAGAGGAGTCCGATGATGACACGGCCTTTGATCTTTCCCATGAAGCCTCTTCTGTAACCTGTTCAATAAAAAAACTGAACTCTTAAAAAAAAAAAAAAAAAAAAAAACATGAAATGAAACAAAAGGAAGAGCATCCCTGTCACGGAAGTCTATGCAGTCATAGAGAAGGAGACCTGTCTCTGTAAACTCCTATGAAACAGTGCCCAGGGCATATTTTAAATAAACAGATACACCCAAGTTCAAGTCCCGCATGTAGAGTATGAGCTGATTTGTGCTCAGAAGAATTCCTTTATGCATATCATAGATCGCACATTTCTGGGAAGATACGCCAAACAGTATTAACAATGGTTGACTCTGGAGGGTAAAAACGAGAGGTGAGGAGGGGTAAAAAACGATTTTTCCTTTTTTATGCTATTCTGAACTCCACTTTTTTTTTTTTTTTTTAAACGCTGGCAACAGTAGTTTTTGAACAACTACAAAGGAAGGGTTGCTGGCAGAAAGCTTCTGTGGCCGAGCCCCAGAGGCTGTGCGAGCCTCCCGCCTTGGGGGACAAAGAGGAGGGGCCCCACCAGCTGCCTCCAAACTCTGCTCCCTTTGGGCGTTCCCTGCCACATTCATTTCAGGATTGCCTCTTTGCAGGGCCGAGGCACCACTGTCCACATCCCAGGCTACGTACTGCCAGGCTGGATTGTGCGCTGCCCCCGCCCCATGGGGGTGTGGTCTCAGTTTACCACCCACGAGGCTCGGTTGTGCAGAAGCTACATAGGAGCTGAGAACACTGGTCTTTGGGGGGCCTTTGGTCTGGGGAGCTGGGGGGGGAAGCTCTCCCTGCCTGGGCAGTTGGCTTCTGCCCCACCTTTGGTGCACAGGGGACTCCTTTAGTGACAGCCTCCTCTCCTGCCCCTCCAGAGGGATGCATCTAAAATGCAGAGCTAATCTCTGCAGCTAAAATCCTTCTAGGGTTCCCATTGCCTATAGGAGTGCGTGCTGCTTGGGGCGCCTGGGTGGCGCAGTCGGTTAAGCGTCCGACTTCAGCCAGGTCACGATCTCACGGTCCGTGAGTTTGAGCCCCACGTCGGGCTCTGGGCTGATGGCTCAGAGCCTGGAGCCTGTTTCCGATTCTGTGTCTCCCTCTCTCTCTGCCCCTCCCCTGTTCATGCTCTGTCTCTCTCTGTCCCAAAAATAAATAAACGTTGAAAATAAATAAATAAATAAATAAATAAATAAATAAAAATAAAATGAACGTTCATTCCTGGGCATCCCCTGAGATTTTATTCCTTGGAGTCTGCAAGTGGGAACCGGACTCTGCATTTCTACAAGCGCTGCAAGCCGATTCTGATATGAGTATTCCTGAGACCACACATAGGAAAATGTTGACTCACAGGAAATGCCAGAACTTTTCCGAATGACATTGGCCTGCCCTGTATGATCGCTAAGCCACTTTTCTGTCCACTCGTCCCCATTCACCCTATACTCCAGTTGCATGGAATCGCTTGCCTGTCCTCAAAGGGCCGCATCCTCACATGGCCCCCATGGAGCATCCCTGCCTCTCTGGAAATGCAGATTTCCCCACTTTCCCGCTGATCCCTTCAGCCCTTCTCCTGTGGCCGGAGCCACCTGCCATCTACAGATGTCCTCCTGGGCCGTGACGATCTTAAGACAGAGAGAGCGACAGCAGCTGCTATGTCTCGGCATTCCCAGGGATTGCCCCCATGAAGGTGTAAACTCAGGAGTAAGGGCAGAGGAGAAATGGTAAGGCAAGGGGTCAGGCTGGCAAGCTTCAGCTTCCATGTGACTTGAGCCCCCCCATCCCCCCCAAGAGTAGAGAAAAGGGACACAGGCGCAAAGAGCCCATAAGACGAGTCAGCATCCGGAATCAGATTTCCAGGGGGCACAAAAGGAAAGAGGTCCTGCCAGAGTGCTGGCTTCTCTCCAGGCCTGGCTGCAGCCACAGGGACTAGTGTCGTGGCCTCAGAGGTGCTCTGAGATGACGGGGCCCAGGCCCCTGCCGTCCCACGGAGCCCCGGCCGGTCACCTCACCTCTCTCCTGGTTTCCCCCTCCTGCGTCCTAGCCTTTGCCCGAGTTCAGGCTGTTCCCCGCCAGGAACTCAGGCACTGGGGTTTGTAAAGAAACATCTCTAAACAGCAGCTGACAACACTCCCTGGGAAGACGACAGACCTCCCACTTGCCGAGGCTTCACCAAACCTTTAAAGGGTGCAGTCTACCACCCTGCAAGCCTCCCACAGAAGCTGTCAGGAGCATCACAGAAAATGAAAACCTGCCCCGAGCAAAGTTCACACAGAAGGCTGCCAGTCGGGGGCACGGGGCGGGGGGCCGGCTCCTGAGGCTGGAGTTCCACAACCAGCAAGGCGCCCATCCCCAGGGCCCGGTCACCCTCCGCGGGGTGGACTTCGCCCCCTGATCCCAGAGGGACGCCCCGCAGGATCGGAGGGACCTTGGGTGTTGGGGGGGGGAGACAGTTTTGCTTTAAATGTCAGCTCTGCGGTGAGTGACTCTTCTGAGTCGGGTCAACCTTCGGAGCCCAGTTTCCTAGTGTGTGAATTGGGGGGTCACTCACCCCGCAGAAGAGCCCAGCACCGGGCCTGGTGCACGGGAGCCCCTCCATAGATGACGGCTCCTTTCTCACCTCTGCCGGACGTCCGTCCGTCTGTCCATCACCTCTTCAGTTAGGCAAGGTCTCCGTAACAGTGGCCTTGGGAACGGACACTCCAAGGCCAGAACAGCTACCTGGGTTCAAATCCCGGGCCTGGCGCTTCTTAGCTGTGTTGTCTTGGGCAAGTTATGTCTCCTCTCTGTGCCTCTGTTTCTTCATCTGTAAAATGGTGCTAATCATGGCATCTAAGGCTTACCTGTCATTGTAAGGCTTCAATGGGTTATGATAGACGACGTGCTCGAGGAAGAGTCTGGCACGTAGAAAACTCTCAATAAATGTTAGCAATTACTGTCAGTCTTTTACCCAGTCAACGTGTTGTGAGGGCTTACAGCAGGCCCGCTGAGGGCTGTGAAGGAGCCTACAATGAAGCCGGAAAACTTGTGTGCAGGCCTCTAGATTGTGTCGTCTTAAAGGACTGTGTCCCAGCGTTAGCCCCCCCCCCCCCGCCCCCCAGCAAAACACGAGTGTGTTCTAATGAATGCAGTATAGCTAAGTGGGAAAAGCCGGGCTTTACCGACAAATAGACCCCAATTCACATCCTAAGCTGTGTGACATCGAACAACTGGCTTTACCTCTCTGAACCTCGGTTTCTTTATCTGGAAATGGGGGGTAGCCATACCCACCTCTCGGGCCTTGTCGAGGATGTTCCGGAAGAATGGACGACCCGATAAACCTTAGCATCCTTTCTCTCGTCCGCCCAGCTTTTCAAGAATTATTAAAAAGCAGATTGCCTAACCAGAGAGGGCTGGCCAGCTCAGGCGGGATGCTGTTTCGGAAAGTTGAGAAAAGCTCTTCCTGAGTCATGGCTGTGGAAACTTCTTGGCACAGCTCCCCAGCTTTCCTCTGTCCTCAAACTGCTGTGCTGCCTTCTCAGTTCTGACTCACCAGGCTCTCCTATGGCTTTCTCTTTCCCCACAGCAGTGGGTGGTTGTTTTGGCTCTAATTTCAATATCTCATTATCCTGGGACACAGTCACTCAGTCACACAGCGTCGGACCCAAATCCATCCAGACACTTCCCACCCTCACAAGCAGGACGCTTCCCTTCCATGACTCATAGAGGCCCGGACAAGCGCACGTCACGTGGGGCTGGAAGGGGCAGAGGGGAAACGGAGGATGGTGAGGGTCCTAGGGTTGGTACCCCATGCCGGAAACTGCATACGCCCACAGCCCCGATTAATTCTGATAACAAGCCACCCATGCAGGCAATATCGTCCCTATTTGCCAAGTGTGGGACCTGAGACTCAGAAACATGACGCCACTTACCCTCTAGTACATAGCAGAGCAGGGATCTGCATCCAAGTCCTTTAAGAAGATTCATATTTTTGGGGCGCCTGGGTGGCGCAGTCGGTTAAGCGGCCGACTTCAGCCAGGTCACGATCTCGCGGTCCGTGAGTTCGAGCCCCGCGTCAGGCTCTGGGCTGATGGCTCGGAGCCTGGAGCCTGTTTCCGATTCTGTGTCTCCCTCTCTCTCTGCCCCTCCCCCGTTCATGCTCTGTCTCTCTCTGTCCCAAAAATAAATAAACGTTGAAAAAAAAAAAAAGAAGATTCATATTTTTAACTGTCGGACAATACAGCCCCTCGCTGTGCCGACTTGGCCCCGAGGCCCCGCTTCTGCCGGTCGGTATAATCAGCACGTCAGAGCCAGCCTGTCCTTCTGCAGGTCAGGCTGAGAACATGGCTCATGTGCACACACGTGCACACACACACACGCACACACACACACACCCGGGCCCGTGTGCTACCGTTTTCAGTGGTGAGATTTCCAATCCCGGGAACCTTCCTGCGTTCTTAGCCTGATCTCTCGGGCTGCTTGCCCTCACTTGGAGCAATCACACTGCCGGAAGCTACAGAAATGGGAAAAGGCAAAGCAGGCAGAAAGAAACAGTTATAAAGGTGAAAAACGAAACAAAGCGTCCGGGACCTTCTGCTTGGGAGTGAGGTGGAAGGCCCCCTAACCTCTGGGCAGCTGAATCCACACTGAGCCCCTGACTGCTGAAGGCAGAAAGGAGGAAGGTGGGATGGTGAGAAAAGGCGACAAGGGAAAGGCGGGTGACAGCGGGGGAGTGGTTGTCCTTTGGGGTCTGGATTACAAATAAGCCTCAGTTTCCCGATCTCTCAGGTGGGCACTGAATGGAGGTCTGTCTCAGTACAAAACCAGCCGTCTTCACACAACCTCCTAACTGCCTCCCGACAAAATACAAGCGCTGGGCATTTGGGATCAGGTTTCTTAATCGCCATTTTATGGAGGAAGAAAATGAGGCTTCGGCAAATTTTTTTTTTTTTTAATTTTTTTTTTCAACGTTTATTTATTTTTGGGATAGAGAGAGACAGAGCATGAACGGGGGAGGGTCAGAGAGAGAGGGAGACACAGAATTGGAAACAGGCTCCAGGCTCCGAGCCATCAGCCCAGAGCCTGACGCGGGGCTCGAACTCACGGACCGCGAGATCGTGACCTGGCTGAAGTCGGACGCTCAACCGACTGCGCCACCCAGGCGCCCCGAGGCTTCGGCAAATTAAATAAGCAGACCAAAGACCCAAGGCTGGCAAATCCCGGAGCCAGGTTCCTGTCAGGTGCACTGGTTCAGGGTCCGTGACCCTTCTTCCCTCAGCCCATGCCCTCTCTCTGTTGAAAAGCATCACAAAGCCCTGTCTGCCATCAAAGTCCAGGTAAAAAACAAAAAAAACCAAAAACCTTCTCTCCGGATGCAAAGAGACACCCTGAACTGGGCCTGAAATGCCTCCAAAATTCCCTCCTTAGGGTAACCAACTTGGGGAGCAAGACAATAAAAGAACCAACCTGTTCGCTAAAATGGAGGCTAATCTGTTCTCCAGAGTCTCAAGTAGTTCAAGAAAGTTCGATAGTTCCAGAGAGACACGGACTTTCACACGTATTTTGAAAGTTTACCTGTGGATAGATTTTTTTCTCTCTCAGTCCAATTTCCTCTCATGTTTCAGGCTTGGCTGTTTCTCCCATATCTGGGATGAGAAGAGAGAAAGTGGGGTTTTCAGTGCTGTGTCTGCTTGACAGGCTCCCCGCCCCCCCCCCCCCCCCACCCCGACACGTTCCTTCTGCTCTGAGGCCATCACGCCAGGAGGGAACACGCTGTGTGGCCCGGTCTTCGTGCACATTTAATTTCGTGTGCACAGTGAGGCCGTTTATTCAAAGTCCTTGGAAATACAAAAATCCCACTCCCAGACACATTTGGAGGGAAGGGAAGTAGGATACTAACAAGCCCCTTTCCTCTCTGTTTTTTCACAGAAAAAAAAAATGCAATGATATCGACTCAGTCATGAAGTTACCTTAGTTGACTTCATATTCCTTTCTGGGTTTTGTCAACGCTTTTCTGGGGACACACAGTGGTTTTTACCTTTTTTTTTTTTTTTTAAATCCAAAACAAATTTTTTAAATGTTCATTCATTTTTTAGAGAGAAAGAGAGAGAGACAGAGCGGGAGCAAGGGAGGGGCAGAGAGAGAGGGAGACGGAGAATCCGAAGCAGGCTCCAGGCTCCGAGCTGTCAGCACAGAGCCCGATGTGAGGCCCGAACTCATGAACCGCGAGATCATGACGTGAGCAGAAGTCAGACACGTAACCCACAGAGCCACCCAGGTGCCCCTCACAGTGGTTTTTATTTTTAAATGCCTCGTGCAAAGTTTATACCTATTTTTTTTTATAGGTGTCTTATCTTAGGATCTGAAGATTGATTTTTCATGCCCAAAGCTAGAAAAGGTGCAGTTTGGCTTTAAACCTGAGGCATGGGCTTTTTTCTCCCAGGTCATCCAATTGGTGTTTCCCTCCACCTTCTCCATCGTTGCTGTGGGCTGTGTGTGCGTAAAGCCCCTTCCTCGTCTCCCTGGAAAACGTTCAGGAAAATCTGCCAAGCTCATCACTGGGTCATGGGATTGGCTCTGTGTCTGGGGAGGTAGCGTGCTGAGTCCCCCTCCCAGGTCACGTGGGGTCAGGGCAGACGCTAGCCATGGGGACCCGGCCGCCTTGGAGTCCCACAGGTCAACGGTGTTCTCTGACGAAAATGTTTTCCACTTTTGTTGCCGCTGCAGTCAGCGAATTTGGAAACGAGGGATTCAACACTTTTGCATTTTGAGGGACCTTAGGGATACTCTGACCCGCATACTCCAGTTTACAGGTGAGAAAATTGAGGCTGACAGAGCGAAGGGGACTTCACCTGGCCACCCAGTTGGTTAGCAACAGAGCTGAGACTCAAATCTTGACCTTTTCCTGACCACTTGCTTCCTTGTGTGTAGCTGGGGGCTAACCTATTATGTGAAAAGCCCTGTGTTATAGTCAAAGTAGTCTTACAGAACCCAAAATCCAAACAAAAAGGAAGGAAGGAAGGAAGGAAGGGAGGGAGGAGGGAGGGGGGAAGGGAGGAGGGAGGGGGAAAGAAGGAAGGAGGGAGGGAGGAAGGAAGGGAGGAGGGAGGGGGGAAGGGAGGAGGGAGGGGGAAAGAAGGAAGGAGGGAGGGAGGAAGGAAGGGAGGAGGGAGGGGGGAAGGGAGGAGGGAGGGGGAAAGAAGGAAGGAGGGAGGGAGGAAGGAAGGGAGGAGGGACGGAAGCGAGGAGGGAAAGTAGGAGGGAGGAAGGAAGGAAAATGTTCCCATGAGCCCCACTGGCTTCAGGAGAGGGCTCCGACTCCTTCCCATGCAGAACAGCCCCCTTTGCCACCTGGCCCAGCTACATTCACCCTGGTTCTTGCCACATTCTCTTCTCCCTTCTTTCCCCCATTTGAATACAGTTTCCCCCCTCAGCCTCCACACCCCTGCAGGTGCTGCTTTCTCCCCTCGGAAATCCCTTTCCTAGTTCACAGGTTGGCTCCTCTGGGAAGCCTTCCTGACCCCACCCGCGCCCCAGCTCGAGCAGGGGCAATCACCCGCTCCCTCAGAGCTGCTTCTGTTCTCAGCACTCACTCCTCTTGCCAGCTTTAGCATGTAAGTTGTTCGTGCCCATGTCTGTCCCCTGCCAGGCGATGAGCCGCACCAGCTCGGGAAGCAGGTCTCCCCGCTGTGGTCCCGGCGCCTGCCTGGCGCAGGGCTGGCCGCAGGGCGGTTGCTAATAAATGACGGTTGGATATGTAAGCGGTCATCTAATGAATGGATGCTGCCCACATAACAGCCTCGTGTTCTGATGATGAGATATTGACGATTTCGATCGATTTTGTGGCACAAAGAATGAAAACCGAGTGCATAAACTCGGGATACAGTCATATGTATCTCTCTCCCATCTGATTACACTTGTTAAATTTACAAAAATAAATAAATTGTGTACTAGCCCAGTGCAAAGTAGCCCTTTCTTGAGCAGCACACCGACCAGGCAAGAACAAATACAGCAACATTTTTCCTGGCGATGAATGCTCATCTAATCTACATCCTAACTGCTCATTTTCTACGGAGGCACCAGATTACGCATCCACGTAATTGAAGTATCCTGAGTTCTAACAGGAGCCCAGCTAGGTGGTAATTGTTGCCGGCTTCCCCTAGCACCCCCAAGATTGGGGAGCTGCTGACACATTGCAGAAATCCTTACTAAACGCTCTCCCTGAAAGCAAGATTGCAAAAATTCAAACCGAACGTGTTAATTGACTAGAACTTGGATTTGAAAGGTAAATTCTCAACGGCGGGCTGAGCTTGGGATGAGCCTGGGAGGACGCAGGCGGGAGAAAAGATCCTGGTGAGAGCCGTGAATGTTTCTAGACAGCTTACTGGTTGACAGCTCCCGGCCCTTTTTCACAGTGGAGGGAACTGAGGCACAAAGAGGGAAGTAGTTTGCTCATGATCTCACCCAGGCAGTGGGACTCTAGAGGCTGGGATCTTGCTGTACTTCTTTCCCGAAAAAGCAACTAACACTTACGGAATGCCTACCATATGGTACTTTATGGAACACCTGCCAGTTATTTTCCTATGCATCATATAGTTGTCTCTCTCTGATCCTATATTGTAGCGCTGAAGAAAATGGCCTGATTTGTTTTGAAATAAGGTATAAATAGAAAGCCAAGTCTCCCAGGAAAAAGCCCTTTGCCCCATCTTCCTTCCGACTTGGGTTGCTGGTGTGAGGACATGATGCCTGGAGTAGCAGCAGCCGTATTGTGACCATGAGGCAGCAAGCCAATATACTGAGGATGATGAACTACAAAGAAGAACATGTGTGGCAGTCACTAAATCCTTGCACCGATCCTAGAGCCATCTACTTTCAGACTTTTTGTTTGGTGAGACAGTTAAGTGACTTTTTTTTTTTTTTTGTACAACTAGTCAATAGTTCTATTAGCTACAGATGAAAGTATTCTTGTTGGCTGTAAGAGCTCTGAAAGGGTCCCGATAGAGTCAGTCCTCAGCATCGTATGTGAATTTTACACACGAGGAAATGTGACTCAGAGAGTTGAGGTCAATGTTACATAGCTAGCAAGATTTGAACTCAGGCATGCCTGCCTGCCATGATGTTTATTTACTACATTCCCTCACTCGGTCAACCTAAGCCCCTCCTGGGGCTTCCTTATGGTCCCCCCAACCCAAAGTCCATTCTCTTGGTGTGATTCTTGCTCAACCTGTCAGATCAGACGCTCCCATGTTGAGTGGGTGTTAAGTGTGTGTTGATTGCAGAAGGAGGGAACAAATAGGAGAATTATCAGTTCCGGGCTCATACTGGGAGAACCTATCCGGGACGCCATCAGGGGAATCTTCTAGCACTTACCAGAGAAGCTGGTAGAAAGATGCCACCTCCCCACTGGCAATCTCGCAGGGAGAAGTGGAAACACGTCCTCAAACACTATGGCAAAAATCCTAGACTTTCTGCTCTAGGCCTGGCCCATAGGCCCCCCTGACACCCCCAGGGGCTTTTACTCTTCCTTCTGCCCCTCCCCTGTACCTGACCTGTGCTCTCCTTCCAGGTGGCCCAACCTCTTCCGGAACATGAGAGGAGCCAGCATCTGTCCATTCTGCCCGAGACATCTCGTCCCCAGCGTCTCTCTTGACCTCTCGGCCTCACCCCATCTTGCCTCCTCTCCCCGCTCACCTGGTCTGCACCCAGGACACCTGTGCTGGTGATGTTACACCTGCCGCAGGGCCCTGGCACCGGATTTTCCCTTTAGCCCTGACTCTGACCGTCCTCACACGGTTTGGGCTCCACTCGGCAATTTCACCTTCATGTCAAGCCCTCGTGCCTCTGGGGTCAGGTGCTCAGGGCTGGCTGGGGTCCCAATTCCTCTGAGTGGACATCTCTCCTATTGTCCAGGGCTCACGGACGCTCCCTCCCAGCCCTCAGGCGACTGCGATACGCTACAGACATCTTCTCTCTCACCTAACTAGTTCTTTCAAAGAAACAAGCCACAGCCTTTCTATTCTGGATCTGAGAGGAAGATCCGCCACTCCCGTGGTATGACACCGGGTTGGAAATAAAGTCCCTGGTGCCTCAGAATATTTCCCACCTCTCCCTGAAGTGCTCTACATTATCCCTTGTGAGCGCAGACACAGGGGACGGTCACTCTCCTGCATACAGCGGATGAGGGTGGCCTGTGTCTCACTCTAGGACCGTCACGCCATCCCTAGGACACGCAGGGGTGCCTTTACCCAGCAGTCTGGATGGAGCTTTCCAGGAGGTGTCGGATCACCCTGGTGGTTCCTGGAACCACGAGACCCAAATTTGTGGTGCACACATTAAACCTATCTGCTTCCAGCCGACTCCTTGGGATTTCCTGCACAAAAAGAAATCCCTAGGGAAAGAACTTTAGCTTTACGTCCCTAACGGGTACATCCATGTACAGATAATGCTTTTATACACACCCGTGAGTGTTCACACGCACACACACACACACACACACGCACACGACTCTGGGAAGAACAAGGCTTGGGGAATACTTTGGGAGAGCCCTGCTAGCTGGAGAAGATGCATTCTACTTATTATTATTATTATTATTATTATTTTAATCTCTAAACCTCCTCAGCGTTTCAACTATTGAAGAGCATACTATTTTACTGGCATCAAAGACAAAATAAAATCTTTGACCCTATGCAGCAACCACACAGCAGCAAGAAAGTATCTTGTAAAAGCAAGAAAAGACCGGTCTGCAGTCTGCTTGGTCTCCGAGGGGGCCAGATTCTAACGCCTTCCGTCTTGGGGAAAAATTTTAAAGGACCAGACAACCTTCGTGTTCCTAAATGAATTTACGTGGCTCTGTTTTCGAAACTGGGAGTCGTGGTAGATTTAACAAGGCCCAAAGAGTCACAAAGGTCTGTCTCCCCCTGCCGCTTTTGTTCAGATGACCCAGGGTCCGAAAGGTTATGTGGCTCGTCCGAGGTCACTGCGCTAGAAATGGCAAAGCCTGGGGCCGCCCGTCGGGTCTGTCTGCTGTCCAAGGTCCACGCTTTCCACCACTAAGCTTCCCTCCTCACCCACCCCTCCCTGAAGTAGGAGGAGGCTGAAAGAGAAGGCATCCATTGCTTTGCGGAATCCGTTCCTCAGGTAAGAGGCTTGATGTGAACGTCCCGAATACTGATCCGTCAGCACGGTCCTTGCAGGTTAGTGGAAGTGATGGGTAGATTTGGGGAGCTGGAGGGGACTCACTGCACTTCAGGAGAACCACGGTTGGGGGGGGGTGTTCCTTGCAGAGTCCAGCTGGTGCAGGCTGCTTACGGGAACGTATAGGACGTGCCTCACGTGGTCAGGAGGCTCCCCTGTGCCTACATAGACACACACTGGCTCATTGACGCTCACGTTCAAAGAGGTGGGTATAGTTATCCTCATTTGTGGAAGACAGAGAAACTGAGGCTCGGAGGCACCGAGCACCAGGCTGCTGACACACGGTGGGGGAAAAAGAGGAGAGGGGATTCAGACGATGGGGCTCCCAGACCCAGACTATTTCCGCACTCCCCGTGAGCGGGCCCCGGGCCCTTCCCAGCCTGTGACTGGAGCAGACAAGGAATCTAGTTATTTTATTATTATTTTCTAACTTCCGTCGTTGACATCTGTGTAGACTTGGTGGAGAGAAGCACGGAGATTTGTCCCACCGGCCTCCACTTTGTTTGAAAGGCCGCAGTTCCCTGGCCCCCCGGGGCCGCCCGAGCTTGGTGGTGACTTGGTCGGTGACACTTTCAGCAATAGGTGACGAGCGTCGTGGGCGCACCACAGCCTTCCCTCCCGCCTCAGCCCTTCACCCGCCTCCCCCCCCCCAAACCCTCTGCCTCTGAGCTCTGTTTCTTTCTGTAACGAATACCCCTCAGTCATATATATTTAACATTCTTCATGCTAATTAAAGCGTTCAACCTCTTGGTGCTGTTCTTGGTGACTGACACTGTTTCAAAGCAGATTCAGAAATAGTTTTGGTCTTGACATTTATGCAGCCAGTGGGTGTTGTTTATTGCTGAGCAATTAGAACATAGATTAACATAATATCACTCCTCAACTTCAAGATCTGGGAGAGCAGCTCCGGGGGGGGGGCTCACCCAGCCCGCTCCCTTTTGTCTTTCTGCTTTTCCCTCCTCCACACCCATCCACCCACCTGCCTTGAAACATGGTATTTCAAATTTATAGTTCAAGAAAGTTTGTGTAATCTAAGTCATAAAAAGACATGTCTTTTTCTTCCACTGCAGATGCAGCCCACGGTACCTGTATTCTCAACCAAAAAGGCATTTTTTTTTTTCTTTTCTGTCTTTGAAAACTTTTTTTTTTAAATCTCTTTGCCCACTTTTAACTCTTGGGAAGAGTTGAGGTCAGGAATCAGGGATTGGGCTAGTTACGCACCTTTTCCCGAGTGGTTTCCCGCAATCTCACATTCACCGTTCTCTTCTGCCAAGGGCATTTGTGCCTTAACGTTACATTTGTCCTTCTGTGGGAGGAGAGTCACCCCTGGGCTGGTCTCTGCAACAACAAGCTAGATAAGAGGCGATCTTTGCCAACTGTGCTTGCCCTGCGGGTCAGAGACGCTCCTGGGGGTTACAGAGGTCACCTGCCACACGTCTCTCCACTCGAAGGGACGGGTGCCGTGGAACAAAGGGCTTGAGCGAGGACAGCCCTCCAGTTCGCAGATCGGGACCTCACGGGCACTGCCAATGACTTCCTCTGCCTGCCCCTGCGTCCTGATGTTTGTAAATCCAGAACTCCTCACCACTGCCACCAGAACCACCCTGATCTAACCTGTAGCTGTCTTTTGGTTGGATTATTGCAACAGTTTCCTCCGTAGTCTCCTCGATCCCGCCCTCGACCCCTTCAATAAGGCAGCACAAGTATCTGTCTGATAAATATCAGAGGAATCGGGGCGCCTGGGCGGCTCGGTTGGTTGAGCGCGGACTTTGGCTCAGGTCATGATCTCGGGGTCCAACCCCGCGTGGGGCTCTGTGCTGACAGCTCAAAGCCTGGAGTCTGCTTCGGATTCTGTGGCTCCCTCCCTCTCTGCCCTCCCCAACCTGCACTCTGCTTCTCTCTCAGAAATAAAAGAACGTTCCGGAAAAAAAAATGTCAGAGCAAGCATTTCTGGTCCCTGAGACCATCCTTCGTTACACTGTTGCTGTCGAGGCTGTGGTTTATTACAGAAACAGGCTATGAATCACCGTCAACAAAAGGAAAAGGCATGTGGGGCAAAGGCCAGGGGAAACCAGGCACCAGCTTCGCAAATGGAATGGCAGGAGACATCCCTGATCCCCCAGCAGCAGGCTGTGACAGGGCATGTGAAGCCCGGTCTACCAGGAGCGCCTGTTAGAGACTCAGTGCCCAGGGATGTCACTGGGGCCGATCACGCGGCGCCTTCCTGCACAGCACAAACCCAGGCTCCGGGCTGCTGCTGGAGGAAGGCAGGCGAGGCGGTTCAGCCCAAGCCACACTGTACAAACAGAAAGGGCTGGGTGGGGGGCCCCTTATCAGAGAATAATGGCAGCCTGCCTCAAACCAAGTTCCCAGCGGCCACCTAAGGGCCACCTTTGTTAAGCAAGCCTCTCCGAAGGCAGCAGACGGGCCTGCTATGCACACGCTTTTCTGCACACGTCCTCTGTGAAGCGACAATACACGCAAGGTCTTCTGAAACACAGTCAGTATACGCCTTCTGTATTCGCTCTTACTATTATCATTTCCTTTTCTTCATTAAACCTTCCTTATCCTTAAAAAGCTTTATTACGGAACGTTTCAAGCATAAACAGAAGTAGAGGGAATAGAATGACCTCCAAAGGGTTTACCACCCAGCTTTACCAGTGACCAACTTGGAGACGATTGTGTTTCGTTTGTCACTTCCCCACAAATCCCTGCAGCCCGTATACCCAGATCATTTTGATGAAAATCCGAAATATCATGTCATTTCATTCATACTTACCTCAGTAGGTATCGATTAGAGATAAAGACTCACTGCTTAAAAGATGTAGGTGCAATAATATCAAACCTAAAAACTGGATGTTGAGCCCTTCATTTTAACAAGTATCCAGCTAGTGTTTGAATGTCTCCAGTTCCTCGTGGTCTCTTACCCGGGCTGTTGGGACAGCATCCAAAATGATCTCCTCACCTCCAGGGTCTCCATTCAGGGCACCTACCCCACTGCTCCACAGAGCTCCCTGTATATCACAGAGCTGAAGTGGTCACTCCCCTACCCCAAATCCTTCAATGGCTCCCTATTGCCTGCAGGAGAGGGTTTGACACCCTGCAGGCTCTTTTATAATCTTCCCAGCGCCTCTTTCCTGAGTCACCTCTGCTTCTGCCTTCCTTTCAAACCCCAGCTCCATTAGTCGGTTACTGGTATTCCTCTGTGCCTTTGTCTCTGTCGTTCCCTCTTCCTGGAATGGCCTTTGTTGTCTCCTTTCCTGGTAATCTTGTCTTCCACTGCTCCCCCAAGCCGATCAGGCACCCCCATCCTTGGGCCCGCAGCCCCTGTGAGCGGGGTTCCTTGTGCTGCTCTCTCCTCTGTTTGGTCCCATCCCGAGTTTCTCAAACATAGAGGCTGGCCTTAGACTTCTGATGTCCCCAGAGCCTGAGCAGGCTGGAAACAGCATGGGTGCCCCAGTGTACTGAATGAACGGACAGCTGGGGTAACAAATAGACAGATGAGCAGAAAACTTAAGAAAACAGTTATTTTCGAGTCTGCAGCTTTGTCTCTCTCTCTCTCTCTCTGGGTCCCCGCTGCTCATTTTTATTTTCAACTTTTTGTCACACCATTTCCAGCTTGTGCAGCTGGCTTATCTTTCTGCTCCCTGGCAGGTCAAACTTTTTAATCCCGACTAACTCAGTGCAGGCTCCCAGGGGCCAAGTGCGAGCTCTCGCCGGCTGCTCCCTGCTCCCTGGCGTGAGCCAGGCAGGCCCTGGCGCACGGTGATTGATTACCTGAGACCCTGCTTCTCTCGGAAGTGATCCCAGAACAAAAGAGCGGCCCGAGGAATGTCCGGGCGCCACGACCCTCCAGCCTTGACCTGGATAAGCAGTGGCTCCCATGCGAGTGATGCTGCATTTCATCTGGGTTGGCCCACTGTGCACCAAGAGAGATCGAGGCAGAGAGGCGTGAGAAATGGGAATGCTGCCTCTACCCTTCTTTTCCCTTGATTTGAAAGGAATTGGGAATTGTTATATTGGGTCAAATGCAGCTCTGTGGCTTGGTGATATCAGGGGCCACTTGCCCAGGCACCGGGTCGTGGGCACTATACTGAGAGCTTTACAGGTGCAATGCCATCTGCTCCTTCCAAAGACCCTCACAGAGGACTTCTCACCTCCATTTTACAGATGAGGCAACCGAGATTCTAAAAGATCAGGAAGTCACAGAGAGAAGGAATGAAGAATTGGACCCACCCCCAGGTCTGCCGAGAGCCCTGACCAACAGAACACGACTTTCCATACTGTAGGTTCAACCTACTTGAGAAGAGTAAAATCTGTGCAGTGGGTCTGGGACCAAAATAATTAAAAATTAAAAAAAAGAACAGACTAGAATAGACCTGAATCCCGAGGAACGGAAAAGAGAGCGTATCTTGGGGAGCACGGGTCAATGCTATTTCGCGAAACTTCCCTTCAGTTGCTGTTCGTGATTTAATCAGTGGTACAGTCGTCTGCAAAACCAACACATTTTCTACCTTTATCAGTTTTCAGTTTGACTCAATTTGGTTCCATCCAACTCAATTCGTATGAAAAACCCTCAATTTCGTCCCACTTAGATCAGCAAAACTTGAGCGCCACTGTGGGTCAGCCCCTAAGGGTACAAAGAAATAAACGTTATGCATTGGCTGGCCACTGTGCAATATCTCAAGTTCTTTTTCTTTTTCCAAAACACCTCCTTCCCTTGAGCTTTTCAAAGATGACAGCACGTCTCATTCTGCAGTTTCCCTTTCTGAAACATTTTTGTGAGCTGGAACGCAGTATAAGATTGGAATGCTGGGTTTGGGGCAGACAGGCTGGGGTTCAAATTCAGGGGCGACGCCTGAAAAGTGCTTAGGGCATGCAGGAAGAGTCCAGTCCATCGTAGCCTGGCAATCATGTTGCTTGTATTTTCTAAAGTTTCCTGATGGTGCTCTTGAAGTTTCCAGCCTTGAAGAAAAAGTCATTTGTATTTTATAGCAGGGAACTCATGTGAGGCAGGGCAGGTTGGGGACACCGGGGTACAAACTCACACCTGGAGTGTTGCAATTTGAATGGCCACTGGGAGTCCTCTACCCATAAAGGCCTGCTAAGGCCCTCTGGGAGGGAAAGCACAAAGGACTTTAAGATATGGCTCTGGTCTATTAGATTGTCTACTGGAAAAATAACTATGAAAGAAAGAGTGATAACCAAGGATACACTTGAACTCAGAATAGTATGCTGCAAACAAGATGCTAACTGTGATGAGCTGGGCAGAATCAGAGCATCAAGGATTCATGGGCCACCATTTCTTGTTTATGTGAAGGGAAACCACACATTGCCAAGGCTGGGAGTCAGCATGGAGAGTGGGTCAGAGCCTAGACTCTGTGGCCAGATTGCCTCGCCTTGAATCTTGGCTCCTCTGCTTGCTGGGTGTGAGAGCCTGGGCAAGGTACTTGACCTCTTTGGGATTTCGTTTTCTTTACCTCCAAAAAAATGGCTCATACCGGGTACCTGCTGTTGTGTAGTGGTGAAATTTGAATGAATTACCACCTGTAAGCCTCTTCGAACGCCACTTGGCGTGTGGTTGGCACTTGTTACAAACCAACTGCTGTCGTTATTATTATTACTACTGTTGTTATTAGTTTATTAACCAGAACTCTTCCAGAGACGACCAATACACATGGGCTTGGGAAGAAAAATGGAATCCGTTGTCTCACGTAACACAAAGCTCTAGGATGTAATGCTTAGCGTCATGCTCCACTGATGTCACCAGAAGTTCCCCCCATATTTCAGCTCTGCTGTGCTCTGTGGTGGGCGTTCTCCCATATAGGCTCTTCCGTGTGGTGGCAAAGATGGAGGTCTGCAGGCTTCCACCCTACCAGCTACAACTCTGGTGGAAAGGGAAAACTTCTTTGCCGAGGCCAGCAGAAGTCCCAGGGAAGATGCTCATTGGCCCAGCTCAGGTTGGGCTGCCACCTCTGAACCAATCACCATGTCTAAGGGGTGGAGTCAGTCCTCTCTGAACCACACGGACTGAGAGTAGAAGGGGTGACTGCTCACAGGGGAAACAACGTGGTGACCAGAAGGAAGGGAGGCTGCATGTAGGGCGGGCAGAACAATACGTGTCCTGCTGCGGACTCTCCAGGGTTGCACTGATTAGTGCAAACATCCTCCGTTACGGCCCGGCACTGCTCCTAATTCCCCTCACCACTTCCACCCTCTACCTCTTTGCTCACACTGTTCTATCTGGAAACACCTTAGTTCCCTGCCCCAAATAAATGCATGTACTTGCCCCCCAAAACCACACATCCTTCAAGGCCCATTCGCACAGACCTCCTCCCACGGAAAGCCATTCTTGTTTGTTCAGTTAGACGTACCCTCACCAACTTTTCTAGCTCCCTTCTACTCTCAGATGCCTCTCTGGATTTTCTAACATGGGAATCCTGTACGGATCTCTCAACCACCACCCTCTTCCCCACTTAGGGACTAATCTCCCCTTTCTGTATCCCCAGCTACACCCAACATACGCCGGACCCAAGTGGACACTCAGCAAATATCCATTAAATCAGGATTCATGACAGTAAAAATAAAATATCGGCTATTCCTTGAGCAGTCCTGATGTATCAGTCACTGCTCCAAGTGCTTTATATGATTTCATTATGTCATTTTAGCAATACCGTGAGCTGGGTTCATTATTATCCCATCTTATTTTTTTTTTTAATTTTTTTAATGTTTATTTATTCTTGAGACAGGGACAGAGCGTGAACAGGGGAGGGGCAGAGAGAGAGGGAGACACAGAATCTGAAACAGACTCCAGGCTCTGAGCTGTCAGCACAGAGCCCGACGTGGGGCTTGAACCCATGAACTGTGAGATCATGACTTGAGCCGAAGTCGGACGCTTAACCCACCGAGCCACCCAGGGGCCCCTTATTAGCCCATCTTATAAATGAAAATACAAAGAGTCAGAAAGATTCAGGTCATATAACAGGTACTTGCTACAGCCAAAGTCCAGATCCAAGTGTGTGGGTCGTCAGAGTCTATTTTGGGCATTTGAGCCATAAATGTTTTGAGTTAGGCAAGGTCTGGAATTTAATATTAAAGCAATTGCTCAAACATAATTGACTTTGGAAATTATAGGTAATCATTGTCATTGTCCAAATAACTGAGTCCAGTTAGATCAAGTTTATTTATTTTTGAGATGGAGAGCACTAGCGGGGGAGGGGGCAGAGAGAAAGGGGGACAGAGGATCCAAAGCAGGCTCTGTGCAGACAGCACGGAGCCTGATGCGGGGCTCCAACTCACGAATGGCGAGATCATGCCCTGAGCTGAAGTCGGATGCTTAACCGACTGAGCCACCCAGGTGCTCCAGATCTTTCCTTTTTTATTTGCCTACTGTGAAACCCTTAACACATATCCGTTGTCCCAGAAAAATATGTGTATTTGAATTCTCTCAACAGCACTAGGATGTAGGGACAGTTATCATTCTTCATTTTACAGATAAGTGAACTGAAGCACAGAGAGACATTCCCAGGGACACACAACAGGGAGAGGGAGTTAGGTCTTGAACTCAAGACTCTTGACCGCGGTGCTGACCGAGAAGTCCTCTGATTTCTCCCTGTTCTCCCTCTTGGAAGCGATGGGGACCTCAAGACCTTCCCTGTGCAAATGCTTATAAAGTTCCACATTTGCGTCACTGTTTCAACACCCAACACACTCAGTGGAACTGATGCGTAGAGGTTAACTGCTCCTGTCTACCTCCTCAGTGAGCTCAGAAATCACACCATGGAGTAAGGAAAGGGCCTTGCCCTATGGCGCATCTCTCTTAGCAACCAGTGCTGAATGAGATAGGATGCACTGAAAAATTCCTTTCTCTCTCAGGCCAGAGAAATTCACGATGATGGGATCAAGCTGCCCTGACGACTGCCAATCAAATTTATGCAGCGTGGTGGCGATGCGATCTGAGTGATTATTCCACTGGCTCAGAATCAATAGACATCACTCTGCCTCCCAAGAGGTCTGCAGAGTCACGTGACGAAGGACATGCATGAATCCATAACCCCGCTACAGGGAAGAGTGGGAGAGCTGGACACAACCATCCAATCGATCACACCAAGGAACTTAGACTAGTGGCTTTACCTCTCCGAACCTCAGTTTCCTCATCCTTAAAGTGGGGCTGTGGACACCATGCAGAGTTAATATGGAGGTTAAATGAGGCGATGAAAATGAAAGCACCATTTAAACGATAAAGAGCCACAGAAGTGTCTGATGCTATTCTTTAGGGCAGACACCAGGTGTGAGGTCTCTTTCACTCCAGCAAAATCTCCTCTATGTAGTGCATACGCCATAAAGGAATGAATACATGATTATTTCCCAGCATGCTTCAACAACAATACTGTGGCCATCCATTGCGTTGCTTTCCCATTACCTATTCCTCTGTCTCCTCGTAACAATACCTTGACGCTCCTTTCGGAAAGTAGAAAATATCTCTTCCTCACCGTCCCTTCACGCGGCCGGTACAGGGTGTTTCCCTACAACTATAGCTTCATGAAAGGTTTCACCACCAACGTGTGGTCTCAGTGAGAGCCCTGAAGGCTTCAGGAATTGGATCTGGGATGAGCACACATCATAAGCTGGGCCACCAGGACGAATAGCATTGACTCAGGACTGTTGTTTTTTACTTGGCATGTTCAAGTTGGTAAATGAACTTGGACATCCTAGGGGTTGTCATGCTACCCGGTGGGGATAAAATAAAGCCACCACAACAGAAAGCAGAATAAAGCAGTGGATACATCAGATTTCTGAGGACATTGATTATCTGAAACCAGTGAAATACCCTATTTCTGAAATACCCTGAAATACCTCATTTCTGGCCTTTTTATGACATGAGTCAATACATTCCCTTTTTTAGTTGAAGGCACTTTGAGTTGGATTTCTGTCAAAAGAAAGCTGACTAATACAGAAACAGGTTTGGCCCAGAACAAATATAAAATAGATCTGAAGACCTCCCACTGGACTCTTGGGTTGGCCCAAATAGACTTACGAGAACTTTTATACTTTGTACCAGTGCTGAGACATTGCGGTCTGGGTTTATTCTTTGTGCCTGAGAAGGAAACCTCTCCCTCTCTTTGTCACTTGGCATCATAGCTTGACATTAGAAAGGACTAAAGGAAATGGAAGGAAGGGATGTTTGGCATCCCACATGCTGGCTCATCTCCAGAGAGTTGGCTCCCCAGTGGACAGTCCCAGGGGACCTGGAGGCAATCTCCTTTTGTGCTGTGCTGACCGCACCTGCTTCAGCTGATTACAGAGCTATCCTTCACTTTCCAGCCCTGTCAAGTGCTTCCATCCCTCAGCTCAGGGAAACTTCTCCCCAGATTGCAATCTTCCCTAAAATCTTCCATTGCCCGGTCCTCCTAGTCATTGCTCCTGTCGAAACCTTTTAAGATGATTACACGGGGCAGCCCAGAGATACCACAGGCTCCGGAAATAGAGTTTGGGCTGAGTCTTGGCCCATCACTTACTACCCATATGCTGGTAAACGAGTCACTTAAACTCTTTGAGTCTCAGGTATCCTTTCTGTAAATCAGATATAATAACGTTTTTCTCCAAGGTTGCTGTGAGATTTTAAGATGATGTGTAAACGTGCTTTGTAGAGCATGCAGTGGACATTCAATAAATGGTAGGGATTGCTGTCATCCTTTCTCTCGACTTTTGTTTGCATTTTGTGCAATTCATTGTGCTTGATATGCGCTTCACCCAAATGGACTGCAAGGACACCAGAGCAGGCACGTTCGTGATGATGCCGTGAGTTCCTTATTGTTTTAGCAAGATCCCAAGACATAGTGGCTCCTTAATAACTTGGCCGGAGAAGAAATAGATAACGAAAAGGATATGCAAGTTTGTAGATGACCTGAAGGAAAAGAAATGGAGAAAGGAGGTAATACGGCTTTTACTTGGCCATCTCTGATTGAGAACATGTAGGACAAAGTTGCAGTGTTAGAGGAGCTCAGTCAAGTGGAGAAGACAAGGAAGATAAAAAGCAAGTAAAAATATAGTATTTTTGTTTCGGTTGCAGATAGAAACCTACTCCAGCCATCTTTTTTTTTTTAATGTTTTTGTTTTTTTTAAATTTATTTTTGAGAAAGAGAGAGAAAGAGCGAGTGAGCAAGCAGGTGAGGGGCAGACAGACAGGGAAACATAGAACCCAAAGCAGGCTCCAGGCTCTGAGCTGTCAGCACAGAGCCCGACACGGGGCTGGAACTCAGGATGTGTGAGATCATGACCCCGAGCCGAAGTCAGACACTCAACCGACTGAGCCACCCAGGCACCTATGCTCCGGCCATCTTGAACAAAAGGGAGACACAGTGGACGGATGTTGGATATTTCGCGAAGCAACAAGTCTTTGGGAGGGAGGAAAGGAGTGACGAGGGTGGGCGTGGTTACTTCGTCTGGAGTGCTGCTATTAACGCAGCTTGTTACCAAGCACCCCCAGCTCCCCTCTCTCTTCCTAGAAGAAATGTTCCTATTTCCCGCACAGAAGTTCTGACTGGCCCAGATTAGGTCATGCATGTACTTTTCAATCACCTTCTCACATCAAATGCGACCCCTGGAGGCTCACCTATGTCAGGGTTTGGGGGAGGTTTCTACGGGAATGGTGCATCAAGAGCCAGAAAGTTCCCAGAGAAGGAGTTTCTACAGCTTAATTAGAGGTTTGTAAAGAGTGTCCTTGATCAGGCTTGGGGAAAGTGAGGGACAGCCTCCAAGAAGAGGTGGCCAGTGAGTATGGTGGCCTTGAAAGTCAGTAGGCAGTTCATGAGATAATCCAGATCAAGAACCTAGACCCTGAAGAAAGAGGGGCTCTGTGGGGTTCAAGGTCTGAAGCTCACAGAAGAGCCCATTTGGGCAGTCAAGTTTCCTCTCAAGGAACTGGGGAATCACAGGTGGAAAACAAACTGTGCTTCTGGGGCATCCAAGGGGTTTGGGAAGGTCAGGCTAGGGTATCGGGGTCAGGCTAGAGCCTTTCCATAATGTCAGGAAGGGGCAGTGGTAGGGGAAAACCAGAGTCAAAAATTCAGGCTCCAGTCTTGCTCAACCACTGACCAGCTACACGATTATAAGGAATTCTCCACCCTGAGACTCCGTTACCTCACCTGCAAAGTGGAGGAAATCATATTTCTCAGACTGGATGTGCCGCCTAGAGGAGAAGATGTATTTGGAACGATCTAGCAAGAATTGGCAGGACCAGAAGACCCCTCCGCGCCCGTGGGTTTCCGTTTTCATTGTTGCTTTGGATGCTGTACTCTGAGGTTTCGGTGATTATTCCGATGGGGGATAAATTTTGGGAAGAGTCCATAAGGGAAGCATTCAGAGGCCAGGAACTCAGGGACCCTGTGTATTTCAGCGACCCGTCCTTAATCTTGGGAACTGGCTAGGAGGGAGGCTCGCATATATGTGCTGAGCAGAGCATGTTGTATTTGTGGTTCTCACTCCTCATCATTGCACGGGCTTTCGCACGCCTGGGCTCGCGGACCTCTTCTCCTTGGCTTTGCCCACTTCGTCTGGCTGCGTCTTTTTCAGATGCTTAATCTCTGGACAGAGAAACCGCTGCAAGGCAGCATCCCAGCCCCAGGGGGAAGCCCCAGCTCTCATGCTGTAATTCCTGTGTTTTCACCTGACTTGCGACACCGCAAGTTCATCCCCCAGACGCCTCATTACACAGCGGAGTCCGGCCCAAGCTGAGGGCCGTTATTTTCTTTGCTCCCTGGTTGCCGGGCAGGCCCGGGGGTAGGAGGGGAAGCCATTTCAGAAAGCCACTTGGAGAATGGCAAGCATCTGGTCTTTGGAAGCACAGCCTAAGCTCTTAATGCTGGCTCTGTTGTCCATGAACCTTGGGGCCTAGAGCAACCTCCTTGACCGCTCCGACTGGGTTTTGTTATATGTGAGGTGGGGAGAATCTCACGGGGCCATGGAAAAGCTCCGGTGAGGTTCTTAGGAGAGTGCTTTTGTGAAGTGGCATCCAGCCTGGGGAAGGGACTCAGGAAGTGTTAGTTTCGTTTACCTTCTTTCAGGTTAGAATAACCTGTGTCCTCAGGAGTACTGATGCATAGGGGCACTTGTACCCCAATGTTCATAGCAGCACTCTCAACAATAGCCAAATTATGGAAAGAGCCTAAATGTCCATCAACTGATGAATGGATAAAGAAATTGTGGTTTATATACACAATGGAGTACTACGTGGCAATGAGAAAAAATGAAATATGGCCTTTTGTAGCAACGTGGATGGAACTGGAGAGTGTGATGCTAAGTGAAATAAGCCATACAGAGAAAGACAGATACCATATGGTTTCACTCTTATGTGGATCCTGAGAAACTTAAGAGAAACCCATGGGGGAGGGGAACAAAAAAAAAAAAAAAAAAAAAGAGGTTAGAGTGGGAGAGAGCCAAAGCATAAGAGACTGTTGAGAACTGAGAACAAACTAAGGGTTGATGGGGGGTGGGAGGGAGGAGAGGGTGGGTGATGGGTACTGAGGAGGGCACCTTTTGGGATGAGCACTGGGTGTTGTATGGAAACCAATTTGACAATAAATTTCATATATAAAAAATAAAAAAAAAAAAAAAAAAAAAAAAAAAAGAATAACCTGTGTCCTGGGTCCCTCTTCCCTCCAGGGGCCAGCAGGCTCTTTCTGTGCCTCCCTGAGAGTCCTTGTCTCCTTTTGATGGTGATGAATGTAAAGGAAGGGAATTAGGCACGAAAAACAGAGACGTGTGTGTATTTGCAGGCTTGGATTTTGCACACGTTTTCGAAATTCCTTCAAGCTGTTTATCCTACTCGGCAGATCGGCCCTCCCCTGTCACCAGATCATCGATAAGCTCTCCAGAGTCTAGAGAAATGTCTACACGGGTCTGGGGAAGTTCAAGAGCATGAGACCGCCAGGTACCTAGGGTAAGTGGAAGAGAAGGGTCGGCCAAGGAGGAGGTCACTTGGCAGGAGGCATCGTCCAATTCACCACATCCCTGGGCAGCAAGTTGGCCGTGGGAAGGGTCTCTGAGATACACAAATAGACAGAGAAGGGGTTTATAAAGTGATAGGAGAGGGGGCGCCTGGGTGGCGCAGTCGGTTAAGCGTCCGACTTCAGCCAGGTCACGATCTCGCGGTCCGTGGGTTCGAGCCCCGCGTCGGGCTCTGGGCTGATGGCTCAGAGCCTGGAGCCTGTTTCCGATTCTGTGTCTCCCTCTCTCTCTGCCCCTCCCCCGTTCATGCTCTGCCTCTCTCTGTCCCAAAAATAAATAAACGTTGAAAAAAAAAATTAAAAAAAAAATAAATAAATAAAAAATAAAGTGATAGGAGAGAAAGGAGAGGTCCCTGGGATGTGACCTACTTGCTCAGCTCACCTGCAATATTTACCCCCCAGTGGGGTTGCAGGTCTGCTCAAGCAAAGTGAGAGCCCACCCCCACTGGACCACTCATTAAAAACAAGATGCTTGGGGCGCTTGGGGGGCTCAGTTGGCTAAACGTCCGATTTCGATTCAGGTCATGGTCTCACGGTTTGTGAGTTCGAGCCCCACGTCGGGCTCTGTGCTGACAGCTCAGAGCCCAGAACCTGCTTGGGATTCTGTGTCTCCCTCTCTCTCTGCCCCTCCCCCACTTCCCTCTCTCTCTGTCCTTCCCCAACTCACTGTCTTCTCTCTCTCTCTCTCTCTCTCAAAAAGAAATAAAACATTTTTAAAAATTAAAAAAAAAAAAGCAAGATGCTGTTCTTTCGGTGAGAACAGATTGGAGGAGGAGGAGGAGGAGAGGCATTTGAAAGTACGGCAAATTTGGATGACCCAGGCCTCTTTTCACTACTGTGGAGTCTGATTATTTTTTTAAAAAAATGCGAATATTTTGAGATGTTGTGGAAAGCGTGCAGACGGGGAGTCAAGGAGAGGATACAGAGGTGGTTAAGAGTTTTGCTTTCGGAATCCATTGGGCTGAGGTCAACATGGCCCGAGGACTCCGCTCCCTCACCATCTGTGGATGACCTCGAATAAATCACTTACTTTGCCAAACTTCAGTCTGGGGGAAATCATTGTGTAAAATTCACTGACACTATTTAGCATAGTGCCTCTATCTGTGTATCTACTCTTTATTACCAGACGTGTTGCTGTCGTCTGCTCTGGATCTTGGTAATAGCAACCCGGTTTTCTTTTGAAGACGACCTCCTCTCCAAGTGTCATTTCGGCGTGCTTTAGGTGGAACTATCTTTCTGTGCCAGGCTGGATCTCATGACCCAGTCCTGTCCCAATCAGAAACGCCCTATCCCTGGCCATAGTGATCAGAGTGGGGTTAGGTAAATGTGAGGGGACATGGGAGGTAGCAGAATCTAGAAGACAGGGCTGGGTAGAGGGCCGGCATAAAGAGGATCAGTGGCCCTGCTGTCCGGGAACACAGACAAAAAGGAGACCCCACGGGAAGGATCCAGGAGAAGAAACACCTCGACCCTTGCTCTCCTTCCTCCCTCCTTCCGGTTTCCTGCCAGAGCTCACCAATGGCCAAACCCAATCAGAAGCCCAAGGCAAAGAAACAGGGATTGAAATCCTTTCAGGACAGCCTCCCAGGGCTGCGAACAGAATCCAGAAACAGGGGAGAGGGTCTAGAGAGGCAAGCGGGAGACAAACGGAGCAAGTTCATAATTAAAACAGCGTTACAGGCACCTGAATAGAGAGAACGAATATGAACAGACCAGAAAATCCCAAAGTATCAACCAGGACATGTAGAAATTTGGTATAAGGAAGCGTGACATCTGGGATTCCAGGGGAAAATAAGGGCCTTGTAAAAAAGTGGTGTTAGGATAACCGGATAGACGTTTGGAAAATGGTAAAAGTTGTGTCCACATCTCATCCTATTCATCAGGTTAGATTCCAAACGCATCAGAAATCTAAGTGTGAAAAGCGAAACCACACACATATTAAAAGAAGACACAGGAAAATTCTTTTAACCCTGGGAGTAGCAAGAGCCTCTTTTCTATGACTCACGATTCAGAAGTGTTAAAAGATTGATAAATTTAACTATCGAATTTTTATTAAGTTTTGCATGACCCAAAACATCACATGTGGTCAAAGTGAAATGAAAAGGTCAGAGAAAATAGTTGCAATTTATATCGTAAAGGGCTCAACTCATGAATAGCCTTAAAAAGCTCTTCGAGGGGCGCCTGGGTGGCGCAGTCGGTTAAGCGTCCGACTTCAGCCAGGTCGTGATCTCGCGGTCCGTGAGTTCGAGCCCCGAGTCAGGCTCTGGGCTGATGGCTCGGAGCCTGGAGCCTGTTTCCGATTCTGTGTCCTCCCTCTCTCTCTGCCCCTCCCCCGTTCATGCTCTGTCTCTCTCTGTCCCAAAAATAAATAAACGTTGAAAAAAAAAATTAAAAAAAAAAAAGCTCTTCGAAACTGAGATCAAATGGGCAAGAGGCATAGTTCATGGCAAAGGAAAGGTAAAGGTCCTCGAAACAAAGGGCAAGATGCTCAATCTCACTCAGCACAAAGGAAATGCAGATTTCAACTGCACTGCAATGCTACCTCCCACCTCTCAGAGGGGCCCGAATCCAAGTGCATTGTTTGCAAAGAAAGCTTCGATCCCCATGTTGATGGCAGAAACGCAAAATGTCCAGCGCCTACCAATTTTACAACACGCAACGCTATTGCGTACGTATTGACCCTTTGACCAGGTAATCCTACTTGTAGGAATTTACCCTAAAGAGAGACTTCCATAAATAAGAGAACATCCCCTGTTTTATTTACTTCCCCTGTATTATGTCCAAGAGCAAAAAGACTGGACACAACTCAAATGTACATCATTCAAAGAATGGTTGAATAAACGAGGAGTACGTCCGTGCAGGAGACTATGCTGTGAAAAATCAATGAGAAATAGCTCCATGTACAGCTTTGGAGTTGTTTTCTGGGTATTTTGTTAAGTAAAAAAGCAAGTTGTTGAACACCGTTTGGGGTTTGCTACCTGTGTGTAACCAAAGGGGAAGCGTATACTGTATTTACAAAAAGCAGCAGAAAGGTAAATTGGAAACTAACACAAATAGTGTTTACCTATACAGGTTGGGGGGATAGAGCACAGAGACAGATATTTTCTGGGGTGCACCTTTTCATATGGTTTTAAGATTTTTTTTTTTGTTTTTAGTTTATTTATTTATTTTGATAGAGAGCTTGGGGAAGAGGCAGAGACAGAGAGAGAGAGAGAGACAATCCCAAGCAGGCTCTGGGCTGACAGTGCAGAGCCCAGTGTGGGGCTTGATCCCATGAATTGTGAGGTCATGATGTGAGCTGAAACCAAGAGTCACTGCTCAACTGACTGAGCCACCTAGGCACCCCAGCTTTTAAGTTTTAACTATGTTAATACTTACGTATGCAAAAATTCAGCAAATAAAGTAAAAAGGCAACCAAACATTGGAAGTAAACTGAAACAAACAACCCTGGTAATGTGTTAATTTCACCACATTACCACACAGCAAAGATCTCTTTTTTTTTTAATGTTTATTTATTTTTGAGAGAGACAGACAGGATGAGAGTGGGTTAGGGGCAGAGACAGAGGGAGACACAGAATCGGAAGCAGGCTCCAGGCTCCGAGCTGTCAGCACAGAGCCCGACGCGGGGCTCAAACTCACAAATCGTGAGATCATGACCTGAGCTGAAGTTGGATGCTCAACCGACTGAGCCACCCAGGCACCCCACTGAGCAAAGATTTCAAGTGACTTTTGATCACGGTACTCAGGTTGTCCTCAAGGATAAGAAGAGCTGCAAAGAAATATCAAACTTCATTCAGCAATTTCATTGTTCATAGTCATATAGTAATTGTAACACTGTAATAATTTAGTGCTTATTATAGGTAGGATAAAGCAAATATATAATATGCATGTATGTGTTATCACGAACTAAGATTTTTGGTTTGAGACTAAAGAACATAAACATGTGAATGAAGGTGTTCTGAATAAGCCTTGTAATACTAAATTTGAATTTTGAATATCAATACAGACTCATGATTTTATTAAACAAATATATTTTCTAGTTCTTTCCATTGAAAAGACCTAGAAGAAATGGTATTCTTTTTTTTAAAAAATTTTTTTTTCAACGTTTATTTATTTTTGGGACAGAGAGAGACAGAGCATGAACGGGGGAGGGTCAGAGAGAGAGAGAGACACAGAATCGGAAACAGGCTCCAGGCTCCGAGCCATCAGCCCAGAGCCTGACGCGGGGCTCGAACTCACGGACCGCGAGATCGTGACCTGGCTGAAGTCGGACGCTTAACCGACTGCGCCACCCAGGCGCCCCAAGAAATGGTATTCTAATAGCTATGAGCTCACTTGGTCCCTAGATCTTAGTCTCTGACTGCCATTCTCCCCTAAAAGGAAACAGAGCTCCTTGGAGAAATGGATGATGGTAAGTCTGGGGCAAAGTATAAAATGAGTAGTGTTGTGTGAGAAAGCAAGAATGTTGAAGGCATGTTAAAAGGACAAAGCCAGTTCATGGGAGCTCCTGCTGGCCAAATTTGGGACATTTTGAGCATCAAACAGGAAAATAACTTTGATTGATTGCAAAATACAGAATGAATAACAATTCACCATAAGTGATTCTAGACAAATAAAAGAGCAATATGAATGGATGGTGGATGGATGGATGGATGGATGGATGGATGGTGGATGGATGGTGGATGGATAGATGGTGGATGGATGGATGGATGGATGGATGGATGGATGGGTGGATGGTGGATAGATGGTGGATGGATGGATGGATGGATGATGGATGGATGGATGGATGGATGGTGGATGGATGGTGGATGGATGGTGGATGATGGATGGATGGATGGATGGATGGTGGATAGATGGTGGATGGATGGATGGATGGATGGATGGTGGATAGATAGATGGTGGATGAATGGATGGTGGAGAGATGGTGGATGGATGGATGGATGATGGATGGATGGATGGATGGATGGTGGATGGATAGATGGTGGATGGATGGATGGATGGATGGATGGGTGGATGGTGGATAGATGGTGGATGGATGGATGGATGGTGGATAGATGGTGGATGGATGGATGGATGGATGGATGGATGGATGGTAGATAGATGGTGGATGGATGGATGGATGGATGGTGGATGGATGGATGGATGGTGGATGGATGGATGGATGGTGGATGATGGATGGATGGATGGATGGTGGATAGATAGATGGTGGATGAATGGATGGTGGAGAGATGGTGGATGGATGGATGGATGATGGATGGATGGATGGATGGATGGATGGTGGATGGATAGATGGTGGATGGATGGATGGATGGATGGATGGGTGGATGGTGGATAGATGGTGGATGGATGGATGGATGGTGGATAGATGGTGGATGGATGGATGGATGGATGGATGGTAGATAGATGGTGGATGGATGGATGGATGGTGGATGGATGGATGGTGGATGGATGGATGGATGGTGGATAGATGGTGGATGGATGGTGGATATATGGTGGATGGATGGTGGATGGATAGATGGTGGATGGATGGATGGATGGATGGTGGATGGATGGTGGATAGATGGTGGATGGATGGATGGATGGATGGTGGATGGATCGATGGATCGATGGTGGATAGATGGTGGATGGATGGTGGATGGGTAGATGGCGGATGGATCGTGGATAGATGGTGGATGGATGGATGGATGGATGGATGGATGGATGGATAGATATGGAAACTCTGCTGAAAATTGGTAACTAGAAGAAATACTTATTAGTTTGCCTTTTAAGAATAAACTGTAGTTCATCTAGCTGATAAAAGGAAGCTCTTCTTTACTAAATGAAGCCAGAAAATAACTGCTGAACAAATGACAGAACTCAAAAATCCCAACTTAAGAGCCCTTAGAGAGATAATTAAATTCCAGAGCGGTCTCAATACGAGTAACAGAGGTAGCTCTCCGGGGAGTGACTTTCAAGCATATGGGGGAGTGCTGAGGGAGTGAGAGAGTTTACTTCATAGTTTTTGTCCATCTGTCTTCTTCAGAATGTTCATCACAAACACATACAGTACTTTTTACAATGAAAAAAAAATAGCTTAAAAATAAAAGCAACTTCCATTGTGTAAATTCTTACTTTTCCTTCAGGACTTCACTTAGCTATTCTCTCCTTTAGGCAAACTTCCCAGGCCGCCCACCCTAAGCAAGGGAGTCTCTTCCTTTTTTGCTGACCTATACTATTGTACTTACCACATTCTGAACATACAATTGATTGTTTACTCACCTTCCACCAAATCATTAGGGTTTCTTTTTTAATGTTTATTTATTTATTTTGAAAGAGAGAGAGAGAGTGTGTGTGTGTGTGTGTGCATGCATGTGTGTGCATACACAAGGGGAGAGGCAGAGAGAATCCCAAGGAGGCTCTGAGCTGGCAGCCTGATGCAGGGCTCAATCTCACAGAGCTGTGAGATCATGACCTGAGCCGAAATGAAGAGTCAGACGCTTAACCCACGGAGCCACCCATGCGCCCCTAGGGGTGTTGTTGTTGTTGTTGTTTTAAATTCTTTGTTGCCTTGGTTTCTGTTACCTGTTTGGCACAAGGTAGAGTTCGATATATGCTTGCTGAGTGTTTAACTCATGAACTTGGAGAAGGGCTTTGGGAGGTTGATCATCACAACCAATTCATAGCTGATACCCTCCCTCTTCTGCATCAAAATCCTCTGGAAAAAAAAAAGAGGTTTAATTTTAGAGAATTCAACAAGTAATTAATAAGTAAACTATGTATTTTCTCTGGGCCTTCAGTTTTCTCGTCTACAAAGGTACGTGGGTGTGGGGAGGAGAAAACCACACCAATTCAATTGGGAATAATTGAGAAAACAATGTGCTTAATAGCAACTTGTTGGATGAACATATGAATGAATAAGTCGTAGAATTTATAAACAAATGAATAAACGGGTGAGTAAAAGAACGCAGAGATGGAAGGAGAGAGAAAAGAACTGAGGGGCATGAATGGATGGGTGGATGGGTGGATGGATGGATGGATGGATGGATGGCTGTGTGAGTGAGCAGTCAGGTCTGACCTAATTTATTCAGATTATGTAAAGCACAGGTGAACCAACAGCCACAAAAAGATCATTTTCTGTTCCAACCATGAGGTTGTCTTCCTGTTTCTTCTGCTTTTGTGATTAAAACATGATTGGCTTTGATGGGATAACCAGGTTGCAGAGCCCGGCAATGTGATCCCTTCCGATGTGTGGGCCTGACTCCAGCTGCACAGGGAGTGACTCACCTCATTGAGTCTGGACCCGCCCCGAGAAGATAAAGTCTTTGAGCCCCTAGAGCTGATGGGCAGCTACCATTCTCCTAAGTTGAAAAGGAGGCTGAAACCCTAACCCTAAGTGATGTCACTCTGTGGGAAGGCAGATGCTTTTAGGGCAGGCTTGGACACTCACCTGTGAAATCTACAAAAAGAAAAATTAAATTTTTTTTTTAACGTTTATTTTTGAGACAGAGAGACAGAGCATGAATGGGGGAGGGGCAGAGAGAGAGGGAGGACACAGAATCGGAAGCAGGCTCCAGGCTCCGAGCCATCAGCCCAGAGCCCGACGCGGGGCTCGAACTCACGGACCGTGAGATCGTGACCTGAGCTGAAGTCGGACGCTTCACCGACTGAGCCACCCAGGCGCGCCAGCAAAAACAAAAATTAAATGCCAGTCCCCGTAAATGAGGAGTTACTCCGTCCTGGTAGAGTAAAGGAAATAGAGAAGCAGAGCAAACAACACCACAGGCTGTGCTTGGACAGCTGAGTCTGAGACAGGGGGCTTGAATTCAAGTCCTAACCCTGCAGCTAACTAGCTAAGAAGCCTTTGCCTTGCCTCCACCCCTCGTTGAGCCTCAGTTTCTGGAAAATAAAGAGGTGAAGGTAACCACGTTTGCTTCCGGCACCAACACTTTCAAGACCACAAGCCCAGAGATTGTTCTGTTCAATGTTGACTTGTTTGGAGTCCCTCCTAGCGTCTCAATTTCCCGTTCTTACACCTGCTGTCTCTTTCGCATAGTTGCTGTGAGGGTCAAATGAGATCACGGCTACAAAAGTGGGTTAAAATGGTACAGCGTATGCTGAGAACGTGAACGTTTGATAAAAACTCCAAGACAGCCGCTGCGGTTTGGAAGAAGAGAGATCAGAGAGAGGGTATCAGAGAGTAAAGTATAGCTTGAGAAAGTACGTTATTCACTGTAATAGCCTCCCCGCTGTGCCCTCTTCCTCTGAGTAGAGTGTGGTCTAAGGCAGTCATTTCTCCGGGTGCAGACATCTTGGCCAAGAGCAGGGTAACCTCAGGCCAGCTTCCGTCAGGTAAGCTGACGTGGCCTGGACACCCTGCTCTGTGACCTCGGGCAATGGACGTCTCCTTTCTGAAGGCTTAGGTTCTTCATCTGACAAGTGGGAGAAGAAAATCTCCCTGTCTGGGCTGTTGCAAGAACCAATTGGATGACAGAGAATGTTCTGCAGAGTTGGGAGGGTGCCGAAGACAGGGGCGGTCCCTTCCAAACTGACAGGGGACATGTCTCTTGGAATTAGGTAAGACCTTAGAAAAAATTAAGGTACTGTCTCCTAGACCCTCTCATCTAGACAAAAAGGCTTCTAAGAATCTTGAGAGTGCCCCCCAGCCTCCTGGCACTCCAGAGTAGAGAGTAACCTCTTGCAAAAACAGTGAACGTGGCTTTCAGGCATGGAATTAACCACCCCCAGAGCCACAGAACCCGGAAAGATTTTAAATGAGCTCTAGAAGCTTGGGCAGAGAAAGCTGAAAATAAAAAGGGATTCGGGGCTCCCAAATTTCCATAGAGAGGAAACAGACGGTGAAAGGCCCTCAGCAATAAACGTAGCTCATTTCGTGAGAAGAATGAATGAATGAATGAATGAATGAATAGAAAAGAAAGAATGTGTATCTCAGAGGACAAAGCCCAGAGAACAGAAACGAGAGTGAAAAAGAACATGGATGAGGGGACCACTCCCAGTGAGTCGAACTGAGTCTTAAATGGAGAGCGTTTTCTGTCCTCAGAGCAGTAGAAACAGCTGAGTTCCAAGCTGGATTTTAGAATGTCTATGAACCAGTGTCTTTTTCACAGTTTTCTGGGTGAAGAGCTGCATCCAGAAAGCTCTACTAAGGGCGCCTGGGTAGCTCAGTCGGTTAAGCATCCAATTCTTGAATTCTTGATGTCAGTTCAGGTCATGATCTCATGGTTTGTGGAATCAAGCCCCACGTTGGGCTCTGCGCTGACAGCACGGAGCCTGCTTGGGATTCTCTCTCTCGCTGTCTCTCTGCCCCTCCCCTGCTCGCACGCACATGCACACTCTCTCTGTCAAAATAAATAAATAAACTTAAAAAAAAAAAGAAAGAAAGCTGTATTAAGCAACCTTGTCTACATCGGGGCCTGATGCAAAGCATGAGACGACAAGCTTCAAGAATCCCTCAGTTAAAATTCACAGTAGCACAATGTGGCGGGCATTTATTCGGCTCATTTTCCAGAGAGGAAACTGAAGCCCAGAGAGGCGAAATCGCTTACCTAAAGTAGGAGTTGGCAGACATTTTCCATAAAGAATCAGACACTAAGTACTTTAGACCTTGCGGGCCATAAAGTCTTCTGTTGCAACACCTCAACTATGCATCCCAGCGGGAAAGCAGGAGGGCAAGACACCCAGTAAATGACCGGGTGCAGCTGTGTTCCAACGAAACTTTATTTACAAAAACAGGCATGAGCCATAGTTGACCAGTAGGCTACCATTTGCTACCCCCTGGCCTCATGTTGTACATCTATCAAGAGACGGAGCCTGGATTTAAACGCAGGCGGAAGAGAATCCGGAGGCTGAGCCCTATACTAATGGTCTCTTGGAAACCCTAAGAAGCCAGAGTTTGGAGAAGAAAGAAAGTGCTGTAGACGGAATGGTCTTGTCCCCCCAAAATTCACAGATTAGCACCGTCAGTGGGTGATGGCTGTCCGAAGGATTACAGAGCACAGCCTCCTCCGTTTATCCCCGTGGGACACTCATCAGGCCGTGAGGGGATCATGTGCCACGTGACTGACTCCCCTTTGTACTCGGAGCTCCTGGAAGGTGTGGCCCGTCTGTGACCTCTGCACGGCCAGGACCTAGCTTGTGGGTTGCTGTAGTCAGCATTGGGGGCCATTCTGATTTCCCACTTAAAATTCCGGGGTCTAGAGTCAGAGGTGCTTCTGGAACAAGCCTCCCTCTTCCATCCCGCATTTTCTTAGTTAAGGATGTGAGCCTTGCTTTGGCTGTGTGTGTGTATGCATGCACACGCACCCACACACATATATCTGCGTGCACACATGTGCATGTGTTCGCGCAAGCCTCCCGAGGTGCATTTACTTAACGGAATTTTATTTCTTGTAACTTCCTTCCCGGCTTGATAGCAAAATTCACCTCCGTCTTCCCGTCAAACTCCTTGTTCCACAGTCAACCCTGGGCATCACTAACCTACAGAATTCTCTTCTGAGTTTCTCGAATCTTCTGGTGCTTTATCCATTGCGTCGCTGGCCCTGTGTCTTCTGAGTTTCTCAACAGAGATGTGTTACTCTCTGGGCTCCAGATTGTGGAAGATTAGGAGAAACCCAAGTTTTATACATTTCCGTAGGGTTTACGTCCTGCAGTTGAAGGGTATGAAGGGCTTGGCCCCCAGAGACATGACTCCCCCGCTGTGTTTGTCGCAAGGGAGCTCGAAGGCAGCCTTTCCCCTATGACGCCCTGCTGTCTCTATACCCGAATGTTCTCACACAGCCCGCGTTGCCAGAGTTAACCGCACTCATCTGCTTATTTTGTAAACCACAGCCGAGCCATCACGTTCTCTTCCTTTTTGGGGCTTCTGTTCCTTGTGTGAATGGTTCTTTCTCTGTTGTGAGCTTTGGTGACTGTGTCAGGGTTCCTTTAGGAGACAAGTTTCCCCTCACGGTCTGAAAAACACAACGCAAGAAGAGCCCTGTTAATGGGGGGCCCCCCTCCGGCCTAGCCGTCCAGAACACGGCCCTTCATGCTCCGCTCTCGGGAAACGTGTTCCCGCCAGCTGTATTCAACACCACAAGCAGTTTTAAGACTAAATGTGTATCCGAGATAATAAAAAGCTGTATTAGGGGCACCTGGGTGGCTCAGTCGGTTAAGCGGCCGACTTCAGCTCAGATCAGGATCTCGTGGTCCGTGAGTTCGAGCCCCGCGTCGGGCTCTGTGCCGACCGCTCAGAGCCTGGAGCCTGCTTCAGATTCTGTGTCTCCCTCTCTCTGACCCTCCCCCGTTCATGCTCTCTGTCTCAAAAATAAATAAACGTTAAAAAAAAATTTTTAAAAATGGAGAACCAGAGAAATGCTGAGAGCAGAAACTGCTCCCCCCCCCCCCCCCCCCCCCCAGGATTCACTAACAACAAAACTCAGCCCCCGGGGAGACCAATGTTCTACAATCTCTTCAGAAACTCACTGGCTTCCAGCTCAGTTTAAAATTGAGCAACCATCGGGGCGCCTGGGTGGCGCAGTCGGTTAAGCGTCCGACTTCAGCCAGGTCACGATCTCACGGTCCGTGAGTTCGAGCCCCGCGTCGGGCTCTGGGCTGATGGCTCAGAGCCTGGAGCCTGTTTCCGATTCTGTGTCTCCCTCTCTCTCTGCCCCTCCCCCGTTCATGCTCTGTCTCTCTCTGTCCCAAAAATAAATAAATGTTGAAAAAAAAAATTAAAAAAAAAAATTGAGCAACCATCAAGGTAGATAAATGGATCTTTTTTTTTATTTTTTTTATTTTTTTTGCTTCGGTCCTTGTGAGTTTTCTGTCGGGAGGGCCACCTGCCTGGCGTATCCATGCAACCCACAGCCGCCAGCAAAGGCTCCGGAGTGTGTCTGACAGCTTTCTCACTCACTCCGTGCAAAGAAGCAATTCTCATTTTAGACTCAACAGCTCCAAAGGTCCTTTTCACCTGGCCTCCAACTCTTTGACCTTTGTAAGCCACTGGGGGCAGGGGGTGATTCCAATACTTGGCCACTTAATGCTTCCATTGTTAATTCCAATGCTTAGCCACTGAATGTTTCCATTGTTCTACATTACTTTTAAAAAATCATCTTGATTGCCTGACTTTTTCTGCATTTTAGTCTAGGTTCTTTCTTAACCTGTTCAAGTGTGACATACTCTTTCTGGATTTGTTCAAATTATGTGTTCAATTAGCAAGGCACCATATTAAATTGAGAACACCTCACTGAACACAGAGCACTCTTGGATTCTGCATCTTGGCAATTAATTGGTGTCTACTCCATTGACAGAGTTTTCTGAAAGAATAGACTTCCAAATGCGTCTCCTGACCGTTTTGAATCCATGAAAAATGTCTTCACCTCTTCGGCGCTGTCACAGTTTTGCAAGTTTTGCAGATTGGTTTTACAGAGCTTTGAAATGTAGATCAGCTCACGTCCTGAACGTATGTGTTGGCATCTCCGTTGGCAGTCAGGTTTCCATGAATATTTCGCGTTTATATAGGATCCTGGGTGTCTGGTGAGTTTCTAGTCGAATTTCCTGGACACAGGATGTAGATGTACAGCTACATCTAGTCTCAGATCACATGCCACGTGTGTGGTCTGTAGGGGTTGTCTGAGGCTGAGTCTTGTCTCCGTGTGTCGTGGGGAGTGGGTTACCATTTTGTCAAGTATTGCGTGTGCGCTGTGCTGCCTTAAGCATTACCTCCTTCATTTTTTTAAATTTTTTTTATTTTTGATTTTACTTTTTTGTTTTTATTATGTACTACATTGATACACTGCATAACCTTCTAGAAAGGGCAGATGAGCATAACCGAGTTAATCTTCATCGGTCAGGAAAAGGCTTCTTTAATCCATGTTTTCTAAACCCTTTGACACATAGTAACGATTAACTCCAGAGATGCACCGGTCTCTTTGCACCAAACTCCACTGATACCGATAATAGGCAACCCTTTTTTCCTTGCCCCCGTTACAGAACCTGTGGATGTGCGCAGTGGGTATGCCGGGGATGACCAATCACACGGCCATGACGCCGATCCCGGGAAGAATCTCGAACCATATCGCGCTGCGGCTGCCAGGACCGAGCCCCTCCTTCCCGGCCCCCTTAAGGTGACCCCAAGCATTACCTCCTTTAAACCCGATCCCATGAGGTGGGAACTCTGAGTCTCCCCGCTTGGCTAGATCTGCCCACAGCGCGTGTATACTGTCCCTTCCACCTGCTGCCCCTCACACACATCCATGGGCACATGAGAGAAGTGAGCAGTGTGGTCCAGAGGTTATATCAGTGCCTGAGTGCATATCCTGGCTCTCCCGCTTACCGGGGAGACACGGGGCAAGGCGCTTCACCTCTCTATGCCTCAGTTTCCCCGTCTGGAAAACGGGGATCTAATAGTACAGTTGGTCCTCACAACTCATGAACTCCATACTTGCGGATTCAGCCACTGGCGTACAATGACCTGTGACCCCGAAATGAATACCTGCGGTGTTTCATGATCATTCACGAAGATTCATCCAGACAGGAGTTCCAGTGCTGTTGGCGGTGGGTTTAGTGTTGACGGATCAGCAACATATTCAATGAAATGTCTTTAAGCAGAGACACATGAAACAAGGTTATGTATTGACTGGTTGACAGAAATGTTGTGAGCAGAGGCTTACACGACCCTGACCTTGTGATTCCCCTGGGAGCAGTGGTTCAGAACTCATGAATTCAGAGTGTTGGTGGGGAATTTGTGGAACGAAACTGACATGACTAACAAGAATGAACTGCGCTGGCCTCGCAGGGTGACAAGATTTGAGAAACAAATGCCCACCAGGCTTGGAGCTATATGGCTGCCATACAGGAAGTGTGGAGAAATGTTAGCTTCTACTCTTAGTTACCTGGAAAGTTACCACCCTCATATTCACCACCTGGGCCTTCCTTCTGGATTCTTCCTTGCTGAATCTCTGACACCGAGGAGAAGAAGACCAGGATCCTCTGGGCGCCTGTCCCACCTTGTACAAAAATGATGGTAGTGATTTCTACGCCGGGCCATCTCTGCGACATGGTCGCGTTTGACAGACTGCCCTGTGGGTGTGTGGGACAGTACGTGTCAAACTCCCAACGGTGTCTCTACTGTCTAAGGGCGCAGCCTGGCTCTCTCTCATCTCTCTAATCTGGAAAACAATCTGGCCTTCTGGAAGGTTCTCTTCCCCATTATTTGGGAAGGCTTAGGGAATCCTTGCTCAGACTCTGGGGTGACAGGCGGGGGTGGAAGTTGTAAAACGGAAGGTCTTTGCAGCTTCAGGATGAAGCCAAGAACTTCAAGGCGGAAGTAAGACCCCGGGTGGGAAGGACCCTGGCCCTGACAAAGCCTTTTCTTGAGCTCCTTCCCAGTAGCATGGATTTCTGCCATCCTCCAGGGCTCTCTGCCTCCAGAGTGCTCTCAAGCCCACGTCCTGAACTCCGAACCCCTTAGTGACCACTGAGAGTGAAGCTTGTCTGCCTGACCATTACCACCCTCCTCTGGCTCTGACCACCACCCCTCTTCTGTTGCCAAGACGTCCTCCCTTCTCCACCTAATTTAGGTCCCTCGAATAGAAAGATCCAAAATTAAAGTCATTTAATTTTCTTTGAGAAGAGTGAAGAGGCTGATGAGTCTTCGGAAGAATTCACCAAAAGGAGAAATGGTCACTCATTCTTTGTGAGCAGCGGAGCAATCGTGTCCCCGTTCTGATATTACACATGTGGTTACTTGCCCCCCGTGAACGTCTGTTTCCCAGGGGCAAACAAGGTTTGGCATGCTTGCCTCTCCCACATGGAGTCCTGAAGACTGAGTGAGTAACCCAGGGAAAGCCCCCAAATGATCATCCAGCACCGGGCTCAACAAACTTCCTCTGCAAAGGGCCAGATAGAAAATCTTTCAGACTTCCTGTCCCTAAAGCGGCCATCAACAATATGCCAAGGACTGGGTATGGCCGTGTTCCAATAAAACTTCATTTATGGACACCGAAATTTGAATTTCATACAAATGTAATGTTTATAAAATTTTATCTTTCTTTTGATTGCTCCTAACCATTTAACAGTGTAAAAAAAAAAAAAATCTTTTTTTTTTTTTCAACGTTTATTTATTTTTGGGACAGAGAGAGACAGAGCATGAACGGGGGAGGGGCAGAGAGGGAGACACAGAATCGGAAACAGGCTCCAGGCTCTGAGCCATCAGCCCAGAGCCTGACGCGGGGCTCGAACTCACGGACCGCGAGATCGTGACCTGGCTGAAGTCGGACGCTTAACCGACTGCGCCACCCAGGCGCCCCCCAAAAAAAAATTCTTAATTCACCAGCTCTACAAAACCAGATTTGGCCCACGGGCTGTAGTTTGCCAACCCCCTATCTGGTATGTAGTCATTACTCAATAAACGTCAGCCTCAGTGACAAACAGGATCTTCCTTTGTAAGTCCCTGGCTCCTGATGGAAGTCAACTTGGTGGCACCTTTCTCTGAAGGCCTGCGACTGTTTCACTACCCTCCAAGAACAGTCTAGAAAGCACAGTTTTGAAGATTCTTGGTAGAAAGGCAAAGACATTTCATCCACAGTGATCTAGGCCAATGGCACATCAAGAGAAGGTGGGAGGAAGGTGGGCTTGGAGTCACAGGAATTAGGTTTCAGCTGCAGGTGTTTAACAAGCTCATTAATTTTTTGGCCTCAGTTTCCCTCAGGAGGGACAGGGAGATAATACTACTATTCTAATAATAAAAGTAGCTAACACTAGTGAGTCACATGAGGTGATTTACCTATATAAATTTACTTAATTCTCATTACAACACTGTGGGTGCCATTATGATCATTTATTTATTCCCATTTTACAGACAAGGAAACTGAGGCACAGTCATGTTAACTCATTTGCTCAAAGTCATATAGTGAGGCAGAAATAGTCAGGAGTCAAACTTGGGTACTTTAAAACTTCATCATGCTTAGCCAACCTTTTTAAACTTCAAGCTAAACTTTAGAGGTTGCCTAATCCATTCCCTTAACTTGTTCCTATTTTCGTATATTGGGTAACCCATTCATCCATCTGCTGGGCTGGGCGCTGGTGATACAAAATGGGCAGGACACCATTCTGGGTGTCTAGGATCCCCAAAGGTGGAGAGGGAGACAGATAAATCAACAAACAAGGCAACACCACTCAACTGAAGTCTGAATAGTGTTGGGAGGGACCCAAGACAAAGAGTCATTGGTCTTAGAAGTTGGCAGGGGGTGTTTGTGAGGGGTGGGGAAAGGTATCAGGAAAAACTTCATAGGAGATGTCACTTCTGAGTTGGGCCTCTGAATCCCTTGGCTTGGCATTCAAGGCTTTTCATAGCCTTGACCCAGTTTGCCTTTCCAGCATCCCATCCTGCCTCTTTGCCCACCCAAAGCTTCGCTTCTATATTACCAGACCATTCATGATACTTCTCAACAGTTGGCCCATGGACAAGTGCAGCAGGGGACAAAACTTTCACTATCATGTGGCAAAATTAAAAGAGGGTCCATGAGTGACTCCACCATAAGCCTACATTTGTTCAATGGGAATTACATGCCATTTTTTTTTACCATGTTCTTCCTAATTTGTTGATGTAAAAATAACCTTTCTTTTTTAGAAATGAAATAAGAGTACAAGAGATGGTAGTTTTTTTCCTGCTAATTATTTCACTTGGCATCCCTGCCCCCCCACCCCACTCATACACACACACACACACACACACACACACACACACACACACACACTGGTTGCCAACACTCACCATTTTTTCAAGACAGCGGTCCGTGAAATTGCAAGCCTATGACCAGCACTCAGAACCATTAGCCCAGTTTTATCCTTGGGATCCACTGAATGTGATCCTCTCTTACACTGATCCCACCAGAAAGTGCTTTGGGGGTCTCCGCCCTTCCCCAGCCTGCCGGCCTTTTCTTCTGTGTGGCACTCCCTCTTGGTTTGCCCACCCCAAATCCACTGCTTGTCCCTTTCACCGTGCAAAGACTGCTGTCTACCCCATGGTCCAGCTGTCAGATACGTGGTTCCACCCTCCACACTTCCTGTTGAGTCAGATCAGTAAGCCCTTCTTGACTTCATTCATACACATGGCCTAACCTCTGACCATTACCAGGAAAAAGAGACCTGATCGCCTCTTGAAAAAAACACTTTTTATGGAATATTTGTAACATTAACAGAAGTACATAGACTAACATAATGAACACTTGGGCAGAAGACAACTCAGCTTGGCCAACACTCAGATGTCCAATGGAACATCGCATCTCTTAACCTTTTCTTCCAAATAAAACATCACAGCACTGAAGTTCCAAGGTGCCCCTTCTGTCCCCATTTACTCTCCTCCCCAGAGAAAACATTCAAACTGAAGTGAGCGTATGTCCTTCCTGTGCATGTTTTTGTACTTTTACTCCATTGGTAAGAACCCAGAACACCGTCTTAATTAAATGGTAGCAAACTCCAGGCGTCATCGTGAACTTCCTTTACTGTAATCCAAGATTGTGTTTTCTGATATTTATCCATATACCTTGACACCCTTCATACGAACGTGTGTGGTGCTCCATAGTTACGGATTCTTGTCTCCTGTTGATGGACTTCTAGACCGTTTCCAGGTTGGGGATATTGCATCCAGGGCTGTGAAGACCTCTCGATGACCTCCTGTGCAATTTGGACTCCCTTTTAATAATTTTTCTGATATGTCTGATGATGCCTGAGCAGCAAGGGAATGCCAGGCAATGAGGAAAAACTGAGGCCGGTGCTCCTACAAAGAGGCAAGGCTGAATCTTGAACTGAGTGGGAAATGACACCATCCCCTGGAGGAGTTCAGAGATGGCCTCTTCTTCAGGAATCAATTTCTGATTTGTTTCCTTTGGACACCTTGCCCCAGGGCCTTCACACCCGGGGAAGAGCTGCTCAGCCCCGGGGCTGGAGGCGGCCAAGGTCTTCCCAGGATATTGCTGCTTGTGGAGATTTGCAAAGACTCTTCCATGGGTGCGGGTAATTGCACAAAGTCGTCTGTGAGTTTCATAAGTCAGTTTAGCAGCCATATAATTGAGGTAGTTTAATTTTAGCTCTTCATTTCTCCTTATAAGAGGGAGCTGTTTCTGAGAAATCTAAAAATTTTCCTTTCCCCAGAAGAAGTTTCTTTCAAGCCTGAACTAATCTCAGGCGGCGGCACACTCGCGGCATCATCCACGTGAGGTCTAGCAAAGGGCTTGTCCCAAGTTTGCTGGCCCCAAAATGAGCCCCGTAACTTGAGTGTGAGTTTCAGACTGACTCCTTTCCATTTGCTCTGCTTCTGGCCTGGCGACTGAAGGGTTCAGGCCCCACATCAGCCAGTCACTTGTGATTCTGCCCCCGTGGCAGGCAGTCACCTCATGCCAAAGAGCTACAGATTTGCAGGAATGGGTTCTCGGTCACCTCCCACAATTCTTGTGAGGCTCAAAAAGTTATGTTCAAAATCCCCGGGAGCTTCTGATCTTAGCATCAGCTTGAATTGGACCCTACCTGCAGGAGGATGTTTCTGAGTCATTCTTTCCTGTCTCCCCAGGGAGCAGGGCAGGAATTCTAAGAAATCTGTAGGTAAATTAAAGCCATTGTTTTCGAAACTGCACCACTAACCTTGTCACACTTTTGTTTGATTTATTTTTAAGTTTATTTACTTACAGAAGGGGGGGGGATTCCCAAGCAGACTCCACACTGTCCAGCCTGTGGGGCTGAAGTCACCAACCCTGAGATCATGACCTGAGCCAAAATCAAGAGTCGGACGCTTAACCGACGGAGCCACCCAGGCGCCCCCACACTTTTGTTTTAGAACTTAATAAAGGCTCTTGATGGCTGACTGTAAAATGTGGGAGCTCTTTAGCTTGACATTCAAATCCCTCCATGAGCTGGTCCTGCTGACTTTTCTAGAGTCGGTCTTATTACTTACTTCCTTCTTATACGATCTATTTTCTTTTCACATGGAACTACATACTTTCCCCCACTGCACACACCCTTTTACACTCTTGTGATTTCGAATTGCTTCTCCCCCTGCCCAGAATTACCTTCCTTCTCTGCTGTGGCCTCAAATTCCTATTCATCTGTCAAGACCCAGGTCAAATGCCCCATCTCTTAGCAACGTTCACACTCATCCTTAGCCACCTCACCCATCTGTGTATTACAGTCTTTCATGTGTCTGTGTGTCTGTCTCTCTAAACAGACTTCAGTTTCTGTGATGTACTCATCTCCCAGGACAACGTAAGAGGTTCATGGTTTGGGAGCTCTGGAATCCAACAGGCTCTGACTCATATCCCAGCCCGAGCACAGCTTAGCTGTGTGACCTTGGACAGTTACTTAACCGCCTTTAACATCACATTTGGCATCCATAAAATGAAGATGTATCAATCTCATAAGGGGGGGGTCGTAGGGATGCCAGAAAGGCATTTAAGAAAGGTCCTGACACATAGTAAATGCTTGATAAATGTCAGCTACATTGATGAGGCTATCATTTACTTTTAGCACCCAGCACGTCTGCGGGTACCTAGTAGGTGGTCAATCAACATTAGTTATATAAAAGTTCACTGCAAGTATTTTGGATACTACGACTAGCGCTCAAGTACTGAATTAACTAACTCATTCAAGCCCTGAGCTTCCTCGGTCAATCAGAAACTGTAAGCTCTGGGTACCACCCTTGACCTTCAGCCTGAACCCTTTGCAGGTGTGTCCTGCTGGAACTTTGGTCGTCATGACTCTTGGGGCTCTGAAATTTTTTGCTTCCCTTTTCTTCATCTGACTTTAGGTTTTTGTGACTTCTTCACTGGATCCTAGGGAATTTTAAATACAAATTATCACATCACGGGAACATCCTGATATGACAGCTGCTGCTTTGTGCAGCAATATTTCAGACTTTTCAGAACAAATGATGAGTGCACTTGGAGATATATGCAAGGTACTTGGGGATCGTTACCAAAAAGGTGCTCTTTGAGAATTTGAATATACTTAAAAATGAAATAATAATAATAATGATTCTTAGAATTTGACCTGTGCTGTTGAGATGTGATCCTTTATATGTTTCGATGCACATACAGGGCACCTGGGTGGCTCAGTCAGGTAAGTGTCTGACTCTTAAAATCGGCTCAGTCATGATATCACAGTTGTGAGATCGAGTCTTACGTCAGGCTCCACGCCTAGCGTGGGTTCTCTCTCTCTCTCCCTCTGTCCCTCCCCTGTTTGTGCACTCTCTCTCTTTCAAAAAAAAATATGCACATACAAGGAATTTTATGTTGGAAGCATATGGATGAGACAGCTTCACAGTATGTCTTTTCTGAGTACTAACTATTAATTTGGGTGTTAAGCCCTTATTTACTTGGGTAACACAGAGCCCTGCCATTCAAGTAATCACCAGCAAATAAAACCTTCATACGCATTACTGGCAAGAGGATGGATTAGCACCCCATATAACCCAGATTATTTCCAGTTCCTGTCTCCCGTCTCTTGTGACATTGCTGTCATTCATGTCACTTACCCATATGCTGTGGTCACCCAACACATTGTTCCTATTATTATTTTGAAGTTGTCTTTCAAATCAATTGAGGGCGACTGTAGGCCCCCCTTATTCATGGTTTCACTCTCCACGATCTCGGTTAACCGTGGTCAGCTGCAGTCGGGAGGCAGATGAACTCCTCCTTCTGACCTATGTCCTCAGAAGGTCAACAGTAGGCTAACGCTGTGTCACATTGCCTGCATCACTCACCTTACGTCATCTCATCACGTGGGCATTTTGTCACCTCACATCATCACAAGAAGAAGAAGCATGAGTGTAATACAATACGATATTTGGAGAGAGAGAGAGAGAAGGACCACATTCACATAACTTTCATCACGGTATAGTGTTGTAATCGTTCTATTTTATTATTTTTGTTCACCTCTCAGTGTCCCTAGTTTCTATATAAATTTTGTCATAGATATGTATGCATAGGAAACGACATAGTATATGTAAGGTTTGGGACCAGGTACCCGGTTGCAGGGGGGTCTTATCAGATAAGGAGAATGACTGAAAAAATTTTCATTTTATTATTTATAAAAGATTGCATTCTTTTATTTGCTACCTTTATTGATTCCTTTCCCAATTCTCTTCCTTTCATTGTGTAGTCCTAAATTGCTGGCCCGCACTATTTTTCTTCTCCCTGAAATGCTCCTGCTGACATTTCTCGCAGGGCAAGACCGCTGCTGGGGCTTTTCCGCTAGTTTTGTTTGTCTGCAAAAATGTTTATTTCTTGTTTACTCTGAAAGATCATTTCACTAGACATGGATTTCTAAGTCAGTGGCTTATTTTTTTCGACATTTTCAACGTTGCACTGCACCCTTTTACCTTGCATGTTTGCACAGTTTCTGAAGAGATGCCTGGGTTAATTCTGACCTCTGCTGCTTGGTGTTCTGGGAGCTTCCTGAATCTGTGGTTTGCTATCTGTCACCAATTTGAAAAATCCTCAGTTGTCATCCCTTCCACCTTTCTCGTCTTCCTCCGTGTATTCTCACATGGTCAAGGAAGAGACCTCTGGTACCTTCATCCCCTTATAAGGGGACCAATCCCAGTGCTATAGATTAAATGTTCGCGTCCCCCCCCCCCAAAAGATGTATATGTTGAAACCTAGTCCCCAGTGTTGATAGTATTTGGAGGGAGAGGTCTTTGGGAGATAATTAGGTCACAAGGGCAGAACCCTCACTAAAGCGATTAGTGCTTTTAGTAAAAAGGCCCAAGACAGATCCCTCACCCAATCCTGCCAAACAAGGTTACAGAGGGAAGATGGCTATCTGCGAACTGAAGTAGGCTCTCACCAGATACTGACTCTGCCAGCACCTTGATCTTGGACTTCCCAACCCTGGAACTGTGAGAAATAACTTCTGTTGTTTATGCCACCCAATCTGTTAACAGGTATTCTGTCGTGACGGACTAAGCAGACTAACGCACTCCATCATGGAGGCTCCAGCCCAATGACTTCACACAAACACGATGACCTCCCAAAGGCCCCACCTCCACTTACCATCACATTGGGGATTAGGGCTTCATTATATGAATTCGGGGGAGACACACTGAACCCTCACCACCCACAGCTTGTGTGCCCATCACACGAGAGGCGTCTCCCTTCCCTGAACTCACCACACTCCTTCCTATCTCCAAGTCTCTTCCTTCCAGGTAGAATTCCCTTCCCCACTTCTCAACCTTCCAAATCTAGGGAAATAACCACTTCGATGGTGCAGCTTCCCTGAGCCTCCGGGGAGCCTCAGTCACCCCCCCTGCGCTGGGCTCCTGCCGCCCCCCTAAGCATGCCCATCTCAGCACATAACTGTAATTCCCTCTCACCTCACCCCCTCAGGCGCATGAGCCCTTTGGGAACAGGGGCTGACTGACTCCACTTTGCCTCCTTAGGGACGGTCAGTCAAATAAAAGTTGAATTCAGACACCAAGGACCTCTTCACCATTTGTCCTGGCCTCTTTCCTCCACTACTCACTGCTTGGAGGCGTCATCCTATCACTGTTATTTTTTTTTTTTCTCTGAAATTCAGGGTGAAAGCTTGCTCTCTGCAAAGCTCCGTCCTTTCTGGGCCTCTGCGTTCCCGCCTTGACGTGTATGATTCAACCATCTCTGCAAACACGTTCCTATGCTTCTTTCGGCTCCCATCAACCAGACAACCGCATTTATGCTGAGGCCCTAAATTTAGTTTCCTCTGTAGAAGTTTAAGGGCCATTTAGAGCAACTACGCCACTAATCTGAGGTGACAGTTTCAGCCTCGTGCAGAATTTGCCACCACAGCAATGTGGCAGATGAATGCGTCAGCTGACTGCTCCCTGACCCTCGCCATTCAAGCCACCACCCTCGCTAGTCGGTGCGGTCCCTGTCTTCTGCAAAAGAAGCCAGCATCGTGCTCTCTGTAGGTCTGATGCCCAAAGAGGGACTGAGTTGTAGGTAGAAATCGCAGTCCAAAAGCCCAGGTGAGTGAGAAATAGAGCTTCATTTTCTACAATGCAATTTAATGCCTGACTCGAAGTGTTCCCCTCTGACTGACTGGGAGAAAACTTCACTTTGATCTTTTTCTGTAGTTTCCAGCACGCATGTAGGGTGGGGCCAAACTCTGGGATCTTATGCAGGGTCAAGGAGTCTTCCGGCGGGAAGGTTGGAGATGGGGTGGGAGACAGGGCCTTTTGTCCTTGGTTCGTCGTCTGTACAGGTTGCTATCAGGTGATGCCTAGTGTCTGTCCTCAGGTTCTGTCAGGCCTGGTGACTTCTTGCTACTTTTGCTTCATGTGTATTTACACTGGGATGTTTTGCAAGGCCCTCCGTTGCCTCTTTGGCCATTTCTTCAGGGTCTTGCTGCCTCCCTGCTGGGGTGGTTCAAGTGGTATTCAAGCCCCTTGGCTGGGATGCACACAGATTTCTCACCCTTCCTCAAGCCCAGGGGCATCTCTTTCTCCTCTGAGGTGAAGAAAGCTTTGGCGTCACCCCTTCTTTGATCAAGAAACTCTGTTCAGGCCCCAAGTACCTTCCCTCTCAGGTCTTCTAGAACATTCTCCTGGATATGTAAGGTCCCACCTTTGGAACACAATAGCCAGGAAGTCTCGTAGGCCACTTCCGCTTTCTGCCCCGAAACACACTGTCCCTGAGGTAAGTAGTCAGCAGACAGCTGACCTGAGTAAGGGAAAGAGAGGGGGCAAATGTGCAAAGAAAATCATGTAGATTCATATTTCAAAATATTACCAAGCCGTAGTCAGGTGGTAGGGGGTCTTATGGGGTACAGAGACATTTTCTCATCTCAGCCTCAATAATCTGCTGGATCAAAACTCTCCTGAGCGGGGAAGTGCTTTCTTTTCTGCTTATATTGTTCAGATACGATGCAGATAACTTTGGTTCACGCTCATTAATTGCAATCCTGAATTCCTCATGTAAAACATAGGCTTCTTCTGTCATTCATGTAATGTGATACCGTCCTGGAGTAGATATGAGACAGAGGGAACGGTCGAATCGAAGGCTATATGTTTGTTGTTACAAATGTGTTGGTTGTCTCTCCAAAAGCTTTCTCCAGTGTGGTTACTCTGATCAGTTGTACACGAGACACCCATCTCATCTGCAGGTGTGTTGGCCCAGGGAGCCTCTGACAAAACGATGGCTCCCGACATAAGAAACACAAGGGACACATAGCCCTTGGCTTTGGAGAAGCCAGGCAGGCTCCCCGCTGAGAGTCAAAAAAAAAGAATGTTTTGATTTAAGGAAAAGTTGTTGATTTCAAACAAAATGAGAGGGAGTAGTGTGACAATGTTAAATGGATTTTTTTTTTTAAAAATCTGGACTCAGAGGGGCGCCTGGGTGGCTCAGTCGGTTAAGCGGCCGACTTCAGCTCAGGTCACGATCTCACAGTCCGTGGGATCGAGCCCCGCGTCGGGCTCTAGGCTGATGGCTCAGAGCCTGGAGCTGGCTTCCGATTCTGTGTCTCCCTCTCTCTCTGCCCCTCCCCCGTTCACGCTCTGTCTCTCTCTGTCTCAAAAATAAATAAAATGTTTAAAAAAATTTTTTTTTAAAATCTGGACTCAGAATTTCAGCTGAACCTCAGAGCTTCGAGAAAGGCCGGCTAAGTACCCTGCTTTCTGAAGGGAGGCACTGGGCAGAATCCCACAGTGACCAGAGTTCATCTTTTCAGCGACCGGAAATTATATACACGATGGAATACTAGTTGGCAATGAGAAAGAGTGAAATCATGCCATCTGCAGCAACGTGGGTAGAACTGGAAGGTATTATGCTGAGTGAAATAAGTCAGTCAGAAAAGGACAGCTATCATATGTTTTCAGTCATCTCTGGATCGTGAGAAACTTAACAGAAGACCGTGGGGGAAGGGAAGGGAGAAAACAGTTACAGAGAGGGAGGGAAGCAAACCACAAGAGACTCTTAAATACAGAGAACAAACTGAGGATTGATGGGGGTCTGGGGGAGAGGGGAAAGTGGGTGATGGGCACTGAGGAGGGCACTTGTTGGGATGAGCACTGGGTGTTGTATGGAAGCCAATTTGACAATAAATTATAATAAAAAAAAATTTTTTTAAGGAATAAAAAAACACCTCATCTCCAGCCAGACTTTTGCTCAATTGCCGAATATCCCAGGACCAGATGGCCGCATAAGAAAGTGCTCAAGTGAAACTGACCTGTATACCCTGAAAATGGCAGCCCCCGGCCCTCACCTGGATGAGTCTCAAGTCAGGAGGCTGCAGGATTCTCCTCTCAGAGAGGAAGCTGGAAGGAAGTAGTGCACCGTCTGCTGAGGCAAAGGATTATGAGTTCCCATGGGCCAGGAGGAAACTTCAGATAGCCAGCGGAGAGCCATCTTGAAAAGACTCTCACCAGGAGAGCTGAATGCCAGTGGAGGGCCCCCCCCCCCCCCGGCAGAAAGACTGCTTGTGAATCTCTGGGGCAAAAGACTATAGACACCTTGAAAGAGCCCAGCAATGACTCTGTGTGTGTGTGTGTGTGTGTGTGTGTGTGTGTGTGTGTATGGGAGGGGGGCAGGGAATCAAGCCATGGCAGAGGACATTGGCCACCACGAGAACTCCAGCAAGTACCAGTTAACCGAACAGAACTTCACCCCATTCCTATTGCCCCTTTCCTCCCCCAAGTAGCCCCAGAGGGCTCCTGAGACACCGGTACTGGGAGAAGGGGCTCCGGAGCAGGCCTGAGAGGTAGAGAGAGCGGCCGTGGACTGGATGAAAGGTTGAAGTTTGATCACAGCGGTGTGGAGTTCTCGAACACCTGAAAATGAGACCACTACCCAGAATGAGTGGGGAAAGAAACGAAACAGCTCAGAGGGCTGCCTGAAGTTTGAGTGGAAGAAAAAATAAGAGATATTTCCTGATGGGATCTTGCCAAATTCGGATTATTGAAACATCCAGTCATGGAAGACAATGGGGGGAGAGGTGCACCTGTAGATATGGCTACAGAGAATGAACGCCCACTCTGCTTAGGGGGACCACGGCCATCACCCAAGGGTACAGCATGCAGTCCCAGGGCACAGGGCCGCTGGGAATGGCAGAAGCATGTGACACAGTAAGAAATATGTATGTTTGGCCTCTGCCCCCAGTTCCTGACACGGAGGTCCTGAAACTCCTATCATTTCCCGAGTCACGGGGGTAGTGGGAACACCTTACACAGAGCGCCCAAATCCCTTGGAATTTCCTGGGTGGTGACAGCTCTTGTGCCAATGCGGTGACTCTTGGTGTGCTCCCGGAAAGCTCCGGGATAGGGGCTGGTCACCAGAAGGATCCGGCCACGATTAGAAATTTGGAATTTCAGCCCCATGCCATCATCCTCCCAAGAGATCGAGTTAATAATCAACTGTGCTCATGTAATTAAGCCTCCACAAAATTCCCCAAACTCTGGCGCCCCGAGAGCTGCCGGGTTAGTAAACCCATCCCCGTGCCGGCAGGCTGGCACATTCCCAGCGTTCCCAGCTGCACGGGAACACCTGCTTCCCGGCTCAGGACCCTTCTGGACCCTGCCCTGTGCACCTCTTCTTCTGGCCATTCAGCTATACCCTTTATGATGTCCTTTCTCATAAATCGGTAAGGGTTTAAGTAAACGATTCCCTGAGGTTTTTGAGCCTTTCCAGCAAATTCTTGATCCTGAGGAGGAGGGGTGTAAGAGCCCCCAACTTTGTAGCCAAGTTGGACAGAAGTGCGGGTACCCCGAGGACCCAGAGCTAGTGACTGGCAGTCTTGTGGGCGTGAGCCCTTAACCCGTGGAGTCCGATGCTAACGGCAGGTAGGTAGTGTCAGAACTGAATTAAATTCTAGAATGTCCAGGGTGCCTGGGGTGGTTCAGTCCGTTAAGCATCTGACTCTTGATTTCGGCTCAGGTCATAATTTCACAGTTCACGAGGTTGAGCCCCAAGTCAGGCTCCGAGCTGATAGCCCAGAGCCCGCTTGGGATTCTCCGTCTCTCTCCCTCCCCTTCTCTCTCTCTCTCCCGCTCTGCCCCTCCCCCACTCATATTCCCCCCCTCTCTCAGTCAAAATAAGTAAGTACACTTAAAAATAAAATCTTCTCTGGGTGCCTGGGTGGCTCAGTCGGTTGGGCAGCCGACTTCGGCTCAGGTCATGATCTCGCAGTCCGTGAGTTCGAGCCCCGCGTTGGGCTCTGTGCTGTCAGCACAGAGCCCGGAGCTTGTCTCAGATTCTGTGTCTCCCTCTCTCTCTGACCCTCCCCTGTTCATGCTCTGTCTCTCTCTGTCTCAAAAATAAACATTAAAAAAAATTAAAAAATAAATAAATAAATAAAAACTTCTCTAATAAAAAAATTCTAGGATATCCAGTTGGTGTCTCGGGAGCTGGAAAACCGACTGGTGCAGAGAGAACCTCCCATATTTGGTGTCAGAAGTGAATGGAGACATAGCTTTTCCTTCAGTCATCTTCCCCCATTACCGTGTTCCCACTCTACTCCTAACCCCCATCCAGTCCCCAAGTCCTAGCAGGATAACCTGGAGAATTTTGGACCCATCGTCCCTTCTCAATCTCCACTCCCACCATCTAGTCCCGTTTTCACCGTGTCTCCCTCAGACGCATCACTGGTTTTTCTGATTCAGCCTCTCCTTCTCCCTTATAAACACCATGCTGTTCCAGACACTGTAACTTCCCCTTTTATTTCACCCTGGCTATTCTTCAAGATGGGTCCAAACATTTTACCCTGGCATTCAAGGCTCTGCACGATTCATTTTTAACCTGCCTTTCCACCCTCCCCTTCCACTGCTTCCTCCCACGGATCGTACATGGGGCTGCACCTCTGTGCCTTTCATATTCTATCTGGAAAGACGATCTCACTCGCCTCTAGGGCCAAGCTCCTATTCATACTTCAATGCCCACTCTTCAAGTGTCCTGCCTTATTTGAAGCCTTCATGGATTTTCCCAAGGCCATTTTCTGCATGTTCACAGCATCGCAATATGAAGCTCCTTTCAGTGTAAAACACATTTTTCAGCAATTTACATATGTTTCTGACATCTCCACTAGACTGCGAGCTCCTTGAGGGCAGAGAAGAGTCTGGCTCATCTCTGCTTCTCTAGCATTTAGGGTGGAGCCTGGCAGAGATAGGTGCTTAGTAAGTTGACATGTGTTTTTGGGTTTTTTTTTTTTTAATGTTTGTTTGTTTATTTATTTATTTTGAGAGAGAGAGAGACACAGACAGGGGTGAACGGGGGAGGGATGGAGAGAGCGAGGGAGACACAGAATCCAAAGCAGGCTCCAGGCTCGGAGCTGTCAGCACAGAGCCCAACGAGGGGCTCGAACTCACGAATCAGGAGATGATGACCCGAACTGAAGTCTGCTGCTTAACCAAATCTTTGTACATATCCGCAGTTTCAGCTTCTTTACGGAGACCATCTGCTGTTGCGTAATAAAAACAAAACAACAAACAAGTTTTTTGTGATTTAAAAATTAAAGCGGTGGGCACACTCACATCCTTCGGATGGTTTTGTCCTGTAGGAGGTAAAAGCATTTTGCAGGCAAAGCCTTGATTTGATTTGATATTTATTAGGGAGGCTGAAAATAGAACACTGGTGAGGCCAGGTAGCTGCTCTTAACCTCGTTTTAGGAACAAGTGTCCTGAGAGACACAGGGAGTCTGGATTTTGTCCGTGTTTAGCCAGTGGGACGTCAGACCTGAGGCTATTTCATTGCCAGCCTGCCCGCCCAACACAGCGAGGAAAATTACAGAGAAGACAAGATGTGGCTTTCAGGTTAATCAGCTCTCTGAGAAAATTGGACACAAGAGATCTATATTCAATTCCCCCCTCCCTTCCCCACTATTGGAAGAGCTTGTCATCGGTCACCACACTGTCCTGTCTCATCTGCCCAGGGCATCAAGGGAATGAGGACAGGTGACTAAAGCATATTCTGGTTAAAATACTTTCAGGGGAACTGAGTGCCTGGCTCAGAGAGGGAAAGGCATTTTTTTCCCCTCTCTGGAAATAAGAATTCTTTTGGGGGATGATGAAAATATATATCTTCTATATTTTTAAAATTACATGAATGGAATTCCAGTACCTATATTCTATGACCTGCTTTAGTGCTTCTTCCGTGTTGATGCAAGTAGCTATAATTCATTTTCACAGCTGTATACTATTCCAGTGTGCGTACAAACCATAATTTATTAATCTATTTCATTTTTGTAGGACTTTTATTTTTTTACAGTTTTCACTATTACACAAAATTCTATTTTGAACTGATACACATGTAAGAATTTGCTGAGGGGTGCCCGGGTGACTCGGTCGATTAAGTGTCCGATTTTGGCTCAGGTCATGATCTCACAGTGGGTTCAAGCCCCGCTTCGGGCTCTGTGCTTACAGCTCAGGGCCTGGAGGCTGCTTCAGATTCTGTGTCTCCCTTTCTTTCTGCCCCTCCTCTGCTCTTTCTCTCTCTCTCTCAAAAATAAATAAACATTAAAAAAAAGAATTTACTGAGAGTACATACCTAGGAATGAAATAAAAATGGTCATAAGGTATATGACTCTTGAAAGTAACTAGAAAACCCTGGGGGCATCTGGATGGCTCAGTCGGTTATGCGCCTGACTTTTGATTTCAGTTCAAGTCATGATCCCAGGGTTGTGGGATCAAGTCCCACATGGGGCTACACACTGAACGCGTAGCCTGCATAAGATTTTCCCTCTCTCTGCTACTCTCCCCAATCACGGGCTCGCTCTCTGAAATAAAATTAAAAAAAAAAAAAAAAAAAAACACCTAGGAAACCACCAATCATTTTCATTAATTAATTTACACTGCCATTAGCCTTCTTCGTTCCTCTCCTTGTAAACTCTGGTATTTCCAGACTTTTTCTTTGTTAAGTTTTTGCCAATGTAGAGGGGGTGTTGGTAATTTGCACTTCCTTTATTACTCTGATTTAGCAGCGTCTCACGTGTTTATGATTCATGTGTGTTTACTGCTCTGGGAAATAATTTTCGAATCCTTTGCTTATTTATTTATTTATTTATTCATTCATTCATTCATTCATTCATCCATTCACTCATTCATTCATTTATGTGTTTGTGTATTTATTTATTTTCCTGTTGGGTTGTTTGTCATTTCCTTACTGGTCCCTGAGGAGCCGTTCTCTATTTTGATGGCGAAGATGACGATCTACGTATCTATCTTTATGCCAGTGTAAACTGTCTGACTGTAGCTTAGAGATTTTGCTGATGCTGCTGGTGATGATGCCCGTCACAGAGACTCTGGCGAGATGGTGGTCACATCCATCTGTTTAAATCTGTTCAGCTACGTCTCAGCTCCGTGACCATGAGCCACCAACTTGATTCCTGTTACGTGAGACAGTTTCCCTCTATATTGGATATGATAATGATACTCAACTCACGAGGATGCTCTGTAGTATAAATAAAACTATGTATTGTAAAGAGCCTGATAAATACAAATTAGTTAACACATGGTAAATAATAGTAATGATACGAACCCCAACCACCCCACCAGGGGAACCTTCCCGCCTGGAATAGCGAGTAGACCAGACAGTCCTGCACGCAGCCACTCTGGGAGCAGCTAACGATGCTTGTGTTAACTCCATTCTGTGTCTTTTCGGACCAGTCTCTTCCCAGTTCCACTTGTGAAACTAGAGAAGTTGCAGATACCTCTTTATGGGATATACGCTCTTCTGGATTACGTTAGATGGTCAGAACTGGCATACTGACTCATGAGGATGTGAGCGATGTCGTATTTCCTGCTGTTTCTCCAGAAACTAGAACCGATCTGGACACCTAGAAAGGGCTCACCAAATGTTTCTTGAATGAATGGATGACAGAACAATTTAAATCAGCAATGCCCAAATTTCCCATCACCAAAAACATCCCCAAAGGAGGGACTTCCTTTGTGGAAATGCTCGATGTTTGAGAATAGCATCCCTATCATCCAGCTTGGGTAAGAAAGAAGGAAAGGAAAGAACTTAATTCCCAGTTTTAGAATAACATTGCACTCTGCCATTGGATATTCTGGTAGGTGGAGATAGCCCTGCCATCAAATCTCAGCCTCAAGCAAAGCCCTGACTCCCTCCCTGGTGGGCACAACCTGGTTTCAGACACTGCACTATTTCCGTTGGTCTCTTGTAAACCATAAAGATTGCCCGAGGCTCCTCTTTACATTCTGGGGAATGGTTGGAGTGTTCTGAGTTTGGGACTCAGTATAATTTACACAATGAAACCTTACAAACGTTTACCCACCGAACATTTTGATTATTATTAATGATTTCTCAGTCTGAGCCAATAAAGAACATTTTCATGTCACCTGGAGGCAAGGCCAAGGTCACTTTCAGTTATCAGTCATGCATTGCGCACTGTTCTGTCAACTACCTGATAGGAAATCAGAAAAGGTCATGAAATCACTAGTACGTTCCCGGTGCAGGGAGGAGGGATGGGCCAGTCTGTTAAAGTCTGGGGCAATCGAACACTAGGGATGGTCCAGTCCATTCAGAGGAGGTGGGGGGAAGGCTCAGAGACTAGCGATGGACCTGTCCAGTCAGACGATGGGGGAATCAAACACCCTGAGGAATGCTCAGTCCCTTCAGAGGCTGGGAGCTTGTGACATTGTGATTTATAGTATATATTTGGTCTTCATCCTTCCTTCTCCACAGAGCTCCTGAAGCTCTTGGGTTCTCTTAATTGCTGAGAGCTACAAAGTTGTCTTTTGTTGTGTTAATGAGCATCTTTGGGTGCTGCCTGGGTGGCTCAGTTGGTTAAGCATCCGACTCTTGGTTTCTGCTTAGGTCATGATCTCAGGGTCTGGGAGTTCAAGTCCTGCATCGGGTTCTGTGCACTGACAGCACAAAACCTGCTTGGGATTCTCTCTCTTCTTCTATCTGCCTCTCTCTCTCTCTCTCTCTCTTTTTCTCTCTCTCTCAAAATAAATAAATAAGCTTAAAAAAAAAAAGAAATAGCAGGCGGGAGAAGAGCTTTGGAAACTGAAAAGAAGTTGTGCTTCCATAAAAGACATTTGCATTTAAAAGACAAATCTCTATTTGTAAGGGTGACTTCCTTTTTTTGTACTGGAAGGGAAGCATGACTCTAAATCTCTGGGAACTCTTATTTAGTGGAGAAGGCCAGGATTCAAGTCTGCATAACAACCTTACCCTTGTTTACGGTGCTTTTCCTGGTAACCTCCCATAACTGGCTTCCCCTCTCTCCCCAAACATTTTATTTTCGCTTTATCTGGAGCTGGTATTTAAAGTGGTGGCTTGGGCCATTTCTGGGAGTGACTCAGCTTTCCTGGGTCTCTCCCATGCCTGTGGGAGGTTTACATGTGATTATGCTTCCGTTTGTTTTTCTCCTATTAATCTGTCTTTTCTTACGGGGAGGGCGGGGAGTCTCATCCACGAACCTAAAAGGGTTGAGGAAAAATTGTTTTTCCTCCCCCGCGATGTGTATGTGATGAAGTCTCTTAAAAAACCCCAAAGGATGGGGTCCAGGGAGCTTCTGGGTTGGCGAACACGCGGAGATGCCAGGGGGGTAGGTGGCACGTTTGAAGAGGGCCTAGAAGCTCCACCCCCTTCCCCATGACTTGTCCTCTGAATGTCTTCCATCTGGATCTTCCTTTTATATGTAATAAACCTTTTATAACAAACTGGTAACCTAGTAAATAGAACACCGTTCTGGGTTTTGCCAACCTCTCTCGCACATCAAACCCGACGAGGGTGTTGTGGGAACCTCCCACCTACAGCCAGTAAGTCGGAAGCACTGGTGACAACTTGGACTGGATGGCTGAGTCTGAAGTGTGTGTGTGGCACGGGGGCGGGGGGGACAGCCTTGCGGGGCTGAGCCCTTCACTTGTGGAATCTGACGCTCTCTCCAGGTAGCTAGGGTTGGAATCGAGCTGAATCGCACAACACCCAGGTGGTGCTGGAGAAACTCCCACACATCAGGATTGGATACCAGAAGGTTTAGGCCTCAACTATTTTGGAGGCTGCACAATTTCTAGGAATTTCCCCAAGAGATAAATACATACTTATTACTGTCTTTAGCTATAGTGCATCTTTCAAGAAATAATTTAGCTCTTTGATAGTGGGGAAGTATCACTTAATAGCAGTCCCCATTACCTTAACCGACTCTTCTGGAACATTAAAAAACGTGGTAATGAGGACACAGCGGTTACTTGAAAAAGTACATAGGATACAACGTAAAATGAAAATATCCGAGGGCAAATATCAAAATTAAGGCAGCTGGCTACCCATTCCCAAAGACTAACCTGGTTTTGATCTCTGTGCAGTCACGGCTGAGTGAACCAAGGGCAGAATCCCACGTTGAGCTGTCCAATCAGATTAGATCATGCTGGAATTTGAATGTTGGTAGGAGGTCTTTGGAGACGGAAGAGGAGATTAAACTACATCTGGTTTAGGCCCCTACGTAGAGTTCCCTGATTCTAGGTGAGGGATTGTGAGGATCTCTGGAGGGTCCTCATGTCTGGCCCTTCCTAGATTCTGGTGGACCAGCTCTTCCTTTGCAACCAGAGGCCTTCCAGATCCCCAGGGGGCATGGAAGGGACCATTTACGGAGTGCCCACTGTATGCGGGCAATTTGCCTTCTTTATCTAATCAACCCTGACCAAGACCTCCAGGATGGGTCTTACCATTCTCCCATTCAATTGGCGAGAAAACAGAAGCTCACAGATGACAGGAAGCTACCGCAAAGTCCCTCCACTGGCAAGTGAAGGGATTTAAACGCCGGTTTCTAAGTCTGCGCTTTCCCTACTCACACTCAGACCAGATACAAAACTGGAGGATTACAATGACGCAAACAAGGAAAGAAACACATGCAGATGGGGAGGAAAAAGCCAGAAAGAAATAGACTAAAATGGTAGCAGATCTCACACTGGTGCCAAGACTGGGAACTTTTTCCTTCTCTTGGGAGTTTTCCTAATTTTCTGTAATGTACGATGAGGGTGAAATGAGACCACAGTCAGCTTCCAGGAATATGTGGGGACTGGGGGGCTCCCCTGGGCATCCATGAGGGTACCTGCACCTCCTGCTCTGTATTTGCAGACTTTCCCCTGCTCGCTTTCCATGAATCACTTCACTCCAGAGGCAAAGAGACTTCTGTCTTCAAAAGGCACAGTGATATAGTCACAAATCATAGCTGCTCCGAATGATCGGCATTTTCATCCCTCATATTCACTGTCGCTCAAATCAAACAGCTCAGTGAATCATTAAGCAAGTCAGTATAATAGAAATTCTATCTGTTTAAAAACCCACCTCTCTCCCACGTGCCTCCCAAGTTAGTTCTGCCTGTGTTGATTGATCATGATGGAAATACTTCTCTCCCCCTATTATTATGCCATCGAGTGTGTTGATAAAGACTTAGGAGCTCAATTCCTCTCCTGGTTAGAATGAAGGAGCTAGCATTTAACGAGCACCTGCTTAATGCCCTGAGTTAAGTGCTTTCAATGCGGTATTTCATTCATAACCAGGCTGGGGGAGAGGTGTGGGCACTGCCATTCTACAGGCAGGGAGACTGAGGGCATGGGGCAGGCAGTGTGGCCCAGTGGCCTCACTCTTAGCCCCGACATCAGCTAGACAAGGTCCTGACCACCAGCTCTGCCCCTGTGACTCAAGCAGATGGCTCGACTTCCCACAGCCCCGGGTGCCTCTGTGAGGCAGGGAAGCATAACGATTTACAATGATATTTCTTTAATGTCATTAGCACAGTGACATTTAAAGTGCTCTTTTCAGGGACGCCTGGGTGGCTCAGTCAGTTAAGCGTCCAGTTCCTGATTTTGGCTCAGGTCATGATCGCTCGGTTCATGACTTCCAGCCCCACGTTGGCTCTGCGCTGACAGTGCAGAGGCTGCTTGGGATTTTCTCTCTCTCTAGCTCTCTCTGCTCCTCCCCTGCTCTCTCTCAAAAAATAAATAACTAAACAAACAAATATATATATATATATATATATGTATACATATATATATGTAGTGCTCTTTTCATAGGACTACTGCACCTCCCAATAGATTTATTTCTAGAGATTTGAGGTTTCTTTTTGATTGTGAACTGGATCCTTCCCCCAGCCCCCACACTGTGTTCTTCATTGGCTATTGATCGTCATTGATTTATGTTAGGTCTCTGCAGTGTCATGTGTAAGCTCTCTGAGGGGAGACATTTTAGTATTTCACGGCTATGTCCCAAATTCTTAGAAAAGTGCCTGGCAGACAGTAAGTATTCATTAAATATTTATTAAGTGGGTGGGTCTGGCAAACTTACTGAATTCTCTTTTTTTCAACGTTTATTTATTTTTGGGACAGAGAGAGACAGAGCATGAACGGGGGAGGGGCAGAGAGAGAGGGAGACACAGAATCGGAAACAGGCTCCAGGCTCCGAGCCATCAGCCCAGAGCCCGACGCGGGGCTCGAACTCACGGACCGCGAGATCGTGACCTGGCTGAAGTCGGACGCTTAACCGACTGCGCCACCCAGGCGCCCCCTGAATTCTCTTTTTGATCCTTATGGGTTTTTTTAGTTGCTTCTCTTGAACTGTTAATAGACGGCAACTTGTCTGCAACTCGTGATGGCGCTTTCCTTTCCACTATTAATACTTTTTATGCGACCCAGGATTGATCCAGGCGGACATCTCTGTTGTATTCAGTAGGAACGCTTCTACTGTTTCAATATTAACCATGATGTTTGGGGGGTTTCTGTTCAGTGCCTTTTATCAGACTGTGCAAACGTCATTCCACTCCAGCTTTCCTGAGGTTTGTTTTATTTTTATTTTTTTTTTAATTTTTTAAAATCAGGAACGCGTGTAGGATTTCACTCCCCGTGTTTCTGGCATCTATAAAGATGATTGTCTGTTTTTTCCCTTTTAATTTGTTGATGTCATCTCATTAGCTATTAAAAGTGACAAGTATCTAGACTAGATTAGATACATGGGGAAGTGCAGATGGAATAATGTTTTCTTACAAGGCACATGAAATAGTACGCACAAGGCTGGCAGCCGTGTAAACACATTATTGTTCCTCTAGGAGAGGGGGTGGGCTCTCCGTCTGCTGCCTCCGTTGCCACACCTTCCCGGGGCCTCTCCCTGACTGGGAGAGGTTGCTAATCTCCTTAGTTAGAGCGTGAGACATTTCCTGGGTCATGTTTACTAGGGGGCAGAGTGAGGGTGCATGAAGGGTCCCTCCAGCCCTGCTCCCTCTCGGTGGCCCTGGGTTCTGCTCCGTGGGGCTGGGGCAGTGAGCACAGTTCACCGGCCCTTGGTTGTCCAGCACCTCTCTCTTCCATTTGTCTCTTCCAGCCGACTACAGAGTCCTGGAGCTAGAACTGAGCCCCAGCACCGCAGTTAACCTCTGTCCTCTGCGACTTCCTTCATGTGGCTTCAGGGGATGGTAAGAGCCAAGGTTAGGAGTCTCGCTGCAACCCGACTTTTTCAGAGGGCCTTTCTCAGCCATCAGGAAAGCCCTGTACCTATGAATGTGTCCTTATTTGTTAAATGTAATTAGTTAAGGATCTCCAGGTGAAATCATCCTAGACGATGGGTCCTAAATCCAGTAACTGGTGTCCTTATAAGAAGAGAAGAGACAGGGGGAAGGCCGTGTGATGATGGAGGCAGAGGTTGGGGTGATGTAGCTACAAGCCAAGGAACACCGGGGCCTGCTGGTTGCCCCCAGAAGCTGGGAAAGGCAAGAGGTAATTCTGTCCTACAGCCTTCAGGGACTCCTGAAGGGGACCCACTGACACCTTGATCTCAGACTTCCAGCTCCAGAAATGTAAGACAACACATTTCTGTTGTTCAAGCCATCCGGGTTGTGGCGCTTTGTTCCAACAGCCCTAGGAAATGAATACAGGTATATCAGTTTGAATGTGTAGTTTGTAGCACATTCAATCAAGACCTTGCAATCAAGACCTAAATAACCGCATTTAAAAACTTCAAAGCAAAACAACAACAAACAAATGGAAAAAACACATAACGTTGTTATTTACTAGTAAGGAATTTCTGGAAACTGCTTTTCAATGTCTAGCTACTGGGATCTGGTTACATAATACACCAACTGATTGAAATCTATTCTACCGCTATTACAAAGGATAATTATTAAAAGTGACATTATGTGGGGCGCCTGGGTGGCGCAGTCGGTTAAGCGTCCGACTTCAGCCAGGTCACGATCTCGCGGTCCGTGAGTTCAAGCCCCGCGTCGGGCTCTGGGCTGATGGCTCAGAGCCTGGAGCCTGTTTCCGATTCTGTGTCTCCCTCTCTCTCTGCCCCTCCCCTGTTCATGCTCTGTCTCTCTCTGTCCCCCCAAAAATAAATAAACGTTGAAAAAAAAAATTAAAAAAAAAAAAAGTGACATTATGAAAAATAAAATATTTATTACAATGCTAAAGGACTAATAAATGGTAGAAGTTTCTATTTGGGATATGTATCATCATGTCTGTATACGTACAAAGATTAGAAGAAAATGCAGAGAAATCAAAATGATTCATATAGTGGTACAGTGAAATTATGTGTGATGTTAAAATTTTTTCCAACACTTATAATATATTTTCATAACAATTTTTTAAACATTTTTTTTTTTTAACGTTTATTTATTTTTGGGACAGAGAGAGACAGAGCATGAACGGGGGAGGGGCAGAGAGAGAGGGAGACACAGAATCGGAAACAGGCTCCAGGCTCCGAGCCATCAGCCCAGAGCCCGACGCGGGGCTCGAACTCACGGACAGCGAGATCGTGACCTGGCTGAAGTCGGACGCCCAACCGACTGCGCCACCCAGGCGCCCCAATTTTCATAACAATTTTAATCAAAATTCCATGAATCTTTTCTAAGGAGTATGAAAGAATTACAGACCCATTGTGCAGTAAGACAAAATATGTCCAGAAACATGCAAAGAGTTGTATGTCACTAATCTACAAGGTGTCAGGGGAAAAATCCCCTTTGTCACACCTCCGAGGCATCACCCCTCCGAGGTTGGTGAGAGCAGAGTGAGTAACCGGATTTATGCGTTTATTCCCATATTCTTCCTGGGCGTTGAGCAAAGCACATCCGGGCAGGGGCTGAGTGAGAAATGCTCCTTATCTCCTGGGTCTTGTAGAAGGGTTATTGGATAACGAGTTGTCCCTTAGGGAAGCAGAGAGCAGGCTCTAAAGTGGTCTTGGAGGGGGGATTTATCTGGACCACGGAAGGGTGGTTCATTTGGCTGGTTCTAATGGTGAGGACACGTGAAAGGTGAGTTGGGGAAGGTTTAAGAGAAAAAAAAAAAAACCCACTTAAAATTTTACCCCGAGGCTCTGAAATCCAAGGTTAGTCCATAAACACATACTTTAATATACTTTGAACATTTGAAAGGAAAAGATAATTGTTCTCTTACAATAGTCTCAAACTTAGTCTTTTATACACACACACACACACACACACAGAAATCATTTATACTCACTCCTCCACACCTTTCAACTATTTCAAATCAAAAAGGTTTTACTGTACTTTTAATTCGATAATCTCTCTCTAATGCATGTTCTCTCTAAAAGGACATAAAAACTGGGGGAATCCATATTCTTTTTTCTGGCTTCGCTTCCAAATGTCTTTAAGAATTCTAGTTGGTTTTGAATTGATCTCCTTAAAAACCTTACTGAGCACCTATTAGGTGCAAGGAATAAATCCTGGACATGCGCAAAAGTTGAGTGGAGGAAGCAATGGATATGACGCAGGCTCTCATCTTGGCCAATTCGGAACAGAATAAGATATAAGGCAGACGTGAGGCCTTAGGAGGGATGGAGAATGACCTCACGAGTCTATAGAGAAGGCCATGGTTCCCGGGATTAAGCCTAACTGGAGGTGTCAGGAAGGCTACTTGACCTGATGGAAAAGGCCTCCCTAGGCAGAGGGAGCAGTGTGAACGAAGACACAAGAGTCTCTGAATGTCTGGTTGGAATCAACAGGGGCAGACACCGTTTGCCTCATCTCTGTGTTCCAACACCTCACGTCGTAGCTGGCACAGGGCAGGAGTTCACCTGGACAGGAGCCATGTTCTTTTCCTCTGGGTTACCCCCAGGCCTACTCAGTTTGACATCAGATTACCACTCCACAGTGCTCGGCCACAGTTAGTCTAGAGTCGGGGCCTCAAAATCTGTTGTCAACAGAGCCAAAAAGGTAATGAAAGTGAGCGAGGCCAGACTAGTATAAGACATTAAAGAAAGGTGGGGACTGGGGCCAACCGAGGAATGGCACCATGTGGCCATGTGGGAATGTGGGCTCAGTGTGGCCGGGTCTTCCGACTTTTCAAGAGACGTGTAAAAAAAAAACAAAAAAAAAACAAAAACAAAACCTCTAGATTTGTATGTGAAATTTTCAGAATTTTGAAATGTCCAAGGACCAAACAGAACACGTCCAACGACCAGACTCTACCCATGGCCCAGCAGTATGCGACCCAGGAGCCGAGCATAGAGTTGGAATTAGAGGGAAATAAGACTTGACTGGTAACTTGGGGCTACATTTGAAAGTGCCTGGAATGTCGCCCTGTGGAGTTTTGGTTCTAGGGGCGGTCGGGAGCCCCTCAGCGTTTTTCAACAGGGAAGTGACAGAAGCAGAGCTGTCGGTGGACTGGACGAAATGGATGGAGGGAAGGGAGAAACCGGATGGAGGAGAGAGAGAAACCGGAAGTACCCGAGCTAGCGCTAACACAGGCTGGCTGCTGGCAAGCGACGGGGTGGTGGCACGAATAGGAGAGACATGGAGGAGGTAGAATGGAGAGAGGACTCGTGAGCAACAGAGAGAGAGAGGGAGAGAGAGAGAGGAGGCTGTAAGGTTGACCTTGTAGCCTGGGTAACAGCGTGAATGGGAACACCATTTACAGGAAGGTAGGGTGGCCAGCCCCATAGCTGCCTTTGCCACCGCCTCTCCAACATGCCATCTTCCCTCCTGCACACATTCCACAGGGTCTGTGCAGTAGACGAGACGCCTGCTTCCTCCTAACCTGTCTCTCCTTCACTTCCTCTTAGAACATTTGCTACTTTTTTGAAAAAAAACTTATTTATTTTTGAAGGAGAGAGAGCATGAGCACGAGCGGGGGAGACACGGAGAGGGAGGGGGAGAGAGAGAATCCCAAGCAGGCTCAGCACAGAGCCCGATGCGGGGCTCGAACTCAGGTGCCCTGAAGGCATGAGCTGAGCGGAAATCAAGAGCTGGACACTTAACCGATTGAACCCCCGGGGGGCTCCAGAGTGTTTGCTATTTTTAATGCCTCCCCTCCCCCACTCCGGAAGCTTCTCCCTCCTTTTCCCCCTCTCTCCCCCTTTCAGGCTCCATTTCCTTTCCCGTGTTGTCACTTCAACCAGCTCCTCTCTGCCAGGTGCCCCTCCTACGGGCAGCCCGCCACCTACACTTTTCCCAAAATGAGGCTTTTAAAGCTAATTATCTAGGTTTTTTTTTTTTTTTTTTTTTTTTTTTTTTTTTTTTTTTTTTTTTTTTTTTCTGATCCAGCACAGAAGCCGTGCACTTTAAGAAGTGAGACCAGGTGACTTTGGCCTATTTTTAGTGGCTGCAATTTGTAGGCAATGGCTTCTATTGTCGCAGCAGTACTGGAGACGGGAGCTCAACTCCAGAGCCCCAGTGCCTGAGGATTTGTAAAATCTGCAGTTAATTAGTTAGTTAATGGTGGGGTTAGCCTGGCGATAAAATCCTTTCCCGTGGCGAGTTGGAAGCCTGTCCTTCTGGCTCCGCCTGGTAAGGATAAGACGCAGTTGGGAACAGGAACGCAGACAGGCAGCCAGGAGAAAGGGAGAGAAGGAACACACTGCGAGTTAATCTGCATCCAGCTCGTCATATCCGCCCTGGTGCCCATAGCCATGGTGTTGTTTCCTCTCAGCTCACCCTGTGCCCCGTTCTCAGCTCTCCAGACGAACACCTGGGGCCCCGGTGTCCCCCTGCTCTTAGAAGGAGTCAGGGAACGAAAGAAGGTGGCAAGTGACTTCTTGAGTCTCTTGTAGATTCTTCTCCCAAACCAGGTTCGTGTCCTTATCTCCGGGACCCAGTCTCTGAAAAGGGGACTTGTGGCGGTGGTGACATGTTCCCTGGGAGAATGAATAGAAGCTCCTTCACATTAGGGAGCATACATCAGATTCATCCCCTTGGCTAACTGTATTGCTTTCTCTCTCTTTCTCCTGGACTCCGGGTTGCCATCGCAGGGGTGAGGACCGAGGGTGGGCAATGCCGGGGGGCAGAAGTAACTTCCCTGTGAAGCCAAAGAAGCTTGAGCAGTGACGTGCCAAGGGTGGGGTGGTGGGAGCTCTCTGCCTTGGGCCCAGGTATCAAAGAGATACACTGTCTGCAGAGAATTTGAAACTGACCCTGCACTGGGCTTTGCTGACCCAGAATCAGAAAATAACCCGAACAGGAGAGAGCGCAATTTACAAGTTCCCCACTCTTCAGACTGAAGAACACATTTCCATCCTCAGAGTAATGGCTTGCTAGAGCACTCAACAGGAGAGAGGCCAAGGGGGTGGGGGTTGCAGTAACGTCGTCTCTCATTCTAAGTAAATACTCACTTTCGTGCCTCATTTTGTATTTGTAACTGTCTATATTTTTCTAGAAGCTCCCACGCAACTTGGAAGAGGTTCCACACACCGCTCCTGGTTGCGTGCATTTGACCTGTACGCTATCTTCAGGGTTTTTTGTTTGTTTGGTTGGTTTTTGATCTCGGGACGTTGTCAGTACTTTCTATGCGCAAAAACAGCTCTTCCCTGTTAAATGAATGGCGTAATGATGGAGGCTTATCGCACCCTGACAATGTGCCAGGCACCTGTCACACTTGCTTGCATTGAATTAAGCAGCTCTCTGACAAAGGAGGGATGGCTCGTCATCCCATTTTACAGCAGAAACGACCGAGGCTTGGAGCAGCTAAGTAAATTGCCCTCGGTCTCACAGAGTGGCCCAGCTAAGACCTGGATTCACAGTCTAGCTCGGCAGGTTTCGTTCTTTCTCTGCCGGGGAAGGAGAAGGTAGGCTGAACGCCTACATTGCCCCCTGGCATGTCACACACAGTCTCTCATTTCATCCTCGCCTAGGGAGGTTGGGGTTTGTCCCTTTTCCCAAAGGAGGCCCCGCGAGCTGAAGGGACCCGCCCCAGGCTCGCAGCAGAGGAGCAGAAGTTAGCATTCGGACAGCGCCGGGATCCGCACAGTGTCCGTTTCTAGCCCCTGTTGTTTCCAGGTGACATCTTGAGCTCAGATGCCCTCCCCCACCCTGGGCCGTTGAGCCATCATTCTGCCCTCGGCCAGCTCCCAAGTCCACATCTCCTTCAGAACAGTGAAGCGCCGGGATCCTGGGCCCCTGCAGACTTCCCACGCCGCCCATCTGCCGGTCCCAAGACAGCACAACAAATCCGTCAGCAACCCTAGGACACCTGTCTCTTTCACTTCTGGTCCTTAGAGAAACGATGACCTCCTCCCCGTCGTGCTGCAGGAGCTGTTTTTCGTTTTTTTTTAATTTGTTTCCCCTACAGGGGAAAAACGAAAGCCTTTTCCCACTCAGTTCATTTCCCCCCGAAGGACGTTGGTGATCAGAGGGGCTGTTTGGGGAGGTGTTCCTTTCTTAGTTTGGGCAGACTCCTCAGAGTTGGATTTCAGAATTCAGAGGTAGGAAACCAAACATTGGCTCATTAAAACTTGGGTGTCTGTTTGATTCATTAATCATCTTGCCCTAATACTCCCTGATAAGTCTGTTCATCGCTATTAATCACCGGGCTCGTGGGAGGGAGCTGCCGGCTGTCACTGCATTTCTCTTAACCCCTTGTCTACCCACGTCCGGAGCCTGTGATAGAACGTGGGCTGGAGGGTGACGGACGGTTTGTGGGATGGTGCCGCCTGCGTTGTCCTGAGGGCCTGGGATGCCAAGCCGTCGCGGGCCTTCTCACCATGGCAACAATGTGACAGTGACCTATCACTGGATAGGGATAGCTCCCAGATGTCAGGGGGGCCTGTTTCATTTCATAGAGCTCCCCATTTTACAGATGAGGAAACTGAGGCTCAGAAGTAGCTTGCCCAAAGCCATAAGTCTGGCAAGGGCTGAGCGAGGATTGGGGTCATGGGTGTTGTACCTAACAGCTCTGAGAAGCTGACGAAGCCCTTGGCTCTTCTGGGGCCCCTCTTTCAGCACCCAGGCTGCTGCATGGACTGGGCAGAGTGTGGATGTTAGAGTCAGACAACCCTGAATGAAATTCCCAGCTCTGCCAGAAGCCTTTCTGGTGACCTCCAAAGCTCAGTTTGATTATTTATAGAAAGGGGATATCATGTTTCTCATACCGCTATGAGGGTTACATGAGAAGCCACAGAAAGCGTCCTGCACAAATGCAAGTGGCAAATAAATACTCCACAAATGGCCATTTTCTTCAAACACCTCCTCCTCCTGGGGTAGGGTGGGCACTTACCTCTCAAGGAAAAGGATCTGACAGATTTCTTCAGACTAAGTGACTGAGATCTAACACCCTCGACTCCCTTCCTGGAGCAAAGTTCCCATAGAACATTCATGGCGCACATCAAGCCCCAGGGCCTTTGCACAGGCTGTACCCTCTATCTGTAAGGTTTAACCCCCAACTCTAGTCCACCGTTACCTGGCAAGTTCCAATTCATTTTCCAGACCCAGTTCAACTCTCCCCTCTGCTGGGAAGTCCTTTCTAAGCCCCCTACTTTCTTTCTCAGAGTCTGGGAAAGGGGAAGGTGATCGATACCAAACCTGCCACCAACCAGGCCAGCATATCTTGTGCTCTCTCAGAGCCTTCTCTAATTAACTGCCCTGCAGGAACGTGTCTGAATTATCCTGGATCAATGGGAGCTAATGAGGTGTCAGAGAGCAGGGCTTCGAAAAGGAGGCATTTGAAAGTTGTTCTCCCCGCGTCCCCCACCCCCAGAGCTAACTTTCCCCAGACTTGGAAAACACAAAACTCTTCTGTTTTAATTATTTAGTAAGGTTTGCAGACTCTGCAGCCCACATTTGCTCTGGGATTGAATTTGAAAAAACCCAGAGTCCAGAAGTTAAAAAAAAACTCCCACTGCTTAATGAATTTACGTACCGATGCATTCGTTCATTTGACAGGCAAATAAATAATACTCACCCTGTCTGTGCCAGCGTTATAAATGTGCATGTGGCTCCTGTTCAGAACCTGGTATACAGAACGTCCTTAACTGATAACATGACATAGGCTTTAAAGCCGTATACATATGCCCCGAGAGGGAGTCACCGACTGCCCCGTTTGTCCGATGTTTTCTCACGATCAGATTCATGATCTCACAATGTTACGGTGGCTGGGAGGAAGGCCACGCAAGTGACAGTAGTCTTTGTAAGCCACTTGGAACGGTTCCTCTCTGTGTGATTATGCCACCACTGGACACACCGTTCAGGATCATTCGTTTCCTTTAACTCTGGGTTTGAGAATTTATTTACCATTATATAAAGCATGGACATGTTTCCTAAGCCTCTCAAGAAAGATACAGGCAAAGAAATCAAGTTGCTATCCCTGTCCCTGTACTTGTCCCCTGTAAGAAAACATTTTTAAAATTATGGTTTACCTTTCATTATTTTTCTAAATGTAAACATGCACATAGATCATATGGGTCCACATACACATAGGCCTATATATGCATATATATCTGTACATACATATATATGTGTGTGTATATCGCTTTATTTTCATTTGCATTTATTGTATACCTTTTTTCCTTACCTTTCCCTGTGCGTGCGTGTGTGTGTGTGTGTGTGTGTGTGTGTTTGCATCCGTTGTTTCTTACATGATTTGTAGCATGTTACACCCACTTTGTCTATCTTACACTTGTCACCTACCAGCACGTCCTGGAGGGCCTCCCTGGGGCATGAATACAGCATTCAGTCATTGCTTTCCATGCCCCATTGGTGGCCATGCCCCAGTCTCTCCAGCCGGCTCCCAGTTGATGGGCATTTGAGGGATTCCCAGGCCTCTGTTCTATTTTTAAAGCCCCTTGCTTAATTTTTATTTGCATTTGTGTTTATCTTGTTTACCTTTTTCACCGTATTCATTTTGTTTCAATTCATCTCTTTTAAACAGTACGGTGTGGGTTTGGCTTTGTTAACAAATCTGTGGGAAATCTTTTTCCTTTTTTAAGCCCACTTGTGCCTATGGATGTGACTGATAGCTTTGTTTCTAGCTTTGTCATATTATTTTATAATTTATAAAGCCGTATACATATTTATTTTTGTTTCATTTCCGTCCGTTTTATTTGTCTCCCTAACTTTCTCTTTCTCTCTCCAGTAGACATGTCGGTGTTTAGGAAACTGTGTTTTGAATTCTTGTTATAGTAGTTACTTTTACACACTTATGTCATTCCCTAGTTCCCTCTTTCCCTTTCCTTCCTTTCTTTTTTCTTTCTTCCTTTCCTCCCTCCCTCCCCTCCCGGATCTCTTTCTTTTTGCCTCTCTCTGCTACATCTTCACTATGAACAGGATTAAAATTTACTGGTAACCTCCTCCTCCTCTCATATCTCTCTCCAACGTAGCCTTTTATTCTCATTTACTATTTATTAAAAACATTTTTTAGGGGCGCCTGGGTGGCGCAGTCGGTGAAGCGTCCGACTTCAGCCAGGTCACGATCTCGCGGTCCGTGAGTTCGAGCCCCGCGTCGGGCTCTGGGCTGATGGCTCGGAGCCTGGAGCCTGTTTCCGATTCTGTGTCTCCCTCTCTCTCTGCCCCTCCCCCGTTCATGCTCTGTCTCTCTCTGTCCCAAAAATAAATAAACGTTGAAAAAAAAAATAAAAAAAAAATAAAAATAAAAATAAAAACATTTTTTAGTGTTTATTTATTTTTGAGACGGAGCATGAGTGGGGGAAGGGGCAGAGAGACAGAGGGAGACACAGACTCTGAAGCAGACTCCAGGCTCTGAGCTGTCAGCACAGAGCCCGACGTGGGGCTCGAACTCACAAACCAGCGAGATCGTGACCTGAGCCGAAGTCGGACGCTTAACCGACTGAGCCACCCAGGCGCCCCTATTCTCATTTAATATTTATAAGGTGATAAGTGAGCTTACTCTGCTATTCCTGTGTCTTCCCCTGTTCTCCCTCTATTTCTTCCCATTTCTTCCCATTAATTTCGTCTTTGTCCCATGACAAAGTCCTACATAGGACTATAGGGCTAAGTTTTACCACCGGCAAAAAATATATGTATATGTTCACAATGGAGCTGGTATTCATATTCTCCCTAGTTATGCCTCTATGTTTATTCAAAGGATTGAGAAAAATGAGCCATGCCTTAATCATAATCCTGGGCCGAAGAAATGGGCAACACTCCTCTAAAGTGGACCAACATAGAGGTTCAGCAGGCTAATTGAGAGCCTCCGAGTATTTTAATAGAGGGCAAAACACTGACAAAGTCAAAGCACATTTATAAGAACTTTCTCTTAAAAGTGCTTTTAAGTTTCTGAACCCTTTGAAGGAAATTTTATCCGATAATCTGTATGTGCTCATTAAAATGATCTAATCTCGGGGCGCCTGGGTGGCTCAGTCGGTTAAGCCGCCGACTTCAGCTCAGGTCATGATCTCACGGTTCGTGGGTTTGAGCCCCGCGTCGGGCTCTGTGCTGACAGCTCAGCGCCTGGAGCCTGCTTCCGATTCTGTCTCTCTCTGTCTCTGCCTCTCCCTTACTCACTCTCTGTCTCTGTCTCTCAAAAATAAATAAATGTAAAAAAAAAATAAATAAAACGATCTATTCTCAGGTACTTTGGATGCTGACAAATTTCAGTTCAAAATGCGATTCATTGTACTTTATTTTTTCCTTTAAGGATATCAATAGTCTGCACTTACCGAGCACTTACTGCATACTGGCACCTCTACTAAGCACTTTTATGTCCATTATCTCATCACAGCCGGCACCTCAAGCGGGTAAAAGGTAAAAACTATTCTCCTGGTGAGTTCAAGAAGCTGGCAAAAGTTATACAGGGAGTAAGTGTCACCAGGAGGTTTCGAATCAGGTCTGACTTGGACCCTGGGCGTCTGACCCACTCGTCACGTGCAGAGCCTTGAGCTGCGGTGGAGACAAACATGAACCCTTGGTTCCCTTAACGATGACAAAGTCTTACCCAGAAAGTCACTTGTCTGCAGGTCCCTGCTCGTTAGGGTGCAAGTGTGCCAATCCATCTTCCCTCCCTTCTGTGGTCTTCCGCCCTCGTGGTCTGGTATGTTCACCTCCCCTCCAGAAGGTCGCCTAAGTACACCTGGAAGCCTACAGCCCAGGGGTTTGGACAAGGAGTACTAAGCTTGCCTCGTAGTACCTGTGTGTCTTTGGGCCAACTATTTAATCTTGTTGAGCTTCAGTCTCTCCTTCTCTAAAATAATAAAATAATAATAATAATTATAATATCATCTAACTTATATGGTTATCAAAGCACTAAATGGACTCATGTATATAAAACGAAAGCATAGTACCTGCCACTTTGCAAATGATAAATGAATAAGAAATAGCATTAAAATACCTGAGTATCTGTCTATCTATTTATCTATCATCATGTCAGATTTACCAAGAAAAAATTCTAGGAAGCAGAAATACACTTTGCCTGATGCGGGGCTTGAACGCATGAACCATGAGATCATGACCCGAGCTGAAACCCAGAGTCAGACGCTTAGCTGACCGAGCCACCCCAGGTGCCCTGCACCTCTGTTTAACCTATCACTGTGTTCACTGGTTAGTTTAAAGTTAAGCTTCAAAACGTGGCTTTATTTGCCATTATTTTTTGAGGCATAAATGCCCCAGTTCAGCCCTTCGCTATCATTCCTGGGAGGTTGTGCATTTTTGTCACAAGTCAGATATGTGGTGGGGGTGGGGAGGGATGGAAGGGAGCAGAACAGCCAGCCCTGGGGAGTGATACTGTGTCTGTCCCAGCATCCCTTCTGGGATGGCTAAAAACACGTACTCGGGTTCTAGGCAAAGATGACATCCAGGTGATTAGCATGGTGTGATGCTATTTGTTGTTCAGAGCTGATGTCCATTCTGACTGGATGTTCCGGGTGTTAAATTCTCACATTCTCCCTGGTTCTGTGTGGTTTCCATGGCCTGTTGCCCAAGGCCTCCACCCGAGCCACAAAGATGAGTGCCTCGAGGTTTGGTAGAGAGGGCAGAGACCTAGAACATTCTCAAGTGCTGCTGTCTGGAAGGTGACTGAGGTTGGGGTCCCCAAGGAACATGTGGGCTCCAGGTGCTATTCTTTTTCAGCTTGATCAACCCCTCAGGACACCCTTTGGGGTGCAGGAATGACATTAGGAAATGTATTCTCTGATCAGCCAGTGACCTTCCTTCCGGAGACCGTCAGAGCTGAAAGGAAGCCTTAAGAGATTATTTCATAGGACCCTAGTGCACATGAGGCACCCCTGGGAAGCTTGTTAAAATGCAAATTCTAGAGCCCTACTAGAGTGATTGAATGAGCTTAAGGTGTGGCCTCAGGAACACACATTCCTAACAAGCAAACCAGGAAGCTCTCATACTGATGGTCCCTGGACCACTTTGAGAACTACTGGCTGGTGCAATTGTCTTACTTCGTAACCGAGGAAAATCGTTCAAGGCTGCATCGTGAGCTTATGGTGAGAGTTGGATTCCCATTGGACCAGCTCCTTGAGCCTCGGCCAGGGTTCTTAACCAGTCGAACACAGGACCCTAGAAGACAGAAAGTGTCCTGCTTTGTGGCTTGAGGGAATTGAAAGACACAAAGACTAAGAGATAAGAACAGGCGAAGAAGCGGACGAGTCACGTGCTTTGTTTTGGAAGTGCGAGCTGAAACATACCTGGGAGCACCGAGGGGGCCTGCTTCTTTCTGGTACTCACTCTGTTCCACTTTCTCCTCCTGATGGCCCCGAGAGACAGCAACTGGTATCTAGTTTTACGAAAAGAAAAACGAGACCCGCAGAGAGAAACTGACTTGCCCGAGGCCATAGTGAAAGTAGTAAGTGAAAGGGCTGGGAAAATGACAATGACAATGGGAACGAAGGCAAAAGGATGGTGGTGGTGATGATATTGACAATGAAGGTGGCAGTTAGGATGTTAATGATGGCGGTGGTGGCGACGGGGTTGACAGCTGTGATGAGGATGTTGATAATGATGACGATGATGATGGAAGTGGCGATGATGTCAACAAGTAAAGGGAATAACTGTCGCTTCTGAGCTTGGCCCCTGGGTCAGCCTCTCTGTTGAGAACATCGCACCCATAATTTTACCTACTCTCCCTCTAACTCCACGGGGTAGGTGTTGAGGACCAGGCCGTTTCTCTCCAAACCCAGGAGTTTCAGTAACGTATCTACACCGGCCTCTTGCCACAGCCACGAAATCAGGGAGTCATTCTTCTCTTGCTCTTCTTGAAAACTTTGGGAGGAATAAACTATTGGGCGGTGGAAAACTCGAAGTTCCGACGATCTTAAAGGCGCCCAAGTGAACGGAGGAGCTGACACTGATGGAATCTGCTTGCCAGGACTATATAAATAGCAACGTGTACCTACACCGCGCCTCATCTGCACACATCCAAAAGCACATTAGGAGAACATTAAAATGTCAAGTGGAAATGTGACCTACCTTATTTAATCTTGTGAGGGGGAAAAAGCTGTCAAGAATTCAAATCTTGGATATGTGGGGGGGCTCCCGGGGTGGAGACTAGCCCAGGGCCACTCCTACGGAGCCAGAGTTGGCCAGGGCATCATCCATTTTTACAGAGCCCTGACCTAAAAGGTTGGGGCAGTTTTTGTGGGGATCCTCCCCTGGGTGCCTCTTCTAAGAAAGTCCATGTTGTTTTCCGGTAGCTTCTCTGTCCAGGGCAGCTCCCCAGCTGCCCCTCCCGCTGCTTCCTGAAAACAAGCCTTTCGGCTTATTTCTGATCAGAGTTGCCCCACCCCTGCAACTTTGGGGGACTTCTCCCCGGGGCTCATAAGTTACCAGCTAGAGGCACTGACAAGTCCAGCCATCTCAAGCTATCCCTGGGTAGCCTCCCTGCTGCCTGCTGGCTACCAAAATTGCAAACCACTGGGGAGAGTGGATGGGTTCAGGAGTAGCAAAGGCTCTAATGGTTCAAGGTGGTTGATCAGCTGGCGACATCATCCTAAAATGACACCCGTGGCACAGGTAGACCTCAGGTTCACAGCGCGCTTCGTTGGGGGGGTCTGTCTATGGCCGCCACTCTCGGGGTCAAGGAGAGGGGCGGGGACATCTGAGGACTGCGGGGCCACGCGTCTGCTCTTCTCTTCCCCACCGTGGGAGGGAGACGGGCTTCCGGTGAGGTGGGGGAGAGGCATGAAGGGCGAAGACCCACCTCTCTGCTGTCCACGCCAGACCCACCACGCCTCCTCCGGCTCCCACAAAGGGAAGCCACGGAAGGGATCGGCCCCCCCGGTCCTAGCCTGAAGGGACCCCAGAACACCGTATCCATTGCCGTCCGGTTCCATCCAGCATCTGCTTCCGAGGATCTGGCTGAGTGCAAACTCAGTCTGACTTAAAGAAAGAAAGAAAGTCAAAGTCACCTGTTGGCTCAGGCGACTGCAAAAGTCAAGACCTAGGGAGGACGTCACAAGGGTCTTGACCCGGGGCCTTCGGAGCAATCCGCAAGAGGGACGGATAATAGCTGACCTTTACTGAGTGTCTTCCTCTTTGCCAGACTTTCTTCTAAAACTTTTCGTGTTCACCCATTTAATTCTCAGGAAAACCCCGCGTAGTGAGGCGTTAGCACATCCCTCTTTACAGCAAAAGGAAGAGAGGCGCAGAGAGGTTCAGCAACGTGCCCAAGATCGCACAGCCTGTAAACAGGGAAGCTGGACCTCAAACCTCGGTCATCTCGCACCAGAGTGCAGACTGTAAACCACCTCACGGTATCTCCGCTTCACTGGACTGCGTCGGGGTTGTTTCTTACCTTTGAAGAGCCCCTGTTTCAAGGGGACGGCAGAGAAAGGAGGTAATCACAACGTGATGCATGGCGTGCGGTGCCGTATGGAGTAATCCTGGGACGCACACGGCCCTGCACAGCTCCACACTCACAGCAAGCCGAATCCAAGTCCCCCTAGACAAAGAGCCTTTCGACCATCGGAAGCAACCCTGGTGGTAACGGCTTCAGAAGTGCCCCCCCCCAGCTCTTTAGATAATGTTTTTAAAAGGCTACATTGCTCAGGGCGCCCAGGGGGCTCAGTTGGTTGAGCGTCCGGCTTCTGCTCAGGTCATGATCCTTACAGTTGGTGAGTTCAAGCCCCGCGTCGGGCTCTGTGCTGATGGCTCCGAGCCTGGGGCCTGCTTCGGATTCTGTGTCTCCCTCTCTCTCCCTGCTCCCCTCCTGCTCATGCTCTGTGTGTGTCTCTCTCTCTCTGTCTCTCAAAACTAAATAAATGTTAAAAAATAGGGGCGCCTAGGTGGCTCAGTCGGTTGAGCGTCCGACTTCGGCTCAGGTCATGATCTCGTGGTCTGTGAGTTCAAGCCCCGCATCGGGCTCTGTGCTGACAGCTCAGAGCCTGGAGCCTGCTTCGGATTCTGTGTCCCCCGCTCTCTCTGCCCCTCCCCCGCTCACGCTGTTTCTCTCTGTGTCAAAAATAAACATTAAAAAAAAAAGTTAAAAAAATAAATAAATAAAATAATAAAATAAAATTGTCCAACCCCCTTTGGGATAAGTGCAGAGGCCCCAGAGGGTCACAGAATCAAGGCAGCGGACCCCTGCTGGGGGTGACAGTGGAGTGAGTAGGGCAGGGGCATGTCAAAGCTGTCTTTCTGTCCCCACCTCCCATCCTGCAGGAGCAGCGGGACCAGACCCTTGGGCTTCATGCCAGGCCAGCCTCAGTTCAAAACCCGGCTCTGCCTTTTCTTTGTCGTGAGACTGTGGGCAAACCTAGTTCCCTTTTGAGCCTCAGTCTCTTCATCGGGGCAATGGGAACGGTGCTGAGTAAGCCCTCTTTGCACGGGAGGATTAGATAGCACAGGGAAGACAGTAGCATGGCAGGAGGCACGCAGCAAGGGCAAAAGGGCAGCCGTTCATAACGTGGCCCTTGCAAGAATCTCACACGCATGTTTTATACGTGACCTCTTTTAGGGCGTGGAAAAGCGGGCTGCCTAGGGCCACCATGACAAAGGTACCACTGACTGAGAGTTTAAACAACAGAAATTTAATTCTCACAGTTCTGGAGGCCAGCAGTCCAAGGTCAAGATGTCAGCAGGGCTGATTCCTTCTGGAGACCCCTTCCTTGGCTTGGAGATAGCGGTCTTCTCCCTGTGTGTTCACAATCCTCTCTGCACGGCTGTGTTCTTTTTTTTTTTTTTTTTTTCAACGTTTATTTTTTATTTTTGGGACAGAGAGAGACAGAGCATGAACGGGCGAGGGGCAGAGAGAGAGGGAGACACAGAATCGGAAACAGGCTCCAGGCTCTGAGCCATCAGCCCAGAGCCCGACGCGGGGCTCGAACTCCCGGACCGCGAGATCGTGACCTGGCTGAAGTCGGACGCTTAACCGACTGCGCCACCCAGGCGCCCCTGCACGGCTGTGTTCTAATGTCCCCTCACAGGGACATGAGCCGGATGGGATTAAGGCCCACCCCAATGATCTCATTTTAACTTAGTTACAGCCTTACAGGCCCTGTGTCCAACTATAGTCCCATTCTGAGGTGTTGGGGCTGGAGACTGCATGTGACGTTGGGGGCAGACACACACAATTCAGCCATAACGTACCTTTGTCAGCAAGGGGGACTGGCTATAAGGGTGGAAGGCACGCTGCAGCCCTCAGGCAGGAACTGAGTGCCGGAGGGGCGTGGGGACCTGTGTGGGAGATTTGTGGGCAGTGCCAGGTGCCACTGTCCCGCCTAGGGTCCCAGCCCAGCAGAGGACGGGCAGGCAGCCCCCTGCTGTCCCGCTTGGCCATTTGTAGCCTCTTCCCATGGAGATCTGAGCGGCTGCAAAATCTACCTCATTCAAAGGCGATGCCTTGCTGTCGTGCCCTCAAAGAACTTACCGAGCAGACATCTGCTGCTGCAAAGAATGATCAATCAGAGCCTATAATGGAAGAGGCCGGGCATCCTTGGCTCTGACTATAGGCAAAGGCGTTCAGTCCTCAGAGGGCTGAAAGGAGCCAAATCAGAGTTCGCTTTGAGGATTCAAAAGCTGGAGAGGAAACTATTTGAGGCATTTTGTCTATTCCTCTCCCCCCCCCATCCCCCCACCGCAACCCACACCATTACTGCTATAGGCAAAACTCACGAAGAGCCATTTTCTTTTCAATAGAATCCCTTTCCTTCCAGAATATAAAATAACAAATTCCAATTTGCCTAACAATCTTAGAGAACATTCTGAGAGAACTTAGGGCTTTCATTCCTATTGTGTTAGTTAATGCTCAACCCAGACTTGAGAGATAGATGCTCCGATCGGGATTTTACAGCTAAAGGGAGCAGAGGCTCCAGTGGGGGGGGGGGGGGAAGCTTCCCAATGACCCCCTTCTGCAAGCGGACGGAGCCAGAACTCGAGGCAGGGCTCCAAGTCCCATGCTCTGCTGGCTTTCTTAGCACCAGAAGTACCTGGGCACCGACATGTGCCTTGAGGTCAGCACATCCATGGCACAGACCGAGGGCGAAACCTTGAACTCACGTGCGAGCTTTCCCTTGGGGTGTGCCCTCTGGTCCCATTCTTACCCATTTGCTCTGAGCACCTTCCCACATTTTCTTTCTTTCTTTGACCTCCTTATGTTCTCTCTGCACTGGAACAGCTTGACAGTGTGGGCCCGAATGCATCTGCTTTTGCAGGGCTTTACTCTAGGGGATAGATTTGTTTCTCCAAAGTCTGCTAGAACTTGAGTATCGGCATGTTTTTCTTTTTTCTTCTTTTTTTAAAGCCTTAAACACTTTTTTTTAATTAAAAAAAATTTTTTTTAATGTTTTTTATTTCTGAGAGAGAGAGAGACGGTCAGAGTGCGAGTAGGGGAGGAGCAGAGAGAGACACAGAATCCAAAACAGGCTCCAGGCTCTGAGCTGTCAGCACAGAGCCCGACGCAGGTTAGAAACCTAGAAATAGGGGCACCTGGGTGGCTCAGTTGGTTAAGCGACTGACTCTGGATTTCAGCTCAGGTCATGATCTCATGGTTCGTGAGTTTGAGCCCCACATCAGGCTCTGTGCTGACAGTGTAGAGCCTGCTTGGGATTCTCTCTCTTTCTCTCTCTGAACTCCCCTGCTATCTCACTCTCTCAAAATAAATAAATAAACAAAAAGAAACCTAGAAATGATAGCTTCAAACATTTTGAACACTTTGCGTTGATGTATTCTATTTACTTTTTTTTTTTCTCACAGACCGTGAGATCATGACCTGAGCCGAAGTTGGACGCTTAACCGACTGAGCCACCCAGGAGCCCCGAATATTGGCTTTTCTAATTCAAGTTTGCCATTGGTCCTTATCGTAAAATCAGAAGTGCGGTCCGGGGCCCATGGAAGGAACAAATCAGAGAACGAAAACCACATTCCACAATGTAGAAAGCTTTATACAATACCTTAGGTGGGGGAAAGAAGGAAGATGTCTTAAGGAATGATTACTCCTGGAAAAATAAATTAAAAAAAATTTTTTTAACATTTACTTATTTTTGAGGGGTAGGGAGGAGGAGGAGGAGAGAGAGAGAGAGAGAGAGAGGATCTGAAGCAGGCTCTGTGCTCATAGTGCAGAGTCCAAGGCAGGGCTCAAATCCACGAACGGTGAGATCATGACCTGAGCCAAAATCAAGAGTCGGCCACTCCACTGACTGAGCCACCGAGGCGCCCCGAAAATAAATGTTAAAATAAAGTAGCTGCACAGTTAGGTTTGTTCCAGGGAGTCATCATCTTGGCGGCCACCGCTCAGGTGCCGGACTCCGTTCTGAGACTTCCATGTGAATTAATTCATTTCTTCCTCATCCCCGCTCCGTGAGGGGGCACTGCCATTTCACAGAGAAAACGGAACCCCATCATGGTTGATTAATTACTCAAGTTCACCCACGTAGAACGTGGCAGAGGCTCATTTGGAACGAGCGCCCACGCTCTCAACCGTCCTGCCTCGGCATCAAGCCAAATGATTGCTGCATCACCTTGCTGACAAAGTTGGGGGCCTGATGCGCCCCTGGAGGTGGGAAGGTGGGAAGACAGAAAGGAAATTGCCTAGAAAGAGACCTCTCCCTCCAGCCTCCTGACCACTTCTCCAACCATGCTCCTCTCTGTAGGGGGTCATGAGGGAACTCCACGAAGACTGAGAAGAAACTGGAAGCAAGGTACGTGCAGGTGCCCCCCCACCCCCCACCGCCAAGGGTTTTACCGTGTAAATTGCACACAAAGCAGTCAGCTCCCAGTTTCCTTTAAAAATGGAGAGTGCCTCGGGGCGCCTGGGTGGCGCAGTCGGTTGAGCGTCCGACTTCAGCCAGGTCACGATCTCGCGGTCCGTGAGTTCGAGCCCCGCGTCAGGCTCTGGGCTGATGGCTCAGAGCCTGGAGCCTGTTTCCGATTCTGTGTCTCCCTCTCTCTCTGCCCCTCCCCCGTTCATGCTCTGTCTCTCTCTGTCCGAAAAATAAATAAATGTTGAAAAAAAAAATTTTTTTTAAAAAATAAAATAAAAAAATAAAAATGGAGAGTGCCTCAAAGAGCAGGACAGAAGAATAAAAATATTGACAGACTCAAAGTAAGAAGGAGGGATGGGCAGCTTTCAGTTTGGAAGATGTAGAAACCGGGATGCCTTGAAAATCAGGAGAGAAAGAGCCTTCGACAGCCGACTCCCACGTGAGGCCACAACCATTCAGTCACCCAACTTACGTCCACTTCTTCTGGATCCGGCGTCACCGGGGGGACAGACTCTGTGGACTGAGTCATCCCACCTCCTCTGGCATGCCTTCCTGTATCATGGAGGCTGGAGAACTATTACTCTTTCCCAGACTCCCTTGCAGCTAGCGGTCTGTCTGTAACCTGGGTCCGCCACGAGGATTCATTCGTGCAAGGCCTGGAACGTGGAAGGAAGCACTTAGTGGGGGTCAGGCCGAGCAGATGTGTGGCAGGCTCAGTGCCAGGGGAGTTTGGACCTTCTCCGGAAAGGGTAGTAGAGATTCTTGGTCAAGTCTCATCGTGCCCGAAGCGCACCAGACAGCACAATGGCATTTCCTTTAAAATTATCTCATTGTTTCCCTGGTGCTCTGGCCTGAATGTTTTTGTCTCCCCACAGATTCAGATGTTGAAGCCTCCAAAGGTATTAGGTATGGTGAGGGCTTTGGGGAGGTGATAAGGTCACGAGGGTAGAACCCTCGTGGATAACATTAGTGCTCTTACAAAAGAGGCCCCACCGAGCTCCCTACGCTTTCTGCCCTGCGAGGATACAACGAGAAGTCTGCAGCCTGAGAAGAAGGCCCTTGCCCGACCGTGCCGGCACCCTGATCTCAGACATCTAGTCTCCAGATCTGGGAGAAATAAATTCCTGTTATTTATAAATCATCGAGGCTGTGGCATTTTCTTAGCGCAGCTCAAGTAGACTAAGAGAGATGGGTCTCTTTTTAGCTCCTTGCGCCTCACTCTGTAGAACCTAAACACGCTTCCCTGGCCCCTCTGGGGATTCTAAATGTCAGGGGAATGCTTGCTGCTGTAACAAACAAACCCAAGTATCTCAGTGGCTTAATACAAGAGAAACTTATTTCTCTCCGATGTCTAAAAGGAAGGTTTCTGATCAGTGGCTGGATTTCCTTCCAAGCAGTTCTTTAGGAACCCTGGCTTCCTCCATTCTCCGCACCGATGTCTAAGGTCAGTGTGGTCGTCTGCATTGAGCCGATCGAGGAGAAGAGCGAGGAGGTTTTCCCGTGGGTGGCTTTTATGCACCAGGCCTGGGAGGGGGGCTTGTCACGACCGCTCGTATCCCAGGGCTAGAACACTTGGCCACGCCTAACTGCATGGGAGTCTCGAATGTAAGCCTAGGTGTGTGTTCAGAAAAATGGCGAAACAGGTTTGGTGATTCGCTGGGCAAGCTCTACAGTGTTCTTGTAAACCACTCAGCTCTGTAATAAACGCTCTTCTGCTTCAACAGGCTGGAGTAGAGTTTGTGGTCTGGAACCGAGACCTCTTTTACACCAGAGCCGCTTTGTATGTTAAACTTGGTTCCTAGTGCGGTGTGATGCATGGGGGGAGGGGCGGGGGGGTGGAAAAGTTACAACCTCCAGTAGCTGTGTTATTCGATTTCTCACCGTAAACTCTTTTAACTTTATTTATTTATTTTGAGAGAGCGTGTGAGTTGGGGAGGGGCAGAGAGAGAGGGAGAGAGAGAATCCCAAGCAGCCTCGTGCTGTCAGCGTGGAGCTGGACACAGCGTTGACCCCACGAACCGTGAGATCATGACCTGAGCTGAGATCAAGAGTGGGACCCTCAATCGACTGAGCCACCCAGGTGCCCCTCTCATTATAAATTTATGTCCTCTTGACTCACAGGTGCACACGGATGCTTTAGTGGCCTTGACTTACAGGTGCACACGGATGCATGCACACCTCACTAATTAAACATCATTCTATAGGTTTATACATACTCACGAGCTTAGGAGGAATGCTTTTTGCCCTAAGAAAGCTCATTTCTCCATGAGTTCGGGGTGGCCAAATAGTGAACAATGCTGGGTGGAAAACCTTTCCGGCGACAGTCCCTTAACTGGCCCCAGCACCCAAAGCCTAAAGAGTCGCTTACTATCCAGCCTTGTTCTCCAGGAGACCAATGGATTCAACGAGTCATCCGGGGCCAGCTCTGCAATTTGTGGGGCCCCACGCGAAGTGAGAAGGTGGGGCCCTGATTTTAAAAAAGCAGTGCCATTAAAGGTATCGAAACATAAAGCTTTTTCCTGGATCCACGGTGTCTCTTTTGACTTGTCATGGTGGTTTTTATTTCCCACTTAATGTCTCACTAAAGAAAAATGAACATTCTAGATGATTAGCATAAATGATACCATCCACTTTCATATTGTGCAATGGCAGTTTAAATGCAAACCTAAGAACATTTAACTCCTATACGGAATTACCAGAACTATACAATTCCCATTTGGGGGCTTGTACGTGCCTATATGTATTTTCTTCTTCCCAGAATGATGGAAATACCACACCAAACTAACTCCACTGTTTTTATTTCACTTCTTGAGAGGCACGCATTCTTCCAGCCCTCTGTGTTGGGCTTAATAATGAGTAAAGAAGGACTGAAAGGAAAATGAGCTTTGGGTTTCCCTAGCTTACCCTTTTCAGTATCACTGGCTAATACAGGGATGCGCGGGAGCGAAAAAGGCTGTGATAAGTTTCCTTGGCGTTTCTTGCTTTTTAGACCACCATTGCCTCCTTTGTGCATTCAAAACAAGTTCTGGCTTGAAAGGAAAGTGTGGTCTTTCTGGCTTTTAGCACCTCCCTTACTCTGCCTTCGCCTTTGTGTCATCTTGAACGCGATGCCTGGGGGTTTCTTGAGCCTCGAAGCAAGCGCAAGGTAAGTAGGCTACAGAAGCCGCGCGGCAGGCTTCACAAATGCTTCATGGGAACGGAGTAGCAAGGAACTGCAGACACACACTGCACATCTTCCCACCGCCCAGGAATGTGTGCCGATGAGAGCAGAACACGGAACCGGTGTGGGGTCCTTCCGAGAGCGGCTGCACAGGGTGCACACCCATGGAGCCCGCCCTGAAGCTGAGCTTTAGGGAGTCATGGGCCATGAGACTGAAGGGGCCCGGGAGGGACGTGGGGGCGGGGGGTGGGGTTGACATTTGGTGAGCATGGCCTCTGTCCAGTGCTGAATTGGGGACACTGCCTAATTGCCTCTGTCTTCTCAGTTTGCTTCCTGAATTCCCGTTCTGTGTGAGAAGACAGATGGGACTGGAAAGCTTGCTATGCTTACTTCATAAGAATTAGCCCAGGGCACTGGCAGAGTCTCTTGAAACAATAGGCCTCGTAGAAAACCCAGGAAATGGAAAGGATCCTTCCTGATCCCCTCTTTGCAAGCAGGAAGCTTATTAATGAAGCCGAATGGCCAGAGAGGGAGAAGCAGGGGAGGGAGGAGGTTGAATCAGCCCCACTGTGCGAGCGCATACCAAGCCCACTACCACCAAGGGAATCGGTCATACTTTCAGTCCATAGCAATCAGCTGCGCTCCTGCCTGTCATGGGAGTCTGGTTTCAGCTGATTTTAAGTATCTAGGTTGCTCAAAGGTCCTCGTCAAGATTCCCCAGGCCTGTGTATGGATTTAAAATTATTCCACAGTCTCAGAAGTGACTGAACATTTATAAGGATTTGAAGCAGAACTTGACATCTATGAGGAACAGCAGTAGTCTGTTAGCCAGCAACCAACTGTCTAGTTTGTTGCTTTGAGATCTATCTATCTATATATATATCTATATATATATCTATATATATATCTATATATCTCATGATCTTGTGGTTTGTGAGTTATATATATATATACACACACACACATATTTGCAATTAAATAATATAATTGTCTCTTTTTAACTTGCACTCTACTCTTCCTCATAACTAACTTTCGATCTACTTGCCCCTTATTTCGGCCGTGATCAGAACTTTTCTTTCCATCCTACTGCGTGTTATTATATGACGTTGCACTAATTAGAACTCTCTGTTGCGAAAGAAGTAACACCTGCCAACTATCGAGGACCTACTGTGTGTTAGATCCTTAGCCAGATGCTTCTGTGCACACCCTTTCAGTTCATCTTTAGCTCAGCTGTGAGGTAAGGATGGTCGCTCCCATTTTTAAATCGAACTTTTTATTTTGTGATTATTATAGGTTCACGGGCGGTTGGAAGGAATAAGATAAGGAAGTTCCATGTACTCTTTGTTTTCCCCAATGACAACATCTTGTAAAATGACAGTGTAATAATGCAATCAGGATTGACACTGATACAATCCACCAATCTTTTCCAGATTTCCCCAGGTTTACGGGTACTCATTCGCGTGTGCATGTGTGCACCCACGTGTGTGTGTGTGTGTGTGTGTGTGTGTTATGTAGTTTCACCACAGGCCTGGGTTTGTGTATTTACCTTCACGGTCAAGATACAGATTGGTTCCGTCACCCCAAGGATTCCATCCGCTGCCCTTCTGAAATCATATCTATTTCCTTCCTGCCCCCATCTTAACTCCTGGCAACCATGGATTCGTTCTCTATTTCCCTAATTTTGCCATTTCCAACATGTTATTGTATTAGGCAGGGCTCTCCAGAGAAACAACCAATAAGACATACAAGATGCATGCATACACGCACATACACACACATACACACACACTTATTATTCCTTTATTAATAATATCCCTTTATTATATAAGGAATTGGTTCACATGATTATTGAAGCTGGCAAGGCCCAAGATCTTCAAAGAGAGTCAGCAAGCAGGAGACCCCGCAGTCTGTGGTGAATTTCGACTCTGAACGTCAGCAGACTCAGGCCCCAGAAAGAGCCGATGTTTTCATTTAAGCCTGAGGGCAGGGAAGAACTCACGTCCAAGCTCAAGGCAGTCAGGAAGGAGCTTCTCTTTTACTCACAGGAGGGCCAGGCTTTTCTTTCTATGCAGGCCCTCAACTGGCTGGAGGAAACCCACTCACACGGGGTGGGCAATCTGAGGTTATCAGTTCTTTTAAAAAGAAAAATTGTAATGTTTATTTATTTTGAGAGAGAGAAAGAGATAGAGTGAGAGCAGGGGAGGGACAGAGGTAGAAAGAGAGAGAGAGAATCCCAAGCAGGCTTCATGCCGTCATCGGGGAGCCCAACGCGGGGCTTGAACTCACAAACCATGAGGTCATGACCAGAGCCAAGATCAAGAGTCAGATGCCCAAGCAACTGAGCCACCCAGGCACCCCCAGGCTACCAATTCTAATGTCTATCTCATCCAGGAACACTCTTGGCAGAAACATCCAGAATAATGCTTGACCGAAAGTCAGGGCATCCTGTGGCTCAGTCAAGTTGACATGCCAATTCAACCATCATGGTTATACAAGTACAATCACATAGCATGCAAACTTTGGGGACTGTTTTTTTTTTTTTTTTCAATGAGCATAATTCTGTAAAGATTCATCCAAATTGTTGCTTCATGATGAACTATTCACCAATAAATCATTCCTTTTTATTGCTGACTAGTATGGTATGGATTCAGCTTCATCAGCCAGGAGGGAAATGCAAATGAAAACCACAATGAAATATCAATGTTCACCTATCAGAATGCCTAAAATTAAAAAAGATAATGATAATACTAAAGATGGGTGAGAACGTGGAGAAATTGGATCACTCCTAAGTTGCCAAATATAAGGTGAAATAGTAACATGGTCGTGCCATGCTGAAAAATGTTCTGGAAAACTAAACGTGCAATTATCATGCAACCCAGCAATTGTACTCGGGGGGCACTTATCCCCAAGAAGTAGGGATTTATGTTTATACAGAAGCTTGTCTCCAAATGTTCATAGAAGCTTTACTCCTGATATCCAAGAACTGGAAACAGCTTAGATGTCTTTTAACAGGTGAAGGATTGTGCCCATTTTATTGACAAGCAATCTGGGGCTCAGAGAAGCTGAATGTCATGTCCAACATCCACAGGTGGAAGGTCACAGAGCCAGATGAGACCCTGCTCTAAAGGCTGCCCGCATCTATGATCCTGATGTTGGCCTTGAATCTTTATAAGAACATGCCGTGTCTTCCGAATCAAAGAACTGCAAAGATTATAAAGCATTTGTAAAATTACCTCGCCCTGAGTCCTTGGTCCCTGTTAATTAAAGCATTAGATTTATTGGAATACATTAGTCTTGAAAAGGTACGTTTTTCACACGTAGCCTTCTTTCTGTTTTCCTCTGGAGTTTCTATCTCTTTATGTTATCTTCTTGTGTATTTGCAATTTTCCTCTCTTCCTATGTCTGTATTTTCTATTGGTCCATGATCCACTCGGGCGGGGGGTTTTTCTTCCTCGTCCAAGCACCTTTGAGCACAGAGACTAGAGTTGGTAAACATGGACTGAAAGAAAAAACAATGTTTTGTAGCATTTCTTCTGAAATGATACACTTACCCACGGGTCCTCTGTCATTCACATATACGCCACCCTTCAGCGGGCGGCAGTACGATTGACTTCCGAATGCTGGCTCTGGGGACGGCGGCCTGCAGTTAAATCCCACAAGACACCGGCACCTGCCGAGACGAGATACCTTTCCTTTCCTCCTGTGCTCAGTTTCCCCGCAGCAAAATGATGCAGTGAAAGAAACCCCCGCATAGAATGAGTTGTTAGGAAGATGTAAAGCAGTTAGCCCAGTGCCTGGCACAGAAAACTATTAGCTGTTGTTATTTGTATACCAGAGAAGAGAAAGAAAAATTGGCGATGGAATCAAGACAGACAGGGACAAAGAGAAGATTCTCAGAAGTAGCTTAGGGGATGCAATAAACTAGTTTAATGAGGCAAGACTCATTAGAGAGCTCAGAAACGGCAGAGACGATCTTCAGAGACACGCAGAACAGATCTCAGAATCCCCACCGGGGAATCATTTGTTACCTGTCTCCGGCTCAGGGCCGGCGTCTCCAGCAGGCGTTTGGGAAAATTCGCTGGTCAGGATGCCACATAGAAAACGGTAGGTGCTGGGAGATACCCATTATGATCCCGCTTAACTAGCACAGGCGGGCAGAAACGAGACTGGGAGGAGCTGTTTGGTGAAGTGGTGAAGATTCAGAGCGTGAATAACTGGGGAAGGAGGCAAGTGAAGTGTCTGTGGCCAGCACAGCAAGAGCGGCCCTGGAAAGTTCACATCCACTCGGGGGTTAGGCCATAATAATGGTAACGGACAGAATACTGGTTGCTGTTAATTGAGAGCTTATCATGTGCCAACCTCTTTAAAATGTTCTCCAGCGATGCTTCCCATTCCACAGACGAGGCATCTAAGGCTAGATGAGGTTAGGGACGAATCTCGAGGCATCGGTGAGTTTCAAACACCAGACGGTGGGGATTCAAAGCCTGTAACTCCTGTGCTCACAGCGGAGGGCAGAGGAGAAGGGAGAGGTCTCTGGTGCTTGTCTCCTGCATCTCAGGAAGGATGCTGAACATTTATTTCCAAGTTTGTCACTACTACTGCTTGGCAGGGAGGCTGTGGGCGCATTCTCAGTGAAAATGTGCTAATGGCAGGAGGCCTGGGGCTGTGTTCCTGGGCCCCAGGCTGTACCCCAAACCGGGAGATGCTGGAGTTTACGGGAGCTATAGAAGCGGGAACAGTGCCAATTGAATATGAACATCAGGAATAAGAATCATAAGCGCTCAAATCACCCAAAGATTCGGAAGACACTTGCTGGAAAACTCGCTGTGTCTGTTAAGGAGGCAGGACCAATGTTCTCAGATGCTCTGCGTTTAGGAACAGAGTGCTATTTTCTAAGCGACTCCACGGAGGTCATTTTAAATACAGAAACCGGGTGAGTTGGGCATGGTAGCCGCTGCTCTTTTTCCCGATCCCTTTCCTTCGGCGCTAGAAGGGTCGCCACGCCTCCCAGGTGGCTGGGCTCAGTCTGGTTTACGCCCCTTGTCCTGGCTTAATCATTGATATCCCCCTTTCCACTCCCCAGAGGGTCCCAGTTTGAAGGATAAATGATATGCTCGCCCTAGGTCACCGTGAGAAAGGGAGACCCACACAACAGGTAAGACCCAGGTTTGCTTGGACAGAAGCATGGGTCCAGGGCTGACACCATTCCCATCCACTCCATCCCCAAGACGGATTTGTGGCCAATGGGGGAGAGAAGTGCTTTGTGCGTGTGCTACTATTTTGTAAAATACATGCTTGGAGCCAGTGGTGGCTGCATAGACTGAATCTGCCCCAGAAGCGGGGGGGGGTGGGGGGGGGGTGGGGGGGGTGGGGGGGGGTCCGCACACAGAGGAAAACAGAGCTACAGAGAGGGAACTAACCCTGGGGACATAAGGGCCCCCTCCATCCATGAGGCCATGCCGGGAACCCTAAAGCACGCAGTTACATGAATCAGCAAGTCTGCTTTCACTTTTTAGGGGATTGAACTTGGATTTCTGCCGCTCGCCACAGAGAAAAACAAGCCTGAGAAATCTGAAAGAGAACTGTCATCTTTCAAGTGTCTTCAAAGGCAAGCCCTTGTGCTGAGTACTTTACTTGATTTATATCATTTAAATCTTGGCAACAGCCACCCCAGACAGGGCTCATTAACCCCCTGGCATAACCGAAAACTCCAAAGTTCAGGCATTGATGACTTCTTCGAGGTCAAGCGTAGCCAGGAAGGGCCTCAGCCGGATGGGCTGGTGGTGGACGCAGAGCCCGTGCCTCCTTATCACACCATGTGGATCAGTTTGGCGGGTGGGAGGCCACACCACCGTTCTCTTGATCTCCCTCTTGGCGCTGTGAGTCCCCGCCCCACAGCCCGGGACCTACGCACCCACGCCATCACTTTCATCAGTGATCTTCTCTTTCTCCGTGAGTAAAGCAACCCACATCCTGACCTTGAGCATATCAATGAATACCATTGATCCTCAGCGTGGAATGCCACGCAAACCTAAAGCACAGGATTGCTGTGGACACGGAAATGGTGGAAAAGAAAGTACTTAGGAAACTGCAAAGTGCCACGTCTGGGGCTTGTGTTTTCATCGTTCTCTTAAATCGGAGTCGATCTTTCCTGAACAAATTCTTAACTCGCTCTGTGGCAGGCAGGTAAATCTGTGTCCCGGGAGGACCCGCCCAGGTCTAAGGGGTTTTCCAGCGCCCGGGACTTTTCAGTGCTAAAAGTGGGAAAGTCCCAGGAAAACCAGAGATCGGTCACCCTGCTGGGCACCGACCCGTCACAGGACTACTCACTCGGGCTTAGGGCTCTTTGAGAAGAGGCACCGTATCCTCGTCAACTCTGGGTCCGTCCCCCCTTACTTAGCACAACCCTGGCGTGTGTTGACCTGATCACCAACTCCTGAATAAATGACTTAACGAATGATGCCGACAGTCGTGCGGGTGAGCTGCCATACCTCCTTTAAAAGGCACTGGCCCAGAGGCAAGGAGGCTTGAGGGAAGGATTCACCCGACGCACTGAACTTTGGGAAACACTTCAGACACGTGGAAGGCACATGGGGAAGATGTTCATTTCCTGGAATTTCCCCCGCCCTCAACTTAACTGCTGTATGACCTTGGGCAAGTGACTCCATTTATTTATTTATTTATTTATTTATTCATTCATTCATTCATTCATTTATTTATTTAATCAATGACTATGTATTGGATACCTATGTGGCCAAGGACTGCTTCCTTGGTATCCTCGATTATAAAGTGGAATAACAGCCCCTGCTGACAGGGTGAGTACAGGAATTCAATGAGGTCGTGTTTGTGTAGGGCCCAGAGGAGCAAAGCCCCGGTCATGCCCTCCATGCCTTCAACTGCATAACGGGCCTCTTCGTGTCCCCTTTTGATATTGCCAATGGCCCCTGTACGAGCTCCCATGAAGCAGTGCTTGGGCTTCTAGAACCCGCCGTGAGAGAAGGGGAAGACGGGCCTCAAAAGCTCTGGTTTTCAAAATTGCATGGCTCACGCATCATCACCTGGAGGGGGAGAAGGGAGACTGTGCTTCTCCCAGCCACCCTAATGACTATGAAAGATCCAGTCCAGACTTCTGTTTGGATCACATCACATTATCCGCCCACTGAAATGGGACGGGACAGCCCTGGAGAGGCAGAGGCCTCCCCTCGCCAGCAAGCCATCACTTTATATGGACATCACTCAAGCATTTAGCTGCTGGACTGAGACACAATCAAGACAGAGGCAGAGCTCGTAACTGTCCCATGGAAAATAAGTATCTGGGGACAGCAGGGATGATCTTAAAGTTGCCCTCCACGTGTGAACACCCAGAGCCCAAATAATAGGGCTCGTACGCCTTCTAAGGTAGGGATGAGCTGTTGGGAACATAAGTCATTGAATATCTGCTTTATCTATTTTTGAAGCCCACGTGGTAAACACTGGAAAGATAAGACACTTTCTCAAGGGCTGGACCAACGTGGCGATCTTAGAGACCCGTGCACTGGGTTCTCCACTCTTTCCAAATCCCCAGCAAAACCACCAAAGGATAGAGTAATGTGGGAAACCTATGTAATAATACTAAAGTTATTGTTCTCGGGTGAAGACTGATACCCAAATCGTACAGTCTGGGACCGTGGATGCCTTGACAACCAGCTTACCCCCGCAGGGAGTGAGACCTAAGTTGAGTGTGTAGACCAGGAGGAGTAGCTTCCGAACCACAGAAGCCTCCATCCATCCCACTGCTCTTGTAGGAGGGCACCTGAGAAGAAATTCTCGGGACAGCGAACATGCAGAGAGGATATCGCCGACACACTCTTCCACACAGAGAACACATGTGATACGCTAGCTGACCTAGACCTAAATCAAGATGTGAAACTCGGCTGTGAAATGCTGAAAACAGTGCCTGTGAGTCGTAACGCCAGCAAGTAGCGGGGTATCTCGTCATGGCCGCTCTTTGACGTACACGGTGCCGACCTGAAGGCGTGAAAACGGTGCCGTGAGAGCCCAGAGGAGCACGTGGCATCTCGCGGAGGGAGCTGGCAGGCATCTGATTTGGGTCTCGACAGATACACAGGGGTAACTAACTTGCTGAGGGGCCAATCGAGGATGGCATTCTCCAGGCAGGCGAGAGGCAAGACTTCCAAATAGTCCAAGTACACAGAAAATGCTAGCATGAGGACTTCCACTTAGCCTGGAACTGGAACGTAGTTTTGCTGCCACGTTCTCCCAAGACTGCACACAAATGTGAGTAAAGGGATCTAAAAACAGACACAAACCTCCAAGGATAGAGACAGGGCGAGGAGACAGGAGCAACACGGGGGACGTTTGAAGGCAGAGAGTTGAGGGCTTGCTGACCTAGCAGAAGAGGGCTGAACCCCGTGCTGATGGGGGGGGGACACCTGAGAGCAATGTCAGTCCCACCACAGAACCTCCGGGACTTGGTGTCTGAAAGGAGGGAGAAAGGAGAGGCTGAAAGCAAGGATGGAACTAATGTTTTGCAGAGAGAGAAGCTAAACTTGGACCCCTGACCTATCCCGTGCTGCCAGAGACGTGACGCCCACTCATCCTCGCAGGAGGCTGAGGTTTTATCCCCTGGCGGTGTTGAGCCATCACTGGATTCTGGGACTCTGGACGCAGCTGGGATCGGGGAATTCGATGATCGTGGGAATTCGATGAAAATTCACATACCAAATGGTAAGTGATACCTTCTCCACCAGCCAGCCACCTTTCCCATCTCAGGGCTAAGAATCCTGTCATCCCGATTTCTATAAATTCCAAGTAAGAAAAGGACGATTAACTGGGGGGGGGGGGGGGGGAATAGTCTAGCTTAAGAGAAAAGACCCATGCATGGGAAACTACAGTTGTGGAGAGCTGCCTCCTGATGAATTAACTTGGCCAAATCACCCCATCATAGGAAGCCCGCCTTTGAACCACCAACCTGTCCTGTCCATGTACCTAAAGCTTCTCATCCTCTTTCTAGTGCCTCGCTCTGTAACGTTAACGGCTTTCTTAGCATCACTAGATGTCTGAGCAGTTCAAGAAACCAAACCAACCTACCAACCGACTGACCAACAACAAATAAACAAAAAAAAAACCAACCAAGAGTGAGAAGTAGACGGAAGCACTTTTTGGGAAGCAAAATACACTCAGCGAAATAAAGCAGATAGCATTTGTGAAACAAGGAGACAGAGTTATAAAACACAGCCGCTAGGAGAAAAACAAAGAGTTCTTGGAAATTAAAGATATGGCAGAAGAGATTTTAAAAAGTCTGCAGGAAGCTTCAGGAAGGTGATGTGCAAGACCTGTCTCAGAACACAGAACAAGTAGAAAAGGAGATGAAAAAAAAAAAAAAAATAAGAGAACTAATTAAAAATGTACAGAATCCGTCTGGGAGCCCAATATGTAAAAAAAAAAGGGAGGGGGGTTCAGAATAAAGCAAATGGAGAACCGAGGGAAAGAAGTTACCATAGAAATGATATAAGAACAGTTCCTAAAACTGGATTCCAATTGATAGCACCCACCAAGTATGCAGCATAAAAATAAGAACCGGGGACCCATCGCCTCTTGGAAATTTTAAGACTACTGGGAGAGATAAAAACCTTGAAGCTGGGGTGGGGTGGGTGAAATGTATTGGTTGTCTACTGAAGATCAGAAATGAGAATGGAACCAGACTCTTGACAACAGCGTGAAAAGCAGGGTGGTGCCCTTGAAACTCTATAGGCGCGTGGTGTCCGTTCTGCAATCTTACACTCATCCAACAACCAGATGTGAAGGTAGGGGGGGACAAAACCCAAAGGCCAGGCACCTTTTTCCAGGAATTAACCGGAAGGTGAGCTCTGCTAAAGTAAGGGAGAAAAACCAAGACAGAGGGAGACAGGAGATCCAGACAAAGAAAAAAAGGAAAAGGGTCTCCAGGAGAGTGGTGAAAGGGGAACCCAGGACCCAGCCAGGCGGCAGGACCAGACGGCAGTGGGTTCGGGGTGGGAGCAGGGAGGAAGGGCCACTTGGAGAGATGTCACCATGAAAAGAGGAAGCCGATAAAATCCCTGATGTGTTTGGATGTATTGAGAGATCGACACCTCCATCAGAGAGTTTTAGTATGAATTCATGCTAAATTCATAGGTGTTCTAAGAAACAAAGCATATGAAAAAAACAAGACCGTTCCAGAGATATCGCATAAGTAGAAAAGAAATACAATCATACTAGACTCTGCTGTGAGTAATATTTATATGGGCATAATAATGTGTATACAGAATATTTGCTCTCACTAACATGTCATTGGGAAGATGCGGGGAGAGAAGGCATATGTTGAAATGAAGGGTGTGTAAGCGAACGAAATCCTCATCACCTTCCATTGGAAGAAGTCCATGGACAACATCTAAAACGGGAACATCAAGAAATAGTAATAGAAATGCATTGCTCAGAACACGGAAGAAAGTGCCTGGGAAGCAGAAATGTGGAGAGTCAAGTAGGGAGGACAATGTACTGTTCTTTTTATTTCTTATTTTCCTTTTTTTATACCATAAGCCTTGTGATGCTACCGGACCAGTTAAACTCTGCGCGATTATAATTTCGGTGAAAAGAAAAGTCAAAAGATTCCATTCCTTTTTAACTTGATTGGGGCACAATTGATATCCCAAAACACTGCACACGTCATGTATACAACTTGATGAATGTGGGCACAGGAGGCAAGTTTGGCGTGGCCAGACTTCAGGTTGTAGGGAGAGGAGGAGCGAGGTTTTGGAAATAAACAAGAGCTTTCCTGTCGTTGGCGGTGAAAATCTGCTTTGATCCTGTCCCCAGGCTGCCACGAGTTCTTCAGATTCCAAATAATGTAGCTAGAATGGGTTGAACCGTTGAAATGGATGGAAAAGTCGCACACAGACATCAGCATAGGGTACATTCAATAGCCGCGAACCCTTTTGATTTCGTGAATTGTGGCAATAACACAGGACTGCTTTTGAAGAAAAAGTTCAAGTCATACAGAAACTAGAGTGCAGGTCCCCTGTCTCCCGCCCTGGACCCACTGTCACCCGGTTAACAATTTAGTGTCTGTCATTCCTTTCTTTGTTTCTTTTGTTTTTTTCCCCCACTCAAGTGCTTTTATTTAGAACGCACAGATTCTGTGCTCCAGATTATCTCAATTTTAGGAAGCACACTAAATACGGATGTGGCGATCTGAGACAGAGGTGCGAAACAAGAAGAAGGAGGGGAAGAGATGTTCATGAGGCTGGTTCTGGCCTTCCCAGAGCAGGAAAAGGGACCGGGCTGGGCTTGTTTCATGTAGCAAAACTCGGATTCTGTGTCAGCGGCAGAGAGAAAGTGGCACAGACATTCCTCGTTCCTGGGGCTGGCACTCGAAGCGGGAAAACCGTTTCCATGGAGATCGGGACACTAGAGATGCTCTCTGAAATTGCTCCTTGGGGCTCAGCGACAAATAGAAACATTAGCATGCAGAGGCCTAAATATAGCTGCATTCAGGGTGATTCATCGAGCCCGAAACTTGGCTGGGATGTGGTTTTGGAACAAATGCACCGAGCAGAGACCCAATGGTGTTTTTAATATTTTACAGTGTTTACACTACCATTAGAGGATGTATCTAATGGAAAACGCAGAAATCCAGGGGCCACTTGGTTTGATCCTCCTGGATAAGTCACCATCAGAGTCCCGCCTGGGCATGACAGGGTACAAAAGAGATTTTTCTTTTCTCTTCTTTCCTTTTTTCATTGTTGTGGTCGGAACGTCCCTTCACCACAGAGCTATCCTTTAAAAGGACCTGATAGAAAAACGTTCTCTCCTGTCAGAGAGGGAAATTAGTGCCTGTAATTAGAATAAAAGTATAGGCATGCCTCCTCCTTTCTCCCCCAGGATTCCTGGGGACTGTAAATTCTTGTGTGCATCGTTACACAGAAAATTCTGCTCTGTCTCAGCTTCTACCCCCAGAGTTGCACCTGCAAACTTGCACTCCATCATGACTCTGTCAATTCACGGAACAGCTGGGATCCTGCTGGCTACCAGGATGCACGTTCCTAAATTCATCCATTCAATGATCATCCCCTGTGCCGCGACCGCATTCCAGGAAGGACACAGCTAGATACAGGAAAAAAAAAAAAAAAAAAAAAAAAGACAGCAAAGGTCTCAGGAAGCTTCCGTGTGAGTGCAGGAGACAGATGACAGTCAATCAATAGGCAATTTCAGATTGTAATAAATATTACAGAAAAGATAAAACGAGGCAACACCAGACTGGGGGGAAAGTGTAGGGCCTAGAAGGCCCGGGAGGTCTCTTGGGAGCCTGGCCCTTGGAAGTGAGACGTAAGAACAAGCGGCTCAAGGGAGGAGCCTTTCAGGTACAGGGAACGGCAAGTACAGAGGCTCAGAGGCTGAACCATGTTTGGTGAGGGAGCAGAGAGGGAGATGAGGTCAGAGAGATAGGCAAGGACCAGGTTCCTAGAGCCTTGCAAATTGTTCTAAGAAGTCTGATGACCTTACACAGAAGGCAGGTAAACAATCGCCTTCTGCTACTGGGTCACAGCAACCCCCACGGCCAATAATCTGCCCAAGTATCTGAATGAGAGATTTCCCTAAGCACTGGGCTTTTTACTGTCCACACACTGTACCGCTTGCAAGAATATAGAATACCTTCTTCCTCTTTTTTTTTTTTTTTGGTTGCCAAGAAGCTCATCTCCAGCCTGATTTTACCTTCTCTCTTATTTTCCTTTCGTCTTAGTTCTTTAGCCTTTTCCATCCCGCTGCGCCCTTGAGCCCTTTTGAAACGCATCTCAGGGGGCGCCTGGGTGGCGCAGTCGGTTAAGCGTCCGACTTCAGCCAGGTCACGATCTCGTGGTCCGTGAGTTCGAGCCCCTTGTCGGGCTCTGGGCTGATGGCTCGGAGCCTGGAGCCTGTTTCCGATTCTGTGTCTCCCTCTCTGTCTGCTCCTCCCCCGTTCGTGCTCTGTCTCTCTCTGTCCCAAAAATAAATAAAACGTTGAAAAAAAAATAAAAAAAAAATAAAAAAAAAAGAAACGCATCTCAGGCATTTGGAAATGAGAGGCACAGATGGATAAGCATAAATCTGATTCCTCTTCCCACATGACTGACCTTCCTCTTGGCCTGTGGTAATGTTTCCAGAAGGATTGTGTCTTTGGAGTTCACTGGGGTAGATTGCATTATGACTTTGATGGGCCTTGGGCATTTTTACCTTCATGCATCCCCTCCTTTTTTTTTTTTAAAGGTTTTTTTAAAATTTATTTTGAGAGAGAGAGAGAGAGAGAGAGAGAATTCCAAGCAGCCTCTGCACTGTCAATGTGGAGCTCAATGCGGGCTTAAACCCATGAGATCACGACCTGAGCCGAAACCAAGAGTCTGACGCTTAACCGACTGAGCCACTCAGGCACCCCTATCCCCTCCTTCTTAAAAACTATTTTTAAATGACACTTTATGACTGTATTAGCATAAAGAAAAACATACTAGTATCATATATTAAAACATCGTATTTGGCCCAAAAGTTTATTTTTTTCTCTTCTGATTAATAAATCAAAATACTTCTGCGGCACCTGGGTGGCTCAGTCGGTTAAGCCTCTGACTTTGGCTCAGGTCATCATCTCGTGAGTTTGAACTCCACATCAGGCTCTGTGCTGACAGCTTGGAGCCTGATCCTGATTCAGATTGTGTGTGTGTCTCTCTTTCTGCCCCTCCCTTGCTTTGTCTCTGTCTCTGTCTCTCTCTCAAAAGTAAATAAGCATTTAAAAAATTTTGGGGGGGCGCCTGGGTGGCTCAATCAGTTGAGCGTCTGACCTCGGCTCAGGTCATGATCTCACAGTCTGTGAGTTCGAGCCCCGCGTCGGGCTCTGTGCTGACAGCTCGGAGCCTGGAGCCTGCTTCGGATTCTGTGTCTCCCTCTCTCTCTGCCCCTCCCCTGCTCATGCTCTGTCTCTCTGTCAAAAATGAATAAAAACATTAAAAAAAATTTTTTTAAACACACGCACAAAAAAACTCACAAGCGCCTCCATGGGCCCCACTGTGTCCACCAGATAAGTTAGCCATATAGAGAGGTGAAGACAGGCAGGGTGGGGATTGAAAATGATCTTCCAGCCTAGAAACACCTGCTGTCAGGTGGGGAGAAGCTGTTTTTCAGTCACCCGAGGGGACCTTTGCTATGGTGGGTAGGGTAGAAGCATGGAGGGAGCACTGGACAGGGAGGCAAAGGGCCCAGCCTAGTCTTACCTTTGCCACCAAGCACCTGGGTTGGTTGGAAGTCATTGACCCACGGAGGGCTTTAGACAAGTTCAATCCGTTAAATTTGGAAGGGGGGGCGGGTTGGGAGAGGAAGAAGGGGAACAGTGAGAATAGGTCAGTGTCTCTAAGGAGTAAATGTCAACTTCTTCCAGGGGAGTTCTCTCGGCTCTCCTTCCCATAGTGATGGTGATGATGATGGTGATGATATTTATAAAGCATATACTGTGTGCCCAGAACTGTGCTAAGCACTCTCCTCTTTGCTGCAGCGTAGCTGGTTTATTGCACACGCTATCTCCCGAGGTACAAGCACAGAGCAGCTTGACTGCTTCCCTCCACTGCTGTCCGCACACGCTCTCTTGACCAGCTCTTCTCTGCCTCCGGATGAATGTTGGCAGGCTCCATGGCTTTCCTATCACTCTCTGATTTAAAAAAAAAAAAAAAAAAAAAAAGAGTCTCTTTATCCAGGTTTTTAAAAGTCTGGTCCCGTGTAATATCAGAACCCCAGACTTTTTATTGGGCTCACCTCCACGGCCTGGCCTGTGTGGCATTCTCCCATTTTTCACCATACGGGGGGGTGCGGTTCACTCCCCACGAGGCCCTCCCACCCCGCCCTCTTGGGGGGTTGGACTTCGACTCAGGTCATGATCTCGCGGTCCGTGAGTTCGAGCCCCGGGTCGGGCTCTGTGCTGACAGCTCGGAGCCTGGAGCCTGCTTCGGATTCTGTGTCTCCCTCTCGCTCTCTGCCCCTCCCCCACTCTGTCTCTCTCTCTCAAAAATAAATTAACCTTAAAAAAATTAAAGAAGCGACTTACTTTGAGCTATGACTTTGCTTCCATGAGGAGATAGATACCTTACTATTCCTCTGGAGTCAGGGAAAAGGCCTCAGTTGCTCATCGTCAGCATTTGGAGATGATATCCTGCCATGATAGGTTTCCTAAAATACACAAACACTTTTTTCATTACATTTTTTTTACCAATCAAAACAGCTATCCAGTAAGAGCCTACAATGCTTATATATGATTTAAAAAGTCCTCAAATTCGGAAAGGTTGAAAATCTGTTTTAAAGTGCTCTGCACACGATTATTCAATTACGATCCTTTCAAACACAAGAGGCAAAGGTGCTTTGGGCTGAGACCACCTTCGCTTTCAGCAGAGTAGGCCTCCTAAGCCGTTAGGGCGAGGTTGCCAGATTTAGAAGCGAAGAGATTGCAGCGGGGTGCCTGGGTGGCTGAGTCCATTGGGCATCTGACTTAGACTCAGGTAATGATCTCGCATCTTGTGAGTTCGAGCCCCACGTTGGGCGCTGTGCTGACCGCTGGGAGCCTGGAGCCTGCTTTGGATTCTGCGTCTCCCTCTCTCTCTGCCCCTCCCCTGCTCACACTCTTGTCTCTCTCTGTCCCTCAACAACAAATAAATGTTAAAAAAATAAATAAATAAATAAATAATTGAGTTTTCAGGAAACAATGAACGATTTTTGGTGAGAGTAGGTTTTGTGCGATATTTGCAGTTTCTAACAATATACCCTGTTAAGGTCAAAGGGGACTTAGGCAAGGCATCCGGGGGCTGGCCTGCCATTCATAGCTGGGGCTTGGTGTTCTAGTCAAGGGACAAACGGTTTCTCAGAACATCGCCATCAGACAAGGCCACTCTGTTCCCATGGCGACTACCAAAACAAAAACAGCATCCCTCAGTAACCACATCTGCACAAGGACAATACGCGAGCCTTGTCCAAACCTCCAAGTCCCACACACCCCTGTCACCCTCCTAATAGAAGTGGCTGCCACTGCTTCACCAATGACACAGCTCCTACCTCGCTCTGGTCTGCCCTCCCTAAAGAGACCATTTACTGAGATGCCCAATTATAGAATTATCCCACCTCCTTACAGCATTTAATTCAGGGCAAAGCCTCACTTCCTTAAGCTCTCCCCGCAAATCTCCTAACACAACCCTAAACCTCTTAAGAAGTCGAGTCTAACATCCATGGCTCATTAGCTCTTCAGGCAACTTCAGGTGCTTGATGTTCCTACCTGGTCCTGTGGTTGGCTCTCAGTCTCCAAGAAACAGCCAGTGAAATGCTCCACTGGAAAGACTCCCGATGAATGGAGATGCTGACCAAACATAACGATGATCAAGCAGCCATCATGGGGATGACTTATTTAGCCAGAGGAAGAAGCCAGCAAAGAAGAGATAGAGGGTGGTCCCCAGGGCTGGCCTTGTTTGTGCCACGTGAGTCCCCTGCTTCCAGACCCCAAGGTCTATCTGCCACTGGATCCCAAACCACTGCGACGTGGCCTTTCCCACCATCGCCTGAAATCTGAACAGTTCTCAATGCTTTGGCTAACTACCTAATCACTGTTTTTTTTTTAAGAGAACATTTTATTATGTTAACCAAACCTCTACTCTGCAATTAACTCTAATCACACAAGTAATTAAATTGGGAGTAAGATTATTTTGCAGCTTAAAGCTATTTGTGTCGACACTGGGTTTTTCTCTATCTAATTAATTCTTATTTCTTGGTTATAATTGTTATTTAATTAACAGACTTTCCGACTTTACCTGCGGGTTGGTTTTTGTTGTGGTTGTTGTTGTTGTTGTTGTTGTTGTTGTTTAAACAACCGTCCGTCCCCACACTCACACACCTGAGCACATCACATCTGCTCCTCTGGAGCGTCTCAAAGCGGGGACAGAAGCATTGGCCAATTCCGTTGAGCTACTTGGAAGGGAAACTGGGCTTGATTAATTTGTCACTCAAAGGTAGGGAGAGAGAGAGAGGAGAGAGTAGAGAGAGAGAGAGAGAGAGAGGACATGTGTGCACAGGCAGAGGAGGGGCAAAGAGAGAGGGCGTAAGAGAATCCCAAGCAGGCTCCATGCTCTACACACAGAGTCCGACCCAGGGCCAGATCTCACGAACTGTGAGATCACAACCTGAGCTAAAATAAAGAACCAGACGCTTAAATGACTGAGCCACCCAGGCGCCCCTCAAACATTTTTAAAAGCTCATTTTATTTCCTATTGTTAATATCTCTTTGCAATTGTTATTTAGGAGGTGCTCTAAAGATTATAATATGTACCGGGGCGCCTGGGTGGCGCAGTCGGTTGAGCGTCCGACTTCGGCCAGGTCACGATCTCGCGGTCTGTGAGTTCGAGCCCCGCGTCGGGCTCTGGGCTGATGGCTCGGAGCCTGGAGCCTGTTTCCGATTCTGTGTCTCCCTCTCTCTCTGCCCCTCCCCCGTTCATGCTCTGTCTCTCTCTGTCCCAAAAATAAATAAACTTTGAAAAAAAAAAAAAAAAAAAAAAAGATTATAATATGTACCTTTAACTTATCACAGTATACTTAATATTGTACCATTTCACTAAAATGTAACCATCTTACAACTATATAATTGCATTTAATGTCCTCTATCCTTTGCCCTCTTGTCACATATATTTTTCTCATACATTGTAAACTTCACAATAACATTAGTGGTATTTTTTATGTAGCAGTTAATTGTCTTTTTAAATGTTTATTTTTGAGGGACAGGGAGAGAAAAAGAGAGAGAGCAAGTGGGGGAGGGGCAGAGAGAGAGGGAGACACAGAATCCGAAGCGGGCTCCAGGCTCTGAGCTGTCAGCATAGAGCCCGACGCGGGGCTCGAACTCACGGACCGCAAGATCATGACCTGGGCCACAGCTGGACGCTTAACCAACTAGGCCACCCAGGTGCCCCGCTGTTAATTGTCTATTAAATAAATTAAGAGAAGGAGAAGAGATCATGTTTTAGAGCTGTCCATACATTTACCTTTTCTGGCATTTATTTATTTATTTACCTGATATTTGAGTTTCCATCTTGTGTCACTTCCCTTCCGGAGAACTTCCTTTAGTATCTCTTATAGTGAAGTTTTGCTGGAAAAAAAAAATTCTCCTAGAGTTTGTTTGTCTACACATGTGCTTATCTCAGCTTCATTCTGAAAGATACTTTAATTGGAAATATTCCGACTTAACTGATTTTTTCTTTCAGTATTTTGAGATGCTCTCCGGTTGCCTTCTGTCTTCCGCTGCTTCTGGTAGAGGGCAGTCATCATTCATTCGCGGTTCCCCTATTTGGAATGTGTCCTTTTTTCCTCTGGATGCTTTTTTTTTTTTTTTTACAATTTCCTCTTTACCTTCTGCTTTCAGCAGTTTGATACAATGGGCCTAGGTGTGCTTTTATCTGTTGTTATACTGCTTCAGGTTTACTGAGATTTTTGGATCTGTAGGTTCATGTTTTCACCAAATTTGGGAATTGGTGACCCAGGAATCTTCTTGCAATAGTTGTTCTGCCTACTGTCTCTTCTTCCTGTCCTCTGGGTCTCCCATTACTCCTTTGTTAGATGACTTGATATTGTCCTACAGGTCACTGAAACTTCGTTCACCAAGTTTTCAATCTTTTTACTCTCACCCTTGGCTGCTAATTCCAACATCTCAGTGTCTGTGTCCATTGACTGCTTTTTCTTCTGGATTATGAACCACAGATCCTTCTTCTTTGCCTGTCTAAGAAATTCTTCTATTTTTTTAGACATTGGGACATTGTGGTTGATACAGTGTAGGGAGTCTGGGTAATGTCCCTCTTTTTTTTTTTTTTTTTTTAATTTTTTTTTTTCAACGTTTATTTGTTTTTGGGACAGAGAGAGACAGAGCATGAACGGGGGAGGGGCAGAGAGAGAGGGAGACACAGAATCGGAAACAGGCTCCAGGCTCTGAGCCATCAGCCCAGAGCCTGACACGGGGCTCGAACTCACGGACCGCGAGATCGTGACCTGGCTGAAGTCGGACGCTTAACCAACTGCGCCACCCAGGTGCCCCAATGTCCCTCTTTTTTAAAGGATGTGGGTTTTGCTTTGAAAGCACGCAGTTAAAATACTTTCAGATGCCAAGGAGTCTATCAAGGCTGATTTTATTCTTTGACTTTGTCCATAGCCCTATGATGTAATCCTTCCTTTAGGACCTGGTCTTGACTTCTAAGACATGTCCTTCTGAGGGTCTTCACCAAACGTGTGGGGGTGCTTATGAGATCGTTCCACTTGGATTGGCTAGAAGTCAAGCCACTCTCTAATAAACCACGGGGAATCTTGCCGATGCATGTGAAGTCTAGTCGCTGGCCAGAGAAAGCCCCACACAGAATTCTGGGGCCTTGCTTCTACCCATCTTCCCCTCCTCTGGTACCCTGGCATGCAAATTCCTGTCACTTGATAACACTGAACTCTGATCTCAATCAACTCAGTTCAGTCAGATTGCTTTGCTCTTTGGGTTCCATGCATGATGGCCGAGAAGGTGACCCCACGCCAAAAGTCAAGGCAAACAATGGGGCTTGTCTTGTATGTCTTCCTTTTTTTCAAGGATCGAAATCTTGCACTGACGCTAGTCTGATGCCTGAAAACAGTCGCTTCCTATGTTTTCTACAATTTTATGTTTCTTAGTGACAGGAAGTCAATGGAATGGAAGTTTGGAAACTTCCAGAAATGGAAGTTTCCTCCTTGCTCTTTGGGATTTCATATCCAATCAGTCATGGAATGTGTAAATCATTAGTGCTAGATGCCAATTCTTCTGGTTTTCCACCTTTAGGGCACAAGATAGGATTGTACCTCCCTCTGCCCTTGAGTTGGCCACCAAGTCACTTGTCTAGGCTAGGTGTAAGTACGTGAAAGTGACCTGTGTCTTTTCTAGGTGGAAGCATTTAAAAGCCAGTGTGCATTTTGCCGCATTCCCGTCCCTTTTACTATGATTGGTCATATGCCCCAGAGTAGAAACACTATCAGCCTGTGTCTCTAAGTGAAGATGACGCAGAACAGAATCCCCTAAAAACCTGGGATGGACTGTAGTGTGAGAACTAAATCTTTGGGTTTGTTTTTTTTTTTTTAAGCTACCTGGGTTTGGAGGATTGTTCGTCCCTGCAGCAAAACGTAGCCTCTTCTAACTACTAGAAAGTCCCATCATTTCAACTTCCCAAATTTCTCTCAGCACATTTCTTCCCGTTCATCCCTACTTAACTCCCGTCATCTCCCTCCTACACTTCCTCCAGCATCTCCACCCCCTTCCAATCTTCACGAAGCCCTTCAGTGACAGTTCTTAAACGAATGCTGGTTGTATCATCCCCTTCTGATGACCAATCCAAGATGTCTCCCCACTTCCCTAAAAATAACACTTTTGCCCTGGCATCGGGACTCCTCCCCATCTGGCTGCAACATACCATTTCAGCCTTGGGGCCAGCAAACCCACATATTCTCTGCCTAGGTCACCTGAGTAATTGTGTCCTCCTCAGACAGGAGTGCCTTCCTTTTCACCTCACTGCACTTTGGCTTACGCGGTTCCTCGTGCCAGAAATGCGGTTCCTCGTGCCAGAAATGCAGTTCCTCGTGCCAGAAATGCGGTTCCTCTTACTTTTCTGCTTGACAAATTCGTCTTTCCATTTCCAGCCCAGATATCACCTACACTGTGAGTTTCTCCTTCTCGCTAACCCATCCCTCCCCTTGTGGAATCCTGCCAAGCTCTCCTCCTCCTTTGCTACTCTGCATATTTTAGGATCTCAGAGGTTATTACTGGATGTGCCGGCGGAGTCAGGTCCTTGTTTGTATTACATTTGGCCTGCACACTAATTTTTTAAAAAAATGGAATTATTTGGCAAAAACGTCAAGATTAGGAAATTCCATACACACAAAACCACATTTGGGTTGCTCTTGAAAAACCAGAAGATCTGGCCATCCCGCGCTGCGTTCCTACTTGGCAACAAACAGGCCTAGAGCCGAGTTCCCGCTTGCCTCTCAGCTGGGCGCATGCGCTCTGATTTGCAGGCCATCGCACTCGGTTCATTTCATCCGTGTGCGCCAACCCTATGCCATCCTTCTGGGGGCTGGCTTAGCAATTCCTGGAATCGAGTGACCGGTTCACGTGCCTGGCTCCTGTTCCACCAGATTGTTAACCTCCGCAAGGTGGAATTGTGTTTCATTCGTGCTTCACCCCTTTTGGATCTATTAGGGTAAGTCGTGTTTAGCAGGTGTGCACGAGCTCGTGCGGGACCCGCGCACACACACATCGCAAGCAAGGGCTAATTGTCTTCACAGAGTACATGCTCCACAAGGGGTTCCTCCCTGGTCACTTCGATATGTGGACGTCACCGCGGTGAAATCTACGATGAGAGAGTATTAGAGGAAGCAATGTAAAAGGCAAACCAGGAAACACTTAGAGAGGCCCCTCCAAGAGTGTTGCCTTTTTGTGTGCTATTTATCGGGGAAGCCAGCATTGCACACAGTGATCCAGGTTCTGAGGCTCAGCCTAATGGCATAAATGTACCTATATCTCTCTATGTGTCTGTCCCTTTATCTCTGTTCACCTCGCCTATGCAGGTAGCTAGCTACTTACTTGTTGCGATCTTGCACAAACATACCCAACACTCTCTCAATTCCGCAAATCAGCTTTTGCCTGATGGCGTGTGTCATCTACGGCTATTTGCACGGTGGAGAAGGAAGGTGAAAGACAGTTGATGAGCCAAGCTAGTTTTTAATCTCTCTGGCACCAAAAAGAAAAAAGAAAAAAAAACCCCACTAAACACAACCTTCACACGCCTAAACAGAGTCTAGACTGTGTGAGGAAGTCACTTGGGATATTAGGCACTTGGGTGACAGAATCCAACACGTCAACTTTGCATGCCACGCTATTAATGTTGGTACTTCTTGGTCGTTATTCAAGTTCACTTTAAATAACACCAGATTTTTTTTTTTTAATTACTCACTTTTGCCCGTCTGGATTTGGAGTCGTGGAGAAAAACGAGACAGCAGCAGTTGGGTTTTTCTTTCTTTTTTCCTTTCTTTTCTTTCTTTCTTTTTCTTCTTCTTCTTCTTCTTTTTTTAAATCTCGGAATGTATTTTTTGCAGGCCTCCAAGGCAGACTTCTTTTTTTCTATTTTTTTTTTTATTGCAGTAAAATACACATGGCCTCAAGTTTACCATCCTAACCATTTTTAAGTGGCCGGTTCATCACCATCCATCTCCAGAATGTTCCATCTTCCCCAACTGAAACTCTGTCTCCGGTTAAACAATAACCCTCCTTCTCCCCACAGCCCCTGGTAAGATCCCTTCTTCTCTCTGTCTCTATGATGTCTGCTGCTCAAGGAACCTCATGTAAGAGGAATCCTACGGAATTTATCTTTTTGCAACCGGCTTGTTTCACTCAGCAAAATGTCCTCGAGTTCCACCCATGTCGGAGCGTGTGTTGGAATGTCCTTCCTTTTTAAGGTGGAATAAAACTCACAGGTGTTCATTATGCATACGACGGATTTTGCTTATCCTGTCGTCTATCGATAGACACTTGGGTCACTTCCATTTTTTAGCTGTTGTGAACGATGCTGTTTTGTGTAGACGTACAACGATCTCTTTGACTCCCTGCTTTCATTCTTGTGGGTACATACCCAGAAGTGGAATTGTTGGATCATAGGAGAATTCTATTTTTAACTTTTGGAAGACCTGTCCTACTGTTTTCCACAGCAGCTGTACCATTTTCCATTCCCAACAACAATGCACAGGGTCCCAATTTCTCCACATCCTCGCCAACACGTATTATTTTCTGGGTGTTGTTGATAAGAGCCACCATCATGGGTGTGAGGTGGTATCTCACTGATTTGACCTTCCTTTAATGATGAGTGATATCGAGCATCTTTTCATGAGCTTGTTGGCTCTCCGTATATCTTCTTTGGAAAAGGTCTATGCAAGTCTTTTGTCAAAGGCATATTTTTGTGATGAGATCCCTATTTTGGGGTAGGAGGGTCACAGAACAGGGGCACTCGTCACACCCCAGGTCCTGTGCCAGGCTTCAGAGTTCCGTGATGAGCTCATCAGCAGTGAGAGAGAGCGGGGGGCTCTAGACAGGGAGCATCGTCCAGGTGGGGGGCAGGTAACACTTCAGATGGGATCGCAGTGACAGACACAGGAGAATCTCGGGGAGGGGGGCAATGCCTGCTTGGAAGGAAAGAGGTGGGGTGGAGGACGGGGCAGGGGGTGTCTGTCCGGAAGGAAGGAGGTGGGATGGAGGACAGGGGTCCAGGACAGGGGTAAGCTCGTTGCAGAGTGACCTTGCTTCGGAGATAGTTGCTGCAGTGGGTAAGAGCAAAGGCTTTCTAGTCCTGTGCTGGACCCCCTGCATCACAGTTTATGAGCTGCGTGACTTTGAGCAAGTCACTTGACCTTTATAAGCCTCCACATCTTCGTCTGTAAAATAAGAAGAATAATGCCCACAATACACGGTGGTTCCGAAAACTAAATGAGCCAATGTCAATAAAATGCTTTGCAAATATCAGGCTAATAGCAGATGCTCAGGAAAAGGTAGTTTTTCTTAGTGTTTTCCAGAACGCTGGATTTCTAAGAACTGCAAGTTCAGGTCAGTCAGACTCCCAACACTTTGTCATTTCCACTGTATATCCCGCAGAAATCTACAGTATCCGCGGAAGACAATGCACACAGCTGTTCAGTACAGGTTCAAAGTTTCTCACGTTAGCGTGGCTGTCCTACAGTTTGCTGTAATCACAGTACAGCCTGAACAATCCTGAGCCCAGATGTATCAGTCCAGAAGGAGATCCTCCGGATCGACGGTTTCAGTGAAACTGAGGCAAAGGAGAAACACCACCTTCCCAGAGTGGCTGCTATGTCCCAGGCGCTATACCGGCCCCCCATGCATGTGACCCCACCGCGATTCCCAACCTCCAACAGAGGTAAGGAATTTTACTTCCGTGTTACAGATGGGAAAACTGAGACTCAGGGAGCGCTTGCAAAAAGGTTAATGGATGGAGGCAGTGGGACCGGGATTTGCCCTTGGTTCTGCCTTGACTTCTAAAACCATGGATCTTCCCATTCGTCTGTTTTGCGTATTAGAAAAATTCCTCCCCAGCGTGGCTCTTTAAGAACCGTGTTTTCTCTTCCGTGTGAACGCTTGTACTACTACTGTTCCTTTAGCATTATTCTCGAAATATACGCATTTTCTTATTGAAATAAACTTACCTCTTTTTTACTTTTTTAATGCTTTATGTATTTTTGAGAGCGAGAGAGACAGACAGACAGAGAGCGCGAGCAGGGGAGGGGCAGAGAGAGAGGGAGACACAGAATCCGCAGCAGGCTCCGGGCTCCGAGCTGTCAGCGCCGAGCCCGACGCGGGGCTCGAACCCACGAGCTATAAGATCACGACCTGAGTTGAAGTCGGACGCTCAACCGACTGAGCCACCCAGGCGCCCCTTAAATCAACTTATTTGCAAGGAAACTTACACCATTGTCAAAAATGGACAACCAGCATCCCAAGTTATGTTTGTCAACATCTTACCCTCCGATCAGCTGCTGGGACGGACAGTCCCCAAAGCTCAGGGGCCACCCGCAGTAAAAGTTTATTTTTACTTAACATTTTGAAAAGTCGTTCATGCCAAGTCCAAAGCAGTCGTTTCTGCCTCGGCCTTCCCCCTCCTTCTTGCGAAACGACCATCGCCACACTCGGGATCCAAGGAAAGAGAGTCAGTGGTGAAAGCACAGCAGACACGGTCCCCCGGACCCCAGAATGACACGCTTCCCTTCGCTAACATTTCACTTGGGTCAAAACTGATTGCATGGTCCATCCCAGATTCCAGGCGGCAGGGAGCACACACACTGCCGAGGCAGTCACTTTCCAGCAACGACCCTGTACTGTGGGAGAGAAGCCCAAATCTGCCTCCCCTGCCATCGGAAGTAATTAGGAGGGGCGCCTGGGTGGCTCAGTCCGTGCGTGGAGCTTCCGACTTCGGCTCGGGTCATGATCTCACGGCTCGTGAGTTCGAGCCCCGTGTCGGGTTTGCTGCTGTCAGCCTGTCAGTGCAGAGCCTGCTTCGGATCCCCAGTCCCCCTCTCTTTACCCCTCCCCCACTTGCGTTCTCCCCAAACTAAATAAATATTCGAAAGTCGTTGGGAAAGAAAAGACAGTAAGAGTCTTGCTCCGGATTCCCCAGCCCCTCTCTCTGGAATCTGTTTGCATGGTGTTGCACGAGAGGAACGCTAAAAAGAGCCTCCCCCTTGGCCCTGGTTCCCTTCCCCTAAGTCTTCCCAGGTTTCTGCTGTGTGGAGGTAGAAGCTGCCTTTGAAATGAGACTTCAGCCCATGAGGCAAAACCCGGCCAGGCTGCGCTTCCCCGCCCCCTCCCCCCCACCCCCCACCGTGGGCCCTCGGAGCACAGCACCGACCATTCACTCCCTGCCACCAGCGGCCCCCACCACGCCCTGGGGAACATTCCTAGAGGCTGAGGAGCCTCCATGCTTGGTCCTCAGTTCAACTCGGTCAGTGATGCTCTGACATCAACCTTCCACCCTCTGCCAACTCTGCTTCCCCGAAGGAAACCCAAGGTGGGCCTGGGAGCATGGCCCCTGTGGGCCTCGTCTCCTGGAAGTTCTCTTCTCTCTTGAGCTCCTTGATCTTTCCCTTCCTGGTTTCCCTTTGATATCAGTGCCTGAATGATCCCTCTCCTAGAAAAGGGGGTCTGTGCTAAAAAGGTGGAGGTCACAGATCTCATCCACGTCCTTCTGTAAGCGAAGAAACTGAGGGCACAGAGACGACTAAAGATGTGGTCTCCTTACCTGTAATGGACTGAACTGTGTCCCCCACCCCCAAATTTATTTGTTGAAGTCCTAGCACCCGAGGTGACTGTATTCGGAGCCGGGCCTTTAAGGCATTGTTAAAGTTAAATGAAGTCATATGGGTAAGGCCCTAATCCCATGTGGCCGGTGTCCTCATCAGCAGGGGAAGAGATTGGTGTCCTTATAACCAGGGACAGGGACGCACGAAGGGAAGACTATGTCAGGATGCAGTGACAAGACAGCCACCTACAAGCGAAGGAGAGAGCCTGGGAGGTAAACAGCCCTGGTGATACCTTCTAAACGCATCCCGTTGTGTGTGGCAAAATATCCAGCCCCCCTACCGGGGTGTGGCCCCATCTAAGGCTTAGACCAGTCTGACACCCACCGCTCCTTTTGCCTAGAGTATTCTTCCGGAGTCTTCTGCTCAGAGCAGTCTCCTTTCCCCTTCCTCGGGCCTCAGCTCGAATGTTACCTGCAGAGCCTGCCCCTGACCCCATCCAAAGCAGCCTGCCCCATACCCTGTGATGGGAGCATGCTCTCTCTCAACGGTTTCCAATGTTCAAAGCTCACAACACTTCCCGGAATCTGAGATCACTTGTGTGCGTACTGATTTTTGCTTCTTTTCTGTCTCCCTACTTAGAATCTGCACACTAGCTTCTCCTGCCCCCAGAACGGTCCCTGGAACAGAGGAGGTGCTCAGAGAACGATTGCTGAACAGGGGCATGAGTGAGAGAATGCACAGGTGAAGGAGTGACTCCCCTCTGAGGATCCGGTGAGGGAGGGTAGGTGTGACCGGGACGCTGTGGGAGGAAACGCTCTTCTGATCTCCATACTCTTTAGCTAAAAGGTCAGGCGCTGGCTTCCTTCAACCTTGGTAGACTCCATTCAGGCGCAGAGACGTTACAAATGACATGAAAATGACACAAAAATGAACTGTGGCAGAGGCTTTTAGTCAAATCCAAGGAAATAAACATTTTATTTAAGGATGAGTGAAATCACTCGGGTAGATTGGGAAAAGACAAACAAAAAGAAAAGTAAAATAGATGATAGATAGATGGATAGATAGATAGATAGACAGATAAAAAGGGGTGTGGGCCAGGTGGCTAAGTCATGTGATATATGTATCTTGGTTGTCTTTTTTTTTTTAATTTTTTAAAAACGTTTATTTAGGGGCACCTGGGTGGCTCAGTCGGTTGGGCATCTGGCTTCGGCTCAGGTCACAATCTCGCGGTCCGTGAGTTCGAGCCCCGCCTCGGGCTCTGTGCTGACAGCTCAGAGCCTGGAGCCTGCTTCGGATCCTGTGTCTCCCTCTCTCTCTGACCCTCCCCCATTCATGCTCTGTCTCTCCCTGTCTCAAAAATAAATAAACGTTAAAAAAAAATTTTTTTTAACGTTTATTTATTTTGAGAGAGAGACAGAGCACGAGCAGGGGAGGGGCAGAGAGAGAGGGAGACACAGAATCCCAAGCAGGCTCCGGGTTCTGAGCTGTCAGCACAGAGCCTGACTCGGGGCTGACCACACCCTCTGCCATGTGACGGTCGAGTCTCCCACTCAAGGGAGAGGTCCTTCCTCACCCCTGCGACATGGGGCTTGGCCATGTCATACATACTCTGGCCAACGGATTGTTAGTAGAAGTGACACGATCAGGATTGCGAAGTGTGTTTGCACCCTGGGGCATGTTCTCTTATATCTCTGCCACCGCCATGAGAAGACAGGCCCAGGTTAGCCTGTTGGTCCCAAGAGGATGAAAGACAGTTGGGACAGAGTCACCACAGCCAAGTCGAGCCTGACGTAACTGATCTCCAGCCCACCCACGGGTGCTTGGCACAACACAGAGAATTGTGGTTTTAAGCCACTGAGTTGGGGAATGGCTTTTCACGTAGCAGGAGCTGACTGACGTGGCCACTGGGTCCACACCCCTTGAAGAGGGGCCTCTGGGGCACACGACCCATGGCACCCGTTTTGAACCTCTGAGCTAGTCCACTTCAGCCTGCGCTTTATGACCTCTGCTCACCCTTCCTGGCTCTGACCTGGTGCTCGCCTGCTGCCCTCCTGAACCTTGATGCTGGCTTCTCCTTGGCTCTCTGGCTTTGCTGACTGCGGGGCAACACTCCAAGTCGGGGTCCCGGGTCGGAGCTCTGTGGGGCAGAACTGCTAGCCAACGCTTTCCCTTACCAACATGAAACACGAATAGAACCTACCTGACAACTGAGCTGTCACATGGGGGTCTGTCTGACGTGTCGCTAACACAGCCAGGAGGAGCGCCCATCGAAACCTCTTTTTTGGGGACTGGATCAACCTAATGCAGGTAAAGGACCTCACTGTTGACAGAGACATTTACAAAGGTAAGCGAGCCGGAAGATCGGTCCCATCTCCGTTATGTTTCTTGGCGCCTTGAGCCCTGCTGACAATGTCCGGGGAGCATGTCGGATGCATTTGCATGTATCCTACTGCATCCAGCCTGGGTCACGATCTGAGGAAAAGCAGCTTAACCGAATGGCCAAGATCATGGGCGCCGGGGCCAGGCTGCCCCGGGTTCAAGGCCAGCCTGTGCTTCCCTCCGGGTGTAGACAGACCATTGTGCTATAGACGAGACGATGATTTCAAGTCTTTCACATGCAAACAGGGACAATGCCACTTGCCCAGATTGAAAGAGACAATGCCTAACACGGAGTAAGAATGCAGTAGATGTTGATTAAAAAAAAAAAAAAATGACATTGACAAAGGGCTCATTATAAGCCAGGAATGGTGCTAAGTGACTTAAACATGTTCACTCTTTAAATCTTCCCAGTGACGTATTTTAAGCAGGTACTATTGTCATCCCCCTTTGACAGATGAGGAAATGGAGGCCTAGAATGTTTAAGTAGCATTCCCAAAGTCACGACCGAGCTTTGAAACTGGGCAATGTGACGCCAGGGTCCACAATGCTATTCTGCCTCTTAATGCTTGTTGCCAATGCGGCCGATGACGTTATTGTCCCGTGCCTTGAGAAAAGGTCTTTCTTTGTAGTTGCCCATAACCCTCAGCATGGGGCCCTGCATATATGGTGAAACAATGGAAAAAGGCACATCATTGGAGCTCCTACTGTGCACTGGGCCCCTTTCAGGTTCTATCAAATCCAGCGAGGCAGGGATTGTTATCTTCACTTTCAGATGGTGGGAGACGAGACTCGGAGAGGGGCAGTGGCCCTTCAAGGTTGCACAGCTTACAATTTTCAGAACCAGGCTTTGCTCCCAAACCTACCGCTCTATGACTCCAAAGGTCATGCTCTGTGCAGTGCTCTCAGTCGGAAAATACATGTGGTCTTGCTGTCTTGTCTTTCACTGCCACCCTAGGGTGCCTCCAGTGGCATGCAGAATAAAGGGAAGTAGGTTAGAAGTATTAGGATCTTGATTCTACTCCTGCCTCCTTGGGGTAACAGCTGTGTGGCCTTAGGCAAGTCTCTTCCCTTCTCGGAGCCTTTCGTCCTCATCTATAAGTTGAGAGAATTACAATTTATTCCTGAGAGGGCCTGTTTAAGTGTCCTCTTGCCTTCTCCAGGTGCTTCTAAAGAACAGGCATGTTTTAGGTAATGATACCAAAGCTGTTCCTTTTCAAGAAGGAGGCTCAGAATCACATTCACCGGAGAAGTGTGCTTTCCTCATGGGAAAGCAGACTCTGTTTTGTTCTGAAGACACTTGTCAGAGGTACGCTCCCTGGGACCTTCAGGGAGAACCTGACGATAGTCACAGAAGATGCAGAAACCGGACTGTAAGGGCTCTCTGTTCTCCACTGAAAGCCTGGGCGGGACAAGCCCTCCACTAACACCCACGTGAAGCCAGGCATAGCGAATGTGCTTGAGCCCAAGAGACAACGAGGGCCTGGGTTTCCCTTGTTGTAAAGAGTTTCCGTAGGGAAAAGGGTGGAAGTGTTGGACAAGAGGCAGTGGGTTAGTGAGGACAGGCTATGTTATGCTGCAGTAACAAATCAAATGCAAAAATCTCAATAGCTTAATACCACAGAAGTATATTCTGCCCCGGTCTGATGCAGGGCAAGCCATTGTCTTCCAGATGGGGACACAGGCTGCACCCATCCCGTGTCTCTGCCGTCCCGTGGCCCCAAGGCTTCCCTGACATCACCCAGCCAGCAGATGGGGTTAAGAAGATAGACTTAAGGAACAAGAAAGCACACGTGAGAGGCACCTGCAGATGGCTGCCCTCCACCTGCCTTGGGTGGCTCAAGAGAACGGGTCGGTTGTAGTCCTCCTTCCATGGACGGGGAAAGGAGCTTACGTGAGCTTCCCACAAAATAATTTATTAACACCTCAAAAGTCAGTGAACTCACTTGAAAGCCAAACTTTTGCAAAGCTTCCTTTCCCTTACTCTCAGAGATGAGTTTGCCACATCCTGCCTTGTGCCCCAAGTAGGTCCCATCACCCATTTCAGCCTCTCTTTCCCTCTTTGTCATACGACCATCACAGCCCTCCCCAGCTGGATTTTGGGGAGGCTTATAAACTATCATGAATGTGGAAGTGCTCAGGAGGTTGCCAAGCAGGCCGAGTGTCTGAAGTGCTATTAGGATACCTACAACGTATTCTGGTTCTGCATGGGCTCAGTTTCCGTGATCACAGCAGCAAGCCTTGCCAGATAAACACCCCATGGGACTTCCCTTTGCTCATTCCAACACAGTTTCTTTAAAATCTTTTTTCCTTTTCAGGAGATAGAGGCAGGTGGCACGCTGTGTAAACCGTGAAAAAAAAATTATGAAAATATCTGCAAGTCTTGTGCAGTCTCCAGATACTTCAACATAAATATTTGCTGGAGGTCGGTCCAACTTCCCAGTCCAAGAGGAGGACAGAAGGTGAGCTTTGAGCTATGTGGGAGCAAATCTCCTAGAAATCTGTTTCTTGGTGGGAGACCTGAAAGGTCTCCATTTAAGGCCAGATCCTCCCTCCGTGCAGCCAAAGGATGCCATGATTGAGTTGGGTGTCTTTTCCCAGCTAGCCCTTACAGCCATGCTCCCACGCCTGCGCACATGCTGTTCTCTGCTAGGACTGCCCTTTCCCACCCTGTGCACTTGGGGAACCCTTATTCATTCTCTGAGAAACATGAGACTCAAAGGTCTCCTCTCGAATGCCTTTCTTATCTGCTCCGTCCCCCAAATTTTCTACTCATCCCCCTCTGCTCTTATCATCTCCACCACCATTACCATCATCACCATCACCACCACCACCACCACCACCACTATCATCATCACCATCACCACCACCATCATCATCATCACCACCACCATCATCATCACCATCACCACCATCACCACCACCATCATCATCACCATCATCACCATCACCACCACCATCATCATCACCATCACTACCACCACCATCATCACCATCACCATCACCATCATCATCACCATCACCACCATCACCACCATCATCATCACCATCACCGCCACCATCATCATCACCATCACCACCACCATCATCATCATCACCACCACCATCATCATCACCATCACCACCATCACCACCACCATCATCATCACCATCATCACCATCACCACCACCATCATCATCACCATCACTACCACCACCATCATCACCATCACCATCACCATCATCATCACCATCACCACCATCACCACCATCATCATCACCATCACCACCACCATCATCATCACCATCACCACCACCATCATCATCATCACCACCACCATCATCATCACCATCACCACCACGATCATCATCACCATCACCACCACCATCATCACCATCACCATCACCACCATCACCACCATCATTATCACCATCACCACCACCATCATCACCATCACCACCACCATCATCATCATCACCACCACCACCACCATCATCACCATCACCACCACCATCACCATCATCATCACCGCCAGCATCATCATCACCATCACCACCATCACCACCACTACCATCATCACCATCACCATCACCACCATCACCACCACCAGCATCACCATCAGCACCATCACCACCACCATCATCCCACCACCACCACCACCATCACCATCACCATCACCATCACCACCACCATCAGCACCATCACCGTCACCATCACCACCACCACCATCACCATCACCATCACCACCATCACCACCGCCACCACCACCACCATCAGCAGCACCATCACCATCACCACCATCATCATCCTGTTGTGATCCTCATCACCATCACCACCATCACCAGCATTATTGAGAACTTCATATTGCCCAGGTACTGCTTAAATCCTTTACACTCAGTGCTGACAACGATCCCATGAGGAAACCGTGAGATGGGGTGGTAGCCCAGATCACGTGGTTATATGTGGAGAGGTGGTTAAGCAAGCCCAGGACAGTGTCTCTGAAAAGTGCTTTCTGGGTCATCACCTGACAGCTACCTTCTTACCCCCAACTGCACCCCAAGAGCTGGGGCCATGCCTCATTCACATCTGCATTTCCAGCCTTTGCCATAGGACCCCTACAGAGTACACGTAGAGCAAATTTATCTGAATGAATGAGTGAATGAATGAGTGAATGAATGTGAGTTCCCCTAGTGCAGCTCTGAATAAAAGCCTCAGCACATAGAAGCGGTTCCCTGAGTATTAAAGGGATAAATAACAGTATAGAAGTTAGCTAGGATCCCCAAATGTGGGTCCCTAGTGCTTACTCCCCATAGCTCATCTGGTCCCCTACTGTAGACCCGGGCCTATGTCAGCATGTTGCAGGCCATCCCACCCCAACACCACCTGCTGGACTTCAGGAAAGGGAGTCCAGGCTTAGCAGCACCTCTAGGGCATCCAAGTCGTCTCCCTCCCTCCCAGCCATGGTGTTACCTAAAAGTCTGGGACCTGGTGTGCCTGAAGTGATCCTGGGAAAACTCCCTCACTCCCCATCACCCTATCATTTCCAGGGACCTAGCTCCAGTCACTATCACCATTTCGTCCTGAGTGCCTGATACATAACTCACTGCCAATGACTGAGAGCCATCTACGTGCCAAACTCTATGCTCAGTGCTTTCCGTGCATTGCCTCTAGTCATTCTTACATGCTGTGAGGTCAGGGTGCTTCTCCCCATTTGATAGTTGAGAAAACTAAGGCTCCAAGAGGTGATATGACTGATCTAACCCCAGTCATGGTAAGTGGATTGCTCCAGATTTGGTAAGAGGAAGAATCCAGCCTCTGACATAGGCTTTGCTAGTTCCAAACCTCAGAATCTTTCTGATACCATAGAATCGCTCCTTCCTAACCGCGGGCTGTTGTCTGAGACTTTGGTACCCGGCTGACTCTTGCCAGTTTCCTGGGGTTACTGCTACGCCAGGAGCACCAGCCCCTGGCCAGGCTCCCCTTATGTACAGACACATCTCCAGGTGGTGTCCCTCCCACCTGGCCAGCCCTCATGGCAGCTCACAGTCAATGCCGGCTGGGTCACTACTGCTAGACTCAGCTGAATGGGCACTGGGTCCTGCTTTTCGGCGCTATGTGCTGTGGTCTGGAGACTGGCATCTTATCTCCCCCGCCCATCCATGCCTGCCGTCCCCAGAGCCGGGCCTGGCAGCTGCCCCAGCTCCCCTCTTCCGCCATCCCCGGCCACCCAGAGCAGGGCCACACCGTGCAGCAAAGACAAGCCCCTTTGGACTTTGCCCTCCGCCCCTGAGCGCGGCAGCCAGAGGAACTCCTGCCCAGGAACAGCCCTCTCCCAGCCATTTGCAAGAAGGTCTTTTGCAATTTCTATCTCCAGCTCTGCTGAAGAAAATGGGAATGGATGGGCTCACTGAGCAGAAAATGCCAGAAGGCATTCCAGAGCCCAGAATCCCAAACGCAGACCTTCTACAAGGGGACTGAACAGACAGGCAACGCTGGGAGGAAAGTCTTACCCCATGTCAGGCTACACAGGCTCAAAGGGTTATTTATAAATGCTAGAGTACGTATTTTCAAGGCGGCTATTGAGCGGGAATTGGAATAGAGCAAGGGGAGAAGTCGTGCAGACATCCTAACCACCCTCATCCCAACGTTGACACTTAGCAGCTCCTGGCCCTTGTTCAGCATGCAGTGACTGGTCTTCAGCACCTACTATGTGCCGGGCACGATGCAAGGCACTAGGGATACAAAGGTGAACGACCCTGAAAGAGAAAGTCTTTATTGTGGGGCTTCATTCCAAATAAACAAATGCACGTTTACAGGTTGTAATGAGGTGTGAGGCCAGCCCAGAAACAATGAGGGTAAGTGATAAAGCAACAGGAGGAGGCCAGTCTTTGGGGAGGACGGTTAGGAAATGCCTCTCGGAAGAAGTTTGGAGAAAGACCTGAAGAATGTGATGCCAGCTGGGAAGCGTGGGGAGGAACCCCACCCCCACCCCCGCCGCCCCATGCAGAGGGCACAGCACAGGCAAAGGCCTAGAGGCAGGAGAAAGCTTGGCATGACCAAGAAGTCAAAGAAGGTGGCTGGAGTTGATGCCCGGGGGTGGGGTGGGGGGCCAGGAGCGGGCATTTGGGCACGAGATAAAAGTGGTAACATAGGCAGGACCAGAATTCGCGGGCCAGCCAAGGCACGAAAGCCTCTGTCTGGATTTTTGTCCTAAGAATGAATTGAAGAGCCTTTAGGCAAAGGAATGACGAGGCTCCATTTTATAGGTTTAAAAAAAATTTTCATGTTTATTTATTTTTGGAGAGACAGGGACAGAACGCAAGCAGGGGAGGGGCAGAGAGAGAGGGAGACCCAGAATCCAAAGCAGGCTCCAGGCTCCGAGCTGTCAGCACAGAGCTCAAATCCATGAACCATGAGATCATGACCTGAGCCGAAGTCGGACGCTTAACCGACGGAGCCACCCAGGCGTCCCATTTTTTATGTTTTTTAAAAGGTCACCGTGGCTGCTGGCAGGCTGGAGGAGGACGAGAGCGAAAGCTGGCAGGCCATTTAGGAAGTGGATTAGCAGTGTCGACTGTGGTCACCCGTGGGAGATGTTATGGCAGTTGGGGCGTGAGGAGGATGGCCGGAAAGATGGAGAGATGTGAGTCGATTTAAGAGAAATTAAGGATGCCAAAAAAAATCAGTCTTAGTGATAAATGAGTACTGAGGGCTAAAAACTGGAAGATGTCTAAAATGATGACCAACTGAATGAATTTGATGCTCTTTTCCAAGAGTGAGAAGGCCCAGGGAAAAACCGACTGGAGACAAAAACGTAGTGGGGGAGGGGCTCCAGAGCTGGGTTTTGGGCACAGCGATTGGGAGGCATCCTGATCCTGGTACAGATGGTGAGTAAATAAAACAGGAGGAAAGATGAGTCTACAGTTCAGGGCAGAGGCTGGGATTCAAAGTATAACTTTGGGAGTTATCATCTTAATATGTTATTTCAACCCTTGGAACTAATGAGAGAAGAACTTAGGACCCAGCCGCATGGAGGTCCGACATTTAGAGGTGACGTAAGTTGCTTCTCTTCTCTGAACCTCATTGCTCCCATCTGTAAGGTGGGATGATAATCGTATCTACCTTACAGGAGGATCACAGGAATGCTTGTTCCTTTTTTCTACCCCTAGTTGGGCATACTGGTCCAACGACTCGGGTTTGAGAGTTCAGCCCTTCCTGTCACGCTCATGTGCTGTGGGGCCAGGATACTTGTGGTTTCCATTCCCACATCGCGTGGTCCTCATTTCAAGATCTCTTTTCTCTCCCCACCTTCCGAAAACTCCATGAACGCACGTGTCGTGGACGCCTTACTCTCCTGTTGCCCGCCTACCTCCCTGCCTGGTCCTGTGGCCCTTGGCTGGCTCCTTCTCCCCTCGCCAGGCCTCCAAAGTCTATTTGGAATGCCGCAGTGCTCTGTTCTGGACCCAACCGCTGGGTATATGTTCTCTTTAGGTCACTTCACCCATCTCTCTACTTTTAACCAGTCAACCTGATTTTCCAAAACTATGATCTACGACAGGGTCACAAGCTTTTTCTCTAAAGGGAAGACTGTCTGCGAGCCACGTGGTCTGTCTTGTGGCTACTCGACTCTGCTACTGTAGCATAAAAGCAGCCACAGAAAACGTACGAATGAATGTGGCTGTGTGCCGATAAGACTTTATTTACAAAAACAGGTAGCAGGCTGGATTTGGTGTTCGGATTTGGGTCGGCTATGATAGAAACGTAACCCCAGTCATTGAGTTTTTAGGTTTTATTTATTTATTTATTTTTTCAACGTTTATTTATTTTTGGGACAGAGAGAGACAGAGCATGAACGGGGGAGGGGCAGAGAGAGAGGGAGACACAGAATCGGAAACAGGCTCCAGGCTCTGAGCCATCAGCCCAGAGCCCGACGCGGGGCTCGAACTCACGGACCGCGAGATCGTGACCTGGCTGAAGTCGGACGCTTAACCGACTGCGCCACCCAGGCGCCCCGAGTTTTTAGGTTTTAAAGAGAAGTTCTTGTAACTCGAAAAAAGTCAAATGCAGGACTTTTCATTCTTCCATGCTCAGCTGTAGTGATGCTTCATTTCAGCAGGAAGCATGCAAGACCCTGGTTTAGAAGGGCTCGGCTGTTCTAGAAGGCATTTGGACACATAGGGAGAAAGAACTTTAGGGGTCGTTTCAATGACTGGGGAAAGGCTTTGTTAGCTTTTAGTAACCAGAGGCCAGGGGGACGGAATGTCTTGCAAGGTGTAACACAGTCCCTTGTAACAAAACTTGTCCCTCCCCCAATGCCAGTAAGGACCCAGTGAGAAAAACGTCTGCATGGGGGAAAGGTTGGAAGATAATAAGAAACACACTGGTCAGACAGTCAAATGCAACCTCGCAGCAGAATTAACTGTGGGTGGCTGATGTGTGCCCTCTCCCAGCTGGACCCTCGGGTGGATCTACAGTGACCTGCTGATCTGTCCCCTCTTGATTCTCCAGCAGCTGCCTTGGGCTGGATCACCCAGGAGTTGAGTGTTCAGTCCCCAGGGCTTCCAAAGCATATTCTCAGGACGGTGGAGATGGCCTCCCTGACCCTCCCACCCACTCTGCCAAGTACAGCCCGTCTGTCCTTTGCCTTGTCTCCTCTTCCACCCCTCATGTCACAGCCGTGTGAGCCACAGTGAGAAAACTAATCTCCTCTTAGTTCCAACTCCTATTTTGCTGGGCATTCATTCCAACCACAACACAGTTTCGTAACATAATTCTGTTTTGTCCCCACCCAAGTAAACTTGTCCAATGTCCTTTGCAAGCAGAGGGCAGGAGGAAACCCAGAGAGCTCACCAGATCCACACCCCTACCTTTGGCTGGAGTGTCACCTGCGAAGGCGGGGCTTATACGCTCACCTTTATCATATTTAGCCGTCTACCTGGCCCAAGACTTTCTTGTGGGCGATCATCCTTCAGGTAAGGCCTTCCCCAAGAGCCTCTCCGGTTCATGGTCTGGACCAGGCCCAGGAACCCGTGGGCCATCATGGTCAGCCCCCTCATCCTGAATTGTTCCTTGGTTGACGAGGGAGGCCAACAGATAAACAGTTTCTCCCAGTGTGACAAATGCGATGCAAAGGAGGGAAAAAAAAAAAATTCTGTGAGGGGTGGCAGAAGCAAGAGAATTTGCCCAGCTTGAGGAGAGTCCACAAGCTTTATCGAAAAACAAGTTTTTATTGCTGTTGTTCCGGTCAAACTGCTATCTGCTCATGGGCAGAATGATTTGTAATAAAAAGCAACCAACACAAGGAAGTAACTCTTGAGATGAATTTTGAACAGTCAAAGTTAGCCGGGAGCAGGTAGCGGGGCAGGGAGGGGGTGTTCTAAGAAGAGGGTACGGTGTGAACAAAGGAGGCAAGAACGTTGAGAGAACGAGGTTGGTGGGTTGTTGTTGGGCCATACGATGTGAAGAAGGCAATGGAGGTGGCTGAGGCTGGAATGGCAGGTGGCAGGCACATCAAGGGACCTTCCAAGCCGTGTTAAGGTGGAGACAACATCGTGTGCACAATGGGGAACCATGGAGGGGTGTAGGGCCGTGGTTCTCAAGTGGGAATGATTTTGCCTTGGGGAGCATCGTACAATGTCCGGAGAGGTTTTTGGCTGTCACCATGGAGTGACGGGGGGGGGGGGTGGGGGGGGTGGGAAGGGAGGGGTGCCATGCCGCCGGGATCTAGTAGATGGGTAGAGGCCAGGGTGGCTTCCTACGATGTAAAGGACAGCTTCCCCTACAGCGAAGAATTTTCCTCTCCAAAATATCAGCAGTGCCAAGGTTGAGAAACTGGGTTAGGGTAGTGAGTCACCCAAGCGGATCAACTGCTCTGGGTGGTCTCCCCACATCCGACCAGAGGCCCGGTGGCTCCTGCAGAGGAGGGCAGTCTTACCGACCCGTTCATTAGAACTGGAGTTTGTCTCCGTCTCTGTCTAGTTCGTGGAACGGTGGGGAGGCTCGCAGAGCGAGGTTGAAGGCTTAGCTCTGCTTGGTCACAGCGGTCACCCAGCAGTAAAACGCACCCGCCTCAAGCGTACAGAGGAGTTTGGACAAATCCCTATGGCGTGCCTCCATTACCAGGATCAAGATAGCAAGCATTTCCATCTCCCCAGAAAGTTCTTGTGCGCCCCTTGCAGTCAATCCTCTTCCTCCTCAGCCCCCCGCAGCCCTGATCTGCTTCGTGTCACTAGAGACGACTTTGTTGTATGGAGTCAGCTGGTGTGTGCCCTTGATGCCCGGCTTCTTACACCCAACCTTTCTGAGATTCACCCTTGTGGCCGCATGTATCGATAGTTCATTCCGTTTTATTACCGAGTGGTGTTTCTCTGCACGGGTGTATCACAGTTTACTTATCCAGTCACCTGTTGGTGAACATCTGGCTTGTCTGCGTGTTTTCTGTCATTCGTAAAGATGCTATGCACAGCATCTATTGCCTAAAATACTTTTAACAGGACTCCATTTCACTTAGAGTCACATTGGAGTTCCCCGCTATGTCCCCCAAAGTCCCCCTGGTCTGGATTCTGCCTCCCTGTCTGACCTCATTTGCTCCCCTCTCTCCTCCTCGCTTGGTCTTCTTCATCCACACTGGCTCCTTACAGTTCCTCAAATAAAGTCAGAATTGCCAAAGAGACACCATCGCCCTCACCATAATCCTCCTGGCTCCAAACCAGCTGCGTGCAACTGGCTGCCTGCCTGGGATGTGCATTAACCTTCTGGAATCATTAAATCAAACTGATACTTGAATCCTAATCTCTAGTGAAGCATTTTATTTATTTTAATCCCCTAAGCACTTCAGCTCGACTTTTCCTCCGGGCCTGCCATTCTGGGAGAGCTCAGAGAGCCCACCTGATCCTTTCTGATTGAAATCCCCCATGGGCCAAGGGGTGGGGATGTTTCTAATGATTTGCTTAACCCTGTGACAAGTCATTTTTTTAACCCCATAGTGATCGCCTCTAGCATTAACAGTGGGGGAATTAAATTCTCAGGCTTTGCTTAGGTTACAGACTCACCGAACTTCTTTGGGTGCTGTGGAACTTCAGTTAACAATTTCCCATGCTCACTTTTATCAATTTTAATCCTCAAAATAACCCTGTGAGATAGGGATGTCTTCTTTTCTGGAGAGGAGATAGAGTTTCTGCAAGATGCGTGCTGGGCCAGAAATTTCTATATGACAGTCTGCTTTTTATGTTTCATTTTGAAATGTTCATCTTAGTAAATCTGAGATGTGCCTTCTAGTTCCCAGTAGTTATAAACTAGAGTCTTTAGATCAACTCTCTTACTGAAAGACAATTAAAAAAAAATTCTGCCTCATGTGTAAAGGACACGTTGAGGGGCTGAAGAGGCGACAAGGTTATCTTTCTTGCAGGCTAACCATAACAAGAGAGGTCGGAGAATTTAAAATCATCAGTCACTTATCCCTGAGAGCATTTGTCATTCCTTTGCACTTGGGATCCTATAAGGTGGTTGTGAAGGACAAGGGGGTCAGAAACCAAGGGCCAAAGTGTGAATGTTGAGAGGACATCTTCCCCACATTGAAATAAGTCCCCCAAACGTTCCACCAGATCTAAACGTGCACTGCTCCACCAAGGTAAAATTCAGAGACTGCTTTGGCACTGAACAAAGCAGGAGGGGGGAGAATGAACAGGGAAAAATGTTCTGAGAAATTGTGGGTGTAGACCAGCTGTATTATGGATTTGCATCCTAGGAATGCATCTCCTGGGTGGGCCTGGGAACTTTAAAGTTGTGAAATTGGGGGCGCCTGGGTGGCGCAGTTGGTTAAGTGTCCGACTTCAGCCAGGTCACGATCTCGAGGTCCGTGAGTTCGAGCCCCGCGTCGGGCTCTGGGCTGATGGCTCGGAGCCTGGAGCCTGTTTCCGATTCTGTGTCTCCCTCTCTCTCTGCCCCTCCCTCGTTCATGCTCTGTCTCTCTCTGTCCCAAAAATAAATAAACGTTGAAAAAAAATTAAAAAAAAAAAAGTTGTGAAGTTGCCATGAGTCGTTCTCAACTGGTAGTGCCCCCCCCCCGCCCCGCACCTAGAATAAGCAAAGGCAAGCCTCCTCGATCACTGGGAACACCCCGAAAATACCTGTTTGTGGGCAATGAGCAAACATCCATCAGAGATAACAAGGCATACAAGAAAACAAGATTTATGAATGAAAACCAAGACACAGTGGACCCACATAGACGTTAGATTTTAAAACAGCTACATTTACCAAATTAAAAAAAAAATAAATGATAAACTGAAAAATAACTTCATGGGGGCAGAAAACAATAAAAAATGATGCAGCAGATGTGAACATAAAAACAAATATAACTTCTACAAGTTAAAAGAGTATAGTAACTAGAAATGAATACGAGGCATTTTGTCACAGAAAGGACACAGCAGAAGAGAGGACCTGGAATACAGTATGGAAAAGAAAAAAAAAAAAGAATAACAGAGAAAAGAGGGTAATAAATAAAGGGAGTACATTGAGAAGTTCATGCATTTGTTCAGAGGTTCAGAAGAGCTGAGACAGAAGGGTAGAGAGAATACATGAAAAGATGGTGGGTAAGAATTTTCCCGAACTGATAAAAATCACCTATGCATGGATTCAAGAAGTCTAGAAAATACCAAAAATACCTTGGTATTTCTTAAAAAGAAATTTTTATTTCTTAAAAAGAAATCTCAAACATAGAGTCAAAGGGAAAAATCTTGAAGACAGACAAAAAGACAAATGATTTTGTAAGGGAACAATGGTTGTATTTACAGCAGACTTCCCAGTAGCAAATATGGAACCCCACACCAGTAGAATCATATTTTAAATGTGCTGAAGGAAAATAACCACCAGTCTAGAATTCTAAGTTCAGCAAAAATAAAAAGATTAACACCCCCCCCAAAAAAAAAGGAAAAGGGAGAGAGAGAGAATTTGTCACAAGCAGAACTTCACTGAGGGAAACATTAAAGGGTTCATTGTTCCAGGCACAAAGTCTCCCCAGATGGAAGGTCTGGGATAGAAGAACTAAAGAACAAGAAGAACCTGCATATGTATGGGCAAATGGAAATTAACAACAGTTATAGGAAATAATCGCAACAATGTCTAAAGGTGTGAACATTTAACAGTTTTGAGTTAAAACCTCAAACTGCAATGACATATAAATGGATAAATGGAGTTAAAATTAAGGTTTTCATATTTTCTGGGGGAAAAGTAGCGGTTTTGATAAATTTCTACTTTGATCAGTTAATTATATATGATGTGATTTTTCAGGTAAACACTAAAGATTAAAAGCAGAGTGTATTCATATGGGGAACCTAGAAAATAAGTAACTAAACTAACAAAGGGCAGAATCAGACCTTTAAATACAGAAAACAAACTTGTGGTTGCCAGAGGGGGGGTGGGGGAAGGGCAAAATGGGTGAAGGGAGTGGCAGATACGGGCTTCCCGTTATGGAATGAATAAGTCATGGGGATAAAAAGCACAGCATAGGGAATGTAGTCAATGGTTTTTTAATAGCACCGTGTGGTAGCAGATCGTGGCTACACTTGTGATTAGCATACCGTAATGTACAGAGATGCTGAATCACTAAAACCAATGTAACATTGTGTGTCAACTACACAAGAAAGAAAGAAAGAAAGAAAGAAAGAAAGAAAGAAAGAAAGAAAGAAAGGGAGGGAGGGAGGAAGAAAGAAAGAAAGAAAGAAAGCTGAGCATATTACTTCCAGACTGGTAGAGTGATTCAAAAATAAAGGCAAAAAATAAGATTAAAAGAACAGAAGTAGAAATCCCAATGTAACATGGTGTAAAATATCCAAGGAGCTCTATTTTATAGACTCTAAGAGGCATTAATTGTAAGAAGCATCATTATTTTATGTCCATTTAATAAAAAGTATTGGCCATTAAAATGGCTACAATGCTTTCCAAGCGCTTAGAATATTTATTTCTTACTATTGAAAGAGCTCTTTCAGATTTCTTTTTATCAGGTATAATTAGGGCCTATAGGAGAAGGGCATTATAAGTTAATAAATGAGCTAAGATATTCCTAAATCTTCTTCATATTCAGGAACTGTCTTTTAAAAAAATTGCTTTTTTTTTTTTTACTCAGAGTTGTAGATATCTGTATTTTCCTACATATCAGACTCTGTGCTATTGAGCGCTTGGGTGATGCAGCATTTCATAAAAGGACTCCACTGTTGCCTCAGAGATTTCTCCAGAGCTGCTGTCACTCTAAAGATGTGACTGTGTATGTGCAGGTAGTGACAACTGCATCCCAACTACTTAGCCAACAGTGAATGCATAGCAACTTCAGAGACGCCAAGGTGTGGATAAACATGTATTTAAATCAAAGAAATACATATTATTTTAAATGATAAACATATACAAAGAAATACATATTACATTAAATATAAATGAACTATATACTTCAGTCAAAAGACACAGGCTTAAAGCCCACAAAATCTATGTACTATCTAATAGTAAAACATACTATTTTACTATTCATAAGAGATACATATAGTCAATCCTCATTATTCACAGCAGTTATGTTTTACGATGTCACTGTAAACACTCCATTGGCGAAGACTGAGCTGTTGCTCCTACAGGAAACACAGTCTCATAAGTGATAGTCTTAAATCCTAAAATCTTATCCTGGTAGATTCTATTTCCCCTTCCTCCTTCTCCTTCTCCCCCTCCTCCTCCTATCCCCCACCTCCTCCTTCTTTTACAGAAGAGAAAATCAGGTTCAGAAATGTAAAATGACTTGCTTGAGGAAACCCTACTAATAGATGCCAAGTTGAGATTCAAACTCTGTCCAGCTGACCCTAGAGCCAGAGCTTCCTGCACTACGTGCACAGCCCTCGGCTATCTCCGTCCTCTGGTCATCTCTGTGTGAGGCTGAGACAAGACAGCAGAGAGCCTTGCCTTGTTCAACCTCACTGGAGAATGTGCACAATTTTAACTGCTCTGCACATGTCTACAAATGACCATGAAAACACCGTGAGTATTGATAACTGTCAGAACTGTATTTCCGGGGCACCTGGGTGGCTCAGTCAGTTAAGCATCTGACTTCAGCTCAGGTCATGATCTTACGGTTCCTGAGTTCAAGCTCTGCATCGGGCTCTCTGCTGTCAGGGCAGAGCCTGCTTCATATCCTGTGTCCCTCTCTCTCTCTGCCCCTCCCCCCACCACTTTCTCTCTAAAATAAGTAAATAAATCATTAAGCATCTGACTTCAGCTCAGGTCATGATCTTACAGTTCGTGAGTTCAAATCCCACATCAGGTGAGCTCGAGCCCCACTTCAGGTAAAAAACACAAGCCCCACCTCGGGGGAGCCCCACTTCTCTTCCTCTCTCTCTCTCTCTCTACCCCTTGGGGGTTCTGTCTCTGCCTCTTGCTCACTTGTGCTCTCTCTCTCTCTCAAAAAAAAAAAAGAGGGGGGAGGAGGAGGGGAGGGAAAAAGGAAAAGGCCTTTTACAAACCATCCATTCACCCACCCATCCATCCCCCTGTCCAAAAACGTTCACTGAAGACCTACTTTATCCTAGGAACTCTAACAGACTTTAGAAATACAGAGATTATCAACATGAACACACACCCTGCTCTTTGGTGTAGTGGACTCAAAAAGGAAAGGAGTCCAGTCTCCCCAGGGATGTCCAGAGGGGACTTTTTAGAACTTCCATTTGTAATTAATTTGTATTGCGTTCTTTTTCATTTTATTTGGGTTTGTGCTTTTTTTTTTAATTTTTTTTTCAACGTTTATTTATTTTTGGGACAGAGAGAGACAGAGCATGAACGGGGGAGGGGCAGAGAGAGAGGGAGACACAGAATCGGAAACAGGCTCCAGGCTCCGAGCCATCAGCCCAGAGCCCGACGCGGGGCTCGAACTCACAGACCGCGAGATGGTGACCTGGCTGAAGTCGGACGCTTAACCGACTGCGCCACCCAGGTGCCCCTGTGCTTTTTTTTTTTTTTTAAATTTATTCATGTTTGAAAGTGAGACAGACAGGGCATGAGTGGGGGAGGGGCAGAAAGAGAGGTAACACAGAATCTGAAATAGGCTCCAGGTTCTGAGCTGTCAGCACAGAGCCCGACGCGGGGCTCGAACTCACGGACCGCGAGATCATGACCTGAGCTGAAGTCGGACGCTTCACTGAGTGAGCCACCCAGGCGCCCGGGTGTTTGTGTTTTAAAGTAGAAAATATGTTAGTAGAATGGTACGAGCATACACTGTGTAATGTAATAAACATAGAATAAAGGAAGTACTCATTTTTTATTCTTATTTTTATTTTTTTGACCAGTAGTACTGTATGATCAAACATCCCCAGACAGCACAGGGAGAATATGAGGAGACTCCAGGTCACCTCTCCCAGAGGCTCCACAGACCTGCGTACATTTCTCTATTAAAGCATTTACAATGTCTTATGATGACCCGTACAGGATCCTAACGAAGAAATCGGGCTCTGGAGGCAGACGAATGGAGTTTGCATTCCAGCTTTGCTATTTACTGTCTAAGTGACCAAGGTGCCTAGCCTCTGAGGGTCTAGCTGTGGAAATTCCGCAAGTTAATACATGACACATCCCTAAAAGAGTATGTGTAGGACTCAGTCCCACCCATCATCCCCCTCAGCCTTGCCAGGAGGAGGCAGCTGTCCCCCAGGGCTAGCACAGCGCTCTGCACCGAGTAGGTATGCACGTAAAGGGGTGCTGATAAAACCTCATCCACTCTGCGGGCGGATTTAGGAGATCCCCCCCTCCCCAACAAACACCAATCGCCTCATCAGCAAACGGAAGCAAGCCACGTTCAGAAGCGCTCTCTCCATTCAAGCCCAGAGACGCATACGGTGCAGGAAAGCCGTTGCATCCCGTCTCAGGCGTTAATTACAAGTGTTTAGCAACCCAGCTCTGAAACGACACAGAGGAGAAGAACTTGCCCTATTTTTAGCAATATTTTGACAGCTACATTAACAGACAACAGTTTCCCTACCAGCCACCAGCTGATCACCACGTGCCACCCAACAGATCGGCCCTCAGGTCTGCAAGGATAGGGAGAGCAGAGATGGGAAAGCGTCCCTGCTTAGTGACAGTCTCTGCGAACAAGGTCACTGACTTGATGACGGTCTCAGCCAGGCCTTCTGTTCACCGCCCGGTGGAAGCTGTACCCCCTTTGCCACTTCAACCTGCGAAAGTCAGTTGAGGGGCACAAAAATGGCAAGACAGCCTCGGACCCAGGTGGACCCCACGGCCCCTTAGGCTGGACCGGAAACACAACCCTCGGAGGCATGAGGTCCAGGTGGAAGGCGAGGAACTTGGCCAGCGGTCTCTAACTATTACATACAGTGCCCGTGCTGTACCATGTGCCGCTGCGATCACAGGCTTCCAGACGAACACAGGGGGCCTTTTCACATTCATACATGAAGACACTCGTGACTTAATCACCAGTTCCTGGTTCAGGGAGCCCACGCTCGTTGACGCGTGGGAAACATACACCCCGGCCAGAGGGGCGCTGGGGCGGGCGAGGGGGGGGGGCGCTAATCCGGGCCTGGACTTGCCAACCTTCCTGAGTGACATCAACCGACCCCCACTCGGTGAAATAAACAGCGACTCTCTGATGCTTAGATACTGTCACGTTATCAGTGAGAATGAGAAGGGAAGTGAGAGGCAGAAAGAAAAGGAGAACGAGGGGCGGTGGGAGTTGGTGGGAGTTGGTGGAGTTGGTTTATCAAGACGTAAATTCTGAAACGAACCAGCAGTGCCCGTGATTATGGAGTGACCAATAATCGATTTCACTACTTGCCAGGGGCCCGTCTGCAACAAGATGGCTTTTCTGACCTAGCCACGTAAAATGCGCTTTCAGAGGGACACCGTCTGGCAGCCCAGAGTCCTGGACAGGCAGCTGGGGGCTGGAATCTTGTCCTCGCGACTGGAACAGGTGAATTCACTTCTCTGCACCCCCCTCCCCCCCGAGACTGTACTTCGGTCAGAGTGGTGTTGGTGGAGGAGTAGATAAAATCAACGCGCTTCTTGGACTTAGCACGTTAGTACTTAGTAACCAGCATCGTAAACGCCTGATAAACAGTTGCTTTAAACAGAAGAGCGTCCTTCAAGGGGACCCATTACCAACTAACTGGGTCTTTGTGGATTGAAGAACTGAGTAGGTTTTCTAGGGCAGGAGCCCTTTGGGGGTGGGTGTCCCCCGATGTGGGAGCCTCCTAAAAGTGCACAGCTGGGCGGGGGGACGGTGCAGTGGACACAGCTGCCTGCAGGTGATAAAAACACGAGCGAGCTGTCACATCTTCCCGTGGTGCGCACACAAATGAAGGCTCCGGAGAAACGAACCACCTGGAGTTGTGGGAACCGCTAAAAACGTTATTTTGTGCTCATCTCTCTGAGTCAGAATTCACCTGGCAAGTGACAGTTGTGGCTCCAATAAATCCATTTGCTCAGAGGTCGGCAGGAAGTTTTTTCCAGAGGAGGCTGAAACGAAAGCCCTCGGTCATAATTTCTCTCTTTGATGCGCTGCAAGGCTGACTCCTTGTGCACTATGGGAGACGTGACTTAACTTCGCTCTGGAATGTTCTACGTCTCAATCCAAGTGGCCTGGGGTGTCTCCTTTTCCCCACCAGGCCTACTATGTGAACTGGAGATTCAGAGCTGCTACCTGACGTGTACTGTGATCTCCTTCGAAGGCTTTCTCTTGGGGCTGAGAAAGTCTCGAAACGCTGCCTTGATGCAGTTTACAGACGGCGTCTTCCCGGGACCCTGCGCAGCTCACCCTGCTCTAGGCTGCCCTGGAGGTCAGGAGGCTGGATGTGAGAGGCCAGCTCCAGCTGTCCCTGCCCCCGAGCAAGCTAGAGGGCACGGGGGGGCCACGTGAGAAGCAAACCTGGAAACTTCTTTCCCAGGGTTTCCAGGAGACCATGAGTCTCGCTTCCCTCTGGGCTAAAGGCCACGTGGGCTCCCTGACCTCTAAGCAGCTTGCTCAGTGCGAGAACCAACTGTGAGTTCGGCTTTTTATCTCTCTCTCTCTCTCTCTGTCTCTCTCTCTCTCTCTCTCTCTCCCTCTCCACACACACGCACGTGCACACACACACAGTATCTGCAAAAGCCTCTCTCTCCCTTTGATCAAAGTACAGTTGCTTTGAATCCCATCACCCCTCCCCATTCCACACTCAGGGGATGCCCAGGACCTCTGGAATTTCTGGCCCTTCTGTCCTGGCTGCCTCCTCTGCACGTGGGCCCGCACCCCTCACATGTAGCTGCTGTACCCAGGCCTCGGGACCCGGACATAAAACGCACCGCCTTCCTCTAAAGGTCACCAAAAAGCCGTCCTCACATTCTGGAGCACAATAAACTTCAAATCCGGGGTAGGGGAGAGAGGCTAAGAACCTCGTTCAAATGGCTTTGGTATCACCATTCCCAAAATGTCCTCCAGCCACCCTGGAGACTTTGCTGCCCCCTTGGCTCCCAGCCACTTCCGACCTTGCGGACCCCTCTTCTGTCTCCTCCTATCTGCAGTTCCAGACAAGCCCTTCCTCTGCAAAATAGTGAGTAAAATCATCTCCTCGCCTCAACTCTCAGCAGCGGCTGCCACCCAGGACCTCACGTCCGAGCCTTGGCATCTGCCAGGTCGTTTTTCTAACAGCCAGACTTGCCCGGGCATGATCACCCGTGCCGGTTGATAAGATCGGACGCAGGTAAGGTTTTCCCTTATCATTATTTTTTTTCACATCATCATCACCATGACGGTGGCCGCCATCATAACTATGGTGGGAAGCAGCATTCCATGATGGATGGCACACAGGTTCTGGAACCAGGTAGGAGTGGGTTAGAATTCCACCTCTACCATTGGCCAGCCGTGACACTTGGGGGCAAGATTCTTAATCTCTCTGAGCCTCAGAGCCATCAAATGGCGGCAGCGATGGTGGCTATCACGTAGAGTTGGTACAAAAGATTCAACCATACATGCGAGCCCTCAGCACAGCCCCTGATAGGGTCAAGCGGTTAATAAATGGTGGCTGGCATTATCATCACCACACTCATGGACCTGTCCAGCTGCTGCCCCCTGGCTCCATGCGTATGTGCGCGCACATGGAACCTGTCACACATGGCAGGGCCCTCCTTGGGTTCCTGTCGTGCTTATTAGCACCCAGCTTCACTGATAGCCAAATTAGGCATTTATTTCCCTTGCCCTTTCCATGATTCCATAACCTCCTTAAAGGCAGGGACTCGGGCCATCTCCACCTAGGATCCGATGTCCTCTAAATACTCAGCAGATGTTGACTGACTGAAATTTCTCATCCTGGAAGCGGGGGAATGCGACCTCATCAGATCTCGGAGTTGTCGGTTCTCTGCGCGGCACAGGGAGGGTGGGGGTGCTGGGGAGGAAGCTGGGATGCTCTGATGCGGTGGCCGTCACCCCAAGGCATTACCTCCATAAGAAAATGGCAGCACAGCAGCTAACCGAGGTTCTCACCAAAATTTCCTGGAAAAATTGCCAGGGCCAGACTGAACTCAGTGAGAAGCTACATAATAAATGGTATTTGAATGAATGGATGAGTGAATGAATGAATGGATGCATGAATGAATGAAGGAATGAATATATTGCCCATTTTGGTGCTTGGTATCTTTTATATAAAGACCCTCCTGAAAAATTCTTCCTGGAGTGCAGGGTCAGAAAAAGCTGATTTCTCTACTGTATAAGAAGTTTCCTTTTCATTGGCGTCCTGCCTCTTTAAGAACCAGCCCATCGCCACCAGCATGGCCCAGAGGACAAGGCGTTCACTAGAAAAGGGCATTCGCTAGACCAGCCCTCATACCCACCCTCACTCCCTAATGAAACTCCATGGACCCCACAGCTGCCCATCTCTCAGGGCTCTGAGGGGTCTGGTCCCACAGTGGCACATCCCACACGGGCCATTTTAGCTCCCTGCCCTTTGCTCGATTTGCTGGCTGGTTTACCACTCGCTCTGCCAGTGTGGGACACGGTTCCTTAGCCTGACCTCTCTCTTTTCATGATCTTGCTCATTTCACAGTTCACGATGCCTAAGATCTGCCCCCGTGTGAAACCTCACAAAGTTGCAGGCTGATCTCTGTCCTGATCTCTGTCTCCTCCCCCTCATCACCTCAAAATGCACAGCTGGACCCTTCTTCCTACTAGACAAGAAGAACTGTGCAACCCGCTGTGTTTCCCTCTTCTCCTTGGCTGCCAGGGAACTCAGAGTTATGCTTTATACGCAACATAAAAGTTAGGCTTTTAGATGCCATCTTTTCACTCCCTTTTCTTCCTTGGCTCTTTTAGCTTTTAACTTAGGATTTTTGTTTTTGTATATCCGCCTCATTTGTTTTAAGATGGAAGGCTTAAAAAGGGAAGAAGAAAAATCTTCCAGTTCCACGGAGCTGTTTAAAATTCTACTCTCATCCTGTCCAGCTTCTCCAGGGAAAAGGAAAAAGGAAATCCCAGTCTTGGCATGCTATCTGTAGATGCTGTCCCCACACTGTCTCACCAGCCCTGCCCCCACTTGGGCACCTTTTACCGAAACCCTTGCAGCCTGCTGGGCCTCTCAGTTTCTCTATCTCCATGTGTGCAGTGACCACAGAGCCCGCTTCCAGGTCACCCTTGGGAACAGCCCCTGTCCGTGTGTGATGTGATCTCATGCATCAGGCCGTGGCAAATATAAGGGCAGGGATCACTCGTCCTCTGCGGCCCTGTGGCAATTCCTGTGGCTTTCCCAGTTTCGGTTCACTGTATCTTCAGCTGCACAGTAATAATAATGAGAGCAGCTATTTATTGTTCCCTCTCTATTTGTGAGGCATTAGGCTTTGCACTTGAATGTTTATTTATTTTTGAGAGACAGAGAGCGACAGAGCACGAGTGGGGGAGGGACAGAGAGAGAGGGAGATGCAGAATCCGAAGCAGGTTCCAGGCTCCCGGCTGTCAGCACAGAGCCCGAGGAGGGGCTCAAACCCATGAACCGCGAGATCAGGACCTGACCCCAAGTCAGAAGCTTAACCGACGGACCCACCCAGGCGCCCCTATGCTTTTGCTTTATACGCATCCTCTTTTTTAATTCCTCACTGAGGGAGAAGGCATTTTACTCTCCACGTTAAAGAGGACAAAACTAAGGTGCACATATATTTTTTTCCTGTATCCAGGACATAAACTCCAGGGGAATAGGATGCTGGCTGTCTTTTGTGCCCTTCTTAGCACCCGTCCCCACCTGGCACAGAAGTTCAGTATGCAATTTTGGATTTATCCGTTTATCGATCGACAGAATGAACACGCATCCCCCAAAATAATCATGACACCTCCCCAGAGGAGTAAAGTAGGTCATGGAGCTCTGAAACCCAGCTGAACTGGATTCTGCCCAGGGCTGCCCCAGCCGGCAGGACTGATGTTCTTATGCGACACTATCAGAGGGGTGTGGGGACAGAGGTCAGCTCTGTCCCTGAGCTGGGCTGCACAGCACTGTGGGGTCTAGGGGCAGGGTCTTGCTGGGGCCCAGCCTCCCTCTGGCACGAGTCTCAGCCCATTCTTTTTTTTTTTTTAATATGAAATTTATTGTCAAATTGGTTTCCATACAACACCCAGGGCTCATCCCAACAGGTGCCCTCCTCAATGCCCATCACCCACCCTCCCCTCCCTCCCACCCCCCATCAACCCTCAGTTTGTTCTCAGTTTTTAAGAGTCTCTTATGTTTTGGCTCCCTCCCTCTCTAACCTTTTTTTTTTTTCCCTTCCCCTCCCCCACGGTCTTCTGTTAAGCTTCCCAGGATCCACATAAGAGTGAACACATATGGTATCTGTCTTTCTCCGTATGACTTATTTCACCTAGCATAATACCCTCCAGTTCCATCCATGTTGCTACAAAGGGCCATATTTCGTTCTTTCTCATTGCCACGTGGTACTCCATTGTGTATATAAACCACAATTTCTTTATCCATTCATCAGCTGATGGACGTTTAGGTTCTTTCCATAATTTGGCTATTGTTGAGAGTGCTCCTACAAACATTGGGGTACAAGTGCCCCTATGCATCATTCTACCATAGTTTTTTTTCTCTCCCCATAAGTGCCTTAGTGGACTGGCATAGAGTGAATGTCAATGGATGGAAGGAAGGAAGGAAGGAAGGAAGGAAGGAAGGAAGGAAGGAAGAAGGAAGGAAGGAAGGAAGGAAGGAAGGAAGGAAGGAAAGAAGGAGAGAAGGAGGGAGGAAGGAGGGAGGGAAGGAAGGAAGGAAGGAAGGAAGGAAGGAAGGAAGGAAGGAGGGAGGAGGGAGGGAGGGAGGGAAGGAAGGAAGGAAGGAAGGAAGGAAGGAAGGAAGGAAGGAGGGAAGGAGGGAAGGAAGGGAGGTAGTTGTGTAAGTTATGAGGTAGCTCACATACCAGGCTCTAACACTTTCGTTTTAAAGAGCACAATCATCTCTTGGTGGGGACAGAACAAGAGTCCTGGGGCAGGTGAGCGTCAGGAACCTTTAGGAAACGAGACTCCGGAGAGCTAATGACAAGACGCGCCAAGGCAAGCCTGCAAAGACCAACCTTTTCCAGGGACCCCACCGTTTCTCCAAGCGACTGCCCCCAAAGCCACAAGCAGTCCTCAGCTCTGGAATCCACTCGTTGGTGAGCGAGACGCTCATTTTTCACATCCCTGCTTCTACACTCTTCCTATATTTGGGGCTGACTAACTCCAGCGAAAAGCACTGCCGACAGCTGAAAACTTCAAACAAAGGGTCTGTGCAAAAGAATCTTGTTCCTCCTCCCTTTCATTCCCTTAAAACAATTGTACCCTCTGCAGTCCCGTATGGCTCCTGCATAAATTGCTCTGCAAGACTGGCCCGCTGCTCTCATGCCTGCCTGCCTTTCCTCCCTCTTCAGAGCTGCCAGTTAAGCTTCAAGCACCTTGAAAACGTATTGTCTGGAATGAAACAACCAATTACGTTTTCAGGTTTTGTGGCATAATATCGCAGAAACCAGCAATTACAGAATCCGAGTGGCATGAAGTGGGGGTAGAAGGGAGTCAGCACGGCTTATTCTTTAAATAGCAGTTACATGAACTCATAATAAATAGGTATTAAGTGTTAAATGTACGATAAGTAATTCTTGACAATGCAATTATCCAAACAGAAGAGGGAGAAGTGGCAATATGGCATTGTGAAATTCTTTTGTGCACAGCACGCTAAGTTAGACTGAGAGATGGAGAGAATTTGTCTTTGTTCCAGCCGGTGGTGGAGGCAAGAGTGCAGAGGCGGGCCCTGAAGGGAGTTTGGTGAGTTCCCGAGAGATGGCAAGGTTGCAAAAGAGCAAAGCCTTTTCCACCGGGGCAGAATGGGGCTGACCAGAAACTTCCATCGACCGTGGCCTCAGTGTAATGCATAGCCGGTTAATCAAACATATTTAAGGAGTCCCTGCAACGCCTTGCATATAGGTGGATAGCCCTGTGCTTAGCAAATAGCAGACGTATAGGAAATGTTTGCTGAGCCTGTCTGGCGCTTATAGGCAGGACTGCTGTGTAAGGTCATCTGGGTTGTGCACTGCACAACTCTCACATAGATTAAGATGGGACTGGCTTTCCTGGATGTTGTGAGATGCTATGTTCCCGCTTAGAAGACGCAGTGGAATTTGTATCGGTGAGCTCGGCGCTTAAGCTGGACTCTCAAAAAAGGAAAATCAAATTTCAACTCAGTCACTGATTTTTAGCAATATAAGTTAAAGATTAAAAGGCAGCACCTACGGCCAGGCTACTTGAAGTCAAATTCAAGCTTCCTTTATACAAGCTGTGTGTCTTTGGGAAAATGACTTAAACTCTCTGATCCTGTTTCCCTAGTTATAAAATAGGGAGAGATAATAGTAGTTAGCACGTGGGGTAGTCATAAAGATTAAATGAGGTAACGGATTAATGAGTTTGTGGATAGCTGTTCATAAAACTTCTTCCCTTTTCTTCATAGGCACTTGCTAGACTATACTTCTTACTTGTTCTTCAAGGTCAAAATCAGTCTCCTTTCTCTGGGAAAACTTTCACGGTCTCCACTGATCTCTAAGCTATTAAAGCCTACAGGGTGGACAGTGTCCTGCGCCTCACGTCTCGGTCCTCCACTGTCACTTCACGCAGGGGCAGAGTCGCCCCACAGCTTGTTACAGGAATGGCTTCAAACATGTTCACATTTCCCTGTATCTAGGTTGTTGGGTAGATCCTTCCCTGGGGCAGGGACTCGCCCTTGAGTAGACTGACTCAACTCTGTCAGTCCACCAGCTTTGGCCAATGGGACCATACAAATGTGATGCGGGAGACAGCTGGAAAGTGCTGTGTCTGGGGATTTGCCCTAGCTCGCTGTTCTTAGAAATTTGAGCCTCGGGGCGCCTGGGTGGCGCAGTCAGTTGGGCGTCCGACTTCAGCCAGGTCACGATCTCGCGGTCCGTGAGTTCGAGCCCCGCGTCAGGCTCTGGGCTGATGGCTCAGAACCTGGAGCCTGTTTCCGATTCTGTGTCTCCCTCTCTCTCTGCCCCTCCCCCGTTCATGCTCTGTCTCTCTCTGTCCCAAAAATAAATAAACGTTGAAAAAAAAAAAAATTAAAAAAAAAAAAAAAAAAAAGAAATTTGAGCCTCCGTGTGGACAAGCCCGAGCGTGCTAGCGGATGAGATGTCATGAGGTCCAGTTGCCCCCGTTGCCTCGCTGACATCCAGGAAACCCCCGGAAGCAAGCTGCCTTGCTGAGCGTGGATGCATCCGGTAGCCCAGCCAAAGCAACACAAAGAAGACACAAAGAGCTAAGCCCAGCCTAAATCATCGACTTGCAGAATCAATTCAACCACTGGTCGTAGGTTTAGTCACTCATTTGGGGGGTGACGCACACCATCCCTCCCAGAACAAAATCCAGGGTCCTTACCATGCTCTGCAGAGCCCTACACAATCTCTTGGAACTAAAACAACCTACACATCTACCCTTCGTGTCGACATTAATAGGACTCTACTTGCTACTTCTTCATCAACACGGTTTTACTAGTCCGGGGAACTCTTGCTGTGGAGGAGAAAAGTTGGCAAGCAGCCGTATTACTCATGCCGCAGACTTCCCGAGAGACCCATCAACTCACCGACCAAGAGCGTCGACCAGTGGTTTACAACTTGAGACTCTGAATCCCCAGCCTCGAAAGCCTTGGGCATCCTCGCAGTGTCCGCCAATGTTAAACTGCTACATCGTGACCCTCAGTCCGTCCCAACCACGATCCCTCCCTGAAAGACCTGCCCACAACCAGACGTCAGACTTTCTCATATACATCCCAACTTTGTCTCTCCCTGTCTGAGGCACCATGGAGGCCCCGTTGAAGAGGCCTCCTTCCTTCTTTGGGTGAGAACAAATTTAGCTTTGCTGAACCAACAGGGGGTTGGTGATTATTTTCAGGAAGCCAACATGAGCTGTTTCCATTCCCTACTAACCTTGCTCACTGGGCTCCTTGTTCGCACGGAGGCGGGGGTGGTGGTGTTCCGGGCGCGCCAGCTTCCGAGCTCTTCCCTGAATGTGGCAAGCGTGTATTGCCTCAAAGACTTTGCACTTGCCCTCACTATTTGCTATTTGCCTGGTGCAACTCTCCTTGCATTCAGATCTGCGTTCAAATGCCACTTCCCCAAACAGCCCTTCCCCAAAGAGCCTCTCATATCGGAAGCATCAGTGTCCTTCGCTCCCTCACATCTTTACCTTGCTTTAGTGTTGCTTTTCTTCATAACGCTTATCTCTACTGAAACGCACACACGGGCGCACACACGCGTGCGCGCGCGCGCACACACACACACACACACACACACACTTATGTGTCTGTTTATTGTCTTTCTCCCTTTTTAGAAGGTAAGTCCTGCGGGGGAGAGCACCCCCGCTGCCCCCCATGCCACTGGGAGAGCAGGGTCTAGAACACAGGTGCTCCACAAACACTTGTTGCGTGAACTCTGATGAATGGACACTACGTGCTGTCGTTTTGTTAATGCCCTGTTGTTACTGTCATCGTCCCATTCCGCGCTGTGCTTCTTGTCTCCAGGACCCAGCTCTGGCTGCTCTCCTCCTTCCCAAATCCTTCCAAGAGGCCTCTGAGGCCCTCTTTTCAGAGGACATAACCTCCCCCCACACACCCTCAAACTCTTCCATGAGCCTCTGCTCTTTGGTGGAGATGGGGCAGTCTGCTAAAGTCGTCGGTTCCCCAGGCACTTGTTCCACAGGTGAGGACCTGGACGGAGCACTTCCTCCTGCTTCCCCCACTTCTAGATTGCCATTCTTCAACTTCACATGACGCTCTTGTTGCTCGGACCTCACACAGTTGTGCTTCATGGTCCTCCACCCTTCCTCACTGTTGGTCTTCTATCTACTGGCCCATCATTCTCATCCCCGACTGAAGGCTGGGGCTCCTGGCTCCATTGTCCCTCTCCCCTGCCCTCTGCTCCCCAAGCCCTGCTGGGGAAGTCAAAGCGACTCCAACACCTTCACGGGCACCACCAATCCAACACTCTGGTTTTGCCTCTGATGTCCTGTCTGCTCATGACGTTTGCTTTTTCTTCCCTCCATCCACTCACCCCCATGGTGACTCTCTGGGCTCGCATGACGTAGGCCTATTCACAGAGGAAATGTCAAATCTAGGAACGGTGCTTTCGGAATACAACCTCTTATCGTTCCAAAACCCTCAGATGGTTTCCTCCCCCACGTCCGCCCTTGAGATTCAGAGAGACCCCAAATCCCTCAACGTCTTGGCTTCCTCCTCCGCCCCCTCCCTCTCTCTCGTCTCCCTGTCTATCCCCACCAACTTGGACCTGAAGACTCATGACTTTCACATTCCTCTTGCCAATATCCTCAACTCACTGTACTTCGGTCACAGCGGCCAGCCAAGTTCCAGCCTTCCTTCAACCTTGCCATCTGACTTATCCGTGCCCATCCCCAGGCCGCTGGACCCCAGGGGAAGAACTCGGACGCTTCACTGACTGCGCCACCCAGGCGCCCCTCTCCTGCAACTTCTAACTCTTCTTTTCTTGTTGACTCTTTAGTGTCCAGATTGAACTTTGAAAGTCGCTCTGATTAAAAGCAAAATCCCCCTTCCGGTCTCCAAACCTGCACTGGCTGCAGCCTAGCCCCCTCACCCAGCAAAGAACTTGGACAAGATGCTTATCCTTGTATCCTCAATCCCTTGCCCCTCTCTGCCTCCTGGGTTCACCGCAGCCCAGCATCTGTGCCCACCACCCCGCACAGGCCGATCTCATCAGGGGGATCAACAACATCCTTAGCCACAGTTAAACCCCGCGGATGCTCCTCTGTTCTCCCGTACTTGGCTCTTCTACTATAGACAGTGTGACTCTGAAGTCTTCCACTGGCCAACTCCCACGGCAATATAACTCCAAGCGTCCTTCCGACTTCTCTGGCCCCTCCATCTCATTCTGCTTCTTGAGGGCTCATCCCATCTCTCCCTCAAGTGTTGAGGTTCCTCAGGATTGTTCTAGCTCCTCTCCCAGTGTGGACTCAGTGTCTCTCTCTGTCTCGTGTGGTGCCTTCCTCTGGCTTCAGGAACTCTCACTGCCGATGCCTCCAAAGTCGACACCTCCAAGCCAGCTCTCCCCTGAGTCTCAGACAAACTACCTGGCTGTCAGTAGGTTCATCAGCTTGCCCCCATGTCTGGCCCCAAGATACCTTCTCCAGCCTGGCTCGTGTCACCTCTAGCTCATGTCTGGGTTCTGAGCAGACAGCCCTACTCTGCGATCCTTGAACAGCCTAGAGTGTCTTGCCTCTGGGGGTTTCCTCCATGCTGTTCTTCTACCTGGAACACTTCCTGAGTGTTCTCTATCTCCACTAATTCCTATTTGTCTTTCGGATCCTAGTCCACAGGCCTCCTCCTCCAGGAAGCCTTCCCTCTTTTCCCAGGCTAAATTAAAGGCCTTCCTCTGTGTCCTCAAAGTCCTCTCTACTCACCCCATCCTAGCAATTGGCACAGAGCATTGTAACAGATTCTTTATGGGTCAGAATCTTCCACAGACCATCAGCTTCATGAGGTACGCACTCTGACTTCCCAAGTGGACATCTCTGGTACCCAACACAGGGCCTGGAATCGATGGGACTGGGTAAACGCTTAGCATATAAAAATAAAGGGATCCATGGTGACGAAGAGACTGGACAGCCCCAGTTTATCCCAGTGTTTTCCATCAGCTCTGCTCGCCCCCATCAAGAGGGGCTAGAAACTACTTTAACAAACAATCCTTTGGTCTCCACGCCACCAAAAGTCTCAGGCAGTTAACTAATTGTTTTATCAAATGGACAAAACCCTGGAGCCCTCTCAGATACCCCAAATATTTTGTAACACGTAGTGTCATTCCCCCCCCCAATTTCAAATGCAATACACGCATAAGGTAAAAATTGGCAAAACACAGGGAAATAGCAGCAAAATGAAATCACCCATAGGCTACCACGCAATGGAGCCTGTTCTTACATTTATAAAAAAAAAGATTTTTCACATTTACTTATTTTTGAGAGACAGAGAGAGACAGAGCATGAACGGGGGAGGGTCAGAGAGAGGGAGACACAGAATCAGAAGCAGGCTCCAGGCTCCGAGCTGTCAGCACAGAGCCCGACGCGGGGCTCGAACTCACGGACCGCGAGATCGTGACCTGAGCCGAAGGCGGACGCTTCACCGACAGAGCCGCCCAGGCGCCCCACCTGTTATTACATTTTTAATGTGTATTCTTCTAGCGCATTTTCTATTCAAGTCCATGAAACTTTTTGATTCTACAAAAAGTTAACAACCACGGCACACACAGTAGCTTGTTTCTGAAAAAATGGCAAAGTTAAAATGAGCACTTTTTAATGTCAGCATATATGCTTCTCATGGTCTATGGACTTAGTGAATGTCCTGAATTTTATGTACATGAGGTGCCATGGTTCCCTTCACCCAACTCTGAACTGGAGAGAATTGGACCTTCGGGTTACTTCCATTTCCTGAGGGACAAATTTTAGAACTTTATCTCTGTGCACATTCATTTCGACCTCATTAGAGTAAAGGGTGGACATTATTAAGACCTCTGATACATACCCGGAATACATACTGAGAAATTCTAAATTAATTCGCTCTCCTCCGTATGTATGAGTGGGTCTGTATCATTAAAAGCATGTGCGTACATAAATGCCTGCCTAGCAGGCCACTCTTATCGCTAGAATGTGTGTCTTTTATCGCTAGAGCGATTGAGCTTATTAAAATGCACTTGGGGAACATGAAATCATTCTGCACTTTTGACTCTTAAATCATTTCAGCGTGGTTTTTCACACTTCGTGAAAATGGAGTCACCCCCAAGGCCAACACGACCCCCATGGAAGTCGAGCTCACTTGTGCAGACGTTATCTGCATCTTGTTACACAATACAGAAGTGTCGACGGGACGGCCCTTTGGTTCCTTGGGAAGAAACCGATTCAGACATTGATCCACATTGAGCTCCACCATGTTCCAGGCCTCGCTTGAGGCACCGGGACCACAGCAGTCAGAAGACAACCGAGATCCCTGTTTACCAAATACTTGCAGTCCGGTGGGGGAGACAGACAATAAAAAGTCCGCATGCGGACAACACGAGACGACTGCAGCAGTGATAAATACAATGAAGGAACACAGGATGTAATAATGGAGACGGGTAACGGATGTCGTAACCGAGAATAGTTGTGGGTGCGGGTGGGGCACTCGGGGGGCGCTTTTCAGAGGACATTTGAGCTCCAGCGAGGCGTCTGATATGGCAGGAGTGCTCGGCATGTCTGGTGAGAGGGGTTTGTGTCCCAGGCGGAGAGAACAGAAATTGCCCGAAGTTGGCACACTCGGGCATCAGAAAGGAACTCAGGAGGTCTTAAAAGTAGAAAGCGTAGGGGTGGGCGGGAAATGCAAGAAACTTAGGTCTGAGAGGTGGGAAGGGGCTGGAAAATGTAGGCTGCGGGGCCATGGAAAAGAGTTGTGAATACCTAATAAACAACCAGGAACTTTCAAGTTTCTAACGTCATGTTCTTTCCACGAAACCCTGACTATTATTTAGTATTTATTATATGCAGTTATTATATACTGCATTTTATGCAGTTCCTGGCATCGATCGGACCCTTAGTCATATTTGTCAGAGAAAGAATGAAGGAGTAAGTGAATGGAAGAAGCTGGGGCACCAGCACAGAGCGCCCCCTCTGACCCCACTTTGGCGTGGAAGAAGCTGGTGGAATAATCGCCCAGCTAACTGGAGCCTTCTCCAGGTTCACTGAAGTTGCAGAAGCTTCTCATTTCAAAATGATATCCTGACAGCAATAATCCCGAGAGAAAGAAGTCATAGGAAAACACAGGCTTTGAAAGACTTCGAGTTAAATACAGCACAGCACCCAGAGCACTCATTTGGCTAATTGTGGGTGGAATTCTTTGAGGAAAACATCTTGTGCCTTCAAGCCACTGCAGGTGCGGGCAGAGAGGCTTGTAAGAATCTTTAGCCAAATTCGGTCCTCAAAGTTCCCCCAGAAGTTGGCACTGGTTCCCTTTCCTCGTGGTTCCTTCGGTCTCTGCTTTGATGGCAGAAGCGTGTGACAGCTGTGAAGTTTATTTGGCAAGTGTATCCACTCAAGCGGACTTCCTGTCTCCTTTCCTCCTTAGCAGATGCGAGAACACAACTGAATGTGTTTCTGAGTGTATTGTTTGAGGGACTTCAGAGATCGACTCTCTGGTCCATAGACAGAGACCAGAACTCTGTCCACTGTGCCACTGACTCATGCATTCATTCCGTCCCCCTGCTTTTTAAAATTTCCAAGCACTTACTAGACAGCAAAGACGAGCACAGCCCTTACATGGATCAGGTAGGCAATCGTTAAGTTATGATTAGGATAAAGGCTGCAAATACAAAGTCCTGAGCACCAAGAATGGGAGCAGCCGACTTCCGCATAAAGGTCAGAGGCGTCTTCCCTGGGGAAACAAAGTTTGAACTGAATTTAGAACAATGAATAGAAAGTAACGTAGGTACCAGGTTAGAATGGCTGGAGGCGGGAAGCATTCCCAACAAAGGGACGCACAAAATCCTGGAGCGGGGAGAGTGGGTTGTGCTGCAGAATTGAAAGACCAGTGTGGCTGGAGCTTAGGAGACTAAGGAGAAGATATCAGAGATAAAGCTCAAGAGGAGGTGTCCACTGGAGGACTGTAGGTCACGTTGAGCAGTTAGACGCTTGACCGGAGGATCGATGGCATGTTGGTTAGCTATTGCTGCGTAACAAACAACCCCATGTTGCAGTGACTTGAAGAGTCAGTTACTACTCCCATGATGGGGGCGGGGGGGGGGGGGCAGCTGGGAATTACTGATCTAAGTTGTATTCAGGTGTTCACGGCTGTGCTCATTAACCTTATCTGTGTTCGATCGATCTTGGCTGTGCTCTCTCATGTACCCACAGGTTAGTGGGGGGCTGTGCTCTAGGGTGCACTTGGCTGGAGCATCTGGGCTGGGGAAGCTCTGATCTACAAGTCTCATCACCCTCGGACTAGTGAGCTAGCCCAGGCAAGTCCAGTTTAGGGATGATGGCACATGCATGAGTGGGCAGGCAGGGCATCCCAGGCTGTCCTGTCACCTCCATGTCGTTTTATTGACCAAAGCAAGTCACGTGGTCAAACGCGGATCAAGGCTAAGAAAACAGACTGCCTCTTTACTAGGAAGAACTGAGCCGTCACTTGTGAAAGGTGTGAATACAGGCAGAGGTGAAGAATACAGGCTCATTGACGTAATGTACTCTAAGTGGGAAGCTAATGACAGTTTTGTTTTTTTTTTAATTTTTTTTTCAACGTTTATTTATTTTTGGGACAGAGAGAGACAGAGCATGAACAGGGGAGGGGCAGAGAGAAAGGGAGACACAGAATCGGAAGCAGGCTCCAGGCTCTGAGCCATCAGCCCAGAGCCCGACGCGGGGCTCGAACTCACGGACCGCGAGATCGTGACCTGGCTGAAGTCGGACGCTTAACCGACTGCGCCACCCAGGCGCCCCGCTAATGACAGTTTTTGAGCAAGTAGTAGTTAACATTATCACCCAAGGGAATTCTCCACAGCACCCAAATCTACTCCAAGAGGGCCCGAGCATGGCTTTGTAATATATCCAGACATTTATCTATTATCCTAATAAGCTCCCTCTCCACCCCAGACTTACAGAATCTTAACTCTCCATTCCAAGCTTTCAACACCACTCCTTCTCCTTAGTTTCTATGTTTATCATCTCTTCCTGAACTCTCGTAAGTGTCCCACCCACCTCCCACATTGCCCCCCAAACAGCCTTTAATCTTGTCTTTTCCACAAGATAAGACTTTCCCTCTTTGGCTTGGCATTCAAGGCCTTACTTAAGACGGTGCCATATTTCCTCTCCAGGCCTATGTGCCATGCTCTCTGCCCCGGAAGCACTGTGATGCAAACATACCCGACCCATTACGTTCTCCCAGCTGCCTTCACTTTGGCTTACTTCCGAGCCCCTGAACACTCTTATTTTCTCTGCTTTTCTGCCTGAAATTTCCCTTCCCCTTATTGGTCATCTGGAAGACTGTTTATCCTTCAAGATTCAACTCAATAGTCACTACCTATCTGTTATTTTTGCCTGCCTTCCTGGGAAGAACCATTGGTCCCTCTTCTTGTCTTCTCTATATTGTATCTACCACAGTATATGCTATTATTTGTTTCCAGCCTGGTCTCTTCTTACAGCATTTGGGGTACACATCCCTCTTGGCATGTGCAAGATAAATTGGATGTAAGAAGAAAATATTAAAATTTTGTTGCTGCTTATCTTGACTAGTATGCTTTAAAATTTTATATTTCTTATACCTGTTCTATAACATATTAGTGTAGGAGCATAAGAATATAATTTGTAAGGGTGCCTGGGTGGCTCAGTCGGTGAAGCGTCCGACTTTGGCTCAGGTCGTGATCTCACGGTTCGTGAGTTCAAGCCCCACGTCGGGCTCTGTGCTGACAGCTCAGAGCCTGGAGCCTGCTTCGGATCCTGTGTCTCCCTCTCTCTCTGCCCCTCCCCTGCTCACACTCTGTCTCTCAAAAATAAGTAAACGTTAAAAAAATTGTTTAATAAAAAAAGACCATAATTTATAAATGATAATTCGATACAATTATTCAAGATATATGCTTAAAATGTTTTTACAGACGGGTGTGTTCAAAAGAAAGATTGGAGAGCGTATTCTAGACAATACACTTCCTAATAGGTGGGAGCTAAATATCAAAACCAGACTTGAACTTATTTAGTTTTAAATGGCAGCCAAAAGGACAAACTTGCCCAGAATATTTTCATTGCAATGTTGAGCAAAACTGTCAGTTATAAAGTAGAAGGCCTCCCACCTCCCCTCAACCCCCAACACACACAAAAATAGCCATTGAGGAAGATTTTATGCCACACTGTAGTTTTCCTCGACTCCTGGAAATAAACAAAAAATTGGCTCTGGATACGTAGGAAATATATCTCTGCTCACTGCGTGGGTGGGTCAAGGGTTTGTATTCCTTAGACTCAATCCCAGGGAAAGACGGAAGTAGGTTCTTTTTTATGATCTATTGTACAATGTTTGTTTATATAGGGAAAGCCCAGAGTCTCTATATTTTTGGTATAAACTCAACATGATTGAGGGGAAGAGCCTGGCTGTAGACTGTTGACCCTGCAAATCATCCTAATTCAAAAGACTCTCTCCAATTCTGGGCCATGGTTGCCAGAAAGGGAAGTGATTACTTAAATGTCCTTGTCCCTAGAGCAAGATGACTGCATTTAATAGCGAGAGTTGTTAATGGCAAGAGTCCCCCCAGAAACATTGTTTGTTTCTAATAATAATAATAATAGCTTTTCCATGGGGCACACGGGTGGCTCAGTTGGCCAAGCATCTGATTCTTGATTTCAGCTCAGGTCACGATCTCATGGTTCGTGGGTTCGAGCCCCGCAGCAGGCTCCGTGCTGACCGCACAGAGCCTGGAGCTGCTTCGGATTCTGTGTCTCCCTCTCCCTCTGCTTCTCTCTGGCTCATGCTCTGTCTCTGTCTCTCTTGCTCTCAAAAATTAATAACCATTAAAACATTAAAAACAAATAATAGCTTTTCCAAATACACATTGTGTCCTCGGCACTCTGCTTCGTGCATAATCCTCCCAATAACCTGAAGATAAATGTTCTTAGTATTCCCATTTAATAGATCAGAAAACTCAGAGCCTGAATGGTTTGTCCAAGGCCACACGATTAATTAGCGGTGGAGTGACGATTAGCTTCCAGGTCTACCTTAATCTACAGTGAGCGCTTTTAACTATTATGCTAACCTAGGTCTAAAAACAAATCAATCAATCCAAACGAAGAGGCTGGAGAACATTAAGAATTTTTCCCAGTTCTAAAGTTCTAAAGTTCCCTGAAAAAAAATATTCTGAAATATTACGTAACGTATTCTGAAGTCAAAGAACAAAAGTCTTTGTTTAGCAGCTACTGTTCTGGAAGCTCCATGCCTCGGTACCCTCTCTGGTCCGCCAACTACCTAAGGTCGCCCATACAGATCACATGCCGCTGAGACAAAAACAAGATGCCCAGCTCTAGGGTGACAACAAAACACTGCAGTGTCCCCCCAACCCCCACCAGGGCACGTGTGACCCCGCTGTCTTCTCCTTGCCAGATGTGGAGACGAATGTCTTCATCCGGGGAAAAATTTTATAATTGCCCAAGATGACTATTATACTTTTTTTTTTTTTTTTCAGAAACACGGGTTCATTTTTAGAAAAGGCAAAATAAAAAAAGATTGCGTAATGGTTAAGTGGAAATTCACAAGCAGGCGGGCAGGCAGCACAAGTGTTGGCTGCTCATTTCTGCCACAGAAGAGAGGGATGAATTCCAGCTTAAATACTAGTCTGATTATGCTTCCAGACGGGAGATCACTTTTATGGAGTTTAATCTAATTTTCAAAACAAACTGTGTGTCAAATAAATATGTCCAGAGATGTCATTGAAAAGAGCAAAGCTAAAAGGCTGAACCGAGGGAGACAAAGTTGACGGAGTATCGATTGAACTTACAAGGAATGACGCGAGCCGACGTTACTCAGTAGTCAGAGGGAAAGGAAAAAACGAAGACCTGAGAAAGATCTCGAGCACCTGGGGGTTTCTCCTTAAATTGCACCTTCCTTGCCAGGATCTGGGCCTTCCTCTCCTCTCCAACCTTTTCCCGCTCTTGGCTCTCCTCCCCCTGCTCCTCTCCCCTCCCCCGCCTCCTCCCCCACCAAGGGGACTTCCTGACCTCCGTTTTCCCAACGCTGCTCTTTTTTCTCCACCACCGCCCCCCCCCACCCTTCTTTGAAAGGGCCCCTATCACTGCCCTTGCTGCAGTTTTCATTCCCAAGTGTGTGAGTTATGATGGAGGAAGTGAGGGAGCCCGATTAAGAGCTCAGGTCTGGGATCCTTGCAAGCAACGGGGGAGGGAGACTTCCCCCGAAGGAGGGTGAAGGCCAGGTCTCAGCTTGGATTCCCCCTGATGCGGGCCCTGAGGTAAGGACGTGGGTGCAAGCTGTTAATTCGGGAGGTGAAGGGAAATGCTGGTTGGGGGTGAGGAGGGGAGACCAGAGGAAGACAGCCAATTAAAGAGTGCGTTGCTGAACAGGTTAATGCCGGAGGTGACTGGTGTCTTATAGTGCCAGAGAGATTCCAGCGTGTCAGAAGGACACAGCTGCCCCAGGGTGGACCGGCTGAGGCACTACCCAACTCCCATCGGGCTTTGGCCGAGAGCTGACCCCAGAGGCCTAAGTTTCCTGAGCCGCAGCAGCCTTAGCCTCAGTGCCTACCACGTGACTCGGTTCAGCAAATGTATAAATGAACACTTGTTGGATAAATGTACAAAGTGCTACAGGAAATACAGAAGAGAGAGCAACTATTTTTCACAATACTTTTGCCACAGAACCTGGCTCAGGTTTTGCCTATCCCTTTCCTTCCCAAGCGGACTGAATTCCCAGCCTCCTTTGCGGGTAGGAGGGGCCACGTGACTGGGTCGTGGCCAGTGGGATGGTCACAAGGACGTCACCACCTCCAGGCCCTGGTCCACTCGACTTCCCAAGCGCAGTCCTCCGGACCTTCTCACCTGTGTGTGGGAGAGAGCCCCACGGCCCTGGGGAAAAGGCTCGGCCAAAACACGGAAATCCTGGGTCACTGAGACTGTTACTTGCGGGAGAACTGCCTTGGAGAACAACGTCACCAGGAACATCATGTTAGACGTTTGTTGATAAAGAAATCCACTTTCATTGGGACAGGCTCCGGGGCTTTTGGAACTGTTCGTTATGGTGGCTAGCCCCCCGGGATTCAGTGAGAGCTCAGCAAATATCTGTGAGTGAACAGTTGGACAGGTGAATGGCTGTTAATTGGAAGAGATGGTCTAGTTCACTCTGCTCGAAGTTGACAGTGCTGGGGGGGGGGGGGGCGGGGAGCCTGAAAACAGTGGGTCCCATGAACAGCCAATTTTATGGCATTCTCAGGGACGCCCAAAGCCAGCCGTGCTGTCGGCCCAGCGAGCAGGACCCGTCTTATTTAAATTTTCTCTTGCAGAAGTACGAGTCTATTTCTCTTTATCCTATTCCCAATAAAATGGAAGAGACTTGGCCTCCCGCCTGCGTAAAGTCACCTCTCAGACACTTGATGGTTATTACGTCACCTTCCCCTCTCGTAAGTTCTCGATTCATCTGATGAATCGGTTCGGACACTCGCTTCGCAATTTCGGCCCTTTGGACAATGAAGCAGCCTTGCGAGGGAATCAGCACTGCGAGAGAACTGGTCGCTGGGGCCAGGTCTATGCCAAGTGAGCGGTTTCTTCCAGAGCCGGCCCGCTGATCACTCTCCTCTTCTGTGCCTCCTCCTTGAACAAGGGAGGCTAAGGCAGCAGCAGCAGCCCAGAGATTTCCAAGTGGAAGAATAGGGAAGAAAGTATCAGACACTGACTTGGTGCCGGGTCCTTCCGTCATGTTCTCCGTCTTAGTTGAGTCTGGCAACAATCCCATGAGTACGTATCATGATTTCCACTTCACAGAGAGGGAAACTGAGGCAGAAATAGATTAGGTGACGCCGTATGGAAGAGGTCAAATAGATGATGTGTTGTGGGGGCCACAGTTGGAACCCAGCGCTGCTCATTTCGACCGTGACAAATGGTCCTGGTGCCTTGAGCCGCGTACTTACTATCGTGCGTTGAATTGTGCCCCTGAAAGAGATGTTGGAGCCCTAACCTCCAGGATCTGTGAATGCAAGCTTATCTGAAAATAGAGTCTTTGCAGATGGTCAAGTTTAGATCAAGTTGAGGTTTGAGGATGGGCCCTAATTCAATATGACTGGCAGAAAACGGTGATGTCTGGACACAGGCATTCCCAGAGGGAAGACCATGCGCAGGCAGGGTGATCGTTGAGGCGAGCAGAGAAAGCGACAGAACGGATCGTCTCCCACAGCCCTCAGAAGGGAGCAGCCCCGTCCAGACCTCGATTTCAGACTTCCAGACTCCAGCACCACGAGACAACAAATTTCTCTTCTCAGAGCCACCCAATTTGTGGTACTTTGTTACGGCAGCCCCAGGAAACGAATACACGGACCACCTTGGAGTCTCAACTTTCTCATCTGTAAAGCGGGAAAATGAGGAGCGTCTCCCTTGGAACATTTCGGGGTCCGTTGGTGAGATCATGCGTTTACCCCCACGAAGCAGGACTCAGTAAACAGCCCAGTTATTATGAACATTATTCTGGAGGAAAAATGCCTCCATGACGCTGCAGAAAAGCTCCCAGTGGTTTCATTCCACCCCTCACTCCCACTCCCTTCCTCATTTTCTTACTCTTGGGAGGCTGCCTCATTTTCTAGGACGTTTCTTTAATAACGCGGTAGTAATTAACCAACCAAATGAATAGAATGTAATTTATCTTCTAGGACTGTGTGAGCAATCAAAGAAAGCATCTATGTTAAAGTTCTTAGCGAGGGGTCCAGTTCTGTTCAGCTGTGAGGGGACGTGATCGTTTGACGTGAGGAAATGTTTATGAAGCTGTGACCCAAGTGTCCAGTCTCCGAACGCGGTCTCAGTCCAACAGGCATGGTCTAGCAGCCAAAATCATTGTCAGTATAACTCAAGTCCTTTCTTGTGTTTGTCCAGTGCAGTGGCGGTGAGTAGGGAAAGGGTTAACGTTAGGCATGGGGGAGAGAAGGGACCCTCCCAAGGCAGGCGGCAGCTGCTAGAAGGAGGCTGAAGCCTGGGGGGTTTGGGGGAAAAAAAGGATAAACTCCCGCCTGGGTCTGGAGGTCTAGGTGCCATGGGTGGAGTCTCACAAACTTTCCAATAAGGTTCCAATAAAAAGTCAGGGACAGGGGCGCCTGGGTGGCGCAGTCGGTTAAGCGTCCGACTTCAGCCAGGTCACCATCTCGCGGTCTGTGAGTTCGAGCCCCGCGTCAGGCTCTGGGCTGATGGCTCGGAGCCTGGAGCCTGTTTCCGATTCTGTGTCTCCCTCTCTCTCTGCCCCTCCCCCGTTCATGCTCTGTCTCTCTCTGTCCCAAAAATAAATAAAAAACGTTGAAAAAAAAAAATTAAAAAAAAAAAAAGTCAGGGACAAAAAATCCTTGGCATCTGCTCAGTCAGGACCCCTCTCGCTCTTGAGAGCTTTATACTTTCCCTCAATAATCTCTACCACCTTGCTTACTCTCTCTGTTGTCCGCGAGATTCATTCTTCGACTCTGCGAGACCAGGACCAGGGAGCGTCTCTCCCACCCTTCTGTAACAGCAGCAGCTTCCAAAGTGTCCTCTCTGTCCCCATGTGCCACAGCCTGCCCCCTGGCTTCCAGCTCCCAACGTCTCCAAAAAGCACCTCCGTCTTCTGCCTCTTTCCATTCCATTTTTTTTTTTTTTTTTTGTCTCCCCTGCCCCCTTTCCTCCCCATCCATGTTCTGTTTACCCTTCCCTGCTCTGCGTGTGATAGAAATCAAACCATAGGGCAAAGTTGGAAGAGGGGAGGAAGCCACCGCTCTCTTTAGTGGCAGGGGGAAGAGGGAACACCCACCAAGGACACTGGTGTGTTAATCCCGTCCCACTCCAGGGAGGGGGAGGGCAGGGCTGATTCCATAAAAGGACAATGTCAAAGGCACAGTCAGTATGATCTGAATTTAAATCCCCAATCTGGCAAATGCTAGCTGGGCCTGGTACTTAACTTCTTGAACCTCTGACCACTTAGCTGCAAAATGCGGATCCAAATGCACATTTCACAGGGTATACCCAGGATTAAATGAGATCACAAATGCCAATCACTTGACGGTATCTCACCACAGTAGACACATGGTCACTATTAATAATAGCCACCAATTTGTTAAACAAGCTTGATTCGGGGGATAATGGCAGAAGGCAAACTGAGTTTTATTGGTGGTGTCCCTTTATTTTATTTTATTTTTTTTTAATTTTTTTTTTCAACGTTTATTTATTTTTGGGACAGAGAGAGACAGAGCATGAACGGGGGAGGGGCAGAGAGAGAGGGAGACACAGAATCGGAAACAGGCTCCAGGCTCTGAGCCATCAGCCCAGAGCCCGACGCGGGGCTCGAACTCACGGACCGCGAGATCGTGACCTGGCTGAAGTCGGATGCTTAACCGACTACGCCACCCAGGCGCCCCGGTGGTGTCCCTTTATTTTTTTTTTATTTTTTTTTTCAACGTTTTTATTTATTTTTGGGACAGAGAGAGACAGAGCATGAACGGGGGAGGGGCAGAGAGAGAGGGAGACACAGAATCGGAAACAGGCTCCAGGCTCTGAGCCATCAGCCCAGAGCCCGACGCGGGGCTCGAACTCACGGACCGCGAGATCGTGACCTGGGTGAAGTCGGACGCTTAACCGACTACGCCACCCAGGCGCCCCGGTGGTGTCCCTTTAAATTTACCCTTTAAGGCATACATTTATGCCCCTAGAGGAAATTCAGGACACGCTCCAAGGCTCAATCTGGTCATTCTGAGATCATAAAATTCCTTAAATCAATCTGATTGCCCAAACCATCTTAGTGCGGTAATAAAATGGCTGCTGTGGGTTAGCAGTCATCATGTCTCCCTCCCCTCTGGCAGGCTAGCCACCTGCAATGAAAATGAAAGGACAGGTTTCCTTTCTCTTAGCTGTTGTATGCTGCTGTCCCTTCCTGGCCTGGTCAATCTAGGCCATGCTCCTCTAGGATGGGACCTAGTAGAGGAGGAAAGAGCAAGAAAGGTTTTACTTAACCAGAAAAGTCATGCGTTGCGGGGCGCCTGGGTGGCTCAGTCGGTTGCGTCCAACTCTTGGTCTCGGCTCACGTCATGTCCCAGGGTTGTGGGTTCGAGCCCCACGTTGGGCTCTGCGCTGACAGTGTGGAGCCTGTTTGGGATTCTCTGTCTCTCAAAAATAAATAAACTTAAAAAAAAAGTCATGTGTTGGCTGCTGACTCAATTCTGCAGAAGCCAGTCCCCCCACCCCTGATGCTGGGACTAGGTCTCTCCCCAGGGTCTGAAGACCTTTCGTGACCTTCCTGAGGGATAAGGCCTGGAAGCCTTGGCCTGGCCTTCAAGAACCCAGGAGTTCCTGGGCTGAACTCCCACCTGTTCCCAACTCCTGTCCGGTGTTGCCTCGACCTGCCTCCTGTTCACACTGGAGGCTGCGTATTTGCAAATGTGGTTCCCCCCACCTAGAGCCCACTTTTTCTTCTCTTCTATACCTGGAAAGGGGCAGCCCTTCTGTGAGAAGAGGGGAAATAAAACACCTTATGACAAAGGAGTTTTTTCACGGGGGTGAAATTATTCAATAAATAATGTTGCGGCAGCTGGCTCACCATTTGAGCAAAATAATATTGATGTACAGTTTCTACCTCACATCTCGATGGGTAGGAAATAGTATCTAATTGTGGAAGGTTTTGTTTCTCTTCGATTACTAGTGAAGCTGAGTGTATTTCTTACTTATTTACTCTTGGGTTTTCATTTTTGTGACTTGCCGGTTTTTCATATCAAACCTGGTCAAGACTGTTTATTGATTTCTTGCTGACTGGTAAGGGATTTGAAATGCTAAGGACATTGGTGCCTAGCTGGCTCAGTCAGTAGAGTAGGCAACTCTTGATCTCGGGGTCGTGAGTTCGAGTCCTGCATTGAGTGTAGAGATCACTTAAATAAATATACTTTAAAAATACCTGAAATACTAAGGAAATTAGAGTGTTCCCTGTTTTGTATGGTGTTGACCTTTGCTCTACCCCCGTTTATGCATTCTGACTCACAGTATTGTGTAATAAACTACAATTTTCAGCTTAACTAGATCCATTAATGTTTTCCTTCATGGTTTCTGCTTTTTTTTTTTCTTGGCAGACCCACTTTCTTAGCAAATTTCAAATGTATAACGCAGTGCTGTTAACCACAGTCACCAGGCCGTACGTGATATCCCCAAGACCTATTTATAATTGGAAATGTGTACCCCCTTCACCCATTTTATCCCACCTCTACTTTCTGCTCCTGGAAACTACTAACGTGTTCTCTGCTTCTATGAGTTTCATTTCATTTTTTTTTAGATTTCACATATAAGTGAGATTGTATACTATCACATCTCTCTACATGCCTTATTTTACTTGGCATAATGCCCTTAAGGTCCAATCATGTTTTCACAAATGACAGGATTCCCTTCTTTTTTTCATGGCTAAATGGTGTGTGTGTGTGTGTGTGTGTGTGTGTGTGTGTCCATGTATCTGTTCCTTTGTCCATTCTTTATTTTTTTCATCTTTTTCTTTATCTATTCATCTGTTGGTGTGCATTTAGGTTATTTCCATGCCGTGAATAAGGCTATAACGAATGTGGGGATGCAAATACCTCTTTGAGACCCAGATTTCATTTCCGCAGCGTATGCACCCAGAGTGAAATGACTGGATCGTAGGGCAATCCTATTTTTAATTTTTTGAAGACCCTCCATACTGTTTCCCACAGTAGCTCCACTGTAATTACTTGCTTTTGATTATTTAATTCATCAGAGATGAAGGTTGGGGTACACAAAACCCTGCCAAGAAAATAATGCTCCCCATACACATAGACCCCCCATATGTTAACACATAGACCCCAGCAGCAGACATAGAAACACAGACCAGCTAATGGGACCAGGATGGCCTCCCTAATCCTAGTCAGGTGGGAAGTTGTAAAATATGAATTCACCTTCCCTCTCCTATCATCCCTGCCCTCATCCCAGTCCAGAAAGGTTAGATCCAAAGACTGAGCTGTTCGGGAGGCAAACCACCTGTCCATTCCTTGGCTCCACAGAGAGAGGGGACAAGTCAAAGAACTGACTATGCTCCCCAATCTCATCTTACGGTTCTTTCTTACATCACAGACCTGGCATGAGTTGGGGTGGGAGGGAATTTTGAATCAGAACTATACTGGAGTTTGAAGATGAATTGGACTGTGCTTAGTAAAGATAGGTTACAGAGAAATTATGTCTTCTGCCCAGATTCTTTTGCAAAGATCCCCAGCAGGAAGGGAGGCTTAGAGCATCTTTGAAAAGTGGCACCATTTTATTTGTATCCTTCCATTAATTGGTATTCTTTTTGAAAAGAGAGAGAGAGAGAGAATACAGTGCAAAATAGCTAGTGTTCCAGATTTCACATGCACACCCCAAACTGTCCACAAAAGAAGAGGGACTTTTTCTGTTTTCCAGTTATTAAACAAAAATACCAGGCCTCACTCTGATTGGACCAACTTGGATCACTTGCCCACTCCTAAAACAGCCACTGTTGCCAGGAGAAAGCTCTGCCCTGCTTGCCTTGAGATGGTTCTTGCCATCTCTGAGCCAATGACTGTGATGAGGAAGACTGTCTTAGTCTAATCAGGGGCCAGGCCTGGAGGAGGGGTAGGCTAATGAGGAAAGGGAGGGGCAATAAATAGAATTTTCCCCCAACTTTCCCTCTGGTCAGTAAGGTGTCTTGACCCTCCCTGCTTCATTTTCATTCAGTTTGCGGCTTGGAGCACATTGTAACTCTAGTTGAAGTTGTTTATTTAATCAGGAGGGAAGTCAGCTACTTAGGAGCTAATAAGCCAAAGAAACCGTTTCTTTCCCATTCAGATCCAATAAGCCTGCCAAGGGAAGCTTCTCTGGGTCCTCAGCCCTTTCTCTGCAGCTCAACCCCGCTCTGCTCTGTGCAGGCAGCAGAGTGATAATAGTAACAACTCAAATTTGTAAACTGCTTTGCAATTTTCCAAGTGCTTTCGCATCCATTATATGCCATGGAATCCACAAAGGGTGCTGGGGGAGGACGCTGGCTTGGGTGCTGCCTGTGGCTTTCATCAACATGTTGTACTGAGGGATGGAGAGAAAGGATTGTGAGCGAGAGGGGCTGGGATGCCAGGGTGTATTTTTTAAAGAAGAAGAAAACATTGGGGCGCCTGGGTGGCGCAGTCGGTTAAGCGTCTGACTTCAGCCAGGTCACGATCTCGCGGTCGGTGAGTTCGAGCCCCGCGTCGGGCTCTGGGCTGATGGCTCAGAGCCTGGAGCCTGTTTCTGATTCTGTGTCTCCCTCTCTCTCTGCCCCTCCCCCGTTCATGCTCTGTCTCTCTCTGTCCCAAAAAAATAAATAAACGTTAAAAAAAATTAAAAAAAAATAAATAAAGAAGAAGAAAACAAAAACAAAGGAAACAACGAAAGCGAATGGCCCCATCTCAACTGTATTGGGGATGCAGCGGCCCCGACTAGTTCGGTGTGAGTCCTTCCAGACTCACATCTACAATCATAAAAGGAATTAACGACACAGTGAAATTCTCATCCCTGTGTTTCTTGTTGATACTTTGTGAAGACTAGTGATCCCTGTAGCCAGATATTCACCGTGCTTGGTCAATTTCTTCTTCTAGCAAAAGGTAAAAGGGTCAAACACATCTCTGGATAGAAACTCTCTTGCTACTTTTTATCCATATTCAGAAGAGGATTTGTGAATGTCGCTCGCAGGGCATTTTGGTGTCCCCGTCTCACAGAGAAGAGCTGAGAGATCCATTGGTTGAAGCATTCCGGTGGAAAGGACACACATCTGGGATCGCACGTGAAGAAGCCTCTGGGTTTACATGCATTGAGCTCCTATACTTACAATTTGGAACACAGACCCTGCACCCAATGATTGCCATTGAATGGACCGATATCTTTCCTGCCATGCCATATAGGCCTCTTAATACAAGCATTATTTAACACTTACTATATACACCAGGCACTGTTCTACGTGCCTTATATGCATCAATTTATTCAGCCCGTACAGCAACCCCATAAAGTGGTACCATTGCCACCCTTGTTTTTTAGGTGAAGACACTGAACTGACTTAGGGGGGTGATGGGCATCCCCCAAGTTCTCGCAGCCGACAAGTGAGAGAGCAGAGTTGCAAACCTGGTTCTGTCTGGCTTCAGAGTCCTTGTTCTTAGACATTACACTAGCTGCCTCTGGGGGGAGGCAGGCCACAGTTATAGGGTTCCCAGATTTAGCAAGGAAAACATAAAAGAAATCCACTGAAGTGTGAACTTCAGACAAATAGCAAATACATTTTTAGAATAACCATTTCCTATGCAGTATTTGGGATATACTTATGCTAAAAAAAAAAAATCATTGTTTTTTCTGAAATTCAAGTTTAACTGAGTGTCTTGTATTTTAACTTGCAACTCTACATAGCCATACGGCTGGGCTTGGGTTGGAGAACAAGGTAGAGGGACCGCCAGTGCAAGTGGGTTTTGTTGAAAGACCTGCACAACTCACCCTGTACTTTGTGGCACTGTTTTGCAAAGGCCGTAGCGAATCTTCCTCCTTTCTCTCTTCACAAACACACGCACAGACACACCCAAGCAAATAACAAGAATGCAGGGCTCCCTGGTAAAAACTGAATTGGAGAATGAAGCACAGGACTAAGGCACGAGGTTGCCTGCCTCTTTCCTGTCTCGAAATCTTGCAACCTTCTAATAAACCATGCCTGCAGGTGGAGGTAAAGTGGGCTGGCGGCCAGGGGGATGGGGAGGGGCTCCCTGCCCCAAATCTACCTGTGTCTCGCTGGATGGAGGTCAGCAGACCCAGCTCCAAGAGGCAAGCCCCACAAGGTGCCCTTGACCGGGGTGGGGCGGTGGGAGCAGAAGGTAGAACAGCTTTTCTAACGCTAGGTGTCCCAGATCCCTCCTCCCTCCGAGAATAGACCTAAGAGAGGTCTTGATCTCTGACCAAACTGGTCCCTTTTCTTTCCTTAGAAGAGCTGGTGTAGGAAGAGAAAGGTAAGGAGTGGAATACAGGTACCTCTGCTTTGTGAAAGTTCCCTTTGGGCCACTTCGCTTTTAGGAAAGACCTACGTTAGTACCTGTTTCCACTAACCAAAAGAAATCCGAAGAGGAATTTGCTTTTATCCTAACAAGGGAAAAGCAAAAACAGTGTTCACCGTGAGTTTTGCCCTGAGCCATTCCAGACTCAGAGCAGCCCCGCCCAGCTCCTTCCCAGGGATCTGCACTCAGCATCTCGACATCAAGCTGCCGTAGCCTTGACCTTGTCTGTGAGCATCTGTGCTCTCTCTCGATTTACTCTGTGCACCTGTCAACAAGATGTGTCCTAAGGTATCAGAAAAGCCCAAGAAAGGTTATTTTGGGGGGTCTGGGAATGCTCAAAATGTTTTCCGTATGAATTAATGGTGATTGCTTCTCCATTTTATGCCATCCTGGCTTATGAAACGTTTCATAGGAACACGCTACTCTCAGATAGCAGGAAACTTGTCTACAGAGAAGTGGAATTTCTCTCCCCCAAACCTGCCACTCCTTATCTGATAATAAAGCTAATCTCTTACAAGAGCACTTTTCTTTGCGGTTTACAAAACACTTTCACCTTCACCTGCAAATCGTCTATTGATTTTTGCCTTGAAAGAAAGTACCTTCTAATGTGGCAGATTTCCCACGGAGCACTCTGAAATGCTCACCTTATGGAATTCGCATCCTATTAACCTGACATCCCTCTAAAAACATGTTTTTCTTCTTCAAAAATTATGATTGCATATCATTGCCAGCCAGAATTATTTAGACAGCAATTTGCACATTCATATATACTCCATTATCATTTCCTGTGGCTACCAACCCAAAATGAAGCTCAGAATGATGTATTTTCTCTTTAAAAATTTTTTTAATGTTTATTTATTTTTGAGAGATAGAGACAGACAGAGCATGAGTCGGGGAGGGGCAGAGAGAGAGGGAGACACAGAATCGGATGCAGGCTCCAGGCTCTGAGCTCTCGCACAGATCCTGATGCAGCCTTGAACCCAAGAAAGGTGAGATCATGACCTGAGCCGAAGTCGGATGCTTAACTGACTGGGCCACCCAGGTGCCCCTTCTCTTTTTAAAATTGGTTCTTGGGGCACCTGGGTGGCTCAGTCTGTTAAGCCTCTGACTCTTCGTTTCAGCTAAAGGTTCGTGAGATCGAGCCCCTAATTCGGCTCTGTGCTGACAGCACAGAGCCTGCTTGGGATTTTCTCTCTCCCTCTCTCTCTGCCTCTTCCCTGCTCTCATTCATGCGTGAACTCTCTCTCTCTCTCTCTCTCTCTGTCTCTCAAAATAAATAAACATTTAAAAAATAATAAAATAAAATGGATTCTTTTTGTTGTTGTTTCCTCATTTTTCACCTTTTTCTTTTGCTCCCAGTGGATCGTTTGAGCTCCAAGAGAGGTAAGATCTGGACTAGCCTGCAGAGAACAAAGGTTCATTTCCTCACGTCCGCGCAAAGTGAAGGCTGCTACATCCGCTAAAGACATGGGTACTATGGAGGCTTGATGAGAATTCACGGAATCTAGGGATGAGAGCTCACCTTCCCCTGGGATCAGAACTCTCCTTCTGATTCTTTTCTTAATGGTGTCAGGAAAACACCACTGCTGTCCATTAACCATGGAAGCTGTGGCATTTGCAAAGCACAGAAGGTGCCAAGGAACGCAGACCTCTTATCCTTAGCAACAAGTGGCATGGCCAGGAGATCAGCTATGGGGCGAAGTGGGGAAGCAGATGTGGCCCACGTGGCCAGCTCTCTCTCCCACCCCCACCCAACACTCGGCAACTTGTGCAATTCTCCAGTGTTTTCAGTGGAGCACTGCTCACAATTTCACTGCCTTCAGGAAGTATTTGGTTTGGGGAAGATGGCTGAGAAGTACTTGGAACGAACAGGAGACAATCTGTTTGTGTGTAAGCAACATGGCCTTCTGCTGGGATGGCTGGGATCTGTCCTGGGAACTTGGTAAGAGTTTCTCTAAGACTCTGACGTCCAACTCAGTAGCCATTAGGCCTTTGTGCATTTGAAATGTGGTTGGTCCGGGGGCGCCTGGGTGGCTCAGTCGGTTAGGCGGCCGACTTCAGTTCAGGTCATGATCTCGCGGTCCGTGAGGGCTGTGAGTTCGAGCCCCACATCGGGCTCTGTGCTGACAGCTCAGAGCCTGGAGCCTGTTTCGGATTCTGTGTCTCCCTCTCTCTGACCCTCCCCCGTTCATGCTCTGTCTCTCTCTGTCTCAAAAATAAATAGATGTTAAAAAAAAAAATTAAAAAAAAAAAAAGAAATGTGGTTGGTCCAAAATGAGATGCCCAATGAGCATATATAAGACGCACACGCCATCTTGACACTTTGGTTCAATTAAAGAATAAAAATATCTCATTAGTAATTAAAAAAAATTTAATGTTTATTTATTTTTGAGAGAGACAGAGTGTGAGCGGGGGAGGGGCAGGAAGAGGAGGAGACACAGAATCTGAAGCAGGCTGCAGGCTCCGAGCAAGCTGTCAGCACAGAGCCTGATGCAGGGCTTGAACTCACAAACCGTGAGATCATGACCTGAGCCGAAGTCGGACGCTTAACCGATTAAGCCACCCAGGCGCCCCTCATTAGAAATTTTTACATGGATCGCATCTCGAAATGACAATGTTTTGCATATAGTAGGTTAAATATTATTAAAAATTAACTGGGTGCCTGGGTGGCTCAGTTGGTTGAGTGTCTGACTCTTGATTTCAGCCCAGGTCATGATCCCAGGGGCATGGGATCAAGCCCCACATCGGGTTCTGTACTGAGCGTGCAGCCTGCTTAAGATTCTCTCTCTCTCTCCCTCTGCCCCTCTACCCTGCTCATGCTCTCTCTTAAAAAAAAAAAAAAACAGGGGCGCCTGGGTGGCACAGTCGGTTAAGCATCCGACTTCAGCCAGGTCACCATCTCACGGTCCGTGAGTTCGAGCCCCGCGTCAGGCTCTGGGCTGATGGCTCAGAGCCTGGAGCCTGTTTCCGATTCTGTGTCTCCCTCTCTCTCTGCCCCTCCCCCATTCATGCTCTGTCTCTCTCTGTCCCAAAAAATAAATAAACGTTGGAAAAAAAAAAAACAAATGAATTTCACCAGTTTCCGGTTTTAAAATATGGCTATTGGAAAATATTAAATTATGGATGTGGCTCACACTTGTGGCTTGCTTTAGACTTCTACTGGACAGTGTTGCCCCAGGGTGTATACCAAGAAGTGGGATTCTTAGGTTATTATATGTAATTTTAGCCAGGGCTGTAATGGGAGATAGATGGCATACCCAAAGAGGGTGTTGAGGAGGGTTAGTGAGGAAGTACTCGCCAGCATGGCGGCAGAGGTGAGAGAATCAACCCAGGAGGGTGAAGCGAGTTCATCGTAGCAGGGAGTTGCCAGCACCCCTAGACCTGAAGAGAACGGGGAAGAAGCAGTTCCCAGGATCTGGAGTAAGAACGGCACAAGAGGCCTTCTGGGCAGACGTTGTGGTCGTCAGTAGGAGAACGCAGCCGCTTGCAAACCACGTCCAGCAAAGGGAAGGCGGGGGAGCAAGCAAATAAGTGCCCAACCCTCATTCTCATTCCGCCTTCAGATCGCTGCTGGAGTCCGCCATTTTGCTCCAACCCAACTGATGTGCTCCACGCGGGTCAGGCACGGAACAGCGGGGAGGAGCGTGGGGAATGGCTCTGGAAAGGCAAATGCAAACACCCCACATGTAAGGGGTGGGCATTATCAACTTTGCACCACGGTGTCAAAACATTTTCCAGAGTGGTTGAACCAAGTTTACTCCCATTAGCATGTATAAGTGCACCTGTACCTACGTATGGTTACCAGCACTTGGTACTGTAGACTTAAACATTTTTTCAACCCAGTAGACGGGGAAATAGCGTATCATTGATATTTTAATTTGCATTTCCCTAAATATTGTTGAGCTTGAGTGACTTTTTGCATGCCTATTGGCCATTTGATCTTCCTTTTTTTTTTTTTTTTTAACGTTTTATTTATTTTTGAGACAGGGAGAGACAGAGCATGAACAGGGGAGGGTCAGAGAGAGGGAGACACAGAATCTGAAACAGGCTCCAGGCTCTGAGCTGTCAGCACAGAGCCTGACACGGGGCTCGAACTCACGGACTGCGAGACCATGACCTGAGCCGAAGTCGGATGCTTAACCGACTGAGCCACCCAGGCGCCCCTGATCTTCCTTTTTAATGAAACATCTGTTCAGGTCTCTTGCTTATTTTTTTCAATTGGATATTTTGTCCTTTCCTTATTGATTTGTGAGCATTCTTTATATTTTCTGGATGTCAGCCCTTTGTCATTTATCCATTTTCACTTTACGGAAATTTTTGATCAACAGATCTCAGTTTTGTTTTTGTTTTTTGTTTTTTTTTAATTTTTTTTAATGTTTATTTTTGAGACAGAGAGAGACAGAGCATGAATGGGTGAGTGGCAGAGAGAGAGGGAGACACAGAATTGGAAGCAGGCTCCAGGCTCTGAGCCATCAGCCCAGAGCCTGACGCTGGGCTCGAACTCACGAACCGTGAGATTGTGACCTGAGCTGAAGTCAGACGCTCAACCGACTGAGCCACCCAGGCGCCCCCAACAGATCTCAGTTTTAATACTAAAGAGTTTGGGGCACCTGGCTGGCTGAGTAAGGAGGACACGTGACTCTTAATCTCAGAGTAGTGAGTTCAGAGCTGCATGTTGGGCTTGAAGCCTACTTAAAATTAAAAAAACAAAACAAAACAAAACGCTAATACTAAAGAATTTATCAAGCTTTCCCTTCATAGGCTGTGCGTTTAGTGTGTTATTTAACAATCCTATACCAATTCCAACTTCACAATGTGCATTTATAATTAATGTGTCCTATTATAAAAAGTATGAAAACATAGAGATGAGCAAAATACAAAAAGAAAAGTTTACCCCAAATCCTGTTACTGGAAATCACCACTGACATTAATTTTTTGAGTCCTAATTTCACATAAAAAAAAGTAAGGTGGTACCCAAATAAGCCTCATGAAAAAAAAAATCCAGGCTCAGCATTACATTCTTTCTAATAATCTCTTGCCAAAATGTCTAATCCTACGGCCAAAATATTCAATACTGACTAATTCTTATCTCTTTCCTTGAATTATCAGTTTCCTTTTTGCTCTAACTTAGCTTTGAATCAAAGGCTTGTCTCAGGCTTTAGGCGGGAAGGAGAAATGTTTGAGTCATAGGTGAACCAGATAAAGAAAGTCAAATGTTGAGGTCTGGCCTCGAGGCATCCGATCACCGCAAAGTCATCTGGAACATACCGTATGGAAACGCAAGCCGAGCCTTCTGCCCTACTCTCACGCAGTTCGCCAAAACTAAACCTGACAGCATCTTGTTTACGGCAAAAGGAAATATTTCTCTTTGCTGCTGAATAAAAGCTGTAACTCTTACGGGCTACCCTGATTAGATTCGGGAATGCAATGTCACTCTCTTAACTAATGAGATGCAATCCTTTCAGTGGAGCCTTATCTTATAAACCAGGGGTGCCGAGTATCTATTCCTGTGTAACAAACAAATCAGCCCAGACTTGACTGGCTTGGACCAACAACACTTGTATTACCTTGCCCGGTTTCTTCATTTTTTAAAAATTATTTTAAAAGTTCACGTATTTATTTTGGGGGGGGGAGAGAGCACACGCATGTGAGCAGGGGGAGGGGCAGAAAGAGAGGAGAGAGAACATCCCAAGCAGGCTCCACGCCATCAGCACAGAACCCGTTGTAGGGAATCGATCTTATAAACTGGGAGATCATGACCTGAGCCAAAACCAAGAGTCGGATGCTTAACCAACTGAGTCGGCCAGGTGCCCCTCTATGGGCCTGGTGTCTATGGGTCAAAAATTCAGTAAGGGGCTTGGATGAACAGTTCTGGCTCAGGATCTCCCATGTGGTCACAATTAGACCCGTAGGCTGGACCCGTGATGGTCTGAGGCAGCTGAGAGCTGACCAGGGATCTCTCTCTCTCTCTCTCTCTCTCCGTGCATGCTCAGAACCTCCCCGTGTGGTCCCTCTGTCTGGTGGTCCCTCTGTGTGGGCTGGTTTGGACCTCAGGGAGGTTGGACCGCTTTTCTTTTTTTTTTTTTTTTTTTTTTTAATTTTTTTTCAACATTTTTATTTATTTTTGGGACAGAGAGAGACAGAGCATGAACGGGGGAGGGGCAGAGAGAGAGGGAGACACAGAATCGGAAACAGGCTCCAGGCTCCGAGCCAACAGCCCAGAGCCTGACGCGGGGCTCGAACTCACGGACCGTGAGATCGTGACCTGGCTGAAGTCGGACGCTTAACCGACTGCACCACCCAGGCGCCCCTGGACCGCTTTTCAAAGAGTGAGTATCCAAGCCCCTAAAGCCATAGTACATTGCCTTTTATCACCTAGGTTCGGAAGTCACATAGTGTTATTGCACCATTAAATGGCTGCGGAAGCCCAGACAATTTCAGGGGGAAAGGCCACAGACTTGACTTCTCTACGGGAAGAGTAGGAAAAAAAAAAAATTGAAGATATATTTTAAACCACCACAGTCTGCCCTTTAAGCACAAGTTGTTGACGTACTTCCCGCATGCAAAACACATTCATCTCGTCCCACATTCCCCACCACCAACCCCTAGGGTTTTACCCCATTTCAGAGTCAGTCTCAGGCTCAAGGTCTAGGAGCTCATCAGCTCTCTCAGGTCTGGGTGCAAATGAGCATCATCACGTATGGTTCTTCTCAATCTGAAGATCTACGGTCTACAGAGACAAACTACCCGCTCCCCAGATGGCCACACACAATAGTGGGACAGGCACAGGAGAGCTGCAATAAACACCTCCATTCAAAACTGGGGCAGTCGGGAGGCACGATGCGTAGCACTTCTAAACTCCAGCCAGACAGATGTTGCCAGCTTATTGATGAGGGCTTGGTCCGATTCCTTGGGAGAGGTTCTGCATGATTCTTGGCTTTGACCGCTGAGTTCTTGGTTCTGCCGAGTTACTTTCCTTTTTCCATAAGATAAGGCTCGTGTTTGCAGCCTGCTTTCTGCTCACAGGAAAGATTAGGGAACCAAAGATCTCTCTCTCTCTTTTTTTTTTTTTCACCCTTGGGCATTCTCTGTGTTGCTTTCATTTCAGGACGATGCAATTCCTTTAAAAACTTCGTGGGCTTCTTCTGTACTAACTTGCAATCCACCCCATTAGATCGAAGACGCACCCACAAATGTCTTCTAGAAGCCGTTTCCTATTTTGGACTTTCTGTGAGACAAATTGTGAGATCATTCCCTTGAAATTCTTATAAATTATATTGCTCTATTACTGAACAAAGAGGGCTTGCAAGGCCTGTCCATAAGATCCTTAGAAAGATATTTGTTTATCCATAAAGGTCTGTAAGATTTGGAAGGAATCCTAATAAAGTGTTTTACAGTCATACCCTTAGCCTCGTCTTTACCTTGAAACCACATTTTCCTGAGAGTGTCCTGGATTTTATCTTTTCCCTGAAGTCTTTTCATTTGTTTTTTAATTTTTAACACTTATTTATTTTTAAGAGAAAGAGAGAGACAGAGCATGAATGGGGGAGGGTCAGAGAGAGAGGGAGACACAGAATCCGAAGCAGGCTCCAGGCTCTGAGCTGTGAGCACAGAGCCCGACGCGGGGCTCGAACTCATGGACTGTGAGATCATGACCTGAGCCGAAGTCGGACGCTTAACCGGCTGAGCCACCCAGGCGCCCCCTTTCCTCTAGCTTCTGATGCATTCTCCGGACCCTACTTAACCTCTCAATGACAGACGGCCTCCGCAAGTCCTCTGGTAAGAGGCTCCTCGACACCCGTGAGCTTCCGCCTGTCACCCCGTCTCAAAGCCAGTGCCAATGCAACGCCCCACTCGCAGGTATAAAATTCTACTCCTGTTGTCTCTTCAAATATCACCCAAACAAGTGGCTTAAAGCAAAAGCAATCATCCTAGTATCTCTCATGGTTCTGTGTCATGAAATCAGAAAGAGCTCAGTGGAGCAGTTCTAAGGTGTCTCATGCTGTTATAGTCAGATGGTGGCTAGCTTTGGAACAGCCATGGGATGACACAGGGGCTAGTCAGATCTCTCTCTCTCTCTTTCTCCCTCCCTCCCCTTTCTCCCCCATTAGATCCAGAGCCTTTTTATGTGGTCTCTCTGCATGGGCTAGGCTTCATCACAGCAAGGTGGTCTCGTAGCAGTCGAACTGCTTGCTGATAGAAAGCTTCAAAAGCAAATGTTCTAGTGAATCAAGGGGCAGCTACATGACCTTTTATGACCCAGTGTCAGAAGTCCTGTAACCTCACTCCTATCATCTTCTACGGGGTGAAACCGTCACAAAAGCTTACCCAGTTCCAGGGGAAGGAACATCGACTCCACCTCTGGAGGAAGGAAAACCAGAGAATCCGTGGGCCCATTTTTAAACGGCCACCCCGGATTCATTTATTCAATAAGCATTCGTTGTATACCTACTACGGATCAGGCATCATGCTGTAGGGTAAGCGCAGGCAGGTGAATCAGATGTGAGGCCTCCTGGAGGAGCTTACCATCTAGTTAGGAGGTAACAGAACGCCGTCCTAGAGTGGGTAAGTGTTTTACGAGGGCCGGCAACAACGTCGAGGGAGATCAGAAGGAGAGAAAGAAATGCCCCAAGCACAGCGTGGGGAGGCGCCGTGGAGAACGTGCCATTTGAGCTCCGTCTTGAGGGACAAGCAGGAGTTCTTCAGCCACGGGCAGACCGAAGTTCGTGCGTTGAGACGGGGAGCACCTCAGTGTGGTCTTTTCACTCTGCTCGGACGGTGGCGACATTCACTAGGACACCCAGGGCGAATCGAGGTGGGTGCAGTTCGGGACGTGTTGACATTTGCAGGTGCAGCTAAGACACCTGGAAGTGGGGGATCAAAGGGGAGCTCTGGGTCCCCCAAAACAGAACCTGCCGGCGGGCTCCTTCTTTAGCCTGCTCTAAGCAGGGTCTCGCGTGCTACTGCAGGGGACTCAGTGGCCCCAGGTGGCGGCCCTCCTTCTCCCTAGGCTGCCTGCTCCCAGCTACTCCAGCAGGTGCAGGGCCAGGACATGAATGAGCGCATTCGCTATGACTGAAAAGCTCACCTGGGACAGTTACCCAACCCGAGGGACACAGACTCTACCCTGGAGTGGCAGCGAATATGTCTCCTCGGTAGACAATGATTCCAACCTATACCCTTGGACATCTAATTCGCTGCCTTGTGGTGACTCGGCCCCTGTCCGGTCGGAATGGGAATGTGCCTTTGAGAGTAACGGCCCCCAGAGCTTGCAAACTGGTGGCACGCAGCCTGAAACTGGCTGGCAGAGACCGTTTATTTACAAATGCGATGAACTGACGACCTTAACAGATCGGGAGATTTTACTTAAAGGGTTTGAATTTCAGCTTCTTCTGAAAAATCAGAAGTTTTGGGTTTTTTTTTTTTTTTTTTTTTGTCACCAGGCATACATTCCCACATAGCCACAGTCACTGGAGCCAAGCTGGGGCCGGGGCTCTAATTGGTCAGGGACTGGGAAGAACGTGGGGAAACAGTCTCATCCCCCACTGCTAAACTGGTACAGACAACCTGCAGGACAATCTGTAAATCTCTATTCAACTTGAAAATGTGCCCGACACTGTTCTGGCAGTGGTACTTCTGAAAGTCAAAGCTACGGAAATACTCACCTGTCAGCACTAGGTTAGGCTGCCCTGGTTTGTCATTAAATCACCTTCCTGCCTGCAAGAAAGAACTGGCTGGCTAGGTGAAGATGCAATTGAATATCACGGAACCATTGGAGGGAAAAGGAGGCGGTTCTCTCTTTAGCTGAAAATAAAAGATGCTTAAGATATGTTCAATTGTTTCCAAAAGCCGATCACAGGATAATACGCGTAGCGCGATCTCACCTAGGCTAAAATCAAAACCGTGCTGGCAAACAGGGCAGCAGGTGGTAAAAAGTATAGGGCTTTGGGCTTAGACAACTTGGATACTGCTGAGCTCCCCCAAATCTCGCTGAACACCTTGTTAGAGGTGTCTCAAGTCTTGTCTCAGAGGGAAATCAGCCATGCAATCATCGGAAGACTCCACCAGAGGCTGGGCTCAAATGATCTGAGGCAGTTTTCAAAGACGGGGGCTGCCGTGAACTGGACAGAGTTGCTACCGTGGCTTAGGTTTTTGTGGAGACAACAGGCAAGAGCAGCAACCTGAGTCTCGGTTGGTGGGCCACAGGCTAGGGAGCAATTCAGTGCTGTCTTTCCTAACTTGACCTGCGGGACCTTCCTGAAGCAAATAACGCAGTTATTCGTTAGTTTCCAGTCTCATCTTTCCCAGGCAAAAGTTTCCCGGAAGCATCAACCGTCAGGCTGACATTAGAAGGCCCACATCTTACTTTTCCCACGACTGAGTTGGAATGAGACGGATTATCTTGGATTCTCTGTGCAAATCTCAGCTCTACCGCTTTCTAGCTGTGGGAATTGGGGCAATTGCTCTAGAGTGTCATTTGCCCCGTCTGGAAATTAAGGCCAATGACGACAGCAAGCCTAGAGGACTATGGTTAGGCCAAAAGACGAGTCATGTGCCTAGAACATAGAAAGCTTTCAGATGCCAGCAACTTGGATTCCATCTGGACACAAAGGCATAGGAAAAGGGCCAGAGTGGGATTTCTTTACCTCGGCGCTATTTTTTTTTTAATGTTTATTTATTTTTGAGAGAGAGAGAGACAGAGAGAGCTTGAGTGGGGGGAGGGGCATGGAGAGGCAGACACAGAACCTGAAGCAGGCTCCAGGCTCTGAGCTGTCAGCCCGGAGCCCGATGTGGGGCTCGAACCCACAAACTGTGAAATCGTGACCTGAGCTCAAGTCGGATGCTCAACCGACTGAGCCCCCCAGGCGCCCCTCCACCTCGGCACCATTGACATTTGGGGCCAGATGATTCTTTGTCGTAGGGGCTTGTCCTACGCATCAGGGTGTTTCGCGACATCCCTGACCTTTACCCTCCAGAAGCCCGAAGCACCAGCCCTGCGGGTTCGTGACAATAAAAAATATTTTTAGACATTGCAAAATGTCCTTGCTAAGAACCACTGACCTTGAGGCAACCATTGTGTGGGTCCTCTAGGGGAGATACTAACATGAGACATTACGGCCCCTACTCTAGCCTGCTTTTTGTTCCTGGAGGCGCGTGTCCTGTCTACCGAACTAAACCGTAGGCTACCTGAGGGCAGACTCGCTTTTGCCTCTCCGCGAGCCCTGCTGATTTGCAGACAGTGAGAGCTAGAGGAGGATTTGCTGGAATAGAACTTTAGTAGTTGCTTCCAGACACAGTAGAACATTGTGCCTACGACCCATGTTTGGAAAGGAAAACGTTAAACCCATTCATTTTAGACATGAGTGCAATCAGAAATTCAAATCTGAAGATGCTTCTTAGCCCAAAACGTTCTGCCTTTAGGCCTCAGATGTGTTCCAGAAAACTCGGAATGACGGCAGATGATTGGAAAGGGCCACGGGCCAGGGAAACGTGAGTTTCCAACAGAAATCATGTGAAAGGGCCTCCATTTGGCAGCTCCTTTTGGGGCTGTGCGTCTTTGCCAGGGCCTGGGAGAGACGACGAGAGGCATGTTTCTCAGAGTCCCAATGACCTGGCATCTGCTCTCAGGGCTTCTCGCAAAGTGAGCCATGCTCAGGCTCCCACTGTGGCCTTGTGGTGACCTCTAGGTCATTTGAGACGGTACGGTTTCTGCTGAATTGTGGACAGGGGATAAAACGCTGGGTCAGTCCTCGCTTTTAAAAATGGTTTGCAAAAAAAAAAAAGTTTGTGATGGGAGAGCTGTGCCAGAGACTTAGGTATGGTTACACCCATCTTCACGGCGGCATTCTTCACAAGAGCCGAGAGCACGCTACTCAAGTGTTGTTGATGGATGGATGGGTAAATGAAAATGTGGTATATTCATACAAAGGAATATTACTCACCCTTGAAGAGGAAAGGCATTTGGACACACGCTGTAACTTGGATGAACCTGGAGGAGATTATGCTGAGTGAGACAAGCCAGTCATCAGTGAGACAAGCCAGTCATCCCCACGTGTACGGGATACCCAGGATTGTCAAATTCAGAAGACACTGGTTACCAGGGGCTGGGGCGGGGGTGGCGGAGAATGGGGAGTTAGTGTTTAATGAGTAGAGTTTCGAATTGGGAAGATGAAAAGGTTCTGGAGATAGACGGGGGTGGAGGTTGCACGACAGTGTGAGTGTGCTTAACGTCACTGGACTCCACACCTAATAATGGCTAAAATGGCCAATGTTCTTTGTATGTATTTTGCTGCACACACGCAAACAACACAATGGAAGAAATACCTGCGTCCAGAAGAACTACTTATCAGGACTAATAGTTCGGTCATCGAGGCTCCCTTCAGGACTCCTGCTGTGCCCTCCCCCAGCTCAAACCAACTGGGTTGCGAATTCAGCCCAGCCTCATCCAGTTTCCTGCCTTACAAGAGCCACCTTAAAACCACCCGGCCCAGGGACACCTGGGTGGCTCAGTAGATGAAGCATCCGACTTCCCTCAGGTCGTGATCTCACAGTTTGTGCGTCATGCTCTGTGGACAGCTCGGAGCCTGGAGCCTGCTTCGGATTCTGTGTCTCCCTCTCTCTCTGCCCCTCCCCTGCTCGTGCTCTGTTGCTATCTCTCCCTCAGAAATGAATAAACATAAAAAAAATTAAAAAAAAACAAACAAAAACAACCCACCCAGCCCGACTCTTTCCCCCTTGTTGAAATACCACCAAGATTCTGTCACACTGCTATTCCCCTTTCGTAGGAGGGCCTAATAAACTTAGCTTTGCTTTCTCAACATGTTTTTTTCCTGGTGCTTTGTGGGAAGTTGACAGTAGACAGATCATGGATTTCTCCGCTTAAAAATCGTCTGGGGTCACTCATCCCCCAAATCTGAGTTTGCAAAGGGGCAGCTGGCCCGGCCTCCGGGTGTGTTTCATTTGCCCTGCAGCGTGTATCGAACACAATTTGAATTTGCTGCCAGATGTTAAATACCCGGGGGGGGGGGGGGTTCCCAAACAATATGAACTTACTACTTCTGCGGAAAATTCAGAACCAAATCCACGTGCCCTCCCTGTCTCAGACACTTGAACCAATCCATCGGAAACATTCTCCAAGCAAAGGTACGATGTGTGATCTGTCCTGACTCTTAGCATGTGCAGCACGGTATCCGGTATTGGGTATTTCCTAGTTGTAGGAAAACATCGTGTCGCTCCGGGGGACTTACCCTAACCAAATGACAAAGGTCTTGCAAGCCACGATGCTGGTGAGGGACGTTGCTACTTTGGGGCAGGTTGGAGCAGGCTCAAGTCTGGCCTCGACCACGTATTTCCAGCGTGACATCAGGCAAGGCCCCCTGGCTTCTGTCAGCCTCCATTCATCACTTGTAACGCGGAAATAGCACGCGGTCGGGGAAGATTTAATGAGCTACTAGATGTCCCGAAACGCAGTGAACACATGGTGGATAGACGTCGCCGCGACTATACGTTGATGATGGGCATTAAGGCTTTCATTTCTGCGAAAGCTTCCTCGTTCTCCGTCCGTTTTTTTTGGCAGAAGATAGTTTCGGCCCCCCATTCAAATCGCAAAGTGTGGCTCTGAGCTTTGAAGACAAGGCCCGTTACCATGGAAATATTTCTAACGAAAGGAAAAAGTAGGGAGCAAATTTCAGAGCCGAGGAGAAGCCTTTATTACCCCGAGTGTCTTTAAACGTGTTCTAAAACCCATGAAATCAATTGTTTCGAGATTCTCTGTGGAGAACATTTTTGGATACGGGTCTCCCCCAGACGCATGTCCCGGCAAGACATATGGGCGCTAAAAAGTGCACACTCAGTGGGGGATGATGGTTTCAGAGGGAACAATATTGAACTGCTGATTCTGTTTTCAAAATATGTTTACTGTGAATATTTTTAACAGAGAGAAAGTGAGGGAAAAGTAATAGAACGCATGCCGTGGTTTTAACCGCCTGTGTTTAACACATCGTAACATTTTGTCATTGGCCTCAGATCTCTGCACTGATCTCTCCCTGCTTTCAAATCTTCCCTCCTTCCCCAGAGAGAACCACCATCCAGAAATTGTTGCTTGTGGTTTCCAGGCGTGAGGCTGGACTTTTACCATACATATCACGTAGCTCTAAAGAACTTTTTAAATTTTTTTTTAGCGTTTATTTATTTTTGAGACAGAGAGAGACAGAGCATGAACGGGGGGACGGTCAGAGAGAGGGAGACACAGAATCTGAAACAGGCTCCAGGCTCCGAGCTGTCAGCACAGAGCCCGACACGGGGCTCGAACTCGCAGACCGCGAGATCATGACCTGAGCCGAAGTCGTTCGCTCAACCGACTGAGCCACCCAGGCACCCTGCATGTGTGTGTGTTTAAACTTCAGATAAATGATCCGGGGCTGGATGTTTCCTCACGCTGCTTGCTTTGTATGTTTTATGTAGCTCTGGTTAAGTCCTTTAAGTGATTCACAGTCATCCATTACTTTTGACGCTTTGATTGCTTTCGACTCACGGCAGAATGGTTATCAACCTCAGGAAGAAAAGAATGATCACACATCTTGTCTTTCAGGGGCTCCTCACCCCCTACAGTATAAAGTCCAAAGTAAGCCTGGCATTCCAGACCCCTCAAGACTCAGCTTGTCTCTGTCTCCACTGACAAACTCCTGGCTCTTTCCCAAACATGGCATCGACCAAGAATCTTGTCGCCCCAGGTGACTCCTAGACATCCCTCGAAACCCAGTCGAAATATCGCTATCTCAGGGAACCATTCACTTTAGACTAAGGGAGGCAGCATTTCCTTGGCTTCTCATAGGCTTGATTCCCCTCCTTAATTCACCCGCTGTCATTTCTCTACTCCCCTCCCCATACACATCTCAGTTTCTTAACCGTGGTTTATTCAACTTTGCATCACCAACATCGAGCCTAGCCTCAGATACACGATGGCAGGGACTCAAAACCAGTGATGGAATTGCAGAAAATGATTGTGCATACCATTCTTGGAGAGAGGGGTTCGGCCAGTGTCCGAGAGAAATAACGATTGGCTCTCCTCTTTAATAAGTTTGCTGTGAGGCTCTCCTTGCCGTCCCATTCCTTGATGGCAGAGGTTAATCCTTGGGTCCCGGGTTTTACCTGCCCTCCTTCCAGGCTCCAAGGAGCCCCTACACGTAACTCATGGCCTCAACATTTGGAGAGCTGCCCCACTTAACTTTGGGGGAGAAAGGAGAATGTTTTTATTTTTTAAATTTTATTTTTTTAATGTTTATTTTTTTTTTTGAGGAAGAGAGAGAGACACAGAGTGCAAGCGGGGAAGGGGCAGAGAACGAGGGAGACACAGAATCCGAAGCAGCCTCCAAGCAGTCAGCACAGAGCCGACGCGGGGCTCGAACTCGCGAAGTACGAGATCAGGAGCTGAGCCAAAGTCGGACGCTTAACCGACTGAGCCACCCAGATGCCCCGGAGAGTGGTTTTAAAGAGATGGGCCCCTTGGATCGCAGGTGCTCCCACTGGGTTCTACATTGGGAGCACCCGGGGAACTTTAAAAGGCACCGATGCCTGATTTGCGCCTCCACAGAGATTCTGATGTCGCTGCTCTGGGCGCCTTGGGCCCCCGGGGTCTTTTCAAACTCCCCAGGTGATTCTCACACCCAGCGAGTTTGCAGAGCTCTCCAACTCACGTGCCACAGAGAGTCTGAGCGGGCTGCAGATGTGACATGATACTCCCCACCCCCCCGACCCCCAACCTCTGGTTGCAGCGGGTGAGGCTGGGGCAGCCGGAAGACCCCATTTCTCCACCTCCCCCGGTCGCCCATGGGAAGTCTGTTCTAATTAACTCAACTGCTCTGAACTACTACAACGGTTTGTTTTATGTGCTGCGTTCTGCAAGTCTGGGATGCTCTGCTTCCCTGAGACTAGAACAAGCCCAACCCAAAGCAGCCTTGAACTTCTTAAAGAGCATGGGGCTTGGTTTCAATGTAGCTTCCTCCTGGCCGTGTACCTCTGGTTTGTGGAACCCCCACATTCCCCCGAGGTGTTCTTCATCATCGTCTTGTGGAATCGGCCTCACCACACGCCTGGGAGCTCAACCCGATGGCCCCCATCTTACAAACGAGGACGCTAGTCCTCATCCCAGTAAAGACCTGGTATGCGGCAGGGACAGAGAGCCTCGCTGAATCTAGACTTGCCTGCCCCATACTTCAAGGAAGAAAGTGAAGGTAAAAAGGGCTGAGGGGACACATGTGGCATGTAGAAAGGCCTGGGTGATGCTCCTGACAGGAGGGACTTCGGGGCTGGGGATCCTTGGAGACACCAGAGTGCAGGTCACCAGTTCAGACAAGGGTTCACATCCCCACACCTCTTCTTACCGGTTTTGTGACTTTGGCCAAGTGACGGTGCTGTCGTGTGCCTCCATTTGCTAAGTGGGCAGAGTCACAGGTAAGGGCGATTCGTAGTAAATGCAGAGAGCACGAAGCACCATGGCGAGCTGTGGTTTTGCTTCCCAACTCGTCACTTCCCGGATGTGTGATCTCTGGCGAGAAAATGTAATCTCTCTGAACCTCAGCTGCCTCATTTGGAAAACTCGGTATAAGGATATCCACCTTGCAGGGCCATGGGAAAACTGGATGAACTACCTCCTGGAGAGTGTTTGATGCCCTGCCTCGCATACAGTGAGTGTTCAATAAATGATGGTCACTGTTAGGATGAGGCGTGGAACCAGGTAACATAAATCCGCCCTGCCCATTTGCCTGTGTGGTCTAGAATTGGTCTCACCTCAAGGAGCTCTTCCAGCCCTCCTGAGGGACCACCATGGGGAAAATCTTGCATGAAAGGAAGGCCATTACTTTGGGTGAGTACCTCCCAGTGCTGAGCCTTAGTCTTCCCATCTGTAAAATGACGCGGTTGGACTGATGGGGAGGTCAGGGCTGCTCTGGTTCAACCCATAATTCATTAGACATGCCAGGCACGGCCGTGGTCTGGGTTGGACAAGCCGGATGCCCAGACCCAGCGTGGGTTCTGCGGTCACCATCATAATACCCACTGCATGAAGCATTGCACAGAAGTGACTTCATGCCATTTACACCTGGCCCTGCAAGGTGGGTGTCATCGCACGTGGAGTTCTATGGAGATGAAATCTTCTGGCCAAAGATCCCAAGGCTAGGTAGCGACCATTCTGGAAACTAAACCGGAATCTGCCTGAGGGTCACGCCCCATCTCACCATTGTGCCTTGGCCCTGTTGGGGCTTGTCCCCTCTCTCTGATGAGAGAGGAGCACCACAGAGCATCTTAGAGCGTGGGGAGCACCATATAGCTTTTCCCACTTCCACGGCTTCCTTTACAATCCCTCCTGTCTAGCTGCCCAGAACACTTTCTGGAAGAAGGCATAGGATGGATACATCTATCCCTCTTTCTTCCCAGCCCTCTGTCCCTCCATCCACCCCCATTCTGCACACTTCAACTTCCTAATCAATCCAGTACATTCGCTAACCTAACCGTAGCCCTAGCCTCATTTCCCACCTAAATCTAAACTCTCTGAGTCCCTGGAGAATAAGACAAAAAGGAGGGCAGAACAAACTGGGATTATTTTGAAAAAGTGTAGTTTTGATGTTTGAATTTGGAAAGTGATTCATGGAACCCTCTCACATCCCCCAAACCCATTTTGGACTCACAACAGCCTCTACTGTTGGCGGTCATGTAGATTATTATTATCCTCGGCCTCTGAGCAAGAAAAGCAAAGCTGGGGGAAATGGAGGGGCCACCTGTGGGCACCCCCAGGGCATCAGAGGTACCTATGTGATGGAACCAGAAACCAGAGAAAACCTCTACTCTGCTGTCTGTGCAAAGTCTGGTCAAAAAAAAAAAAAGACACCTCAGCAAACCCCCTTGAAGTGATCAAGAGAATATGATCCACATCTGAGGAGTCTTATTTGATGTGTTTTTAATTTCCTGTGTTACATTCAGTCTTGTTTGCTTTTTTTTTCTTCGGTTTATTCATCAGATAAGCAGCCCCGGTCCTGTTGGTACAGGAAAAGCAAGAGATGCTAGGGCTCATTCCGGATGGGTGCTCGGTGATCCCTTTCCTGACCCCACTTCCTCTGCCCGACTCAGACTTCAGCCTTCACACCCAACTCCGCCCCCGCCTGCCCGCCTCCCTCCCGATTTCCTGCTGTCTCAAGTGAGGACTCCTTACTGGAGCCCCAGTGCTCTGCCAGGGTGGGGCTTTTGTGTGCTGAGCCATCTCCCACCACCAGGTTGAGGAGTGCATTAGAATCTGAGTGATGAGGGGCGCCTGGGTGGCGCAGTCGGTTAAGCGTCCGACTTCAGCCAGGTCACGATCTCACGGTCCGTGAGTTCGAGCCCCGCGTCAGGCTCTGGGCTGATGGCTCGGAGCCTGGAGGCTGTTTCCGATTCTGTGTCTCCCTCTCTCTCTGCCCCTCCCCCGTTCATGCTCTGTCTCTCTCTGTCCCAAAAATAAATAAACGTTGAAAAAAATTAAAAAAAAAAAAAAAAAGAATCTGAGTGATGAGTTGGAAGGTGAGTTCAAGTGCATGCCCCAGGGACAAGAAGTAAAGAGATCCGAGGGAGGAAAACGTCCCATGTCGTGGAAACACCTGATGGTGAGGTTCATGCGGGAGGTGAGGCCGTGGGACAGGTTCAGAGGACGGACATCAACCCAAGATTTCCCACTGCACACAGAAGAAAACCCTAATGATAATAATAAGCCTCTCCATGACTCTCCATGACTCGGCCCCTGCCTACGTCTCTATCCCCCGCCCCTGCTCTCTCCCAGCTGCAGTCCTGCTTTGACCTCACCATACTTCTTTCATCTTCAGCCCCTTTGTAATATTCTCTTTGCTCTGCTTAGAAGCCCCACCCCCACCCCATCCCATTTTTTTTTTTAGTTAATGCATTCATCAGGAGCCAGGCCCCTGAGGGCGATGCGAGGCTTTGCCTCATAACCACACAACCAATGTGATTATCTATTTATTTGTCTGATCATTGGTTTAATGACTCTCTTTCCCCATTCAGATATAAGCTCATTGAGAGTGAATTCTGGGTTTGTCCGTTGACTGCTTTATCCCCAGTGCTGAGCACAGTATCCAGTACACATAAGGTGTTCATACATATTTAGTGGGTGTATGGAAGGATGGATGGGTGGGTTGGAAGGATGGATGGATGGATGGATGGATGGATGGATGGATGGGTGGATGGATGGATGGAAGGATGGATGGGTGGATGGATGGATAGGTGGATGCATGGGTGGATGGATGGAAGGATGGATGGATGGGTGGATGGATGGATGGATGGTAGGTGGATGGATGGGTGGATGGATGGAAGGATGGATGGATGGATGGATAGGTGGATGGATGGATGGAAGGATGGATGGAAGGATGGATGGATAGGTGGATGGATGGATGGGTGGATGGATGGGTGGATGGATGGAAGGATGGATGGATAGGTGGATGGATGGATGGATAGGTGGATGGATGGGTGGATGGATGGAAGGATGGATGGATGGATAGGTGGATGGGTGGATTGATGGAAGGATGGATGGATGGATGGATGGATGGATGGATGGATGAATGGATGGATAGGTGGATGGATGGATGGATGGATGGATGGATGGATAGGTGGATGGATGGGTGGATGGATGGAAGGATGGATGGATGGATAGGTGGATGGGTGTATGGATGGAAAAATGGATGGATGGATGGATGGGTGTATGGATGGAAAAATGGATGGATGGATGGATGTAAAAATGGGTGGTTGACTGGGTTGATAAATTAGTGGATAGGTAGATGGAGACTAAAGGAGTTTACTCAGGGGAGGGAAATGCCAGATTTGTATTGAACACTTAGCTTCTGGTTGCAAAAGAAGAATTTATTTAGAAGGGAAAGAAGTTTCTTTTGCCTCCAAACTTCAAAGTTGTCAGAAAGCAAGCTTTGCTATGATCTCTTAGTGTGACTGGAGATTCTGGCTCTGGAGTCTGTCTGCCTTGGGTCTTTGGCTTTACAACCCCGCCACCTAGTGGTCAGAGTTGCATTCTGCATGGGAAGAGATGTTGACAGAAGGAGAGGCAGCCAGTCCATGAACAAGGAAGGCCACCTTGCTTTGAGAGCGCAGCTCAAATCTCCCCCAACTAGTGTGCATCCAGGGGTCTTAATTCTTACAGTTATCACATCTTCCTGGAAGGCGCTTATTAAAATGTGAATGTGTCGCTTTAGAAAAACCAGCAGAGTTTAAAAATTGATCATCTTCTAAAGTTACCAATGACCAATGTGGGGCAATAATTTGGGTGTTAATTCTGAAGACTGATATACAGAATGTCTATTAGTACCAAGCGATCATTCTAAGTATAAATGCTGGGCGTGTCATCTTAGAGCCCAAATCTTTGGTTAAATGGGCACATTCAGCATTTTAAAAAAATATCGATGAAAATAGATTGGCCTTGTTCCCTTCTTCAGGCTGGTGAGCTGCAAAGTGTGACCGTGAGGGGCCCCGACATAGGCATCTCTTTCCGTCTTTACAACATTCCATAGCATCCGCTCTGTGCCATCTTGGTGCGGGGTTACGAGGATACAGAGGAATGAGGCAGGAACACGGGATAGAAGAGTGGGGGAACCATATGGGACTGAGTCAGAGAGGCCGGAGTTTGACTTGTAGCACATTACTTTTTAAGCTCTGTGACCTTGAGCAGGACCCTACACTTCTCGGAGACCGGTTTTGCTCATCTATAAAATGAGGACGAATAATATCAGATGTAATGGGCACCTGGATGAGGAAACGACTCAAAGCAGGGAAGCCACTGCCATGTCTGGAGTTGGTCAAGTAGAAAGTGCCAGAGCCAGTATGGGTGGCTCCATCAGGTGGTTCCCCAACGCCCAAGGTCAGGGCGGGTCCTTTGCACCCTATTACGCGGAATAAACGAGCCCGTCGCAAGAACGAGTGGCTCATGCATCATTTTAGAGACAGCACACACTTTCCTGCCTATCTAAACGTGAGCCTCAGCCCCTCCGCGGATTCCCCGTGGTTCCCCAGGGCTCACCTGGAGCTCTTTCCTTTCTCAGCAAGAGGGAAAAGAATTCGCTAAGTGCTTTGAGGTCTCCAGATGAAAGGACCTCTTGAAACACCACATATACTTTGTTAAGACTCCAAGCATCATTGCTCGGTTCTTCGCCTTTTTAATTGGCTTGCCAAGCAAAGCTGAAGCGAGCGGCCTTTGTTCTTCGGTTCCTCGTGTATAAGACCCAAATATTTCAGATCCTATTTGTGTTACCTCCGTCTCTACATTTCGTTTCCTGCTGTGTCTTGCACTTGCCCGGTTTCCTTATTTGAAGTCATTCGTATTAGATTTTAAATCATTTTCATCAGTAGCGAAATGCACGGTTTTCTAGCCCCAGATGCCCTTTTGTGGTTTAAAAAAAAGGGGGGGGGGGCATTATTAAAGCACAGAGAAGAAATAATCCGCCAATTAATATTATCTGCTCTCCACACACAAGTTATAAACGTGCTCTTTCTGGTATGCAATCTGCATAAAATACCTTCTGCCTCCAGCGGTTCCTGGGCTTGCTCACTCACTCATGCATTCACTTATCATTTCATTCATTCATCAAATATTTATTAGGGCCTACTCTGCGCTTGGCCGTGTCCCAAACTCTGGAGACCCAGCGATGAGTAAGACCCAGGGGCAGCACAGAACAGTGTGAGTTTGGAATCAGACAAACGTAGATATTTCAACTGGGCTCTACCTTTTTCCATGTGTATGGCTTTAGCAAGTTGCTGAGACTGCCAGAGACTTGACTCCCTCACTTACGGGATAGAAGGTGATTCTGACGTGCTTACATGTAATCTGTTGTCTGGTGCTCAATGAACAGTAGGGATAATGCATAACTTTGTGCAACCGCAACACAGCCTCTGCGTTCAAAGAGCACGGATGTAGTAGGGACCTCGAACACGCATGGTGTGCACGTGTGTCTTGGCGGGGGGGTGGGGGTGGCGCTTGGCAAAGTCTTTTGAGGATGTGGAGTGATGGGTAACTAACTCCACTCAGGGGGCTGGGGAAGGCTTCGGAGAGGAGGATGCTTCATCTGTCAGGTAAGCTTGCCAGGAAGGGAAGGGGAAATGGTATTGCAAGGAGACAGGACAGCATGTGCAAAGGCCCAGAGGCATGAAGCAGCATGGCATTTCAGAAACAAAAAGACGCTTGTCATTGCTGCAAAGTAGGCACAGAGTAGGGACGAATGGCAGGAGTTGAGACCAGGTAGAAGATCAGAAACAGGCAAAAGGGACCAAATGCCTTGCAAACCAAAAAGGTGGGGAATACTGAACTCTCTCCTTCCCATCCTTACCCACCCCAAACCGCAAAGAAAACGCAAATGGGAATTATTTTCCCATCAAAGGAGAATCCAAGCCTCAGCGTGATTAAGTTGCAAGGTCGCTCCAATTCAAATCAAGAAAGATCAATCAAGCTTCCCATTTGCGCCTTGAATAGCCTCCCTCCTTGACACACAAGTGCCTTTAACCCACAGAGGTCCGTATCACATGTTTCAATTGTGTAGTATTTCGTATGTAGCAACAATAGAGAATAATAGTTCATATCCATCACCCAGCTTTAATAGATCTTAACATGATGTTGTATTTGCTTCAGTTTTTTTTTTAACAAGTAAAGCATAGATTTGAGTATGACCACAGGGGACCACAGCCTGATCCTGTACGTTTTATCCCCTCTCCAGAATCAGTCACTGCTGAGAATTTATGCATTTACTAATTTGTGCATCAATAAACAACATATATCGTTTTGCATATTTGGAATTACACAATGAAATACATTCAGAAAGCGTGATTCTTCCATTTCTTAACAACTTTTTCCAGCATCAATATTTTTATGCCTTCTGCTGTTTCAATAAAGTTTTCCATCCTCTTTTTTTCCCTTCTGCTAATTGAGAGGCTATGCATTGCATTTCCATTCTTTTAGTGGTTACTCTCTCATTTTCTTTTTTTTTTTTTTTAATTTTTTAAAAAATTTTGACAGAGAATGAGCAGGGGAGGGGCAGAGAGAGGGAGACACAGAATCTGAAGCAGGCTTCAAGCTCCAAGCTGTCAGCACAGAGCCCGACGCGCGGCTCGAACTCACAGACCGTGAGATAGTGACCTGAGCCGAAGTCAGATGATCAACTGGCTGAGCCATCCAGGCGCCCCTTGCATTTTCAATTACACAATTAACCTGTCTTTCTAAAAGCATCAACAGTTAATTCGTATTTCTATCTTTCTCCTGGCCAAGTCAAAGCCTTGTGAATTATTCGGGGTCCAGGCTGGAGACAGTAAACACACAGGAATTTGAAAGAAGTTCATTGTTTAGAAGCATTGATTCTAATTGGGGATTGGAGTAATGAAAGATTGACCAGAAGGAGGTAAAGAGAACCGTAAAGGGGATTTGAATCCCAGATTAAGAGCACAGAAGTATGGCACACCAGACCACAGAGTATCCCAACCCCTTTTCAAGGGCACCGGGATGTCTCCAGACCTCTGGCTTCAAGCAATGAACCTGAACCTTGCACCTGCCTTATGGGACCACTTCAGTCCCTTCATCTTATAGAACTTGAACTCTCAGCCATTCCTTCTGATGATACATGGCCCATACCTCTTCCAGGATCACCAAGAATTTCTCTTCCAATTCTGGCCCGTGGAGATGTTTTTCTTTTTCTTTTTCTTTTTCTTTCTTTCTTTCTTTTTTTTTTTTTTTTTGAACCAGCTACGTCATTTTGTTTTATTTGAAGCTTATCCATTCCTGCTGTTTACATAATGCAGCATTCTTCATGTGAGGTCTGTGGACCTTCTGAAATGCACACAGAGACCTTCAAAAAGTTTGCGTACGAATAGCTAATTGGCTAGAACACAGATGCTGCAGACGGACATTTAATTTGGCACAATTTTTCTGGAGAACAGTATCGATCTGGAGCCTGAAAAATGTTCTTATCCTTTATAACATTATTGACCTCTATAAGGATAGCCAAGGGGGATGCCTTAGTCCGTGTGGGTTGCTAGAACAAATTGCCACAGACAGGGGGTGCTTACACCGCACACATTTACTTCTCATTCTTCTGGAGGCTGGGAAGTCGAAGATCAAGGTGCCAGCGGACCTGGTGACTAGTGAGGATCTTCTAGGTCTGCTGTCTTTTCTTTGCAGCCTCACAGAGTGGAGAACAGAGAGAAGAAAGAGGCTCTTTCGTGTTTTTCATAAGGGCGCTTGTCCCATTCATGAGGACCCCACCCTCGCGACCTCATCTAATTGCAATCACTTCCCAAAGTTCCCCTCACATTGGATTCCAATGTATGAATTTTGAGGGAGACACAGCCATTCAGTCCATAACAGAAATCATCTCAGGTAAGAACAAAATCTCAGACGCACGGGATGCTCCTCAAAGTATCATCTTTAAACGGGAGAAAAAAAGGAAAACACCTGACATAGGAGTAAAACCATGAAGTGATAGGATGAAATACTGAACAACCATTAAAAACATTTCCTAAAACAACTTTGTGATGACAGGGACAAACGTTTCTTGAGGTAATGTTAAGTTAAAAAGTCAGAAAATACGACTGTATGTGCAAATACGTACTCAGAGCTGTATTTTTTAAAAGATGTACACGCACATTGGATACAAAGCCTAAGCGATGCTTGTCTTATTATCTTTGGGATCGAGGGTAATTTCTGTTTCCTTCTTTGTTCGATCAGGTATTTTGCATGATTTCTATGCAAGGACATGCTTAAGTTTTGTGGTTAGGGAAACAAAGAGAAGGCATTTGAAAGAATAATAGCATTTGCCATTCTGACACCTTACTCTGCCAGGGGCTGGACGAGGAGATGAATAATCCACGAAGAATGTTTACAGTGAGACCATTATTTTTTAGATTTTTCTTTTTTGCTGTAACAGAGCTCTATTTTATTTTTTAAGGAACCCAAAGAAAAGGAGATTATAGAAGGAAGACAAATCTTAGGCGACGTGATATTTTAAAATTTTTTTTTTTTTCAACGTTTTTTATTTTTGGGACAGAGAGAGACAGAGCATGAACGGGGGAGGGGCAGAGAGAGAGGGAGACACAGAATCGGAAACAGGCTCCAGACTCTGAGCCATCAGCCCAGAGCCTGACGCGGGGCTCGAACTCACGGACCGCGAGATCGTGACCTGGCTGAAGTCGGACTCTTAACCGACTGCGCCACCCAGGCGCCCCGCGACGTGATATTTTAAGAGTGAAGACAGATATTCATTCATTCAGCACATTTGTATCATTCAGCTTGCGTATGTCAGAAGCGGTCCTAAGGGCTGAGGACAGAGGAAACCCAGCAAGCACTGTGTCTAAGGAACCGATACAGTTCCAAGTGTCGAGTGACAGGAAGAAACCCACAGCTTTCGAATAGAGCTGTGAGCTGTAAGGGGAATAAAATAGGTGATGGAGTAGAGGATGCAGAGGTAATGGAGTAGAGCCAATGCAGGATTGGCTGTGACTAGAGTGTCTCTGGGGAGGGGACAGCTGGGCTAAGATCCGCAGGGTGCAGAGGAGCCAGCCACAGAAAACCCAGGGCAGGGAACTCCGGGCAGAGGAGTGGCAGGTGCCAAGGTCCTGTGGTGGGAGGAGCACAGGGGTGCTCAGACTGTTCCACTGTGAACCCCCAGCGGGCAGCCCCCTGCACCTCTCCACCCTGCACCAGGCACACTGGCTGCGGGAACTCCACTCTGGCTCCCCATGCATTTTCAGTGCCCTTGACCTCTTCTACAGACAAGAAGACAGAGTGGCGGGAAACCAGTACCGCTGCGGGGACCTTCCTGTGCTCAGACCTTGCAGAACACCCTACCTGTAGCCAGTTTCCTGCCAGGTGGTGGAGGCTGACCCCAGACCCTAAACGAATGTGGCAACCACCCAGTCACTAGCGGACAAACTCAACTGTTGGATTCTAGGCCGACGAGGACACCGTGGGCACAGAGCTGCACGGCTCCTGCCCTGGGTGCCCACGGGGCTCAGCCTGTCCCGTCAGCCACTCTGAATGTTCTTTCTAGCACCTTCCAGCACCAGCGGTTTACGTCTTTACCTGTGGGTGTGTTTGTGGCTCCATCGTGCAGGGCCACGTATTCCCACAGTATCCTCAACCCCTAGCAGGTGCCTGACCCAGGGCAGTCCCTCCACGGGCAACGATGACAGTTTGCTGACAACCTCCATTGTCTGCATTGTTTTGAAAGAGAAAACGACACAAGAAACTTCCATCTGAAGTAAAAAAACAAAATGTGTGTCCAACGAGCTAGTTTGAAGGAAGAAGGAATGGAGCACCCATCCTGCGTCAGCGGCTTGCCTTGCAAAGTCCCCCTGGCCCTTCGTGCGCCTCTGCAAGGCGACATTGCACTCGCCAGGTGACGTGTTTCCCTTAGCTCAGCACTCTGGTGGGGTCTCACTTGTGCCCCAAGGGCTGTGCTCCCCACCCAGCCTGCCAGCCTCCGGTGCAGGAGGTCACTGTGGGATCAGAACCCCAAATCCCACTTAAACATTTTTTTTAATGATTATTTATTTCTGAGAGACAGAGAGAGAGACAGAGCACGAGCAGGGGAGGGGCGGAGAGAGGGGGAGACACAGAATGGGAAGCAGGCTCCAGGCTCCGAGCTGTCAGCACAGAGACTGACGTGGGGCTCGAACTCACAGACCACGTGATCGTGGCCTGAGCCAAAGTCAGATGCTTACCGGACTTTTAAGTTCAAAAGCCAGTGATAAGTACAAAGCAGAACAGTAGTGATGCACATTTGGAAATTCAATTTCCCAGCCCCCCCCCCCCCCAGACTGCAGAAGACACTGCACGGGCTGGAGGAAGGAAGGGGGAGTAAGGATGGTAAGGTGGGGGGGGGGGGGTGAGCCACAGGGACCGGAGCATCCCCTCCACCACCAGGACAAGGTCAGGGGGGGCTCACGGAGGCCGGGCTAGGGCTGCACAGGAGCCAGTCTCTGTTTGAGGGCACACTGGCCTTTGCCTTCACGGAGGACACTCAAGCCTTCTCAGCCACATCTGGGGGGGGCCATTGTCACTGAAGACAAAGATGGATCCTAGAAGGGGGGGGGACCAAAAACACAGGATCAAGGAGGGAGAGTACGAAATGAGTTCAAGATCTCCCAGGAGTGGGATGTTCCCCTTCCGTTATGCCCATTTTGCAGATCTGAAAAATGAGACTCAGAATTCTAAGTTAAATGTTTGTACCGGGGCAGACGATGATGGAAGAAAGTTTGAACGCAGGTCTCTTGGACTCCAGGGTTCCTGAACTTTCCACATCACCCGGTGAACTGCATGCAGAGGTGCCACTGATCCAAATCTTATTTCCTACCCAGTCGCAAGTGGCCCTAGTGGCCAGTGAGGAGCCAAGAACCAGAGTCCCCAGAGGGATGTGCCTGTGGTTCCCGCGTGCGACCACTGGAGGGCGTCGGCAGCCCACGGCCACCCAGGCCCATCTTTCCAGGTGGGGCTCCCGCTGGCTGCGCCCTCACTGCAAGCTGAGAGCTCGCCCCTTTCCTGCCTTCCCCCCTGTGTTCCAGGGTCTAGTCCGCACCCCACCGCCCAGCAGGTGTGAGTTAAGACTTGCTGGGGAACCGGGTGGACCTTTTGAGCCCCCATTGTCAAGTCGTAAATTAAGATCGAATTGCTCCGACCTTGGCCTGGGCCCACCCCCTCAGCAGCACCTGGGGTGGGCTTTCGCACGCAGATTCTCAGCCAGTTGAGAATTCTACCCAGCAGTTGGTAGGAAGCTTCTGCGGAGCTCTGGTCCCAAGGCAGGGTGGGGGAGGGGAGGCATAGCTAACAAGCAGCCCCCCCTTACAGAGTGAGGCTCTCCTATTTTGGGTATCAGTTGCTTCACAGAAGCATGACCCCCGAACCCCAAGAATCAGGTGCTTCACGAGGGGATTTTTCTTGACGACATTCCCAGCCAGACTTCCAAGGTCCCTGAGTCGGGGGTTTACAGAGCAGTTGCCAGAGGATGCCACTCTTGACTTGGGGGTTCTGTGTTTGAGCCCCACGTTGCGCGTGGAGACTACTTAAAAAAATTTTTTTTAATAAAAAAAAGAAATCAAAGGAAGTTTTCTTTGGAATCAGAAGCAGAGGCAAATCAGTAACTGCTCAGTGATGCCCTCTTACTTATAACATGTCCCAACTCCTTAGTGTCCAGGGGTCTCCGTTCTAGAACATTCCAACCGAGCCATTCCCATTTCTGCAGCATAAAGCGGGCAGAGGCACAGGCCGCTTCACCCCCAAGGAAAACGTAGGTCTCGTATATTCTGAGTTTCGGGTTTACTCTGAGCTTTCAGGAGAGGAGCTCAGGAAAGGCAGAGCCTCAGTGGTGGAAAAGAATGAGAGAGGGGAAGAGAGAGTGAGTGCGAGGGAAGAACCGGAGACGAGCAAGCAAGAGGGGGTGACGGTGTCTGAGCCGAGTGGGAAGCATTTGGAATCGAACCTCTGTGGTGGGGTGAATTCTGGAGCGATGCCTCCAAGCCCTTGTGACTCAGGGGGACGTGGGACAAGGAGAGGTAAACAGAGCACGGAAACAGAGCCAGGCTTGAGATAAAGGCACTGGCCGCCGTCACCACTGAGAAAAGACCCACACCTTCCCTTATGCAGCCCCTCGCCTAGCAGCCACCCGAGGCAAAGTGCATACACAGCAGGGAGTGTTAAGAGTAGTCTCGTATCTTGAGTTGGTTCGTGCACTTTGCTGGATTGTTTTTTACTCATTGCTAGGCTGCTTCAAGGAAACAGTTTACACTGAAGTGGTTGGAATATTCGGGCACTAGAAAATGTCGGAGAACTCTTCAAATATCAAAGGGCAGTTAGACAGGGTTGAGGTGGAATCTAGGGGGTATAAATTATGGAGAAGCAGAATTAAACTCCAAAAAAATTCAATTGAACCAAATTCACTGAGCATCTCTGTGACTCTAAGCTGGTGTTGGCCCATCCCTGAGAATTTTGAGGTGACTTTAGAGGGTATGTTGATGAACATTTTTTTTAATGGTCATGAGCTTACTCTAATAAGAGTTGAACTTTCAGCCCTGTCTGTACAGTGGTAATACAAAGTTTTATGTTTCAATGAATTTATCTGTATTTTATTTTATTTTTTATTTTTATTTATTTATTTTTTTTGAGACAGAGAGAGACAGAGAAGAATGGGGGAGGGGCAGAGATAGAGGGAGACAGAATCGGAAGCAGGCTCCAGGCTCTGAGCCATCAGCCCAGAGCCCAACGCGGGGCTCGAACTCACAGACCGCGAGATCGTGACCTGAGCGGAAGTCGGACGCTCAACCGACTGAGCCACCCAGGCGCCCTGAATTTATCTGTATTTTAAAGTTAACTGGTTTAAGGGAACATTAAGTAGATAAGATTAAAGGTGGCACACAGAAAGTGTGAAAATGTGAAGACAGCAAAAGATGGACAAATTTTGGGAAGCACTGACCTGTTGGCATTGACTTGTGAGCATAGGCTGTTGGTGTGACCAACTAATAGCTGTGGGACCTGTTCTATCGGTGGCCCCCAAGAAGAGACGCCTCTCAGTACTCACACTTTTGTGTAGCCCTGGGACTTGCCCCATAGAATCCAGTAGAAGTGATGCCGGGTCCATTCCAAGCCTAAGCTCTAGGAAGCTTGGTAGATTCCACTTTCAGACTCTCGGGAGCCACGATCTCTGGAGGAGAAGTCTGGGTGTGCTGTTGGGGAGACCAGTGAAGGACCTCAGGAGAGCTCATGTGCAAAGGGAGAGGTCCTACCTGGAAAAAAGAGAGGAGCCCTGCATCCCAGCATCTTAGCTGAACCCAGCCCCAGCCGACCCACCCGCTGACGGTGCTTGAACTACCCAGCCAAGTCCAGCCCCCCCTGCAGCGCTGTGTACAATTACAAATGGCCGTTGTATTAAGCCACTAAGTTCTGAAACGGCGTGTCACGCAATCTTAAGTAAAAGCTGGGGACGTTCTGCTCCATGGGGTCATTCAGGCATTCGGGATCCTTTCATACAGTGGCTCTGCCACCTTCTAAGGCCTCGGAGCACTGACTCAAATCCTTTACACAGATAAGGGGAGAGGGACGGTGTAAAGGATCATGCAGGATATTTGGGGCACCGAGCCTGAACAGGGGCCCCCCGAAATTAAAGGGGACTAGAATTCATGATTGAACCGTGTGACCAGGGTAAAGAGAAGCACAGATTTGGAGATCCCTACCCTCTCTCACATTTACACACACACACACACACACACACACACACACACATCCTAATAACATAGTACAGTGACTATTATGCTATAGTATGAATAAATTCAGGTTTGGGGGACCGTGAAAAAAGAGAAATTAACTTTGCATGGAGCCTTACAGCCAGCCAGTATAATGCATGGAGCGGTAGCAGCATTTGACCTGGACTTTGAAGGGTGCCTAGGAGTTTGTCAGCCAGAAGGGGAAGGTGCATCGAGGCAGAGGGCGGAAGATCACGAAAAAACACGTTATGTGCAGAAAGCAATGAAGGAAACAGAGCCACCAAATGAATGACACTAAGTTTGGATGACCTTGTTTGACGCCTCTGAGTACGGCTGCACTAGAGGACCCCTGAGCCTTTTAGTTATGTGAACATCTAGGTTTAGGCCATTTTTAAAAATTTTTTTAAATGTTTTATTTATTTTTAAGACAGAGAGAGAGACAGAGCATGAGTGGGGATGGGGCAGAGAGAGAGGAAGACACAGAATCTGAAGCAGGCTCCAGGCTCCGAGCTGTCAGCCCAGAGCCCAACAAGGGGCTCGAATTCCCGAACCGGGAGATGACGACCCGAACTGAAGTCTGATGCCTAATGGACTGAGCCACCCCTGAACCTTGAGGAGCCAGTCAGATTCTTTCCGATCAGGACAGGAGCTAGGAGACACAAAATCTCCGGGGAGGCCTTGATAAGCCCGCAACTGGGACGCGGCACCTGTCTTTCCTCAAGTGCGAGCTGGAAAGGAGGCAGTGGGAAACGCATCTTCAGAGAAAGGCTGAAGAAGAGAACAGATCAGCAGAGAAGCCACATAGCCCGGGATGGAGACGAAGGAAGGGGTGGCCCCGTGACTCACTTCCCATGAGACCCAGTTCATCTCCTGCTTTTGTTTGCCGTGACACTTCCTTTAACCTACTAAGAAACCACCTTTTGTCAGATAATCCAGCAGGCTGCTGTTCTTTGCAAAACTATCGAGTCCTGGCTGACATAGAGAAAACAGTAATTTATTGGGGCCATTGCAAAAATAATAATATCCTACCATAATGTCGTAATATAAAAGTATGACCACGAAGCAAATTGAGGGTAAAAATATCTTATGTGAGGGGCGCCTGGGTGGCACAGTCGGTTAAGCGTCCGACTTCAGCCAGGTCGCGATCTCGCGGTCCGTGAGTTCGAGCCCCGCGTCGGGCTCTGGGCTGATGGCTCAGAGCCTGGAGCCTGCTTCCCATTCTGTGTCTCCCTCTCTCTCTGCCCCTCCCCTGTTCATGCTCTGTCTCTCTCTGTCCCCAAAATAAATAAAAAACGTTGAAAAAAAATTAAAAAAAAAAAAAATCTTATGTGAATGTTATGTAGACTAAATGAGGTTATCCATGAAATGCATAGTTCCTGGCCCTTATTAGGTGCACACCGGTCTGCTCCCGCCAACTTCAAACCCCCATGACACATTCTCTCCTCCAAGACCCTTTCTGGCCGTGGCCCCACCAAGTATTTCTTTCTCTGCCTTCCCCTGAGAAGGCCCCAGAGGCGTTACCTTTTCTCGCCCTTCAGAATTCTCAGCTCCACTCCAAACTTTCATACCCAGATCCATCTGGGTCCTCAGCAGACCAAAGGGCCCTGCCCTGTAGGTGTTCGTTATATGGCACAGCTTGCCTTCTAAGCTACCGGTGGTCACCATGTTTGAGCAGGCACCGTGCCAGCTCCAGTGACCCAGGGCGTTTGCTGTTAGCCTGAAGGCAAATGCAACCTTGCCAAGAGGCTGACCGGACAGACATCAGCAACCATCAAGGGCCAGGGTCTAATTCAGTCTCCGCGTGACAGACGCTGTGTGACGAAGATGGGCTGTCCTTCCTCCTCCCACATCGCCCTCTCTTTCACCTCCCTTGCCTGTCTTAAGGACTCCGAAGATGTGACATCAGGCAAATGCCAAGTTGTCAGTGAAGGAGGTGGAGCCTTAATGGAGCATTAGGACCAATCCACAGAGACTGACAAAGGGGAAGGAGGCCTGAGGCCTGTTCTAGAAGGGAGATATTCTTGTCTCCAACAAAGGAGAGGGGGAGTGGAGAAGCTCAGAGGAATCCTTCTAATGTACTAGATGTGTCCTGACACGTCGTGTGTCTGAGTCTCCACAAAGATCCAAGACAAGTTAAATGAGCCCGATGAACAGCAAGTGGGCATACGGCTGAGCTTTGAGACCAAGGGGGAGCTGCCAACCCACATCACAGTTGAACCAAAATGGCCCCTCCGTGACTCTTGGTCACACGTTTCGGTTAGCTTGATTTCCTGCCCACAGTCTACAATTCTACAACACAGACATCCATCCAAACAATCATTTTATTGGCCCCAGGAACCATGAGGCACATAAGCTTTTAATCTGCTCAGTACCATCGCAGACTTTTAAAAATAGATAAATCACTGACACCCACTGATGACCTCAACTTTGATCATCGCCCGAGTTGCGAGTTTGAAATTCCAATAATGCTGCCGAGCTGAGGACGTTGGAAGGCTTTATATTGGAACAAGAAATATGTGATAAAACAGAAACACAAGTGACTGGCAAGTAAAGGGAATTAGGCTCGTGGAGATTGATAGTTCAGGCAACGCAAGTTTAGAAGACAAGAAAATACCATTTGCATTCAGCAGGCTAGTAAATGCTGAAGTACTCCGTAATTCCTATTTCCGGAAAGAATGTCAGGGGGGCAGAAACCCTTACACTGCTGTTGTGATTGGAAATGAGTACAACCATGTTGAAAATATCTTAGCACGATCTTACCAGGCTGTAGCAGGTGTCAACTCTTTGATCCAGCCCTTCTGCCGCCGGGGGTATTCCTACTGCTGCCGTTACATAAGTTTGGACTCTAGGGAGTGGTCAGAATAAATGAGCCGGATGTACGTGCAGCAGGATGCAATGCTTCCAAAAACATACTGTGCCTAAAAATAAGAAAAAGCATGAATTTAAAGCATAACCGAATGCATATAAATATAATAGTGACTCAGACAACAGCGCTTGTTTGAACAGATGCGTCATGATGTGAACGAACAGCGAAGGATGGATGGGACGGACGCACATTGTACACAAGAGGGCGGGTGCCTGGGGCGAGAACAATGGTGATGAGGAAGAGGTCAGGGAGAAACAAAAACAGAGAAAGTTAAACAGAGGTTTCTGTGTGGGCAATAATCATGCTGGGTTGTAAATTGAGGAGCACGGTGGACCCGATCAGGTACAGCTGAGGGCTGAAAAAAGAAAAGTTAAAACGATACCAACAAAAGCTCCCAACTATTCTCGCTTATGATACAGAATACAGGGGCACCTGGCTGGCTCAGTCGGTAGAGCATGCAACTCTTGATCTCAGAGTTGTGAGTTCAAGCCCCATGTTGGGTGGAGAGATTGCTTTAAAAAAATCTTTAAATTTTTTTTTAATGTTTATTTATTTTTGAGAGCAGGAGAGAGAGAGAGAGACAGAGCATGAGCAGGAGAGGGGCAGAGAGAAAGGGAGACACAGAATCGGATGCAGGCTCCAGGCTCTGAGCCGTCAGCACAGAGCCCGATGAGGGGCTCGAGCTCACAAGCCTTCAAGCTGTGAGATCATGACCTGAGCCGAAGTCGGCCGCTTAACCAACTGAGCCACTCAGGAACCCCTAAAAAATCCTTTAAAAAGGTGATACGAACTACACAGGCTCAATAATGTTATCTGAGGGACACCTGGGTGACTCAGTCGGCTCAGATCGTGATCTCACGGTTCATGGGTTCGAGCCCTGTGCCAGGCTCTGGGCTGACAGCACGGAGCCTGCTTGGGATTCTCTCTCTCCCTCTCTCTCTCTGCCCCTTTCCTGCTTGTGCTCGCTCTCTCTCTCGCTCTCTCTCTCTCTGAAAAATAAATAAACAAACATTAAAAAAATAATGTTAACTGAAACATTTGTCATAATAGCAATAGGTTCAAGAAGTTGTCAATGTCCACTGGTAGGGTAAAGATGAAATGAATTAGCTTGTATCCATTTAACAGCATATTTCAATGAAGCTTGAAAAATAATGAGGTGATTCTATGTGACCTAATGTGGAATTTTCTCTAAGACATATAGTGAAATTGTGAAAACCATATGATGGTATAAAAGGAGACGATCATAGGTGACTTGGGCATTTATTCTTTGTGCTGCTAATAGCTTGGTAAGAATGCTGACCCAGTAAGTCTGATTTTAAAGTCGGTGGAAAAAAATAGGCTGATTCCAGCCACCCAGCCAAAGAGGTTCCCCATTTACATAAAAGACTATTTCTTTGACAATGATGGTCCCTTTGTTCCATGGTCACCTAGGTGTTCCCTGCTCCCGTTTCTATAAATGTGGCAGAATAGTTTAGAATACTTGAGAAATATTTTAGTTCCTCTCCTGGATTCCCTCCTAAGGTGTCCTTGTCCCGTTTTGCCTGGATGAACCTCTGTGTAATTGGAATCTCAGAAGGAGAAGAGAGAGAAAATAGAGTAGAATAAATATTTGAAAAGGTAAGGGTTGGGAATTTTTCAAAAGTGATAGAAGACATCTACTACATGTCTAAAAATCCCAAAGAACTGCAGGCAAGATAAATATCCTTCCTACCCACCCCCAATGCCGATGCACATCATAGTGAAGCTGCTCAAAATCAAACTAAAAGGACACCTTGAAGGCAGCTAGAGAAAAAAGGTACTCTGTGGACCACATCGAAAGCAAGGATTACAGCAAACTTCTCATCAAAAGCTGTGTAGGCCAGAAGACAATAGAAGGGCATCTTTAAAGTGGCAAAAGAGGGGCGCCTGGGTGGCGCAGCCGGTTAAGCGTCCGACTTCGGCCAGGTCACGATCTCGCGGTCCGTGGGTTCGAGCCCCGCGTCGGGCTCCGGGCTGATGGCTCGGAGCCTGGAGCCTGTTTCCGATTCTGTGTCTCCCTCTCTCTCTGCCCCTCCCCCGTTCATGCTCTGTCTCTCTCTGTCCCAAAAATAAATAAACGTTGAAAAAAAAAAATTTAAAAAAATAAAAAAATAAAAAAATAAAGTGGCAAAAGAAAAAACGAAGCTGGGGCGCCTGGGTGGCTCAGTCGGTTAAGCGTCCGACTTTGGCTCAGGTCATGATCTCGTGGTTGTGAGTTCGAGCTCCTTGTCGGGCTCTGTGCTGACGGCTCGGAGCCTGGAGCCTGCTTCCGATTCTGTGTCTCCCTCTCTCTCTGACCCTCCCCCCATTCATGCTCTGTCTCTCTCTGTCTCAAAAATAAATAAATGTTAAAAAAATTAAAAAAAAAAAAAAAAAAAAAAAACGAAGCTGTCAACCGAGAATTCCATTCCCAGAGGAAAAAAAGTCTTCAAAAATGAAAAAGTCAGTCTGCTTCTGGCTATGATGGAGTAACAGGGAGAGAATATACGTTCCTACCTAAAACAGCTAGAACATCAAAGTATATTAAAATTGTTTTTTAAATATTGGACAACATTTAGCCATATCAAGTGGTCTAACATTCTCATGAATGGGCTTCCAAAAGGACTATGTTGGCAGTGTAGTGGAAAGGAGCAACATAATAATATATTTGAAGAAATAATGGGCAAATGTTTCCAAGTTTGAAAACCCATAAATCCAAGAACTTAACAAATAGCAGAATAAACAAAGAAAAACATCATTACCATATTGTTGAAAACTAACAGTAAAGACAAAATTCTTTTTTTTTTTTTAACTTTTTTTTTTTTTTTTTAATTTTTTTTTTCAACGTTTATTTATTTTTGGGACAGAGAGAGACAGAGCATGAACGGGGGAGGGGCAGAGAGAGAGGGAGACACAGAATCGGAAACAGGCTCCGGGCTCCGAGCCATCAGCCCAGAGCTCGACGCGGGGCTCGAACTCACGGACCGCGAGATCGTGACCTGGCTGAAGTCGTACGCTTAACCGACTGCGCCACCCAGGCGCCCCTTTTTTTAACTTTTTAAAATGTTTATTTATTATTGAGAGACAGAGAGAGACAGAGCATGAGCAGGGGAGGGGCAGAGAGAGGAGGAGACACAGAATCCGAGGCAGGCTCCAGGCTCCGAGCTGTCAGCACAGAGCCCGACGCGGGGTTCGAACTCACAAACCGCGAGATCATGACCTGAGCCGAAGTTGGACGCTTAACCGGCTGAGCCACCCACGCGCCCCGAGATAAAATTCTTAAAGGAGCCAAAGCATTACGTAGAAGAACACTGCAGACATTGCACACAAAGAAAGGAAGAGAAATATGCTTACTTCTCATCAGAAATTATGCAAGCCAGAGAACGGCGCTTTTATTTACTGAGGGGCTGGAGGGAAAGGAAAAAATTATTAAGCTAGAATATTACACGCAGAGAAAATGCCTTTCAAGATGAATACAAAAGAAAGAATCACCCATACAGAGTATGAGCATAACTGCTCAGCATGAAATATTCTTTCAGGCCAAATTTCTCAGGAAAAGGAAAAGTCCTATCGAATGGAAATTTGGAATGCAGGATACTGGAGGTGGTAAATGTGGGGATAAATATAAAAGAGATTGTTCTCACATATAAACCTCTTTAGAAGGTAGCTGTTTAAAGCAAAATCAATAACAATGTCTGGGTGGTTTATAACACATTGCAAGTAGCACAGCACCACAAAGGACAAGATGAAGTGAACTTGAAGTATACCGTTGTAAGATTCTACCACGGCACAAAGTGATAGAATGCTCTTTGAGGTAGATTGGGATAGGTTAAAGATAACTGCTGTAAACTCCAGGGCAACCAATTAAGAAAGTAGTACAACTCCAACATGGAGATGAGATGGAATTACATCTACACCGAGAGAGGCAACTAATTCAAAAGAAGACAGAAAAAAGATGAACAAAGAATGAATTTAACAAGCGGGAAAAACTTACAAGACAGGAGGTTTAAGCCCAAACACTTGCATCAATGATAAGGGCCTATATGATTCAATTAAAAGACAAACTTGAGGGGCGCCTGGGTGGCTCAGTCGGTTAAGCGTCCGACTTCGGCTCAGGTCATGATCTCACAGTCTGTGAGTTCGAGCCCCGTGTCGGGCTCTGTGCTGACAGCTCAGAGCCTGGCGCCTGCTTCGGATTCTGTGTCTCCCTCTCTCTCTGCCCCTAACCCACTCACACCCTCTCTCTCTCTCTCTCTCTCTCGCTCTCTCTCAAAAATAAATAAACATTAAAAAAAATTTTTTAAATGGTGCAGCCCCGGTGGAAAACAGTAGAGCTGTTCCTCAAAAAATTAAACGTATGATTTGCCAGGGTCTCAATGATCGTGCACCTCCCCCCCCCCCCATGCTGGAACCTAAGCCCCCATGGGATGGTGTTAGGAGATGAGGCCTTTGGGAGGTGATTAGGTCAGGAGGGTAGAGCCCTCGTGAGTAGGAATCATTCCCTGATAAAAGAGGCCCCAGAGAGAATTCTCATCTTTCCCACCACGTAAGGACATGCCAAGAAGTAGGCCATCTCCAATCCGAGAGAGGGCTCTCACTAGACCTTGGTCGTGTTGGTACCGTGACCTTGGACTTCCCAGCCTCCAGACTGTGGGAGATAAATTTCTGTTGTTTTTGAACTACCTAATCTGTGGTGCTTTCTTAGAGCAGCCCTTACCGCTAAGACACATAATTACCATATGATCCAACCCTTCCATTTCTGGGTATGTTCCCAAAAGAAAGAAATGAATACACATGGTACAGTTGGTCGAAAACTGGCAAGGAAACATAATAGAAGGTGACCCTCATCAGCTGTGTTTACAGTCTGCTATGCTCCTTGGAGCATCGCGTTGTGTTAGTACAGTTTATAAGGTGACATTTCAGAATAACCCTTTGTAGCAATTTCCAGGCAATTAAAATTCTCTTTCTCGTGCCCTCCATTTTATAATCATCACAGGGAATAGGTTATATGTGCTGGCGGCAATGCAGATTTACTAGCACGTTTTCTCTACGCCAAGTGACAAAAGAGCTGACCTTCATTTAGTAGCTGGGTGCCTGCTGCTGGCCAAATTCTGGCTGGGTCGGGTCCAACCCTGAAGAGGCCATACGGCCCAGGGAAAGTGCAAAATCCCGCCCCTTTGCTCACGCTTCCTCCAGCCTGGAGAGCACCACTTGCTAAATCTTGTGCTGTAAACAGGAAGCCTGAAGTCAGAACCCAGGAGGGTCATTATGAAAGCTCAAAGCTTCAGAGAGGAGCGAAGAAGCAGAAGTGAGAGGAGCCAGGCCAGGCCAGGGCAGGTGGCCCGATGTGGATACAGCCACAGGCGAGTGCCTGCACAAGGACACAGGGAAGCTACCAAGACTGAGACAGGAGGCCTCAGGAAGGGTGCTGGGAGGAGGGGTGACCTTCCGTGCTGGGTTCGCGTATGAACACTTAAATCAAACAGGTAAAAAGGCACCACCACGAAGTCCTTGAGATTTCACCTGCCCTGTGATCATTTCAGAAAGCCACTCCTGAATGCAGGGCAGCTGGCAGTGGGGATCCTTCAGGGGGGGGAATGCAAATTCCTTAGAACTTGACTTTTATGAAACACCGGTTACAATCGATGACTGGAGAATGGACGTTCTCCCCTACGCAGTGAGCAAAGAGCTCAGAACCCGTGGTGGTAAATGCGGCCACTGCCTTCGGAAGGGAAGAACTCCTCATCAAACGTGCCTTCCCCATCTGGAAACCAAACTCGAGCCTAACAACGTCTCCAGCTCCTGGGCCAATTTGCTTGCATAGTATGCTTCCCAAGGTCCCAGGAAGCCACGTTGAAAACCGCCCTACCACACCCCTTAGCCGCACCAAAATCTTCCCAGCACGCTGCACCTCTTCAGCTTTCCGTGCTTCCTCCTTTTGAAAGGAGAATCTCCAGAAGGAGGTAATGCCTTATGCTTGTCTTAGTTCCTAACCAGCATCTTGATACAGTAAGAGAGTACTAACCTCTGAACAACCATGTATAGTCTTCAAAACACTTCCACCTTCATCAAGGAATCTGACCTTCGCCACCGCAACAGAGGCTGCCATGGTTTGGGTCCAACACTTTTCATAACATTATGCCCGGTCTTAACGAAAGCTCTGTAAATTGGGCACTGTGGCTACCTCCACGTTGCAAATGAGGACACCAAGACTCAGCCGCACGGCGACTTGCTCAGTGTGACCCAGAGGGTGCCGGGCAGAGCAGCAACGCAGGCTGGGGCCAGTCCCTGTGCGGAAGCTCTGCTTTCTTCCCTATCCCTGTTGTTGCTTAAACTGGGGTCTGTGGACCCCAGGAGATACGCCGTCATCTTTGGAGGATCCTGGGACGTCCGTGAGAGACTCTTAAACTTTGCGTTTTCATTTTGTTGACGATCTGCTTAAAACGAACATAACGTAAAGTAACACGGGAGCTTGCTCTGCGTCCCTGGGGTGATCAGCATAGAGTGGAACGCAGCCGTGGGACTTCAGTGCCCGTGTTTGCTTCCGGGTGTAGAATGCGTTGGCTCCAAGGGGCTTCACAGGACAAAGGCCTACATCACGTCTCAGGCACGTGTTTGTGACACGTGAGGACCAACTAATGTTACGGCCTCCCTGCGGAGAAAACTGCAGGGATGTGAGTAGAAAAAATGGTGTGAGAACTGGGGTACCCCAGATGGCTCACACGGCTGATCGTAGTAAATCCAAAGATCCCTGAGCCACTGCCTTCAGAGTCCAGATCAAGGTCGTTGCGGCAAGGCAGCAGAATCTGCCACATGAAATTATGAGTAAATTTCAACTGCGTCAGGTTTTATGGCTTTATTATCTCATTGCACGTTTTAGTTTCAGAAATCCGTAGTCCTGTGGGAAAAAGGTGTTTGAAGTTAAGGCTTATTTCACTGACCCTGGAATGAAAATGATTTAAATGGACACCTGGGCTTGGGTCCAAGAAGAATGCATTAAACCTGCTGTCCCCAACACTCACGTGAGACAGACAATGGGTAGGTATCACTATCCACTCCGGTTTTGCAGATGAAGGGGCTGGTGACAACAGGGAAGTGATTCTCCAATATCACACATCTCCTCAGTGTCCCAACCAGGACCAGAATCCCAAGGCTTTCAAAAAAGCGGAGTGAGTAAATATGGAGAGCTAGCAACCCGGTGGCCCATGGGCCAAATTGCACGTTCATCCTACAAAATATTAAAAATTAAGATATTTCCCATCAATGTTTTCTGACCCCTCTGGAAAAATGAGGGGATCTGGTAACAACATTCCTGCATGACAATCATTGGCCAGAGCTTGGAGCAGCCAGTTTCTCCAGTCCCCAGGGATCCTGTTGTGGTCTGGGGTCTGCTTCATCAGGCTTTGGGTGGGACCTGAGATTCTAGTGCAGGTGTGGTCGGTCCGGCAATCTACTCCGGTCTCATCTGCCTCCAACCTCCACTTTTAAAGATCTTTCAGATTACTTGGGGGCCCATCCAGATAATCCCGGATAATCTCCGTATTTTAAAATGAGATGATTGGCAACCTTAATTCCATTTGCAACCGTAATTCCCCTCTCCTGTGTAACCAAACGTATTCACGGATTCTGGAGATTAGGAAGTGGACCTCTTTGGGCAGCCATTATTCTGCCTGCCACACTCAGTAAATATGCGTTATTAATGTTATTATTATTCAAATCCGGTTAATTTCTTTAGGCTGCCCAAAGCATTGATTATCCTTAAAACCCAGTTTCTCCAGCACGTGGCATGGTCGAATTCGTTTTTCTCAGCTAAAACAGTAGCTAGCTGCTGTCCTGTTGCCTTCTACCCACTGACACGTGCCTGCTTCGTCCCGAAAGTTTCCACAAAGCTGGCGAGCACCGGTCAAAGCCATCACCGGCTCAGCGGGGCTCAGACAGTTGAGAAGGTCAAGGGTGAACGTCTGATTTTAAAGTCAAGGCAAGACTATGACCTAGCCAGGACAATGAGCATGTTTCTGAGCAAAGATAATGTCATCTCTTTCTTCCCCTGAAGGCCTGAGCTGGCCTTGGCCAGGAGAGGAGGCACAAGGTCTGGTTTGGTCAATGAAGGCACCGTCTTCAGTTACTGAGAAGCACAGTAATTGAGGCCGTGCGGGCCCCAGCGATAAATACACGCAACGACAGTGGTCCCTCATCTGTTGGAGGCTCTTCTGTTTATCTAATCAGAGACGAAGGTCAACAATATTGACAAGAGTCATGACTACCTCACGTATATGGAGTTCTGGAATAAATCTTAGAAGCTGAGCAGTAACCCAAGAAAACAGACTTGGGTTTAGAGTTCTTCTGTCTACTTTTGGCTTTGCATTTTTGCTGCTCAGATTCTGGTTAGCTGATGAGCCAGGAATCCAGGGAGTCATTTCCTCTTTGAGTTTCTCCTAAATTCATGCATTTAAGACATACTTACTGAGGTGACAGTGGGAAACAACACCCACGTAAGAAAATTCCTAAGTAAACAAGGTGATTTGAAGGTAGCCACTTTGGGCAACGAAGGCTCTAGAACAGGGAGGTGTGATGGCAGTGATGGGTGACCGAGGGGCTTGGGAGGGCTCTCTGGGAAGGAGATATTTGGGCTGAGATGGGAGCAATGGGAGGGATGGGAAGGGGGCGGGCTGGAAAGAGCAGAGGGGGGCCAGAATTCCAGGCAGAGGAAACAGCAAATGCAAAGGCCATTTGAGGAGAATCAGGAAGAAGGCCAGCACAGCCAGAAGGCAGGAGCAAGGTCCCTCCCACACTCACTGTGAAACCAGGACCCGGCAGGGCCTCCCCAACTGCCCCCCCCTTGCTGATAACGCGTGATACTCTCTCCTTGCAAAATACTCTAACAATACAGAAATAGATTTTATACCGAGTGAAACATCAACAGTGTTCTGAATTCTCACTCGCTGCTTCCCAAGCAACCTCTACCGATAGTTTAGCACGTATCTGTCTGCCCTCGTGAGGACATTTACATGCACGCACATGCACGTCCGCAATCACACACGTTATGTTGTATCTAAATACGGTATCACAGATTGGGGGTCCAACTAGCCCAGGTACTGAATGCTCACCCCGCCTGCACAACCTTGCCCCTGCTGAACCCCTTATCTGAAGCTTCCAAGCCTTTACTCTTTATAAAGGCCTAGAAAGGCCTGGATGAATTTCCACAAGGCTCGAGCAGCCTTCCCAGCTGCCCGCTGCCTCTTCCAAGGACGGTTATTTCAGTGAAACACACACGTCACACTGGATGTATATGAAATCCTGCATTCGGCCAACATGTGTTTGCTTCCTCTTATCCCCGTGCAGGGCCTAGAACAGGCCTGGTCACACTGCCGTAAGTAGAAATAAGCATGCTAATGTCTGCAGCTCGTAGCTAATATTTATCAAGCACTTGCCACGTGTCAGACATCGCGTAAGCAGTTTCACGAGAAAATCCTAGCAAGCCGGGGAGCCTGGATTCTCAGCTGACTCAGGGCACATGCTTTTAGCACCCAGTTGTACCCACTCTGCTGTGGGTGGATCCCGCTAAAGCCGGGTCACACATGTGCCCGAGAGCCAGGTGGGTTTGGTTCTTCCCAGTGGCCTCTCTGGAAGCAGGCCCACGGTCCCCAACAGACGAACCCCACCCCTGCCGCATTTCCCATCTGGGCCTGTGCCCCAGGCTCCCCCCTCCCCCCAGCACGATCCTGATTCCCATGTCAAGCCTGTCACTCACTCCCGACACACACCCGGATTCTGCTGCCTGGACTCCAGCTTTGCTCCCAGACCAGGCCTCGACCCCACCATGACTTGCTTTTGGGAAGCTGAGGCAAAACACGGCATCTGATTGTCTTAGTTTGAACGATCAGTTCCACCCAGGTCCTGCTGGTGGGAGAAAGAGGGGGATCACCGGAGGCTTGAGGCTGAGAAGGGGGGCGCCGGTCCGGGGCGGGGGCGCCCCTCCACGGGTGTGGACTCTCAGGAAGCTCCGCTACACAAAGGAAGCCAGCACGCGGCAGGCTGACCTTGGCAGTGAGCATTAAGAAGGGAAGAATCAGGGCGCCTGGGTGGCGCAGTCGGTTAAGCGTCCGACTTCAGCCAGGTCACGATCTCGCGGTCCGGGAGTTCGAGCCCCGCGTCGGGCTCTGGGCTGATGGCTCAGAGCCTGGAGCCTGTTTCCGATTCTGTGTCTCCCTCTCTCTCTGCCCCTCGCCCGTTCATGCTCTGTCTCTCTCTGTCCCAAAAATAAATAAACGTTGAAAAAAAAAAAAAATTAAAAAAAAAAAAATAATAAATAAATAAATAAATAAATAAATAAATAAAAAGAAGGGAAGAATCTTCAGCTCTCCCAGCCAGGAATGTATCCTTCCCACCTGGCGGCCCGCTGACTCAGTGAACTTGGACGGAGAGCTGAACTTGCTCAGCCTCATCAGCCCAGTTGTGTCCTCACAAGCAAACCAGCCTTTATTAAGCCATGACATGATGATATGAAGGAAGAGCCGTAAGCATGTTTCCATTTTCTTTATTACCCAGGTTTTGGTTTTGTTTTTTTTGTTTTTTCTTTTTCAGGCAAACTTATCAAAGCAAACCTCTCTAGTTACCTTATGTGGCTGACATCATTCCCAGGACCTATCCAGCTGATAGAGGGCCAGCCCACTTTGTTAAAAGTGTATTATTAGGGGTACCTGGGGGGCTCAGTCGGTTGAGCGTCCGACTTCGGCTCAGGTCACGATCTCACGGCTCGTGAGTTCGAGTCCCGAGCCCGGCTCTGTGCTGACAGCTCGGAGCCTGGACACTGCTTGGGATTCTGTGCCTCCCTCTCTCTCTGAACCTTCCCCGCTCACGCTCTGTCTCTCCCTAAAATAAACAAACATTAAAAAAAAAAAAAGCATGTTATTAAATAGCTACAGTATTTATGGTTAAAAAAATTCTCCTAGGGGCGCCTGGGTGGCTCAGTCGGTTGAGCGTCCGACTTCAGCTCAGGTCACGATCTCACGGTTCGTGAGTTCGAGCCCCGCATCGGGCTCTGGGCTGATGGCTCAGAGCCTGGAGCCTGCTTCCGATTCTGTGTCTCCCTCTCTCTCTGCCCCTCCCCCATTCATTCTCTGTCTCAAAAATAAATAAACATTAAAAAAAAAATTTAAAAAAAAATTCTCCTAGCAGATTAACAGGTATAAACTTCCAAGTGTAAAATAAATAAGGGGTGAAACGTACAACATAGGTAATACAGTAAATAACGTTGTACTCACATGGCGTGATGGCAGAGGGTAACTATATTTATCATGGGACGCATTGCAGAATGTATATAATTGTCTAATCACTATGTTGTACACGTGAAACTAATATAATATTAGTATAGTATAGTAGATATAATATAATATATAGTAGGTCAACTACATGTTAATTAAAAAAATTCTCCTCGCACTATGATATGTCATAGCACAGGCAACACGACTGTAAGACAAACATGAACGCTATTTAACCACACTGTTATTCAATGAGATGAAACTGAAGACATTTGAGTTAACATTTTACTCTATTAAATTAACCCGGGGCGCCTGGGTGGCTCAGTCGGCTAAGCGCCTGACTTCAGCTCAGGTCATGATCTCGCGGTCCGTGAGTTCGAGCCCCGCCTCGGGCTCTGTGCTGACTGCTCAGAGCCTGGAGCCTGTTTCATATTCTGTGTCTCCCTCTCTCTCTGCCTCTCCCCTGTTCATGCTCTGTCTCTCTCTGTCTCAAAAATAAATAAACGTTAAAAAAAAAAAATTAAATTAACCCAGAAGCAATTCTTAAAATGATGGCCAGTGCTGGTGATGTTATGGTGGACCTTCCTCATTCGTGCCTAGCGGATGCTAAATGCTTAATGAATGTAAAAAGTAGTGTGACTTTTTGGAAGCCATTTGGCAGTCCCCCTCCAGAGTATAAAACGTTCCTTTCCTTTTGCTTAGTAGGGAAAAATTGGGAGGTCTTAACTAAGGGGAAAATAACCCCCCCCCAAGTAAAATACTAAATATTTGAGGATGCTAATTACAGCATAATCAGCATGGATAACTTGAAAACTATAGAAGTAGCCACCTGCCATGGCTTGGTTAAATAAACGGTGATAAATAACTATGATAAATAAGTAACATCATGGGGCCCCTGGGTGGCTCAGTCGGGCGAGCGTCTGACTTCAGCCCAGGTCATGATCTCATGGTTCCTGAGTTCGAGCTCCTCATCAGGCTCACCGCTGTCAGCGCTGAGCCTGCTTCGAATCCTCCGTCCCCCTCACTCTTTGCCTCTTCCCCACTCGTGGTCTCTGTCTCAAAAATAAATAAACATTTTAAAATAAATAAATGACATTATGTAGTCAACAAAAAATGGTAATTGTGAGGAATATGTAAAAACAAAGAGGCATATTTATGATACAGTGGTACTGAGTAAGCTACATAGGATACAACATGGAATGTTCGCTCCGATCAACATTCGTGTGCCTTTGAGGAGGAGGGAGCCCAGCAATGAAAACGGCGCTGTCAGCATTGTGCAAGACTTTTCTAAAAATCCCAACTGACTCTAATATGTTTACGCTGTGTTTACAGTGACAATAAAAGAAATCGTTGAACTTGTGCATATTAGTGCTGAGATGGTTATAGTGTTTTTCCTCCCAGTGAAGTGTATCTTTTGTGGCTGGTGTAATCAGCCTTCTGCGCCCCTCATGACTAGTTAAGCCTGTATTATCCCTTTATCTACCTAAGCGCCCTGGGATAAAAGATCCAACCTTTCAACACAGTGCCCTGGGAGACAGGGCTCGTACCGGTTAATTTAGTGAAACTCAGTGGCATGATGACTCATCGTTGCCCTAAATCCAAGTGGCTTTTCTAAGTGAGACAGTTGTAAACCTAATTCATGCTTTTTGATCCTGGCCAGGCGTGGGGCAGGAGAGATGGGCCTTAACAAATAAAATTAATGAGCTCAGTGGGGATTATGTATGTACTTAACGTGCACTCCTAACTGTGCTAAACCATCCAGCGCACGGAATAAACACCCAGACTCTGGCGTCCATGAACCTGGGTTGGACTCCAGGTCGGCCTCTTACCAGCTGTGTGGCCTTTGGCAGGTTACTCAACCACTCTGGGTCTTTTTACTCATGAAGTTTCTATTACATGTCAGGCACTACGGTGGACACTGGGGATACTTTGGAGGGAATAACAGACAAGATCTCTGCCTTCCAAGGACTTACAGTCGCCAAACAAGGAGACGAGTACAAACGAAATCATTGTTGCTGGTGCTACAGAAGAAATCAATGGGGCTGGATAGAAGCTACTATGGAGTTCTTGCTTCAAATAAGACGTTCTGGAAAGTTCTCTCCAAGACGGTGCCTTTAAGTTAAGATCTAAAGAGTAAGAAGGATCCAGTCTTTAGAATAGCCTCGGGAAGAGAGCTCTGGGCAGTAGAAGAGAAGCTGGGGATTATAAACATACCCACCTCTAGGTCTGTTGTGGGAACGGTGCTCCTAAGCCTGTTCGCCAAGTTTCTTACTTAGGGCCCCTGGGTACACAGCAGCCACTTCTGCAGCCCTGGGCGTGTTGTCAAGGAGGGACACGTTGCTCCAAGTAAGAAGGGCTCAGTTTGAGTCGTGGGTCCACTCTTCTCCAGCAGTTACCAGCAGAACCCCCTTGGCACGTTATTCACGCTGAGCCTCAGTTTCCCTACCCATTACAGGAGGTCACGTGGGCAGCGCGTGGCACAGAGTATGCCTTAACTAGAGGCTATGACGATGGCCGTGAGAGCAATGACACCGGCAAAGACGCTAAGGCCACTTAACAGCTCTAAGTGACATTGACGGATAGGGAAGCGGAAACACTCCTTGTCTGGATGTTCCCGTTGGTATCGTATCCTCAGCTCCTGGCTGTTGCCTGGCATGTAGAGGGTGTTTGGGCCTCAAGGGGCCGAAACCCAGCACAGCTAAGCTTGTCCGTGGATCTGAGGACACAGACGGGAAGATGCTGCATTGAGGCTCCCCAAGAATGTTTCCTGTCCACCATCCCTCATCCCCAGCTCTTTTCCCTTTCGCAACAAGCGCCTCAACGTGCGACTTCCACATCCCTCCCGCGTGTCTCCCTCCGTTCCTGCCCCGTGACTACAGTCTCTGGCCACGGAGGAGAGGTGAAGCGTTGGACGATGGACAGTCAAGATAGCTGCTGTCCCCTGGACAGACTTTGATAAGAACTAAACCTTCTTTGTATTCCCCAGACGGAATCCACTTGCCTCCAGACATCACTGTAGACTTCCTAGTGGAGACAGATAAGATAATGTACCCCACGGAAGACTTCCCCCGAATCCTCATTTGCATGGCTCCTCCCCCAAACCCCCGGAGGGGCTCTCCCTCCCCCACCTGCCACTCTCCGGCTCTGGAACCCCTCCCTGCTCCTGTGCAGCAACTGTTCGCCTGCTGACCTGCACCCCGCCAACAAAGCAAAGCTGCGGTGGCCCCCCCCCCCCACTGACCCCCATAAGAGGGATGGGGACGAACATGGCGCCGCTTACTCGTCAGGCCACGTGTTTATCCAACGGTTCCTTAAGAATCTTTGTCCCATACTTATTCCTTGAGAAGCATTAGATTGGCAAAATTGTGACCTTTTGCTTTCGATACCAAGGGAAGAAAACAGGTACTCCTCGTTTATGGCAAGTAAATTGAAATATGTGTGCGTGTATATATATTATAATATATAGATTTTGCATAGACACATCTGTGTGCATATTTTTGCATATACAGATTTGTGTGTATAATATGTCAGGATAAGGAGAGGGAACCAACGATGATGAAGGTGGATTTTCTACTGAAGTGGGAAAAAGCTTCTGGTTGGGTGACATTAAGTTGGTATGACTTCATCTCATACAAGAAGGGATAAGTAGGTTCTGCTCAGAGTTAAAAGTAAGCTTAAAAGGAACACCGAACAAGCCCCGGCAGCTAACATCCTTTCTCTGGAGGAGGGCAATTGTTGCTGATCTCTTACAGTTAGTTACCTTTCCTCTGAACCCAGCGAAAATGACGTCAAGGACAAAGTGAGATTTCTGAGTCATCCGCAAGACCGGAGGGCTCCGTGGCCTGATGGGGAAGTGTTCCTCTCTTGGTGGCCTCTGAGATTCTGCTTCTAACCCGGGTGCAAAGAGCATACAGGTCGCTGTTAGGCTAGAGGTCCCTGAAGCTTGCTCAAGCAACTGGGCCAAAGGGCTGCAATTAGATAAAGAGTTGGAACAGAAGTCACAGGTGAAGTGTCTTCAGGGCTTCTGCTCCAATCCAGAGAGAAACTCCATTCAGTGGATCATAAATGTAGAATGAGTCCACATCGGTCTATCTCTAGTGCTGAAGACCATGACAAGAGTAAATTGTGGGCTACTCAACCACTGATCACTTGACTGCTGTTAAGAGCCTGCTATATACTCTCTAAATAGTCAAGTACCTAATACTCAACAGCCAGGCACTCTTCTGGACTCTGGAAATACAGAGTGAAAAGGCAGATAAAAATCTCGGGCTCTAAGTGACTTATTCTCTTGTTAGGGGGGGTACGGTGAGCATTACAATAAACCAATAGATACATATTAGGGTTTTCCCAGGTGGCCCCAGTTAATACGTGTTCTTTCAAAGAAATTATTAATTTATTTTGCTCTTAAAAGTATTGGTTTGGAAGATAAATCACACGGTCACCCTACTGATAAGTCAAGGAAGATGAAAGTTGGATTTCTCAAAATGGCAGCTGCAGTTTAAGTGGACTCCTGGGGAGGAAAATCTAGTGGGAGCAGGCTGAAGAAAGAATAGGCAAGGAAACAATGGAAACTGTGAGTGTAGACACTTCTTTTGATGAGTTTTGCTCTGAAGGGAAGCAGAAAAATGGAACAAAAGCTGGTGGGGAGTGGTGAGAGGGTTTTATTTTAGTATGAGAGAAATAGAAGTATGTTTGTATGTTGATGGGATTGATCCAGGGAGAAGGGAAACTTTGGTGATGCAGTGAGGAAGGAGTGGAGGCTGGAGAAATGTCTTTGAATAGCAGAGAGGAGATCTAGTGTAGAGATCAAGGGAATGCTAGGGATAAAAGAGAACACAGTTCATCTCTTGCACCAGGAGGAAAGAAGATGGATGGATGGATGGATGGGTAGATGATGGATGAGTGGACGATGGATGGACAGATGGGTGGATGGATAGATGGATGGATGATGAACAAATGGATGGGTAGACAGGCAGACATAAAGTAGATAGATAGATAGATAGAAGATAAGATAGGCACAGATTCACATAGTTCAACACATGTGATAGTGGATGCCGGTAGTTTTCTTCATATTGCTTCAATTTTCCCAACAAAATAAGAGTCAAGACCTTTTCTGATGAGGAAGCAGTGTTAGAGACTTGAAGAATGAGGGGAAAGTGTGACACAGGTATCTGGGAGAGCAGGATAGTAAACAGACGTAGGAAAGATACAGAGATCATCCGGCATCCCTCATGGCTGCTTGAGAGGGGCAGGAAGTGAATGGAGGGATGTCATAGATACTGGTGATGACAGGGTATGACTGTGGGAGCCAGCAGGAGGTGGCACAGGGGACAAAACCATGAGTAATGAGTTGGTAACACACTAAGAGGCCAGTGTACTAGAAGGATTATCTAAGTGTCTAATAGATCATACTACGTACCAAGCCCTATGTCAGATTACAAGGATACTTAGAGGGACAAGACAAATTCCCGCCCAGGAGCAGATCACAGACTGATGAGAAAGTTGGGCTCATAAAGAAATGATGACAGTGGGATGTGGTAGGTGATATATTCTGGGTTCCCTTTAAAAAGTGGAACATCAGGCGACATGATCCAGCAGCCCGTCCAGCAAGTCAGCCAGAGCCCATCGCCACCCATCGTCCAAGTCTCTCATTCCGGCACTTGCGTGGCCCTTGTGTGAGTTTGACCTGAAGTCCTGGCGGTAGGATGGGTGAAAAAGCACGTACGGGAAAGATTTTTTTCCATTAAAGGTGTTCGGTGAATATTTGTTTTTAAAAAGGCGGAGAAAGCAGGAGTAAGGGAAGATGTTTCCCTGGCAGAACCACCAGAATTTGAAAATAAAATCTGGGTGGGAGGGAAAACGAAGAAATCAGAAACGCTTCAGGGATGTCGAGCCTGGGCAGCTGAATGGAGAGGCCATGTCAATGTAATTCGGACATTGCCGAGAGCTGAAATATCGGAGTTACGGTGTTTGAACAGATGATTTTGTTGATGGATCCGATAGCTGAAAAACGGAACCCCCTCAAAATGCCAGGGCTAAGAGTTACATGCGGAGTCCACTTAACTCTGGCTCCACAAACAAAAATGTCATTTAAGGCTGTCGCCTTAAAAAACTAAGTTTTCAAGCCGGTTTACTTACATACAGAAAGATGTTTGTCAGGCTTTGTTGAAAAGTACGAGGAGGAGATTTTCCCGACAATCCTCCTGGCCATGCGTGTGTAGAGTCTCTGGAGAGAAACGATCCTGTCTGAAAAGGCAGCTTTCTCTGCTGTTTCTCAAATAGGTAGATGGTCAGAGGGCAACAGAGGACTTAATTAACTTCGGTTTTATCAAGTGAAGACTGCCCAGGTGTCTTGGACTAAGAAACAACAGGAAAAGGAAATTGCTTCAAAAAAAAATAAGCTCAGGGCAGAAGGGAGAGAAAGCATCCAGAGATTTGGAGTTTGGTAGGGAGCATAAAGAATCCAAATTTCTTAAAACCTTTTCTCTGGGGAGCAGTCATTGTTTAACCCAAGAGCGATAGTGAGTGGAATTGACAGGAAGAGCCAATGATGGCTTATGATATCACCAGATGATACATTCACTCTAGGATTCCAGGCTCCCTAAGCTTTCGGATAACCGCCTCTGTAGAAAAGCAAGGAAGTTCTACCACCCTCAACTTCATTTAGGCTGGACTATCGTCGGGTTCATATTTCGGTCAACCAAGCAAGTAAACCGTTATAGCCATTCCCAGCCCCTTGACTTAAAACACTGAATTGGCGATCTCTGTCCAGTGGGCCATTATCAGTCAACAGGATCTGACTTCATATTCCTTCCCCTTTGACCCTACACCCTCAAATCCCACACGCGTTCCTCAGGTTTCCATCCACGTAACCCGGCAAATTCATGTCTACCTTTTCCTATGTACCACACCTCACCACAGGTCATACTTTGTACCTCATCCTTTGGGGTTCTGCTGGAACAGAGCCCAGAGGCAAGATGCTGCCTTCCTACTTCCCAGCAACTCGTATTTACTTCCAACAAGTGTGGTTCCATGGTCAATTCTCAGTGTAGATGAAGCCAACCAATTTATCCAGTCCGTGCATCGACAGCCTGCAGGTGGTGAGCCACAGGTGGGAGGGATGCAGGAGGGGCTGCGTACCCCCCCTCACGTGCTCGCAACACGTTCCACTTCCGAAAAACATTTTTGCGTCAATTATGTCTCTTGAATGACCCACAAAGCCCCACTCTAATCCGGTCTCCTTAGATTAAAGACATTGAGATATAATCACATTAAGCCACTTACTCAAGATTATTCAAACATTAAATCGAGGTCCCCTGTCTCCAAGTGTATGTGATATTTCTAAGATTAAAAAAAAAAAAAAAACCCGTGTGCAAGAAACTGTACTATTTTTTCCCCTACAAATATGTTTAACTTCTGTATCAAGGGCCTATTTGTCATGATATCAGAAAATACCATCTGGTCAAATCCAAGTAAACTCATTCACTTCAGCTTTTCTCAGTCACAGGGAAACTGGGCCAGCCTAGAAGCTATTGAGTTTTCCCAGCCCGGGCTCCAGGCTCTAGGCTCCAAGCTCCAGATATGTGGGAAAAGAAGCCTCTGACATGCCCCCCATTCTAGCGACCATCAGACAGTAACGTCCCGAGGGTCTCCAAGCCTGAACTGTTGAACGGAACTGCTCCCAAATTCCTGATCTATAGGAAGCACAGAGGGTGTCAATGATGCTTGTTCTAGGCCACTATGTTTCTGATGCAGGGATAGAAAACCTTTCTGGGGGCTGTTGCTATACAATCCTTTGGATTTGAGGCCTGCAGAGGGATTAGGAATCTAAGGTTATGCAGTTCGTGCCGAGTCAAAAACTAATGGGACATGAGCCCACTGTCAACTCTTAAGCCCATGACCTTGAACCATATTAAACCCTGCACATCGTACATTACACCCCCTCTTGGTGCCATCTGACCGTCAGTCTGCACCAGATTCACCAGCCTCCTGAATGGCATGGCTGTACAGAAGTTTTGAAGATGAGCACATATCATAAGGAAATCCCAGGACAAGCTGGTGAGGATATCCATGGTAACACAGGCTGCATCAGAGCAAGTTAAATTTTTTTCTTAAAAAAAAAAAAAAAAATCCATGCATCCACGGGACGGGTCTTCTTCAGGGAAAGAACGAGAATTGAGAATGTCCAATAGTTCCATCTTAATAAATAAAATAGCTGCGTGTTAAAGATCCCTGTGGGGTCAATACCCACGTCTAAAACCATTCCATCATCTAGAGGTTTTTGTAGTATTTAGGAGGAATTGACATTGTAGAGGCCTCTCGGTATTTCTGATTAGGTAAGACCCATACCTTTCATGAGGCATTTTGACATTGAATAGGACCGGATGAGACTGGGCTACGAAGCAATTCTTTTAAACGATAATTTCGTTCGGTTGCCACGTGATCGATCAGGTGTTGAGCGAGAAGCCATTGCTTGGCTCTCATGAGAATGTAAGTATTCATCCGGAAGTTTTGGGTTTGGGGGTGGTGACTGTCTCAGTCATGCTTGCCTATCTGATACCGGAAAGGACAACAGGATTCTTTTATGCCACAGTGATCTGTGTCTCTATTGAAGGCTCCATTCAAAGGATGAAAATGTGCAAATCATGGGAGATTAAGCAGGAAAAAAATATGAATTTAAGCCCCAGGGACCTACAATTATGCTGATAATGCCTTTCATTATCGTAATTCTACATTAATCTGCCTTCAGCGCTGTGGGTAATAGCGTTTCTCTCTGGGGTCAGCGGGGTTGGGGTTTCCGTGGGGACTCGATGACTCCGTACAGAAACTCAGCTGTATCAGAGGAGAGGCAGGTTCTTGTTTTGACAGAGTGATCAATGGCACCTACGGAGACGTAGGCTTTTCCAAGGAGGGAAGATGCCAAGTGCATGTTCCCTTCATTGCCCTTCGTGCTCTTGAACGTGGAGGAGGCCTGACCCGACCTTTCACAGAGCCTCGTTTTGACAGAAACACGGAGGGATGTTTCGCCTTCTCTGTGGAGATACTCCTCATTGGTCTCATGTATATTCTCCGGGGAAACAGACAACTCTTGGAGTGGGGTGTAGATTGGTATCATTTCTTCCACAGGCGATTTGCCAAAAGGTAGAAAACTCAACCTTCGAAATCCAGCTGTCCCACTTCTAGGAATTTATTCTAGATGCACATACGTGCACATGCACGCGCACATGAGCACATGCACACACACACACGCACACACACACACCTAGGGCGTGCTTCACTATTACCGTCATTTCATTTCGGAGACAGGTGCCTCGTCTTCTGTTCCAGATTATATGCATCACATGCTACTTTGCTTTTCTGCTGAGTCTAAGAGAGGGTGGACGGGTCTACATAGCCAAGAGTCAGTACATGAAGGGTAACAAGCTTTGCGCTAGGGAGAGAACCTGGTTCCAGCTCCAGTTCTGGTCACCCACGGCTGTGTGACCCGAGTCAAGGCTTTCAACCCCTCAGCGGCAGGAAGCAAGGAGGCCGGTTTACTGCCCAGTTCCCACCAGACCCATTTTTTCTGTGATCCACTGGAACAGTGCTTTAGTCCTGACCAGTGCGGTATATTGACAGCTACTGCGTTTTCAGAATGATATCCAAAGATTTCTGCCCAAATAAATGACAGACCCTAACTCAACGGAGTCATTTGCTCAGAGCCACAAAATCAGTTGTCAGAGCGTGGGCTGTCATTTGCGGGGCTCTTGCTTGTAACCTCACAAAGCAGTCAGCTTTCCTCTTTCTTTTCCTTATTCTCCCGTCCCTCGCAATCCGGCATCGTGTGCAGGTGCCCGAGGCTGAAGGGGCAGAAACGTAGTCAGAGAAGAAGGTAGCAGAGGAACAAGAGAGTAGAGATCAAAGAAAGTCTCTGATGGTTCAAGGGGAGGGGCAGAGAGAGAGGGAGACCCAGAATCCAAAGCAGGCTCCAGGCTCTGAGCTGTCAGCACAGAGCCCGACGCGGGGCTCGAACTCACCAACCACGAGGCTCAAACTCACCAACCACGAGACCGTGACCTGAGACCGACTGAGCCACCCAGGTGCCCTTGATTGTGCAAGTTCTGAGCCATTCACCTGGCTGCTTACCCGCCTGTTCCTGGGAAATCTGGAAACTTCCAACAGGTAGCCCAGCTGGGGGAGGGTCCATGAACAGGCAATCAAGCGGGTGTTCGGTTTTAGCTCGTTTGTTTTTGTGCCCAACCGATTTGTTTTGACCAAGTTATTTGTCTCTGGTCTGGATGAAATCAGGCTTTTCTTCTGCAGCTCACGAGTCAGGGTCAAGAGACACTGGTACTCAGCGTTAACTTCTCCTTTTCACTATTTTGGAGTAGGGACGGTGCTCGGGAGAGGGTGGATAGCCCTGTGGTGGAGATTGCACCTCAAGTGAGCGTCAGAAATAGGGCCACCTTACCCCCCCCCCCCCCCCCCCCCCGTGGCTCCGGGAGCCTGCGGTGGCTAAGCCACACACACCTCGTCGCTCCTGTCTTTCTGGAACCACTCACTGAGTCGGACTTAATGGCATCTCTGGGCCTTTGGCTCGGCTCACTCTTCCTTCCTTGACTTGGCGTTTTGTCCCCGTGGAACTTGTGTCTTTGCGTCTATTATTTACAAGGTTTCCTTTTAAGAGAATTCATTTTGGCCTCAGCACAGCCGAGGAGTGTGGTGATGGCTATTGGCCAGGACCTAGCAATAGTCTCATTCAATAGAACTAGGTGCTATAATTCTGGTTATTTATTTAGAGAACACTGGGTGCGGGGGAGGGGCAGAGGGAGAGAGACGGAGAACCCCAAGCAGGTTCCACGCTCAGTCCGGAGTCCTACGCGAGGCTTGATCCCACGACCCCGGGAACATGACCCGAGCCAAAATCAAGCGTTAGCCGCCCAGCTGGCTGAGCCACCCAGGCTCCCCTATAACTCCGGTCTTCAAATTGAAACCTAAATGCACACACTTAGTTTGCCAACCTTATGAGGCATGGGGAGAGCGAAGGTGACCTTTATTTGGTGAAGAGATAAGACTAACAACGTTAACCAGCAATAAACTTCTCCAGTGAAGTGTTTATTTTGAGTGTCCCCTAGGGAATATTTTTGATCCGGCAGGAGAAAGAGAGCATGACTGAGTCCCCTCTCTCACGGTCCCTATGACAGCTGCTTGCACTGAATCAAACGCTGCAAGTCATTCCCACCAGTCGACAAGTACAATTGTCCCGCTTGTTTGTTTTTTCAAATTTTTTTAATGTTGATTTATTTTTGAGACAGAGACAGAGCGTGAGCAGGGGAGGGGCAGAGAGAGAGGGAGACACAGAATCTGAAACAGGCTCCAGGCTCTGAGCTGTCAGCACAGAGCCCGACGCGGGGCTCGAACTCACGGACCGCGAGATCGTGACCTGAGCCGAAGTCGGATACCCGACTGACTGAGCCACCCAGGCGCCCCCGGCCTGCTTGCTTTTTGATAACAATCCAGAAGATCCAACCACCCACAAGTGACACTTTGCACAGGACAAGCACTGGCCCCAGCCGAGCGACAGTGGGCCCCAGATGCACACCAGCTCTTTGGGGACCTCGGTCTCCTCCTCGGCCCGGTGGGCATTCCGGATCCCACCTGGCCCCTGTGGGCATTTGAGTTTTCCATCCCTGCCCTACCCTAGGGGCCTCCTTCCTCATCTGGGAGAGTGGTGAGTGTCCACCCAATGGTGTCATTCGTTCAGTCAGCAAACGTGTGACTACCATCGAGTTCGGCTTCCGGAGGCTCACTGGGAATAAGAAGCAAACGTGATAGTCCTCACCTAGTGAGCTGGGCCACTCAGTGGGTGACGGGCTGGTGAAGGAGTCCGGGTTTGGATGCCGTAATAGACATATGAGCAAGATACAACAGAGGGATGGAAGACAGGATAGGGTCTACGTGGGGCCAGGGTTCCAGGCAAGGGGAAGCACCCGAGCAGAGACAGAGGCAAGGGCAATGGACACACCAGGGGGAGCGTGGCGGCCTCTGGCTCCTTGTCAGGTATGGGCAGGACTGCAGGGCGGGCGGGGGAAAAAGCAGGAGGCCGGTGATGTTCAGCAGGCTGGATACTGGAAGGCCTCGAATGCCTAGCCGAGAAGCTGGACCTTGTCCCGGGGGCCATGGGGAGTTACTGAAAGGCTTCCTGCACAGGATGAGATGACACAGTTTGGGCTTTGTCCACATCCCTCTCGGCCCCGGGGGGAGGACTGACAAGGAGGAAACACAGGAGCAGGGAGGTTGGTTGGAGGCTCTGTATGCATCCAAGCACGAAGCAGATCAAGGCAGAATTGTGGCAATGATGGCGACGCAGGGCCAGGATGAGACCGAAATGCCTGGGGTGCTCCCTCTTAGGCCGTCCAAGAGCAGCGCCACTGGCCTCTTGAACTCCCGGGTTTGAGGTGTTTCCTCGCCTCATAGCCGTGGGGAAACACTCTGAACTGGGGGAGCCCTGTTTGCCAAAGTTAAGAGCCCTGGGGTATCACGCTCATTCTTTGTGACTTTCTTGCACTCAAGAATGCAGAAGGCGAACGCAAGGCCATGGCTCAAATCCTGACTCTGCTCTTACAGCCTCCCTCCTTAGTCGCCCACATACGTCAGATAGACCCAAAGTCCTGTCCACCTCGAGGCTGCTCCAAGGTTAGCGGAGGCGGGAGCCCAGGGCCTCGGCCACAGCGGACACCCCCTCAGTGACGCTTTGTCTCTGAGACTGATGCCTATTTCTTCCGGAACATTCCGAGGCCAATGGATTTTCTTTCTTGCGCCGCTAAGCTGTGAGGCCATAGCCTGTATGGCTCCTGCTGTTCCCTTTTTTTTTTTAAGGGTTTGCCTCAGCTGTCTTATTAAATATGGAAAACATCTGTGCTTGGGGTTTTAGCAAAAATCCCCACATCTGGAAAATATTGGTCAAGAGTCTAATTAACTATGTCAATGACAAATTGTTCTCACAGGAAGTATTTAGGACGAGTAGATAATTGGGATTTAATGCCCTTGGCCTCTGTCCTTGCCTTCTTGTTTACTTATCCTAGTAGGGGCGGGGGAGGCAGGCTCCCACCCTGACCCTGCCACACTGCTGCAGGAAAGCCAGGCCCATGGATCAAGGAACTGCCCTAAAGCCACACAACAGTGCCCCCTTGTTGGAACCCCTGTCCAGTCCACTTGGGGCTGACATTTCCTGCCGGGCCCATATGCTGTTTGAAGATACAGCTCTGAGGAGGCTATTTTGGTTTTCTTTCTCGGGCTTTTTAACTCCACCCTTCACAGAGCCCTGGCCCTCAGAGGAAATGGAGTCCCCGCCTCTCTCCCACCCTCGGCGGGATAGACCCAGCTTTGAGATCGCGAAGCTTAATGCACTTCCAACCCTGTGTCTCTCACTTCCATGTGAGGAAATTTCTCATTAATAAAGGGCTGTCAGTAGACCCTTCCATCCCCTTGAAGCTTCAGGAACACCTTGAATCTCTTCATCCCTGGCTTCCTCGGCCCCCTCGGAGGTCCTGATCCAAGATGGCTCCCTAGTCTATGACAGGAGACACCACCTTGGACAGTTGGCAAAGGCCTCACCTCGGTTTCATCAACCAGAAGGCAGATGGCAAACTAGGGGAAAATCAGCAAATACTAGAAACTTATATATTTTTGAAGTTCCATTCTGGGCCGGGGCACTGAAAGCTCCTTTCTTCAAGTACCTGGAGGCCTTTCGTGACTTCAAGTCTACTCCCTGAGCAGGGCCCATCGGCTCTCTCTCAACAATAGTCCCCAAATCTGCCACTGCCTCCCATCTCCACAGCCACCACCTCGGCCTTTCCCATCATCCTCTCTTGCCTGGACAATGATAATGGCTTCCTCAATGGTCTCCTGCCTACCACACTGGCCCACTTCTGTCCATTTTTTATATGGCATCCAGAGTGCTCTCTGCCACTGGAAATCAAATAATGTCACCGCCCAAGGTGACCTCCCATCACAATGAGAAAGGACCCCAGTCCCTTCCTCAGTCTTGGGCCTGCCCCACCTGGCCAGTGCCCCCTCTGCCCCACAAACAACCTGCTACCTCCATCATAGTTGTTACCACTATCTAAAGTCACTTTCCAGGGGTGCCTGGGTGGCTCAGTCAGTCAAGTGTCCAACTCTTGATTTTGCCTCAAATCATGTTCTCACCGTTCATGAGTTCAAACCCCGAGCTGGGCTCTATGCTGACAGTGCAGAGCCTACTTGGAATTCTGTCCCCCTCTCTCTCTCTGCTCCTCCCCACTCCCCGCTCTGAAAAATAAACAAGCATTAAAAAAAAAAAAAAAAAGTCACTTTCCATAGTCATTTGCTTTTTGTCTGTGAGTATCCAAAGTTCTGTGACTGTAGCAAGTTTCTCTCTTCAAGACAAAGCAAGAAAGGCCCCCGGAGCACCACGGTTAGGAAGCAGTCACTCTCGAGTGCCGGTTCTGCCCTGGTGTGGCCCCCCAAATTAGTGTGTCCTTAAATGTTGTGCCCTAAATGCCTCACCTGCCTCACCCAAGCCCCACCCCTGTTCCCAGTGTCATATCATTCCAGCCTCCTTCCAGTTCTGGGCATCTGCGTGACCATTCTAGCAGGGATTCCTTCCCCAGGGAAATCGCTCCTCCTGGGCACCCTGCTTGCAAACCACCTTGTCTGTGAAGACTTTCCTGGCAAAGTCAATTTCCTTTGCTCCGGCCTCCTTGTGACGGGCAATTCTTTGGGATCTTAGGTTTGGATTATACTCCTTCGGCATTTTGGGGAACGCTTACCTCCAGCTAACTATACCCACCTCCGTGTTTGCTTCCCTCCTCTCTGAGCCCGGGAGGCCGAGAGAGAGAGAGAGAGAGAGAGAGAGAGAGAGAACACTTCACGAGCAGCAGCACGGAGGAAGGTGAACAGTACAACCCAGTGTTCTATTCTTCGCTGACCTCCCACATACTTCCTTTGCGACGACATCCCCCACGTGTGGGGAGAGCAGCCTGGACGATGCGACAGTGCGCAGAGGCACTCTTTTTAGCGGGAGGCCAACTTTCACCTCCACTTATTCCCAATCACGGCAATGACGACAGTGTCGAGATCCCGGAGCCTGCTCTGGCCCCACACCCTGCTGACGCCCCTTTGTATCACAAGGCGGGCCTCAAGCTCAGCACCCTTCTCGGGTAGCAGAAAGTGGCTTAAATCAGGACATCTTGTTTTGTTTTCATTATCTTTCTTTCACTATTAATGTATACCAGGTGTCACGATTTTCCATTTAGAGCAGTAAATAAAGAAACTTTTTTTTTTTTCAACGTTTATTTATTTTTGCGACAGAGAGAGACAGAGCATGAACGGGGGAGGGGCAGAGAGAGAGGGAGACACAGAATCGGAAACAGGCTCCAGGCTCTGAGCCATCAGCCCAGAGCCCGACGCGGGGCTCGAACTCACGGACCGCGAGATCGTGCCCTGGCTGAAGTCGGACGCTTAACCGACTGCGCCACCCAGGCGCCCCAAGAAACGTTTTTTTAGATATGCTTTTAAGGGGACAAAAGAAACGCGTTACGTGACTGATGGTTCGGGAGGTTTCCAGCAAAAGAGTCCTGCTCGCTTCCCCTTGTTTGGGATTGTCAGGGGGGTGGCTCTCCAGCTGGGACTGCTTTTCCCTGCCGCCCTGCAGATAAGAGGAGGCGTACGCACTAAGTAAGGATGGGGGAGGCACACAGTGCTTCCAGACTGGCCCTTGAAGGCCCACTGGGGATTCCCAGGCTCTCATCTCCCTGGTCAAATGGCTACATGGACCCAGGGCAGCCTCTGGGCCCATGGAAGATGCTGGGGCCTTGGTTTGCCTGCGTCTGTAAATGGCCGCAGGACTAGAGGCTCCCCAACAGCTATGAAGCTTCATCTGATCGAAGGATGAACTTACACGGGGCTAAGACACCAAGATTTCAGGCTGCTTCTGCACAGGAGCTAGCATTCTTAAAAGACTAAAGTTCGAGAAACAGTTTGAAAGCAGGGTTCCAGGAATCAAGGCAAGCTAGAGTTTCAAGTATCTGCCCTGGTGAGAATGATGTTTCCGGAACCAGATCCTGCCTGTTCTCTCTTGCCCTTCTTCCTTTTTTCTTTTCTTTTCTTTTTTCTTTTCTTTTCTTTTCTTTTCTTTTTTCTTTCCTTTTCTTTTCTTTTCTCTTTTCTTTTCTTTTCTTTTTTCTTTTCTTTTCTTTTCTTTTCTTTTCTTTTTTCTTTTCTTTTCTTTTCTTTTCTCTTTTCTTTTCTTTCCTTTTCTTTTCTCTTTTCTTTTCTTTTCTTTTTCCTTTTCTTTTCTTTTCTTTTCTTTTCTTTTCTTTTCTCTTTTCTTTTCTTTTCTTTTTTCTTTCCTTTCCTTTTCTTTTCTTTTCTTTTCTTTTCTTTTTTCTTTTCTTTTCTTTTCTTTTCTTTTTTCTTTTCTTTTCTTTTCTTTTCTTTTCTTTTCTTTTCTTTTCTTTTCTTACCTTCCTGTTTCTTTTCCTTTCTTTTCGTCTTTTCTTTCCTTTGCTTTCTTTTCTTTTCTCTTTTTTTCCTTCCCCTCCTCCTTCTATCCTTCCTTCCCTCCCTCTTCCCTTCCTTCTTTCCTTGTGTTCCTTTCTTTCCTGTATCCAGTGAAACTCTGAGAGTTCCAGAGATTTCCAAGTTATCAAAGTACTCTCTAGAACAGAAAGTTTCTAGATTTTCTTCCTCCCTTTCTTTCTTCCATCTCTGTTCCCCTTCCTTTAGGCTCCAGAGGTGCCCTCTGGTGGCCAGCAGCCAGCACCAGCCTGTGTTTCTCTGTTCACACAATGTTTGGTCAGACTTCAGAACAGACACCGTCCTTCATTTCTCCCTGTGGTGCCCCTGGCACCCCGGGGCGGGGGGGGGGGTTCATGCAGTGGTGTCTCATCTCACTCCCCGGAGGCTCGACTATGCCCCCATCAGACCCCCACGGTCCCCTGCGGATGCCCCCAGGTTTGCGCCCAACTGTCATTCCCCAAATAGGCCATGTTGACCCGTGCTTCTATGCCACGGTCACGGCGGCAAAGTCCCCCCAACGTTCATCCTCCGGTGGCCCAAGTCCCCGCCGTTAACCTGGGGAAAGGAGATGAACATTACCCGAGGGCCCACCCTGTGCCGGGCACGTGCCACACGGCCGAGTCATCGCCACGTCAAGGGTGTTGCCGGAGCTGTTCCCAAGTTGACAGAGGGGCAAACCCAAGCTCAGGTCGCTGAAGTGACTGAATGAAGGTCACACATTGAGGCAGAACAATGACAAAACAACTCAGCGTCAGCTGCCTTCCCCGAATTCCTTCCCGATCATCCCAGGATGATTTGTTAAGGGAGGGGAAGGGAAACAATGCGGACCGAGCCCAGTTGGGCCCCAAGCACCAAGCACTAGGCACTCACACCTACTTGGTTCGTTAGCGTCTCATGACCACCCACTTGTTCAGGGGTCACCCATCGTTCCATTTATACACCCATCGATAGATGCCTAGTTCTCATCTGCCGAGCTCCAAGGATGGCGTCAGGCACTAGGTGCACTAAGAGAAACAAGTAAAGACCGGTAAAGACCCATTTCTGGTCTCAAGGTCTTAACTCTGCAGGGCGGGAGACAGACAAGCTGTACCCTCACACGTAGATCGTAGATCGTGATGAGACCCAGCCACAGCACGGGACGAGGGCCCCTCCAGGGCATGGAGGCGGGAATGAGGGAAGCAATGCCCTGCAGCGGTGAGGAAGCTGGGAATAGTGCCAATTCGAATTTCCTGAGACCTTTCCGGGCGGGGATGCTCCGTGCACTGGGTTACGCAACTCTCACAACCCCTTTCTGGAAGGGCGCTCTTAAGGTCCCCCATGGCACAGGTGAGCAGCTTGAAGAATGCAAAGGTACAATGATTGTCCCAGGGACATGTGGTTTGTTTGTGGTGAAGCCAAAATTTGAAATAGACTCACTGGCTGGGGCCTCAGCTGAGGAGGGTGGTAGAAGGCCATGAGAGCCCCGGGTTTTGTAAGATTTTGACCTTGACCTGGATATATCTGCAGAGTTGTTGGAGGATTGGGAGGAAGGGAAAGCTAGCAGACTTGATTTTATCAAGATGGATTGGAGAGGTTGCCTGAAGAAAGGAAACCGACGGGAATCAGGTTGCAATAATCCAGTTCAAAGAACAGGGGAAGGGACCACCCTGGAATGGGCTGATTTGGAGGAGCTGATGAGACGCTTGAGTGGGCGGATCAGACAGGCTGCCGGGCGCGTGAATCCAGAGTTAGGAAAAGAGGCGGGGCTGGCCATGAAGATTTGGGAGTTGGCAGAATGCAAATACATGCCAAGATGGTGGGCAGGACGCCTCCAGGAGGACCGCATTGCAAGGCGGGGAGAGGGACAGAGCAGGTTGACAGGGGGCCTGGCAGCCGCAGACGGCACCAAGGAGCAGCCAGTCAGAGGCATCAGGTGCTATGGAGCCAAGGGAGCCTGAGCTCCGGAGCAGGGAGTGGGGAGCACATGTGCCAGTGGGGTCAGGACCCATGGGGACAGAACGGGTCCACGCTCCCCCTCTCCGATGCCGAGGTTACGATTGAGAGGGGGACAGGATTCGGGGACGTTGGATTTGGTTCCCAGCAACTCACCCACCACGAATTTCAAAATCTCCATCTGGAACACAGAAAATGATTTGCAGTCCTCAGACAGTTACAAGGGCACTGGGTTTTGCCAAGTCACATTATTTGACAGAAATGGGCCGTGAAATGCCTGCTAATTGCTACAAGATTTAACAGGGAGAGAAGGGCCCGAGCGCGGGAGGTGCCTTGTCAGATTCTCATGTGGGGAGCGGGGGAGCCAGGCGGTAACGAGACATAATGGGCCTGCCTGCTTCTCGGAGCTCCGAATTACCAGGATCATTTCGTCCCGGTGAAAGAAGGATGAAGCTTTTAAAACTGGGCGATTATGATGTATTTTTTCATTGTTGTCGAGAAAGCTAAACCCCAATTATCCCAGCTATTCTGGAGGGCTTTTCAAAAGGCACTCATGCCATTGTTGAGTTCATCATCTCCCCAGGCTCCAGGGAGAGGTTTCTTTGCCGTAATAATCCCGCTTGATCCCCTATCGCCATACCTGACAAGTCCTTGCAGTGTTCTTCCCACATATCCTGTTTTCACCCTGAAATTGGACCTCAGGGCCCTCGAACCAAGCAAAGGAAATGGTTTCCAAGTAGCCAGCCGTGCTTCCGCCCCGTCCGTAAAAGTACTGGGAGGGTTCGTAATCTTACCATGCACCCTTCACTCTCCGATCTTCCAGAAGCCCTTCCTTGAATCACGTCATTCCCCTGATCTAAGACCTTCGGTAACTCCCTACTGCCTGGCAGATCTGGCCCAAAGACTATTTCCTCTGGAATTTGACCCCCAAACTTCTTGTCCATCCTCACCTTTTCCCCTTTCCATCATTCATGGGCTCCTTCATTCATTTGACACACATGTACTGAGCAAGTTGTAGACGCTGGGCGCTGTAACAGGTGCCGGAGGAGGAGGGGGCATGGTCAAGGGGGAGGCAAGTCTGAGACAGTTGGGAGGCTTTGCTGAGTGGGGAGGAAGGACTTTGGACACAGACATGCACGCTCTGTCCCAGGGCGCGGACAAGGAAGGCTGGGTTTCGGGGGCCATGCCACGTGACAACACCTGGACTGCATGTTGAAGGAAGCAGTCACACAGTGCAGACTTATTTAGGTGGCAGTCCCCGGGGGGGGGCTGTGGGGAAATGAGGATGATGCTCAGGCTTCCAGCTTGGACGGTCGGATGGAAGGGGGTACCGTTGCTAGGAGAGGAACCCAGGAAAAGACATGGATTTGGCAGGAAGGGGAGTGAGTTTCTTTGGGGGCTCACTGACCATGAGGACCCCGGGGAGAGCCAGGAGGAGTGCCCAGTGGGTAGTTGTGTGCAGAAGTCTGAAGCACAGGCTGGGAAGCAAGAGACATGGGAGCAGTCATCTCAGAGATGGACATGGGAGCCCTGGTATGAGCAAGACCCCAGGGGAAGAGAGTTCTGGATGAATATCCCTGGGGAAGGCCAGCAGTTAAGGGGCCATATGGAGGGAGGCCAGACTGCGGAGGAAAAGCCAGCTCACTCATGAGCCCTGTGCCTTGAAAGTGCACACCTGTGCTTTCCCCAGTGGGGACAGGCACTGGGACGTGCTGAGGAGGGTCTGGACAGGCGTATAAAATCGGGGCGAGATTTGCAGTGACAGTAGCTCCAACTTCCGTGACGCTTCTTCCCCTCTCTTCTGTAACACAGAAGGCGGCTGGCAGTTATCACCAGTTTCCGGGACGCGGCCCCTGCATCCTCAGAAGTTCCCGAGGGACAGGTGTGTCTTTCTTTTGCATGAAGGGCCCCTCAGATCACACCTGAACTTGTGCTAATGGGATGATGCATGGTGGGCCCGAGACAGTTTATGCCAACGAGGTGACTACGGGATGGGACTGGCCAGGTCCCAAAGACCAACCCCGCGATCAGAGGGTTGGGCTCTGAGCCACGTGATACCAGCCTGACCTCTGGGGAGAAGAGGGAAACTGGAGATGGAGTCTCATGGCCAAAGATTAAACCAATCGCGCCTATATCATGAAACTCCAATAAAGGCTATGGACCTTGAGGCTTCGGCGAGCTTCCTTGGGTGGCAGTGCCCTGAGTATTGTCACCCAGTGATGTGCCGGGAAGGTAATGCCTCCCTGCTCCACGGGGAGAGGACACAGAAGCTTCACATCTGGGACCGTCCCAGACTCTGCTTCACGTGTCTCTTCCTTTGGCTGGTTTTGACTTATATCCTTTATCACAGAACTATAATCATAAGTGTAATACTTTTATGAGTTCTGTGCGTCATCCTAGTGAATTACCAAACCCGAGGGAGTAGAGGAAACTCCCAGATTTGTAGCCAGCAGACCAGGCAGACTGGAGCCCCCCAAATTGGTGGCTGGTGTCTGAAGGGAAGGCGGTCTTGTGAGGGATTATGCTTTTAACCTATGAAGTTCAGCCCGGTTCCAGGTAGGCGATGTGAGAAGTCCCTACACCCCTGTTCTCAAAAGTTATATGAGGCTCCAAGGAGAGGTATTAGCATCGACAAGTCCTTCCTTTGTGCTAAGTTTCTCGCTTCATCCTACAGGCAAACTTCAGAGGGAAGTGCTAAGTATTATCACCCACATGTTACAGACGAGGGAACAGAGTTCTAAAACTATCAATCCTGCCCAAGGTCACGCACCTAGGAAGTGGAGGAGCCAGAATAAAACCCAAGCACCCAAAACCCATGCCCTTAACCACTCCACAGACTTCCCCCGACACGATACTCACCTTCACCTTTGATCTGGAAGGTCAAGAACAGTAGCGGAAATGAGCTCATTCATCAGCTAACTTACTTTGCCATATTTATCGAATGCCCACTGAATGCCAGGCACTGTGAGATCATCAGTAAATAAAGCGATATTCTCTGGCTTCATGGAGCTGGTGTGTGTGTGTGTGTGTGTGTGTGTGTGTGTGTGCAGGGAGGGTATCTAAGGACTTTTGCTCATACTCCGAATGAGATGGGGAGCTATTGCATACTTTTGTGTAGGGAAGAGTGATGGGATCTAATTTATATTGCAAAAGGATCATTCCGGCTGCTGTGCTGAAAATAGTCTTGTGTGAAACAGGGTATAGAACCAGAGACACATGTTAGAAGTCTAACAAAATCATCCAGGTCAAAGATGATGGTGGCCCAGACAAGAGTGGGAAGAATGGAAGTGGTCCATTTCTGGGCAAATGTTCAGGGTAGAACCGGAAAGAGTGGCTGATAGGTGGGGCGGGGATGGGACAGAAAAGAAGGAGTTCAGGGTCACTGCCTGATTTGGGGGCTGAGCAACTTAAGGTTGAAGCTGCCATCAACTGAGATGGAAAAGCCTATGTGGGAGGGAGTGTGGGGTGGGAGGTAGGCAGTAGGTGTGGTGGCCAACTTAGCTGAGTTGGAGATGTCTCTCTGACACCCAAGAGGAGATGTCAAGTGGGTGGTGAAGATCGGTAGCTGGGGTCCAGGAGGAAAGTCTGACTAGAGATGGAAATGTGGCAGTCATCAGAACATGGATGGTCTGTGAAGACGAGATCACCAAGGAGATGACTAGAGTCAGAGAAGAGGGATGAGTCCAAGACAGAGCCTGGGACAACTCAACACTGAGTGGTCAGGGAAAAAAGAAAGAACCAGCAGGTGAGAGCGAGACATGACCAGTGTTGTGGAGGAAAACTAAGAGTGCAGAATGTCCTGGCGATCTGGAAGAATCTGATCTGCAGCCGCAGGGAGGCATTCTGGACTCTGCCGAGTGCTCTGAGACGCCAGGAGAGAGAAGGGCCGAGGATGGCCCACTGGATGGGGCGTGTGGAAGGCATCGGTGCCCTTGGCAGGGGCCGTCTCAATAGCACGGAGATGAATGCCTGATGGGGATTCAAGGAGAACGGGGGACAAGCGGGAGACTGGGAATAGAGATAACTCTTTCAAGAAGTTTCGCTTCAGATGGAACAGTAGCCAGCCAGAAAAGTGGATTTGGAGAAGCTTTCTTTGTTTGCCAGCTTTATAAAAAGGAATAAAGAAGATGGAAGAAATAACGAAGTCAAGAGATGTTAATCCCTGGATGGATCTAAAGCCAAGATAGAGAAGGAATGATTCTCCAGCACTATTCCGTGCTAGGTCTGTGAGCTTACATAATAAAATATCCTCAGGGACTTGAGTTCTAAATTAACGAAGAAAAATAATGATTATTCTAAGGTTCATCTACGGCCCACGGGTTGAAATGGCCCCTCCTAGAGGTTTCACTCAACTTCAAGTCCATCAAGACACCCTGGGGGACACCAAGCGCCCCAAAACTTGGAGGGGAGACTGTGTAGATGGAGAGCTCGTGAGGACCGAATGGTAGCAAAAAACCCTTCTACATGGCATGGAGGAAGGGAGGGGGGGAAAGGCCATAAATATGAGTGAAACATCAAAAGTGCCCTGGGGACCCAAGGAGAGCCTGAGCCGGTTCTATGAGAGACTGGGTGAGACATTTCGTCTCTACACCCCTTTTGATCCAGAGGCGCCCGTTAACCAGCAGATGGTCAATGTGGCGTTCACAGGTCAGGCCCAAGGGCACATCTGGCCCAAGCTGCAAAAGTTAGAGGGTTTTGCTGACATGAATGCCAGTCAGTTGCTGGAAGTAGCAGCTAAGGTGTTTATCAACCGTGACCAGGAGGCACGGAGGGAAGAACGCCGGAAGATGCAGGAAAAGGGAGACTTGTGAGCTGCTGCCTTGGTGGAGCAGTCAGAATGCTCCCGCAAGGGTGGCCTGCACGGATGGGGCCAGGGCCAAAAAAGGGAATGGCGGGAGGATCATCTCACCCAGGACCAAAGTTAGGACGGAACCAGTGTGCTCACCGTCGTCAGGAGGGCCACTGGGAAAATGAGAGCCCCCTGTGGCCGGGTAATTCTCAGGGGGGCCCCAAGCAGAAAGAAAGAGGCCATGTGGTCCAGGGCCGGTACTAGCCAGCTTCACAGCCTCATGGGGCTCCCGAAGATGATTTTGTGGGGCTAACTGCCATGGAAGACGGGGAGGAGGACTAGGACAGACCGGGCTGTATTGTATTAGGCTCCCAAGAGCCTATGGTTCGAATACATGAGGGGGGCCGACCCATTGACTTCATGGTAGATGCTGGGGCAGAACACTTGGTGGTGACCCAACCTGTGGGCCCCCTCTCACAGAGACAAGCCACCTTTGGGGGGGCCACGGGCAATCGGACACACTGTCCCACTGTCCCTTCCTGCTGCCTCGGTGATGCAATGTAGGCTGTACCTCCATGACTGCCCCGTGGCTTTAATGGGCCAGGATCTGTCAGGAAAGCTGCAGACCCAGATAACATTCATCTCCCATGGACAAGCTGCTCTGACCCTACGAAAGCCAGAAGCAAAGATTATGACTCTCATGATTCCCCGGGGGATGAATGGCACCTCTACAGTCTCATGGAGGAGCCACAATAGGGACCTGAACTGTCCTTCAAAGTACCGGGGGGGTGTGGGCTGAGGACAAGCCACCAGGACTGGCCCGCAACATATCTCCAGTAACTCTAGAATTAAAGCCAGGGGCAGGGCCCATCTGCCAAAAACAATATTTCATCCCTCGTAAGGCACAGTTGGGGATACAGAAGCACCTGGAAAGACTTCTAAAATATGGGATTCTCTGATGCGGTCTGTCTTCTTGGAACATGCCTCTCCTACCAGTTCAGAAGCCAGGCACCGATGACTATTGGCCAGTCCAAGACCTGTGCGCAATAAACCAGGCCGCCATCACCCTGCACCCGGTTGTCCCGAACCCTTACACTCTCTTGGGTCTTATCCCTGCTGAAGCTGCCTTCTTCCCATGCCTAGACCTCAAGGATCCTTCTTCTGTATCCACCTAGCCCCCCAGAGTCAACCAATCTTCACCTTCCGGTGGGAGAATCCTGAAAATGGTGACAAGGGTCAGTTGACTTGGGCCAGATTCCCTCAGGGGTTCATAAACTCCCCAACCATTTTTGGAACTGTATTAGCTTCAGACCTAAGAGCCTTCCCAGCAGATGAACATGGCTGCGTCTTGCCTCAGTCTGGAGACAACTTACTGTTGGCTGGAAGGTCTCGGAAGGACTGCATGGAAGGAACTTGGCAGCTCCTTATCCTCCTATGGGAAACTGGCTATAAGGTCTCAAGAAAAAGGCCCAAATCTATCAAAAGAAAGTTAAGTACCTTGGCTTTCACCTTTCCCAGGGCAAAGCCAACTTGGCCCGGAGAGAAAACAGGCCATTTGTTTGATCCAGTCCCATTGACCCAACATTGGGTTCAAGAGTTTCTTGGGGGGCGCCTGGGTGGTGCAGTCGGTGAAGCGTCCGACTTCAGCCAGGTCACCATCTCGCAGTCCGTGAGTTCGAGCCCCTCGTCGGGCTCTGGGCTGATGGCTCAGAGCCTGGAGCCTGTTTCTGATTCTGTGTCTCCCTCTCTCTCTGCCCCTCCCCCATTCATGCTCTGTCTCTCTCTGTCCCAAAAATAAATAAAAAAACGTTGAAAAAAAATTAAAAAAAGAGTTTCTTGGGACTGCAGGTTTCTGTAGAATCTGGATGCCTAAATTCTCAGTCTTGGCAAAACCCCTTTATGAGTCTACAAAGCGGGGAGAGCAGGAACCTCTGTGTTGGGAACAAATACAGCAAAGGGCCTTTGAAGAGATTAAATGGGCCCTTGTCGACACACCTGGTCTGGGGCTCCCAGACCTGTTCATTCTTCTTGCACATTCGTGAATGTACCAGCATCAGTGTGAGAGTCCTAACCCAGATGTTGGGGTCAAGCCACTGCCCAACGGCATATCTCTCCAAACAGTTTGACTCTGTTACCCAAGGCCGGCGACCCTGCCTATGGGCACTTGTAGCCACAACCCACTTAGTGTCTGAGGCTGACAAGTTAACAGTGGGACAAGAAGTGACAATCCAAGTGCCACATTCAGTATTGACATTAATGGACTACAAGGGGCAATACCGGCTAACCAGCACCCAGATGATCAGCTATCAGGGAATGCCATGTGAGAAGCCTCGCACTCACCTAAAAGTAGTGCGGACCCTAGACCCCGCAACCCTACTGCCTGTCGGGCCAGGTCGACCAGATCACGACTGCATTGATGTCATGGATGAGGTGTTCTCCAGCCGACCAGACTTGAGGGACCAGCCCCTCAAGGACCCTGATGCTGCGTGTTTCACCAACGGTAGCAGTTTTGTGAAAGAGGGAGAAAGCCTTGCAGGGTACTCCGTGGTGACCCTGAACTCTATCAAACCCTTGCCAAAGGGTTGTTAACATATACACAGACTCTAAGTGTGCCTCCACCACCCTCCACACACATGGGGCTTTCTATAAAGAGAAGGGTCTAGTAAACTCAGGAGGAAAAGAGACAAAGTATGGTAAGGAAATCCTTGAACTCTTAGATGCTGTGTGGGCCCCTAAAAGAGTGAAGCCTGAAAACGGGGGGCACCTGGGTGGCTCAGTCAGTGAAGCGTCCGACTTTGGGTCAGGTCATGATCTCACGGTTCGTGAGTTTGAGCCCCGCGTCGGGCTCTGTGCTGACAGCTCAGAGCCTGGAGCCTGCTTCGGATTCTGTCTCCGTCTCTCTCTGCCCCTTCCCCACACTCATTCTCTCTCTCTCTCTCTCTCTCTCAAAAATAAACATTGAAAAATTAAAAAAAAAAAAAAAGAATCAGGTGGCACCCCACTAAGCAGACAGGGTCCTCCCCTTGTGAAATCCTTTATGGGTGCCCTCCCCCCCGATCAAGGGCCTAAGGGGAGGATCTAAATGACATAGGCAATCTAACCCTAAGGCAACAGATGTGGGCCCTTGGCTCTGCTCTAAGCAACTTACACCACTGGGTTAGGGAGCGATTACCTGTGAGTATGGATAGGATGCTTCATTGGTATTGGTTGCTTCTAACCTGGACCCCTTCTGTAGACCTAGATTCTTCATCATGTGACCCATGTATTCACATAACCAGGTCAGGCCAGGGAGTCACTTGGACCTTACTATACCATACCCACCTCTCATGCCAAGGAAAAGTCATGGAGGAGATCACAGATCAAATGAGCAAGGTTGCTCGCGTCCCAGTCCAGACCCGGAAAGGTTGGGACCCCAGGGAGTTATTTGGAGGACGGTTTTCAACTCTCGGGGGATTCAAAACCCTCGTAGGGATGTTCCTCTTGATTTGGGGAGCCTGCTTAATCCTACCTTGCCTCGCTTCCCTGGTTATACGGCCCGTCTCCAACCTCGCCGAGGTAACGATGGAAAAGAAAACAGTCATGCATGCGATGATGTTATGGAAATATAAACCTCTAAACCAAGACGATGCTCTTGACCCAAAATAGGCTGTCTGAGTATCAAAGGTGGGGAATGTAGGAGAGCCCTTCCCTGAGGAATGCGGTGAAAAACCTCAAGACAAGGGAAGGCAACCCGGCTCTGTGCGCGTGCACGGCCTTCCTCATGACTCTGTAACATAGACCACCCACTTAGACTGTATGTTACCGTATATGGCAGATGAAGGAGCAAAAATTATGCAAAAGGCACCCCCCCCCCAGTGCACTTGGGGCTCTGCCTTTTGGGGGTCTTAGCCTGCTGAGCCCATGCTGGCATAAATAAAGCTGCTTCCCGTCTAGAAAAGCCTCGGTGTCCCGACTCTGTGTGTGACTAGCCGCTTCAGCTTACTTGAGACTGTCGACTTTGGTATGGAGCTTTGTGGGGGAAAATCCCAACTCCCAACCCAAATATCATCTTAGGAAAGTCACTGCACCACTCTGGACCTTAACTTCCTCGTGTGCAAACTGAGGTACAAATTACACCTACCTCACCAGGGTGTTGTAAAGATCCAATGAGTTGTCGTTGAAGCCCTTATGGCCATCCCTAGAATCACATAGGATTAATTGTTCAACAAATGTTAGCCATTTTATCGCTCTTCGGAAAGACTCCACTGTTGGAGTTTAAGTTCCATGGAGGCAGGGACCTTGTCTGATTTGTAGGCGCTCAATATTTCTCAAATGGATAAATGCATGCACAAAATTGGGCTGACTCAAACCGGTTTCAAAATTGGACTTGCGGTCGACATAAATGGGCTCGTCTTTGCCTTTCTTTCACGGTCTACTCTTTTAAAAGAAGCCCCACTTCTTTGGGGGAAGTCAGACCTCTTGTGTTCAGTCATGAATCAACAATGTGACATTTGAAACCAGACGGCAGTTGCGTGAAGCCTTGAGCCTCTTACACCTTATCTTAGTTTGAGTGTCATTATTCGTGATTCTCCTTAATGGTGAAGCAACAGCTGTAAAAAGTTTGGCCAAGCACATGTTGAAGAAATAGCGGCTGGAACCAGTGATTCATGTCTGATAGGGAGTCTCGATCAGATTAGCTTTCCTCCAGAAAGAGCAGTAGTAGTTAGCCATTTGGACCCAATGCATTAGAGTTGCAAAATGTTACGCATGGTGGGTCATCTGGTATAGCTATCGTATTGGACAGATGGAACCAAGGCTGCCGGAGGGGAAGCAATTTGTCTGAGGTCATACCACGAGTTAGGGTTGAACCGGGACCCTCGCCAGGCTCAAGAAACTCAGGTTGAAATGCAATGAGATCAGATGGCCCAAGAAAGGGAGATTTGCCTCTGTCTCTCGTTGCCAGAGGAGAGCGTATGTCCTCTCATGCACATATTTTGCATTAATTTTAAATTCCACAAGTAATACATGAATATTGTTTCCGTGAAAATAATTTTAAATTATAAACAAAGCTGATGTCCCCTCTGACCACCCCGCTTAAACCCTCTCCCCTCTGAGTCCCCCAGAGGTGTCCGCCGTCATCAGTTTGATGTATTTTCTTCCAAAAATTCCCCTGGATCATTACAAACATGTGTGTGAGTATCCATAAAAATAAGCTAGGATTGTTTAGTGTGATCATTTTACAGGAGTAGCACCATATGCCCTGCGTTCTTCTGAAAGATGGTTTTTCCGCCTCAACACTATGACTTTGAGTCCTTTCTGTGTGAGTGCGTATTGATCTACCTTTCTTTTTTTTTTTTCAACGTTTATTTATTTTTGGGACAGAGAGAGACAGAGCATGAACGGGGGAGGGGCAGAGAGAGAGGGAGACACAGAATCGGAAACAGGCTCCAGGCTCTGAGCCATCAGCCCAGAGCCCGACGTGGGGCTCGAACTCACGGACCGCGAGATCGTGACCTGGCTGAAGTCGGACGCTTAACCGACTGCGCCACCCAGGCGCCCCGATCTACCTTTCTTTTTAACTGGCACATTGTAACCAACAGCGTGTGTCCCGGTGTCATGATCTGTTCCCCTAATGGAGGAGATTTAGGCCATTCTGGGCTTCTCCTGTTACAAGCAACGCTAGAACCGCTTGTCGTAGGGTGTGCACATTTTTAGCTTTATTAGAGGCCGTCAGGTTGTTCTCCGGAGGGGCTGTTAGAATACACACTCCCATCCCTAGTTTCCAGGAGTACTCCTTTCTCCACAGGCTCACCAACACTTCTCCCTGTCAATTCCCATTTTCCCATTTGATGGGAACCACTGCTTCTTTGATTTATACTCTCCCCGCTGCTGCTGAGGCTGGGCATTCTATTGTGACGCTCCTATGTATCTCCTTGTGTGTGAATTGCGTGTTAATGTCAATGTTAATAACATTTTCTTTTGCATTTGACTTTTCTCCCAACCCTGCTTAAAAAGAAATTAAAACACTTAAGCCCTGCTGAAATTCAAAATGAATCATAGCTCAGAAATCTCAGGCTGCATGAGAGAATGATTCGAAATGTTGTTTTTAAAGGGTGGGGTGATGAGGCTCGATGGGGAGATGGGGACGACAGGCAGATCCAAAATGAAAATAGTCCTCCTGGAAACTGGGAGCAGAAAGCAGAGGGTGTGGACGTTTTGAGTCAAATCTGCAAATCCCTTTGCTGATAACCAAATGCTGGTGCCGAGGCCACACGGAACAGGGGCACCGAGACCGGTAGAAGGCTTTGCCCACAGACCCAGTCAAAAATATTTGATTAATAATTTTTATATTGATTACACATTAAAACGATAATATGGTAGATATATTAGGTTAACTAAAATATATTGCTAAAATGAACTATACCTCTTTCTTTGTGTTTAATGTAGCCACCAAAGAATTAGAAATTATATATGGGGGGGGGGCGCCTGGGTCGCTCAGTCAGTTGAATGTCGGACTTTGGTTCAGGTCATGATCTTGCAGTTCACGAGTTTGAGCCCCGCACTGAGTTTGCTGCTGTCGGCACAGAGCCGGCTTCAGATCCCCTCTCTCTCTCTGCCCCTCCCCTGCTCACACTGTCTTTCAAAAATGAATAAACATTTATTTAAAAAAAAAGATATATGTGGCTCACATCATATGTCTATTGGATGGTGCTGGTCTACCAGACGGGGCCAAATAAGTTTCTGATCCCAGCGCTTCAATCAAAAACGCCATAGGTCACCTTCTCATCTAGCCCTAATTGACCTTACAGGGATGTACAGACAGGAGCCAAACTCATGCGTTTCTTCTTCTTCTTTTAACTTATTTTAACATTTATCTATTATTGAGAGACAGAGCATGAGCGTGGGAGGGGCAGAGGGAGAGGGAGACCCAGAATCCCAAGCAGGCTCCAGGCTCCAGCGGCCACCACAGAGAGCCTGACGTGGGGCTCGAACTCGCCAACCGCGAGATCACGACCTGAGCTGAAGTCGGACGCTTAACCGACGGAGCCCCCCAGGCGCCCCAGTGCAGTTCTTCTTCCGTGGAAACTCAAATATTTATTAGGGTGACACGGTCCAGGGCCTGCTCTGCCTCACATCTCGTAGAGGTCGCCCAGGGAGGGTGGAACGGTCACGCCATCCTGGGTTCATCGAAAAGCAGTTTCGATTAGAACCAGAGCCAATTCAGTTGGCCGACTTCACGGGCAAGGAGCGGAGGAGGGGGGTGGCGGCGGGGGGGGGGGGGGGGAGGATCATCTCTCTCATCGCCGCGGGCCTCTGAGACGCCTCACGTTGTCTCCTGCTATTAAACTTTCATCGCCCGATTGCTGACTTTCATTTCTCAAACACAATTGCTTTGGACTCCACCAGCTTATCAATTAGGATTCTTGCAAGGAACAGAAAAAAAGCAACTCGAAATGGCTTCAGGAAAAAGGCTAAAAGGAGGAGGGATGTTTACCGGCTCCGCTATTATTTTTCTAGCGCTGCCATAAGAAATGTATATAGTTCTAGGGGCCAAAGGTCCAAAATCAAGGTGTCAGCAGGGCCGCCCGCCCCCTGGAGGCTCCGGGGGAGAATTGGCTGTGTGCCTCTCCCAGCTTCTGGCGGTCCCTGGGGGTTCCTTGGTTGGTGGAAGCAGGGGTGGGGGGGCGGGTGGGTGTCGCTCGAATCTCTGTCTCCACTTTCACACGGCTCTCGTCTGTGTTTCAGTGTGTTTTCTGTCTCACGAGGACATTCTCCTTGGATTGAGGCCCGACCCTAACCCAGGATGAGCTCACCTCCATCCCTCCCCTGGCCACACCTGCTTTGAAGACCCTATTCGCTAATCAGGCCACCCGCTGAGGTCCAGTTGAACATGCATTTGGGGAGGAATCGCTCTCCATTCGCCACAACTAGGTTCACCGCCAACTCCTGGACCAACTGGCAGGGGCGGGGCTCACCTTCTCGGCGCCTGCGCACTCAGCCTGCTTGCTTGCTCGCAGGCATTGCTGTCACTCGCAGGCTCCACGCGGTGGCCAGAAGGTGACGGCGGCCCCAGACTTACGTGCTCTCCGGCGCAAGTCCAAGAGCAAAGAGACTTTTCGTGAAAGAGGAGTAGAAGACCCCAGGGGAGGGGCTAGGACACCCACACCCACAGGGCTAGGACGTGCGGGTGGGCGCCTAGGTCTGAGCAGGAGCTTCCGGGGAGTTGCTGCCCCAGATACCAGTGAAGCTTGGGCGCCTAGGTAGCTCGGCCGGTTAAGCATCTGACTTCAGCTCAGGTCCTGATCTCACGGGTTTGTGGGTTCGAGTCCTGCGCCGGGTGAGCATGAGCCCTGCTTCCGGGAAAACAGGAGCCCCACTTGGGATGAGCCCTGCTTCTCTCTCTCTCTCACTCTCTGCCCCTCTCTCACTTGCGCTGTCTCGAAAAAAAACAGAAAGGAGCCAGGGAGGCCGGGGAGGAGGTTGTTCCAGATGAACATGGTTTCCCTGACACAATTACGGTCGACGTGGGTAAGATAAAGTGGAGACTGGTAAGAGCTATTGGGTTTGAGGATATTGTTGGAGCAGAAACAGCAGGCCTGTGAGGTTGATTGGCTGCAGAATGGAGTCAGTGGAGTCAGGGTGGAGAGGAAATTAAGGATGAGGACAATTTTCGGCTTAGGACGCTGCATCTGAGCCTGGAAACATGGAGGGCACAGAACGATATGGGGAAAGATGCTAAGAGTTGGTTTTGAACAGACCAAGGTCAAGGTGCCCGAGGAGCATCCAGGTGGAGGGCTTCTAGGCCTTTGGAGATACCAGAAAATTGGGCTGTGGATGGAAAGAATTGAAGGCTGTGGATCATGTGGCTCGGAGAGCAGCCACGAGTGTCTCGCTCCCCGTCCCATACAGCGTGTGGGGACAGACACGGGACCTAAAGCCTTTCCTTTTCTCTTCCTCTGCCCTCTCTGTCACTTGTCTCTACCCTATTTCAATCAGATAAAGAAAGCAAAGAGGGCAACACATCATCATGGGGGGCAGGAGATAAGCATCTGCGTGGGGCCGCCCCACAGCAAACCCGGTGGAGTTCTAGGCTGAGAGACAGAGCCTGGCATCAAGGTCAGGTTGGCCGCTAGGAGGAGCACAGATCGGGCTCCTCCTCGCTATGACACACACGGGGGAAGAGGTGGGGTCTTGGCTCAGCGTGGCTGCTGGATTCCTTCTGTCCTTCAGCCCCGAGGCTGCAGAAGCCCCCACCTGCGCTTACTTACCTGACCTGCCCACACCCCCATCATCTTTTCACTCAGGCTGCCAGGTTCTAGAAGAGGGAGAGGCAAAATAGTGCTCCCCTCCACCTGCAGACTGCCCGGCGCTCCCACGAGGAGTCACGACCACTCCCTTTCTGTCTTCAGATCTCCCACAAGTGCCTCTCATCAGCACGATCTAACTGGACTCGTAGGGGCACCCGAATCCAGAAAAAAGTCCCTCCCAGGCTGTATCCCTCTAGGTACAGGAGAGAGCTTAGGAGGGCAGGAGGGTCTCAGGTATGAACAGACAAAATATATCCACACATGATGAGTGAACCCCCTCCCCTAACATCATCACATCAGGGATTAAATTTCAACGTAATGAATTTTGAGAGATTGCAAACAGTCCGCCCGTAGACACCCCCCGGATCTCACTGGCTTACAACCACAAACGTTTATGTTTCATGCTCACGGGTCTGCAGGTTGAGTGGGGTCCAGCTGAGCTGGGCTCACGGGGCTCCAAATTGCAGGTGGGGTTGATGCAACCCCGTGCTCTTTATTTGGGGCTGCTGGCTGCTTAGGCTCGTGTTCTCCTTATGGTGCAAGGCAGAGAACAAGAGGGAAACCGAAGCACGCACACAGTTGAAGTCTCTGTTCCAGTCACATCTGCACATGTTCTGTTGCCCAAAGCAGGCGCCCAGTGCAGCTTTAAAAAGGCAGGGGAGAGACAGGGGGTGCCCCTCTCCCAGAGGGCGTGGCCCGGACAAGGAGGGATCAAACATGTATGGACAAATAGGAATATATACGACAAAGCCCAAGAGAAAAGACACACAGTCTCTGACAGCGGGGATCTCCCAGTGGAACAGCCCTGTTCATATCACCCCAGAGCAGGCTTTTGGTCTCGAGACCCCTTAGTATTCTTAAAACCTGTTGAAGACTCCAAAGACATTTTGTTTATGCGGTATATCTATCAATATTGAGAAATTAAGACCAATCAATGTTTTAGATATTTATTAATTTACTTAAACGTAATGGGCGAAGGGGAGCCCGGGTGGCTCAGTCGAAGTTGGAACCGTCCAACTTCGTCTCAGGTCATGATCTCACAGCTCGTGAGTTCGAGCCCCGCATCGGGCTCTGTGCTGACAGCTCAAAGCCTGGAGCCTGCTTTGGATTCTGTAGGTCTCTCTCTCTCTCTCTGCCCACCCTCCACCCCCCTCAAAAATAAACATTAAACAAATTTTTTAATTACACGCGAAACCCATTTTGTCCACAAATAACACATTTGCGCTTACAACTTCTTTTTCTCAAAGGAAGCAAACATTTAGTGAAAAAAGTGGCACTGTTTTATAGTTTTGCAAAATCTCTTTAGAAGTTTAGGTTAATAATATAGCTGGATGCTTCTGTATTCCATATGTTCTGTATTCGATACGACGCGTCTTTTGAAGAAAATCTGGCCTCGCACAGATATGGACAAGGAAGGGGCATTTCAATCGCTTTTTCAAACATGGGTGGATGTTCTTTGCTACTACATCAAAGGTGTGCAAGTAATAGTTTCTTGAAAGTTATTTGCAGAGTGGAATCCGAAACCATACCGTGAGACTTTTCATCTTTTGTTGTATTAAAGTCCACTGGCCCTGTGGCATTTTAATGGACCCTTCCCCCATACGCGATTTTGTACTGGTCCTCTGAAATGTGCAGGCCGTCCAAAAGGTTGACACATTTCATCGCGTGATATCGAAACACCACGCTCACTCCTACCCCTGTGGATCTCGGAAGTGGTGAAGCACTAAGAGCGTGTCACCAAGCTCCCAGTGACGCGTACAAACTTGCCAAACTTCCGTGCGTGTTCTCGGGCTCGAATTTCGTCATCGGCAAAAACCGTGTTGTTTTCCCTGAAGTAACCGGCAGGCTCTCGTCATTCGTTTTTGAGACAATGTTTGCCAAACACCTGAGTCCCAATAACCGCAGTTTTTCCGCCGGCCCCCCCTTCGGATGAAAGCGGGGTTCCGTGACAAAAATGTAGCTTGCTCAGTGCGCGTTCCGCCCCCAAAGCGGTTTCCCGGAGACAAGCATCACGCTTCGTATGCAAGGGAACTTCCCTGTACATACTTCTCGTTGTCAACACGGAGTGTTAAAAATATGTGGGCTCAGAAGTTGACATCTAATAAAAGAAAAGTCTGCTTTATGGAGGACGTTCTTAAGTGAAGCCGGCATCTTATTGTCGGTTGCAGGGTGTGGCAGTGAAAAATTCAAAACTTATTGGCATGGCGTGGTGCCTCTGCCTTGATTTTCACGGTAGTTTTACCCCTTGTATTGGTCAGGCTTCTCCAGAGAAACGAAATGAATAGAACGTGTCTATATGGAGAAAGAGAGATTTTTGATAAGGACTTAGCTCACGTGATTATGGAGGCCAGCAAGTCTAAAATCTGCAGGACAGGAGAGTCAATGTTCTAGTTCAAGTCCAAAGGCCATCTGCTGTAGAGCCAGGGATGGCTGACAGATAAGGTCCAAATGTCGGCTGCTGGAGAATCCTCTCTCTTGCTCAGGAGAGTCTGGTCTTGGACTTTCTGTGCTACTCAGGCCTTCAACTGATTGGACAAGGCCCACCCACAGTATGGATAGCAAACTGCTTTCCTCAACGTTTATCCATTTAAACGTTACTCTCATCCAAAACACCCTCACCGAAACATCCAGAATAATTTTTGACCTAATATCTAGGCACCCCGCGACCCAGCCAAGTTGACACATAACATTTGTTTTTAATGTTTTTTATTTATTTTTGAGAGAGACAGACAGAGTATGAGCAGGGGAAGGGCAGAGAGAGAGGGAGACACAGAATCTGAGGCAGGCTCCAGGCTCTGAGCTGTCAGCACAGAGCCCGATGTGGGGCTGGAAGTCGTGAACTGCAAGATCATGACCTGAGCTGAAGTCAGACGCTCGATGGACTTTGCCGCCCAGGCGCCCGACACATAAAATTGACCATCGCACGCACCATTGCTTTTGTCCCATCAGTGCCAATGTCAACACGGTGTAAAGGGCAAACAATGCTTTTGTATTATTATAAAGATAGTTTTGGCCTGTACACCCCCCCCCCCAAAGGGTCTCAGTGACTCAGGAATCCTCAGACTACACTTAACGAACTCCTGCCCTCTAGAGAAATCCAGCATTTGGCACACGCAGGGCTTCGTTCAGCCTCTTTGAGCACTCTCCCAAATAGGAACGGACATGCCCAGACATTTCGCAATGCAACGGTGACACAGCACCACACACCTATTCAAATGGCCCCAATCCAGAACACTGTCGACACCAGAGGCTGGCGAGGACGCAGGATAATAAGAGCTCTCGTACGTGGCTGGTCGGAATGCAAAGTGCTACAGACACTGTGGAAGACGACGTGATGGCTCCTTACAAAACCCCACGCACTCTTCCCGTGCGTGCAAGGCAGCGATCGTGCTCCTTTGGTCCTTAGGCCAAACGACTGAAAACTTATTGTTACAAGAGGGTGGGAGAGACGCTGGTCCTTGTCCCGCTGAGTCGAGGAATGAATCTCACGGACAACAGAGAGTGAGCAAAGCGACAGAGTGTATTGAGGGAAAGTGTAAAGGTCTCAAGAGTGAGAGGGGTCCCCAGGGGGTTGCCGCTGAGGATTTCCGTCCCTGACTTTTTATTGGGACCTTATCGGAAAGTTTGTGAGACTCCACCCATGGCACCTAGCCCAGGCGGGTCTGGAATACGTTTTCCCTTTTTTCTCCCCCCCCCCCAAAACCCTGCTGCTTCTTCAGCCTCCCACTTGGAGCTGCAGTCTGCCTCCCCGAGAGTCCCTTATCTCTCCCTGCCTGACGTTAACCCTTTCCACATTCCTTTTGTCCCCGCAAAAACCTGCACACAGATGTTTATAGCAGCTCTGTTCAACACTGCCAAAATTTGGAGGCAACCAAGGTGTCCTCCAGTAGACGAAAGGGACAACTAAACGGCGGTACATCCAGACAGTGGAGTATGATTCGGCGCTAAAAAGAAATGAGCTAGCAAGCCGTGTTTCTTGCGTGAAACAAGGAGGAAACTTACATGCATTTAAACTTACAAGGGCAAGAAGCCAATCTGAAAAGGCTACGTACGGTACGATTCCAGCTATGTGACATTCTGGAAAAGGCAAAACTGTAGAGACAGTATACAGATCAGCGGTTGCCAGGACCTGGGGATGAGGGGAGGCATGGATAGGCAGAGCACAGGAGAAGATTTATAGGGCAGTGGAAATACCCTACGATGTTGTAAAAGGGGAACGACAGACTTTGGGTGATAATAATGTCAATGTAGGTTCGTCCTTGGTAACAAATGTACCACTCTGGTGAGTGACCACTGGTAATGAGGGAGGCTATGGGTGCGAGGGGACAGAAGACATGTGAGAACTCTCTCTGCCTCCCTCTCAACTTGGTTGTATGTCTAAAACTGCTCTAAAAAAGAGTCTTAAAAAAAAAGAACTAGAAGACCATTTTTGCCATGTGGCCTGATTCGTGAACTTGGCGTTTACCAACTCTAGGGTGGGATGGGATTTGGGGTCAGAAGTATCATCAGAAGAGAGAGGAGGTTGTGAATAACTTCTGAGAGATTTGGGGGAAATCGTTCCAGAGGAAATGGTGAGGAAATCGGGCCTTGGCCAGAGCGGGAAAGCCAAGGACGGGCATAAGAGAGGCCTTGTTACGGACAGGCCACGGCGATTGCTTCTGTGGAAGGCAGGCACTAACTGCCGTTTGGGTGAGCTCCCCCTTTATCCCGGTGGTGATGGGGCCCATCCAGGGAGCTCTGACGAGGGGAGTGAGATGGCAAAACGCGGGCAAAGTGAATTGGGGTGCTGAGAGCGTGGCTCTCCACGTCGGCTCCACCACCTGCTCGCCATGTAACCTTGGAGGGGTTTTGTAACGTCTGTGTCACACAAGTGTTGGTGCCTGGCACGCGGTAAGGGCTCGGTGAATGTGCACAATCGCCGTGGGAGCGATGGTGGCGATGATGGGGACGTTTGGAGAAAGGTCCCTCTGGAAAGCACCCGAAAGAGGTACGTCTGGACACAAGGAGGCTCCTTTGAAAAGCCCCAACAATTTGCCAAGGGCTGGGGCTGAAACATCGTCCAGGAAACCTGGTAGGTAGGGATCATTGCCAGAGAGCTGGGGGACCCACTGGGGGAGGAAGGGAAGAACTCTTGCGCCTGCTCAGGGCTGCTCCCTAAAGCACACGGGACGGAAACCCAGCAGAGGCGGGAGCCAGATACGAAGAAGTGGGGAGACCCTGAGGATGGCGGGCGGAAGTCTGGAAGAGTAAAGACGAGCAACAGAACAGAGTTCTCCCTCCTTGGCTCCTTAATGCGGGAAGAGGATGTCTCTTAAGCCAAAGAAATGGAAACCCAAAGGCTCCCTCCTACCAGCTTGATTAAGTGCGGTTTTGGCAGGGGTGGTGAGAGCCGGGGATGAGAAGAGAATGGACCGAGTCACGGCTCCTCTTAAATCCTCCCAGTTGGCAACGGCCTGAGGAAACTCCTCCTGAGGCTACGCTGGGCCTCTCCGTCATCCGGTAAATGGGATCACTTCCGTGTTAGGAACTTAGCTATTAGGTAACTTGGCCACCTTGGATGCACCATCGACAGAAGTCTGGGCGGCGACAGCCAGAGAGCTTCAGCCTTACTTTTTTTCTTCTTATGTTATTTGACACCCTGATCCACATGCTTTAAAAAAAAAACCAGGGGCGCCTGGGTGGCGCAGTCGGTTAAGCGTCCGACTTCAGCCAGGTCACGATCTCGCGGTCCGTGAGTTCGAGCCCCGCGTCAGGCTCTGGGCTGATGGCTCAGAGCCTGGAGCCTGTTTCTGATTCTGTGTCTCTCTCTCTCTCTGCCCCTCCCCCATTCATGCTCTGTCTCTCTCTGTCCCAAAAAATAAATAAACGTTGAAAAAAAAAAATTAAAAAAAAACCAAAAAACTCACAAGGACACTAACCTAACAAGGGCCATGTTTGCTATCAGACAATCTCCTCTGAGTACCTAGCAAGACCAGGGAGGGGAAGGTCTGATGAGGGTGCCCGGCGACTCCCAAATTGGCAAGAACAGAATGAATTAATCGCAGCGTCGATCAAATGAGTGTTTTTATACGAAGAACACAACACGCTTGTAACCTCTCTGTGTCCTCCGGGGCACCTCAGAGGAGGGCTTGGGTGTTACCTGGTCACATTACCTCTGCTTTGTTAGAAGGTTTTCCCTCCTGTCTCATGAAATTGGAACCTATCGGACACAGGGGCATCAAACAAAGGGGCCTGTGCACGGGGCCCACACCTGTCCCCACCTCTCAGAAGACATAGTTGCCGAGTGTCCCCGTTACCACTATTCACCACTGGATGTATCGTCCCCATGAAGGACTCTGCGTTTCAAATTTCATGCCTGGGAGCTTTCTGAGAAGTCTCTAGAAGGAGGTGGTTTTTATCATCAGCCAAATACTTCAGCCTGGAGTGGTTTATTTTATTTTATTTTTTAATCTTTTTTAATGTTTGTTTATTTCTGAGACAGAGAGAGACAGAGCATGAGCGGGGGAGGGGCAGAGGGAGAGGGAGACACAGAGTCCAAAGCAGGCTCCAGGCTCTGAGCCGTCCGCACAGAGCCCGACGCGGGGCTCGAACTGTCAAACCGTGAGATCGTGACCTGAGTCGAAGTCGGTCGCTCAACCAACTGAGCCACCCAGGCGCCCCCAGCCTGGTGTGGTTTAACACAACTCTCTTTGCTTGATGCCTGATTTTTCCAACTATGCCAAGAAAAATGGGCTCCATCTAATCCATGATTATAGAGGCATGAGTTCATTAGAAGGAAACTGTTTCATTGGTTAAAAGATGTCTTTAGGGGCACCTGGGTGGCTCAGTCAGTTGAGCGTCTGACTTTGGCTCAGGTCATGATCTCACGGTTCGGGAGTTCGAGGCCCACATCGGGCTCAGCGCGGTCAGCGTGGAGCCTGCTTGGGAATCTCTCTCTCTCCCTCTCTCTCTGTCCCTCCCCTGCTCGTGTGCTCTGTTTTTTTCTCTCTCTCTCAAAAAAATAAACTTAAAAAATTTTGTAAAAAGATGTCTTGAGTTAAGACCATGTGATAATAAAGATATTAATATTGACAATGATAAAGACAACCCAAATGGTTACCATTTTTCCGATACCCGTGATATCCCAGCCACATACGACTTCCAGCTGCAAAATAACCTTGCAACACGGGTGTTATTACCCACCACTTTATAGACAACAAATCCGAGACTCACAGAGAAGAGCTGGCTCGCCCGGTGTTACCCCGCTGATGTATGTGTGGCAAGGCCCAGATTTAGACCCGCATCCTGCAAACTAATTGATCTGACCGCCATTATGTCTCTCTAGTTATTTCTTCCCAACTGGCTCCATGCAGAAATTCAAAGGAATTCCTGCCTAAGCTTCAGCCTCACTAAAGGGGCTGGCCTGGTCCTTCCCTCGTGGGGCTTCAGTGATATGCTTGCTAAGCCTGTCACCGCCACGCTTAATTTCTTCCGAGCTCCCTTCCTGGGATCTGTCCCAGATCCGTGTGAAATCAAGGCCATTCCTGACCCAGCCCCACCCACGCTCCACCTCCACTCCCTCCCCGAGTGGTCCGTACCCATCTCTCTCCTTCCCTCCACTCACCCCTGCTACTCTACTCTACTCTAGCTTTCTGCCAGAGCTTCGCTCTCTGCACCCCTGAAGGCCTGGTTCACCTCGCATTACTTGAGAATTACAGCCTTATCGGCACAAGAAAGGCCTCGGGCGCTAGGTAGGAAGACTTCAGAAATGTTTGCCGATTGGGATGAAAGCCTGGATGGATACAAACTGGGGTGGGTTCTGCAGGGCCCCCACCTCGGAAAAAGAAACGTTGAAGTCATACCCCCCACCCAGTACTTCCGAAAGTGAGCTGATTTGGAAGCAGGGTCATTAGAGATACGATTATTCAATTTAAGATGAGATAGTACTGGAGCGGACCCCTAATCCAGTATTGCTGGTGACCTCATAAGAAGACGGTCACGATGGGCGCCTGGGTGGCGCAGTCGGTTAGGCGTCCGACTTCAGCCAGGTCACGATCTCGCGGTCCGTGAGTTCGAGCCCCGCGTCGGGCTCTGGGCTGATGGCTCAGAGCCTGGAGCCTGTTTCCGATTCTGTGTCTCCCTCTCTCTCTGCCCCTCCCCCGTTCATGCTCTGTCTCTCTCTGTCCCAAAAATAAATAAACGTTGAAAAAAAAAAATTTTTAAAAAAAAAGAAGACGGTCACGAGAAGACGTGAACGTGGGAAGGAACCACAGCACGCGCCAATAAAGGCAAAGATTGGAGTTTACCCAATGGCAGGCCAAGGAATGCCAAAGGTCGGGGCAAACCACAGAAGCCCGAAGAGGCAAGGAAAGGTCTCGGAGGGAATGTGCGTGCCTATACGTTGATTTCCAATTTCTGGCATCCAGACCGGTGAGACAACACGTTTCCATTGTTCCCAGCCACCCCATTCGTGGTGCTTTGCCACAGCAGCCCTAGAAAACGAATGCGTAGCTCACCTCTGTTTCCTACTAGTTTTTCTCATTATTTTCTCCACACTTCCTGCATTTTTACAACCAACGTGTAAGCCGGTCATTCGCATTCGAAGGTACACATCGCTGACTATTTTTTTTTTTTTCCAACGTTTATTTATTTTTGGGACAGAGAGAGACAGAGCATGAACGGGGGAGGGGCAGAGAGAGAGGGAGACACAGAATCGGAAACAGGCTCCAGGCTCCGAGCCATCAGCCCAGAGCCCGACGCGGGGCTCGAACTCACGGACCGCGAGATCGTGACCTGGCTGAAGTCGGACGCTTAACCGACTGCGCCACCCAGGCGCCCCATGCTGACTATTTTCAAATCCAAAGAATACCGAAGTGTACAAACTACAAATCGACGCCCTCCCGTAATCTAACCTCTTGGCAACAACTCGTTTATGTGTTAAATAAAGGACCTATTACCTACTTCATCCCAGACTAAGTAGTGTGGACACATCCGTCCATAAAACAACTCGTTTTGCTTTTTCCAAATGTCTAAGTCAGCTTGGGCCGTGTATTGCTTTCATCGTCAGAAAAATAAGGGTAGGAAGGAAATGGAATTTTAGGGGGGAGGAACAAAAAAAGAAGTCCTCAGGAAGCGTGCATACCAGGCTCCCTTCCCCGTGGCCCAGGGGAGGAGGAGAGAGGCCCGGGCCTCTCCCTAGAGAGGGAGGCACAAGCCTGGGCTCGACGATCCAGTGACGCTGACGGCCACTGTCGCCACGATGCCTCCTGCAGGTTGCGCTGGGCTATCATTTCGCGAATGTTATCTCCTCTCATGCTCACCTCAGTGCTCTGAGGCAGGGACCATTGTCATCTTCACTTTCCAGAAGAGTCTTCTGCTGCCACTTGCCACGTATGGAATCTCAGGAGTTTGCAAATTTGGGACCAGACTAAATTGCTTAGGATGATCAGCTATCTGTCACCGCGTGCCCAATTACCCCCAACGTGGGAGCTTAACACAGCACGCGTATGTTATGCCACATGGTCTGCGGGCCAGGTGTCTGGGAGCAGCTCAGCGGGGTCCTCCAAGTCAGGGAGTCCTACCAGGCTGTGTGATCGAGGTGACAGGGCGGTGGTCATCTCGAGGCTCAGCTAGCAGTGGATTCACTTTTAGGCTTTCGAGAGGGTTCGTTCGGTGGAGGGCTTGTTCAGAGCCTGGCTGTGCGGGCCTCTCCATACGACAGCTGCCTTCATCGGAGCACAGAGTCAAGAGGGCGGGGGGGGGGGGGGGTGCCGGGGGGACGGAAGTCACCGTGTTTTATAACCTAACCTCTCAAGTGACCTCATTTTTGCTGCATTCTGTTGGTTAGAAACAAGTCAATAATTGCAGTTCACACTCCAGGGGAAGGGATTACACAGGCTGCAAATACCAGGAAGTGGCCATCACTGGGCATCATTGTAGAAGGCCTCCGGCCACATTTGGGACAACCGAGAAGATATGGAGCTCAGCCACCGGAAGATCAGTCTACCCTCTTCTCCAACCCACAGGGAAAAAAAAATATGTATATGTATTCAGAAATATGTGCATATGCATATATATACAAATACATATATACAACCACACACGTATACATATATGTATATGCACATATATATGCATAGGTACACATACACGAACTATATACAAGTTGTCTTGTATATGTATATGTATGTATGTATATGTATATGTATGTATGTATATGAACAATATATACACAGGTGCATGGATGTGTGTATACAAATACACCCACATGTGCATATACATATACAAGTTGAATGAGATCACCTAGACGTGACCAGCGCTCATACTCTGGTTATATTTCTTCCTTAATACGGTCATCGGCAAGTAGCACTTCTCTTGGGACAGTCTTGGTAGACTGGGGACAAATCTCATCCTGTTACATGGTACCTGTGAGTGTGGGTGTGCAATTTTTTTTTTTTTTCTTACAGAGTGTATTTTGGAGGAATACCAAACTACGGCCTGATCTTGAAGGAAAGGATTGTCAGCAGGAAGGGGAAAGTGTCAGAACCGGATCTTAGAACATCATATCGATCTGAACGTTCATACGAACAGATTGCTTTGCTAGGTCGCTTCCCCAAGAGAAGAACCACGCCGAGGGAGTGGGGACACGTGGGTGGAAGCTGAGATGCGTAAAGGATGGGGGCTGAAGGGGCAGAGCAGGGAGGAAAGACCAAGCAAGCCAGAGCTGGAAATTCCTTCCAGACTTAATAATCCCGGGCATCATTAGTAACCAAAGCAAGACTTCAGAACATATGTTTTGTGTTGACAGTGGACCCTTAATTAAAACAGCCCCGGTGAAAAACAGCCTGATTAAAAGAAAAGTAGTGCTTAAGAATAATTTGACTGTCGATTGACATGGGCTGGCAGAGGGCAAGGAACGTCCCTCTCTGGTTCTAAGCTCCTCCAGGGGACCGGGAACCGGGTTTCCCTCCCCGCGTCAGGCGGCATGCTGGGCATTGCACAGCCCTCGCGCTGTTTACTCCTCCAAACCAATTTCGTTTCCATTTCAGAGGGGAAGGAACGAAGCCAGAGAGGCGAGGGGATTTGCTGGGGGCGTCCGGCTAGCCTGCCCGGGGAAGAGCCGTGAACTCAGAGGGGCTCCTTTGGTGTAGCTTTCCCTTGCGCACCATTCTGGTTGTCCCAATGAATCAGAATGTCTTGTCAGTTATAAAAACCATATGCCTCCTCTGCGCATTCCTTCTCGGGGAAACCGGTGGTTTTAGGTCCCCTTGGTGTTGCTCGAGGGCACGGCAACCCAATGCCTCCATTTCATCCATGGTCTAGAATGCGCTGGGGTGGGAGCGAGATGCCCCGTGCAGTTGTCTGCCTGCGGTTCCAGGAAGCGGCAGAGATGCGGCGGTGGGACTGAGAACAAGGGAGGCTTATTCCATCGGACAGCTGAAATCATTTTTGGAGTTGACGAAATGAACCACTTCCTGGGAAGATTAGACCTTTACTGGGGAAATAAGGTTGTCTCGGGAAGCAGATTTACTCTAACTCCAACTGGGGTTGGAGAGGAGGTTTCAGGGGAAGGGCAAAGAATGTGGCCCTCCGTGGGATGTTGCCGCAGCTTTCACTTTTGGGGACCCCCAGAGGCACGCGCATGCTCAGGAGATCCGTGGTTTCCCCCCAAATCCTATGAGGTGACACGAGTATTAGCCCCACTTAAACGTGACCCTTCACTGTCGTCTTTTTTTTTTTCCTCCTTTTTTTTTTTTTTTTTTTTTTTGCTTCCCAAACTTCTTTGACCACGGACTAATTTTTTTCCTTTTTTTTTTTTTTTTTTTTTATTTCCTAGCGAAATAGGAATTTGTTGTCCTAAATGACCAACTTTCGTAGGTGAAGTAAAAACCAGAGTTAGAATTTGAGAGACCTGTCATCGGCTCTCTCCAGTAGCTAAGTCGACAGCCTCTTTGTTAATATCCTGTGACTTTTCCACCCCCCCAGAGTCTTGGCTGATGGTTCCCAGAGGGGTCATCTGACCCAGTGGGACCAACAGGATGCCTTCCCTGGGACTTGAACACGGGCTCAGAAAACATGCCAGTCATTCTCTGAGGGCCGAAACTGCAGCATTAAGAATCTCAGGCCACGTCACCATCCATCATACCTCAGCAGAGCCAGTCTGCAGTAAAAGAGAATAAGCTGTCTACAGAGAAAGGCCAAGAAATGAGACAAAAGCAGTGTTCTAGAACATTCCCTGCCCTGGTTCTGACTGTTTCCTGAGCCCAGCTGGGTAGTTGCCCTTCCCGAACCTTGCTTTTTTGGACCTTCCGTGGATTCATGTGTCAGTAAAGTCCTCTTTTTACTGAGGAGTGGGTTTCTGACCCTGGCGACCGAAGTCCTAGCTAATGCATATACAAGAGGAATTCCCCTGGAGGACAGACCCAGTCCTTCTGAGAAATCAGGTGCCCTCACAGGGAGAGAAATTTGAAGCTTCAGCGGCACCTCAGCTTCTGTGTGACCATGCAGGGAACAACCCAAGGTTTAGGGCAGAGAGTGAGAACCTTCAGACTCCATAGTGGCTACTCTGCAGCGGCCAGGAAGACAATCGCTCCATTCCAGTCGATTCAGGCTGTGTTAGAACACCAAAACCGGGGTGCCTGGATGGCTCAGTCGGTTAGGCGTCCAACTCTTGGCTTCATGAGATCGAGCCCCACGTTGGGGTCTGTGCTGGCAACACGGAGCCCACCTGGGATTCTCTCCCTCTCTCTCCCCCCCCCGCCTCAAAATAAATAAATAAATAAACGTATGTATTTAAATAAAAAGAACACCGAAACCCACAAAGTAGGTGAGTCTCTGAAGCAGAAGTCTGAGAAATTCAATGAGAAAGTGAAACCATTTTATCCCCTGATTCCCTCGTGGAGCTGAACGGACTAACTCAGTTAACGAGGGGGATCCGTCTCTCCATCGGTGAGATGGAGACAGTGATCATCCTTGTGGGATAGGCGCACCGGATGGATTGATCAGCCCTGCGTGTGGAACATTGCAGGGACCTTCAGAGGTCTCTGTGGAGCATGCTTGCTGATGTGTCTGGAAACCAGCACACCACCATCAGGCCAGGCTGTGAAGGGGTGCACATCTTGGCCCCCCCCCCAGAGTTACGAGCACCCACATCAGCTTGTTAAAGACTCTGAGAAGTTCCGCAGCAGAAACCTGTTTTGTCTTTGTTTCAACTGGTGCTTCTCAGACTTCTTTGACCACAGAATCTCCTCCTCTCTTTTCCCATACAATACACTTAAAAAAAAAAAAAAAATGGCTCAAGGCTCTAACAGCTCACCTCAGCTAATTCTGCCACAGGGCAAAGACAAATAACGTCTCCAACAAATAGGCTCTGCAGGTCCTGCAGGTGTCACCTTACTGAAGATGTTACGCTAGCCTGGATTTTGTTCTCATGGCTTCATGTGACCTAGTCAGCGTTCATATTTATAAAGCAGTGGGAAAATTATATATCTGTCTTGATTTACTAGGAGGGAAAAATTAAGTCTCTTGGACTTGGGGAAATTTCCACCTCATGCTGCCGTCCCAGGAAAGGAAACAATGAAACCAACACAGTAACGTTTTATCTGCCCTGCTTACTGAGGAATTGAATGGCTAGAAAAATCGACTTTGTAGTAAAATTACCCATCAGGGAATCTGCATATTGAAGACGACCTGGGACAAATTCACAGCTTGGGGCAAGCAGAGATAGGAGGAATGACTATAGACCCAAGGACAAGATTATGGCTTCCAGCTCGGACCTTACTGGATGTGACCTTAGGCCAGTCCTTTGCCTCAGTTGTGCCTTCTGATCCTTGAGAATAATAATGACAATATCTCCCTCTGGGTCCGTTGTGATAATCAGGGGAGGTTGTGGCTATGACGATGTTTGGTCATCGGGGAAATCTTATCACCCACATTATATTAAATGTGTTACATTTGGGACATATTAAATTAAATTCGTTCTGTGCTACATCTAAGCAGTATAATATGATTGAAATTTTGCGAACAATGTGTGTATATAACAGAGATGGGCACACTTTCCGTAAAGAGCTACAGGCATAAATATTTTAGGATCTGTAGGCAATATGGTGCCTGTCACAAGTACTCAACTCTGCCACGGTAGAGAGAAAGCAGCCACAGAGAGTAATGTAAATAAATGGTTGCGGCCGTGTGCCAATAAAACTTTATTTATAAAAGCAGGCGGCCAGCCAGACTTGGCCCCTAAGCTGCAGTTTGCCAACTTTGTATATCTATGCCAACTGGTGTATAAGATTCCACAAGTTACCTGCACCAAAAAAGTTTAAAAAATAAATTAAAAAACAAAAAAAAGTATGCCAGGAGTACGAGATTCTTTGTGGCAACTTTAAAAACTAATTTTCCTTTAACACTATAATGTGTGTTTTACAACGAATACAAAATAGGCATCTTTTATCAAACTAACCTGGTTGTAATAAGATTCCAAGGATTGTCACGGGATTTCTACACGCAGCAGAACTGTGGATCCTGGGAACAGCTTTCAATTCCCACTTCCTTTGCTTCAAATTCCAACTCTGTAGGGGTCCTGGAGACCCTTCCCACATCATAGCCAAGGGCTGCTTTGTGGGAGGAGGGGCCTACATGCCATTGCAGAACCCACGTCTCACGATTACACAGGCTGGACTCTCCCTTTTGTCTGCTGCAACTCGACGATCTCACAAAACGGCATCCTCTCTACCAGTGGTTCGCAACTGGGGCTGAGGTTGTCCTCGCAGGGGACATTTGTCAGTGTCACCACTGGGGGCTTGCCGCTGGTATCCAGTAGGTAGAGGCCAGAGATACTAATAAACACGCTACAGTGCACAGGACATTCCCTACCGCAACAAAGAACTGGTCCAAAATGTGAGTAGTGCTGAGAAACCTCGCTCTGTACTAATAAACTTTATTTAAAAAAAATTTTTTTGACATTTATTTATTTCTGAGAGACAGAGAGAGACAGGGCATGAACAGAGAGAGAGGGAGACACAGAATCTGAAGCAGGCTCCAGGCTCTGAGCTGTCAGCACAGAGCCCGACGCGGGGCTCGAACTCATGAACCGCGAGATCATGACCTGAGCCGAAGTGGGACGCTCAACCGACTGAGCCGCCCAGGCGCCCCTGTACTAATAGACGTTATATTAATTAATATTATTATTTGTGACATAATGATACGTACTATAAATCATCATTGATAACATTACTATTAAAGTAATTCTTTATTGAATTACTTGAATATATATAAAGAATAATAAAGTATTCTTTATTGACGTTCAGATCAAATAACCGTTTGCTTCCTTATTTACATTTTTGCGTCCCCCTTTGCAATAAAGAGGAGTTGTATTTTCTCCAGATGCTCGTCTCAAGTCACGGGGGCGATGTGAGCCCGGCCCATTTTGCAGTCAACACCACCCAGAAAATACAGAGCGTGAGGCAGAAGGGAAGTGGCACGGTTAATACTGATTCGCTTTTTATATTATGAACTTCAATGTGAATATATGATCTCATGTACTCTCCATTCCTCCTGGGTCTGCGTTAGGTTAAGGGGAAAAGAAATGCCTGAGGGTCTGAAAGTGATTTATTCGAAGGCATGTGCGATAACATGTTTTTTCCTTCTCGCCCCCTTACTTCAGTTCACAGAAATACTAAGTTTAATATTAGTAGCGAGGGATGGAGAGAGGGAGGGGATGTGCTCTGGAGTCTCCTAAAATGTGATACAAAGACCACCGGTGATCATAATAGCAGTTCATAATAACAATAAAGTGAAGGGCGGAGACTTTTGAGCACATTCTGTGGCCCGAGCACCGGATGAGGCAGACACAACGTCGAATGCTGTCTCTCCCGCTGAACTTCGCAATGTCCCGGGAGGTCACCGCCAGCATTATTTAGGAAGGTTAATGACTTGCCCAAAGTCCTACAGTTGTCTAGCAGCGACAGGAGAGCGCCCTTAGACAGTCTGGCTCCAATCGTTAACTTTTTAACCCCGTTTTGGTAGGTATCTGTCTCCGCGCGCCCTCATCCCCGCCCCACGAGCCCAAAAGTTCTTGTTTATAGTCCCTGAAGGGGCCCGGGACCAAGCTTCACTCACAGCCAGACTCGCTAAGCCCCTGACTTAATCAAATGGAATCAAAACCAGATTTCGTCTCAGCGGAAGGTGAGCTTCTCAGAGGTGGCCGCGTGGGGGCGCGCCGGAGCCGGCCGTGGGGCGCAGGCGGCGCCGAGACCCAGGACCAGAACTAAAGAAGGAAGGGAAGCTGGGGGGCGGGGGACGCCTTCCCCCGGGGAGGAGGAGCCACCGCCTTACTCAACACATTATCGCATGTTTTCTGCATGGCAAAGACAAATATTATTCCATCAGGGAGATGTCTGTAACCACTTCATTAAGTCTCCCTTGTTGAAACGGAGAGTGGTGACTTCAGTAATTGCCCGTTTAAATGGCATGAAAATATGTGCTCCGCAGGCCAAACGCTGGGCTGATCACAGACATCTTTCCTCACTGTCGCTGCGGCGCTGGATCGACACCATCCCTGTCGCTCTCCTGCTGAAACCATTCAGCGGCCCCTCAGTGGCTGGCCGAGAGAAGCTGTAAGAATGGTCACAGGCATGACCGCTGAAGCTGCCACAGGGGTTAAAATATTAAGCTCTGAGGACTGGGGGGGGGGGGGTGGGCAGCAAGCTAGACGGTAAATCTCAATAAACTGTAGATAAGAAGAGTTCCTCCAAGGATTATCTCAGGATTTCTCAACCTCAGCACTGTTTTTCACCTTGGACAGGATAATTCTTGGTGGTGGGGGGCTGTCCCGTGCACGGTGGGATGCGAAGCATCATCCCTGGCCCCTACCCACCAAATTGTCACCTTCCTGACCAGTTGTGACAGCTGAAAATGGCTCCAGACATTGCCAAATGTTCCCTGGATTAAATACATTTTTTTAAATTCACTTTTATTTATTTTGAGAGAAATAGAGAGCAAGCAGGGGAGGGACAGAGGGGAGGGCAACAGAATCCCAAACAGGGTCTGTGCTGGCAGCACAGAGCCCGATACGGGGCTCCAACTCACAAACTGGGAGATCATGACCTGAGCTGAAATCAGGAGTCCGATGCTTAATTCACTGAGCCACCCAGACGCCCCCCATTAAAAAAAAAAAAAAAAAAAAAAAAAAAAAAAAATATATATATATACATATATATATATATATATATATATATATATATATATATATATATGGAAAGCGCTTTCCCCATACCTTGCGTATAGAAATCGCTCTTTAAGAATACTCGTGATTTGGGGCGCCTGGGTGGCTCAGTCGGTTAAGCGTCTGACTTCAGCTCAGGTCACAATCTCGCGGTCCGGGAGTTCGAGCCCCACGTCAGGCTCTGGGCTGATGGCTCAGAGCCTGGAGCCTGCTTCCGATTCTGTGCCTCCCTCTCTCTCTGCCCCTCCCCCGTTCATGCTCTGTCTCTCTCTGTCCCCAAAATAAATAAACATTAAAAAAAAATAAAAAAAAAAAAAGAATATTCGTGATTTACGTCTAACGGGCTACTCTAGGCTTCCCTCCTGCCTTTTTCTCGTCTTCGTCTGGAAATATGCAGGGCCCGCGAATACTTAAAAGTCCATCTCTACCTGGAACTGGGTTTCCCCCTTTCTTAACATTTACCCCACCCTATTATACTTGCCCGTCTTTGTCATTGCTTCGTTATGAGGACCGCGGGCACCTTGAAGGTGAAGACGGTGCATCGTTCTTCTCTGGGTCCGTTGTACCTGTCACGTGGTTAAAAATGACACTCGCTAGTATTGTTATTACACTAGCAAGGACCATTTTTTGAGTTCTTGTGTGTCAAGCACTGTACCAAATATGTTGCCTGCGTCGTCTTAATCTTCATGAACGCTCTGTGGAATTCCTGCCTTTATCGTTCCTACTTTACAGAGGAGGCTACTGAGTCAGGGAGAGGGAAGGAACTTCCCCAAAGTTATACAGCTAGTAAGGATCCAACCCCTGCTCTGTCTGGCTCCAGAGCCTGTGCCCTAAATGAGGGCTTAGCAAACTTTTGCTGCAAAGGGCCGAGTTGTAAATATTCTCGCCAACACAGTCTCTGTCGCATCTGCTCCGTCTCTGCCACGGTGGCAAAAAGCATAGACCCTCTGTAAGTGAGGAAGCACAGCTGTGTATCGATAAAACTTTATTCGTGGAAGCTGAATTTTTAGTTTCCTTTTATTTTCACGTGTCACGAAACGTTCTTCTTCTGTTCACTTTGTTTCAGCTATTTAAAAATGTAAACACCACGCTTATCGGCCACACAAAAACAGCTGGGGCCAGATCAGGCCCGTGGCCACAGCGTGCCAAAGCTGGCCTACCCAATGCACCTGGGAGGAAATGACTGACATCGTGGGCACTGGAAAGGCCACAGGCCAGTAAGACCAGAGACTGGAAATCCAGGCTCCTGCTTTTCTAGAACCAGAGGGTAGGTGCCACTTCAGTGCTCTCTTTGGTCTTTCTCAAGGGCAGCAGTGATTACAAGCCCTGGAGCATATTGGTACATGTGGTTTTGGTGTCGGTTGGCGTTGGTTGGGGTTGGTGTTGGTGTTGGTGCTGGTTGGTGTTGATGTTGGTTGGTATTGGTGTTGGTGTTGGTGCTGGTTGGTGTTGGTGCTGGTTGGTGTTGGTTGGTGTTGGTGTTGGTTGGTATTGGTTGGTGTTGGTGTTGGTGTTGGTTGGTGTTGGTTGGTATTGGTGTTGGTTGGTATTGGTTGGTGTTGATGTTGGTTGGTATTGGTGTTGGTGTTGGTGCTGGTTGGTGTTGGTTGGTGTTGGTGTTGGTTGGTATTGGTTGGTGTTGGTGTTGGTGTTGGTTGGTGTTGGTTGGTGTTGGTGTTGGTGTTGGTGTTGGTGCTGGTTGGTGTTGGCGTTGGTGTTGGTGCTGGTTGGTGTTGGTGCTGGTTGGTGTTGGTTGGTTTGGTGTTGGTGTTGGTGTTGGTTAGTGTTGGTGTTGGTTGGTGTTGGTTGGTGTTGGTGTTGGTTGGTGTTGGTGTTGGTTGGTGTTGTGTTGGTGTTGGTGCATCCCACATGGACGTGGGTGTGTAACACAAAAGAGCACAAATCCAGAGAAGCCCAGCCAACACCCTTCACCTCCAGACATCACTGACCTTCCGGACATCACTGAGCATCAGCTCCCATCTCAACTACAGAAGGCCTCCCCCGTCAGGAGACATTTGGCCACAGGAATTTTTCAGGTCATCCTTTCATGCCCACATGCATTTGTGCAAACCACAAACAGAAACAGAAATCTCAAAGCCAAGAGAGCACCTCTTCATGGAGGGGACTCTGGATGCTCATGGCAGAAGGGTTTTGTACTTTAAACAACAAAGCCTGGAAGATTCAGGCAGAGAAGTACCGATGATTATTTACGGGCCCTGATATAAGGAAGGTAAGAGGCCAACATGGTAGGTGGCAGGGCAACATCACACTGAAAATAAAGTAATAACAACAACTGAGGTCATGTTCATGAAGTGCTCACTGTGCATTATCTCATTTAATCCTGGGATGTGTATATAGCCATCATCCCATTTTACACATGCAGAAACTGAGGAACTGGGGCACAACAGTTATTCAGTAAACTCAAAAGATCATGGGTTAATAAGGCTGAAGCAGATTTTGAGCTCCCCGAGAGGACTCCAGCACTGGCCCTCCTCCGGTTGTGTGTCCCACTGCCATGGCAAGCATAGTCCTTTCTGTCCTGACAGTCCTTGCCCTCCTAAGGATAATCTTGCCTTGGTGCTGTCTACCTCCCCTACCCTAGTAGCACTAAGTCTGATTTCTTTTTTTTTTAATATAATTTATGGTCAAGTTGGCTAACATACAGTGTATTCCGTGTGCTCACGGTTTTGGGGGTGGATTCCCATGATTCATTGCTTCCATACAACACCCAGTGCTCATCCCAACAGGTGGCCTCCTCAATGCCCATCACCCATTTTCCCCTCTCCCCCACCCCCCCCATCCATCCTCAGATTATTCTCTGTATTTAAGAGTCTCTTATGGTTTGCCTCCCTCCCTCTCTGTTGCTAACTATTTTTTCCCCTTCCTAACTCTGCTTTCTCTGGGTTTCTAAAGAGTATTGTTCACCCTGAAGTTAAGGCACATATCACATTGCCTTGTAGCTCTGTCACCATAAGCAAACTAAGGGCAGGCACTGTCATTTAACCATCGGTGACCTCGAGCCTTAGCCAATGCCTAAGCTTCTAAACCTCTCTGAAGGTGAGTTTAATTGAGTGGTTTTGGAAAATAACATTTTCCTGCATGTTTTAATTATGAAACGCATCAATAAAAAGGAATAAACTGTTGATCTCCAGGGAATTCTGCTGAATGAAAGCAGCCAATTTCAAAGGGTCAGAAACCATATGATTCCATTTTTATAACATTCTTGGGAAAACAAAATTATGGAAATGGAGAACAGATCAGTGGTTACGCGGGATTAGGGTGGAAAGGACGGGCAGAGATGGCTGTCGCCATACAAGGGTGACAGAAGGGATCTTTGTGCTCCTGGACTGTCCCATATCCGGGCTGCATCAGTCTGCGGGATCCTGGCTGTAATATTGTATTACAAGTTGGAAAGTTCGTATTATTGGGGAAAATTGCATCATTATTTATAACTGCCTGTGAATCTACAATTAACACAAAGAAAAAAAAGTTTACTTGAAAAAGTCATAAATGTGGTGACATCAGTGAAGATGATGGAACAAGGAACCCCTAACATACATCCTTTCAGAAGAATAGCAGTAAATTCACACACACACACACACACACACACGCACACACACACACACACACAGAGTCAGAATCAACTTTATCAGAACTCTGGAAGTGAATCAAAAATTTACAGCAAGTAGGTGAGTGCTTAAGGAAGACAAAAACAGCTGCTCCTGGTAAGATAGATTTGCGACATTTTAACTCACCCTGGCCCCAGCCCCTGGTCCAGCTTGGTAGTGACCTTGAAGACAATAGCTTAATTAATACAGGGCCCTGGTACCAGAGGGGGCAGAATGGGACACTCCCCCTGCTGAGGTGGCTACTGAGTGGAGGAAGAGTGTTTATCAAAAGTCTTTAAAGGCAGGGTCGTCTGGGTGGCTCAGTCAGTTAAGCGTCCGACTCTTGATCTCAGCTGAGGTCGTGATCTCCTGGTTCATGGGTTCGGGCCCCACCACCGGGCTCTGCGCTAACAGGGCAGAGCCTGCTTGGATTCTGTCTCCCTCTCTCTCTCTAGCTCTCCCCCACTTGCTCTCTATCTTTCTCTCAAAAATAATGAAAACAAACTTTAAAAAAAATTTAAAAAGTTTTTAAAGGGCAAGCGTATTAGCCACAGCCACCCAGGGCAAGGGGCAACGATTGAGACAAACCAAAGAGCAAACTAACAAAAAAAAGTTTGGGAAGAAAGGCTGAGGAAAGAAATGCTTTGGGGAACAAGGACTTTGAAAAGTTACCACCGGTCCCTGGAAATCGAGATGCCGAGAGGCATGCCCAGGGCCGGGCACCTGCTATGAAAAGACCTGCTTGACCTTCAGGCTCTTCACGAGCAAGAAGAGAAAGCAAAGGCAGAGCTGAAAAACCACCCGGCGGTGCACACGGAGACACACAGAACCCACCGGCAAAGACTGGGAATTTTGCATTGTTGGTGCCAGACATTTAAAGAATCAGCCACAAGTTAATGGAACATAAACTTCAGGAGCCACGCGGAACAAAGACTGCAGGCTGCGGAATTCAGTTCAGGAAATTCACTAAACATAAACGCACTAAACACAAACCATAACCGGCAGCGGCAATACACCTTGGGGAGGGAAGACAATCTGGTTGCCAGAATTGCTGTATTAACATATTCAAAACTTCCGTGTTTCAACAAAAAGATTATGAACCACACACCTGAACAAAAATGCATGGCCCACACAACATGAAAAAAGGAAAAAAAAAAAACCAATTAATAGACAGTGTTCCTAGAACGCCCAGATGTTGGACTTACTAGACAAAGACTTTAAACCAACTGAAATAAGGGCACCTGGCTGGCTCAGTTGGAAATGCATGTGACTTTTGATCTTGGGGTGGGTCATGAGTTCGAGCCCCAGTTGGGTGTAGAGATTAAATAAAAAAAAAAACTTTAAAACAATAAATCAACTAAAATATGCTCAAAGAAGAAACCAAGAGCTGAATTAACTAAGGGACTAAAGTAAACCCTGCCAGTGGTGTCTCTTCAAATAGACATTGTCAATAGAGAGAGATTACCAAATGGAACTAAATAGAAATTAGAGAGTTGAAAAAGCCAAGAATTTAAATGAAACGGGATGAAACTCCTCAAGCAAAAGCCACATTAGGTAGTGGTGATAGTCGCACGACTTTTTAAGTGTGCTAAAAAATACTGAATTCATGGGGCGCCTGGGTGGCTCAGTCGGTGAAGCGTCCGACTTCAGCTCAGGTCATGATCTCGTGGTCCGTGAGTTCGAGCCCCGCGTCGGGCTCTGTGCTGACAGCTCAGAGCCTGGAGCCTGTTTCAGATTCTGTGTCTCCCTCTCTCTGCCCCTCCCCTGTTCATGCTCTGTCTCTCTCTGTCTCAAAAATAAATAAACGTTAAAAAAAATTAAAAAAAAAATACTGAATTCAGTACACTGAGTAAAGCAGTAATTTTATGTTATGTGAATTGTACCTCAAATTTGTACAGTCATATGTGCTCATTGTGAACATTGTTTCAAGTACAGAATTATATAAATTAAAAGTGAACGTCTTTCTCTTCTTGCATTGCTCAGAACTAATAGGCATCAATGGTTTGCTAGGTACCCTCCTAGACCTTTCTACTACACACACACACACACACACACACACACACACACGCACACACACTCATGCACATGAACATAAAGGTTGAGGTGTTGTAAAATGGGGTCGTAATTATAATACGGGTCTGTGATCTGCTTTATTCATTGAACGTGAATACACAGCCTCGTTAACATAAATAGCTACTTTACATTCTCTTTTTACCATTTGCTTAAGTTTCTGTAGAATGGAAGTACGATCATTTTTTATAACTATTGTTCTATAGATAGACATTTAGCATGCACACAACTTTTCGCTGTTACGAACAATGCTGCAACTAACTGTGCGTATATCTTTGCACACTTGATGAGGCAACTCTGTAGGATGGGTTGATTAAATTTAATTTGCTGATAATATATAGTAAGTTGCTGTTGGTGTATATTGTATGTTCCCTGAAGGAGTTTTATGGGAGCCTTCCGTTTGCCAATTTACAAAAATCTAATGATATCAGCACTTACTCGTAGAGATGCATCTGGGAAGAGGGACAAACAGTGACTAGAATTATACCTACATGTGAAAGCAATGATAACCTACGGCCCTTGAAAAAGAGCAAATTCAGTTAGCAACATGTCGCTTGCTTCCTTAACTTCTGCCAATAAAGACCCTTTGTGGTGGTTGCTAACTTCAACCACACCTAACGTCTGCAAGAATTTAGATGTCTCCATTCTCCCAGCTTCTCTGTTTCCCGACACAAATCCCATCCATGTTTGCAAGGCTGGGCATATGGATGGTGGGCCAGTCTGAATGCTAATAGGAACCAACTAGACCCTGATCCCACAGAGTCCCAGCCCTGGGACATAGACACACAGGTTTATTGGGTCCCCATAACTGATCAAATATTGGTGATCGTTCCTAAGATCAAATATTGGTGATCGTTCCTAAGATCAAATATTGGCGATCGTCCCTAAGATCAATCTCCACCTTTGGCTTGGGGTTTCAGCTAACAGTGAGGAAATCACCAGGTTCTGGGAGAGCAGGTGCCCAGATAGTCCAGAGTACCCCTGATTCCTGGAGTTCAGCAGTAATTCTAGTCCATCGTTGACTTTGGTCCTCACACTGTGGAAACATGCAAGGGGAAGAGCCATGCATGGAATGTGATAGACAAGGATTGTAAACCTCGCTTTGGCATGTTAAGAAAAATTATCCAAAACATGAAAACAATGCAAAAAGATGGCTGGCCGATGGGCTTCCCCAATTATTTAATTTAATACTAATAAAGAGTTCTTTCATTCTGTGGGGAGCATTCCTCTGTTTGATTTGCTATTTCCTATTTAAGATTCAGGGTCCGTGGAGTTGCATACTAACTTGTAGAGCTTTACCCGATAGAGATGCACCGAGGCCCGTTGAGTTGCCCAGGATGTGGACTCGGAGATGAAAGTGTGCTTGAGGGCGCTCATTAGGGCGCTCATTAGGGGGCGCTCTTGGAATCGTCACTTGTGAAAACAAGAGAAGCAGAACCGGACGGAAGGAGAACTTGAGTTCCACTTGCCCACGATGCAAATAATTTCTATCTGGAATAGAAAAGATACCTGCAGAAGTTAGGATTGTCTTGCCCCGCGGGACAGAAGCCAGTCTTATCCCCAACATAGCAACATTTTCTCAGCAAATTATTATTATTATTATTAACAGCAACTCCTGCTTCAAACCCCCAGTGGCTTTCCAGGGCTCAGGGAGTAAAATCCAAACTCTTTAGTGCAGCTTGTGAGACCTGGCACCTTCACTGACTTTGTGGTGCTCTCTGCCCACCCACCTCCCTGACCCCCTCCCTCCTCGTCGCTCACTCCAGTCATGGTGGCTTGAAGTTCCTTGAGTGCGCCGGCTCCATCCCGACTCAGGACCTCTGAATGAGCTGCTCCTTCTGCCTAGAACGAACCATTTCCCAAATTATCCCAAACTCTCGCACTTTCTCGTCACTCAGGTCTCAGCTCGCAAGCTACGTCCCCGGGAGACCTAATGTGACCACGAGAGCCACCTATATGTCCCATGCTCCCACCCCCAGCCTTCCTGTCTCCATCACCTCGCCCTTCGCCCTGCATCTGCATAGAACTGAGTCATTTCTGATATGATCTGGCTCACTGATTTACCTATTTACATATCGTCTATCTCCCTGTCAACTGTGGGAGCCCCAGAGACTACCAGAAAAACCTGTCGATCAGGCAAAGCTAAGTTTATAAGAAACACTGCGGTCAGGGAGGGCACTGCCTGGACAGAGTCTCAGGACTGTCTGAATACGGGAATTTGGAGGAAAGTATCTGCAGGGTTTTAGGTCCTCGGTATCTGATTTTTTTTTCAGTTTTTTAAAAATGTTTGTTTATTTTGGAGAGAGAGCGTGTGTGAGCAGGGGAGGAGCAGAGAGAGAGGGAGAGACAGAATCCGCAGCAGGCTCCAGACTCTGAGCTGTCAGCACAGAGCCCGACGCGGGGCTCGAACCCACCAACCCTGAGATCATGACCTGAGCCGAAGTCAGCTGCTCAACCGACTGAGCCAGCCCCCCAGGCGCCCCCGTTGGTGTCTGATTTTAAGGCAGGTCTTGTAAAGCAGAGAGCTGGTTGAGATGGGGCAGGTTTTAGGACATAGCAGCTCTCAACTGTCAGACAAAGCAAGGCAGGGGTCCTGGGTCTCGATGAGCAAGCTGTTAGTTTTCTTCCTTTCTTTTAAAAAAATTGAGGGGCACTTAGGTGGCTCAGTCGGTTAAGCATCCAACTCTTGATTCCGGCTCAGGTCATGATCTTACAGTTCACGAGTTTGAGCCCCACACTGGGCTCTGTGCTGACAGCGGGCCGTCTGCTTGGGATTTTCTCTCTCTCTCTCTTTCTCTCTGCCCCTCCCCTGCTTGCCTGCACTTGCTCTCTCTCTCTCTCTCTCTAAATAATTAAACATTTTAAAAAATTAAAAAATTAAAATTTATGATATAATTGACATCTAACATTGTATTCATTTTAGTTGTACATCATAATGATTTGATATACGTAAATGTGAAACGATCACCACAATGTTTAGTTAACGTCCGTCACCGCACGTAGCTACGAAACAATTTTTTTTTTTCTTGTGACAAGTCGTAAGATCCACTCTCTTAGCAACTGTCAAATATACAATGCCGTATTGTTAACTGTAGTCACCATGCCGTCTGGCGTATCCCCAGCACTGACTTATTTTATAACTGGAAGTTTGTGCCTTTTGACTAGCTTTACCCAATTTCTCCCATTCACCCCCATTTTCCCCCTCTGGCAACCACCAATCGGTTCTCTGTATTTATGAATTGGGGGCTTTTTATTTGTTTGTATTTTATTTTATGTTTAACTTTTTTAATTAATTAATTGATTGATTATTTTTAATGTTTATTTTTAGAGAGACAGAGCGTGAGCAGGAGAGGGGCAGAGAGAGAGGGAGACACAGAATCTGAAGCAGGCTCCAGGCTCCGAGCTGTCAGCACAGAGCCCGACGCGGGGCTCGAACTCACGAACTGCAAGATCGTGACCTGAGCCGAAGTCGGACGCTTTGCCGACCGAGCCACAACAGGCGTCCCTGTTTGTATTTTAGATTCCACCTATAAGTGAGATCATACAGTATTTGTCTTTCTCTGATTTATTTTACTTAGCTCAATGCTCTCAAGGTCCATCCAGGTTGTCACAAATGGCAGGCTTCTTTGTATGGCAGAATGGCATGCCATTATGTGTAATCTATCTGTCTATCTATCTATCCACTTTTTCTTTATCCGCTTGTCCACTGATGAACACTTAGGTCATTTCCAGTCTTGCCTGTTGTAAATAGTGCTGTAAGAAACATAGCAGTGCAGATATCTTTTTGAGATTGTGATTTGACTTTCTTCATATAAATACTCAGAAGTGGAGTTGCTATCTTATATTCCAAGACCGTAGGACAGGGCCTATCGTGTAGTAGGTATTTCATAAATATTTGTTGATTAAAAATTATTACTTTGTCCTTAAAGCTGGTCATGACCCTGGACAAGACGCTTCACTTCCGCAAAATAAAGATAGATAAAGATAAATGAATGTACTGAGTATCTATCATTTGCCAGACGCCCTCCTGAGTGCTACGGACTCAGGGGTAAGCCCAATCAGGTTTCCACCTTCATGGGGCTAATACCCCAGTGCCGAAAGGCAGGAAATAAAGAAGCCAACAAGTGAATAAACAGAATTACAGATTGTGTGCGTCCAAATTTCTGTGCAATTCTTGTTAGAATGCCAGATGTATTTTCTTGAGAGTGAGTCCAAAGAAAAGCTACACTCCACTGAAAATCATAATGAAGACAGTTTACTTAGATTATGTTTCATTATTGTTTTTATTACAAAAGCAATCCGTGCTTGTTGCAGAAGTGAAATAATTTTTTAAGTATACAAAGAAAAAAATCCGAAAATCTACCACTAGCCCCTCCGAACATCTGTCTGGTGGAAGTCTTTCCACCTAGTTTTCCAGGATTATTTACATATACATAGAGATAGATATGTACCAAGTTATAGCATCAGCATCACGTAAAAAGTACGAGTGTGTGTATGTGTGTGTGCATGTGTATATATATATATAATCTTGTTCTGTTGTCAATAAATGAACTTGTACTTCAAACATGGTTCTGTCTTAGTTTATGTACCTAATGATCCATCACGACATTCACTCCAGTCAGTAGGTAGAGATCTTCCTCCGTTTTTTTTTTTTTTTTAAAGAAAGAGAGTGTATGAGCAGAGTTGGGGAGAGGGGCAGAGGGAGAAAGGGAGAAAGTCTCGAGGAGTCTCCATGCTCAGCCTGACACAGGGCTCAGACTCACGACCTTGGGATCATGACCTGAGCAGAAATCAAGAGTTGGGCGCTCAACTGACTGAGCCGCCACCCAGGCTCAACCAATGTCTACTGGAGGACGTTACAAACTCAGGATTAATGCCCCAGCTCAACAAAGTCTGACTCAGTCATAACATTTGCCTCCTTTGAGAAAGAGCATGCATGGCAAACATTCTTTCCCAGGTGACCACACTCAAACAGCTGGTGTGAGCAACAAGCTTTCTGACTTGAAAAGTAAGCCCAGAGGGGCGCCTGGGTGGCTCAGTCAGTTGAGCGTCTGACTTCAGCTCAGGTCACGATCTCGCGGTCCGGGAGTTCGAGCCCCGAGTCAGGCTCTGGGCTGATGGCTCAGAGCCTGGAGCCTGTTTCCGATTCTGTGTCTCCCTCTCTCTCTGCCCCTCGCCCGTTCATGCTCTGTCTCTCTCTGTCTCAAAAATAAACAAACATTAAAAAAAAAAATTAAAAAAAAAAAAAAAGAAAAGTAAGCCCGGAGGCTAACACTGTATCCGAATCCTTTATCATTTAAATTCTGTTTTCCTTTTTTTTTTTTTTTTTTTTGGCAAATTCTATTTACTTTTGACTTGAATTCTCGCATCGAGGAAAAAAAGCAAACACCAAGCACAGGCATGAAACAGCTATGATTCTAGAAATACACAACATGTGTATTTCACAACCATTCACAACATGAATGGTTACGATGTGGGTCTGACGCTTGCCTTGGAAATCTTGATGTTTAAAATAAATATTTTAAAGAAATGGGCCTTTTGAATTGAATGGAACAAACGGTACTGCTTGCAAACGGAGGTAAATAGCAGGGATTTTTTTGTGCTAGGTGTTAGACACTTAGATTGTAGTGTGGACTGAATCAGGACAAGGGATTTTCATTTGTTTGCTTTCGCCTTTTAAGAAAGTACTGACCAAATGTATTCTTTCTCAGTGATCGGTGGTATTCATTTTTGGGCTGGACCCTTTTCTTTTCTTTTCTTTTTTTTTTTTTAATTTCTTTAACATTTATTTATTTTTAGAGAGACAGAGCATGAGTGGGGGAGGGACAGAGAGAGAGAGGGAGACACAGAATCCGAAACAGGCTCCAGGCTCTGAGCTGTCAGCACAGAGCCCCACGCGGGGCTTGAACCCACGAACTGTGAGATCATGACCGGAGCCAAAGTTGGACCCTTAACCGACTGAGCTACCCAGGCGCCCCTTTTCTAATTGTTCTCAGGTTACTCTCCACCTGGTCCCAGTCTGAAGGCTTTCAAAAAATCCCTTGACTCCTTCAGGTTTCAAGATATTCTTCAGCTCCAGGAAAGCCGGGGGAGGAAGCACTAAAATCTTTTCAACATCCTGCAGGATGCCATTAATGACAAAGAATCCAATATAACGGTGAGCTCGGGTGTGGGTAGGGAGTCCAGGCTCGACTCCAGATCCTGCCCTCTCCCAACTGAAACCTGGGACAAATCACTGAGCTCTTCTGAATCTCAGTTTCCCCATTAGTAGAATGGAGGGGGTCACCAAGCAGTGGTAGGGGGGACACTTTCTCTGCTGTGGACTTACAACGAGCTAATGGCTCTAGATCGTGTGGGCTAGCCTTTAATTCATAGCTGTCTTTATTACGAGTAAAACATAGTCCCTGATCTCCAGAGCTTGTGCTCTTCAGGAGAGAGAGATGTGTGGAAAGGGGGAGGTCTGGCATCCCGGTAGTGGGAACGTATTCCCAAAAAACATGGAGGTATGAAAAAGTAGGTCAGGATGCGGAAGGGAGGGCATAATGGAAGGACAGGCAGAGGCATGATGGAAGGTGGTAGAAAACAAGAAATCTCTGCTTCCATGAGAAGACTTGGCATTTGATTTCTGCTTTCGCCATTGGTAGAGTTGTCCAGTCTCCCAGCCACGTTGACCACTGGGGCTGATGCGGGTGGTCCTAGATTCCCAGAGGAGTCCTGAAGGCCACCAAGTGGCCCCATTCAAACTTTGAAGCCCATCCCCGAGCACCGGTGCTGAGCCCGCCTGACCTCTTGTACATTTGCGACGATTCCTGAAACGCTTCTTGACGTTGAAGAAAGGCTGTTTCCACTTACAAATCGGAAGGGGGCATCAGGCCTTTCTGTGCTGAGGCCCAGAATGGGACACAACTGTGATTCACACGCCATAAACTTTGGTGAGTCTGACTCACCTCAGCGGTCCGGTACTAAATGGGCTCCCAGGGGAGCCGCCGCGACTGGCAGCTTTCCTGGGCGCTGTGGGAGAGACGGGAGGTGAAGTTTGAGCACAGTCTGTTCTGCGGACTCCAGGCTGCGGAGGCGGAAAGGCCAAAATCCAGCTCGCCGATGGTTCTGTGTGCACGTGCACCTCCTTGAAGGAAGAACTTGCCATTTGCAATGAGGAGAGCAAAGCCGGTCAGAGGCATGGACGGGATTATACACCCAGCTCAGGTGTCCCTGGAAAGAAGGCTCCACGGGAAAAAGGATGCTTGATGCCTTGCCTGCCATCTTCATGCCAGTTCCTGGCACAGAGCGGGCTTGGAGCTGGGCGCTCCGTGCTCCTGGGAGACCCGACGTACCATCCTTCGCTGTCACCCCGGCCCCTGCTTCCACAGCCCTATGGAAGTCCAAATTCCTCCTCAGTTTCCAGGCGTTCTCTGCTACCAGCTCCAGGGTCCTCATCCCTGACCTTGGCCAACCCCCCGTCGGCACAGAACAGGCACCACTGACCACAAGACCTGCTGAGTTGGGCAACCCCCCCCCCAAATCGGGGGCGGGGGGGGAAGTGGCCTTCCTCCAGGTCCTTGTGTCTTCTTTCTTTCTTTCTCCCCCCCGCCCCCCCCCCCCGTCTTCCTTGTTCCTCTTCCCTCCCCCGCAATCACCAAGGAAGCTCCTAGTGTTCTTCTTTTGATAGGTACCGCATTTAGTGCTCCCTGGCTCCCAGTCTGTGTACCCAAACCCAAGTAAATATCCCACTGTGTTCACCAGGCCCAACACCGAAGGGGAGAATCTGGCGTCGGAGGTGGTTGGGATTATAAACAGGAAGAAATGTTTTCTTTTGAAGGAATCCACGCTCAGCTCCAAGAGAAGAACCAAACCCCGCCCAGGAGAAACAGAACAGCCAACCCCTTGTCTTCCCGAGATGCGTCTGGAACTAATAGGTTACTTAGATATTTGCGTAACAAATTACTCCAGTATTTAGTGACTGACAATAACAATAGTAACATATTACGTCGCATCATTTCCGTAGGTCAGACGTTCGTGAGCGGCTCACCTGGGCCGCTGTGGCCTGGGGGTCTTACAGGCGGCTCGGCAGAGATGTCAGCCAAGACTACTTTGGTCATCTGAAGGCTTGAGTGGGGCTGGAGGATCCATTTCCCCCCAGGGCTGTTGGTAGGAGGCCCCAGGTCCTCTCCACGCAGCTGCTTGAGCGAACTCACAGCATGGCGGTCGGCTCCCTCCAGAGCAAGTGATCCAAGTGACTGAAGTAGAACCTGCAAGGCTTAGTGTGATCCAGCCTCACAACACACACACCACCACTTCTGCCATATTCTATCATCACATGGACAGCTTTGACTTTCTGTCTGGAGGAGACTACAGGAGGGTGGGAGGAACAGAGGTCCAGGATCACTGGGTGGAGGGAGGGAGGTCATCCTGCAGGCTGATTAGCACCAGCTCACAGTCTATCTGTGTTCTTTTCCTGCCTGTGCCTTTCCCGTTGAGCCCCGTTTTTGCTTCCATTCCCTTCAGCTTCGTACCTTTGTCCATGAGGTTCCCACAGCTCTCGACGATTCCCTGATCTGAGCTTCTTCTCCTCCTTCCTCTGACAGTTAAAAATAAATGATACACGAGGTAACCATAAAATGGGGATTTCACGCCCGCCTCCATATAACTGTTGTGTAATAAACCTACATAAAATGCCTAGTGCAGCACCTGGCTCATATTAGGTATGCAATAAATGCTAATGGCTCTTTTTATTATCATTACTATTATTATTTCTATTACAGTATTATTAACTCCATCGCTGTCCACACAATCACGCCATTATGAACCGCCTTGCGGAAAGTCTAGCCTGCCACACCACTCCCGCAGCAGGTAAGGAGATGGTTTGGCTGACGAAAACCTGCATTGCCTTTCTATCCACCTTAACGCCTTTCAACACATAGTGTAGCATTCATATAACAATGCATGACCAGACTCCAAACGCCTTGAAAAATAACTTCCGTTGTTACTGCAGTCTTTGAGGAGGAAGCAAGGATGGGATTTCATACCAGAGCCCAAAGCCACGTCTTCTAAAAACTCTCTCCGGACGTCCTCCCTCCCCCAGCCCCAGCACTCGGGCAGCAGCTTCTGGAGGGCTTCCTTGCTCCCTGCTCTCCTCCCAAACACTCCTTGCCTGCCTCCTACAGCGTCTCCCGCCTGATCCTTCAACTGCCCCGTCTCCTTGTCTCTCCTTCAAAGAAGATTCCAAACGAGAAACCGAAAGGCGTGTTTAAATCACTCACAGCAATTTAACGTTGCTGCGACATCGAAGCACTTCCCAGAAATCACTTGCCATCGCTTTCTCAGAAATCCATTTTTATTGTACTTAATAGAAGTATTGGTCCACAATAGATTAGAAATGAAAAGCCAAAACCAAAACCAACCGATCTTTCACCAAAAATAATGCGAGACGCTCTCGCGTTCCCGAGAGAACACTAGCGTTTTGTGCCAAGTTCCCTTTAGCATCTGACTGCAACCACTCACCAGTGCTCCCCTGGGTCGAGGAGGGCAGCTCAGCCGAACCCGGATTTGAATCCCAGCTCCTCCCAGACCAGCTTTCCCCAAAGCTACTCTTTTCGAGCATCACTTTCCTTCTCGATAAACTGGGGACCATAATGTCTGTCTCCCAGTGCTCCCAGCGCACAGTCACCGCGCTTGGCGCTGAGAATGTGCTCGACAACGAATAGCTTTTATTATCACTGGTGAGGTTTTTCGTTGGCTATCGGAAGAAAATTACCTTCAGTGGCTTCAGTTCCTGAGATATGTCCAAGAGCTGTGTCATTTACAAATGGAGCTCAGGGCTCAGCTGAAGAGAAAATATATATTATATATATATATATACACACACACACACATACATATATGTATATATATGTATATGTATATATATGTATATGTTATATGTATATTATATATATTAAATATAATATATATTAAGTATAATATATTAAATACAATATATATTATATTTATTATATGTATATATAATATTATATATTATATTATATTACATTACATTATATTATATTTTTATTATAATTTATATATTATATATATTATATATTATATATTATAATTATATATATTTATTATATAAATATACTTATATGATATATTATAAATTATAAATATAATATATATTATATTTATTATATAAATATATTTATATTATATATTCTATATATTCAGAGAGAGAAAAAAGAAAAAAAAGAGAGAGTGCATGGGTGACTTTAGGTATGAGAGGGGTCCAAGTTCAAGTCTGATGCACCACCGGGCAGTCATTTTCTTAATCTGTAAGAAGGTAGTGATAACACCTACCTCCCAGGGTGGTGGTGGTAGTTAGAAAATATACATAAAGTCCTTGATCCGTCACAGGGCATCAGTTCCTTCTTTACGCTTCTAGGACCAGGCTGTCATTTTCAGGAACAAATCAAAAGATAGGTGCTCTCTCTCTGAACTTCCAAAGGGCCCTGCTGACACACAGGAGCCTCCTCCTATCCGAGTTCGTTATTAGGGACTGTCCGGCTGGGTTCGCAGAGGGAGGCGCAGGCCATTATATCCTGGAAACATTCATTCACGAATTGGTCACTTATAAAACAGACTCCTGCTCAGAGGTGGCCTCCCATGTAACACAAGCTCTCTCAGAGCCCAAAGGGTCATCTCAGCCGACTGTCCCATGAAAAGCCAGAGGGCTGCAGGAGGTCTAAGTGAGTGGCGTTGGAAACAGTTTCCACCGCTCAGCGAGGCTTTGGCAAGCAGGGCTGAGGCGGAGCTAGAACAGCTTACAGTGACAAAGAGATCTTTCGAAACGATAACACTTCAAAAGAGAATAAAAGTGAATAGCAGCAGAGTAAAAATGACGGTTGTAGGAAAACAGATGAAACCTTCAAATATTTTTACCAAACAGATCCTCTCTATGATGCATTATGAACCTGACAGATGCTGGAATCCAACATCGTTCTTTAGGTTTAAAAAAATTTTTTTTTAATCTTTATTTGTGTTTGAGAGAGAGACAGCATGTGAGCAGGGGAAGAGCAGAGAGAAAGGGAGACACAGAATCCAAAGCAGGCTCCGGGCTCGGAGCTGTCAGCACACAGCCTGACGTGGGGCTTGAACTCACAAACTGTGAGATCATGACCCGAGCCGAAGTCAGACGCTCAACTGACTGAGCCGCCCAGGTGCCCCTAATGTTTATTTAATTTTGAGGCAGGGGAGGGGCAGAGAGAGAGGGAGACACAGAATCCGAAGTGGGTTCCGGGCTCTGAGCTGTCAGCACAGAGCCCGACGCGGGGCTCGAACTCACAGACGGCGAGATCATGACCTGAGCCGAAGTCAGACGCTTAAGCGACTGAGTCACCTCGGCGCCCCCATTCTTTAGGCTTTAGAACGTGCACTTTGAGGCAGTAATAATGTATATTTTGTTGAGGTAAGATTTTCCAAAATCTATTTCAACTTTTTCATTTCTAAGATAGAGCCCAAGTCACCATCTCTGTTTTGCTATATTTGCTATGAAATTCTAGTTCCTTATTTTAAAGCATCCACGTAAATCGCCTTCATCTGCTACAACTTATTCTGGAAAAAATGAGAACCTGTTTTTCCTTATCCTGGTTTCTGACTTGCTGTTCCTTCTGCCTGGCAGGCTCCCTCGCCCTCCACCTCCCACCCCGACATCCCCGTGACTCACTTCTTCAGGTAGCGGTCTTCTGGGACCTCCCTATGTCCGAAAGCCTCCTGTGCACAAACACACACCCTCCCATCACCCACACCACATGGTCACATGACCCTCACCCACCTATCTATTCCTCTATCCCCTTATCCTGAGTTTTCTCTGCCTAACATTTATCATCCCCTGGCATGTTGAATGCACTTTTTTTTTTTCAATTACTTGTCTGTTATCTGTCACAAGATCAGGGACCTCATATCTATTTGGTTCACTATTTTGTCTCCAGTAATGAGTATATGGAGGAAGCCTTCAATATGCGTGGGATGGATGGACGGATGGATGGATGGGAGTTTTCAGGGAGCCAGCACTCAGGTTTTGCACAAACACCTGCTGGGCTGGAATAAAGCCCCAGGAGAGTCCTCCAAATTCCCAACGTCCGAGTGTCTTCAAAGCCCCAGTCCCAAACTCTGACATCTGCCGAGGGGGCAGCCCCAGGACCCGGGCCTGCGGATTTTGCCACCCGCGATCCGTGTTGTAAACCAAAACAAAGGAACACACAACGCCCTGGAAACTCTCAAACTAAGGCTCTGCCCTGCGGGCCGGGAGGGTGTGGACCTCAGTGAGACGCAGAGGCCGCAGGAGGGAGCACAGGGTGACGTCGGTAGCCGCTCGCCGGGAGCACAAAGTTCTCAACGTTGGCGCTCCGCTCCAGATTTATTAAAAATGCCAATCTAACGAGCCTGCGTGGCCAGCCCATGGAAAGTGGCGTGCTGTGTGTGACCGGCGCGGCTCCTAAATCAGTTCAAGATGTGTGGGGGCGGCGGATGGCAGGGCTGGTGCTGTGCTCCCTCCCTCGCCGTCCCTTCGGGGGATGCTTATCAACGGACGTGGAAGGGCAGCCAGGGGCGCTGCATGCATGCCCTGCGCTCCTGTCCTCTGCACGCACCGAACCCTCCCCCGAGGGGGACACCAAGGGCCTGGCCCTTCCCCTGGAGACGACCCTTACTCCCCCGGGGGAGGACCCGCGATGACCCTGACCCACGCGAAGTTCTTCCCCACGTGTCCTCCAGGAACCCTGCCTCAATCTTGTGCAAATCCTATCACCATCCCCGCTTCCAAAGAGGAGACCCGGCTCAAAGGGCTCGTGCAGGGCCAAGAATCCGCGGGATTGAGTGATGATGGCGCCAGGACACAAACCCAGGCGTGATCAACCCCAGGTTGGAAGTGAGGTCTTTTTTTTTTTTTTTAAGTTTTTAATTAAAATTTTTAATGTTTATTTTTGAGAGAGAGACAGACAGAGTGCCAGTGGGGGAGGGGCAGAGAGAGCGGGAGGCACAGAATCCCCAGCAGGCTCCAGGCTCTGAGCTGTCCGCACAGAGCCCAACGCGGGCTCGAACCCACAGACCGCATGATCGTGAGCGAAGTGGGTTACGCCCTGGAAATGAACTCTTTTAAACCCAACCTGCAGGTAGACAAGGGCCATGTGTGGTTTGAGGACTAGCCTGAGATACTCCCCCCGCCTCCTGTGGTGTAGTGGTGACAGGGAGGCCGCGTCCGTGGGGGAAGGGCCACCTCGCTCCACCCGAATCCCCACCTGGGTCCCCAACCCAGGGTAGGAGGGAGCATCCTCACTTGTGGTTATGAGGGCCCACTTAATGCCTGGCCCAGGAGCAGCTCTCAAATAAATATTTGCAATTATTATTACAAATAGAGATTAGTTATTCCTCTCCTGCAAGAATGCAGGAGAGATACAAGGAAATGTGATGATGCAAAGGGTGTGAACCGTGAAATGTCAGCTCAGCGTCTCAGGGAGGTCACCCCCTCCGTGGGTCCCTTGGCTTCTGAACTGTGCGATGTTCCACGGTTCCAGCTGGGCACTTCCACCTGGGGGTCCCCCACGACAGCGCTTTAGTCTGTCTTCAATTTACCTTCGCCAGCGCCCAGCGCACTGCACTTGCCCACACGGGGACAGACCGCGGTCACTTGTTCTACCTCGACCGTACCAAGCCCATTTGCTGAGCCGTCCCGTCCAGCTGGCCCAGCGGCCCTGTGAGCGGGTGCTGCGATCATCCCCGTTTTAAAGAAGGAGTCGAAGACCCAGCGATGGTAAGGGACTCGCTCAGTAACAAACATCCTATCACGTGGTGCGGCCGGGATTTGAGCCGTCATCAGGTTATCAACCACTCGTGAGTGTGTGCTCGCTGAGTTGGTGGAGGAACAGGGAAGAAGAGAGGGAGGGAGGAGCTTGAGAAAAGAGGGTGGATTTGGACAGGAGCAGCATGTTGGACAAGGCTAACAGCCACAGGGAAAAGACGAGACGCGAACAGAGGTTCACATCTCATTCAGGAAAACAAACATTCCAGTGTGTGTTTGTGTGTGTAAAGCTTTTACTTTCTTGAGTCGCACTTAACAAGTGCACCCCAGGGGCGCCTGGGTGGCTCTGTCGGTTGGGCGACCGACTTCGGCTCAGGTAATGATCTCACGGTTCATGAGTTCGAGCCCCACGTCGGGCTCTGTGCTGACAGCTCGGAGCCTGAAGCCCGCTTCAGATTCTGTGTCTCCCTCTCTCTCTACCCCTCCCCTGCTCACATCCTGTGTCTGTCTCTCAATAATAAATAAACGTTAAAAAAAAAAATTTAAAAAAAAACAAGTGCGCCCTGTACACTTAATTAAGCGAGAGAAGCCTCCCTTCAGGTCCATTCTGCCCGTTCCTGTCTTCTATCTTTCAGGGGTCATGGATTCCTCGCGGCTATCAATTAAACAACTGAGTAGCTATAGCTGTGCCCTGAGAACCTGATCTCCTATCCCCAGAAACATGGAGCTTTGAGGGCATACGGGTATACATACATACATGTGCACCTGGCTTTTTCCTTTTAGGAAAGATTCCCTTTAAATGAAAAAATATATATATTTTGATTTTTATTTTATTGTATTTTATTTTTTTATTTTTATTTTATTTTATTTTTTATTTTATTTTTATTTTTTATATTAAAAAAAATTTTTGAGACAGAGAGAGACAGAGCATGAGCAGGGGAGGGGCAGAGAGAGAGGGAGACCCAGAATCCGAAGCAGGCTCTGGGCTCCGAGCTGTCAGCCCGGAGCCTGACACGGGGCTCGACCTCACAGACTGTGAGATGATGACCTGAGCTGAAGTCGGACGCTTAACCGACTGAGCCACCCAGGCGCCCCTTAAATTTTTTTTTTTTTTTAACATTTATTCATTTTTGAGATACAGAGCAGGAGCGGGGGAAGGGGCAGAGAGAAAGAGAAGGAGACACAGAATCTGAAGCAGGCTGCAGGCTCTGAGCAAGCTGTCAGCCCAGAGCCCGATGCAGGGCTTGAACCCACACACCGTGAGATCATGATCTGAGCCCAAGTCGGACGCTCAACCGACTGAGCCACCCAGGCGCCCCAGGAAAGATTCCTTTTAGAAGTGAACACGGATCCCTGGCCTTGCAAATGAAAAACGGTCAAGAATCTAAAATTCCCACCCTCGCAAGTCCTCATATTGTTGAGTGGGTCTAAGGGCACACTGGTGGGCTTGGGGACAGCTCTTTGTTCTGTCGGCCCCTCCCCCAATTCTCTCACCCCCCCTGGATGAGGGAGCCATGACCTTAGTAAAATGTGTCCTTCCCCTGTTTCCGAAGGCGGAAATGAAATCATCACTGGGATGATGGGACAGAACTTTACAGCTCACGGAGGACTTTCAAATTCCTTCCTTGATCTAACGGTTGACCAGCCCTGGGAGGGAGGAATCGCACACCCATTTCTCAGACGGGGAATCTGAGCCTCTGAAACAGAATGGGCGGCCAGGGCTGCCGCAGAGGAGTCTCGACTGGGCCTCGTGCCCGTCTGACTCACCAGCTGCCCCCTCCCCAGGGACGGCGCCACAGGCCTCCAAGAATGGGACCTTGGCCCAGCCTTAGGCTGGCGGCACTGGGAAAACCTGTGTCACTGAAACCATTACGTCAGAGGCCACTTAGTTCCTTCACCTAAGGTCAAGGCCAGCAACTTCCTGGCAGCTGGAAATTCACAACCAGGCTCTGGGTGAGTCAGTCAGCTGGAGACAGCTACCAGCACTGTCTGGTGAGGGGCTCAGTAGCCCTGCCCTCCCTGGGGCTAATGTCTGCCCTGGCACCCTCCTCTGTATCAACAACTGGCGGGGAGGGGTGAGCCTGCTCTCAGCCCAACCTCTAGCCCCTTCCTGACCACTCCCCTGGGTCTTGCCCTCTTGTGCCACGGACCCCAGAGCGGGAGCCGATGTTTTTAAATGCATAAAAGACATCAAAATCACAAAGGAAACCAATGAAAATGCAGTTGTAAAAATAGCGTTATTTGCAATAAACGAATGCATGTGCTTTCCTTCTTATTACCTTAAACAACGAGATCTGAAGAGGGAGGTCTAACGTCCAATGTAATTGAAAGCACTGGTGAGCATAAATGATACTATGTTTGCAAATGTAACACGATAGGAAAATCTCTGTGATTCTGTGGGCATCACAGCTATCACAGCTATGGGCCTGTGGCCTACATTCATCATGGAAGGAGAAGCTAAATTTCGGTGAGAAGTCAGTGAAAATAAAGATTTGTACTTTTGCCCCATCCGAGTTCATGAACCCCTGGGGGGGGGGGAGGGGTTCGGTAGATCCAAGATTAAAAGGCCCCGTGCACCAATTTTATATTTGCACAGGGCTTAGATCCCCTGCTGACAAGCAGGATAGAGTGATTAGGGGCGAGTAGCTCCGGCCTGACAAGTCCCCCCTCTGCCCGCTTAGTAGCTGTGTGACCTAGAGGAGTTACTTAACATCTCTGGACCTCAATACCTCCTCCGTACAGTGGGTGGTGATAATAATCACTACCTCATGACACGATTGCTTAGCCCGGTGCCTGGCACACAGTAAGGGCTCTACTAAATACTTTTCATTCTGAGTGATTGTTTTCATCTGCCCTTTCCAGAAAGCCCGAAAGGGCAGGGATTATCTCCATTTTTCCATCTGAAGACACCGAGACTCAGAAAAAAAAGGACAGTTATGTGCCCAGCATAACACGGGCTTTTCTAATCATGATGCAGCCAGAGGAAAATTCCAGAAAGGTAATCTGAAAGAAACACAAGTCTGGACAGTGAGGAGATACTAAGGAGAAAGGCAAAATTCTCTAACCACGTGCCAATCAGGTGATGTGGTCTCCAAATTAAAAACGTGGTTTTCGTTCTTGTTTTTGTGTTCTCCTCGGCAGGCAAAACTGTGCTGTCGCCGAATATGTATCTGCCCCAGTGACGATAAGCAGAGCTGGCTCTCTGGATTCTCCCAGGTAGGTGTCAGCAAAGTGTAGCCGGGCGCGTGCGGCCACTCCAACACCCATCCCTCTCCGGGAAGCCCCCCCCCCATCTCTCCCTCTCAGTCCGTAGGTACTGGTGCGGCCGCCCTCCCATTCCCTCCTCTACCCCCACTGTGATCTGGGTAAGCCACGGTTCAGAGTGCCACGAGACCCACACCAAAAAAACAAAAACAAAAACAAAACAAAACAGGGACAAGCAAGCTGTGGCTTTACTTGGAGCATTAGGAAAAGGGCCCTTTCTTTCTTTGAGGGTTACTGAGAGCCATTGTCATCTTTATCAGCACCTAAGGACCTAGATCAAACCATACCTGATGGCCGTCTCTAGTGTACATTTTTCATTTCTGTTTAATACATCTTCTTTTCTGTTTAGTGTGGGCTGAGCATCTGCCACTCGTACACAAGATTGTCTGAACTAACAAAATCTCATTTTCTTGATTCTAGCCTCGCCAGCTCACCTCAGCAGGGTCTCCTGTGCCCCAAACTCTTACAGGCCCAAGGCTACTGCAGGTTCTTAGCCTGCTCATGGAAGGGGAAATGTCTTCAACCTGTCACCATTCACCCTCTGCCACCGCCACCCAGTGGAGCCATTTGCAGACTCGGGGTTCTAGAGAAGCCCCCGAGGCTGTGTTGTCCTGGAGTTCAGCCCTGGGCTCCCTGCCTGGACAGCAGGGGGGTCAGGTCTTAAGCCCGGTTCTGCATCATGTCTGCAGGCCCTGGTACCAGGACTCCCATTCTGTTAGTCCGGTATCTGAAGTACACAATCTGGGTGCTCCCCGAGCCAATCGTTCTCCTCCCTGCCGTCTACTCCAAGGCAGGCCCTCCACTACCAGCGTCTTTCAGCTCAGCCCTAGGCTGACTCGTATCACATTTTTGACACCGTTTCCATATCTGGCAAAGAAATGGCTTGGAAAGTCAGACTTGGGGTAGACTGTGAAACTGAAAAATAAATTCCTTATGGAGATCATTTAAACCTAAGCCATTACAAATCCCAGCTATAAGAAGAAGGAGGGCTAAGACTTTCTAATACCCTGACAGTTAAAATAGTCATCAAAATCCAGCCTGATTCTCTAAGCCATGATTTTAAAGTCCTATCGGGAAAACTCAGGAGGACGGAGCGGGTTTGTGCAGAGGCGGGACGGTTACGGGAGCAGTGTGAGGAAAGAAAGTGAGTTTTCTCCTCCTGGCTTCGGGGAGGCCCCTTTGCACAGCCTGCGTGGTCTCAGAGCCTCTAATAGAGAACTGACTGTCCCTGAAAGCTTCCTTAAAGACACATTTCCAGGTGGGACCGCATGTGGCTCGGATGGAGACAACCACCCCTCCGGTGACAGAGAAAGGGATGGGGGGCTCAGAGGGCAGTGGCCACAGGACCGTGACAACGGTGTAGCTCTGCGGGCCAGGAATTTAGCCCTGGACACTGCCTTGGATGAGGCCCACCTGGGGTAAGTCACTGATCTGAAGTTCGAATGGGCAAAAAGGACAGTAGCCGGGCGTAAATGACAATAGCCATAGTCTGCTGAGCCCTTACTGTGTGCCAGGCAACCTTCTAGGTCTTGATGTGCCCTACCTCAGTTACACCTCACAACAGCCCTATGGAGTCAACGTTCACGTTAGCCCCGTTTTGCAAGGGGAAGCCGAGGCTTAAAAAGGTCAGATTCCCCCATTACTTCTTTGCTGCTGTGTTCAAAATTACCGGAAAACTTCGTCACTACAATCGCTTTTATTTATTACCTCCGAGTTTCGGTGGGTCAGGAACTTAGAAACACCTTCGCTAGGTGGTCCCGGCCTGGGATCTTTAAAAAGGTTGGAGTCAGGGGCGCCTGGGTGGCTCAGTCGGTTAAGCGGCCGACTTGAGCTCAGGTCACAATCTCGCGGTCCGTGAGTTCGAGCCCCACGTCGGGCTCTGTGCTGACAGCTCGGAGCCTGGAGCCTGTTTCAGATTCTGTGTCTCCCTCTCTCTCTCTGCCCCTCCCCCGTTCATGCTCTGTCTCTCTCTGTCTCAAAAATAAATAAACGTTAAAAAAAAAAATTTAAAAAGGTTGGAGTCAAGACATTGGCCAGGGCCACAGTTAGCCAAAGGCTGGTCGCCTTTTGGAGGATCCCTCCCAAGATGGTTGATGCCTTTCGGATCCTAATCTCAAGTGTGGTGCACGACCCTTCTGCCACACTCTAGACCCTCAGGAGTAAGTCACTAAGAACACCACGCGCTTCAGGATGGAGGAATTTGGCTGTACCTCGTGAGGGGAGAAGTAGCAAAGAGTGTGTGACCATTTGTAAGAATTACCACAGTCCCTTGTCCAAGATCACGGTGTGGCTGAGCCAGAGGGTAAGCCCTGGCTCCACAGCGCAAAACTATCCTGCCCCCTCAGGAACGGCAAAAGGAGAACCCTCCTTCCCTGTGTCGGTGACCTAAATGTCAGTGACACCCCTTGAACAGAGAAGACACGCCTGAGGCAAAACAGAAGGTGTTTAGTGGGAAGGAAGTTCCGTTCCCACCCCGGGGCCCCCAATTCTTCTTCCCAAATGCAACTTGTGCTGACGGTTTTGCACGAACCCTTCCAGACCCCATCGAAGCCAGTGGTTCTCAGGGTGATCCCGGCCAGCAGCGTCGGCATCCCTTGGGAACTTGCTGGAAATGTAAGTTCTCGGGCCCGACTCCAGACCTCATGAATCAGAAACTCTGGGGGGGGGGGGGGAGGGGCGCCCAGCCATCCGTGACAAGCCCTCCATGTGAGCTTCATGAACATCAAGGTTTAAAAACCACTCATCTCTGCGTGTAACAAGCAAAGCATCAAACGACTTTAAGCCCCTTATATGTTCCCACCATCGATGGTGTATTATGAACGAACCTCTGTACATCCCGAAATTACCTTACAAATAGCACAATTTCAGGCGTGTTGTATAATACCTGAGTGAAAACCATGATACTATGATATCAGTCGCCCTGCTTTGGTAATTTTTTTTTTTTTTTTTAATGTAGCGGTAATCCTCCCCATATGGAAATATCCTGCATGTGCCTTGATCTCTTGGAGATCCTGGGCCTTGCCTGCCGTTGGAGAAGTCCATTCCAGATGGTTCTCCTACAAGTCTTCTCATATGTCCAGACTCCATAAAAATACCATGGAAAAATACTTTTCAAGTTTAAGATCATTCTCCTGCGGCTATCCTGCCGTTTCCCTCCTCACCCAGAGGACGTATGATGCCAGGGTGTCATAGGAGGATCTTGTTTCGGCTGTTGCCTTTTTTTTTTTTTTAATGTTTACTTATTTTTCAGAGAGAAAGAGTGGGGGGAGAGGGGCAGACAGAAGGGGACAGAGGATCCAAAGCAGGCTCTGTGCTGACAGGCTGACAGCAGTGAGCCCGAGATGGGGCTCAAACTCACAAACCACGAGCTCATGACCTGAGCCGAAGTTGGACACTTAACCCACTGAACCACCCAGGCGCCCCCTCTGCCCATGCCTTTTTGACTACTGTTCGAAGTCCCTATTCTTTACGGAAATACGACTGAGGCTCATGAATTTTGTTCACCATAGTTGTGCCGACGATAAGAATAACGGTGACAGGAACAAAGCAGTTGTACCCTAAAGAAAAACAAAACACACTAAAGAAAACGAAATTACTCTAACGTCTAATCCTTCACAAATCAGGAAATGCCTCTTCATTTTACCAAATTTATTCCAAATACAGAAGAGCCCACTAGAGGCTTCCTTCAGCTAGCAACTCTAGTTAACTTTAAGCGTGATTCAATTTACAAAACAGCCATTATTCACTTATGCAATGTTCTGGGAATGCATCCATGGAAGAAAGTGACGTGTGCTGGGCAGCCAGGGCCCGATGACAGAGCTGATGTCCTCAGATTGCGTTTGTAACCAGCAACGCATTTTACCTTTTTATACTCCATGTATTAGAAAAGCAGCAACTAAAATCAAACATCCTAGTTCATCCTTGGCTAGGCATTATAGCAACAAGCAAGCATCTGGGACTTCTGGCCACAGGTCAGAATATAGATACTATATGTACGCATGGGTTTCTAGGCTACATTTCTCTGTCTGTAGCAAGCGGGTTCATGTTACCTTGTGCATGTTAGTTGTCTGTTGCTACATAACAAATTACCCCCAAATTTAGCACCTTAAGCAACAAATACGTATTATCTCACACAGCTTCTGAGGATCAAGAATCTAGAGCGGTCTGGCTCGAGGTCTTTTGTGAGATTGCAGTCAAGCCTGTAGACGCTTTCCTGGGGCTGTGGACTCTCCGATCTTGGCCTAGGGCTCCAGGATATGCTTCCAAGCTCACTCACATGGCTGGAAGCAAGAGGCTTCAGTTCCTTGCCGTTTGATCTTCTCCAGAGGCTGCTGCTGACATGACTTTCAGAGCAAGTGACGTCTAAGAGAGAAACGGAAAGACGATGATAACACCCTGCCTTTTATGACCTGCTCCCCCATGTCCACCTGACTCTGTTCATTAGAAATAATGCTAAGTTGGGGCACCTGGGTGGCTCAGTTGGTTAAGCATCTGACTTCAGCTCAGGTCATGATCTCACAGTTGGTGGGTTCGAGCCCCGCGTCGGGCTCTGTGCTGACGGCTCAGAGCCTGGAGCCTGCTTCGGGTTCTGTGTCTCCCTCTCTCTCTGCCCCTCCCCTGCTCATGCTCTGTTTCTCAAAAATAAACAAATGTTCAAAACATATTAGAAATAATGCGAAGTCTGGTCTGTACTCAACAAGCGACTGAATGTGTGTATGTGTGTGTAGTCCAAGTATTTCAAAAAACGTTACTTTTTTAACCTTTTTATGTTGAAAATCATGAGTCAGCTAATCTGGTTGTATCGTTTGCCCAGCCTGGCAACCAACTAAGGACAAAAGAGAGGCAGCACTGGTAACCTGACAAGAATCAAAGGATTTAATTTGGGGGGAGGGGGAGGGGAACAACCTAAACACCCACCAATAGGGGATTATTTAACTAAGGTATGCCTACTGGGCCATCATTAAAAATCATCATATTGGAGGGCACCTGGGTGGATCAGTCAGTTAAGTGTCCAACTTCGGCTTAGGTCATGAGTTCAAGCCCCTCAGGTCATGAGTTCAAGCCCCTCAGGTCATGAGTTTAATAACTCGCGGTCCATGAGTTTGAGCCCCACGTCGGGCTCTGTGCTGACAGCTGGGAGCCTGGAGCCTGCTTCGGATTCTGTGTCTCCCTCTCTCTCTGCTCCTCCCCTGCTTGCCCTGTGTCTCTCTCTCAAAAATAAATAAACATTAAAAAAAAAAAATCATCATATTGTCAAAGGATATAGGGTGCCACGGGAAGATGGTCATAATGTAATCTTAAAGACTCTGAAAAAAAAATACTATGAGCCCAATTCATACAAGAATGATGCCTATAAATTCACGAGTAACATTTCTTGAGCACTTACCATACACCAGGCACTATACTAACGTTGTAAATCAATAAGTCCTTTCAGTTAATCCTCACACTCTCCTGTAATGTACATATTGCCATCTTTCATTTATTTTTTTTAAACTTTTTTCAATGTTTATGTATTTTTGAGAGACGGGGCGGGGGGTGGGGAGGGGCAGAGAAAGAAAGACACAGAATCTGAAGAGGCTCCAGGCTCCGAGCTGTCAGCACAGAGCCCGACGCGGGGCTCGAACTCACAAGCCATGAGATCATGACCTGAGCCAAAGTCGGACGCTTAACTGACAGAGCCACCCAGGCGCCCACATATTGCTATCTTTTAGATGAGGAAATTAAAGCACAGCAAGGTGGAGAACCTGCCCAAGAATTGGAGGAAATAGTTGTAAATCACACATCTGAAAGGGGTCTAGTGTCCAGAATATAAAAAGAACTCTTACAACTCAACAACAAGAAAAACCACCCACATTTAAAATGGATAAAGAACTTGGAGTGCCTGGGTGGCTCGGTCGGTTAAGCATCTGACTTCGGCTCAGGTCATGATCTCACTGTTTGTGAGTTCGAGCTCCGAGTCGGGCTCTGTGCTGACAGCTCGGAGCCTGGAGCTGCTTCGGATTCTATGTCTCCTTCTCTCTCTGCCCCTCCCTGCTTGCACTCTGTCTCTCTCTCTCTCTCTCTCTCAAAAATAAATAAACATTAAAAAAAAACAAAATAAAATGGGTAAAAAATACAAACGGTCAATAAGCACAGGAAAAGATGTTCAACATTGTTAGACATAAGGGAAAGGCGATTCAAAACCACTATGAGATACCACTTTATACCTACTAGGATGGTGATGATAATAATCAGAAATTAATTTTTAAAAATCAAATTTAGGGGCGCCTGGGTGGCGCAGTCGGTTAAGCGTCCGACTTCAACCAGGTCACGATCTTGCGGTCCGTGAGTTCGAGCCCCACGTCGGGCTCTGGGCTGATGGCTCAGAGCCTGGAGCCTGCTTCCAATTCTGTGTCTCCCTCTCTCTCTGCCCCTCCCCCGTTCATGCTCTGTCTCTCTCTGTCCCAAAAATAAATAAACATTGAAAAAAAAAATTAAAAAAAAAAATAATAAAAATCAAATTTAAAAGAACAGAAGCTAACAAGTGGTGGTGACAATGCGGAAAAACTGGAACCCCCACCCACTGCTAGGTGGGACCACAAGATAATGCAGCTGCTTTGGAAGACCATTTGGTGGCTTCTCAGAAAGTTAAATCCAGACCTGTCCTACGACTCGGCAATCCCACTCTGAAGCATGCACAGAATTAAAATGAAAATCGGGCGTTGAAACAAAACTTTGGTACAAAACTTTATTTGTACAAAAATCTGTGCAGCACTATTCACCGTGGCCGATAGGTGGGAACAACCAAACATCCATCCGCTGATGAGCGGCTAAACAAAATGTGTATCTACCCAACAGAATATCAATCAGCCAGAAAAAGTAATGGGATCCTGATATATGCCACGCTATAGATGAACCTTGAAAACATTACGCTACGTGAAAGAAGCCAGACACAAAAGATCACATGTTATAGGTTCCATTTATATGAAGTGTTCAGAACGGGTAAATCCACAGAGACGGAAAGTAGATGGTTGCCAGGGGGTGGGGGTGGTGGGAATGGAGAGTGTGCTTCATGTGTACAGGGTTTCCTTTTTCAGGTGATGAAAATGCTTTGGAACTACATGTAGCCGAAGGTTGCACAACATTATAAATGTACTAGCTGCCACTGGCAGTTTGTTTTTAATTTTTTTAATGTTTATTTATTTTTGAGAGAGAGAGAGAGAGAGCACTCGTAGGGGAGGGGCAGAGAGAGAGGGAGACACAGAATCGGAAGCAGGCTGCAGGCTCCGAGCGGTCAGCACGGAGCCCGACGCGGGGCTCAAACTCATGGACTGTGAGATCATGACCTGAGCCAAAGTTGGACGCTCAACCGACTGAGCCACCCAGGTGCCCCTTGGGTTGCACGCTTTAAAATGGCCAATTTTATCATTGTATCTTTTGTGAATTTCATTTCAATTTTAAAAAATAAAATAAAATAAAATAAAATAAAATAAAATAAAATAAAATAAAATAAAACAGAATAAAATAAAATAAAATAAAATAAAATAAAATAAAATAAAATAAAATAAATTTCCCAAAGTCATGCAGCTAATATATAGTGGTATTTGGCCCCAGGTGGTCTGGACTTCAGAGCCTACACTCTTTGGTAGATCAAGAAGGAACATCAATTAACAGAAGTTTCCTGAATGATAGGACTGAAGATAATTTATATCCTTTTAAAAAATGTCCTTCCCCAATTTTTCCTCATAAAGATAATAAATATATATATGATTTAATAACGGGAATCTCTGGGTGTACCATGTGTCACCATAGGACCAAAGGCTGGTCCAGGGAAATTAAGGAGGCAGATCAACCACAAGTTTGTCCCTGAGTTCTCTGGCCCAGAACTCTGTAGGTCTTTGTACTCCGCTGGCCACCCACCTATCAAGCTACAGAAGACCCTAGAGATCTAGTCAAATCTGCAACCTGCATGGAAATCCCCACAAAGCGGGGCACTATGACAATGCATAGCCACTCTCTCCAGGGAGGACCTTTTTTCTAGGTTATTTACTGGTGGTTCCAAAGAAGGATCCTTGCAAGAGTCCTCAAGGAACCATAGATGTGTCACGATTGTCTTCTTCTTCCTTGGAAAAGTTACTCAGATCCCCAGGATTTATTCTACGAATGACTGGTATTTGCAGTTTTGGCAAAGATGCATAGAGAAGGATGTTTATTGCAGTATTGTCTTGTAACAGTAAAAATCTGGGAAAAGCCTAACCATCTGTCAGTGGGGAACAAGCAAATCCGTCAGGGCACATCTGCACCGTCTTTTTTTTTTTAATTTTTTTTTAACTTTTATTTATTTTTGAGACAGAGACAGAGCATGAACAGGGGAGGGTCAGAGAGAGGGAGACACAGAATCTGAAACAGGCTCCAGGCTCTGAGCTGTCAGCACAGAGCCCAACGCGGGGCTTGAACTCACGGACTGCGAGATCATGACCTGAGCCGAAGTCGGCCGCTCAACCGACTGAGCCACCCAGGCACCCCATGCACCGGCTTTAACAAAAACTAGAGTTCCCCCAAGCTCAGGATGGAAATATCTCAACATCTCCTGGCTGAATAATCATGATGACAGTAGGCAGAAAAATTTGAAATGATCATACTTGGGTTGTTTAAAAAGCTTATGTCTGATATTCTTATAGAACTACCATGCTGTTTTGATCTTTTCTGTAACCCTGTGTAAATATGATTTATGTAATGAAAATCTAGTTTTAATAAAATAATATCAATGCCTAATCGCAATGAAGCAGATTAAATTAGTACATGTGTATAGTATATATATATGTGTGTATATATATATATATATATATATATACACATATATACATGCCATATACATTAGAAAGTATACAACTTGCAACAGAGCTAAGTTTGCATTTGAAAAATGATTAGTCTGTGGAAGTTTGTTGTTATTGAGTCTGCACAGAGAATTCCTGGCTGTTCCCAAACCTACTGAATTAGAATTTTTAGGGATGGGGCCAGGCTTCCATATTAAAAAGAAGTCCCCTATGTGATTCTAATGGCCGCTTCCTGTCTGCCCCCACCCCTTGCACACACAGAACAAAGGGCATTGGCTTTGGCTCTGCTACTTAGGAGATGCCGGGAAGCTGGGTAATTAACATCTGGAGCCCTCAATTTATTTGTCTGTTATATGGGGGGGGGGGGAGGAGAAAATGCATGATAGGTCCAGTTCTACTGGTAGAGGATAAAAAGGTCATGGGCATGACCAGAAAGAACTTGGGAATCATTCCCACTGGGGTTCAAACACCCCCCACTTATTGACTGTGATTTTTTAGCAAGATCCTTTCCCTCCTTCAGGCCTCATGGTACCTACCTCTTGGAGGTTTTGCAAAAATCAAGTGACAATCCATGCTAAGTGCCTAGCACATAGCAGGTACTCAACAAAAAAACAGCAGGTGTCATTGATAAATGTGCCTTCTCCTTCCAAGGATAGGGATGGGTAGTGAGCAGGGGTCACTGAGAATAGGGCCGCTTTGCCCCTCACTTTCAAAAATCAAACTATAAGTTGTGTGTTCCATTCTCCCCAGGTATAAAGGAAACAGTCATGCCCTCGCGTGGTTCCTGGGTCATCCTGTTCTGTGCCCTGCTTTACTAGCTGAAAAGGAGGAAGGAAGGGAATGGGGGGGGGGGGGGGGGAATTACAACCTGTGTAGGCAACCAGGCACCTGCTAAGATCCTGTGAGGCTTTCTGATGTTGGAACTCACCAACTGGGGCGGTTATAGAGAAAATCACCTGGATGTCTGGCCCTCTGGGCTACCGATGAGGGGCTGGAAGACATCTTCCCCAAGATTCACTTTACCCTTGAGATATCCTCCCCAAATGAGGTCACTCCATAACTTGCAGAAATACTGAAAAAGGATGTGGTACATCACCAGGCTTCAAACCTTGGTCCCATATGCAAATTAATACATTCCCCCCCCCCCCACCTAAATCCGGCAATCATCTTGCGATTCACATGCATTATGCTTGTATTTTTAAAAAGCACGATGTATTTTTTTAAAAACATCAAGTTGCCAACTCCAATATTTTACCTATGGTGTAATATCTTGCACTTGGTTTTGGCATTTCTTCTTCTCTTCTTGCTTTAATTACTGGGGGAGCCTCACAAACCGGGTGTGGCCAGGCCCCTGGAGATGCCCACGGCCCCCCGGACAGCTCCTCCCACCGCCCATAGTCCTGGGAAGGGACCCAGCCAGCCGCCGGAACGGATCACAGGGCGAGCAGAAGGGAGCACGGGCCTCCGCACCTGACAGGCCCCACACCCTGGGCAGGGCGAGCCCAACAAAAGGCGCCGTGAAATGCAGCGGGAGAAAGGGGCTGCAGCCTCCGTCGGATGGGAAACACTGCTGCCAACCAGCCCCGGGGCGCGCCGCCCTTGTCCCCGGAGTGAACTCTCCCTCTCTGCGCCCAGCTAATGGCGGGGCGCGCGGCCGCGGCCCCTCTTCTCCCTCCCTTTAAAGAGAAGGGCGCGATTGTGTGGATTTCACAGTCTGAGCACAGCTGAAAGGGAGAGAATTAAGTCTCCCTCACGGCTCTTTTCAAGGAGGCCGAGGCTGCGATTCGCCTTCATTCAGAATATATGAAGCTTTTGTGCGTCGGGCCCGGGCAGCCGCCGCGGCCCCGCTCCCCGGCTGACTCTCTTTACAGTGGAAACGTACAGTAATTAACACGGGTTCCGCTCCCGCCCGCGCCCCGAGTTGAAGGGGGCCGCCGCCGCCGCCGCGCGCCTGGGAACCGGAGCGGCGGCCCGCGTCTGTCCACCTGAGAACGGCGCGGCGCATTTGTAACCGTGGCCTTGCCGCCCGAGAGCCATCCATTTTGGCTGGGGCTGCCCGGCTGTCAGGGCGGTGCGCCGCCGCGGCCCCCGCATGTGTTGCTAATAAAAGCCCAGCCCTTCGCTCCACCTAGCAAGCTCTCGGCGGGGGCACTGCCTGGGCGGGGGTGGGGGGGGGGGGACCCTGGGGGCCGGCCGAGGTGACCCTCGGGGAGGCTTCTCCATGTCTGATTTCGGGGAGTCTGCGATTCCTAGGGGGTCAGGAGGGCTGGAGACAAAATACTTAAGCCTTCCTCCATGGGAATTGTCACCATGAGATTAAAATTTAATTTAATTTAATGGTGGTTTTTTGTTTTTTGTTTTTTTTTTTTGCTCTGAAGGAGATGAAATCTGAAATCCGGCCCAAGTGGCTGAGGCCTGCCAATATTTTGGCTGTGCTTAGTGTTCAAGCTTCTTTTTTGTCACTCTGCTCAGATGATTCATGCTGGAAAGCATGTTGTATCATTTATCCAGTAATGCAGCCTAATAAAACCCCCCTTCAAATATGTTCCTTAAAGAGCCAGAAGAATTTGTTCCTGTAGACTCAAACCTATGTTCTTAATAAAGCCTGATTGAAGAAATGGAGCGCTCTCTCTCTCTCTCTCTCAAAAAATAAATAAAAAAATAATAATAATAGATAAAAAAAAAAAAGGTTGGGGGCTGCAGAGGAGCTAATCTGATGCGTACTGATGAAACTCAACACTGTTCCCTTGTCTCCTTCCTTCCCTCTCTCTCCTGGTGGGGTTTAAATGCGTGGCTTAACACGGAGTTTTGAATGCAAAGTTAATTTTTATTTAAGAGAAAAAATTTTTTTAATGTTTATTTATTTCTGAGACAGAGGATGAGTGGGGGAGAGGCAGAGAGAGAGAGGGGGACACAGAATCCAAAGCAGGCTCCAGGCTCCGAGCTGTCAGCACAGAGCCCGACGCGGGGCTTGAACTCACAGACCACGAGGTCATGACCTGAGCCGAAGTTGGACGCTCAACCGAACCACCCAGGCACCCCCAAAGTTAATTGTTAAAAACCATCCTTCTCCCAGTATGAGCACTAGAGTGATGCCAGTGTTCTAATTTGAGTTGTGTAGGAAGGAGAGCGAGGTTTTATTAGACTGGTAATTACTGAAGTAACTCGGCACCCGCTCATGGTTCAGTGTCATGGCGAAAACCCCTTGTACCCTGAGCTGCTGAAGTTTCTAGAATGGTATTCAGTCGGCTCCTTGAGAGGTGGGTCACCTGCTCCGACCAGCAGCAGGCCTCTGAAAGCAGGTACCTCCATCTCTGGGCAAAATTCCCCTTCCTTCCAGCAAGGCGGGTGCAAGTGAACAAGGTCCCGAGGCGGAAATGGCAGGCCCCTGCTGGACAAGACTCCCTATTAAGGTAGCAGGGTGCTTAATTAAGGCCCAGGGCTCTGTCTGGGTTCAAATGCTGGTGCTACTCTCTAGTCTGTGTGGCCTTAGACAGGCAGACTCCCCTGCCTCTGTCTCAGTTTCCTCCTCTATAAAGTGTGGGTGACATACCTCCTGTTCTAGGTGTAATGGCCTTCAAATGATGTGACACGTGTTAGCTTTGGTTCACCGTCTTTAATAACAGCTGCCATTTATTTAGCACTCACTCTGTGCTTTACCTATGTCACATCATTCCATCGCCAATGGATATTAGCAGCCCCATTTCACTGATGAGGAAAAATGAGGCTCAGAGGAACAAAGAGGTGAAGGAATTGGCTGCATGTCACACGGTGACTTTAGGGGCCATGGTGCAATTTCAAGTTGTCCTGGGAGCAGGGCACAAGGGAGCAAGCAATCTGGCCAAGAGGGAGATAAGATGGCAGGATTCAGGCTCTCGGCTGGTTGAGACGGAAGTGAGTTTTAACCGTTTTAAAAGGGGTGCACCTTTAAAAGGCTGCCCTCTCCTTTCCTCCGCCATCATGGCGTGTGCGGTTGCCGGCTCTTTGCCACGTCTTCTCCCGGCTTTCAGGATCCAGCGATTCCTGGCCAAGAAACAAAAGCAGAATAATCACCTTCCCCGGTGGATTCGGATGAAAGCTGGTGATAAAATCAGGTAGAGCTCCAGGAGGAGACACCGGGGAAGAACCAAGCTCGGTCTACAAGGAATCACAATGGGATGGCCCGCGTGCGCATTCATGCTCTACGAAGCTCACTCGAGATGACGCATGTATCCCTGCTGTCAGGCTCACTTGCCCGCACCGTATCGCTCTGTAAGCGTCACTACCACCTGAGCAATTGGACAAAAACATGATTTTTCTGTTGGTGGGTTGGTTCAGTATTCTGTGAGACCTTTTGTTTGGAAAACAAAACAAAGCACACAAAACAAAACAAAACAAAAACCCGTATGTAAATACACACTGGGTGTGAGGGCACAGCACAGCCGAGTGATTAAGAGGCTCATCTCTGGCATCAGAAAGTCCTGGGTTCAAATCCCGTTTCTACCAATTACTAACTAGGTCACCTTCAGCAAATTCCTTAATCTCACATAAACCACAGACTCTTATATGGGAATAACAGGAGTCCTTGCCTCGAGGGAGTCTTGTGAAGCAAACCCTTTCCCATAGGCTGGGTGGTTTGAATTCCACCACTAGAGGTTTGTTGTCTATGACGTCACACTTTACACGTCAGTGTCATGACCTACTCCCTTAACCCTCCCTCTGAGGGTTCGACATCTAGTTACAGGCTGAGAAAGAAGTATTTCTCCTCTAGTCCCACCCTGACACCCCATCCCCACCTCCTTTTTCTCTAGAGGCCTCTCCCGAACCCTCATGCTGGACCAGGTCCTGCCATAGCACTGACGTGACACCCTAACACTTAACTAACTACACTTCCTAACACTTAACACTTCTCTAACTATGTGCCCTACTCCTGTCTCCCAAGTCTGGTTAGGGAGCCATGACGTATCAGTCGTGTTCATGCCGACGTAAGCTCTGTGCTAGCCGTGGGCATCTCTGCTATGCTGATTGTGGCCTTGAATTCTGCTGCCCACTCAAGGGGACAAGCACTCCTTTAGAGAAATGACCGATCCCATGCCTGAGGCCGGAAATATACAAGACTGCTTTTAGCAGAAAGCAAGGAAACTTTCAAAGATGAGTGAAGCTATATGAAAAAGAAGCCCACTTTAAAAAGCTCACGCTGGCCAAAGAGGGACCATTTGTGCCTCAAAAAAATAACTGGAATAGACTAAAAGACACAAAATGTGTTTAAAGCCATGAGTCTGTTGACCTTTGAAGAAGGCTAGATGACTAGCTCCTTCTTCTGAAAGATGGCAGCTAAAGAGAACAGATCAAACATTCTTCCTGCCTTTCCATATCAACTGTACCACGGGCAACCAAACAGCTGATGGAGAGAAGCTTCTTGTTATGGACGTATTATGGCTCATAAATGGATAGCAAATGATAGGATTGGGAGGTCACTACTTCACAACCTCTGAAGCACTCATGAATCTAGGAATTGGTTGATTATCCCCCAAAAGAGAAAAACAGCCATGGAGTGCCCTGTGATGAAAGAACATAACGTCATCCATAAAATAGTCTATCCAAAAATTGAACTTAAACCTGATCAAACCTCGAGACCTAACTAACAATTTTTCAGAGTTACAAGGGACAGGGGCGCCTGGGTGACTCAGTCGGTTGAGGGACCGACTTCGGCTCAGGCCATGATCTCATAGTTCGTGGGTTCAAGCCCCGCATGGGGCTCTGTGCTGTCAGTGCAGAGCCAGCTTCAGATCCTCTGTCTCCCTCTCTCTGCCCCTCCCCTGCTTGTGCTCACTTGTGTGCTCTCCTCTCTCTCCCTCTCTCTCTCTCTGTCTCTCAAAAATAAATAAACATTAGGAAAACAAAAGTTACAGGGGACAGAGGAGCCTATTGTATGACACCACAGGGATGCGGACTGTGAGAAAACATACAGACAAAAGCCCTGGTGTTTTTCAACAAACTTATTGGAAGAAAACAGTAGAGAGGGAGAAGGACGCTTAGGCATTGAAAGGAATTTTGAGAGACATAGGAACAGTTTGCAACGTATGGACCCTAGTTCCATATTAATTTCAATAAATTGTATTTTCTTAAATGTTTATTTATTTTTGAGAGACAGAGAGAGAGGGAGACAGAGGATCCCAAGCGGATTCTGTGCTCTGGGCTGACAGCGGGGAGCCCGATCAGGGCTCGAACCCGCCAACCGTGAGATCATGACCTGAGCCGAGGTCGGACACTTAACCACACTGAGCCACCCAGGTGCCCTAGTAAATTGTCATTTTTTTAAACAGCTAGGAGACGGATCTAAACACTGCCTGGATATTTAATGATATTAAGAAATTATTGTCACCTTTTAGATGGGATAATAACATTTTGCTTATGTTTTCTTAAATAATTTTTTATCTCTAAATGTACATGCTAAAATGCCTGTGGGTTAGATGAAATAATGTCCGAGATTTGTTTCAAAATAGTCCTGGGAAAGAGGAGAAGTGGGTGGGGATAGTTTAGATGGCACAAGTTTGGGAATGAGTTAATAACAGGGTGATGGTCAGTGAAGCTCTTTATACTATTTTCTCTCGTTTGGATACATTTGAAAATGTCCACAATTAAAAGGGGGAGAAAACATTGCAGGTATCAGCTCCGGTCAGTTCGAAGAGACATTTGGACATCAGCGCCTCTGATGTAAGGGGATGTCCGCACTCTCCGCACCAGCTGGGGCTGATTTCACATAATGAAAGAATGTGTCCATTTATTTGTTTGTGTTAATTCTATTGTCTGTTTCCTCTGCTAGAATGTGAGCTCCCAAAGGGCGGGATCTCGGTTTTGTTCACTGGTTATCCCGAGTGCCCGTTATTTGACACTGAGTAAGTCATCTGTAAATCCTTGTTAACTGAGTGCTCCTCACATGAAAGGCCAAGACCAATATTTCCATTTCACAGAAGAGAACACTGAGGCAGGCAGAAAGAGCTGACGTTCTTGCCCGGGGTCACATGGCGGGTTAGCGGTGGGGCTGGGATTCATACTCCAGTGTCTACAAGGCTCCCATTTAATATCTTTTGGTCAGGGCATCTCAATCGGGTGCAGAAAGCTGAAATGAGGTCTACGGGTCCTGCCGTTTATAAGTACGTGGTAGCTGTCCTTCTCAGGTGTTCTCCGTGAGAAAGACGGGGAATGGGAGAAGCAGGGATCATAGCAACAGCTCCTGTGTCTTAGGAGTAGATGCCATTTTGAGCACTTTACCACCGCGAGCTCATTTAATGCTTACAACAGCCCAAGAGGTGAGTACTAACCATCGCCCTGGGCGACCAAGGCCCAGAGAGCACACACGTTCTCAGCCTCACACCTTAGTCCTGACATTAGAGCCTTAAACCCTTCAAAAGGCCACTGGAAAACATAACTTCACTGCACAGGGGGCTGGCGCTTCTGAAGGCAGCTGGCCCGGAGGCTGGACTCTGAGGACAGACTGATGGAATGCTCACCTGACGGGGACCATTGGATAACAGGTTAACAGGTTAACATCAGATAACTGCAGGGCTACATCGTTCTCAATTATCTAGCCCTCCTAGGCACGGGGAGTCAGAAACCCCACGGTAAATTCCAACTTGGCCGCAAAATCCCTGTAGGGGCCCAGGCAGGTCCCTTCCCCTCTGTGGGTCTCAGTTTCTCCATATTTCACACCAAGAGAGTTGGACTAGGCAGATGTTCCCAAAGGGCACTGCGTGGTCTGACATCCTTTCATCCGACACTGTGATGTCTGTGATCCCACCAAGGGAGCCGTGGTGTTTCTGGGACATCTCCACATCAAGCAGTTGGAGGCTCATTTTTAACCCCTCATAGATGTCTCTTACAAATTATCCAGGGTCATGGATTAGTTTCAATACAAAAGCTTAATTTCCTCTGCTTGGCTACTGTTATAAGGAATGGTCAAAAGGAGTCAAGGAACAAACACAGTGGGCTGGAGAGAGAATGCCCGGGATGAACTGAAGGACGTCCTCTCCCCGGACCCCTCCGGGTTTGGAAATCTCTGGGGCCTGTAATTCACTGCTGCATTAGGCAGTGCTGAGATGAATCATAACATTTGGAGCCGTCAAAGAAAGGGAGAAGAAAGGAGACAGGGGCCGGGGAGAGTGAAGGCTCAGTGTTTTCTCAGTTAAATACATGTTTTCATTGCAGTGTGATGGGCTGAGAGCAATGAATGGCCATGATTTAGTTATCTTTTGGATGGATGATTTTAAATGCATGTTGGAAAGGCTTTCATGAGACTGACTTTTAAAGCTGAGGCAGAGTGGAAGTCTTTGGGGGCGGGGGGCGGCGGGGGGGGGGGAGGGTACTGCCTGTCTTTCAGAGGTTGTAAAAGCCCAGGGTCTGTTGATTCCTGGTTCAGGCATTTTGTTTCTATGTTTTCAACTGGCACGCGTTCACTTCCACCCCAGAATCCTTCAGACCGTCGTCAGCCACCTTGTCACAAGGAAAGGGAAAGGCTCGAGATGATGTTGGCTGGGGGGGGGGGGGGCACGGAGGAAGGAAGGGAAGGCAGAGGGTATGGTGGTAGAATTCTCTGAATCCACGAGACGTTGCTCTGTGCCCGTTACTCTGGTGGCAACGTGAGGTTTGGGAGGAGACAATGAGGGAGGACCAGTGCTAGATAAATGATTAATTTTTTTTTTTCAACGTTTATTTATTTTTGGGACAGAGAGAGACAAAGCATGAACGGGCGAGGGGCAGAGAGAGAGGGAGACACAGAATCGGAAACAGGCTCCAGGCTCTGAGCCATCAGCCCAGAGCCTGACGCGGGGCTCGAACTCACGGACCGCGAGATCGTGACCTGGCTGAAGTCGGACGCTTAACCGACTGCGCCACCCAGGCGCCCCTAGATAAATGATTAAAAGTACTCTCTGCCCCACCGTTCATGAGCAAAATGGGTCATTTTGAAAGCGTTGTTCAGTCACGCCCACCCGCCTCAGCACTGAGAGGTTTGGTTTTATTCCCCGTATTATCCAAAATAACACCAGGGAAGACAGCTAGGTTAGCCCTTTGTCTGCACCCCAGGCCTCCCCTGCAGTGAAAGCCCACAAGGCCCTGTCACTACCTGCCTGAAAAGCTTTCGCTGCTACTCGAAGCCCAAAGAAAGGACCAGAATCCTTACCACGAGGTACAAGGCTCACCTCCAAGCCCGGAGGGTGTTCTCCACACCACGCACCCTGAGTCGCATTTTCTATGTCATCTCACTTTATCCCCACAACATCATCCAAGAGAAGTGAAATTGTCCCCCACAAGTCGCATACGAAGAAATCAAGTTCCAGAGAGGTTAAGTGCCCTGCCCAAGGTTAGTGGAGTGAGAATCTGAACCCAGGAGTGCTGACCTAGAGTCTGCACCCTTCCCGACCCCCCTCAAAGTCCATTTGCTCCTCCTGAGCACCCAACTGCCTTCACGGTTCCGTTAGTCTCCGTGCTCTTCCTCTATCCGGAAAGAGATGTTCGTGCTTCAAGACACGGTTAGAAGTTTGCCTCCTCCGTGAAGCCGCCGCATCAGCCCTGGCAACTCGGTTTCCCCTTTCTGCCAACTCCCAGGGCTCTGAAGCCTCCCTGGGGGGTTGTGCCATGCACCTCTGGGCAGTAATTGTGCAAGTCCCTGGCTCTTTCCCCACCAAACCGGAAGCTTCTTGAAGACGAGACCCCAGAGGGCTGGCACAGCCTGGAGAGGAGACAGACGTAAATCCCCACATAAACACATACTTCAAAAGGGGGCTTTGGGGGGTAGGCAAAACAGGTGAAGGGGGCAAGAACTGAAAAGCCAAAGCCCGAACAGATATTTACAGACCCATGTTGATAACAGCATTACTCACAGTCGCCAAAGGTGAAAGCAACCCAAACGTCCATCAGTGGCTGAATGGACGAACAAATTGTGGTATACACACAACGGTATATCATTCAGACTTAAAAAGGAAGACGGTGCTGAGACAAGCTACGGTATGAATGAATCTTGAAAACATGCTTAGTGAAATAAGCCAGACACCAAAGGACACATTGTGAATGATTCCGCTTACATGAGGCATGTAGCGTAGGCAAATTCAGAGAGACAGAAAGTAGAATGATGGTTCCAAGGGGCCGAGGGAGGTGGAATGGGGAGTTAGTGTTTAACTGGGTACAGAGTTCCAGTTTGGGAAGATGAAACAGTTCTGGAGATGGATGGTGGTGATGGCTGCAAAGCATTGTGAATGTGCCTGATGCTACTCTGAAATGTACACTTAATGGTTAGAATAGTAAATTTTATGTTATGGGTGTTTTACCACGGAATGAAGGAAGGAAGGAAAGAAGGAAGGAAGGAGGGGGAAGGGAGGAAGGAAGGAGGGAGGGAAGGAGGAAGGAAGGAAGGAAGGAAGGAAGGAAGAAAGAAGGAAGGAAGGAGGGAGGGAGGGAGGGGGGAGGAAGGAAGGAAGGAAGAAGGAAAGAAGGAAGGAAGGAAAGAAGGAGGAAGGAAAGAAGGAAGGATAGAAGGAAGGAAGGAAGGAAGGAAGGAGGAAGGAAAGAAGGAAGGATGGAAGGAGGGAGGGGGGAAGGAGGAGGAGGGAGGGACCAAGGATGGAAGGAACAGAGGAAGAAGTACATGTAAGGAAAAGAAGTCATTTCTATGACAAGGACTCATCATACATAACACTCTTTTCTCTACCATTCCCCCTCAGTTTTAATACATCTAGTGGCACTAAAAAGAAATCCCAACAGAGCAACTGGCAGCCCCCGAGAGTGGTGGACTGTGTTCCTACTCCAGGATTTGCTTACTTTGCCTGGGGAGTTTGTAAATTAATTGGGCATGTAAGACGCTGACCTAACTGGAAGAGTTACAATTGCAGTAAACACCCACCGCCGCCACCCACCTGCCAGGATCAACCTCTAAAGGCTACACCAATCTTACCACATTATCCCCCCACACCACCCGTCTCCCGGCTCCAGGACTGACCTACCCCTAATTCCTCTGAAAATGAAATCTCCCGTCCTTTAGCGTGGATTTTCTGCTTGCGGCGGGAGTCCCAACTCTTCTGGGGACCTTATGACCCTACCCCTCGGTATGAGCCTCTCTTTCCTCCTCCCCGTGATGCTGCCTGCCTCGAAGAAGCCATGTAGGTGACAGAGCTTTTAACCTGTGAGGTTGTCACAGGTCGCTCCTCACTCCTTGGTTCTGAAATGGGCTTTGGGGCAAAGCTCTACGGTAGCTGGACCACATGCCTACCATGATGCCTATCATTCGTTTAGCGTAGTGGGCATACCTGGCTTCTTGAAATCCTCTAAATAGCCAAATAAATGAACCAACACAATCAAACTGGAGCCCTCGACATTACAAAGTGCTCTTTGTCCATTTGTTTTATGTGAGCCGTTTAGTTTTAATTTACGATCATATTTCATAACCTACCAGCGAATGACCTGCAGTATATTTGTAAAAAAGCGATGAAGCCCCAGTAACGTGAGACCTCACGCTGGCCCGGAGTTTAGAAATCTGGGCTCTGATAAGTGTAAGGCAACTGTCAGACTTTGGGGGAGATTTTTACATTCTACGAGTTAGTAATACGTGAGAGGTCAGGTTTCTTTACAATAACTGCAAAAATCAAGATAAATTTCACAAAGGCTTCCTGCACCCCCGGCTCTGGGCTCTGTGACCTGCGTTATTAACATGGTTACGTCGTGGAGAGAGTCATCGTCCCCCGACCCCTAAAGAGGCTTCGAATTGAATGCAGTTCAGTGTAGCAGGGATGACCCGTTTTACTCTGAAACTACTACTTTTTATTTATTTTTTTTTTTTAATTTTTTTTTCAACGTTTATTTATTTTTGGGACAGAGAGAAACAGAGCATGAACGGGGGAGGGGCAGAGAGAGAGGGAGACACAGAATCGGAAACAGGCTCCAGGCTCCGAGCCGTCAGCCCAGAGCCCGACGCGGGGCTCGAACTCACGGACCGCGAGATCGTGACCTGGTTGAAGTCGGACGCTTAACCGACTGCGCCACCCAGGCGCCCCGAAACTACTACTTTTTAAATGTCCCACCTGATTCCTAGAAGTTTTTTGCTTTAAATCCTATCGCTGATCCCAAGGTCTCTAGAAAGCTAATCATGCCTTCGTTATGCCTCTGAAAAACACCTCTGAGGGCTACCGAAGCCAGGAAAAGTGCCACATGACGGAAGAGAAACCCGAGGCTTAAAGACAATAAAAGAAAATTTTCTGGAGATTCTCCTCTCCTTCCAAACTAGCTGCAGCTCAGAGCCAGGACTCTGCCTCTTGCACTCGTGTCAGCGGGTGCATTAATTAACCTCTGGACCACACTGTAAAACAAACTCTAAAGAAGTGTCCTACGTCCACCTAGACAATTTTATAATTCAGGAGGGTTCCATTTAATGCGATATTTTAAATGCGTTTTTGCCCATGAAACGTAAGGACAAGTACAATTGGCTCTGCGGAGTCTGGCTAACACACCAGTCAAGGTCGTGAAAGTTTCTTTAATATTCTTCTGTGACTAGTCATCAGAGACTTGAACCGATCAAGAATTCTTTATAACTGCCTTGATAGCACTACCTGACCCATCTTGCCAAATGCAAATCATTTTTATTGTCTTGTGAACTGAACCAACTCTTTAAAAGTTGGAACTCACGACATTTTCTGAAACTTTCAGAATCCGTTAAACCCAGAGCCCCCACAGTGTTCCAGAACGGTTATGTCATTTGGGAAAACATTCACCTCCCTTATTCAATAAACACCGTGCTTACCAAGCACCTACTTGGACCCGACACTGTTCTAAGCACTATAGATACATGGTTCCGAAATAGACGGAACGAAACCTTTTCCTCCATGGGCTTCCTATCTTTCCCCACTGCTAACTCCTGCCATGGTTTACAGGAGTTAAGTCAAGACCCAGAGAGCCACCAGTGGCTAGTCTGAACTTGAACAAGGTAACTCGGGTATCTCATTTGGCGGTCTTTGGTGGAAGCACCGACATATCAATAAAAGGAGAACATAAGCAGAGCAATCTATTCAGAAGGGAATGTGATGAGGCTGGAGGCTTGTCTTAATGCCCAGCCAGCATGCTATTTTTACCAAGATGGCATGTTACAAGATGAACAAAAATAGCAAAGTTTTCTTTAAAAAAAAAAAAAATGGTTTTACTCACACTTTCTCTAAGCTTGGGAAAATATGATTTGATGAGATCAAATAATATACACACATGTTTTTAATTTGGAGTGGCTGTGGGAGATGGATATTATTGGGGACCGAAACCGATCCCCGCCCCCATCCCGGTGCCCTTGGTCCAGGCTGCTTCTCTTAATGAGCTACTAACATTAAAGGTATAGTAGGCCTGGATTTCAGGGCGCTAAGAAATCAAAATTTCTAAGGCCCCTTTGAGCTCTGATCAGCTGAACTGAACTAGAAATGTAACTCTTCCCCCTTTTTGTCTTTTCTTTTTCCATTTTCGTTTTTCAATATTGCTCTCTACCTGGCTGCAGCTATGTGACTTGGGGCAACTCACTTCCACTCGAATGTTCTTGTACCATATCATCACAAAATTCCCTTCTTCTGCCTTGAGATTCTACAGTGTGGGCCTTCGCTGTTATCCTACCTCCAGTTCAAGATATTAACCTGAAATGTCATTTAGCTTCGGGTGACAACTTAATTTTAAATCAATTCAGAAACCCAATGGGCCCGAGGACCATCTCCTTCGTCCTGGTTTCTGCTCTTGTAGGTGACATAAACCCCAAATTTTTGATGAAAGTGAACGCTCTGCAAAAGTACTTTTGAGAGCATGTTCCTTGGAGTCCAACGGTTCAAATCCCAGCTCTGCCATTCACCGGTGGTGAGACCACAGGCAAGTAACATAATCTCTCAGGGTCTCAGTCTCCTTATCTACAAAGTGCGGATGACACATTACGGTGTTACTCTGCAGATTAAAATGAAATGAGGTAGAGACCAGATCCTGCCCGGCAGGTAGGAAGTGCTCATTTAACCTGTGTATGATCCAAAGAGATGAACAACATCATTGTTTTCTTCTTAGCTGTAGAGAATTTGAGTAATTCTGTTTGGAGAAGTTCAGACAAGTTCTGGGGTGAGAGGGGGATCAATGTTCAGGATGCCTCGTGCGTGCTGAGACCTCAGTAAAAAGTCTTTTTTTTTTTAAGGTTTATTTATTTTTTAGAAAGAGAGACATGGGGGAGGGGTAGAGAGAGAGGGAGACACAGAATCCAAGGCAGGCTCCAGGCTCTGAGTTGTCAGCACAGAGCCTGACGCGTGGCTTGAACTCCCAAACTGCGAGATCATGACCTGAGCTGAAGTTGCACGCTTAACCTCTTAACCAACTGAGCCACTCAGGAGCCCCTGAAAATAGTCTTCACTTGCTGCTGATTCAGGGAAAAGGAAGGTTTAGTTGGTGTGCTTCTAATGTTGCCATTTTGAACCCCACCTACTGGTCACACATCAGTTTCACTTAATTTGCTCTAAAAAAGCACATGATTGCCACTGTCTAGCCCCGACCTAGCCAGGGATTGTGTGTGAAGGGAAATTTGGGCATTACTGCCCCTGAAAAAGACATCTGAGGCGACTCAGCTTTCGTCGGTCCCCGACTTGGGAAATCTTCTGCCTTCTCTAATTGCTTCTTTCTTCCCAAGACCTAATTTGTTGGCACTTGCCTGTTACTTACAAGGGAAAACTCAGTTTCCCTTCTCATCAAAGTGGGCTGTCCTTTAGTGATATCTGTGCAGGGCAGAGATGTCCCTCACCCTAGGAATAACATACGTCTGGAGGTCTGGTCCCAAAGGCAGGACCACCTCACACTGCCCTGTGCCAGTACCTGGATGCTGATGTGAGATAGCCTTGCCCCGCCCCCACCCCGCATCCATTCAGGATGACTTCACTGTCCAGTTGCTTCCGGGGAATTCTCAAGTCCGAGATCCTACTCCCCACACCCACCCCTGGGACTTTTTATGTGGTCTTCTTGGCTCTTCTCTGTTCCCATTGCTAAACAAAGAGAAATCTAACTGGAAAGACTAGACGGGGTGAACGGCCGATGCGGTGGGAAGGAGGAGGGATGAACATTTTGCAGCCCTCAGACTTTCCCTGAATTGGCCAATTTCACATCAATAAGTGCCTCATCCATCACCACCACCTTTCAGGTGATTTTCTGCGATGGGATTTCAGGAGGCACTTAGCGTCTTATATACAATTTCTTTACAAAGTCAGTTTTTCCATCATCAAGCATTCTCAGCATTGAAATAAAAATAGGCAGAGCTTTGCTATTTAAAAAAGCTCTTTTTATATCAGGCCCTGCAACCCAGAAACCCCTTTCAGGAAACTGTACACTTTTTTTGAGTCCACAGAAAGAAAGAAGGAAAGAAAGAGAAAAAAGGAACCAGCAAAGCAGATCTCTAGTCCTGGGAGGACTTAACCTCACCCAGGTGGGAAGAAATATAATTAGTTGTCAAGCCTGCCTCCATTCCTTTGCTGTGTGATCTCAGGGAAGTCACCTTACCTCTCTGGGTACCCGTTTTCTCTGCTAAGACGTGGTGATACTGAAAGTATCCCGTCTTTTACCTTGAGGGCCAAATGAGGATGTGAGTATTGTGGACACTGGAATACATTTTATAAATATAATAAGGGATCGAAGGAGGGTTTAAAGGGACTAAAGAGGGGCGCCTGGGTGGCGCAGTCGGTTAAGCGGCCGACTTCAGCCAGGTCACGATCTCGCGGTCCGGGAGTTCGAGCCCCGCGTCAGGCTCTGGGCTGATGGCTCGGAGCCTGGAGCCTGTTTCCGGTTCTGTGTCTCCCTCTCTCTCTGCCCCTCCCCCGTTCATGCTCTGTCTCTCTCTGTCCCAAAAATAAATAAACGTTGAAAAAAAAAAAATAAAAAATAAATAAAAAATAAAGGGACTAAAGAAAGTCAAAGGCGGACTTCAGATGACTCTTGCCCCTTCGTCTTTGTTTTTTTAATTTAGAAGAACTCTTAATAATAAGAGCTATTAAAATAGGTGCAAAATAAAATTCTAGGTGATAAAACATTACATCATAGTTGGCAATTGTTTTTAGTGACATATAAAATGTGTATTATATTGATGGTGTCTTCGATTAGATGAAATATATATTTAACATAACTCTTACTATATATACAGTATCTTACTATATGTATATATTTAGTAAGTATATATAAGTATATATATAGTATATATAAATATATATAAGTATATATATAGTAAGTATATATAAGTGTGTATATATGTATGTATATATATATGTGTGTGTGTATATATACACACACACATATATATATATACATACATATATATACACACATATATATACATATATATGTATATACATATGTATATACATATACATATATGTGTGTGTATATATATATATACACACACATATATATACATACATATATATACACACATATATATATACATATACATATGTATATACATATGTATATACATATACATATATGTATATATATACATATACATATGTATATACATATGTATATACATATACATATATGTATATATACATACATATATATATATATATATATATATATATATATATATCCTGCTTTTCTTCACTGGACGTTCGCTGTCAATAGTATTCGCAAACCGACCTAAGCTAACCTGACCACTTGGCCTCACGCAGTGAGACATCAGTGAGCCCCTCTTCATCTTTCTTTCAATGTACAGCTATTACTTCCCCATGAATGGCAAACTACATGAAACACAGACGTGATGTGCCCTTTTAAGTAAAGGCTCTCGACAGAGCAGGATAATATCATGTAAATAGCTCCCCTGACATGGCTTCCTGGGCTCTGAGCCACGGGCTGTGTGATTTCAGCCCTGCTCTGCCACCTCTCTGGGCAGCTTGCTGTCTGAGGCTTACCGTTCTGCTCTGTGAAAATGGGAGAGCTCATGGTGCTTGAATGTCAAGGTTTCTGGGAAGGCAAAGAGAGAAAACGGGCGTGAAGGATGGCATTCAGACCGCAGACAAGCCAGGGCCTCGGTCTGAGGGCAGGCTCCCCACAGCTCAGGTGGGGGCTCAGGCCCCCGTGTCCTCATCTAGGAGGTGGGGACACGAAAAACGGGGATACTTCACAAAGCTGCAGGGAGGAATAAAGAAGATCCTATAAGAGGTACCTGGCCTAAGGTGCCGGCCCACACACCTTAGCACAGGGGCCCCAGGTAAATCTCCAGCCTCTGGGAGGCACTATTGCCTCGTGCTTTCACTCAAGGCCTGTGGAATCGCCGGGTCGTTAGGTCTTATCCCAGTGGGGCCACTGCTTACCTCTGCCACCTCGGGCACGTTAATGGAGGAACCAAAGTTCCCTTAACCCAAACGCAGATGGTAACTGCATCTCCGGACGGTGCTGAGACCCCACCTAACTGATGCGTGTAGATCGCTGGGCACCCGTGCCTGGCCGTTGGGGAAGAGCTAAGAGGGGACTGTTATCTGCTTGGCTTGCTCCTCCGGCGGCGTCGAGGTGTAAGTTTAATGATGGGGGTGGGGGTGGGGTGGAGGTGGGATGCGGGCGCCTGGCCGACTGAGGTCTCCCGGGCCAGCGGAGCGGGCCGGGCCGGTGTCAGCGCGCATTTATTGATGGCAGGTATTTGGGGAGTAATTGAGCGCGGCGGCCGGCCCGGGGCGAGAGTGGGCCTCCACGAGCAATTAAATGTGATTAGGCCGAGACCTTCAGGATCCAGCTGGGTGATTGATAACCCGGCCGCATTCCTGCCGGGCCCGCGACATCAAACGGGCGGCCGGCGGCGGGCGGGGCAGAGGGGGCCGAGAGCAGGGACCCGGCCCTTCTCCGCTTGGCGCTGCCCTTCTCGCCCGCGACGCCCATGGTCAGGGAGAAAACGGCTGATATGTCCTCCTCCTGCCCAGGGGTCTCTCCCTTGCTCCCTCTCCAGGTGCAGCGGGGGAGGGAAGGGCGCAGAAGGGGCTGGTGGCGAGGGGCCCCCTGCGTGAGGGCGCAGCGCCCAGAGAAGCCAGGCCGACCGCTGGGGCGGACTCTGGGAATCCCGCAGGAACGCTGGAACCAGGGCAGAAAGAAGGGCAACAAAGGGCCAGAAGGGGACACATAGGTGACAGTGGGAATGAGAATAAATCGAAAACGGGGGGGGGGGGTGGAGGGGGGGAATATGGAGAGATGCAACAGGGGAGCAAGGAGGTGGCAGAAAGGGAAGAAAATAAAGTTTAGAAGGAGAGCACGGAAGAGGAATTGTATAGATAGTAGGAAAGTAGAGAGAAGAAAAAAAATTAAAGATGTAAAGTGGGGTGAACATGAAACAGAATGAAAGTTGGGGAGAGGGAACTGAAAGAGGTAGCAAAGAAAAGAACAAGAAAGAGGGGGCAACAGGGGAGGGAAGAAACTAAAGACAGACGGGGAATGAGAGACAAAGACTGGGGAAGACAGAAGAGAAAGAAGTGAGAAGGACGAAGAGGATGCCCTGCTGGCCTGGGTCCCTCCCCAGCTTCACCCTCTTCCATCCCAGGCCCTGCCTCCTTTTCTGCCAGTTCGGTGCCCCGAGCCAAGCATCACCTGGTGCCTGTGAGGCCCCGGGCATTTGCCCCCAGCAGCCCAACTCCAGCCCAGCCCCAGCCCCAAGCCAGCTCTTTCTCCCTCCTGGCTGGGTAAGGGGGTCCACGCCCCAAGCCCAGGGTGATCAACGGGCTCCCTGCATCCCAAGCTTGGGCCCCACGGGCCATGAATCACAAGTGGAGGTGCTGGGGTTCCTGGGGGCCGTTGCCTCGGGATCCCCGGAGTCTCCGGAGCCAGGGAACACTTTCTGTCTGTGCTGACTCCACAGACAGGATCAAAACAGCATGAAAGAAATCAGAGCGAGAACGTCGTCGGCAGGAGCTGGACTTCTAAAACCCCCTTCCGCCCCCATAGGCTTCAATATTAAAAAACCCCCTAGGAGCCTCAGACACTGTATTAATTAGTGCAACCACCCATGAAAAGTTGGGTTTGGAGAGGCATTCTTTGCCCTGTGTGAAAAACCAAGTCTAATAAACAATTGTTAAGTTGGCCTGTTGCCGCTGGTAAATTACATAGCATTAAAAAAATAATGCTTTTCATATTAGGCACTAATTAAAGGTTGGGACAGCTTTAAAACAAGAGAGGGAGGGGGGAAATCAAAGAAAATATAAAAATGTTCTTTCAAGAGTTATGGGAGGTTAATAAAGTATGTCTGTTAGAGTGAGCCTACTTTGCCCCCAGCTACAGCCAAGCTGGAGCCACCACAATTGGGTCTCAATAAGATAATGATATTCCTTTCTCCGCTATTAAAAGCCTCCCAGTGCAAACTTAAAATGATTTATTTAATTTAGGAAATTATGAGGTGTAACTTCAAAGCCCGAGCCGTTAGTAATGGAAAATACCAGGTTGTTTAAAATTATAATAATAATTGTTTGGAGAACTCAGGACATCAAAGTGTTTTCATCAACAAATGCAGAGGGGTCCGGAGGAGGTTGGCAAGAGTCAGAGGAGGTGGATGGAGTTCGGATTTGATTATTATGAACCTTATCAAGGCAAGACTCAGGACTCCCGAAGCCTGGTACTCTGTTCTGCTTTGAAGCGGGCTATTTCGGAAAGTAATTTTACTGCTTTTTATTTAGTTTCTAGTAAGGAGGAGGTGAGGGGGTGGGGTAGGGTGGGAGAGGGGGAGAGGGGTCCAGGAGTTGACAGCCGACTTTTCTTCATTGCTGTCTGACCAATTTCATTAAAGAGGCCTACAGCATCACCAATCTGGAAATTTTTTTTTTTTTTTTTTTTTTTTTTACACTGAAGAAGGACACAGGCACAATCAACTTCACCAACTGGGCCCTGTGATTTCAGGGGGTGTGTGTGTGTGTGTGTGTGTGTGTGTGTGTGTGTGTCTGACGTGGGTTCTTTTATAAATGAGGTTTATGTTTATTCCAAACCCAGCAATGGAGAGGGAGTGGGGGTTGGGGAATGGCCTCTCCAACCCGTGGCAAATGAGCGGCTTTTATAGCAAAGAATGGCCGTGGGAGTTTTCATTCGGTCAGACAAGGTTCTGCTCAAAGGCAAGGATCCTCTTTTCAGTCAGGTCAGGCAGACGTTTTGCCAATGCCTGCTCCCAGCCAGCCAGGCCCTCGCTGCCTACCTCCTGCCGGCCCTGCCCCAGCATCGCCTCCGCAGGGGTGCAGGAATGGGGAGGGTGGGGAGGCTGAGTCCCAGGTCCCCAGGGATAGGGAAAGCCCCGCTGGCCAGTGAGGTGGGGAAAGGGATGGAGAGTAATGCTCCGGAGATGAGCTCTCGGGTTTGGGAATCTGGGGAGCTCTGGAGACCCCCACGTTATGTCTAAGACAGCCTCTGCAGGGCCTGTCTTTGCGAGCCCTCGTGCCCTCCACCAGGCTCATGCTTAGGCCTCAGTTCTGCTGCTGTCACTTACTGGCTCTGTGACCTTAGTGAGTACCCTCTCTGAGCCTCAGTTTTCTCATCTATGAAATGGCATCAATAACACACCCCCAAGGGGTGTGCAAGGATTCGATGAAATGTGCGAGGAAATGCCTACTTCTGTCCGCACTGAGCAGGAGCTCAATAAATGTGATTTCCTCTCCTTTCTTCTTCCCCTCTTTCCCCAAAGCAGAGCTGTCTTTCTAGAAGAGTTTGGTGAAAGCGTTGAAAGTACGGGAGGACTGGCATCTTCGGCTTTAAGTCCCAAGGCACGGCTTCGCGGGTCCCAGGTGAATCAGGGTTGTCCTGCTGCCTCAGGTTGTTAGTCCGGTCTCTGGAACTCCTGGCGCACAGAGCCTGACCCAGGTGGGGACCAAGGCGACCGCCAACCCGAACACGGGGCAGGTTAGAAGGGAGGCGCAGAGTCAGCCGCACCGCCTGGGCCCCGGGGGCCTCTGGCTGTGGTCGAGGTCCCCGCAGCCCTGCCGCATCCTCGCCTCGGTAACCCCATCCACCTGGTAGCGCTGGGATGTGTATGCTTGAGCCTGAGCCACATCTTTTTTTCTCGCTCCCGGCCTCAGTTTTCCTTTGGGATTTGGGGCGATTGGGCTAATGCGCAGTCGCCCAGACCGTTTCCAATCCACCCCATCGGCCACGCAGGTCGCAGTCTCAATTCTCCTGATCGTACCCTGGTTTGCGAACCCCTCCTCCAGAGGGCAACCTGTCTTAACCCGGAGCTGCAGTCTCCGGATCCCCCAACCGGGGTTGAGATCGCCCGAGGCTGCGGGGTCGAGCGGCGCCGGGAAGGAAGCTCGGTGGACGGGCTAATTAGGGACCCAACGTGGCGGTTGGATTCCGGGCTGGGATTAGGAGGCCCATCGGGATGGCAGAGGCGAAAACTGGGGAGGTTTGGGACGCTCCCGGGGCTCAGCTCCGGAGCGCAGCGGTGCAGCGGCCAGAAATCGGCCCCCAGCTTGGAAGCAGGTCTGTGGGCTCGGTTCTCGCTCCGCGCTGGAGCTGGGAGATCTCAGACTCGTCGCCCGACCCGCGGGAGCTTCCGCCGGGCGGGAAAATGCAGTCCCTGGCGCCCACCTCCAAACGGGGTGTCGGCGCAGTGAAAACGTGAGACGGAAAAGCGCCAGTCCTGGTCGATGCCCGGTTTCTATCTGCCTACCATCCGCTTCCGCAACCTGAAGTTCTCGATTCCCTTCTGCCCGCGTTCCCGGGGCCACCGTCGTTTCTCATCCGAAAACAGACCTCAGAAAGGTATCATCAGTAGCCACTTCGGATTTGTTTGTGCAATAAAAAGCGGAATTTAAGATCCGTCTCGGCCTCCCTCACCCACTGCGATTTTTTTTTTTTTTCTTTAATAGTGATGCCTCAAAACCCAAGCCTGACCCCGTTCTGTACCCAGTGGAAAGGGAGGCTGCAAAGCAAACGGGGCTTGAATGAACCACCTTCCCCCTTCAAACCGAAAAGAGCATTTGTTCGGGGTCCATCTCCTTGGAAGGAGTGAGGAATGGTAAACGGAATGCGATTTGACACACTCCTGAAAGGGCAGCAGGCAACCACCCCCACCTCCCAACCCAGGGAATGCATCTAGTTACAATCCCCATTTGCAAAGAGCTATAGGTCCCTTCCCCCCAGTTTTAAACCGGTTGCCCTTTTGGTAGCTGGCAGATTTCAAGTTCAAGATTTTCCCTTGATCATCTACCAACCTCTCAGATCCCTGGACCCCCCCCCCCCCTTCTTCTAAGCTCATCTTTCACTAGAGTTTGAAAAACCGAACAGCAATTCCATTTCTTCTCCACGACTAACACAAGCAGCCAGAGGAATTATCTCCAAGTACTTGGTTCGCTATTGGCGATCGACTCCCCCGACCCAGGCTGAATCTGGGCACAACTCTTCATTGATTCACAGGAACATCCTAATAAAAATCACCGGCCCCCTCCCCCAGTCTTGGGGGCATTTTGGAGTTGAACCCAGCTAAGAACAGAGAGCACCCTTTAAAATAATTGTTTGGAACAAACTTTACTGCAATAAAACAAATGTTTAATTTAATTCAGAATAAGAGATAAGAAATAACTCTTCAATAAAATATATAAAATTATACAAGGCACCCTTTCAAAGGGATAAAAGTATACTGGGGGGGGGGGGGGAGGGGGAGACTGATAGAAAGATGAAGTACCAGGAGCTAAATGGGCTGTTTGACAAGACCATTTTTTTTAGCAAGTCAAAACATGGCTTTCCCCTCTGCCCCCAACATGTTAAAAAGTATATAAATTTTTCTAATAAGTTTAGCACATACAACAGGTACACACACAGAGAAAGCAGGATTTGTTTTTCTTTCTGGATCTATTCATTGTTCAAGAATATTCAGCATATAGGTAATGGTTACAAGATATTTTTTTTTTTAAGCAGAAAATTAACTACGCTCCCCGCCCCCCAGTCACCTTTGCAATGTGTGAGGACTGACTCGTACCTAGTATTTCACAGAACCCGTCAATTCCCCCGACAGGCCTTAACTTTGTACTCTCCAATTATCTGAAATGGAGTTAAGCAACAGCCTTGGGAGGAATTAGGAAGTTACTTCCAAGTCCCACCTTACCCCAAGGCATCCTTAGGACTCTTCTCATCCCCCCCCAACCCCCTTTTATCGATCTTACAAAAAAACAAAAAAAAAAAAGTTAAAACTTTAACAATCTGTAACAATGTAGAAAGAGGGAAAAATAGAAGGCCAAATATGGTAGTACCTAATGTGTTTTTTAATGCGTGTAAAAATGCAAAAACATGATGTGTCCCCGTCTTCTTGAGGAATCTCTCCGTTATCTAATTCCTAGGCGTGTTTCTAATTCGAATCTTTTGTTTTCCATAAGCAGAAGGCAATCATCCCATCAAAATCACCCAATGTCAGCAATTTCAGCGAATAGTCTGTGCCTCCTCTAAGAACAAATGGACTCTTTTAGGAAGGTGATATATAGAAAAAAAGTATAGATACTATGCATATAAATTTTGCCTTTCAAAATAATCTGAATTTTCACGTCTGCTGTATAAAAATGTATTATATTTTATTACATATATATTTATATATAAAAACCATCAGAGCCAATCTGTGTGAAAGGAGAAGGGGGCATCTAGGAGATGACACCAAGAAAATGGGACTTGGTGCCTCCAGCCTAAAGAAATGCGAACTATGTCCGTGGCCCTGTGGGCCTAGCCACTTAGGGTGGTGCATGCAAAGTTTGCGGAGCAGGAGCAGGAGTATCGGCTTGGTACAGCCTTCTTGGAGAGGGAGGGGGGACCCATTTAAACAAACATCCATCGTGGAGTCTATGGAGCTGGTCTTCCTTAGGATAGATGGTACATGCCGTATCCGACTGGAGTCGCATAGAGTCCAACAGGCGGGATGGGGAGGACAGGTCTATGGAAGGGGTAGGACGCTCCGTATATGGATGCTGCTTGCAGGGGTGAGTTGATGGGGAAAGGGAGGCTGAAGCCAGAGGGCAGCATAGGTTTTGCAGCCATTTTCAGCTTCTCCAGTTCTGCCTCCTGCAGTCTTTTTGCCTTGGCCCTTCGGTTCTGGAACCAGATTTTGACCTGGGTCTCTGTGAGGTTCAGAGAGCTGGAGAACTCTGCGCGCTCTGCAATGGAGAGGTACTGTTTCTGGCGGAACTTGCGCTCCAGAGCAAGGAGCTGGGACGTGGTAAAGGGGGTTCTTGGCTTCCGATTGGTCTTGTGTTTCCGCAGGGTGCAGGTGGTGGGGCTCATGTGTCCTAGAGAACAGAGAGGGAGGGAATTAGCAAAAGTGGCTTTCTCTCCAGGTGTGTCCACCCCTGCACAGACCTTCCTCTCTTCATCTTTCAGAAAGGGACCTCTGTCAAAACTGTGGGAGAAGTACCATATTTAAGTGGATAAGTTGCTTGATTTAAAAAACCGAGTCTTCTTACAAAAAGCTTGGGATTTTAACAGTGCATAGAACTATCTATATGGGAACCCACAGCATAATGGATAATGGAAATAGAGTATCTATAAGCGGACCCTTCCTGAGCCAAGGGAGCTGAATGTTCTCTGAGAAACAAAACCCACGTCCTCTGAGCTTCATTTCTCTGGTCTTTAAAATGGGGGGGGGGGGGGGCAGGATTCATGATAATCCTCACTTCTGTACAATGCTGAGATAATCCCATAAGAAGAAAAATGAAAAGGGTCCTCTAAACTGCGCTGGTCCCCTCTCCACACCGGGAAAAGTTGGAGCGCATCAGCATATTTATGAAGGATAATCGTGCAGATAAGGTCTGCGGTAAATTAATAGCATCTCTGGATTGGGAGCCGCCCCATGCAATAAACAGCCATGCAGCTGTCATTCCATCCAGTCTACAGATTATACAACCTGAACATCATTTTACAGATCTGAACGTGGGATAAGTTTCTTGGCCTGGTGCTTCTGTAATATAAAGTTTACTAAGAAGGAGGGAAAAATTAGCTCGCTCATAAATGTAAATGTCAGGGGAAATCATGCTGCCTCTGAGTTGAGAGCATGTGATGACATCTTAGTCATCCCTACCCATTCTCTGGTTTGGAGCAAACGTGTAAACGATTAGTTTGTCGCCAGGATTTAGAAAGAGGGAATAACACGCAAAACAAAGGTATGCCAAAGGCATCCAACCTCCATATTTAAAATGGATTCAATTATAGGAAGTCATAGGACGGGGCATCTTTGTGATTCCATGGTATTCAACTAACTTGGGGCTTCTTTTCCTCAAAGGGAGGCGGGGGCAAGAGTGTGGAGCTGAGAGGCAGAATGCTAAACAATTAATTTTCTGCATTTGGCTTTTACGAGCTATGCTAATTTTCCCAAAGTAGCCACAGTAGTAACTCCAAAGTACTCACGGGGAGAATGTCACATTTCTTGTTTAGTTACTTCCATGGCCCAAGAAAGAGTTTACACTTCATACTTGAGGGTGATACAACAAGTCCCACCCAGCCTCCATTTCCAACAAGAACTGGATTTGTCCTAATGTGACCATTATGAAGCATCGTTTTCGGGACTGAAAAGCAAGTAGTAGGTTCTGCAATCCATCAAAACCAGAAATCTGGATAAGGGATGGGTAAGAAACTACCACAGGAGTGTAGACTTTTGCGTAGGCAAATCCCTAAATAAACGGGGGGGTGGGGGTGGGGCACCTACTTCGTAATTTACAAATAAACTAACAACACCGTGGGGAGACTCAAGAGACCCGCTTTCACCCTTCCCAAACCTGACCTAGCTCTCTGGAGGACCCAGCTGTCTCAACTCAGGACCAAGCTCCTAGAGTCTAAGCCTGAGCCTACTCTCTGTTTGGAAGAAATCTGTGCCCCGAACAGTCATCCTGGCCGCTCTAGAGGCTGCATTTGAATGATAAAACCCGGGCTACAGGGATTGCACATGTGTATCATAGCCATAAAGTCCAGAGGCTTCCTCTCAACACTCTCTACCTCGCCACCCCTCTCTCAACCAGTCAAAGGATGGATGCGGTTATACAAAGCAAAACAGCAGTTACCCTACTTCCTCCAAATAACAAACCTGGCCAGGCAGGTGGCTCCCTCCTGCCCCAGGCTCCTGCCCCAGGCTCCTGCCCCAGGCTCCTGCCCCAGGGCTCCCACTGCCATTTCTAGGCCCAAAGCACCAAAGGAACCACTTTTTGTTTTTAAATTAAATCCCTTCTCCAGAATCTTGGATTTTTCTCTCCTGAAGGTCACACCCAGAGCCCCAAACTGCCTGACCCCCTAGCAGGGAAGCTCATCTCCACAGAGTGGGGAGGGGGGGGGTTGTTCACAGAGCAAGTGGGGAATTGCCATCCCAGGACCTGAAGGCCTAAGGAAGTGAGGATTTCTGATCTCTGGACACCACTCTCAGTAAGGCCTGAATCCTTAATGTGTTCATGGACATTGACCCAGGCCTAGAAATCCATGGGCACTCAATATGTGTCTAACAAATTAAGTTTCTTCAAGTTTCTGAGCCTCTATCTCACCATCAACAAAATGGGTAAATACCGTGTAGTGTGGCTCAGAGTACTAAATTTTAGAATGCCCAGAGCCCGGTCTGCCACACCAGATAGGTGATCATTAAATATTCCCAAGGTTGTTTTTTGTTTTTTGGTCAAGCCCAAACAGTGTGTGCAGATTCCTCTGAACTCTGCTGAAATGTCCTTCTCTGTTACTAGGAGGCCGGCTGCAGCCACACAGAGATCAGATAAGATAATATGGTGAAAAGTGCTATAAAGCACTGTGCAAACTTGAGTTTAAATTCTTTGAGTCCTTAATCTCCACACCCTTTGAATCTTTCGGAGTTTCTAACAGGGTGGAGAGCTATGCCAGAGGGGACAGCCACTGAGGCCGGAGTATATGGCCTTGTTTTGTTCACAAAATACTATGCATCTCGAGTCTTGAGGGCTGACTGATGAGAATGAAGAAAGGTGTGATTCTACTGGCTTTGGAAAAGGTGCCTCCGCAGACCCCCTCTTTCTCACCTTTTCTAAAGGTGCACTGGGTAAGGAAATCTTAAAGACTAGGAAATAAAAATAAAAGAGTCTATAGGGAATGACTTCTCCAAATGCAAAAGGACCCAGGCCCAAAAATAAATGCTAAGGCAGGAGGAGAAATAAATTCTCCTGGGCCTGCATGGCCAAGTCTTGCCTCATTGGCAGGAAGCGGGGTGCAGGTGTGTGGACCTCCTCTTGGTTTCTTTGGGGAGAGGGATCAAAGGCGGTCAGGGCACCATGCACAGGAGCAGAGTTTGGACACCAGGACCCTTTGCCCAATTCAGCCATTGTTGGTGACCCGGGTCAAACAAGTCCAGTCCTCCTAAAGCCTGGTGTCTGTAAAGGGGGTAACCACCGGTCCTGTGCCTCTGCCTACACTTGGGGTTCCAGCAATGATCAGGGTCTGGTGAACTAATGAGCATCACTTTGTAGAACTCTCAAGCGCTGCTGGAATGCTGTTAATTATTACTATGAACCAAGCGTGGCCCGCGCCCCGCGCGCCTGACCCCAGCCCGCTCCCTGCGAAGGTACTGGCTGCGGGGACGACAGGGAGACTTTGCGCCTTGGCACCAGCCTCTGCCGCCATCCCTTCCGGGGATCGGGACCCAGAGGACGGTAATGATTTCTACCCAATGCCGGGGGTTAGATTTCTGCCAGTCTATCTTTAAGATGAGGGCACATCTCGCTGGGTTGTAAACTTTGAAAGGAGGTAAGGCACCTCCGCCTCTGGCCGGCACACATTCGCGTGCTCATTAAAAGTGTATTCCCCTTCATTCTTGGGACAGAAACCCGCTGGACGGTGAACCAAAAGTGAGCAAAATAGTTGGAGCGCGGGGCCGAGGACCAGAGAAACCGATAACCGAGCGACCCGGCGAACCCAGCTAGGATTCGCCCTTCAAAGACCAGCGACTCCTCAATTGTGTCGGATACTTTGCACAGCTAGGGGATCGCGAACACGCGATGCGCGGATACGAAGCCAGAACTCCTAGGCTTGCTTTCCCGGGCGTGTAGTGCAGAGGGGGTCTCCGTCCCCCCCCCCCCCCCCCAGCCTGGGACACCGGCCCTCGGCTCTCCCCCGTACCCCTGCGCCCCCGCCTACCCCTTGTCCGGCTCGGACGCTCACTCACTTGGAGGCGGCGAATATCTGCCGGGTTCCTGCATCCACGCGGCTCCGTCTTCTGAGTTCTCCGACTTCACCGAGGCGGTCTCGAAGGGCTTGACCAGCGGCCCGGGGCTGTGAGCTTCCCGGGCGCCGTGTCCCGGCAGCAGCAGCGGCCGCAGGGTGGCCCCGGCCGAGGCGCTTTCGGCTGGCAGTGGGGACGCCTCCTTGGGCGGCTTCTTGTCCGACATGAGCGCCTCCACGCTGAAGGGCAGGCTGGAGACCTTGACGCGGCGCTCCTCCGCGGCCCCCTCCGCGCCCCCAGGCCCCGGGCCCGGCCCAGCCACCATCGCCGGGCCCTCCTCATCAGACGAAAACAGGTCACTGCCTTTGGACGGAGAAGCCATGACTTCTCTGCCCTACGTAGCTCCCGGCGCGCGACTCCGCTGGCAACCCGGCAGCGGCGACTCAAACTTTTTTGGGGGGAGACGGGAGGGGCGCGCCGGGAGCCGTGCCTTTCCTCCAAGGGGAAGTGGGAGACTCGGCTCAGCCAATCCGCGCCGGCTCTGGCGCTGACGCCACAGACGCTCGCGTCTGATTGGCTCTCCAGGAAGAGGCTGGGGCCTTTTTTTTTTTTTCCTGTTTGAAATAAATTAGGAGTTAATTACAGGAGCAGTCAGCAGAGTTGTTATTAGGCGATCCCTCAAGGGTTATAATCACGCCAAAACTGAAAAGTCCATGGCGTAATTAAGGCCGATTATTTAAAGAGGAAGTTCGCCGAGTCCCATTTCTTCTCCCTTTTGACCCCTTTTTAAAAAGGCACCTCGCGCCCATACCACTTTCCCCAACCCCCACCGCCAGAACAAGTTTCAAATCTCCAACTCACACTGCAAAAACATTTGTGAAGCTCCTACTACGCGTGGAAACTGGGCTACCTTTACAATTTTAGGAGACAACACTGAAAGCAGGGGCCAGCATCCTTGCTAAAGGAAATTATACATACATGGCGCTTCTAAGAGTATCTTGCTATTGGCAAATGCTCTACAGCGAAAGCTGCTACTGTAACTCCCCTGGAAGAAGGGACATGGGGAGCCCGAAAGATGGTCAGGAGCTGGTTTTCCAAATAGTTGGAAATTTTAAAGCCATGGTCCCCATCTCTTCCACTTGAGACAAACCCAGCGCACTCTTAGAAACTGTAATCCGCGCGTTTTCTTTCCCTTGAATCTCTTCTCTGGGCGACACCCGGATCCGACCTTTTCCCCAAGACTATGTGTATTGTGTGTTCGTGCGTTTGTTTGAGCCTATGTTTGTCATGTGTTTTGGTGCCAGTGTTTGCCTTCAAGGGGGAGGAGGAAGGAAAAGGCGCTGATAGTACCTAGTCCTTCCCTTCCTCTTGCAAATCTCAGAAATACTAGGTTCTGAGTTTGCACACCCCAGGCCTGTGTACATTTTTGAGAAGCACATTTTTTATTCATTGCACCTGGTTTAAAAAAAAAAAAGCGTATATATCCCCACCCAGCCCCAAATTATACCCTGGGTAATTACATCTCAAAGCCTTAGTGATGACTGTACCAGCCCTGGGACAGGGGAGAGGGAGTTTAGAGGGCGCAGAGGCCTCGGATCCCTCTGCAGGCCACCGGCCCAAGACCGAAGAGCTTCCAATGACCCTCTCCAAGCTGCAGTTGCTCCCCCCTATATCTCAAGGATTACCCGGGAGTGATGAGATAAATAGAAATCTTCCAGCTCAGGGCCTGTACACAGCAGATGCTTGCTAAACAGTTCCCAGCGTCTTGCAAGGAAGGGACATTGTTTTTAATTACTGAAATGATCAAGGCTTGGAGGCTATCTCCCAGTTCAAGAATCTTAGAGATGTGACCCCCCCCCCCAAACCCATGTCTCTGAGGCACTGCTGTCTTCACCCTAAACATCTGCTTGGAGTGAAACTGTGCTGGCTGAGGATGTCCTGAATAGGCATGATCTGAATCTTAGGGAGGCACAAACAGTCTGCATTGGTCAATTAATTCAGTCCGACTAGACCATTAGAAATGTTCTGAAAAAGTTAAAAAGTAAAGGAGTCCTAACCACAGTCTTCTAAAGCATCTGGGTCCCTCTCCCACCAAGCACATCCTGTCACCACCCCCCAACAAATTGGAAGCTCAGAGAACGTTTTTAAAAAAAATTAAACTATCTGGAGATGTATGCATTTTCCCCTTGAGTCATACTTGATGATAGTTGGCTTGATATGCATCTCAAATACAATACAGGTAAATCCAGATTAAGTTCTGTGCCTTCTAGAGGTACCCAGCAAGGTGCAGGCTATATATTTTGGAAGCAAACCTGAAATTCGTTTAGCCCTAAGCTGCCAAAGTGTACAAAAGGGTTCCAGCTTTCAGTTGGGCTGTACTCAGGCACTGTTTTATAATTGTTCCTGAAAACACACTGTTTATATTTGTTAATTTAGGGGCATACAGGCTCGTTCCTGGGAAAAATTTAAAAGTCAATACTACGAGAACTCTTTTAATGAACTTTTCTAGGACAGGAGAAGCCGGGTTCCCCTCACCACTTTCAGGTCCTGATGTCCAGACAGGGAAAGAAAATTATGAAGCTAGGAAGAGGAAAATAGTAGAGACAGAACAAGATAACTGGTGTTCAAAACCAGGATGCCAAGCTCTGGCCATCAAATGAGCAGGAGAGATGCCCAGAGGGCAACCACCCGGCTCACCTCGTCTTCTCCCTGCTGGGGTGGGGGAACATTCGGGAAAGGGGCTCACTTCTGCTGGTAAAAAGGTAGAACCTCAACAGAACTCTAGCCCTTTACGGAAAGCCCCTTCTGTGCATTGGCTGAACATTTTATTCACGTCTTCCTGGCCGCGGGACCTTGGGCGCATTACTTTGCCTCTCTCAACCTGCTTTTTGATTTCCAAAATGAAGGATAATAATCCTTACCTGGGATGGCTCTTATAGTGATTAAATTAAATAGGCTACAGAACGTAACCAGAAGGTAGAGGGTATCAATACAAAATATTATATATCAAAAGCATTAGCAATTTATCGAATGCTTTCTCTCTGCTAGATACCCGAATTGAGGCTCATCGCCAGCCTTCACGGAGTTCACGATAGGTTCTTTGTAAAATCTCCGGGGCTGAGAATTTTGCGCAGCCTTAAAGGTGTCGTTTAGGTGTAGTCCCTTGGTGGAGGGCTGCCTTTGGCGCTTAGGGGACATTTAGTAAAGGTTAGTTCCCGGGGACACTGACGTGACTGCAGTATTTGTAGGCAGGAAAGTGGGGTTTCAAAGGGAACACAGCACGAAGAGTCAACTCTGCAGGATAGTTTACTACCTGTCCTCCAGGATCTCATTCGTTTCTTCCTACACACTGCTCCGGGCGGAGATCATTTCCCCCATTTTACGGGGAAAAAGACCAAGGCTGGGAAGAACCAACTATGCTACCGGAAGTCACGCAGGTTGGAAGTGGAGGACCCGGGGATCCCCACGCGCAGCCCTGGGCCCTATACACAGACCTCACCCTTCCAAGTTCCTGCGCTCCCCGGGGGACTTAGCACGTTTAGGAACCCTGCGAGGAGCCGCCGCGCACGCGCACCGCGGGTCCCAGGGCAAAAAAAACGCTACTTGCAAACTGTGGTGGACCACGCGCGGACCCTTGCGTTTGCAACGCCCAGGACCGATCGCTGGATCCCGGCGGCTAGGAGGAGGCGGGGGAGGGGCGGAGGAGGGGGCTGTAGACGGGCCAGGGCTGCGGGCAGGCGCCAGGCGCGGGGAGATGAAAGGCGGGCTCCAGGGGAAGGGGCTGCGCCGGGTGACCGGCTCCAGCCGCGCCGGGCGCCCCGCCCCCGCCCCGCCCCGCCCCCGCTGCCCCGGGCAGAGGCGGCTGCCCGCGCCGGAGCCGCGTTAATTGCTCTCGGCCCCGGCACTCAGCCTGCGCGGAGCCGGGACAACCTCGCTCCAGGAGGAATGACAATTCGCCCTAATGGGACAACCTCGCTCCCAGAGGAGTGACAATTCCTCCTAATGGGCCTCTCGTTAGCGGCCTATTCTCCCGAACCCGGTATCAGAAGCGGGCAGACACGCGGGCGCCAATGTCCGCCTGGAAATTCCACAACACAGCTCCCCCCATCACGCCCCCCCCCCAATCATTCCCTGTGTGACCTCGAGGAAGAGGCTGCTCCTCTCTGAGCTTTTTTTTCTTACCTGTGCCCTGAGAAGTAGGAATGAGGGCAATCCGACCTTAGTGGGGTGGGCATACTTCCAGGCATTTAAGAGATCATTTTCAGAGTTACAGAGCTGGCAGCTGGGGGTGGGGGTGGGGCGGGGAGAGTGGCATTCAGGGTTGCTGCTTGAGGTTGTCCGAGGGGGACGAATCCCATGCTTCTGAAGTTCTAGACGCTCAAACCGGGCGAGCTACGGCCCCTGCCCGCTGAGATCACAACCTGAGCCCCAGTGGGCATGGGAGAGAAGGGTCCTTTGCCAGAGCGCTCTGCGGATTGCACAAGTCTGCCTGAAGCCTGAACTTTCATTAGCTTCCCATTTTACAGATGAAGAAGTCGAGGCGTAGACAGGAGAGAAGCTGGCCTGAGATCTCCGGTGGGACAGGTCCAATCTGACAAGGTACCCTGGAAGAAGCCCACGGCAAGGATGTCCTCCACGGGGAGGGGAAGGTTCCACAGTCCAGAGAGGGATGGGCCAGTTTGTGGAGACTTCCCCTTGCTCTTCGTCCCTGCAGGTCCCAGGGCTTTAAAAGGGGAGGGAGCTATGAGTTCCAGTCCTTCTCTAGTTGTATATTCAAATCCAGGCCCTGCTTTTGCCATCCTTCTGGACCTCAGTAACCTCCTTCAGAAGCAGGCTACTAGTGCCCAGCTTACAAGGTTGCTGGTGAGGACTAGATGAGAAGCCTTACCAGAAAAACACGGAGCACAGAGTGTGGCTGCATTAGGTCCCACACTCACAACAAGTGGTTGCAGCCGTCCCATCCCCAGCGTCCTGGAGCCGCCCTGGCTTTAAACAGGGTTGAGCCCCGTATTTCTCATGGGCCAGTGGATAAATCCCTTCATCTCCTGGGTTTCCTCTTCGGTACTCTGGAAATGTCCAACATTCAGTAAGTGTCGGATATTATTGTTTCTTAAATCATTACTGATACGTTTACCTCCTTCTCGATAGATCTACCTGGCATCACGCACACGTGGGGGGCCAATGACCCAACACTGGATGATTTGAGGCATGACTCTGCGACTTTTTTTTTAGCTTTGGCCCTCCCTGCCTCCCCACTCCCGTTGGTAAAATGGGAATAACTACCCATCTTTTGAGAGGGAAGCAGATTGGCAACTCTTGTTGAGTCAGGGGTAGGGACTGGAAAAAGAATTGCTTTAGACAAATGGTTCTTCTCAGAGTCACTTCTGTTTCCCAGCCCCTGGGTACAGCTCACTGGCATCTTCCCAACCCCCCCCCCCCCCCCCCCTTGCACTGGAGGAAGGTTCCCAGGAGCAAGGCCCAGGCTCTGATTTTTCTGCACGGAAAGACCAAAGGGCTCCCTGAAAGAGAGAGTTCCAGGAAGCTGGGTGGCTGCCGGCCTATGGAACCAGTCTAGCCATCCAGGATGGGACCCAGGGATCCTGCCCTGCCATTCACAAATCTCTGCCCACCTACCCCTTCTCGGTTTGCCCATCTTTAAAACCAGAAAAACCACCCATACTGGGCTGGGCTGAGGTGAGGTTAGAACCAGGGTTCAGTGACTGTCAGCTCTCTCTTATGCCTCAAGGAACCCTATGATGTAGGGGGCCCTGATGGCTCCCTAAGGAGGAGAAAATTGAACCTTAAGTCTTGATAAGAGTTTCTCACAACTAGTAAATACCAGGGTTTTGCTGATTTTAAAATTTATGTATTTTGCCTGAGGCAGAAGTTGCTGTAAAGGTGGGGGGGGGGAGGCATTTGGAACTGCTCACAGCAATGATTTCCATTTTCTTCCACCTTGGCAGATGGGGGGCGTTGAGTCCGGGATGGGCTAAATAACCAGCAAGGGGACACAGCAAGGGCACCCTGGATGGTGGATTCCCAAACAGTTACACAGGAATCTCCCATCTCTCTTATTTGGTGGCTTCCGAATTGTTTCCGCCAACTGGGCCTGGGGGATGAGGGGAAGAGGAAATGTGGGCAGTTGTTTAACGGAGATAATGACATATATATTTTTCATTAAGGAAGACAGAATCGCTTTCAATTGTTCCACCCCTAGTCGCGCAGTGGGGTGGGGTATAAGCGAGGTTTGCTTTACCTGTATGACGAAGACAATTTGTTGGTCGTTTCTGGAAGGGAAGGGGGTTGGGACACTGGAGCTGGACCCCAGACCTGTGTCAGTCTTGGGAGGGGGCTGCAGGTCACCACCGGCAGGAGGACCCTTGCGGACCGGTGGGGGGGGGGGGTGACAGAAACTGCGGTCCGGCTGTAGGCGTGGCAAAGAGCATTGGAGTCGGGGGCCTCACTTGCCCCTCAGGATTGCACTGGGGTGCGGACGTTCCGCGATCTCTCCGAATCCCTCTCGGCCTCCGCCCTTGAAGTCGCACACCCCATTTCATTGAAGGCGCGACTGCAGCTCGGAGAGGCGCGGCCACGAAAGGAGTCGGGCTGGGTGGCGCTTCGGGGGCCCCGGAGCAGCCTCGGGGACCCTCTGATGCAGACACCCGGCCTCCTGGATCCACGGAGGTCTGATGTCAGAGTCCGTGCGATACGAACTGTGTACAGCGCCCGGAAGAGCCCCTAGCACAGCGAAGGGCTCAATAAACACCACCAGCTGACTAAAGGCAAAGCCCAGCCATCAGAGTGGCGGAAAACTTGGGGCCGCTCACGCCACTGACTCTCGGAAGGTACCGCTTTCCCCAAGGGACTTGGAGCGAACCTTGAGTTGTGACGAGCGGTCTCTGCGTCTTGACAACTGGGGTTAATGTTGGATTCGTGTAAGAGGGGGCAGAGTTTTTGCCTGCAAAGAAAAATAGCGTTCATTCTACCCGGTGCCGGGAACTCACCAGACTTTGAGTTAACCCTCGCACTCCCCAGTAAATAGCTGCTCTTTTCACAAGAGCTGGGGAGGCTGTCTCCGGGGCAAGGTCCCGCAGCAACTAAGTGACCCAGTCAGCATTTGACCCCAGGTGAAACTGACTCTTGACCCCAGGTGAAACTGACTCCAAACCCGAATTGGTTTCCCTTTATTTTTCTCCAGATTGCATTTCTCTTGTCCCTGGCCTGACCCAGGGAGTCACTCAGCATCACGCTGTTATCTTCACCTGCTCCCTTCAGTAATAGCTTGATTTTGTTGCATTTCCCAGATTTTATAAAACAGGAGTGTGTTTACACAATAGGAAAAGCATACCTGAATGTATCCTCAAACTGAGTTTGAGTTTCTCTTCCTTCTAATAATAGTAGTTAACGCTTAATTAAAAAAATTTTGGGGGCGCCTGGGTGGCGCAGTCGGTTAAGCGTCTGACTTCAGCCAGGTCACGATCTCGCGGTCCGTGAGTTCGAGCCCCGCGTCAGGCTCTGGGCTGATGGCTCGGAGCCTGGAGCCTGTTTCCGATTCTGTGTCTCCCTCTCTCTCTGCCCCTCCCCCGTTCATGCTCTGTCTCACTCTGTCCCAAAAATAAATAAAAAACGTTGAAAAAAAATTAAAAAAATTTTTTTTGATATTTATTTATTTTTGAGAGGGAGAGAGAGAGAGAGAGGCTGTGAGTGAGGCGTAGAGAGAGAGGGAGACACAATCCAAAGCAGGCTCCAGACACAGTGCTGTCAGGACAGAGCCGGACAGGGGGCTCGGACCCATGAACTATGAGATCATGACCTGACCTGAGCGAAGCTGGAGGTTTCACTGACTGAGCCACACCCTGACTGAGCCACACCCAGGTGCCCTGGTAGTTGATGCTTATTGAGCACTTACTATGTGCCAGACGCTGTACTCAGCACAAGACAGGAACAAACTCACTGAATCCTCACTAGAACTGTATCTAGTAGCTAGTATTATCATCTTTACCTTGTGGGGAAACCCGATTCTCAGGCATGGAAAATCTAGAAAAATAGGATTTATTTATTTTTTTAATTATGTTATTTAAAAAGAGGTCATTCTCTCCCTATCCTCTACCCCCCTCCAAACCTAACAAATAATAGCCACCGCCATTTAAATAGGAAAAATAGGGGCGCCTGGGTGGCTCTGTCGGTTGAGCGTCCGACTTCGGCTCAGGTCACGATCTCGCGGTCCGTGAGTTCGAGCCCCGCGTCGGGCTCTGTGCTGACAGCTCAGAGCCTGGAGCCTGCTTCCGATTCTGTGTCTCCCTCTCTCTCTGCCCCTCCCCTGTTCATGCTCTGTCTCTCTCTGTCTCAAAAATAAATAAACGTTAAAAAAAAAATTAAAAAAGTAAATAAATAGGAAAAATAATTTTATTAGATCCGCAAACTTTAAATACGGTTAGGCCTCCCTCTGCTCATAACTTTAACAGCCTGTGTGTCCTGTAGCTTTTGGTAAAATTGGCCCTTTTCTCCTTTCTCACCTTTCCCACGGGGGCTCTTTGCAGTCTCTGTGGGGAGGACAGGAGAGTGAAGGGACAGGCCCCTGAGCACAGCCGCGAAGCAAGGATTCTTGTGTCCCTCACTTGCGGGGTGACTGAGCAGGTCCCTTCCCTCTCAGGGTCCCCGGCTTTCCTCATGGGCAAAATGAGGGGGATACAGTTAATTTCCTGTCCCTCCTGCTTCTGTGGCTTTCTGATGAGGGAGTGAGTGAGTAAAAAGCTCAGTCTGCTCTTAGTTCTGTCTACCCCCAGGCTGAGTGAGGTCTCCAGGAAAGTAGAGACATAGAACGGAAAGATCACAGGAGGCCGGGAGGAGGGGGGGGTCGGGGCGGAGGGGGGTGTGGGGGGGGGACGCTGTTGGAACCCCAATTTTATCCTGGACCAGCTGTGTGTCCTGGGACATTCTCCCACTTTTCTGAGCTAAGAGCCTCCTGCTCCCTGTCTGAAAACTGGGGCTAACGATCCCCATCTCAGGGAGTTAGGAGGAGTACACGGGCTCCCGGATGTAAAATTCAAAGAGCGGTTAGATCTGCACGCTCCCCCTGTGCTGGTTGCCTGTGTGAGAAGGGAGAGCACCTGAATCAGCAGAAGAGGGGCCTAGGAGGAAACCCTGTGGATCACTGTTAATGATATAGTCAGAGCTAACACTGCTGGTGAGGACACTTGCAAAGAGGCTTATGAAATTATGCTTGCTAAGAGTCCTCAGGGCCTGCGAGCAGCACAAGGAAGCTTTGCCAACTGGTGGCATAGCCCTGCTCAGGGAGAAGATTTGAGGGGTCTCTGGACCCAGCACGAAGTGGCGTCTAGGCACATGACAAGAAACGTTTTCCCTTTTCAGGGATCTGTTCACCTTCCCGTTAGACTCAGGAGCCTGTCTTGGCACAACTTTAACACCTCGACAACGATGCCTAACGTCCTGTGGACAAAGCGCAAGGCTGCGATCTTCGGGAGGCAACAGCCATGTACCTGGAAAAAAAAACAAGATCATGTTGCCTCCACTCTACTTATTTTCGGAGTTAACCCCTCTCTGGTCCATTGTAGCTAGTACTGTGACATAAATTTCCCTTTAGAAGGCCTGTTGTGTTTGTTTGTTTGGCTTGAAAACAAGTTTCTTTAAAGTTAAACATTAATTAAAGAATACCACTGTTGGTGCTGGGATAAGGCCAACAATCATAATGATTGTTCTTCGACAAGGGAACAATCATGTAGGTGGATGCCTGAAATTTGCGTTAACACTGATTTACAGGGGGGAATACTGCATTTCCAACAGCCTAAAATCTGGTTGGAATCCTGTTCCACCTCCTCCTAGCTGGATGGCCTTGGGCGACTTACTTACCCTCTCTGGACCTTGGATTCCTTATCTGTAAAGCTATGGGGATAGTGATCATTCCGATCTTCTAGGGTTGCAGGAAGAATCGACCACAGAGATAGTAAATGGAGGACCACACCGCATTGGAAGCAAGGGGTTGTTGGTATCATTAGTAAACAATAGATAGGAGAATTTGGTCAAAACACTGACTTATTTCCCCTGCATCAGGCTCTCTGCTAGCTTAATAGTAATTGTAAAAGAGGACAATTTTTTGAAAGCGGGAGTTCTGTTTAGTTCTGTTTTGAAAGCGGGAGTTCTGTTGACCCTGTTCAATCAGCACACTGTCACTTCCCTAGAGGACACTTTCAGAATCTTCATAGAACATCACGATCTTCTGGAGGCAAAATTAAGACACCTGTAACTTGCAAATGGGGCAGAAAATGTTTTCACTTGTCCTTTTCAAAAATGATTAAACACGTTGCCTAATCTGCCCTTTTCTCCCACCTTTCAACCTTCCTCCCTATTCTATTCCCTTCCTCCCTTCCTCCCTTCATTTCTCCTCCTTTCCCTCAGGTGGTTTTTCCTCAGTGTTACTCCTGGAAAACAAAGGCCCATCGGTCCTGCCCTCAAGAGTCCCCCACTCCAGCGGGAAGACAGCTTATCAAGTACCCCATTACCTGCCCTCCACCCCATGTGTCAAAGGACTGCCCCAAAGCCAGCCCTGGCTTGCAGAACTCTCTCCCTTCACTCTCATGGTGTCACCTGAATACAGTTCATGACACAGCTGAACAACATTTACAAACCAGGAAACTTTCCGTAGAAGTCTGGAATCATGGCTTCTCTACATCAGTCTGTAGGTAAGAGGCCCCAGGTGTGTTCTCTTAGATGGGACATGTGTCCCAAAGACGGGATACAATGGAACATGGGCCCCGAAGGTACAGGGCATGTGTCGGATGGTGGGATGCCCAGAGGGAGACTGACCATTCAACGTTGGGGAGAAGGAGAAGGCTGTTGGAGGAGACGCATTTGCACTGAGCAGAGAAGGGTTTGCCGGGTTGTGAAGGGGGGCTAGTCGCTGGCAAAGGAGGCTGTAGGAGACAAGGGATAAGAATTGAAATGACCCGGTCTGTGTCAAGAGAGTAGGGAGGAAGTGGGGGGGCACACAGGCTGGGGGGAAAGGTGATGGAGTGGAGAGCCAGAACCCTGAGGGCAGCAGTGGGACCTTGAAGGGTCTTTCTTGCTTTCCTTTCTTTGCTTTCTGTCACCTTTTATTAAATTCTCTTAGAATTTCAAAAGCAATAGATATTCACCATAACCAATGAAACAAGCATGAATAATCTCCTCGGTTCTCTTCCCTTAATGTAACTAGGATTAGCAATTTCATGTGAATCCTTGGATATTCCTTATTATGTATAAATACAAAACAGCATATATAAATACAGAAAGGCAGAAATTGACAGTGTCTCTGTGTGTGTGTGTGTGTGTGTGTGTGTGTGACTCTATCATTCTATCTCTCTCTCCATCACTTGCTTTCTTGTCACATGCTCTTCCGACCAGGTCAGCCAGGTGCCCCGCTACCAAAAAGTCTTGAAAAAAAAAAATCCTTGCAACCTTTCAGACTCACACTCTTATTTTAAAGGTTTAATTTCTAAAGCTGATATTCCTGGAGCCAACTAGGTGTATTTCTTTCTTTGTTTCTTTAAAAAAAGATTTTTTTTAAACGTTTATTTATTATTGAGAGACAGAGAGACACAGAGCGTGAGCAGGGGAGGGGCAGAGAGAGGGGGAGACACAGACTCCGAAGCAGGCTCCAGGCTCCGAGCGGTCAGCCCAGAGCCCGACGTGGGGCTCGAACTCACGACCTGTGACATCATGACCTGAGCCGAAGTCGGCCGCCCAACCGACTGAGCCACCCAGGCGCCCCCAGCTAGGTGTACTTCTAATCTGAACAGCTATCGCCAGATTATTTCTTATTTATATATTTTTGTTTTTTGTGTGTTTTTTTAAATGAGGGATTTATTTGTTTTATTTATTTATTTATTTATTTATTTATTTATTTATTTATAGCGAGTGGTGGTGCACAGTGTGCATGTGCACGTGGTGGGCAGAGGGGGGGGAGAGAGAGAGAGAGAGAGAGAGAGGGAGAATCTCAAGCAGTCTCCATGCTCAGCTCGGAGCCTGATGTGGGGCTCAATCCCACAACCTGGGATCATGACCCAGGCTGCAATCAAGAGTTAGATGCTCAACTGACTGAGGCACCCAGGCGCCCCACCAGGTTATTTGTTTAAAAACCCGTTCCAGGGGCGCCTGGGTGGCGCAGTCGGTTGAGCGTCCGACTTCAGCCAGGTCGCGATCTCGCGGTCTGCGAGTTCGAGCCCCGCGTCGGGCTCTGGGCTGATGGCTCGGAGCCTGGAGCCTGTTTCCGATTCTGTGTCTCCCTCTCTCTCTGCCCCTCCCCCGTTCATGCTCTGTCTCTCTCTGTCCCAAAAATAAATAAACGTTCAAAAAAAAAAAAAAAAAATTAAAAAAAAAAAAAAAAAAAAAAAAAAAAAAACCCGTTCCAATGTCCATTTCCAGTAGCAGACCCATTTCTCCTCTGGCTCTCCCAGCTCTAGATATCTCCCAGTGCTCTGTGTTCCTTTCCGCTACCGACAGCTTCGAGCAGGGGACTGATGCCATTCCAGACCCATCTGGGAAACTCCCTGGGAGAACATCATGGAAAACGGGGCACGGGGGTAAGGAGAGGTGTGCCAGAGCCCATGAGAAAGCTGTTTCGAGGCTGCTGTGGGGTGAGGCGCAGTGCTGGGAAGGGAGAGGCAGGGAGGGGGTTGAAAAGTGAATCGTGGGGGCGCCTGGGTGGCGCAGTCAGTTAAGCGTCCGACTTCAGCCAGGTCACGATCTCGCGGTCCGTGAGTTCGAGCCCCGCGTCAGGCTCTGGGCTGATGGCTCGGAGCCTGGAGCCTGTTTCCGATTCTGTGTCTCCCTCTCTCTCTGCCCCTCCCCCATTCATGCTCTGTCTCTCTCTGTCCCAAAAATAAATAAACGTTGAAAAAAAAAAATTAAAAAAAAAAAAAAAAAAAGAAAAGAAAAGTGAATCGTGGAGAAGTACACAGGCCACACGATGCCTCCCGGGGCTGGAGGGGTGCTCCTGTGGCCTAGCCTCACGCTCTCCTCCTCCCCTTTCTCATGCTCCTTCCTTCGTGGCCAGCCACCCAGCCTCCTGTCCCCCAAGGTCGATTTCAACAGCTTCCCATGTCTGGAGCCCTGTGCCCGGGCAGCAGGCCACGTAGAACAGAGGTGTGACCTTGGCTGCCTCCACCCGGGGCCTGGGTGAGTGGGCAGGGCGGGGCGGGTGGACGGACGCTTCCTTGCGGGGCAGTTGGAGCCAGCCTTGCCAATGAAATTGCTGGTGACTTCACAGTGTAGGTTGATAATTAGCAGTGTCGTTTCATCTAATCCTCACCGGTTTGCCTTTTCACCTATGCAGCACCTGGCGACGTGTTAGAAGTAACACCGACGGCATTCGCAGGGTTGGATCCCTAGAAAAGGGCCGGGAAGGTTCGGCCTGCTGAGACTGGGGTGGGAGCCCCTGCTAATGCTCCCGGGGTGCCCTTGGAAGTCTCTTTCCAGCTCCCTCCTCCCCTCATTCTTTCATTCTAGTGTTCTCTCTCCGTCTGTGTCGTTCTCCCCAGCCCTCGTCTCAACAGCAGACTCATTGTCCGCACAGGCCCGCATGGGGCCTATAAAGCCCCTGGGAAGCCAGGAAGCCCAGGGACGGGGCCATCGTGTTCTAAAGGGTTTCCCCAACCTTGCGGAAAGCTGAGGCAGCTCTTCAGGGCCTCAGGAGAATCTGAGATTGTCATCAGTACGGGACGGCCTGTCCGGCCAGCGTGTTTGTTCAGCTCTTAAATAGTCCAAGAGAGTGTGGTAAGCTTTCCCGGACAATGGAGCCATCTGACTTCACAATTAGCCCCGTTCTCCATGGAGCAGAATGTGGGCCAGCTAGAGACTAATTGCTGAGATTTCTATCCTCGCATGACCTCATAACTGACTCTTGAGCAGTCACATGGATGTCCAACCTTAGGGGCATTGAGTAGAAGAATGTAGCAATCCTGAGTGTGGCTTAAAACGTGAGGGGTGGAGTGGGAATTAACGCTCCATTCTGGCTCTGACAGTGGGTCCGCAGACCAACGGCCAGGTCTTCTCTTGGAAGAAGCGGAGAGCATCTTCTAGTTCATCAGCGCTGACCCGGTACATGGTTACAGAGTGCCAGAGGAAAGGTACAGGCTTCGGAGTCGCTCAGACCAAAGTGTGGGGGCTGTGTGACCTTGGGCAAGTCACTTAATCTCCCGGCACCTCAGTTTCCGCATCTGTAGAATGGGATGGTAACAACACTGACCTCCCTCAATACATTGTTGGATTATCGTGTCGAAGTGACCAAGGACCTGCCACACTTCTTGGCACGGGAGTAGGCACTTAATACGAGAGTCCCGCTGGCTCCGAGAGGAGGAGGGACGACGGGAATTGCTTCCTTGACCCCCCCCCTGCCCCCGCCCAGCTCCATTTCTGTATCGACTACCGGTTACCCAGGCGATGCCAGGCCGTGGACGCCCAGCGCGGCTAGAACACGCACAGCTACCGAGGCCCCGGGACGGCTTGTGTAGCCGTTTCCTGACACGGCCAGTGTCAGCCCTGGTGACTGGCAGAGGTTGTTGGGACAAGGGGCTCAACTCCCATGGTGAAAGGCAGCTCAAAACCAGTTGGGGTCACATTCAAACAGAAACAAATACATCCAAATCTTTTAAATTAAAAATCAGATTCAGTTAAACAGCAAAAAAAGGTCTGTGTCAAGGGGAGGGGAGGCCCTCAGATTTGTTTATAAACACAGTAACATAAATATATAAAGGGAAGCGGCTCAGAGTGTTTGGGGGCCGATCCTGGCCGTTTCTTCGCGGGGCATGTTTCCCATTACAAGAGGGAAACGCAGGCCACACATGGGCAGAGAGGAAATATGCAGACGGGAGAATAATTGGGGGTGCCGGGGTCGTGGGATAATCCGTGAATTTGTTTTCGAAATCTTCTTGAATGTTCCGCTGCGTTTACAATTTTAAAAAGTTGAACAGAATCCACCCTACGTTGAATGCAGCTGGGACGAACGTAGTCTGTAGGTGCGACTTCCTGTGAGATGCATCCTTCCGCTTCCTCTGGGAAAGGACTAGAGTACTTTTTACTTTTAGCCCTCTATTTCTCCAAAACCCATTTCATATCTGCCTGGGTGATCAGGTTAAGTTAGAAGCTGGGTACCTATTTCAGAGAGGGCTGGCTCTCCCTTGCTGGCTGTTTGCAGCGCATGTAGTTGTAAGGCTTTGGGGGGGGGTGGGGGCGGGCAGCATGCCCACCGTCTCGCAGCCTTGACTCTATCATCCCTATTTACAGGAGGGGAAACTGAGGCTGAAGAGCAACCAATCATCTGCTCAGGCCTAATCAGCTGTTATCAGGACAGAGTAGGTTTCAAACGTCAGTCTCCGGGGGTGGTCAAGTTCTCTCGTAGCCTAAAATCCCTTTCTCGGAAAAAGTCTCCTTCTAGAGTCTCCCTGGCAAAACAGAGATCAAGATGGCAGTGTACCCCCTGTCGCGGACATGAATTTGTGGGCCCCTTTAACAGCTTGCAAAGGGGGCGAACATAACAATCTCTCTTGTTCTCTCAATCTCTCCCACCCTCTCGGTCAGCCAGGCATTTCCATTGTTGAGAAAACCCAAGTGTCATAAAAGTGATTTGGATAGAAAACAAATAAAAATCTGGTTTGGGAAGGAAAGCCAAAATTCCTCATTATGAACAACACTGCTTCTTTAGATAAATATTTACCTAATCCAAGTCTTCTTCCTTTTTTCTCTCTTCCCTCAACAAGAATGTTCTTCCATCTCGGCAGCCGCAGTGGCCCTGTTGGAACAGACGACGTTCAATGTTTCCATCGTAAGGCATGTTTTTCTGGGGTTTATTACTCAGCTGTAAAAATGTGCTCTAGGCAAAAACTTGGCATATTAAGTCTCATCTCAGAGGTAATTGGTGGGGATTTTTTTGAAAACCTTTTTTCTTTTTACAGACAAACTTGGAAAGAGAAACAAAAAGGTCAAGAATTTACTGTTGGAAACTATGGGTTTTGCCCCCATGGGTTTTCCTCTTTGGTTTGGTTTGTTCTGTATTATTTTTGATCTCCTCTAACCAGATATTTGGAGCAAAGTTATAGAGGCTATAATCCCAGACATGCATTTATTCTTCCTTCAACAAATATTTACTGAGCGCCTACTGTGTCCCAGACACTGTGTTAGACTCTGGAGATTTGTGGGCAAAAATACCCATGCGGTCTAGGTTCTCATGGGGCTGACGTGCGCACACACTCAGACACAAAGCCCGCGTGTGACCAGATTGGAAAAAACAGAAACTTCGATGGGCACTAACGGGTTGAAGTGGAGGAAAAACAGTAAAGGGGGTGCAGGCACTGGGACTCTTGCTCTAGATGAGCTGGCCTGGGAAGACCCCCTCAAGAGGCGACATTGACTCCAAGATGCTGAGGCTGAGAAGAAAAGGAGCCTCATGTCAAGTGTGGGAAGAGGAAAAGTCAGGAAGAGAGGAAAGCAGGTGGGAAGGCGGTGAAGAGTGTGGCGTGGGGGCGCCTGGGTGGCTCAGTCGGTTGAGCATCCGACTTGGGCTCAGGTCAGGATCTCAGGGTTCATGAGTTCAAGCCCCACACTGGGCTCACTCCTGTCAACGCAGGTCCCGCTTCAGATCTTCTGTCCCCTTCTCTCTCTGCCCCCCCGCCACTCTCGTTTTCTCTCTCTCTCTCTCTCTCTCTCTCTCAAAAATAAATAAACATTGAACAATGTAAAAAAAAAAAGAGCATGGTGTATGGGGGGCACATAAGGAAGGCCTCCCTTTCTGGATTGCATGGAATTGGAGCGCGGTTGAAGATAATATCTAGCACCCAGGGGGGCCCAGGCAGGTGGTGAAAAGGGATGTTAGCTTTCCTCCTGTGTGCAAGGGAAGCCATGGAAAGATGTTCAGCGGGGCAGGGAAGGATAGAACTCTGTTTCTGGAAGATCTTTCCGGTCTCCGCGTGGAGGATGGATCGAGAGGGGCATTGTGGAAGCAGGGGGATCCTTCAGGGGGGCTGCTGCAGCTGCCCGGATGTGAGCTCCCGGTGGGCTGGGTTGAGAAAGGGGCAGAGGCGATGCAGGGTGGTGTGTGGATTCCCGGCTGGCTTAAGGGAGGACTGGACAGGAGCTGCTGGGGGTGGGGAGTGGGGCCGGGGAGGGAGGACTGGGGAGGAGCCAGGGTGGGTCGAATGTGGTGCCACATCCGAGGTGGGGGAGGAGCAGGGAAGGTGAAGGGAGGGAAGGGCTTGAGAAGGACTCCCGGTTCCTGGCGTGGCCCACTGGGTAGCTGTGGTGTGGAAGCAAGAGAAGGAGAGCAGCTCCAGGAGGCGGGCATCCTCGTGGCTCAGACGGAGCCGTCACTCAGCCTGGGTCCAGTCCCTCCTCCACCCCTTGCCGGCTGGGCAACCCTGGAGAAGTTACTTTCCCTCACGGTGCCTCCGGGTCCTTCTCGAAAATGGAAATAGTAATAGAATCTGCCTCGCGGGGCTGCTGTGAGAGTCAGACGAGCCCACCGAGGTACTCAGAATAGCGCCTATACGTGTTATGCACAAATCGGCTCAATGAAAATAACACCTGTAGATGCATCTACAAATAGAACTCCATTTTGGACATGGGTTGATTGAATCGCTCCTTCAGGCAACACTGCTGGCCCCCCTGCCCTCATGGGGCTTGCTCTCTGCTGGAGGACCCAGCCATTCTGGAAATAGATAATACACTGCACTGTGACAAGAACTTCTGGGGCACAGACCTACAGGAGAGAAAAACGGAGACGACAGAAATCAGATTGTGTTGGGCATCTCTAGGGAAGTCACACATCAGCTGAGCAGGCTTCAGCAAGAAGAGGGGGGATCATTCTGGATCTAGCGAACGGTAGAAGGCCCCCGGGTAGGATAGGGAAACCGAGAGTGAGACAGTGTTTTGGAGCAGCCAAAGCAGAAACAGCAGGCCCGGCTGGCCCAGGGCCCGTTGGCCACGGTCAGGGCTTGAGGTTTTATCGTAAATGGGTTGGAGACATGATTGAAATGTTTCAGGCAGGAAGAGAGAGATCCTGACTTGCATTTTCAAAAGAACACTCTGGCTACCATGTGAACTGGGGGCACGTTGGGGGCCGGGGGGGCAGCGCCGGTAGATTTAGGGGCACTGTGGACAAGTGGGGGAGGCTGTGGGTCTCCAGGAGATGGTGGTGGCGACCGTGCAAACGGAGAAACGGATGTGCCTCAGAGAAGTGTCAAAGGTAAAACCAATTTCGCCTCTACACGGAGGCCGTAGGGATTCCCTACAAAGGCAGATCTGACTCAGTCACTTGCCTTCGCAGATTTTGTCAAGGGCTCTCCAGCGCCCTCGGGATAACGCCCGAATCTCTTGCCATGGTCAAGCCCCTGTCTCCCTGTCGTACCCTGTCCCCTGCTCCTGGACACTTGTCTTCCCTCTCCAAGCACCAACTCCACTCTCCCTGCCTACCTCTGTCTGATGTCAGCCTCCATCCCCTCCCTACTCGCTGGGGTCTAGGTGTGCCCACTGCACTTAGATAAGGCCTAGCGTGTCAAACTAAATGGATCGAGAAACTCTAGTTTATCCAACAGATGCAATAATCTGAAAGCTCTCTGTAGTGAATTCCCATTCTCCCAAGTCACCCTTCCTGCTATTAGCTAGTTGCGCTGGGGGAGACGGGAACTAATGTTTGATTGAGAATGTATTTGGGGATTGTGCTTCACCCACCCCTGCCGCCCCCCACCCCCGTCTAATTATCACAAGAAGCCTGTGAGGGAGACACAGCAGATGAGGACACGGAGGTTCCGAGAGGTGAAGCCACCTGCCCAAGTCGCTAAGGTAGTAAGTGGCGGGTTAGATTCAGTCCCAAGTCTGACGGCAAGCCAAACCACACCCTTCCCCAGGCCTGAGTGTCCCCCTCACGGCTCACCCAGGCCTAATACCCTTATCTTCCTTAGGCTGGCTCCACTGAACGAGGGGCACTCAGGATCAAGAAGAGTCTGGATGTACGTCTTTTATGGACTGAATTGTGTTTGTCCCAAATTCGCATGCCGAAACCCTAACCGCCCCCATGTGATGGTATTTGGAGATGAGGCCTTTGGGAGGTGCTTAGGGTTGAAGGAGATCATCAAGGGGGGCCCCTCGTGATGGCATTAGGGGCTTTATAAGAAGAGAGAGAGATCCTTCTCTGTCAGCCATGTGAGGCTCCAGCAAGAAGGCAGCCATCTTCAAACCAGAAAGAGAGCCCTTGCCAGGAACAGAATCTGTAGCACCTTGATTTTGAACTTCCCAGACTTCATGACTCTGAAAGATAAATCTCTGTTATTTAAGCCCCGGCCCCCCCCCCCCCCCCCCCCGGTCTGCGGTACTTTGTTATAACAACCCGAGCAGACTGTTACGCTCTCCTTCCTGGTGACCGTCCATTGTCCCTTGGAAGAGCTCAGGTCCCGCCTTCCTCTAGCCCTTCAGTTTTGCCTTCTCTTGAACTGCTAGGAACGGGATGCCTTACGAGGCGGATGCTTGGGTCCCCCTCAGAACCCAACCTGTAATCCTACAAATTCACAGGTGAGACAAGAAGAACCAAAATTGTATTTGTCCCCACGCTTCCCATTTCCCAGATGGCAATGTGAAGGCAGAGTGAGGTCAAGGTCACTTCCAGCTTCATTCAGCCTCTCTCAGTCCTGGGTTTGGCAGCCTTTGAATGCGGTCCAGCCAGACCCCATTGGAGCCCATCCTTAATGAGCAGGCTGGGCCTTCAACAGGCCCAAACTCACGGGCATGCACGTAGGTCTAGAATGAGTCACAGAGACTTAGCCCTGGGAACTCAACAGACCGGGCTGCCACCTCCCACTGTCTGTCGGGCCCTCCTGAACCCCAGCTTGGATGCAAGCCCTTGCTGAGTCCCCCCTAACATCCCTGTAGCTCTTGCTGCCTCTGAGAGGCTTGGACCTCCAGCCCCACCATGCCCTGCAGGGCACTGACAGCGGTCACATCTCTGCCTGAGAGCACTGCTCACTGTGATGTAAATGTGACTGGTTCTGACACACCCTCAGGACCCTCTTGCTCCCCACCCCCAACGTGAGACTGTCAAATCAGAGTCCTGTGGGTAGAGTTCACGAATCCACATCTAGGAGCTTCCTGAGAGATGCCTTTTGAAAACAAGATGCAAATCCAGAGGCCGTGACACAAAGGGTTGAGAACCTAGTCACATATAAATAAAAAATACCTTAAGAGGGGCGCCTGGGTGGCGCAGTCGGTTAAGCATCCGACTTCAGCCAGGTCACGATCTCGCGGTCCGTGAGTTCGAGCCCCGCGTCAGGCTCTGGGCTGATGGCTCAGAGCCTGGAGCCTGCTTCCGATTCTGTGTCTCCCTCTCTCTCTGCCCCTCCCCGGTTCATGCTCTGTCTCTCTCTGTCCCAAAAATAAATAAAACGTTGAAAAAAAAAATAAATAAAAAATACCTTAAGAAAAAACAAAACAAAACAAAACAAAAAACAACAGTAAAAATACCACCCACAAACCTGCAAAGGCAATTTGCAGCAAAAAGGCAAAAGAGACTTTTTTTTTTTGGTTTGTTTTACAAGAAGCTGAAATTTAAAAAAAGCAATCCCATAGCAAAATAGGAAAAAGATGTAAGCTGGCGATTTGCGGAAATGGAGATATAAGGGGTACAAAACATATGAGTGGCTCTTCATTTTCTTTTATGATTAAAGAAATGTAAAGGGAAACAAAACTCCAATACTATTGTCCCCCTGACATGTTTTGAGTAATAGTAAAACATTAAGAAGGGTTTTCTGGGGTGCCTGGGTGGCGCAGTCGGTGAAGCGTCCGACTTCAGCCAGGTCACCATCTCACGGTCCGAGAGTTCGAGCCCCGCGTCGGGCTCTGGGCTGATGGCTCGGAGCCTGGAGCCTGTTTCCGATTCTGTGTCTCCCTCTCTCTCTGCCCCTCCCCCGTTCATGCTCTGTCTCTCTCTGTCTCAAAAATAAATAAAAAAACGTTAAAAAAAATTAAAAAAAAAAAAAAAAAAAAAAGAAGGGTTTTGAGAAACAATTATTTTCTCACTCTCCTGGCTGCAGAATGAATGGACGCAAATTGAGACCGGTTAGCTAAAATCGACCAAAATGTAAACTCCTCACGTTCTCTACTTCAGCAGTTCTCCTCTGCGGCCTTAATTTGCCTGAAGGATCTGCTCACCAAAGCAGGTGAAGATGTGTGCGCAAGGATATTCATGGCAGCAGATTTGTAATAACAAATGGCATAAACAGTTTAACCGGCCATCAGTAGGGATGCGTTAAGTAAATGATGATCCAACTAGCGATACAGCGAAATACCAGGATTATGTGGAAAAAAAAAAAACCAAAAAAAAAAACAAGGAACCAGAAGTAACGATCCCTGTTATAAATAAAACAGATATTGGTTGAACAGATATTTAGTTATTTATTATTATTATTATTTATTGTTTAACAGATATTTATTGAGCGCCTCTTGGGTACCCTCCTAGCCACTAAGAATCAAGAAGACAGTCACAGAGACCCTGTCCTCAGGACCCAGGTCTAATAACGGAGGAGATCAGGGAGTCGAGAAACAATATGCTTATACTAGTACGTTAAATCGCGATGAGTGCTGTGGAGAAAAGGAAAGCCGAGGAAGGGCATAGGAGGGTGAACCATGTGAAGGGGCAGGGATGTGAAGAGTAAGAGGAATATGACCACCTTGAACTTCTCCGTTAAAAAAAGAAAAACCTGGGGCGCTTGGGTGGCTCCATTGGTTGGACGACCAACTTCAGTTCAGGTCATGATCTCACGGTTCGTGAGTTCGAGCCCCACGTTAGGCTCTGTGCTGACAGCTCGGAGCTCGCAGCCTGCGTCAGATTCTGTGTCTCTCTCTCTCTCTACCCCTCCCCTGCTCGCTCTGTGTCTCTCTGTCTCTCAATAATGAATAAACGTTTAAAAAAATTAAAAAAAAAAAAAAAGAAAAGAAAAACCTAATGGTAACGTAATGAGCGGAGAGGCGATGATTCCAGGAGTAATTTGAGTTCATTCAGTGACTTCGGTAACCCAGCGGGAATCTCCGTGACAAAGTACTCATTTGAGATCTCCTGTGTCTGCCTGGAGGGCATGGCCATTGGCGTTCCCACTCGCCGCCAGGCCCTGCTCACCGAGAACCATTGGCTGGCTCCGTCTTGAAGCCCCATGGGCTGGTCCGCAGTCTTCTGGGCTGGTCCTCTCCCGGCCTTGTTCCCTGCCTGGACCCATCTCGGTGGCCTCAACCTGCCTCCCGAGGGCAGCGCTGAGTGAAGACAGGTGAGGGCAGATCCGGGGTTACATTTCTTGTGTCTTTCGCATACGACTTCCTCCACAACAGTACCAGAGGGACCCTGGTTCCCGGCCTCTTGTGTGTGTGATCAGGACAGGACTGCGTTGATGAGACTCCCATGCCGGGCAAGTGGAGCTCAGCTTTTCTAGAAAAATGACATCTTCCCGACCACCAAAAGAGAGGCCCAGATTTAGACCCCGGGACGCGCCACCTGGAGCACCCCCGCCACCCAGAGAAGCCAGCAGGAGGCTTGGAATCAGGGTATGTTACCCACCCTTTTCAAGGGAGGATCTCCGAGTGCCTTACAATATTCATTAAAAGACGTGGTATTCCAGAGGGCCTGGGATAATTATCACCATTCAGCTGAAGAGGAAATAGAAGCCTCACCAGTTGGCCCGGTGAGGAAGAAGGCCCTCCGAGAGTTGTCCATAACGCCGGCAAGCGGTAATGAGCTCTCCCTCCACCCTGAACAGGCGCTAAGCTGGACATGTGCGCTGTGAGGCGTGTACAATATCCACATTTTACAGAGGGAAAAACCAAGATCCGGAGATTCTTTTGGGGGGCTGGAAAGTGGCAGGGGAGGGACTTGAACCCAGGTGCTGGGGATCCCAAGCCCGGAGCATTTCTACCGCTCCTACGCTGCCTCTAAACAATTCTCTTTCTGTCTACGCGGTACTTCATGTTTTCCGAAGCATTGAAACAGCTTATCCCTTCTTCTCAATAACTCAGCTAGGCAGGAAGTACAGAGGTAGCTAGCTCCATTTTATGGATGGAGCTTAGAGAAGAGGAAGTTATTTGCTTCTGTTCTTATAAAGCAATAGTAACTCGTGTCTGTTGGATTTACAACTTCCAAAACGCTGTCTGGGTTGGGACATTCCAATAGCTCTGTGACCTAAGTAAGCCTGGTGCTGTTACTATTGTTGTTATTTATTATTATTATTATTATTGTTTTGAACAGTAGTAGTAATGATAGCAATATTCTTAGTACTCCTTTATTATAGGCGAGTAAACTCCGATAGAGAGAAATTAAGGGAAAGAAATGAGAAATGAATATTTATATGTCAGACACTGAGCTATGTTATCTCACTGAATCTTTATCAGAAAAATACTTGCGGGGCGCCTGGGTGGCTCAGTGGGTTGAGCGTCCGGCTTCGGCTCAGGGCATGATCTCGCGGCTTGTGAGTTTGAGCCCCGCGTCGGGCTCCGTGCTGACAGCTCGGGGCCTGGAGCCTGGTTCGGATTCTGTGTCTCCCTCTCTCTCTGCTCCTCCCCCGCTCGTGCTCTGTCTCTCTCAAAAATAAATAAACATTAAAAAAAAAAAAAAAAAAAGAAAAGAAACACATTTGCAAAGGCTCATTCATTCATTCTTCATTCAGTGAATCCTGCTGTGGATCTGGTCCTGTTTCTAGATGCAGGGAATACAGCGATGAACAAAACAAAAACCTGGCTGCCCCCCGAGAATATATTCTTTTGGGTGTGGGCGGAACCTAGCATAAAGAAACAAGAAAGTATAAACTATACCAGAGAGCACTCAACGCGAAGAAGAAAAGCAAAGCAGGGTGAGGCAATAGAGAGGCTTGTGGTGTCAGTTCGGATCCTGACTAACTCGGTGGCAGGATGACAGGGTGACTACGAGGAGAGATCTGAATAAAGTGAGGGGGGGGGGGCGGGTCAGTTCCGTCTTGAACAATGAGTAAGAGCTGAAGTGCTTTTGTGGGATCCAAAGGAGTGGCCCTGCACCTTCTGTGCCCCGAGGGCTTAAAATGTGCCCCAAACTTTATAATATGGCTCTGTGGAATCCTCGCAACCACGGGAAGTGGGTGTTGGGGGAAATTGGGGCTGAAAAGTCAAGTGGCCGGCTCACCGTCTCTTAGCTAATAAGTTGCAGATTTGAGACAGGAGCCTGCCCCTGCCTGGGCACCAGCCTGCCTCCTGAGAAGGCTCCCTGGGCAGCTGGTGGGATTGGGGGAAGACAGGCTGCCGTTCACTGAGCCGGAGAGGCGAGGGTGGGGAAGCTTTCTCTCTGCCAATCTGCCTGTTCAAGAAATCCCATCAAATGTAAAAGTTCTAAAACCGGGGTCCCCGGGCCGCTCTGGTGGCGAGGAAGGGAGATTGTCTTTGAAGCTGAGTGGGAAAACGTACCTTTATACTTGCCGTCCTCTAACTGAAACGTACTACTTAACTTTCGTTATAAATGCAGTCCACAGCCCAGCACAAAGATACCAGTAACTGTGATTTTGCCACTGGTAGGCACCAGGCGTCTGCAAGCCACGCTGCGATTGTTACAGAGATCTTGACACTTCATTTCTATTCATCACGGCTTTAAAATAATGAAAGTCATTGGCTCAGTCCCAGATCATGTTACTGACACATTAACAAAGAAGCACCTATATCAACACATTTGCAACATTCTGAGAACTGTATTTAAATAGGTGGTTATTTGCTTTCATGCATTCGAAACAGGAATCCATAGGCTTGAGAAGTGGCCAGGGGAGCTCACTGCACAGGATAGGTTTAGAACTCTACAAGGGCCCCCCCCCCCCCCCCCCCCCCCCCCCCCCCCCGCTGTTCTTGTGCATCTTTTTTTTTACCTTGACCTCTGTGCTCTGGATCTCCAAGAGGTGGTGGTGGCTCTGGCCTGGAGGCTCCTGGAGGCTGAGATCTGGCTTTGTGCAACTCTTTAACCTCCGGCTTCACCGACAGAGCTCAGAAAATGTTATTTTCATTTGGATTTGATGTTGACATTTAAAAACCAAGGGTTTTCGCACACATCTGGACTTCTGGCTTCTCTTACGAAATCAGAGGGTCTGGCAACCCTGGGCCTCTCCACCTCCCATAGTGCATTGACTGGAGTTACGTAGCGGCTGCCCCCACGGACCAAGTGCTGCTCTCCAGCCTGCCGCAGCTCCCGGGCACCCACTGCAGGTGCACATTCCCCAGGGACTCCCCAGTCATTGGAGGTTTTTATCCCCAGGTGGGGGAATGATTTTTTTTTTGGGGGGGTGGGCAGTGGACAAATTTAACAGCAAGTGGTGATTCCCTGAACTGGCCCCTGCTGTCCCAGTTAAGGAGAGAATATCTGAGCACAGAAGCTTCGGCCAAGCTCAACTAACAGGTCAGAACACAGGTGGATTGGGGGCCACGGACAGTTCCGGGGCCTCCCTGATCCCAGTCTGGTTTCTTGCTTCATTGGACTCACTGAAAACTTTCTGATTGCTTCTCATTGCGCCAAGAATAAAATCCGGGCTCTGGAGAATGTGCCCAGCGCCTGGTCCCCCATTTCCCTGGGTATGTTCCCCTCTATATTCCCCTCCTTCTCAGCATTCAGGTCAATGTCATCTCCTAGGCCGGGAGGGTTCCCTGACCACTCTCCAAAGGTGTGCCCTTTCCCTGTATCCAATTTCTCTCCTGCTCTTCTGCCTTCTTTTCCTCCAAGCTCTTACCATCATCCCAAAATTATGTTCCCAGCGTATTTATTTACTGTCTCCCTACCAGCACGCAATCTCCGCGATGGCAGGCCTTCATGCCTAGACACTGCTGGTCCATCTAGAGCTTTCGAAACATACCATCAAAAGAACAGGCAGCAGGCGGGTGGACTTGTGCCAGCCCTGTCCTGCACCTCTCCCCCAGGGGCTCAGGGACTGGGCGAAGTTGACTGGTAACTCGGCAGTTTTAAAAAGCTGCCTTGTAAGCCTTTGTCAAAATACTCTTACAGCAAAAGGTTGTGCCTGCCACTGCCTTCCTGTGGGTCTTTGGGAAAATCACTTAACTTTTCTGACCTGTTTCCTCATGCGTGTCACCCCCAGGGGATAAATAACATTTACCTCATGGGGCTGTTGGGGGGAATGAAATGCAGCTGGCAGATGTTCCCACCAGCACCTTCGTGCATAGTAGGTGCTTGACTAAATCCATTGAACCCTTTGCCATTCCCCCCCCCCCCCAACTTTCTTTCCCCTTTCAGCTGGAGCTGGAAGAAAGCGCGTCAATCACGGGATAATTTATGCAGCATGATATGCCTTTATTATTCCACGCTGAGTCGGGGCTTCTACTGTCCAATGAAGGTCAAAAGGAGGTATGGCTTTTATCTTTCCAGCAACTCTGGAAACACAGGGGGGAGGGGGCAAACTCTCAGAGGTTTCCTCCTGAAAACAAACAGATCCTCTCCCCTGCCCTGAATAGCTTTCTGCAATCAAAGCTGTAAAAGTCTGCAAGCAGCAGGACTTCGCCCTGAGACTGGAGGGAGCTAATAAAGCATTGAATGGAGAGAGTGACCCCTAACTGGCAGAGGGGTCCCCGCTGGGCCTGGGGCCCGCGCCTGCTGCCTCGTGGAGAATCCAAAGGTCACGTGTCATTAGTCAGTGTCTTACAGCGACCCTTTCAAAATTATCGATAAAGGGGAAGGAGACCCCAAATGATTTTCTTCTCTCTTTTCTTTCTTTTTTCACTGTAGGAAGAGCTGCCCTGCAACATCTTTTTCTTGTTTCTTTCAGAGGCAGAAAGAGCTGGATGGAAATCCTGAGTTTCATGCTTGGGGAAGAAATAAAGATTGAGACCAGCGTCTTTTCTTTCTGATGCGGTTTCCCAGTGAGGTCCTGGTGCTGAGAAGTCACTTTATCTGGGTTCCCATGAACACTTGTCTTGTTTCGCCCTTGTCCTAAAATCCTTCTCAACGGCTCTAAAGGCTTCTGAGGAGGGATCTCTGTCCTGCTTTCTAACCTCAGTTTGGCCCGACGCCTGGGACCTCTGAACTTCTCGCCCTCACCTTCTCTCTCCGTGACTCAGTTTCCTCACCCGTGCACGACGGGCAGCCTCCTGGGCCCAGAGGGAAGCGACCCGGATGACCTCATTAGGGTCTGAGGAGCACGTTAGAGAGATGAGCAGCCCTTCCTCTAATGGGAAGACTGACAATGATCGTACTTCCTTTTTGATTTACTTAAGCCCCAGCAACCTGTGGTTGTGGTTGCCTTAATCTTTGATTCATTAGCCACGGATTGATTGGATGACATTCCTGGGTTTATAGGTAGTTGTTGTATTGCTTCTCATTTGTAGTACAGTTTGTGGAATAATTAAGGGCTACGTCGTACCTCATCTGCAAATGCCTATTGCAAAAGCAAATCTTGATGCATGTATGTGTGTGTGTGTGTGTATGTGTGTGTGTGTGTGTGTGTGTGTGTGTGTGTGTGTGGAGAGAGTACACATCCTGCTAAATGCAGTTACATCCTGCATTTAGCAGAGAAAGAGGGTCACCTGTAGTCCAAATCACTCTGGGAAATTCCTTCAATTGTTCCTAAAGCCCTGTACATGTGGATATGCGTGCAAAACGCTATATAGCAATAAACACACATATACATAATGAAGACAGTAACGACCACATTGGACATGTTCTATTGCTTTGGACATCAGATGAAACACTTACCTGGTGTTTAGAGGACAGGTTATATGAATATTTCGTATCTTCAAGCACTAGCATCCGGCCCCTCGGGGCAACATGCTCAGCGGCACCCCACCCTATTTAAGTCCCTCATGTTAACATTGGATTTGAATAAGTTAAGTGCCCTTATGCTGTGACCTCCACAGTGACTATTTTTTCCCCCCACACATCATCTGTAAGCATTGGGATATTTTAACTCCAAAATTAATATTCCCACGTGCCATTGGAGGGGAGCGGTCAGTGTGCAGGACCAGCCATGTGGTTTTTTTAAAGCGATGAAGAGGACATTGAACCACAAAGCAGTGCCTGTGACCAGGGGGATGGGATTCCTCCCGTCACTAACGGGCAGCTGCACGGCAGAGAATCAGGCGGGACCTTCAGCAGAGGGGACAGGGGCCTTGTCGTTGTCGCACTCCCGGCCATCATCAGGTCAGGCTCTGGAACAGAGCAGGTGTCCAAAAACATGCACTGAGTGTGGGAATATAAAAAAGGGGCCTGGGGGCCACCTGGATGGCTCAGTCGGTTAAGGTCTGACTTTGGTTCAGGTCATGATCTTGCAGTTTGTGTGTTCGAGCCTCGCATCGGGCTCCGTGCTAACAGCTCAGAGCCTGGAGCCTGCTTCGGATTCTGGATCTCCCTCTGTTTCTGCCCCTCTCCCACTCACACTCTGTCTCTCTCTCTCTCTCTCAAAACGTAAACATTAAAAAAGAAAGGGGTGGGGGCTGGCCAGAAGTTTGTAAACAGGGGAGGAGGGCAGAGGTGGGTGTGTGTGTGGAAGATGAGAGAACAGAGGTAGGAGGGGATTAGCAGGGAACCAAGGGGGGAGAGACAGGAGCATGAAGGGACAGGTGGTTATGTTAAAGAAAGAAGCAGCCAACGAAGCAAAACTTGTTGTTAAAATGAATGGTCTGAGGTCAGAACCTGTGTGCTCTCTAGGTTTGCCGGCCAGGATACGGTCCTCTGTTCCCTTTCCTGACCTGCTTGGATCTCTCCCTATCTTACCATCCTGCTTGCCACAGCTTCATTGTCTCTGCCTGATCTGTCACTGGAGGTGCAGGTTCCTCTGGAACAAGGAGAGCCACCCCCCCCCCCCCGCCCGCCCCCATTCGGCTCCGATCCCCTCAGTCTCCAGCAGTCAGTTCTTCAGGGTTCAGGGGACAATGCCTAAGTCCCACTGGGCTGTGACTGGACTTTCTGCTCCTAGCATTTAAGAGCCCCCCGTAGGCATTGGCTGGCTTGACTTTTAGGGCTTCCTTGTATTTTCTAGTCATTTTGAGAGGATCCCCAAACCAAGGTCTCTAGCCTAGTGCAGGGACTCAATCTTTGTCCTGCCCTTCCCGAACTGAACTTTTCCTGGCTTGAGAAATGGGACCCTATTGGGTTTGTCATGCTGAGAAACAAGCCCCTGATTTCTCGATGCCTCAGTTTTCCCATCTACTAAATGGGACTTTATAACACTCCTTACCCCATAGAGCTGTTTTGAGAATTAAATGAACAAATGCAAGAAAAGTGCTTAGGAGACTGGCTGGCACAGAGTTAGTTGTTATTATTATTTCTATTGTCGACTTGAGTTTGCTTTCAATGATTGCTTTATTTCTCATTACCGCTTATGACTTTTATTTTATTTATTACTGTTTATGATCTCATTTCTTTTTTTTTTTTTTAAGTTTATTTACTTAATTTGAGAGAGGTGGAGGAGGGGCAGAGAGGGAGAGAAAAAGACGGAATCCCAAGCAGGTCTGTACCACGAGCACAGAGCCCAGCTCAGGCCTCAAACTCACACCATATGAGATCATGACCTGAGCTGAAATCGGACATTTAACCAACCAAGCCACTCAGATGCCCTTATTATCTAATTTCTTATAACGATTTATATATTTTTGCTATTGGCTTGATTCCATGTGTTTTTTTTTTTTTTTTAGCAGCCTTCGTTCCCGGCAAGGAGCCCAATGTGGGGCTTGAACTCAGGACCCTGAGATCAATACCTGAGCTGAGACCAAGAGTTGGACCCTTAACTGACTGAGCCATCCAAGTACCCTTCCATATGTTTGTTTTATTTTTGATAATTTGCCATTTTGACAATGATTCCCAATGATTGCATGTTCACCGGCTTGGATTACTTACTGTCATACAGAAGTAAGATCATTTACTGTCCCTGATACCGTAGGCATCAATCTCAAAGGGCCATGATGATCACATTTGTTGCTTAAATAGCTTATCTCTCATATTTGTGTCATGGAGAATTTATACATTAAAAATTTTTTTTTTTCAACGTTTATTTATTTTTGGGACAGAGAGAGACAGAGCACGAACGGGGGAGGGGCAGAGAGAGAGGGAGACACAGAATCGGAAACAGGCTCCAGGCTCTGAGCCATCAGCCCAGAGCCTGACGCGGGGCTCAAACTCCCGGACCGCGAGATCGTGACCTGGCTGAAGTCGGATGCCTAACCGACTGCGCCACCCAGGCGCCCCGGAGAATTTATACATTAATTCAGCCCTTGAACTGAATTTTTTTTTTCTTAAATCACAAAACCAGGGGCATCAAAATGTGACGTCTCAGTTGGCTCTGCTCAGACTTCTGGAGAAGTCACAGTTGCCAAGAGCAGGTGAACGGCCGGCTATCACCTACTCTGAGCCTTGGCTCTTTCCAGGTGTGAAATATGGACAATGACACTATTTACTTCATGGGCCTGTGATGAGGTGTGAATAGAACACTGTGAAGTGCGGAGCACAGAATGGTCCACAAATGTCAGCCAATGTTAAGTAACACATAATTCCCTGCCCCCCCCTCCCCGTCTGCCCTGACCTTTTTAAAAAGAGATTATTCTTGGGGCCTCAGTTTTTTCATCAATAAAATGGCCAAGCTGACTATAAGGACTTGGGACTTTAAGCACCGGATAACTACTGATTCTTGTCTCCTTCCCGCTTGCTCACCCGTGAAACCCAGGGAACCTTGTGAAAGAGGAAATAGAAAACATGGCCTTGCCCGCTTCAGAGGCTCATTCCCACTCGGAGCCCTGAAATATTGGCCAGGCCAACAGTGCGGGTGAAGTGAGCCAGTAAACAAGGTGCCCAGCCCCTCGGGAGCAGAGAAGAAAGCAGGGTTCTTTTTAAGTCTTCCCCCCGGGGATTGACATTTTATTAGCATAGAGATAAATAATGCCAGATAAGAGGCCTCTGGTTTTACATCTGGGGCTGCAGGAACGTAGTCTGGGAGAGAAAACATGACGTTTCTTGCCGGGGCGGATCCCAGCCCTGGAGGAAGGAGGCCGGGGCCCCACCAGGATATGCCGCCAGCGGCTTCCCAGCTCGGTGGGAAGCAAGTTTTGACAACAGCAATGCTAATTGATTAAATGTTCTCATCAGAGATTACAGTGCAGAGAGCGATCACATTTTGATTTCTTTCAAGAAGGGAGGGCCCGCCCTGCCTTTAACAGCTTGGTTTCTCTGTGAAGAATATATCCCAAAGTATAGGAGGCCCTTGTTGCGTTTCTTATTCCTGGCCCTGAGTCACTCTGTGTTCATGTTAAATAATAGACTGACTACAAACCACCTTGTACAATTGCCTTTGGTTTTCTAGGTTTGACTGGAATTTGAACCTGCCGCCCGGACGGAGGGCTGGACTTTGAATCGGGGTCCTGCCCTATAATGGTGTGTGGGTTTGGGAAGGCGTTTGCACTCTCTGGGTGGGCCTCACTCTTCCTACCTGGAAAATGGGGATTTGGCATATTTATTTCTAAAAACAAATACTGTGCAGGAGCTGGTTAATAAAAACAACCCAGGGGGCGCCTGGGTGGCTCAGTTGGTTGAGCGGCCGACTTCGGCTCAGGTCATGATCTCACAGTTCCTGAGTTTGAACCCCGGGTCGGGCTCTGGGCTGACAGCTCAGAGCTTGGAGCCTGCTTCACATTCTGTGTCTCCCTCTCTCTCTGCCCCTTCCCTGCTCATGCTCTGTCTCTCTCTGTCTCAAAAATAAATAAACGTTAAAAAAAATTAAAAAAAAAAAAGAAAAGAAAAGAAAATGCAAAGGCAGTTGGAGACCGGAAGAAAATATTCGGGACACATATATTTGACATGGGATTTGTAATCAGAATATATAAAGAGCTCTTTCAACTCAATAATAATAACACAGATAGCCCAATTAAAAAATCAGCCAAAGAAGGGTGCCTGGGTGGCTCAGTGGAGTAAGCATCAGACTCTTGGTTTCAGTTCAGGTCATGATTTCACATTTGTGAGATTGAGCCCCGCGTCGGGCTCCGCACTCTCAGCACGGAGGCTGCTGGGGATTCTCTCTCTCTCTCTCTCTCTCTGCCTCTCTCCTCCTCGTGCACACACACACTCTCTCTGTCAAAAATAAATATACTTTTTAAAAAAAAATCAGCAAAAGATTTGGACTTTTTATCAAATGGCCGCTCAGCCCATGAAATGAGGCTCAACATGACTAATCCTCGGAGAATTGCAAATTCAAACCACAATGATAAACCACTCCACACACATTAAAACGGTTTAAATCAAGAAGGCAAATGGGGCGCCGGGGTGGCTCAGTCGGTGAAGCGTCCGACTTCGGCTCAGGTCATGATCTTGCGGTTCGTGAGTTCAAGCCCCCTGTCAGGCTCTGTGCTGACAGCTCAGAGCCTGGAGCCTGTTTCGGGTTCTGTGTCTCCCTCTCTCTCTCTGACCCTTCCCCGTTCATGCTCTGTCTCTCTCTGTCTCAAAAATAAATAAACGTTAAAAAAAAAAAAAAATTTAAAGAAGGCAAAGACACCCATGCTGACCAGAGTGTGAAGCAATGGAAATTCACACATAGCAATAGGAAATGTATCATGGCACAATGACTTAGAAGAAAAGAATTCAGCAGTTTCTTTTTCATAAAATTAAACATACATCTATTATATGACCTAGGAATTCTATTTCTAACCTGTTACTCAAAAAAAAAAAAAAAAAAAAAAAAGAGAGAGAGAGAGAGAGAGGGAACTTGTACATGAACGTTTACAGCAGCTTTCTTCATATAATAGCCAAACCCTGGAAGCAACCCAAATGTCCATCAGAAGGTGAATGGGCAAACTCTGGCATCACCAAACTGCAGATGCATCCCAGCAATAAAAAGAAACAAACTGGTGATGTAGGCAACAACCCAGAGGTATCTCGAAAGCATTACTGTGAGCAAAAGAAGCCATACTCAAAAGACCACACGTTGTATGATACCATTTGTATGACATTCTAGAAAAGACGAAATACATGTATGGCAAAAAAATAACATCAGTGGTTATCTATTGGGAGGTGATAGGAATAGTCTCCAAAGAGACTGTAAGAGAAATTTCCGGGATGGTGTTCTGTAAGTCTACACAGATGGTGGTCATGACTGTGTACAAAGTCAACGAAAAATCCATTGAGCTGTAGACAAGATTTGTTCCTTTCATGTACCCCAATTATATACCTCAATAAGGTAATGTTAAAAACATCAGACACATTACCCTCCTTATTGAAACACAGAAGCAGACCAGTTACAATCCAACTCAAGCTGGCTGCCTAGGAAATTCTCTCTCTCTGAAACTGACCCCTGGGCAGAACCGATATTCAAAAACATGCATATTTGCAGCCAGAATGGCGACAATAAAAAAAGACAGACAGTGAAGAGCAGCGAGAACTCTCACGCATTGCTAGTGGGGGCGTGCGAGCTGGTAAAACCACCATGGAAATCGTTGACAAGATCAGCAAAAGCCTCATGACCTACTTACTAATTCCATTCTGGAGACCTACAGGAGAGATCAGAGTCCATGTGTCTATGGGAGGCAGGAGTAGGGAGAGCATCACTCTTTGTAACAGCTCCCGACCTGGAACCACCCAGATGGTGGTTGCAGGGGGGGATTCCTAAATGAACTGTGATAGGTTCGTACGTTGGAATACTATACGGCAGTGAGAATGAACAAAACCCAAAGCACACAACAACACAACATTGGCCCAAAGAAGCCACACTCCAAAGAGTACGCACAGTAGGGTTCTGTGTATAGAAATTTCAAAAACAAGGAAAATGAACCTTCGGGGAAAAGAAATCTGAACAGTGATGATTTTGGTATGGGGGGGCAAGAAATGACTGACAGGGGGCACAGAGGATTCTTTGGGGGTAATGGAAATGTTGTCTTGATCGTGTAGGTGAGTTTCACCGGTACATACATTTGTCAAACTTCTTTGAACCGTATGCTTAAAATGGGTGCATTTTTATCGTGCAATTTGCACCGTAGATAAAGTGGATTTAAAAAAAAAACAGGGGCGGGGCGCCTGGGTGGTGCAGTCGGTTAAGCGTCCAACTTCAGCCAGGTCACGATCTCACGGTCCGTGAGTTCGAGCCCCGCGTCAGGCTCTGGGCTGATGGCTCAGAGCCTGGAGCCTGCTTCCAATTCTGTGTCTCCCTCTCTCTCTGCCCCTCCCCCGTTCATGCTCTGTCTCTCTCTGTCCCAAAAATAAATAAACGTTGAAAAAAAAAATTAAAAAAACAAAAAACAAACAAACAAAAAAAACAGGGGCGCCTGGGTGGCTCAGTCGGTTAAGCGTTCGACTTCGGCTCAGGTCACGATCTCATGGTCCATGAGTTCGAGCCCCGCGTCGGGCTCTGGGCTGATGGCTCAGAGCCTGGAGCCTGCTTCCGATTCTGTGTCTCCCTCTCTCTCTGCCCCTCCCCCGTTCATGCTCTGTCTCTCTCTGTCTCAAAAATAAATAAACGTTAAAAAAAAAATTAAAAAAAAAACAACAACAACCATGGCGTGCCTGGTGGCTTGCTCTCTGTCTCTCAGAATAAATAAAAAGAAACGTTAGCAAAAATTTTAAAAAAAATTTAAAAAGTACCCATTTTGCAGGTTGATTGGAAGCTAACTAGCACATCATAGCCTCATTTTTTAAATTATTTTTTCAACTTTTTAAAAGATGTATTCATTTTGAGTGAGAGAGAGAGGGAGGGAGGGAGAGAGAGAAAGAGAAAAAGAGAGAATGAGCAGGGGAAGGTCAGAGAGAGAGGGAGAGAAAGAGAATCCCAAGCAGGCTCCACGTTGCCGGTGTAGAGCTTGAACTCATGAACCGAGATCACGACTTGAGCTGAAATCAAGAGTCGGATGCTTGACCTACTGAGCCACCCAGGTGCCCCACATACCATAACCTCTTATTAAATATTATTTCTCTTATCAGAGGGCAAGATGTCGAGGGGGACTGAAAGGTTGTTGATGAGCTGATCAAAATCCTTCTCCCCCAAACTGGTAACACAGAGATGAATTTGGTGCTGGTTCTGAGAACGTGGGGAAAACAACTGTGGAGGGAGACCTCAGACAGGTGCTGCAAGAAGGGGATCAGTCACGTGACCCCAGCAAATCATGCTTTACCTTTCCTCCTGGGGGCCCACAGTGCTGCATCTAATGGGTGGGGTTCAGGCAACCGTCACTGTTGTTGGGTTTGATTTTGCTTTGCATCCTTCCCAAAACCCATTCGCTTGCAGGTTTGCTTACAAAAATGATATATGTCTTTAGCAAGCCTCTGGAAAATGAAGTCAGAAAAAGAAGATCGCCCCAACCCCTCCTCCCCCCAAAATAAGCACAGCCAGAGCTGGGTGGATTTCTTTCTAAACTTTCCTGGGTGTAGATTCTTTCTTGCTTCGGTTGGGATCATAGAACCTACGCAGCTTTCACACCTTTGGAAACTCTCCACCAATGCCAGTTTCGGGTACAATGCAGAGCATATACGCCGTGGTCTTCTGAGTCAGTCCTTCCTGCTGTCCACTTATCATCATTATAACTAATTGTGTAATGGTAATAATCATCATTCAAAAAGGGTTTTGTTTTGTTTTGTTTTTCCTCTATGATTAATCTCATTTCTCAGAAGGGAGTTCTAAAAAGAGAATTCCTGACCGGGGGGGGGGGGGGGGGGGGGGGGGGGGGGGGAGGGAGGGGAGGGTGGGTGATGGGTATCGAGGAGGGCACCTTTTGGGATGAGCACTGGGTGTTGTACGGAAACCCATTCGACAATAAATTTCATATATTGAAAAAAAAAAAAATAAGGGGCGCCTGGGTGGCGCAGTCGGTTAAGCGTCCGGCTTCGGCCAGGTCACGATCTCGCGGTCCGTGAGTTCGAGCCCTGCGTCGGGCTCTGGGCTGATGGCTCGGAGCCTGGAGCCTGTTTCCGATTCTGTGTCTCCCTCTCTCTCCGCCCCTCCCCCGTTCATGCTCTGTCTCTCTCTGTCCCAAAAATCAATAAAAAAACGTTGAAAAAAAAAATTTAAAAAAAAGAAAAAAACATAAAAAGAGAATTCCTACACCACGGGAACGTTTTTAAGGCCCTTGATACATAATGCCACCTTGTTCTCCAGAAAGTTGATGCCCCCCCCCAGGTCAGCAGCAGTGACACGTGCGTTCCAATTCCATCACACTGCCAGGACGAGGTTTTCTTCTTAGAAGATCTTGGATTTGGGTAGACAGCAGTCATCTTTTCTTTCTGGTTATATTTTATGAGTCCTCGAGGTACCGATGATTTTCCCGTGTATTGGCAAACCAGTTGGATTCCCCCCTGTGGTAATAACCAGTTCTTGCCCTTCTGTGCTTATCAGCTGGGGTCTCAGATTCTCACTTTGTGGGAAGATCACTGAGCCTAAAAGTAGGTGAATGAGTGTCCTGAATTCTTGACCTCTCTGGGCTCGCTAACACGAATAGGAGCTCCTCTCCAGGCCCCCGAGTGCTGATTCTCACACTTCATGCTGCACAAGATTCCCTTGGGAGCTCGTATGACTGAAAGACGCCTGGACCCACCCATTGAGATTATGAGTTAGTGGGGCAGAGGCGGGTTCTAGGAATCTGCATTTTTAAAAAAACATTTTTTTTTCAACGTTTTTTATTTATTTTTGGGACAGAGAGAGACAGAGCATGAACGGGGGAGGGACAGAGAGAGAGGGAGACACAGAATCGGAAACAGGCTCCAGGCTCTGAGCCATCAGCCCAGAGCCCGACGCGGGGCTCGAACCCACGGACCGCGAGATCGTGACCTGGCTGAAGTCGGACACCTAACCGACTGCGCCACCCAGGCGCCCCAGGAATCTGCATTTTTAATAAGTATTCCAGGAGATTCTGAGGCTGGTGGTCCAGAGAATGAAAGACACAGCCCCCAAGAGAGAAATGGGTGTCATTATCAGTATTTCCATGTGGGCATGTGAGGAATGAAATGACTCCGTTTCCTCAGACATTGCCTGGGGTACAGTAGGCACTCAGTTCGGGCTCATTCCATCTGTTAGTTTGTTAATTCGAAGCACCCAGTATGTACTCAGCTATTATTTCTGCGTGGCCATGAGGGACGAGGCAATCAGCAGACCCAGTAAAGACTTGCCACACCAGATAAATGCAATGCTAGGCATTCAGGAGGATTTCAGTGCATGTGTGTGGCAAGTAGCCACGTGGCCAGGAGGTAGTGGTGTCCGGTCTCAATGCAGCCCCGTGTTATCAGGGAGAATGGGCTTGCAGGAGGCTTTCTTGGGTGCCTGGTCCGGGAGGCTGAAGGAGGAGGGGTAAAGGATCAACACGCTAACATGCCGGACTCAACTAGAAGAACCCGCAGATCCCGTGAGCCAGGCTGTCTCCCCAGACCCTCAGGCTTGTGTCTCCTGTCATGTGACTCGCCCTTTTCCATGGGTTTGACGTTAGCACTTGAGGCCTTTGGGAAACTCGTTTGCCTCTGGCAGCAGGCTGGAAACGGCTCTTCACCTGGCTAATCCTGACCAATTGCTTGCCCCCGGGTCCCCCCTTTTCTTTCTTCTGACTCCAACCTTCTATGGCTTCTGAAGCTGAGGTCTTTCCTAAGACTTGTAGAGAGAAAACACCAACCCTCTCCCCCAGTGGAGCCCTGCAAAGGCTCTTAGGAGGTTCTGGAGGTGGAGCTCTTCCTTTGACAGATGGGAACCTTTCCTCCAGGGTGCTGGCGTTTAAATAGAAGTGCAAGGGTGACTCACCAGTCGTTTTGTGGGTTGAATGCCATTTTGGGGTTGTTTTGGGGAGACTCCTTGTGTTTGCCTGGTGCACAGTGTGCACAAGTCTCATCGTCCGGGCAGGCCGCAAAATCCCACTGCCAGCCCTGGGGGACTCCCGAGACACTGTACTTCAGAGACATTCAGCACAACCTTTCTTCACGGAACTGGGGGCGTTTGTGAGCCGGTGTGCATGTAAGCAAGTAAGGCCCGCTCTTCTGATTAGGAATAGCATCCTCTGGGTCAGCCGGCTGTACCCCCTGAAGCTAAACTCAGGTATCGGAAGGAATAAAGACTGGAAGCTTGGGAGGGAGGGAGGAAAGAAAGGACAGAATTCTTAGCAGCTGATAAAAGCGAGGCGGTGGAAGAATACGTGGTGACATCAGGTGTCCACGAGCCATTTGCAGTTGAAAACTGCAAGTTAAGGCACAGCAAACTCATTACTTCATTAAATGTTAATGGAGGCAGGGTGCCTGGGTGGCTCAGTCGGTTAAGCGTCCGACTTCAGCTCAGGTCACGATCTCGTGGTCCGTGAGTTCGAGCCCCGCATCAGGCTCTGGGCTGATGGCTCAGAGCCTGAAGCCTGCTTCCGATTCTGTGTCTCCCTCTCTCTCTGCCCCTTCCCCATTCATGCTCTATCTCTCTCTGTCTCAAAAATAAATAAACGTTTAAAAAAAAAATGTTAACGGAGGCAATCAATAATGGAGTCATGAGATTTTCATTATCTTCCTTGGATTTTGGTACGTTTTCCAAAGCGAATACAAGAAATGTATTGTGTTTTTCCATCGTTTCGAAGGACGATTTTGGTACGTTTTCCAAAGCGAATACAAGCAATGTATTGTGTTTTTCCATCGTTTCGAAGGACGCAGCCAAAGAGCATTAAATGAAAACCAGAATTCTTCCTCTCTTCGGGGGCGCCTGGGTGGTTCAGCCGGGTAGGTGTCCAGCTCTTGAGTTCGGCTCAGATCGTGATCCCAGGGTTGTGGGATCAAGCCCCACAACGGGGTCCCTGCTGAGCATGGAGCCTGCTTGGGATTCTCTCTCTCTCTCCGCTCCTCTCCCCCGCTCGCGCTGTCTCTCTCTCTCAAAATAAAACAAAACAAGACAAAACAGAACAAAACAAACTCTCTTCTCATCCACTATTCTTATCCTACAGACCTAAATATACTTGACAGTTTTTATGTGTGTGTAATCTTCAAAAGTTTAAAAGAAAGCTTTGTTTTTATTTACATAATAGGATATTTTTATTTACATAATAAAAACATATACATTATATGTGTGTGGTTTAAAAAAATTTTTTTTTAACGTTTATTTATTTTTGAGAGAGAGAGACAGAGCATGAGTGGAGGAAGGGCAGAGAGAGGGAGACACAGAATCTGAAGCAGGCTCCAGGCTCTGAGCTGTCAGCACAGAGCCCGACGCGGGGCTCGAACCCATGAACCGTGAGATCGTGACCTGAGCCGAAGTCGGATGCTTAACTAACAGAGCCACCCAGGCGCCCCATATGTGTGTGTTTTTAACACAGTAGTATCATACTATATGCACTTATGTGGAACTCCAAGCTGCCTTATTCCTTGTAATGGCTACATTTTATTCCGTGGCATGCATGTGTCATAATTTATTTAAATTGTCTCCTGTTAGTGGTCATTTAGACCAGTGATAGTATTTTTTTCCTATCAACAAGTTTCGTATTGTAATTTTATTTTATTTTATTATTAAATTTTTTTAAAAATCTTTATTTTTGAGAGAGAGAGACAGAGTGCAAATGGAGGAAGGGCAGAGAGAGGGAGACACAGAATCCAAAGCAGTCTCCAGGTTCTGAGCTGTCAGCACAGAGCCTGATGGGGGGCTCGAACTCATGAACCACGAGATCATGAACTGAGCCGAAGTCACATGCTTCACCGACTGAGCCACCCAGGTGCCCCATCATATTGTAATTTTTAAAATAAAGACAAAGAAGGGAAGTAGAAAAGCAGGATGGCCGGAGGCAAGGTGTGATTACCAAGGAGAGATACTGAGCTACAGAACCAAGAATTACAAAGGGCACAAACAGCCGCTGAGTGAGTAAAACCAAATCCAAGGAATCAAAGCCTCAAAAACTCTCGGGTGAACTCCTTTCTGGCCCTCTGAGTGCCTATCCTAAAGGAATGAGGATGTTTTTAACAACCTGATGACCCCATTAGCTCCTAGATTTCCTCTTTGAATCCAAGACCCGTAATTCTTTATCTATTGGCTTGCGGCTATCCCACCTTCTAGTCAGTGTTGGATGTATGGATTTGCTGTTCAGGAGAGAGATCAATGCTTCGCTGGATATCATAGACACGCAAACCGAAAACCCCGTATAGTCATCTCTTGAACATCAGGTTACCTACCAAAGGGAATGTGCCTGATTCTACCCGGAAGACTCAGAACAGGTTTCACAGAAGAAGGCACAGTGATGTTGGGCTTTGAAGGATGAATAAGAGTTTTCTAGCCAGAGACCAGGGGAAGGGCATTTTAAGCAGAGGGAACAGCCTGGGCAAAGACACAAACATCTTAACATGAGGTTTGTTTAACTGGATAATGGTGATTCAGTTGGATGGCTGAAATATGGGGAAGTGGCTGGAAACAGCTGGAAAGACAGGTTAGGCCAGGTTGTGAAAGTCCTTGAAGGCCAGCTTAAGGAGGTTCAGTTTTTTATTCTTTTTTTTTTTTTTTTTTTAATTTTTTTTTCAACATTTATTTATTTTTGGGACAGAGAGAGACAGAGCATGAACAGGGGAGGGGCAGAGAGAGAGGGAGACACAGAATCGGAAACAGGCTCCAGGCTCTGAGCCATCAGCCCAGAGCCCGACGCGGGGCTCGAACTCACGGACCGCGAGATCGTGACCTGGCTGAAGTCGGACGCTTAACCGACTGCGCCACCCAGGCGCCCCTCAGTTTTTTATTCTAAGGGTAATAGGAGCCATGGAAGGTTTCAAGCAGGGAGGGGACATAATGAGGTGTGCCCAGCAGAGATGATCCCATGGACGGGACAGAGCGGCTAGACGCAGACTTCGGAAGCAGGAAGATAGGTCAGGCCGAGGCAAGAGGACTGGAAATTTCGTGCTGTTTGTTCCTTGGTGATCCAAGTCCTAGGAGAGCTCACGGTGAAAAAATGATCAAATATTGATGATGTCATACAGTGCACCTTACTGGTAGGCAAAAGCTTGGCCCCGGCCTGAGTGCTGGCCAACAGGAAAGTGAGTGGTTGTGGCCTCCGCGTGGATGAGTTACCTTTGCGAAAGTGCGAGAACTCTAGCATTCTCTCCGAGACCCATTAAGGACCTACTCTTGTTTTTTAAGGTATGAGAGTACTGTTGGGTGTACGCCTGAAAGGAATCTTTATCTTTTAGATATACAACCTGAACCGCTTTAGTTGAAGTAATGTGGTGTTTGATATTTGCTTCAAAACAGTCTGGGGCAGGGCGGGGTGGGTGGGAGGCGGGCGGAGGTGTGGAATAAGCAAGACGGCCGAAGAATTGGCATTTGTCGGAGCCGCCCGATGGACACATGGGAACTCACATTGTTATCTGTCTGCTTTTGCAGAGGCTTGGCAAGTTTCCACGATAACGTGTTTTTGAAAATGCACGAGGCACAACAGTTTTTAAGGAATGCCGCCACTTGCATCAAGGCAGGGGCTCTATGTGTGCCCGCACACACACACACACACAGGCCATGCGCTGGTACAGGCACAGAATGTTTTTTGGAAGAAAGTTCAGGAGTGAGGGGGAGTTGTACTCTCTCCTACTTCAAAAGAAACTTATGCATGTATTATTTCTATTTTTATTTTTCCTTAAAAAAAATTTTTTTTAAGGTTTATTTATTTTTGAGAGAACGAGAGCATGCCCGAGCAGGGGAGGGACAGAGGGACAGGGAGTCCCAGAATTCGAAGCGGGCTCCAGGCTCTGTGCTGTCAGCACAAGGGTTCGAACTCATGAACCGTGAGATCGTGACCCGAGCCGAAGTTGGACGCTTAGCCGGCTGAGCCAGCCAGGCGCCCCTTGGTATTATTATTATTATTATTTTTAATTTTTTTTTTTTAATTTTTTTTTAACATTTATTTATTTTTGAGACAGAGAGAGACAGAGCATGAATGGGGGGAGGGCCAGAGAGAGAGGGAGACACAGAATCTGAAGCAGGCTCCAGGCTCTGAGCTGTCGGCACAGAGCCTGATGCGGGGCTCGAACTCACGGACCGCGAGATCGTGACCTGAGCGAAGTCGGACGCTCAACCGACTGAGCCACCCAGGCGCCCCTTTTTAATTTTTTGTAACGTTTATTTATTTTTGAGACAGAGAGAGACAGAGCATGAACGGGGGAGGGGCAGAGAGAGGGAGACACAGAATCGGAAGCAGGCTCCAGGCTCTGAGCCATCAGCCCAGAGCCCGACGCGGGGCTCGAACTCACGGACCGCGAGATCATGACCTGAGCTGAAGTCGGACGCTTAACCGACTGAGCCACCCAGGCGCCCCGAATTTTTAAAGAGTAAAATGAAGGCACAATATAAAAACGAACCAGAAAGGATCTGCATCCCGTCACCCACCGTGCAGTCGCCATGTGTATTGGCCTCAGTTTCCTCATCCAGAGGCTGCAGGAAACAGGGCCTCCCGGCCCCGTGGGGTTGGAATAGGATTGGAAATAACACGTGCAAATTGCCTAGCCCAAGGCCTGGAACACGGGAGGTTCTCAGTAATGATGGTAATGATGTTGGAGTTGTTACGCGTACTTCGTGAAATTGTATATGGGAGAGAAAGTCCTGCAGGACTTCGGAAGGAACGCACTGTGCAGTTGTCCAGGTGGGGCATCCATTTCACACTCACGGTGTCCTCACTCCTCATTAGGCAAGGAGGCCAGGTCCCTGCCCCAAGCTGTCCACATTAATCAGATTCACTGGATAATTGCTCCACTTCGCCCGTCACTTCGTACGTGCGGACTACCCTCAAATCCCAGGCTCCTTCCTCTGGGGATGAACCCGAAAGCTGACTCAGTCATTTTTAAGCGAGTTCATTTCTAGAGTGAGCTAGAGGCGGACGTTAGTTCGCAAGGGCCACAGAGGACTTTGTCGGCTCACATTTCATGCAATGAAATCCACTTTCCGGGACGGACACAAACAGTCAACCCGTGCATGAATTTCAGCCTGGGGGAGGCTAGATGACCCCTCAGTGGGCTGTTTGGGATGGCTTGGGGGCCTCTGGGGTTGTCTATCTAGCACCCTGACATCTACAAAACCTGAACTTTGGCCCGCCTTCTCACCAGTAAGCTCCATCCACCTCCAGGGGGCCCGTCTTCTCTCCTTTGTACCACGGGGTCTCCCCGGGGGCCCAGAAGGTTCAGGAGGGTCGAGCGAGGAACGTGGTTCTGAATCCGACACGCAAAGTCAATGCCTCTGGAAGCTAACAGTGAGGCTGAAATATTTTAAGCAACGGCTCTCGAGACATCGTGTCTTCCATTTAATTTCTTTTTTTTGTTAGGGAGGGCCTTCTAAAATCATTTTCTTTCCTTCCATAACTAACCACATGGATTTCAAATGGGGAGGCCGTGGGTGTAGAGGGGAATTCGAACTGTCTGTCTGCAGGGAAGTATCGTTTGGAAAATGAAAGCGATCTCAGGGGCCCCGGATCTCTGGGGCAGAACTGTCAAAGGCTGCAAACGGAAATGGATACCTTCGTCACTCAGCAGTTGATGGCCACAGTGACTGACTCAGTGGGAGCCGCTCAGTGGAACAACCCGTCTGGCTCCAGGAACACACAGAGAGCGGTAGATGGGTTCGCTCAACCCGGATTGGCCCAACCCGAGCCACTGTGACCTGTGAGCAAGAAGCCCAGGCTTTCAGGCAAAGGCCTTGAGTTCGCCGCCTCCCCCCTGCCCCAGGTAATTGTACCTACACACATTATATTACCTGCGTTACATATTATACGGAATTATGATTATATAGTAAGTACCAACACATGCTGAGTGTTTACCCTGTGCGAGAAGTTGTGACAGATGCGTTTTATGTGTGTTAGGCCTTTAACCCTCATCACGATCTTTGAAGGAGAGGACTGCAGGTGGACCGGAGAGTGGCCAGAAGGAAAAAAAAAAAAAAAAAAAATCAAAGTGCCATTAATGGAAGAGAGCACGAGGCTGGGTGGTCCCAACTGAGTGATGTTCATGATTGCTTGGCCGGGGGTGGGGGGGGGGGGAGGAGGGCGGGGGGGGGGGGCGGGGGGAGCGTCAAGAGTCACAGACAGGAAGTGATTCGTCCAGACTCTTAACCATACCATTGGTTTCCGACAACATAATAGTAACATTCACAGTAATAGTAACAGTCGCAGTGGCAGTAACGTTAATATTCTTCTCAGGTTGTTAGGAGGAATGTGTCACAGTATCTGACATACAGCAGATGGTCCTTAAAAGTTGCTGCACTGAATGAGTAACCGTTTTCATTAGCCAAGGCGTGCTAACGAACTATTCCCAAGTTCTGTGCTAGCAAACCTAATACAGTAGGAGGGTCTCTTCCCTTTTGGAGAACCGACCTCTCTCTCAAGATCCAGAGCAACATAGGAGGCTAGGGGGGAGGGGGGAAGGGGAGGGGATCTGCCTGCACAAGTTCTCCGAGATATTTCCACCCCCAAAGTCATACTTCCAGCGGACCCCCACACGCTCTCCGCGGAAAGCTGCCTGCTCCCTCCCGGGTGGGAGCGGCGGCACAAACGCATTTCTTCTTTTTTTTTTTAAATTTTTTTTTTCAACGTTTATTTATTTTGGGGACAGAGAGAGACAGAGCATGAACGGAGGAGGGGCAGAGAGAGAGGGAGACACAGAATCGGAAACAGGCTCCAGGCTCCGAGCCATCAGCCCAGAGCCCGACGCGGGGCTCGAACTCACGGACCGCGAGATCGTGACCTGGCTGAAGTCGGACGCTCAACCGACTGTGCCACCCAGGCGCCCCAACAAACGCATTTCTTAAAAATGATTTCTTCACTTGCTCCCAGTTGAGCTCAAAAACATTGGCCGGATTAAACTAATCTTTGATCCAGATTTAATGAAGGCACAAATACAGACATATGCCATTTGGGTTTGAGACACAGTCAGGAGAAGTGTCAGCAAAGCAATTTGCTAAGGCTAATGAATGGCTTTTGGCAAAGGGGTTCAAAGCCAGTGTCAGAAAGAGCTTTGTTGGAGGCAGGGGAGAGGCTGAGTAAGTGTGCGAGGGCCGGCCCCTCTTCCTGCTGCAGGCACACATCAGCCCCTCTCCACCGCCAGACCAGGGGTGTGGGTGGGAGGGAAGGGCCAGCGCGGGGTGCAGCGAGGACACACAGGTGCTGCTGAGAGAGTCCTCTGGCCAGTGAGGGGGGACACCCAGGGGCAGGACAAGTGAGGAATCCGGGCAAAAGAAAGTGCCAGATAAGTGCTCTCAGACGTCAGCGGCCTCCGGGACAGGGCTGAGGGGAAACTTCCTCACCTCTCTACTTGTTCTCTTGCGTCTTAACATTGTGGATGAGATACGTGCATTCGGCCTCATAAAGCCACATTGCAAAGACACGAAATGTGCGATCTGTGTACGCGTGCATGCGACCGTGGATTCCGTGGTACGCACGTGTATGTGGAAGTTTAGGAAACGAACTGCCAGGCTGGGTTTTGCTTCACGGAAGGACGGAAGAGATTGCCATGGTAGTAGAAGGTCAAGGGGAACCTGGTTTTATCTGTAATGATTCATTTCTTTTAAGAAAGAGACTGAAAGAGGGGCGCCTGGGTGGCTCAGTCGGTGAAGCGTCCGACTTCGGCTCAGGTCACGATCTCACTGTCCGTGGGTTCGAGCCCCGCGTCGGGCTCCGTGCTGACGGCTCAGAGCATGGAGCCTGTTTCCGATTCTGTGTCTCCCTCTCTCTCTGCCCCTCCCCCGTTCATGCTCTGTCTCTCTCTGTCTCAAAAATAAATAAATGTTAAAAAAAAATTAAAAAAAAAAAAAAAAAGAAAGAGACTGAAAGAGAAAAAAAAAAGAAAGAGGCTGAAAGCAAGCACAAAATATTACGGGGGGTATGGGAGGTTTTCACACCGTTCTTTTTTGTTTGTGGCAAGTTTTTATTTAAATTCCAGCTGATGAACATATTATTCTTTATGCGTTTTTAAACACTTTCCAAAACAAAATAGGAACTGTTGGAGGACAGACCTGGCACGTCTGGGGAATGGAAGGGAGCTTAAGCGGGAAGTTCAGGTTCTGATGGGGAGAGAAGTGTTGGAGAACCATGGGTTCTGGCAGCACACGGGGGTCGGGGGCGCTCCGTGTAGCTCCAGTGTGCCAGGACTCCCAACCCCAGGCCTTGCTCCTCTCCTGGGCTCAAGTGGACAGATGCGCTGAGAAAGAGCTTGGCTGGGGCGCCTGGGTGACTCAGTTGGCTAAGCATCCGACGTCAGCTCAGGTCATGATCTCACGGTCTGTGGGTTCAAGCCCTGTGTCCGGCTCAGTGCTGACAGCTCGGAGCCTGGAGCCTGCTTCGGAGTCTGTGTCTCCCTCTCTCTCTCTCTCTCTCTGCCCCTCCCCATCTCATTCTCTCTCTCCCTCTCTCTCTCTCAAAAATAAATAAACGTTAAAAAATTGTAAAAAAGAAGGAGCTTGGCCTTCAGCAGGAAGAAGGTGGTCCCTGTGGTCAGGAGAGGACTGGAAGACTGAGGGTCAGAGGCCATGGTGGGAAAGGTACCGTGGTGGTCTGGGTCCGAGATGGGGGACCAAGGACTGTGGCAGCTGCAGGGGGAGAGGAAAAGAGGGATCCCTTCTGAGCCTTCCCAAGACCCCCATGCACCCAGTGACCTTGGAAGGAGGCAGAGAGGGAGGGAAGGAGGCATGTTCACAGAGATCTGAGAGCTCAGTGGGGACACAATCACCAGGAGCAAAAAAGCCAGAAAAAAAACCTACCGAGGGGGAGGAACACGCATGGCCTCAAAGAGGCAGCTGTCCCCGAAATCAGATCCAAGGCAGGTGAGGGGAGAGCCCAGCGGACAGGAGTTGTCACTCCTGCCCACACTAGGAATTTTCCTTTGCCGTTCCTTCTCAGCAAGGAAGCTTTGTCCCCAGCCCCGGGATGTCATTCCAGGCTCCAGTAAGTGGAACACTTCACACCCGCCCAGCCAAGTCCATTTATTTGGAATACTCTCATACCCTTGTCAAAAATGGTGCCAAGGTGTGTAAACAGACCAATTTCTGGGATTGTTTCAATCTAATCATATTAAATTATTTGCTCTCTTGGCCTTGAGGGGGTTCCAAGGGAAAGCGATTGAAGTCAGGTCCAAAAATAGCTACCTTTGATTTCCAGTCCTGGTGCTAACGTGGGTGAACTTCTCAGAGCTTCTGATGCTGACGTCAGTGATCCAGAGATGGTCTGAGTCAGGGACTGAGGGCGGGGGGTTGGGGGGAGGCCGGGAAGGGGGCACCGCCTCTGCTTATTTTTCTTCCAAAGCCCCATGATGGGAAGAGACATTTTAAGGAAGGTTTTTAGCAGTGATAGTGTCACGTGCCAGCTACCCCCAGAAAGGAAACATAAATCAACGTCAGGATCATGTGTTGATCGGGAAGAAAGAGATTGTGACCGAGTCTAACGGGGAGAAAGAGGCCAGAGAGGCAAAATGATGCCTAGAAACTGACACGCTTTGACCACAGACCCCAAAGGCAAATACCTCTCAGCTGGAGGCTGGTTGGATGGGAGGAAGCAGAGTGTAGACGAATGCCAGGGCTTTGGAGCAAAGCAGATGTGGGTTCGAATCCGGAGAGCTTCCTATCTGTGTGACCTTCTGTAGGTTTCTGAATCTCCCCAAGGCTCAGCCGTCTCCTCTGGAAAACGTGAATCATAGGAATGATGCAGAGCTTTTGTCCTTTAGGGACATCTGGAGAGTGCCTAGCTCTGGGTAGAGTTTGCAGAGGCCAGGCACTCGAATGAATGTGTCTCCCTTCCCAGCCATTACCACACAGCTGCCTTGCGCTACGTTGGGCCCCGGGGCCTTTCACAGTGTTTTGCACATTGCAGATACTCACTAAATGGTTACAGATTGATTCGAAGGCCATTCTCCGTTAAATAGCCAAGTCAGAACGGATCTCTCTTCTGATTTGTCCAGTTGTCCCCTGGGCATCTCCAGCCAGGGAGCTCCTCCTCTTCTCTCCCAGCGGTCCCCTTCTCAATGATTGGCACCATGGTCCGTTCTGCCGCCGGGACCAGAAGCATCTGGGAAACTGACAAGTGCTTATGGATGTATTGGGATACAGTAGCGAATGAGGCAGAACGAAGACTTATCCGCATGGGACTCCCACTCCAGGAGGAGAAACACGACTTCTATTTATTCCGCCCTTAAACATGCTTGTTTGCAATTCTCTTCTCTCCATGTCTAAGGCTGTTGTCAGAGGTCGGCTTTCATTGTCTGGACTCTTGTAATATGTCCTCGTTGGTCTCCGGGATCCTGCTCAACTCCCCTATCCAACCTCTCCTTGAGAGTAATCTCGCTAGTGTTCAGATCTGATCGTGTCGCTCTGTCCAGTTTTAAATGGTCAACGGCTTCTTATTTACCGATGGAATCAAGTCTAAACTTTTAGTCCTTCGCAGCAAACCGAGAGGTTGCAAACAGGCGGCGTAAGGCTGGATCTTCCGACAGACAGATTTTGTTTGATGCACATGGTGTCGTAACACGAGGTATTTAAGATATGAATCGGTTACTGCTGCTTACATATTGGGAGATGTCATCCAGAGGTTCAGATTTCCAGGCTTTCTTGATAAATTCTAAGATCTGGCAACATCGGGCCAGCCTTCCTGCATGGTCGCAACTCTCTGGAGGCAATTAGTTTTGTCCATTGACATTGAGCTAGAAATAGATGCTATTAGTCACTGAACACCTGATACCCTCTCTTCAGTTTTACTGCCCACCCGGACCCTTGTAAGTATTAGGGATTTTGCCCCTGACCTCACCTCATTCCAGCTCACCTTTTCAGCATTTCACTCGGTTCGCTGCCTGCATCCGGGTCTCACGAAACCACTTCTGTGGCCTTCCGTGCATGTATGCCTTCACTCATGCTGTCCTCTCTGCCCCTTCTTCCTCAGCACTCATCAGTAGCTGCATTCAAGGCTCACCTCTCTCCTGGAAGTCCGCCTCTCCACCCCTCTGTACGTCTCACCCCCAGAGCGCTGTATTAATTCCCCCCCTCTGTAGTTTATGGATTTGTTCGAGTTTTCTCCTAGACCTGAGCCCCGCGGGGGTGGGAGCAATGCTTCCTATTCATTCTGCAAATCCGTGCCAAGTTTCTACAATGTGTAGGTCCCAGATGTCAGCACCAGTGGGGAACTGGTGGTGTGGCTATGGGGCTGATGTTTTGGTGGGAGGATGTCCATCAGTAAATGGATAGATTTATTTCAGGGGAGCTGAAGGTCTGCAACTTATGTATAGCAGGGAGATATGATGAATGACGGCATAGGATTGGGGGAGGGTACTAATTTGGCAGAGGTGGTGAGGGAAAGCAGCCTGGAAGAAGGGACATAGAACAAGAAGGAACCATTGGGAGGTCTGGCTTTTGTAGTCTTGGCACAGAGCAGGCATCAGGAAATATTTGAGGAATGAATAAATGAATGTATGAACCATTCCCAGCCCCCCACACGGACAGATGATCATTATATCGCGTAATCGCATAATAGGCTGGGCATTAAATAAAATTAGGTTTTCCAGCTTCATTAGCTGGGCTATGATGAGTCCCAGGTCCATGCCCAGAAAGCCAGAGGAAAGGTGCATCCTGACCTGTGAGTCAGGAAACCTGTAGTGGTGCATCACTTAGGATTGTCTTTGGCTGCAAGTAACAGAAAACTTGACTCTCAGTGGCTTACATTGTAAAAATATTTACTACACATGTAACACCGGCATTCTTAACCCTTTTTTTTTTTTTTTTACATTTATTTATTTTTGAGACAGAGAGAGACAGAGCATGAACAGGGGAGGGGCAGAGAGAGAGGGAGACACAGAATCGGAAGCAGGCTCCAGGCTCTCAGCCGTCAGCACAGAACCCGACGCGGGGCTCGAACCCACGGACCGTGAGATCACGACCTGAGCCGAAGTCGGAGGCTCAACCGACTGAGCCACCCAGGCATCCCTCTTACCCCTTTTTATACTGTGGCAGTCTGATGAAGCCCGTGAACTTCTTCTGGGGAAACACCGCTAAAGTAAAATGCACACAGGGGAGCCTGGGAGGCTCAGCCGGTTAAGCGTCTGACTCTTGATGTCGGCTCAGGTCGTGGTTCTCACGGTTTGTGAGTTCGAGCCCCGCATCGGGCTCTGCGCTGACCGGGCAGAGCCTGCCTCGTGTTGTTTCCCTCTCTCTGCCTCTCCCCCACTGGTTCTCTCTATGCCTCTCAAATACATAAAAATAAATTTCAAGTCAAATGCACACAGTTACCCAAGAAACCAGGTTCGTTAACATAGATTCACCGACAGGTTAAAAAGAATGTGTCGTGTTGTAGATACGTGCTCCTTGGTTAGCTCATTTAGATAACAAAATCCAGTGGCGGGTCTAACAGGCACTAAGACTTTGAAATAATGATGAATGTAAAGGATGTTTTCAGATATCTGTCCCAGCTACAATATTGTATGAAACTACGCATGGCTTTTATCTCTAACAGTGGCAGGCATAATAATGGCTCCCCCAAGATGCCCACATCCTAATTCCCCAAACCTGTGGATATGTTACCTTCCGTGGCAACAGAGACCGTGCTGGTAGGATTAAATAACTCTCGAGACGTGGGGAGACAGTCCTGGGTTACAGGAATGGGCGCAATGTTGTCACAGGATATTTTATTTTATTTTATTTTATTTTATTTTATTTTATTTTTATTTTCAAGTTTTCATTTTCAGTGTTCATTCTTATTTTCGAGAGTGGGGCAAGAGCAGAGAAGGGGGACGGACAGAGGAACCGGAGGACGTTCGGAACTGTCAGCACAGAGCCCCCTGCGGGGCTCGAACTCACAAACGGTGAGATCGTGACCTGAGCCGAAGTCGGACGCTCAACTGACTGAGCCACCCGGGCGCCCCTGGGTCTTTTCAAGGACAGAGAGGGGCAGAAATGAGTGACAGAGTCAGAGTAAGAGATATGATGGCAGAAGCAGAGGACCGAGTGATATGGAGGCTGGAATGTGTGCAGCTTCTAGGAAGCTGGATAAAGCAGGGAGATCGATCTCCTCTAGAGCTCTGGTAGTAGGGCCCTGCTGACCCGCTTTGGATTTCTGACCTCAAGGCTGTAAGATTTGTGGTTTTATTACTTTAATATTGATTTATTTCTGAGAGAGAGACAGAGAGGGACAGAGCATGAGCAGGGGAGGGGGAAAGAGAGACAGAGAGAGAGAGAGAGAGATACAGAACCCGAAGCAGGCTCCAGGCTCTGAGCTGTCAGCACACAGCCCGACGCGGGGCTCGAACCCACAAACCGCGAGATCATGACCTGAGCTGAAGCCGGTCGCTTAACCGACTGAGCCACCCAGGCGCCCCAAGATTTGTGTTGTTTTAAGCCACTGAGTCTGTGATAACTTTTTTTTTTTTTTATAGCATCAATAGAAAACTGATACCGATTTTAGTCCGGGAAGTGGATGCTGCTGTCACAAATGGAGACTCTTTCGACTGCCGTAAACAGACCGTCGGTAGGAATGTGGATGTGAAAAGCACTCCAGGTGATGGTTTAGAAAGAGAGAAGAGACCTGTTACTGGAAACTGGAGAAGAGAGGGTCCTTGTCATCCAGTGGCAGGAAGCTTGGCCGAATTGCATCCCGCATTGCTATGAGAAACGGAGCTTGTAAGCGTTGACCTTGGGTATTACAAGCGGAGCTTGTGAGTGATGAACTTAGATATGTCTTTTGCTGCGGAGGTTTCCCGGCAAACTTTGAAGGAGCGCCTCAGTTTCTTCTTGCTGCTCACAGTAAACTGTGAAAGGAAGTGGAGGGAGCAACTGTCACACAAAAGAGGACCCGGAACTCGATGACTGGAGAAGCTCTCAGCGTCTCCAGTTGCTAAAAGCCGCTATCAAAAGATAGCAAGGTTTGATTTGCGGCTGGGAAAATGTGCTCCGAAGAGAAAGCCAGGGAGGTATCCCGCCTTTGGCCAGTGCCTCGGAAGTACCCAGAGGTCGCTCAGAGGGTTCTTGGACTCCTGGACCCTCTCAGCCATCACAGCAAAAGCCGGGAATGAGGATAGAATTATCCCAGGAAGACCTGTGGACGGTCTGCTCGTCTAATGGAAACGAATCCCCATGACCTACAGAGGAGACCCACGAGGTTACGGGGAATTCTACGTCCGCAGAAGCACCGCCAGTTTGGACCCGGTGGTCCAAGGATGGGACAAAAGGAGACTGTCAGGCTCCCAGAAATGCCACCAGCAGAAAACAGGCTGGTAAACCTGCTCCGTCGCAAACGCTCGCTGCCCTTCGAGAAAGAGGGTGAGTGATTCTGGGGGCAGAACCACGGATTCGGAGGGGGAGCCTCGAACCACAGGCTCTTGGACCCTAGCGTATTCCTAGCCTGATTTCAAAATTGTTGGGCCACTCCTTTTTCTCTTCCGTTTCTCGCCCCTCTCGAACAGGAGCATCTGTAACTGTTATCCCGGGCCTGGCCTGTCCTTGCATTTTGGGAGCAGGTACGTGGTTTTCTAGTTTCGCGGGCCCAGAGATGGAGGGGGATTTTGCTCCGGGATAGATCACACCCACACCCCCACCCGTGCCTGGTTTAGATGATGAAATGTGACTTTTTTTTTTTTTAATTTTTTTTTTTCAACGTTTATTTATTTTTGGGACAGAGAGAGACAGAGCATGAACGGGGGAGGGGCAGAGAGAGAGGGAGACACAGAATCGGAAACAGGCTCCAGGCTCTGAGCCATCAGCCCAGAGCCTGACGCGGGGCTCGAACTCCCGGACTGCGAGATCGTGACCTGGCTGAAGTCAGACGCTTAACCGACTGCGACACCCAGGCGCCCCGAAATGTGACTTTTAAGTTGATAAGATTTAGATGAGAGTTTTGAACTTTGAGTTGATTCTGAAGCGGGTTGAGCCCCACGGGGATGTTGGGGTGAATGAACTCACGTGGGATGAAGGTGAATCTTGAGGGGCCAGAGGATGGATAATTCGGTGGCCAAGTTCCAGCCAGAGCTGATGCTACTATAGATTGTGGGATGTGTGCATTGCCGAAGAAAGCACTAAGTTCCAGGTAGCAGTTTGTGGAAACTATGAGGTAATTTTTGTCTCCCACCAACTTCACGATTCCTCATGGTTAAGAATCTCTGACGAGGAGCAGGTGGGCCTTTGGAGGCACCATGTTCTTTTTTTTTTGGTATTTTTTTATACTTTTGTAATTTTTGTAATGTTTTTATTTATTTTTGAAGGAGAGAGACAGAGCATGAGCGGGGGAGGAGCAGAGAGAGAGGGAGGAGCAGAGAGAGAGGGAGACGCAGAATCCGAGGCGGGCTCCGGGCTCTGAGCCATCAGCACAGAGCCCGACGCGGGGCTCGAACCCACAAACCGTGAGATCATGACCCGAGCCGAAGCCGGACGCTCAACCGACTGAGCCACCCAGGCGCCCCGAGGCACCACGTTCTTAATGTTACCCCATCGGTCGGCGAGGAGACCAAGTTTCCCCTCGTGCCACAAGATGGCTGCTACAACTCCAACCATCGCATTTTTAGACAGCAGCCTCCCAAGCTGGACAGAAAGAAATCAGGGGTGAAGTCTTTCCGGGAAGTACCCACAGTAGCCCTGCTCTTTGGCCTCGTCGGTCACACAGTCAGCCCGGTATGTGACTACTGGCAAAAGGGAATGAAGTTACTGTGACTGGTTTAGACCAGGGATCAGCAAACCTTTGTTGTGAAGGGCCAGATAGCAAATATTTTAGGCTCTATGGGCCGTATCATCTGTGTTGCAACTGTTCATTCTACTGCAGTATCAGGAAGGCAACCCTAGGCAATCTGTAAACAAATAAGCGTGGCTAGGGCCATCAGATTTACCAAACAAAAGTGCAGGACGCTCGGTGAATTGAAGCTTCATATAAACAACACAGGCTTTTTTTTTTTTTTTTTTTTTTTAGTATGAGTGTGGGCTGCACAACACCTAGGACATACTTATCCTAACCATAATAAACACCAAAGTAGTCATGGTTTAACCTGCAATTGAGATTTAACTGAGGGGGCTATGGCACGCTGGCCGGCTCATGTTGGTTTGCTAGAAGCATTTCTGTTTTCAGTACCAAACTTCCAGAGTTTGGAGACCTCTCTCATTCCCTGGCAGACCGGGACAGTTGGTCAACTGACCGCTACAACTTTGCAGACATCGCAACTTGAAGGTAATATAGTATCATTTAACTGAATATAATCCCCTCTAGTTTCCAATACAAATTTCAAGTTCATGTCATCCTAATTCTTCTTTTGATTTTTTGTTTTTCAACCTTTTCAAAGTATTACAAACCGTACCAAAAAAAGGCAGTGGGATGAGTTTGGACTGTAGTCAGTAGTTTGCTGATCCTTGGCTGAGACCATTCGTGATTCATCCCCCAGGGATGGTTGTATTGCTGCTCAAACAAAATTAGGGTTCTGTTAACAAGGAAGACAGGGAATGGCTGGTGGGAGGTAACTAAGGATGTCTGCCAATGATCAGACATCTCTTTCTCCGAAGACCTGTGTATTCAGTTCTCGGAGACGGCCGCTGGCGTTGGATTACTCAGCCTTCACCTCTCAGGCATCTCTGTTGCTTCTCAAGCTGGCGTGTTTCCCTTAGAGGCTTTTAAATCAAACCAGGGGAGTTCGACACCCGGGAAAAAAAAAGTTCTTCCCCTTTTCTCCTAATGCGCAAACTGTGTTCTTGAGCAAGTCTGTTCCTTTCTCTGGGCTGTAGTTCCGAGATTTCACCCCCACCCCCCCATCTCAACCTCAGTTGCAGAAGAAGACATCTCTGGTCTATGAGAGTGTGGGGGGTTCACAATTTAAATGGTGCACATTAACGCAGATGATTTCATCAAATGACAGGAAGATCCCATAGCGTGGTATTAGCCTTCATTTTCGAATTTTTTTTTTAACATTTATTTATTTTTGAGACAGAGAGAGACAGAGCATGAACGGGGGAGGGGCAGAGAGAGAGGGAGACACAGAATCGGAAACAGGCTCCAGGCTCTGAGCTGTCAGCCCAGAGCCCGACGCGGGGCTCGAACTCACGGACCTTGAGATCGTGACCTGAGCCGAAGTCGGACGCTCAACCGACTGAGCCACCCAGGCGCCCCATTAGCCTTCGTTTTCTAGAGAAGGACTTTGAAACTCAAGCAACAGCCCCCCTTTTCCCTGCATCCTGTCTGCCCCACTTCGTTTCTGGTCTCCACCCTGAAGGACCTAGAGGGAAGAAAGTTCTACATTCCAAAATAGTGTAGATCCTACTGTCCCCGCTCGTAAACTCCCAAACGAACAGAACTCCAGATGGTGCCTGTTTATCTGTGGTTCTAACCCAATTAGGACAAATTATCATTTCTTTGGTGTGATGTGTCTCCTGGGCATCCTTAAGCAGTCAACAAAAACCGCACGAAGTTTGCATTGTTTCAGCTTTTCCATCAGCAACTTTTATGATCAGATTTAGAAATTGGTTGTAAAAAACTGGCTTCGGACCCCCACTTGGCAGTATCAGGCAATTCGGTTCGCTCCTGTCCAAAATGTAGGAAGGATTCCCCCCCTAGGCAGTGTAAAGAGACAAAGCGAATGAGTGAGATGCTAAATTTCTTGGCCTTTACAAGGCCTTTCTTTTCAAAGTGAGCACACGGTCGGTCATTCCCTTGGTACTGAGAGGGGGCCAGTAAATGAAAAGATGGGAAAAATAAAGCGGACCTCACCAGCTTATCCTTCTGGCTTTTTGAGTTTTAAGAGGAATGGGGGCACCAGGGTGGCTCAGTCGGTTAAGCATCTGACTCCTGATCTCAGCTCAGGTCTTGATCTCGGGGTTGTGAGTTCAAGCCCTGTGCTGGGCTCCGTGCTGGGCATGAAGCTTACTTAAAAAAAAAAAAAAAAATAATAATAATAATAATAAAAGATGAATGATCCCATGCCTGTGGAGTCAAGACCCTGAGAAGAAAGGTCTTGTGCATCTGGTGAACGAGGAGG